>NC_082714.1:22613633-25013633 GCF_030144855.1 Hypanus sabinus | reverse complement strand
TTTTGTTGACTGTAATAAGGAGTGCTTTAGGTTACAAAGGGATTTCAATGTTATGGTTGTTTGGTCATTGAAGTGCTGAACTGAACTGTGTTTGAAAACAGGTGAGATAATGGACTTGGGAAGCTGCAGCAGAGCAAAGTTCTGCCTATATGCCCTGTCCCCAGGTTCCAAATCCTTCAGTTCTGGACAACCCTACATACAAATGAACTCCCATATGTTATTAAAAGATCCTTTGCATACATATGTACGTTTCTGTGAATGTCAAAGCTAGTTTCCTCTCGCCACTTTAAGTAATTGTTCTTTATTCTCAGTTTTGTGTGCTTCTGATGCCAATCACAATGATACAGTGGAAACATAATAAGATCATAAGACATAGGAGACAAGAACTCAGGTCATTTGGCCCATTAAGTCAGCTTTGCCTATTCAATTATGGCTGACTTATTTTCCCTCTTAATCCCATTTTCTTGCCTTACTGTCATCACGTTGAGTGATTTTTTTGTGCATTTTATGACTTATAGATAAAATTGACTCATGGACAGCAGTAAAACTGAAACCTGTTTGATAGCAGGGTCAGTCTGTATGTGGGAAGATTCAGAGGGAGTCTCCCTGTGCGAAGAAATGGGGAGGGTCTTCAAGGAACACGTCCACAGATCTTGAATGGTAGAAGGAACCTAAGGTGGTTAGAAAGGAATACAGAATCCTTTTAATTAGCTGAGAAAAGATCACAAGAGCAGGTACTTTATGCTGGAATTCAGTATGATTCTGGCTAGACCACATCTCATGTACTCTGTGCAGCTCCAGTCACCAAATTACAGGAAAGGTGTGGCCACAGTGGGGAGGGTGCTGTAGAGGTTTACAAGGATGTTGTCTAGAAAGCTGTAACTATGAGGACCAATTAGAAAGATTGGTGATGTTTTCTATGAAACAGGAGGCTGAGGGAAGATTTAACCGAATTGTGTAAAATTACAGAATCGATAGAATAAAAAGTCAGGATGTGGGCCGAAGGGCCTGTACTGTGTGGTACTGTCATATGACCCGTTTTTCTGAGCAAAGGGATGAGATTGCAGTGGCATAGGTTAAAAATAATTGGTAGAAGGAATAAATGGGTGGGAATGAAGAAAATATTTTCACCAAGTGGATGGAATGAGTCAAAAATCTCATCGTATTAAAAATAATTCTGGAAGTACACTTGAGGAGCTACGAGCTGCAGAACTACCTGCCTTGTGATGGAAGGTGGGATTAGTCGGGGCACTTCCTTTGTCAACCAGCTCAATGGCCTTCTGAGTTGTGAATTTTCTACAATTCAATGACCCTCAGCTCACCAGTTTTTATGGATAAACAATGATAACATTGTAGAGAGTTATTGCAAAGGCAATGCAAGTTTCCAAGGACTTAGCTCTGAAATTCTTTCTCTAAACTCCTCATCCTCCAAAGTTTTTTCCTTCTTTATAATATTTGCTAAAACTTAGCTCTTTGAATAAGCTTTCGGTTACCTGCTCCTGTATCTCCATATATGGTTAAATGTTAAGATATGTATGCGTTACCTCATGCTTCGTTAAAGGTTGTGGGGAATGATTGTGTGGAACCCTACTGTCTAACTGCTGTGTCTCCTTCACCTGCTTCACTGAAGCATCAGTTAAACAACGGATGTTTACACACTATTTTAGAACAGGTACTGTTAATCACACTTAGTTAATTAACTTTAAGTTAATAATTGCAACTCAATTCTTGTATTACTAGAATTAAAGAAATGCTGATATCACTAGGGTACTTTGTGGCTTCAAAATCATACAGCATGTGAGATTCAGCATTGGCCAATTATCTGACTTATTTGTGTTTAAAGATTTTGACCTCAAAATGTGCGCGCAGCCACACTTTTGGATGATGTGTGTGTGTGGGAGAGAGAGAGAGAGAGAGAGAGAAAGATGCAGTTTAGGATGAGGTAAGAAAGTCTGTGATATCACCCAGTGTATACGGAGTACACAGGTAAACAGTGCAGCAATGCCATTTATAAACCTCGAATGGCTGAGTACATACACAGCGTCGGAAGAGACCCCTCCTGTACAGTATTTGCAAATGAATTTCTGATTGATTTCCAATGAACATTAATTCAAACAGTGTTTGGTGATGTCAGAGTTATTAGAAATTTGTACAGCCTGCAGGGAGTATTTTGCTAGAAGCTGAGATTATCTTGACTTCAAAGCCACTGCAACAGCACTTACTCCTAGGCATAAGGGCTTTGGTAGAATGAAAGGGAAGATGAGTGTGAGATCCCACAGAGTAGGGCAAGCTACCCTAGGCGTGAGAGGCAGGTCTCAATAGAAGGTGGCACAGAGCGTAGAGGTTAGTGTAACGCCATTACAGCACCTGTGACCTGAGTTGTGAGGGATTTGTGTTTTTCTCATTAGTTTCCTCTGGATTCTTGGTTTTCTCCCACATTCCAAAGATGTATGGGTTAGTAGGTGAATTGGTGGCATGTGTGCAATTGGGCAGTGCAGGCTCATTGGACTGGAAATGCCTGTTCCCCTGTTGTACCTCTAAATAAGTAATCACTCTTGGTTAATTCTTCATCATGCAGCCTTGTCAAGATCCGTAAAGGAGACTCTGAAGGAAATACATCAAATATTACAAGCACAACCCCTGTGTGAGGGAGTTTCCAACAATTTATGCTTCTTCAAACCTACTTTGTCCAAGATCTTGGTCATCTGCCCTAATATATCCTTGGGTCAGTGAGCATCCTTTGAAAGAGAACCCAAAGTTAACGCCAGTGACCTCCATCATGACTCTGTTGACAGCTCATCACTCTGAAGCTTTTTCACTTCATGGAGACGGTTTGATCTGTTAAACATTCTGACATTTCTGATTTTTATTTTTCCTGCATCTGCATTATTTTGCTTCTCTTATTTTGGTTCAAATGCCGAGTGTTGTTTGAAAATCACTCCTGTGAAGTAGCTTGGAGGTTTTGCTGCATTGAAGGCGCAGTGTTCGAAAATTGCTCCTGCTTAAAACAAAATGGAACAACGGAGGGGGGGTGAAGGCAGCCACTCAACACGTAGATCCAACAGCCGAATAGAAATAAAACAAATTGTGAAGAGCTTAAGTGGAAAACAAGAGGTCTAAACAGAAGAAGTGGAATGTGGAGGAGATAAAAGGAATTACAATTGAGAAAGCAAGGTCTGCAAGACACAGTGTTGAGGGTAGACAAAATAAAAAAGGAAGCAGATAGATCATAAGGTTTCTGAGGCCCCAGAGTCTGGTGGAAGATCAAAGTAAGTTCATATCGGGGTCCTGAATGCATCAGAAGCAGAAGTACTGTAGGAGAAATCCCCACCCATTCTCCAACTCTCCTTCATCCTAGAGATTATCTGCTTGTCAGTCCTTTGGATGAATTCACAGTACTGCACCATTCATTATCTGTTGAGAAGATTCTATTTTATTGCTGCATTTGCAGCTGTAGACCAACGGAGGTCAAGAAGGACTTTTTTTGCCAGAGTTATCTGAAGATATTTGCAGCTTTTTTTAAGATAAAGGTTCAAAGCTTCATTTATTATCAAAGTGTACAATTCTGAAATTATTCTTCTGCAGTTGTCCATGAAACCAAGAAAGAAAAGCATGATAATTAATCTTCAAATCTCTCCTCTCTGCACAAAAATAATGAGAAAGACCAGGCAAAAAACACAGAGTATAAAAAACTATAGCACAGAAAAAGTCTACAGTCCAAGTCCACATCCAAAATGCAGAAAACCTTGGTAATGTTCTCTGGGCCCAGCAGCAGGCGTTTTCCTCTCCAGAGCAGAGCGATCCCACCAGTGATCAAAAGGCCGCCAGCTGTCCCTTACCTTCCACATTCGCCTTACTGTTTTAATCTCCTTTGTCACTTTAATCGGTGAGCAATGGAAGGTTTAAATGGTGAAATGGAGTCAAACATCAGCTCGCAACCCTCAACCTTCTCACCACGAGGCTACCGCATGCTGCCTCTGTCTCCCGGAGACTGCAGCGTGCTGAGACACCCAGACAATCTCCAAACTGCAAATTACAGGCTCCAGCAGTTCCAGAATCACACTCAAGATGAATACAAACGTAAAAGACATAAAAGAAGTGAAATATATGGTTTCATGATCTATCCAGAAGACATTGACTGAAGGAGCATTGTACGCAGGTGCCATCTTGACTGGAATGTGGCAGATAAAGATTTAAAGATTAGCTTTATTTGTCATTTATACATTGAAGCATTGAAAGATACAGTGAAATGAGCGTGGAATGGAAAAGTTGGTCGGAGTCCAAAATTAATGCAGATGCTGGAAATCTGAAATAAAACAGGAAATGAATGAAACTCATTCTTCTTCCTTCAGGTAGCTTTGTTTCTCTGTTAAACCCACTGTGTTACATATGACTATTGAAAAGAAAGAATTAGATAAAAATGCAGTCAGATATGAACCTGCCTCAATTCTACACGCACCTGTGCTCAGTGTTCCATTATTTTTATAATGGGAGGAGCAGAGGTGATGGCTCTTGCACAAGACAGACGTGTGATTATTCCAGTCACGTAGCTAAAATTATTTGCTGGCAAAATGAGCTCTATTGTTGTAAAAGTAATTTCCAGGGGAAACATTCTACTCGCATAAATTTTGTTTGTTAACATTTGTGGCTGTGTTTTCAGCATTTTAAAGTGATTCCACACTTGAAGCCAAAAATTAATTATTCTGGCACAAAAGCAAACTACTGCAGGTGTTGGAAATCTTAAATGTAAAAAAAAATGCTACAAATATTCAAGAAAATCAGGTAGTATCTGTGGGACAAGAAACAGAGTCAATATTTCTGGTCGCAGCCCACCCCACCATTAAACATATCTACACGGAGTGCTGTCGCATGAAAGTAGCATCCATCATCAAGGACACCCCTCACCTAGGCCATGCTCCTTTCTTGCTGCTGCCATCAGGAAGGAGGTACAGGAGTCTCAGGACCCACACCACCATGTCCAGGGACAGTTATTACCCCTCAACCATCAGGCTCTTGAACCACTAGAAATAACTTCACTCACCCATCACTGAACTGTTCCCACAACCAATGGACTCACTTTCAAAGACTCTTCAGCTCATGTTCTCGATATCTATTGCTTATTTACTATAATTATTATCCTTTCTCTTTCTTTTGCATTTGCACGGTTTGTTGACTTTCGCATGTTGGTTGTTTGCTCTCCTAGGGGCCGCCTTTCATTGGTTCTATCATGTTTCTTGTATTTCCTGAGTATGCCCACAAGAAAATGAAGCTCAGGGTTGTACATGATGACATACAGTATATGTACTTTGATAATAAATTTACTTTGAACCTTGAAGAAGATTTTGTAGAGAGCATTGTATCTTCAGATTGTTGAAAGGAGATGAAGGGAATAGTGTTCTGAGAGCATGCCAGAGACAGCAGAGAAAGTGGCTGAGGCAAATGCAATACTCTCATTTAAGAAACATTTGTTTTGGTACCTGGAGGACTATGGGCTGAATACAGGAGATAGGGACTAGCTCTGTGGTCAGCATGACATTGTTGGGCCGAAGGGCCTGTATCTATGCTGTATTACTCTATGACTCTATCACATCTACTGAGAGCAAAGGAGAATGAGAGGCAATAACTTACATATGCCACTGGCATAGAAGAACTTGACATAAATTTACCAGGTGAGGGGGGAGGGCAGGAGGGTAGGGGTTAAAGAGCATGATGTGAGAAGCTGGGAGGTGATAGGTGGTAAAGGATGGGAGGAGCAGGAATCTTATAGGAGAGGATAGTGCACTGTGAAATAAAAGAGGTTGCGAACCAGAGGAAGAAAGGTGCAGATGACGAGCAGATTGTGGGGAAGCTAGAGGAAAGAAAGGTAAAATATTGGCTATTCATTTTGCTCCATAGATGCTACCCGACCTGCTGAGGTTCTCCAACATTTTGTGTGTGTTGAGCAGTATATGCAAACCTTGCCAGGATCACCCACATTGTGGGGATGAGCAACAATATTATCACATATTCAAACACATTTTGTTTAAACACTGGTCGATGTTTTAATTTAAGATCCATGTGCAACAATATATCTTCACCTTGGTCCTACAGTTTCATCTGTTTACTTCTGTGGATGAATGCAGTAATCAGACAATATGCCAAAATAGTATGTACTACGTGAATCGTATTTTTGATTTGAAGAGAATCTTGGAGAAAATCCTACCTGAAGGAAAATTGAAATTAAAGTTATGGGAACTATTTTAACAGTACTCTTAATGTCCAGGAGAGAATGCAGACACTCTCAACGGAAACAGCCAGCAGCTTGAGGACATGGGCTGCTGTTAACTTCACTCTTATATTCATAAGTGTTTCAGCTCGTCCTGGAAGATGCCATTAATTGTCATATCAGTCATTAAAGCGACTGAGGATCTCGTACTGATGTGGGTGAGCATCAAAGATTGCTGCAGTACAAATTAAAGATGTTCAACACACACAAAATGCTGGAGGAACTCAGCAGGTCGGGCACCATCTACGGAGAGGAATAAACAGTAAATGTTTTGGGCTGAGACCCTTCATCAGGGCTGGAAAGGAAGAGAGAAAAAGCCAGAATAATGAAGTGGGGCGGGGGAGGGGAAGGAGAACAAGCTAGAAGGTGATAGGTGAAGCCAGCTTTGAGGGATGGTAGGTGGGTGGGGGGAGGATAAAATGAAATTCTGGGAGATGATAGATGGAAAAGGCAAAGGGCTGAAGATAAGGAATCTAATAGGAGAGGAGAGTGGACCATGGGAGAAGAGAAAGGAGAAGTGGCACCAGAGGAAGATGATAGGCAGGTATGGAGAAGAAAAAAAGGGGTAAGAGGGAACCAGAATGGGGAATGGAATAGGAGCGAACAAGGATGATGAAGAAATCATAAGTTAGAGAACTCAATGTTCATACCATCAGGACTTAGGCTGTTCCATTGTCCCACTGAAAACCTTATCAAAGACATTGAGAAATGGTTGAATACAGTTGAAGCTGTTTAATTCATACCTGCCAGGTATTCACAATGCCATGGGCAAGGTGAATGTGGAGGGGGATTAAACAACTGGAGTTAAATGTGAGGAGTACAACGTGCCAGGCAACCACTCCTGTTATTTTCACAGTGATGATTGTCTAGATGTCTGGTGGAAAAGGATAAACCATCCAGCTACTGAGTTAATTATGACTTGGAGCTGGGGACAGTCAGCAGTGAAATGGAGGTGGGTGATTTTGATTTGTCTCCAGCACTTTTCATTAGCTAGGATGGGCAGACATGGTACCCACCATACTTACCTCCACTGTTAACTACTCTGATCCTGAGGCAACAGCCCCACAGCCTCCAGCTCGACTGACTCTCCAGTGTCGCCCACTATTGTGTCTTTTCACTTTATAGACTTCCTGCTTTCTGAGATCCTCAGAATGTATCCCGGAAGTCGTTTGAAGGTGTATGCTTATGTTTCACTGTTGAATTCTGCACACCACCATGTTTTCTATTTTTCCCCTTTTCTTAGTGGCTCCAAATAAACCATACACTCAGTATACACTTTATTATATACTTGGTATAACCTAATAAAGTGACAAATGTGTGGATGTTTGTGGTTTACTGCTGCTGTAGCCCATCCACTTCAAGGTTCAACGTGTTATGCGTTTAGAGATGTTCTAAACACACCTCTGTTGTAACACGTGGTTATCTGAGTTACTGTCACCATGAACCAGTCTGGCCATTCTCCTCTAACCTATCTTGTTAACTCAGCAAATTTGCCTGCAGAACTGTAGCTCACTGGATGAATCTTTTGATTATTTTGCACCTTTCTCTTTTGTTACGAAATCCCCTAACTGGATCACTTAACAGCAAAGATAGAGAGGTCCGTTGAAGTCTGATGGTGCTATTTTTAAAAGTCTTTATTTATAAAGAGGCACAAAAATAAGATTAATACAAACATTCAGATAATATACGTCATCACTACTCAATCTCAAAGCACGGGTCTAATAATAACCATCAATAAGAAACAGCTCGATCATTTGTCTAGGGGATAATACATTGTCTGATGGAAATATAAAAGTCACTCAGTTCCTGCAGGCTTCAGCCTTTGGGGACCACTGGGTGTTCACTTGTTGGAGAGAGAGAGAGATTGGTGAGAAAAGAAACTTGCCCTGGTCTTTTATGAAGCAAATCCGTTGAATCAGGGGAACGGGCTTCCCCGTTGTTAGCTAAAAGCTGGTTTCCGTGGTTCCAGCCACCGATTCCAGCCGCGGAATCGAACGCACGTGGCTACCTTCAAATGGCTTCCCGCTACTATGGGATCGTTAGCGTTTCTTCTGGTGCGTCTGAAGGGGTTGTTCCCCCAGACCCTCTTTTATACTTCCTCACGGGGTCTCAGATGTCAGTCAGGTTGAGGTGATGCAATCTCTCTCTCAACCAGCCCACTTTGCCCGAGGGCTTGCACGTAGCATAGTCCCCAATCCACAAACGTGGTCTCCAGGAGACAATGGTCAATGTCGCGTTATTTTGCATCGCTGTGGAACGAGGTATTTGGCACGTCTCTCTCTCTCCCATTTCCTGGGTCTACTGACCCCCCCCCCCCAACTAGTGCTCTTGCGATTCTCGCAAAGGAGGGGGCTGCGGACATAACACTTTAAACTCCAGAGACTGTTGTGCACGAAAATCACAGGGATCAGCAGTTTCTGAGATACTCAAACCATCTCTTCTGGCACCAACAATCATTCCGCGGTCAAAGTGACTTAGATCATATTTCTTCCCCATTCTGATGTCTGGTCTAAACAACAGCTGATTCCCTTGACCATGTCTGAATACTTTTATCCAATGAGTTGCTGCTATGTGATTGGCTGATTAGATATTTACGTTAACAAGCAGGTGTAAGGGTGTACCTCACAAAGTAGCCATTGAGTGTAAATGAAGAAGCATAAAGCTTGTATCACAATTAATGAATACAAAAGATCTGCGGATGCTGGAAGTCCAGAGTAACATACACAAAACAATGGAGGAACTCAGCGGGTCAGGCAGCATCTATGGAGGTGAATAAACAGGATCCCTGATGAAAGGTCTCGGCATGAAACGTCGACTGCTTATCGCTCTCCACAGATGCTGCCTGACCTATGGAGTGCCTCCAGCACTCTGTCTGTCTTAATCTCAATTAATGGGAACCTTTTGTACCAGTCCAAAACTGTATTTGGGCCTAAGTTTTTCTTTTGATAAATGTTAGTCATTTAAAGCATACAGACTCAAAAAGAAAATACTGGAAACAATTAGCAGGTTGGGATCATCTGCGAAAAGACAGAGAGAGCTAATGTTTCAAGTGGAAGACCCATTCTATGAGAAGCCTTTGATCTGAGAGGTTACTACAATGCAGTCTGACCTGCTGAATTGCTGAGTGTTTCTGCATTTGTTGTTTAAGTATAATATCTCTGGAATCTGCAAGTTATTTTTTTAGATGCTCCAGGTTACCTTACTGCTTGATGGTGTGTGGAAAGATCAAATAGGTGATGTTTAGAATTCTAAGGTTGTTAGTTTTGCACCATCGAATTTTGGTTAAGTGTACCCTAAGCACGTTAACAGGCTCATGGCATCTAATATCTCATAAAGCGGAGAGGGAGATGGTCAGAGAATTCTGCGGTTCTTTCAGTAGATGGATAGCAAGGAAATGCTGCCTCTCTGGAACTATCTCCCAAAACTTTTCTATCGCGTATGTTAATCAAAATGGCTTCTTTGTTTGTTAAAAGTAAAACTGCTTCTCTGTTATGCTAACTGGAGAGAGTGTTGTCTGGCAGAGCATTCTTGAAGCTTCTCGCAGTCTGTTTAGGTTTAGGTTTGCTGATAACGAGGATTGTATTCATTTGTTAACCAGTGGGGTTGGATGTCATTTTTTTCTTGTGGGTCTGGGAGCTGAGGTTTCGCGGTCTTTTCGGGAGCAGGGAAGAGGATGTCGAAGAAGGTGGGCGTGTGCCACAGTGCTCGGTTGACCACTTTGGGTGGTCCCAGGTACAAGGTCGTGGAGGACCACTGAAGCGAAGGGTGGTCGAACGGTTCCATGGTTGAGCTTCAATGATGTGCACTAGATTGACTGAACTCTGATAAGCACATTTTACTTTATTTTCTTTTCCTTCCTATATACTGTATTGTTAGTAATCATGTAGTTCTAGTAAAATCTTTAAAGTATATTCTTTAACTGTATCGGGTGTGAGCTTGATATGGTGTGTGCGACGCTGCATTAACTTGTTTCCCACAGCACCTGCGTATACGGGAAGTGGGGTTGGAGAGTGGCTGGAATTTTTCCCCTAGACATATACCAGCCTGTCGTGTAAGCGTTACACTTTGAGGGAGAAAAATGAAGCATTCACAATAGTTTTACAGAAAGACAGAAGCTGGTTCTGTGTGTTCTACCACCAGGCAAAGTCAAAGTGGGCCTTCAGGTTAGAAAACCAAGTAAAATACTGCAAATCTGAAACAGAAAAAAGGACAGAAAATGCTGAAAACACTCAAGACGTTGGGAAGCGATGACTGGGTATATATTGCATGCCTCATTTCTGTGCTATATATCCAATGTAATTAAATTCTACAGTGAACTGCTGAGAACAAAAGCTAGATAAGCGAGCCTCTTTTATATGCAGATCGCAGTAAATTAGTGAAGAGAGTAAGAGGCCGACATTTTTAATAATGCCATACAAATAAATCTGTGAGAGCAACTGTTACTGTTCTTGTAATTGGGCTGCTGTATTATCCTGTTAAATGCACCAGTGCCTTGAATTGTTAATCTACCCTGATCCTTTTGTTCTCCACTTTGCCGGAAGGGTAACCTCACCCAAGCCATCTGAAGCATATTCTTTGCAAAGGTGTAAAATTGGAAGAGCATCTTTAATTTCTCTGGTGTATTTATTATCCATTGGAAATATGCAGCCCCCACAGGAACAGACTGTACTGAGGATAATTTCTTATTGTATTTTATTCATGATGTTGCTTGATTGTACTGTAGGGACAATGGTAGAATCCATATACCAACTAGACTGAAATCACAAAGGCAGAGTTGTTGGGATTGAGCACAATTGTCTTGTGAAACAATTTCCTATTATCTGAGTTCAAGTTAACATGGTATAAATCTCTGTTGGCTTCATTTGCAGTGTTAATTGTTCAAGGTCACTGTATTGTGCAGTTTCATGTACTATTTCCTTTTTCTAATGAGCTTTATCTGTTAAATGGAAATACAATCTTCTCTATGGCCGTGGGTGGAGATTGTAATTAATGCTTTTCACACGTTATATTCAAAATGAATATTTTGTTTTCTTTTCTTAAATATTTTGCAGACCAGACACAGATGAATAATGTGGGTCCGACCTACCCTCTGATCCCACAGATGGCCCAACCTCATTCTTATTCCACCTTGGGCCAAGGTTCTCATTCCTTTGAACAGCAAGTCCCTGGCAAGGAACTGAACAAATACGCCTCACTAAAAGCAGTGGGTAAGTCATTGAGAGTGGCACTTGATGCCTTCTGAACTGGTACCTTCTGTGCAACCTCCCATATTCATGGTATAGGTCAGACCTTGTTTGGATCAATGGATTCATTGCTGGGTGCCATGGTTGCGTAGCAGCTAGTGCAATGCTGCTACAGCATGGCATGTTGGAGTTCACTTCTGACAAGTAAAGAGTTTGCACGTCCTTCCTGTGATGCACATGAGTTTCCACTGTGTGCTCTGGTTTCATCCCACAGTCCAAAGACACACTGTTTGGTGGGCTAAATGGTCATTGTAAATTGTCTTGCATTTAGACTAGGGTTGACTGAGTGGGTTGCTGGGCAATGAGTCTCATTGGGCCGAAGGACCGGTTCTGCGCTGTATCACTAAATAAATAAAAATAAAGCAAATAAATAATGGATTTGCCAAATCCTCTGACAGAATCTGCACCTCTATTCCCTCTTTATGATACCAAGACAATTCTTCCTAATATCCTTCAATAGTACTGAATGTGATAAACCCAGATGTGTGTCAGCCCCAACAATATGGCAGGAATAGATTCACCTCCACCTACAACCAGGTATGAGTTCTGTGGAAAACTACAATCTCTGCAACCAAAGTGGCAGTTCTTGAATTTATAACTCTCCCTGCAGCCTGAAATCATTGCAAGTACAATAATAAAACAACTGGCAGCATCAATAAAAGGATCATATTTGCTAATGATTTTCATAATTCTGAAATTTATTTGGATCTTGTTATGACAAGGAAACATTCACATCAATCAAACCTTCACCTGCTGCCTTTAATCACCCTTTACGAAAACTGAACATTTTTGTAATCTCTCCAAATTACTTGTGGGCTAACCATTCAGATACTTTGCAATATTTATTAGTGCAACGCCTCACACTTGTCTGCATTAAACTCTACCTGCCATTTTTTCAGCCCATTTTTGCATCTGCTCTAGATCCTGCTGCAAGCTTTGATAGTCTTCCTTGCCATCCACTCTACTGTCCAATCTTGGTGTCATCCACAAATATACTGATCCACATTATCATCCAGACCATTGATCTAGATGACAAACAACAACAGACCCAGGACCAATCCCTGCAACACTCCATTAGTCACAGGCTGCCAGTCAGAGAGGCAACCATTTACTACTACTCTCTGGCTTCTGTGAAGCCAGTGTCTAATCCAATTTACTACCTCATCTTCAATGCCAAGCAGCTGAACCTTCTTGACCAACCTCCCATGCAAGACCTTGTCAAATTCCTTGCTGAAGTCCATGTAGACAATATTCACTGCCTTGCTTTCATCAACTTCCCAGATAACTTCCTTGAAAAACTCTTTTTAGATTGATTCGACACAACCTACCATGCATGAAGCCATTCTGCCTATCCTTGCTCAGTCCATGTCTATCCAAGTACTCATATATATCTGGTTCCTTAAAATACCTTCCAATAACTTTTCCACTATTGATACCAGGCTCACTGGGCAAGCATTTCCTAATTTATTCTTAGAGCTTTTTTAAAATAGCAGAACAATATTAGCTATCCTCCAATCAAGAATCTATCGAACTCTGCCTTGAAATATAGATGAAGTATTTGCCTCCACGGCTGCTTGGGGCAAAGAATTTCACAGATTCACTACTCTCTGGCTAAAGAAATTCCTCCTCATCCCCATTCTAAAAGGATGCCCCTCTATTCTAAGGCTGTGTCCTCTGGTCTTAGACTCTCTCATTATAGGAAAAAACTTCTCCACATCCATTCTTTCAAGGCCTTTCACCATTTAATAGACTTCAATGAGGTCACCCCTCATTCTTCTGAATTCTAGTGAATACAGGCCCAGATCCATCAAACAATCCTCATATGACAAGTAATATGCCTCCAAGTACCCTGAGACCTCGTCCTTAACAATTGACTCCGGCATCGTCCCAACCAC
Organism: Hypanus sabinus; assembly: GCF_030144855.1. Classification (NCBI taxonomy): domain Eukaryota; kingdom Metazoa; phylum Chordata; class Chondrichthyes; order Myliobatiformes; family Dasyatidae; genus Hypanus; species Hypanus sabinus. The sequence continues at coordinate 25,000,230 of NC_082714.1, read as the reverse complement.
TGAGGTCAGAATAACTGGACTGTAATTTCCTTTCTTCTGCCCCTCTCCCTCCTTGAAGAGTGGAGTGACATTTGCATTACTAATGCCTCCACAATGTCTTCAGCCACCTTTTCCAGAACCCTGGGGTGTACATCTGGTCCAGGTGACTTATCTACCTTCAGACCTTTCAGTTTCCCAAGAACCTTTTCTCTAGTTATGGCAACTTCACACACTTCTGCCCCCTGACACTCTCAAATTTCCGTCACACTGCTAGTGTCTTCCATAGTGAAGACTGATGCTAAATACATATTCAGTTCATTCGCACTTCCTTGTCTTCCATTTCTACCTCTCCAGCATTGTTTCCAGTGGTCTGATATTCATTCTCACCTCTCTTATACACTTTATGTATCTGAAGGAACTTCTGGTATCTTATTTAATATTACTGGATAGCTTACTTTTAATTAATTCTTCCCACTCTATCATGTCTAAAATGCCAGAACTCCGGAATATTGAACTGCCGATCTTGCCCCTCCTGCAACCAAGTCTCACTGATGGCTACAATATCATAATTCCAAGTGTTGATCCATTCCCTGAGGTCATCTGCCTTTCCTGCATCTTGCATTGAAATTTATGCAGCTTAGAACACTAATCCCACCATGCTCAGCCTTTTGGTTCCTGACTTTGAGGTCTTAACAAAGTCCGACTCCACAACCACTCTACCAGCTGTTCTGGCACTCTGGTTTCCTTCCCCTGCAACTCTAGTTTAAACTCCCTGTGTAGTACTAGTAAACCTTCCCTCTAGGATATTAGTCCCCCTCTGGTTTAGGTGCAAACCATCTGTTATGTACAGGTCCCACCTTCTCTAGAAGAGAACTCAATGATCCTAAAGTCTGAAACCCTCTATTCGACACCAACACCTTAGCCTCATGTTAAACCGTATGATCTTTCTACTTCTGGCCTCACTAGGAGGTGGCATGGGTAGCAAGCACAGCCCTGGAGGTCCTGTCCTTTAACTTAGCACCAAATTCCCTGACGTTACTTTGCGGAACCTCGTCCCTCTTCATACCTATGTCATCGGCATCTAAATGGAGAACATCCCGTGACTGCTCACCCTTCCATTTAAGAATGCTGAGGACATGATCTGAGATGTCCTGTACCCTGGCACCCTACAAGCAACATACCATCAAGGAATCTTGTTCAGAATAAGAATCAGAATCAGGTTTAATACCACTGGTATATGTAATGAAGTTTATTGTCTTTGCAGCAACAGTACAATACAATACGTAATAATAGAAAGGTACATTAATTAGAGTAAATATAAATATATTCAATAGTTAAATAAGTAGTGCAAAAATAGAATTTTAAAGAAGTAGTGAGGTACTCTTCATGGGTTCAATGTCCATTCAGACATCAGATGGCAGAGGGGAAGAAGCTACTCCTGAATCAGTGAGCTTGTACCTTCAGGCATCAGTTCCTCCTTCCTGGCAGTAACAATGAGAAGAAAGCATGTCTGGGGTGTGCTTAAAGAATGATCCAGAATTCATCCTGTTCCAGCTCCAACTCAATGTGGAGTGATAAAGCTGCAGCTGGATGCACTTCTAACAGATGAAGTCATCAGCGATACTGCAGGTCTCTCTGCCCACCCATATCTCACAAGAGGAGCATCCCACTATTCTGCCTGGCAACCCTACTGCTCTAACTGTAATTATAAAGAAGAAAACAATAAATACATTGAAAAAAAGTTCTACCTACAGCTTTTCACCTTCTCTCACTCAAGTCTCAAAGAGTTAAAGCCTCACATCCTCACTCTAACACTGTCCACGCCAACAATGGCCATTCCAACAAAGGCTGCTCTGCTTGCCCCTGCCTTATTTTTATTTGCCTTTGGCAATGAATCCTGATCTCTGAATTGCCCCTGTTCAAATGGTGAAACTATCGCAAAGCACTGCTTTTTAATGCTCACTCATCAATTTGGGTGAGTCACCTCTTCTCTCGCTCTTAGTCTCCGAATGGCCACTGTTCAAACACTGAAACTCCTGTGAAGCACTGCTTTTAAATGCACGGTTCTCATATCTTCTCTCACTCCTGACCTCTGATTGGCTGCTGTTTAAACACCTATAATCCGGGTATAAAATCCTATAATCTGGATTAGCATTCTAGTGCAGTAACAAGAGGCACGAGAAGCGTACAGCTGATGGCGGGGCTTCTGTAATAAATGGCTTTTCTAGACATAAATACGGTTCTATTACTACTATTTGCAATGCACCAACTCAATTTTATTGTTCTTCAGTGGTCCGTGAAATGACTAATTTGGTTGTTATCCAGAATATTAAAATTTATGTTATCCAAAAACTGGCCTCATAATTTACGTGTGTGCCTTTTCAATGATACAATTTTTAGGGAAAACTAAGAGATTTCTCATTGCTGTCCAAATAAAAGTTGTTTTTCAACCGTCATTACCAAAATTTGTCGTTTTACTCCTTGTGAGACCTTGACAAACACAAATTGTCTGTCACAATCCCTATGTTACCATAGTGATGTAGATCAACAGTACTTTGCTGGGACATCCTGAGCTTGTGTTAGACAGGTTTTAAGGGCAAACCCTTTGCTTTAAACGGTTGCTTTCAGGTTTGCTTCTCCACAGCAGTTTTCAGCATTGCAGATGCTCCATAGGACTCCTGCTGTCATTTTGGCGGGCCCTTGTTGCTATGGCTGTGAGTTTAGCTGAGTCTCAGCTGCTCTAGATTTGAGGAGTTGCCCACTTCTTAGACAAAGGCAGAGCAGAGAGTCACTGCACATTATCCAAGTTTTCTTTAGTCAGTGACAAAGAATGGAAGCTCACTTAGATCAAGGTTAAGATCCAATGCACCGATTTTAATTAAAATGTAATAGCCTCTCCCTGGCATTGTCCAGCTGCAACGCAAGAGAGATCACTCAGCATTCCCCTTCCCTGCATCCTCAACCCTACCGACCATGGCTTGTCCTCAGCCCAGAAAGCAGACACCCTCCAAATCTTGAAATCCCACTTCTGGAATTTCCTTCTCTGACTCCGTGAAGTTGGTGGGAGTGTGGCTGGTGGTGGGGGTGGGGGTGGGGGTGGGGGCAGGGCTGCAGTAGAAGCATGGATATCTGACTGATCATGGGCACCGTTGCTGGAGCCAGCATGTGATGAGAAACAGGGGGCCAAGTTTCTCATCCTGGGGAGGCTTTCTTGAGGAACACTCGGAGGTGACGCTGTGGGAGCTATAAACTGTAAGTAACACAAGTACATTACTTACAATAGCACAGGCTAAGAATAGTCCCGCCCAGGTAAAGGCTAGGCTACAGAGGATAATGGTGTGCACCACTATGTCAGATAGAACACAGAAGACGAATTGTACAACACAGGAATAGGCCCTTCAGTCCACAAAGTTGTACCAGATTAGTTAAATCTGTAATCAAGTGCTTTCTGCCCACACAATGTCCATATCCTCCCATTTCCTGCACATTTATGTGATTGTCTAAGAGCCTCCTGAATGACTTTATCTTGAATGACCTCCACCCTAGTCAGTGCATTCCAGGCATCCACTACTCTGTGTAAAAAAACTTTGCCCCACAAATTTCCTTTGAACTTACTCTCTCTCACTTTAAATGCATGCTCTCTGTATTTGGCATTTCAATCCTGGGAAAAAAGATACTGGCTCTCTATCTATGCAACTCATAAACTTACAAACCTCTAACCGAACTCCCCTCAGCCTCCACCACTCCAGAGAGCTCAACTCCAACCTCTCCTTATAGCACATATACTTAAATCCAAGCAACTTCCTGGTAAACCTCTTCTGTACCTTCCCTATAGTCTCAACGTCCTTCCTATAATGGGATGACTAGAACTGTACGCAATACTGCAGATGTAGTCTAACTAAAGTTTTATAAAACTGCATCATAGCTTGCCAATTCTTGAACTCAGTTCCTCAATTAGTAATGGTAAGATTTGCCTTCTTTATCATAAGATCATAAGATATAGGAACAGCCCATCAGGTCCGTTCCACCATTCAATCATAGCTGATCCAATTCTTCCAGTCATCGCAGCTCCCCCACTTTCTCACAATACCCTTTGATACCCTGGCTAATCAAGAACTTATCTATCTCTGCCTTAAATGCACCCAGTGACTTGGCCTCCACAGCTGCTCGTGGCAACAAATCCCACAGCCTTACCACCCTCTGACTAAAGTAATTTCTCCGCATCTCTGTTCTAAATGGACGTCCTTCAATCTTGAAGTCGTGCCCTCTTGTCCTAGAACCCCTACCATGGGAAAGAACTTTGCCATGTCTAATCTGTTCAGGCCTTTTAACATTTGGAATGTTTCTATGAGATTCCCCCTCATTCTCCTGAACTCCAGGGATACAGACCAAGAGCTGCCAGACGTTCCTCATATGGTAACCCTTTCATTCCTGGAATCATTCTTGTGAATCTTCTCTGAACCATCTCCAATGTCAGTATATCATTTCTAAAATAAGGAGCTCAAAACTGCACATAATACTCCAAGGGTGGTCTCACGAGTGCCTTACAGAGCCTCATTATCACATCCCTGCTGTTATATTCTATACCTCTAGAAATGAATGCCAATATTGCTTTTGCCTTCTTCAAACCAATTCTATCTGGAGTTTAACCTTTAGGGTATCCTGCCCAAGGACACTCAAGTCCCTTTCCATCTCTGCGTTTTGAATTCACTCTCTATCTAAATAATAGTCTGCCCGTTTATTTCTTCCACCAAAGTGCATGACCATACACTTTCCAACATTGTATTTCATTTGCCACTTCTTTGCCCATTCCCCTAAATTATCTAAGTCTCTGCAGGCTCTCTGTTTCCTCAACACTACCCGCTCCTCCACCTAGCTTTGTATCATCAGCAAATTTAGCGACAAATCCATTAATCCCATAGTCTAAATCATTGACATACATCATAAAAAGCAGCAGTCCCAACACTGACCCCTGTGGAACTTCACTGGTAACTGGCAGCCAGCCAGAATAGGATCCCTTTATCCCCCTCTCTGCTTTCTGCTGATCAACCAATGCTCCACCCATGCTAGTAACTTCCCTGTAATTCCACGGGCTCTTATCTTGCTAAGCAGCCTCATGTGAGGCACCTTGTCAAAGGCCTTCTGAAAATCCAAGTACACCACGTCTACTGCATCTCCTTTGTCTACCCTGCTTGTAATTTCCGCAAAAAATTGCAGTAGGTTTGCCAGGAAGGATTTTTCTTTCAGGAAACCATGCTGGCTTTGGCCTATCTTGTCATGTGACTCTAGGTATTCTGTAATCTCATCCCTAACAATCGATTCCAACAACTTCCCAACCACTGATGTCAGGCTAACAGGTCTATAGTTTCCTTTCTGCTGCCTCCCACCCTTCTTAAAAGCAGAGTAATATTAGCAATTTTCCAGTCACCTGTTACAATGCCAGAATCTATCGATTCTTGAAAGATCATTGTTAATGTCTCCACAATCTCTGCTGCTACTTCCTCAGAACCTGAGGGTGCATTCCATCAGATCCTGGAGGTTTATCCACTCTCAGACTATTAAGCTTCCTGAGCACCTTCTCAGTCATAATTTTCACTTCACAACTTCCCTTTCCTGACACTCTTGAATGTCCGGTATACTGCAGATGTCTTCCACTGTCAAGACTGATGCAAAATACACATTCAGTTCCTCTGCCATCTCTGTGTCTCTCATTACAATATCTCCAGTGTAATTTTCTATTGGTCCTATATCTACTTTCAACTCTCTTTTACCCTTTATATACTTAAAAGAGCTTTTAGTATTTTCTTTGATATTAGTCACCAGCTTCCTTTCATAATGCTGCTTTTCTTTCCTAATGACCTTCTTAGTTTCCTTCTGCAAATTTTTAAAAGCTTCACAAATCCTCTATCTTGCCACTAGCTTTGGCTTCATTGTATGCCCTCTCTTTTGCTTTTACTTTAGCTCTGACTTCACTTGTCAGCCACGGTAGTGTTCTTCTTCAATTCGGAAATTTCTTCTTATTTGGAATATATCTGTCTTGCACTTCCTTCATTTTTTTGCAGAAATTCCAGCCATTGCTGCTCTGCTGTCCTTCCTGCTAGTGTCCCTTTCCAGTCAACCTTGGCCAGTTCCCCTCTCACGCCATTATAATTTCCTTTATTCCACTGAAATACCAACACATTGGAATTTAGTTTCTCCTTCTCAAATTTCAAAGTGAACTCGATCATATTGTGATCACTGTTCCCTAAGGGTTCCTTAACCTTAAGATCTCTATCACCTCTGTATCATTGCACAACACCCAGTCCAGCACAGCCGATCCCCTAGTGGACTCAACAACAATCCGTTCTAAAAAGCCATCCCTTAGACATTCTACAAATGCTCTCTCTTGAGGCCCTGTACTGGCCTGGTTTTCCCAATCCACTTTCATGTTAAAATCCACAATGATTATCATGACATTGCCCTTCCGAGGTGCTTTTCTATCTCCTGCTGTAATTTGTAATCCAAATCCCGGCTGCTGTTTGCAGACCTGTATACAACTGCTTTAAGGGTCCTTTTACCCTTGCCATTTGTTAACTCAACCCATAGAAACTCTACACCTTCCGATTCTATGTCATCCCTTTCTAATGATTTACTATTATTTTTTATACAGAGGACTACACCAGCTCCTCAGCCTATTAACCTATCTTTCTGATACACCATATATCCTTGGACGTTCAGCTCCCGATGGCAGCCATCCTTTAGCCAAGTTTCAGGGTTGGTCACAAGGTCATACTTGCCAATCTGTAGCTGATGGTTACCACCCTATCAAGCTGTGTAGCTGCTTTCAGGGAGCTATGGATTTGGACCCCAAGATCATTCTGCACATCAACACTGTTAGGGGTCTTGTGTTAACAGTGTCCTGTCCCTTTACATTTGATATCACAAACTGCAACACCCCTTACTTACCTTCCACATCCTTCCTCTAGCTAAATACAGATGCTAAGTACTCATCTGGGAACTCACCCAAAACCTCCACCTCCAAGCATATCTTCCCTCCTTTATCCTTGGGTGATCTTAATTCCTCCATAGTTATCCTCTTGCTCCTGGTGTATGATTTGAATGCCTTTGGATTCTCTTTAATTCTTCTTGCCAAGGATTTTTTCCTGGATCTCTGAATTACTACTTTCTATACTTCTTTCCTGTCTTCTTTATAATCCTCAGTTTGATTTTTGCTTCTTAAACCTTAAATATGTTTCCTTTTTCTTCTTGACGAAATTTATCTCGACACCCAAAATTCCCTTACTTTGCCATCCCTGTCTTTCCTTCTTACTGAAACATACCTGTTGTGTACGCTGTGCAGTTGGTCTTTAAACATGCTCCATAGGCCAAGTATGGACTTGCCCAAAAACCCCTTTTCCCAATTAACTTTCCCTGGAGCCTGCTTAATACTCTCTTAATTTACCCTGAGCCAATATAATATTCTCCTTCATAGTCTGTACTTATTCTTATCTCCAGCTATCTTAAAACTTAAGGAGTTTATCGCGTTTCCCTAACTGTTCTTCCACTGAAAGATCAGTCACCTGGCTGGGGTCATTACCCAACATCAGGACCAATATGTCTTCTCCTCTTGTTGGGCTATCTACATGTTGATGTAAAAAATCCTCCTGGATCCACTAACAAATTCTGTTCTGACGGATCCTATTTTTATAGAGAGGATCCAGTCTGTATCAGTGACATTGAAATCACCTACTGCAACAACACTACTGCTTTTACATTTTCCTAATCTGCATGCATATCCTGAACCTCAGTATCCCCATGGTTATTGGGTGGTCTGTAGTATAATATCATCAGAGTGATTTATTAATGAATTCCTTGTTGAAGACCTTCTGAAAATCCAAGTAAATGTCCACTGACTCTCTTTTGTCTGTCCTGCTGTTATTTTCTCAAAAAATTCCAAAAGTTTTGTCAGACAAGGTTTCTCCTTAAGGAAACATGCTGGTTTTGACCTATGTTATCATGTGCTTCCATCCTTTATAACGGACTCTAAAATCTTGCCAACTACTAAAGTCATGCTAACTGACCTATAATTTCCCATCATTTGCATCCCTTCCTTCTTAAAAACTGAAGTGACACTTGTGATCTTCCAGTCCTCTGGAACCATTCCAGAATCTAGTGATTCTTGAAAGATCACTTCTAGTTCCTCCTCAGTCTTTTCTCCACAATCACAATCTCTTCAGCTACTTCTTTCAGAACCCTGGTTGTAGTCAATCTGGTCCGGGTGACGTACCACCTTAAGACCTTTCAGCTTCCCAAGCACCTTATCCTGAGTGACTGCATTCACTTCTACCCTCTAACACTCTCAAATTCCTGCCCTGACTAGCATGTGGCACCAGCAGTAATGTTGCAGACAGTCCAGTAATATTGCAGGAAGTTCAGAAAGTGACGAGAGTACTCATTGAGATGAACATACACGATATTTATGATATTGATGTTGATGTTTATGAGGGTCATTTTAGTGTCATCAAAATAAGGCATGAAGGAAAATGGTGTCATGTTTAAGGAATTGGATGAGGAAAGGATTTTTGAAGATGGTGGTTTGGGAAGACAGGAGGAAAGCAAAAGTACTTTGATGCTCCACTTGGATTTTCATCCAGTAATTTCAGCAGAACAAGCATCTTGCTTAGTGGACCATGAACCAGCTCAGCCTTAACAAGCTGTAATGCCTGCATATAATATCAAAGTGCAGAGTATAGTTGACTCATGAGGATAAGTGACTCCAGGCAAAATGTTAGATGTGCAGCCGAGCTTATTAAGGACCATCCACAGCCAATCCCTGGAGGAAACTTCCCATTGCCTCTTCTGCAGCAAACACAACTAAGATTTTGAAACATAAAAAATCTTTTTTATTAGAAAGGGGGAAACGGACTAAGAAACATAGAGGTAAATCTACTGGATAAATTAGAATGGATAAATTTGGAAAATCAAATCGAGATTTTTAGAGTCTCGTGGTGGCAATGTTTGATTTTCAACCTTGGAACATTTGGACTTACTGAACCAACAAGAAACTATTCCATTTTTAAAAATTCATATCTACAATTGCTTTCCCCATGAGTGCAAAGCATATCTAATTGTTGAATCGTCACCTAAAACAGTTTAGGATACATCCCTACTCTGAACTATTGGGAAGGAGCATATTTAGAGATGCTCCAAGGTTATTTGATATTGAAAATGATTGTTGTGTTCCAATTTTATGCAATTATCATCCCACAAGAGACCAAGTAATTGACCTGCATTTTGAAAGTTTATTTAGACTCTCAAAATATAGTTATCAAAGTATACCAAGTTCTATACTGTTCTACTCAGCATAGTTTTTCCTGAAAATATATTAATCCAGTAAGAAAAAATCATTATTTTGTATGATTACTGTCCTGGAATAAAACCCATTTACAGTTTACTATAATATCTTTAAAAATATATTTCACACAGTGCTAAATTAGATTATGTGTAAAGGTGGCAGCATTGTCAATCATGGTTCCGGTGGTTGTATCTTTGCCCCTGCTTCAGAAGAGTGTGGTTCAACTCCTTCTCCAGAGAGTTGATCAAACAGTTAAGGCTAATTTTCCACTGTAATGCTAAAGGAGTACAATGCTGTTGGAAATGCTGCCTTTAAGGTTAGGTATTAAACTGGCCCTGTCTGGTATATCAGGCAGAATTCTGAGATCCTGTAGCACTATTCTGCTGCTGTGGGTTCTTCGGACCAATATTTATCTCTCAAACAGCATCACCAAGGCACAGGACACACGGGTTATTTACAGATTATTATTTTACTGGATCTTACTTCACATAAATTGTTTTGTGTATTTTTATAACTACATGATGGCACAACTGCCCTCGAGGGTGTATATTTCCAAGACTCTTTGATATCTGGAAGTGTATTAGTCACTTTATGTGAACACCATTGTATTTGGCAGTTTGTACAGAAGGTCCCATGCCACCAGGTTCAGGAACAGTTAAACCCCTACAAACATCAGGCTTCTGAAACAACATGGATAACTTTTCTCAGCTCAACTCTGAACTGATTGCACAATCTACAGACTTACTTTCAAGGGCATGACAACTCATGTTCTCAGTATTATCCAGCAATTTGTGTATTTAATCAGAATCGGAATCTGTTTTATTATCACCGACATGTGACATGAAATTTGTTAATTTAGCAGCAGCAGTTCATGCAATACATAATATAGAAAAAATTAATGAAATAAAAAATAATAATAATAATAAGTAAATAGATAAACCAATTACAGTATACATATATTGAATAGAAATATATATTACAAAAACAGAAATACTGTATATTTAAAAAGTGAGGTAGTGTTCACGGGTTCAATATCCATTCAGGAATCGGATAGCAGAGGGGAAGAAGCTGTTCCTGAATCGCTGAGTTCAGGTACCTCCTACCTGATGGTAACAGTGAGAAAAGGGCATGCCCTGGGTGCTGGAGGTCTTTAATAACGGATACTACTTTTCTGAGACACTGCTCCATGAAGATATCCTGGGTACATTGTAGGTTAGTGCCCAAGATGGAGCTGACTAGATTACAATCCTCTGCAGCTTCTTTCAGTACTAAGCTGTAGCCCCTCCATACGAGACAGTGATGCAGCCTGTTAGAATGCTCTCCACAGTACATCTATAGAAGGTTTTGAGTGTATTTGTTAACATGCCAAATCTCATCAAACTCCTAATGAATAGTATAGCTGCTCTCCTGCCTTCTATATAACTACATCAATATGTTTGGACCAGGTTAGATCGTCAGAGATCTTGACACCCAGGAAATTGAAATTGCTCACCCTCTCCACTTCTGATCCCTCTATGAGGATTGGTATGTGTTCCTTTGTCTTACCCTTCCGGAAGTCCAAAATCAGCTCTTTCATCTTACTGACATTGAGTGCCAGGTTGTTGCTGCATCACCACTCCACTAGTTGGCATATCTCACTCCCGTACACCCTCTCGTCACCACCTGAGATTCTACCAACAATGGTTGTATTGTCAGCAAATCTATAGATGGAATTTGAGCTATGCCTAACCACACAGTCATGTGTATATAGAGAGTAGAGCAGTGGGCTAAGCACACCCCCCCCCCCCCGAGATACACCAGTGTTGATCGTCAGCGAGGAGGATATGTTATCAACAATCTGTGCAGATTGTAGTCCTCTGGTTAGGAAGTTGAGCATCCAGTTGCAGAAAGAGGTATAGAGGACCAGGTTCTGCAACTTCTCATTTGTGGATTGTGGGAATGATGGTATTAAATGCTGAGTTTTAGTCAATTAACAGCATTCTGACATAGGTGTTTGTGCTGTCCAGGTGGTTTAAAGTCATGTGGAAAGCCATTGAGATTGCATCTGCCATTGACCTATTGTGGCAATAGGCAAATTGCAATGGATCCAGGTCCTTGATGAGGCAGGAGTTCAGTCTGGTCATGACCAACCTCTCAAAGCATTTCATCACTGTTGATGTGAATGCTACCAGGTGATAGTTGTTAAGATAGCTCACACCATTCTTCTTAAATATTGGTATAATTGTTGCCTTTTTGAAGCAAGTGGGAACTTCCACCTGTAGCAGTGAGAGGTTGAAAATGTCCTTGAATATTCTCACTAGTTGGTTGACACAGGTTTTCAGAGCCTTACCAGGTACTCCATCAGGACCTTCCGCCTTGTGTGGGTTCATTCTCTTTAAAGACAGCCTAACATCAGCCTCTGAGATGGAGATCACAGGGTCATCAGGAGCAGTAGGGATCTTCACAGCTGTAGATATGTTCTCCCTTTCAAAGTGGGCATAGAAGACACTATGGGGTTTTGCTTTGTAATGTCCTGCAAACCCTGCCAGAGTGACTGTGCATCCAATGTCGCCTCCAACCTCATTTGAAATTGTCTCTTTGCCCTTGAAATAGCCCTCCACAAATCAAACCTGATTTTCTGGTACAGGCCTGTGTCACCAGACTTGAAAGCCACAGATCTAGCCTTCAGCAGATGACATACCTCCTGGTTCATCCACAGCTCTTGGTTTGGGAATGTACAATAAGTCTTTGTGGGCACGCACTCATCTACACAGGTTTTAATGAAGTCGGTAACAACTGCAGCATACTCATCCTGTTTTGAAGATGAATCCCTGAATACAGTCCAGTCCACCAATTCAAAGCAGTTCTGTAGGTGCTCCTGTGCTTCCCTTGTCCAAACATTCTTGGTCCTCACCACTGGTGCTGCAGTCTTTTGTCTCTGCCTATAGTCAGGGGGTAGTAGTACAGTCAGGTGATCTGACTTCCCGAAGTGAGAGTGTGGAATAGCACAATAAGCATTCTTGATGGTGGTGTAGCAATGGTCCAGTGTTTTTTTTTTTCTGGTATTGCAAGTGATCTGTTGCTGGTGGTCTATCAATCCATCGATCTGTTTATTGCACAATTTGTCTTCTTTTGCATGTTGCTTGTTCTTCAGTCTTTATTTATGTATAGGTTTTCATAAATTCTATTATATTACTTTATTTTTCTCTAAATGCCTACAAGAAAATTAATTTCAAGGTAGTATATGGTGACATATATGTACTTTGCTAATAAATTTTATTTGACTTTGACTTAGAAAATGATAAAGACTGGGTTATCTCATTTTAATTGTATTGATTGAGGGATTATATTTTGGCCCCAAACAGAAGTCAAGCTTTTCCTGGTTGTCTTGAAATAATGCTATGGTCTTTTTCATTAAGTGTTAGCCTGGAGTATTGTGCTGTAGTTTCTGTGGTGAGCCTTAAACCTGCAATGCTCAGAGTCAAAATTTTACCCACTAAGCCACTGCATTTTACATACAACACTTGGTCTTTTAGTTTTGTACCAGCAGCAGCCGATGTATTCAGATTTAATTTCTGTGGGGACTTCCATACTCTTGTGGAACATGGGAAGAAGATGGTGCCAGATAGACAGTTCAGAAAACTACTTCTTTTCCTTTTCTTTCAAATATGATTTTGCTATCACTGGAACCTGTGATTTGTATTTTGATTTTGTGTTTTTGGGCTGATTGAGCGATCTGGTGCTTTGCCGTTTCCAAGAGAGTTCAGTGAGGTTTCAAGTGGGGTATGCAGCCTGAAGGCCATGAAGTTTGGAGAGGGGGCAAATCCATTTCTCACTTATCTCGCTGATTAAAGCGTCAAGGAAGATGAAATTAATGAGAATGAGAGCAGAAGGCGAGCTGGTGTTCAGTGCTGTAGGTCTGCTTCTGTCCGGTCTCTCTCTCTCCCTCTCTCTCCCTCTTGCTCACTGCTGCCAGAGGAAGGTGTCAGCATTCGACCATTCTCTCTCACCCTCTCACTCGATGTTGCCGGAGGATGGTACTTGTGTCTTGTGTCTCGGGCAAGGTTTAATCGATGTTTGTAGTTCATGTTAAGAAGTGCTTCTGGATTGTGGTTATATTTTTATTGCTACTTTGTGCTATTTTTATCAGGGTAGACAGGCTCTGCAGCCTGCAGTCAACAAACAACACAGTGCTAAATTGAACTGAACAGAATGTTCCCAGACTGTTTCAATGACCTTGTGGTTTGATGTTTTATAGTCTGTGTTTCTCGCTCGTCTTTTGCTGCTTGCATGCTTTGTGGGGTTTTTTTGCACATTGGGTGTATGACATTTTTCTTTGAAGGGGTTCCATAGTTTTCTTTGTTTCTTGACTGTCTGTGGCAAGATGAATCCCAGGGCTGTAAACTGCATACATGTGTGTATGTGCGTGTGCGTGCACCCTTAACTCCTGGTGGAGTCATTGGGGCGCCGTCATGACAAGCTTTTTGCACCGATCTTTTTGGTGATTGCTCATCGTACGGCGTGTCTTGGGCATCTGAAACCTGGCGGAGCCCATCCCTCTCCAGGGATAATAAATGTATTTTGAATGTTTGAAACACATCTTTCCTGTTGAGGGAGGTCATTCTGCTTGGCAGGTGAGACTCGTTGCTGCGAAAACAATCTCAGGTTCTGGGGCCACTTCCATGGTGGTTGTAGGAGTTGACTCTGGGACTGCAGGAAGTGGTTCTGACATCTCTGGACAGCTTTCTTCTCCCTTTCTCTCTCTAGATCTACTTCAATTCCATTCTGTTTGTTTCTCTCTGTCACACCATTCTCCTCCTTGCTCTCATTCTTTCTCTCCATTGCTTCCCTAGTTTGTGCCCCTTGATCTTGGGAAGGTCCATTGATCTCACTGGAGTATTCTCTTATTAAATCTTTCTGTTGCTCCCTTTATGATCTGATCCCTCCTCTTACTTCATCCACAACATCATCTGAAGAATCCTCTGTCTTTGTTTCTCCATTGACTCCTTTCTTTTTCGCCTTCTGTTCACCCAGCTGGACTTTGGTCTTTGCATTTACCTTTACTAGCAGCCTTTTGTCTCCCACTTGAAGTTCATGCAATAACCTTGAAGTATGCAAAGCAGATTCTGGATCTTTGTACTCACAAAAGGTGAATTTCCTGAAGCTCCTTGAATTCTCTTCCAGTTTAAAACCAAGCCACACTTCATAAGTAACTGCCTGATTAGCGTATCAGAAACTTTCTCAGATATGTTGACCAACTAGGACCAACTAAGGGAGGTCTTACATAGTGAACGGGAGGGCACTGAGTAGTGTGGTAGAGCAAAGGGACCTGCAGTACAGGTCCATGATTCATTGGAAGTGGCGTCACAGGTAAATAGGGTCATAAAGAGAACTTTTGGCACATTGGCCATCATAAATCAATTTCCTGAGTACAGATGTTATGTTGAAGTTGTATAAGACGCTGGTGAGGCCTAATTTGTGTGTAGTTTTAGTCACCTGTCTACAGGAAAAATGTAATACATTGAAAGAGTACAGAGAAAATTTACAAAGATATTGCCGGGTCTGGAGGACCTGAGTTATAAGGAAAGATTGAATAGGTTAGGATTTTATTTCTTAGAACATGGAAGGTTGAGAAAGATTTGTTAGAGGTATACAAAATTATGAGTGGTATAGAAAGGGTAAATGCAAGCAGGCTATTTCCATTGAGGTTAGATAGGACTACAACCAGAGGTCAGAGGTTAAGGGTGAAAGATGAAAAGTTTAAGGGGAACATGAGGGAAAACTTCTCCACTCTGAGGGCCGTGCGAGTGTGGAATGTGCTGCCAGCACAATTGGTGCATGCAAACTCAATTGAGACCATAAGACATAGGAGCAGAATTAGGCCATTTGGCCCATCAAGTCTGCTCCACAATTCAGTCATGCTGATCCTTTTTCCCCTCCTCAGCTCTGCTCCCCAGCCTTCTTCCTGTAACTTTTGATGCCATGTACAATCAAAACCTATCAAGCTCTTCCTTAAATATACTGAACAGCCTGGCTTCCACAGCTGCCTGTAGTAGCAAATCCAACAAATTCACCTCGCAATGGCAAAATAAATTTCTGTGCATCTCTGTTTTGAATGGACGCCTGTCTATCCTGAGGCTGTGCCCTCTTATCCTCAACACCCCCGCCATGGAAACATTCTTTCCACATCTACTCTGTCCGGGCCTTTCAACATTCGAAAGATTTCAATGAAATCCCCCCTCATCCTTCTGAATTCCAGTGAGTACAGATCCAGAGCCATCAACCATTCCTCATATGAAAACTCTTTCATTCCTGTACTCGTCCTTGTGAACCTAATCTGAACCCTTTCCAATGCCACCGCATCTTTTCTTAGATGAGGAGCCCAAAACTGTTCACAATACTCAAGGTGAGGTCTCACCAGTACCTTATAAAGCCTCAGCATCACATCCCTGCTCTTGTATTCTAGACCTCTTGAAATGAATACTAACGTAGCATTTTACTTCCCCACCATTGACTCTACCTGCAAGTTAACCTTTAGGGCGTTCTGCACAAGGACCAGTTTCTGTGCTGTACTTCTCTATGACTCGATTTTGCCTACAAAAAATGTTGCAAGCAGACCATTGCATTCCTCACTTTTCCAATTCCTTTGAACAGCATGGTCCTTCCTTGGTCCAATATGTTTTCCAACCAGAGGCACAGAAGTTGGCAGCAACCCCTGTTTGTCCTCTGTTGAATAATGTTTCATGGTGTTCGACATGGAGATAGCTCTGGCATCACTGAGTACCTTTGTTTATTCACTTTGAGTTGGCTTCATTGCAGGGACTGTGTATGCAAATGGTGGATGGATCTCCAATCAAGCTGTATTTGTCTCAGCCCCTACAATGCTGGTCCTTCTGTTTTAACCACATATAAGTTCCAATATGGCTTGTTGGTTGCTGTATTTCACCGTTACAACTGTCGTTCCCACGGGAGTTATCTTTTCTCCAGTATGTTCTTAGTTGGATATCTGTAGGCTTCAGTTCAGTATCTTTGAAATGCCCCTCAAGCTCATTTTTTGGAATGACTGAAACAGCCATTTTAATTAATTTGCCATTTATTTCTAACGTAAGCCATATTGCTTGTCTATTGTTAGTTTTCACTTGTAAATCTCAAGGGTACCCAGTTCTGTTTTGCTCCTATCATCATGAGATTTTTCTGTTTTGCTCCTATCATCATGAGATTTTTCATCAACAACATGCAGATTAGTGCTCTTTCTGCAACTTGACTTTTTAGCTTTTTCTCTTCCCTGTGCTGTCCATTTATTTTTGTCTGTCCAACATGCTTCTTGTATGTGTCTCACTTTTTAGCATTTTCTGCGTTTCACTTTTAAACCTACATTTGTTTGGTGACTGTGAGTCCCTGCCACAATGGTAACACAGAAATAAGCGGTAAGGTAATTTGGAAAGTTTTACTCACTGCCATTTCAAGCATTCAGGCTCGGAGGTGCCAGAAATGGCAGGGAGTGAAAATGAAACAATTTCACTACTTCAACAAGTTAGTAACTATGAAGAATTTGAAGGTATCAACAATCATCTTGAATGTTGCAATGGAAATGAATATCATCAAAAACATTGTATGTTCATTATCTGCAACAGGTGCCTGTGCTAATTATGTTCATTTACAGTCATTCAAAAGAACATGGCACATACATTGGATGAATTCCTCCATTGATAACTATTAAGATCTAATACACAGTTTTATATTACTTAGGTAGTATTGGCAGTGTTCTAATTTGTTAAGTATTTCATTTAAATACATAATTTGTTACTCAGTTAAAGGTAGCTTGTCTGTTTTATTCCTTTTTAACTCTTTCCGTGAAATTTAGCTAATTGGACTATCCACTTAATTGGGCCAAAAAGTACTGGTCTTGATATGCCCCAATTAACAGGAATCCACTGTAATTGGAAAACCATTGTCAGTGGTAATGAACTGGAAATCCATCACTGGCATATATGACTGGTAACGAATACAAAACCCATTATCGGCACACATACGGCACAAACACACAGGTCAGTGGGGGTTCTAGCATTACGTCACTGAGGCAGTTTTAGGAGTGATGGAGAGACGACAGAAAAATTGAGGGAAATATGGCTAAAGTGAGGCCAGGCATCTTAACCTCATTTTGAAAATGAAATCCTATCAACACAGAGAGGGGAATACTTCTAGATGGAAGCTACCATTCAAGAATGTGACAGTGCTAGTTCCACATGATGCTTTGCAAAGGCAATTCATTTAGAGGGGAAAGCTAAACAGTAGTTTAGTGAGGTAGGATAGAGCCAGACTGCTGAGAGTGGTTGAAGAACCTCCACTGCTCCTTGGGAGTTCAGTGAGGTTAGCAGCAACAAAGGAGATGAAATGGAACAGACCCACATTACAAGTGAGAATACAAGTGCTGGATTAAGGGCTAATTAACCGATGATGGGTGATACACATATAGCTAACTGATTCACATGTACTTCCCCACATGCATTTTTGAATTCAGTTGCTGAACTAGAGCAAGTTTCAGCCATGGAAAAAAAAGTACATTTTAAGAAAAATAGGTTAACAAGTTGGTTCTAGGAAATCTTGTCCAGAGGGACCTGTTTAATATGCATGAATACAGTATATTAAAGCAGTCCAAATCCCTGACAGACATTAAAGTCTGTGCATCGTCTTCACAGCTATCGGTACATCGAAATTCGGATAAACAGGATATAGCTTAAATTTGCCAAGAAACACGAGCTGGACTGCAGCAACAGCAATCAGATCTTTTAGTTATTTTAATTTTGAGTCCCAATTTATAAGCTTGTCCCAGTTACTGCCCAGCTTATTTCTAATGTGCCTTTTCCAGGCTTGTGACTTCCCAGATCCTCTCAGTGTCAATGCAATGTAGTCACTGTTGTAGTATGGCATATGTAGACACCAGCTAGTAGACTCACTGATGGAAATCAAAGTTCGAAGTAAATTTATTATCAAGAACATATACGTCACCGTATACTGTCCTGACATTCATTTTCTTGCAGGCATTCACAGTAGATGCAATAAACCACAATAGAGTTGATGAAAAACTATATATAAAGACGGAAAAACGACCACTGTGCAAAACACAACAAATTGTGCAAATGCAAAAATAAAAAGTAAAAGTAAATAAATATACAGATAGAAAATAAATAAATAGATAGATAGATAGATAGATTTTAAAAAAAGCATGAGTCCCTGAAAGTGAGTCCATAGTTTGTGGAATCAGTTTGGTGTTGAGGTGTGTGAAGTTATCCACTCTGGTACAGGAACCTGATGGTTGAGGGGTAATAACTGTTTCTGAACCTGGTGGTGTGGGATTTAACATGCCCTGCACCTCCTTCCCAATGGTAGCAGTGAGAAGAAAGCAAGAAATGTGTTAGTAATCATTTAATCCGTTTTGATAACGTTAATTAATAAATACAACCCAAATAGCATGGAGAAACTCCATTGAAAATAAATCTGCATCTTTCACATCTGTCTGAGGGAGCAGATGATGCTTCAGTTTAATGTTTCATCTAAAACACACTAGAGGGTCATCTGTTGTCATGTTTAGGCCTCTGGGAGGAACTTAAACTTCTGCCATATCACCATTGTTTTCATTTATGAAACTTAACAAAATTAGGATGTCAAGATTTTCACCTTTTGCTGTTGCTTCAGCCTACATAGTTAATGCAGGAGAGATGACATTTTTCTCGTTTGTTTGTCAGTCAGTTCATAAATCTAATTTTAGCTGACTTTTAACAATGATTTTTATGCACTCTACCAGAAAAGTCATCTGAAAACAATATTGTTAGTTAGTTGTGAAAGAATGAAGGATGCTTGAAGCTAAGGACGCCCTCGTGTTACTAGTGAGGTAATTGGTGGCTGCACAGCCTTGCTTTAATCTTTTCCTCACCTAAATGGATTTATGAAAGAATGAAATGATACTAACCTTGACATACTTTTCTGTATTCATTACCCTCTTCAATTTATTTGTGATGACTTTCATACCTGTTCAGAATATTATGAAAAGAATGGATCCTGCACAGTAACAATAATAACAGAAGTTAAAGAATGACCTCAATTTTGGAAATTAATTAATGTAACAATCCAGCTGGTATCTGTCAGCACCTGGAACTGATCTGTGATTGACGTTCAGTAAAAAAAAGTTCACAAACAGGAGAAGGTGTGTTGTTATGAGTCACAAATAATAGAATTGTTTTACAGGGCCAACTCCTATAATGGCATTCTTATCCCTTAATGTCACCCTGAAGATGTGGTTACACATATCTCTTTTCCTTCTCGAAGCAAATTAAACATTGGTCATAAGCAGTGAAGACACCCTGGAGCTTTATCCCACACGTCCTGAATACTGCTCAGTGCACCACAGCCCGATACTCAGCCTCTACTCATATCTCCATCAGCCAGACCTTGTACCTGTACAGGTTGAAATCCAATTGTATGGCACTTAGTGGCCCACGACATTCATGGTAGGCATGTTTTGAATTTCTTGTACACATCTATACTAACATCTGACAAAGATCTAAATCTGAAGCTAATTAACCTAGTTAACAGAATTTCTGTCTTACTGAAACCTCAAGCCATGGACAGTTCTCAGAACTCTTAAATGACCTGGGATGTCTATACTTAAGAGAACAATCTGTTTCTCAGAGAAATTTGGTTAGGAGGTGTTTTTCTGTGGTCCAGCACCAGTCAAATCCCTGTGGTGCTGGACTAGAGAGCTTCAACTTTACACCTAACATTGGTGACAGCTGACACCTGCATTTCACAAACGGCATGCACAGGCAGCCATTTAGTTCACTGTGCAATATTTATTAACACACTTCCCGATCTCCTGTAGCACAAAATGGTGCATTTTGAGTTAGCAGAAGCTACCCAGTGGGAGAAGGGCACTGCTACGTGTTGTAACAGAGCATTGTGAGACAGTGCTCACTACCATCAGGGCAGCCATCATAGAAACTGTATATAGGAGCATGGCGAAAACCATTGGATATCTCAAAACCACCTCCTCCTCACAGCCTCTCCTGATCAGGAGGGGATGTGTTGGAAGCGTAGGATTTACCTCTCCCTCCACACCTTCAGTGTCATTTACTGATAGGCAGGAACTGCTAGCAGGCGCAGTGGTGATGAAAGAGCACCTCCAGGAACAGTACTCATTCTTAGGATCAGTTTGATGGAGTCTTAACCTGGACACTGGAAGCCTGCAGGTCCCAGTCCCCTGCAGGTCTTAGCGAAGGGGAAGTTGCCTTGCCTTGGTGGCCCAATGCATTGCCACAATATGAACGAATCGTGCCTACTGTCAGCATACTTGGCTTGGACTGTGCACTGCACCAGGGCTGAGCCATACCTTCAGCTTCTGTTCTTGCTTCCAATTAGCCTCCCTTCCTCCTGTTGAGGATTTGAACATTACTTTTATCTGTCACATTGAACCATCAAACCATACAGTGAAATGCACCGTCTGTGTCGTTGACCAACACAGTCCGAGAGTGTGCTGAGGCCAGCCCGCCAATGTCACCACGCTTCTAGTGGCAACGTAGCATACCCACAAGCTTTGGAGAGTTTGTAGCTCTTTGGAATGTGGGAGGAACCGGAGTACCCAGAGGAAACCCATGTAGTCACGGGGAGAACGTACAAGCTTCTCACAGGCTGCAGCGAGAATTGAACCCCAATCAATGGCACTGTAAAATGTTATGCTAACCTCTATGCTACCGTGCTGCCCTAGATGGTGTATGATAGTGTCAGGAGTGTCCACTAACCTAATGGCTACCTGCAAGTAGTCACACACTGGTTTGAAACTTTTGGAATAGAACCTATCTCGACAGTGATAAATCTTGAAGTAGATGTACATCACCTACCAAATGACCTGTGTGCCATCAGCACTTTGCATCAGTAGGGGCCAGGTAATCCTTGCAAAACCATGTTCATTTTTCCTGATCAGAGTAGATGCATCTCAGTTGAATAGATACATTCGGTCATCAGTGATATCCCGACTGCAACAGCTCTTGAAAAATTACAAATTTTTGCAAAAATCTCTTGTTTCCAACCTGGAAAGAGCCAGGGGTGGTAACTTCGACTGTTGCTGTCATTATAACTTACACTCTGCTCTGAGTTGATAAGTAGATCGCTATGGTTCAGTCAGGACTTCCTTATTAAAACACGACTGCCGTGTCTCTCAGTGAGACCAGAGTAAGAGAATTGCATTCGAATTGATATGACCTCCATCTGGGTGCTCTGATTCACTCTTCCCCCCTCCTCTTGTCATGCTCTAGTTACTCTCCTTATAACACTCTACAGAGAATTTTGAACAATGCATCCAGATCTGGAGCAACTGGTTTATTTCGGAGCCTTAAAGACAAGAGCCTTTTCTCAAATATTTGATTAGTAAATGGCTAAATTTATTGTTATAGCAAGTGTCATTTATTGTGATCTAACAGGTTTATATAGAAAGAATATTTATGTCTGGGTATATGTGTCTTTTATTCAGATGCAATTTACTGTAAGATTTATTTACTTTACAGACAGCCACGATTTTTTGGCAGGCTGACTCTATTCACATAGAGCGCTTTGATGTAGGTCTTTTAAAATTTAAGTATTACTCCAGAATGAAGTTCCTACAGTGGCCTATCAAGAGTTTGTTCAAAGGAAGTACTCATTTCTGAAAAAAAGATTAATATAAGCGAAGTTCTCTAGAAATGCTTCTCACTAGTAGATCATCAATTACAGATCCAGTTCAAGGACTTGAACCACGGCATTACTGTTAGCCACAACCCATGCTGACTTAGTAAAAGCAGAGAGTGGTCCAATCACTGGAGTTTCCCGCCTCTGTGACAGGAAGTCTGTGACTATGACCACCTTTTTCCAGTTCTGCAACACCACTTGATCGCACCTTTGCCTAACTAATCTGTTGCTGAAAGCATCCTGTACCTCCTGGCTGGCTGACTGGCTTCCTCCGATCACTTCCTTTCCCTCTCCATGAACTTGAGGTTGTTCAAAATTCTGCTGCCTGCGTGCCATCTCACACCAAATCCTTTGTTTCTGCTTCTAATACCTTTATACATCAATTCAAATTTTTATTAGTCCTCTTTATTTCAAAGAAAGCATTCTTCATCTGTCTGTACTTATAAAGGTAACACCCACTTTATGGGAGAATGGGGGGGGAGCTTCCATTTCTAGAAAACAGCCCATATTGCGATTATCCTTAAAGTAAACCACATCATTTGTGCAGGCATAAAAAAAACACAAGCTGAAAAGAACAAATTTTGTGTTTATTTACCTATAATTCATAATAATTTCATGAGAATACATTTTATTCTGTATTCCAAAATTTTGGGTAGTGGTTTGTGATTTCTGTTAAGGCAATTTTTTTCTGTAATCCGAACAATGTAACATGGGGGTCACCCATATCTGGTTCTGCAGTTCTGGCAACCTCTTCAGAAATCTCATCATACTCTCTGGGGCCATTTCATCCTTGCTGTACATTGTACACAATGTCCTAGATGTGGCCCAGCTATTACTACGTGCTTTTCTAATAAGACCTCCCTATTTAATGTCTTGGCCAATAAAGAATGGAACATTAATGGAGGCTCTGCATGCTCTCTCAGGTAGGTGCAATAGACCCGTTTAAGCTATTCAAAGGAGATTGTGAACAGGGTCAGCATACTCCTTGCTGTCCTGGTGAGTATTCAACCTCAACTTGAGGCCCTCCATTGATTAGGGTCAACCATGGATATTGTGTCCTAGCTGTCTACATGATATGCAAGCCGGGGCAGAATGATAGGGAGAACAAGCTGTTGGCACCAATGGCATTGCAGGAGTTGTCAGTCAGCTTTGAACTTAACATAGCACTGCCTTAGGGATTCCAGCTCCAGAATTCTCCTTGGGGTTTACTTCTGAAGCCCTCCCCACGAGTGGGTATTGCCACAAGGCAGTGGAGATTTAAGACTGGAGCTTTCCTTCTCCTAGATGAGCTGGCAACCGCAGCTGATGGGCTTGATCTGCCCAAAGTGACGGGTTTTAAAGCACCAGTAACCCGCCTGTGCCCCTTCTCCTATTTGTAGAAATGGTTCCGCCAAGCACAATAGCTAGCTGTGCCACTTGTGAAGGCCAGGAGCTGGACTTGGTTGTCAGAGGCTATTTGAGACGCACACCATTGGAAGCATTTAATAGGTAGTGGGAGCTTATCCCCACTTCCCTCGACTTTGACAACCTTAAAGAACCAAACCTCAACTAATGTTACCAAAGTAGATTAGATGGTTGTGAGCATATTTCTATTAGTGAGTGTGTGTTCACTAACTTTCTCTATATTAATTTCTAAGTAAAAATGCTCTCTGAGGATACCTTTAAAGTAACTTCTTAGATAGGTACATGGATGACAGAAAAATGGAGGGCTATGTAGGAGGGAAGGGTTAGATTGATCTTAAGAGTAGGTTAAATGGTCAGCACACCACTGTGGGCTGAAAGACCTGTACTGTGCTATAGTGTTCTATGCATTCTGTTCTAAATATGTTAAATGTTAATCAGTGAAACCCTGATAGCTGAATGAGGCAAAATTCACATGCATCTCCCTTTATAGACTATCTGAAGAAGCTCTTTTGTAAAATGTGTTTCTTTAAAGACTATTTATTTTATAAGAAATGCTTTTAGAAGTGGAGAGTATTAAGAAATGGAGAGTATATTGACTGGCTGCATCACAGCCTTGTATGGTAACACTAATGCCCTTGAATGGAAAATCCTATGAAAAGTAGTAGATATGGCCGAGTCTATCTTGAGTAAAGCCCTCCCCACCATTGAACACATCCACATGAAGTGCTGTTATAGGAAAGCAGCATCCATCATCATGCACCCCTCCCCCCCCAACACCCAGGACATGCTGTCTTCTCACTACTGCCTTCAGGAAGAAGGTCCAGGAGCCTCAGAACTTATACCACCAGGTTCAGGAACAGTTATTACTCCTCAACCATCAGTATCTTGAACCAAAGGGGGATAACGTCACTCGACTTAACTTGCCCCATCATTGAAATATTCTCACAACCAATGGACACACTTTCAAGCATTCTTCATCTCATGTTCTCAATACTTATTGCTTGCTTGCTTGTTCATTTATTATTATTATTATTATTATTATTATTATTATTATTATTATTTCTTTCTTTATGTACCTGCACAGTTTGTTCTCTTTTGCACACTGGTTGAACCCCCAAGTCTTTCATTGATCTGTTAATGCTTATTATTCTATGGATTTATTGAGTATGAATTTTAAGGCTATATATGGTGACATATATGTACTTTGATAATAATGAACTTTTATTCCTTTGGGGAATAATCAGTTATTAAGTAACAGTGGAAAAGGATTTTGGATTGTAGAAGTAAATCAACCAAAAAACATTCAACAGCCTTCTGATAAAGTTTTATCCCCAACTTCAAAATCAACCAAGATCCAGGTGAGGTAAGGCCGGGTAAGCTCCTTTAATTAATCTAATTAGCTTAGGAGTAGGTAATGGAGGCAGCATTTAGGGCAGTTGAGTGCTCTGTTTGCAGTATGTGGGAAGTCAGGTCGAGCACTGTTATCCCCGATGACTACACCTGCAAAAGGTGCATCCAGCTGCAGCTCCTGACAAACCGTGTTAGGGAACTGGAGCTGGAGCTGGATGAACTTCAGATCATTTTGGAGGCAGGGGCAGAAATAGACAGGAGGTTCAGGGAGATTGTCACCCCTAGGAGTCAGGAGACAGGTAGTTGGGTGACTGTCAGGAGAGGGAAGGGGAATAGACAGAATGAGCAGAGCACCCCTGTGGCAGTTCCCATCAACAATAAGTACACCGTTTTGGATATTGTTGGTGGGGACGACCTACCAGGGACAAGTTGCAGTGGTTGCATCTCTGGCACCCAGACGGGACCCTCAGCTCAGAAGGGAAGGAGGGAAAAGAGTAGTGATAGGGGATTTGATAGTTAGGGGGACAGATAGGAGATTCTGTGGGAGAGATTGAGAATCCCGGATGGTCTGTTGTCTCCCTGGTGCCAGGGTCTGTTGTATCTCAGATCAAGTTCTTGGTATTCTCAAGAGGGAGGGTGAGCAGCCAGATGTTGTGGTCCATGTAGGAACCAATGACGTGTGTAGGAAGAGTGACGAGATCCTGAAAGGTGAGTTTAGGGAGCTAGGTGCCAAGTGAAAGGACAGGACCTCCAGGATAGCAATCTCAGGATTGCTACCAGTGCCACGTGCAGGTGGGTTCAGAAATAGTAAGATAGTGCAGATCAACACGTGGCTGAAGACATGGTGCAGGAGGGAGGGCTTCAGATTTATAGATATTTGGGCAGTTTTCCAGGGAAGGTGGGACCTGTTCCAGCGGGACGGTTTACGGCTGAACTGGAGGGGGACAAATATTCTTGCAGGTAGGTTTGCTAGAGAGGATCCAGTGGATTTAAACTAGATACAAGGGGGGGAGGGGAACCAGAGTGTAGGAACAGATGTATGGGAGAAGGAAGAAAAACAAGACAGTAAAGTTCTTTGTACTGTTAGAGATAAACAAAGAGGAAGAGGTAGAGAATTTCTTAAATGCATTTATTTTAATGCTAAGAGCATTATGATGTTGTAGCTATTAGTGAAACATGGTTGCAGGAGGGGTGTGATTGGCAACTAAATATTCCTGGATTTTGTTGCTTCAGGTGTGATAGAATCGGAGGGACAAGAGGGGGAAGTGTTGCGTTGCTTGTCAGAGAAAATATTACAGCGGTGCTCTGGCAGGATAGGTTAGAGGGCTAGTCTAGGGAGACTATTTGGGTGGTATTGAGGAATGGGAAAGGTGTAGTAACACTTATAGGGGTGTATTATAGACCACCTAATGGGGAGCAAGAATTGGAGGAGCAAATTTGCAAGGAGATATCTGTAGTAAGCACAGGGTTGTGATTGTGGGAGATTTTAATTTTTCACACATAGACTGGGAAGCCCATACTGTAAAAGGGATGGATGGTTTGGAGTTTGTAAAATGTGTGCAGGATTGTTTTTTGCAGCAATACATAGAGGTACCAACTAGAGAAGGGGCATTGTTGGATCTTCTGTTAGGAAATGAAATGGGTCAGGTGATGGAGGTATGTGTTGTGGAGCACTTTGGGTCCAGTGATCACAATGCCATTAGTTTCAATATGGAGAAGGATAGGACTGGACCCAGGATTGAGATTTTTGATTGGAGAAAGGCTAACTTTGAGGAGATGCGAAAGGAATAAGAAGGAGTGGATTGGGACAATTTGTTTTATGGGAAGGATGTAATAGAGAAATGGAGGTCATTTAAAGGTGAAATTTTGAGGGTACAGAATCTTTATGTTCCTGTTAGGTTGAAAGGAAAGGTTAAAAGTTTGAGAGAGCCATGGTTTTCAAGGGATAGTGAAAACTTGTTTAAGAAAAAGAGAGAGATCTACAATAAATATAGGCAGCATGGAGTAAATGAGATGCTCGAGGAATATAAAGAATGTAAGAAGAATCTTAAGAAAGAAATTATAAAAGCTAAAAGCAGATACGAGGTTGCTTTGGCAAGTAAGATGAAAATAAATCCGAAGGGTTTCTACAGTTACATTAATAGCAAAAGGATAGTGAGGGATAAAATTTGTCCCTTAGAGAATCAGAGTGGACAGCTATGTGTGGAGCCGAAAGAGATGGGGGAAATTTTGAACAATTTCTTTTCTTCAGTATTCACTGAGGAGAAGGATATTGAATTGTGTAAGGTAAGGGAAACAAGTAGGGAAGTTATGGAAAATATGATGATTAAAGAGGAGGAAGTACTGGCACTTTTAAGGAATATAAAAGTGGATAAATCTCAGGATCCTGACAGAATATTCCCTAGGACCTTGAGGGAGGTTAGTGTAGAAATAGCAGGGGGTCTGACAGAAATATTTCAAATGTCATTAGGAACGGGAATGGTGCCAGAGGATTGGTGTATTGCTCGTGTGGTTCCATTGTTTAAAAAGGATTCTAAGAGTAAACCTAGCAATTATAGGCTTGCCAGTTTGACGTCAGTGGTGGGTAAATTAATGGAAAGTATTCTTAGAGATGGTATATATAATTATCTGAAGAGACAGGGTCTGATTAGGAACAGTCAGCATGGATTTGTGTGTGGAAAGTCATGTTTGACAAACCTTATTGAATTTTTTGAAGAGGTTACAAGGAAAGTTGATGAGGGTAAAGCAGTGGATGTTGTCTATATGGACTTCAGCAAGGCCTTTGACAAGGTTCCGCACAGAAGGTTAGTCAGGAAGGTTCAATCGTTAGGTATTAATATTGAAGTAGTAAAATGGATTCAACAGTGGCTGGATGGGAGATGCCAGAGAATAGTGGTGGATAACTGTTCGTCAGTTTGGAGGCCGGTGACTAGTGGTGTGCCTCAGGACATAGGACATACATGGTAAATGGTCGGGCATTGAAGAATGCAGTAGAACAGAGTAATCTAGGAATAATGGTGCATAGTTCCCTGAAGGTGGAATCTCATGTGGATAGGGTGGTGAAAAATGCTTTTGGTATGTTGGCCTTTATAAATCAGAGCATTGAGTATAGGAGTTGGGATGTAATGTTAAAATTGTACAAGGCATTGGTAAGGCCAGATTTGGAGTATTGTGTACAGTTCTCATCACCGAATTATAGGAAAGATGACAACAAATTAGAAAGAGTACAGAGGAGATTTATTAGAATGTTACCTGGGTTTCAGCATCTAAGTTACAGGGAAAGGTTGAGCAAGTTAGGTCTTTATTCTTTGGAGTGTAGAAGGTTGAGGGGGGGCTTGATAGAGGTATTTAAAATTATGAGGGGGATAGGTAGAGTTGACGTGGATAGGCTTTTTCCATTGAGAGTAGGGGAGATTCAAACAAGGGGACATGAGTTGAAAGTTAGGGGGCAAAAATTTAGGGGTAACACGAGGGGGAACTTCTTTACTCAGAGAGTGGTAGCTATGTGGAATGAGCTTCCAGTAGAAGTGGTAGAGGCATGTTCAATATTGTTATTTAAAGTAAAATTGGATAGGTATATGGACAGGAAAGGAATGGAGGGTTATGGGCTGAGTGCAGGTCAGTGGGACTAGGTGAGAGTAAGCGTTCGGCACGGACTAGAAGGGCTGAGATTGCCTGCTTCCATGCTGTAATTGTTATATGGTTTTATGGTTATATGATTATCTTATTTAGTCTTATTGCTAGTAAGAAAGTACACCTACACAAAGGAAATTCAAGGAACTACTTTGTGAGTTGTTAGTCACACTACCAAAACCTCCACCCTTATAAGCTAATTAACCAAAAAGGTATGTATTGCTTTGTTGCCATGTGAGAGTTCTTCAAGTGCTTCAGAACGTATTGAGTATTTTTCAAGGCATTCTGACAGCAACTATGACAACTAGTTGCATGTGGTAAGGTCCCACAAACAGCATATCAGCTTTTAACTATACAATCTGTTCATCTTAGTGGAGTTGGAGGAATCTTAGCCAGGACACCAGAAGAGCTCACTGCTCTTTTTCAGACAGTCTTCTGGGTGGGATTCTCACTTACACCTCATCCAAAGAAATGACACTGGTTGCATTACAGTGAAGAGTTGGACTAGCTTATGCAGAAAGGTCATGATGTGAACCAGTCAGCTCATGGCTTCCCAGCTCTGTGGTAAAGCTTAAGCAAATTTTATCCAAAAGAAAGCTATGGCATCATTATCTTTGGGTGTTCCAGTGGCACAGCTGCCTCACAATGGCAACAAGCTGGTTTCAGTCCTAACCTTGGGTGCTGTGTGTAGAGTTATATGCACTCTCTGTGATCATGTGGGTGTCTCTCAGGTATCCTGCTTTTCTCCCACGTTCTAATGACATGCTAGTTGACAGGTGAATCAGCGCTGATACCATTATCAGTGATTATCACTGATACCACTGATTACCATTAGAATTTGGGAGAATAGATGAGACTGTGCAGGGAAAATTAGCGAGGAATGGGTTTACTCAATGAACCGATTTAGATTTGATCGTCCGATAGGTCTTCTATGTCGGAAGGAAGTATGACAAATCTATGGTACAGATATGAGAAATCTGACGTCAAAACTGAAGGTGTTAGAAACATTTGGCAAGCCATACAGTAGGGTAGAGAAAGAAATGGATTTGATATTTCAGGTCAACAACATTTCATCTGTATCAGGAAAAGTGAAAGATAAATCAAAATCCAGAAGTACTTAGCAGGTCAGGCGGCATCTTGGGAGAGACAAGTGATTCGGGTCAACTTTAATGAGAGCAGCAGGCTTTAGGAGAGAACAATAGAGACAGAGATGAAAGCAGGAGAATTTGTTAAACAAATAGTGCAATGTATAATGAGCTGGTACTAGGACAAATAAAAGATCAGAGGCCAATCTAGTGAAGGTATGGAGGAAAGAAATGGAATCACAATCTGAAATTACTCAAATGGATGCCTGCAATCTGAAATAGAAAATGTTATATAGTGTTACCAACTGTTGCAGGTTGAAGATTGTAAATGTTTAACAGGTAATAGACTTCTGCAATTATGGAACATTGCGGTTGTTATGTTGAGAGAAGGATTTTACAATGTCATGGAATATTAATGCTACAGTTCAAAATTTTATGACCGCTCCTGGTCACCACTAGAAATCTACAGCCCAGAGTTTTGTGAATGCAACTTTACTTTTCTAATGATGGGTATTTTTAGGCAAATCATCTTTATAGGATACATGTGGATTAGAACAGATGCTAAACAATACAAGGCCTCTGATATGATAAATTTTTTTCAAAATTATTTCTTATACATCTAAGGAAGCAATTCAGACTCATGAACCTGTGCCAGCTCTCAGAGCAATCCCATCAGTCCTACTCATTGACCTGCTGAATTAATCCAGTATTTTCTATTCTTATCCCTGTAATCAGAAGAATAATAGACATGTGAGAGAGAGTAGAATCCACATGATTTACAGTAGCTAATTAACTTATCAACCTGCACACCTTTGGGATGCGGGAAGAAAGCAGAGCACTGGAAACCCACACAGTCACGGAGAGAAGTTGCAAAATCCACATGGATAGCACTAAAGGTCAGGATTGAACCAGGGATTCCATCCTCAACTATGTGACTAAACAATCTGGGTTGTAACATTCAATGTAAAATCGTGATATGTTTCCTTGAAATTGGACATAAGAAATTGTATGAACCAAGTAGACCGATTGATTGACCCAGATATTGCAGTGGGAACAACTTAAGGATTCTTCATTGTTACTTGCCCTCTGCAAATCAAACTCCTATGGGTTGAAAGTTACTGGCTAAAGCCTCTTGAGGAGTGTAGGTAGCTGGGAGTGCAATGAGCTGCCAGTGATGTTCATTTCCACCAACTGAGGATCTAACACATGTTGTTGGTTATGGTATTTTCCAATATTCTCAATTTGCTGAATTGGCAAAACTTATTAAAGAAATTAATTACATCATAGACATTAGAAAACTATATAATTGAGATATGCATTAAATTAAAATTCTATTCACTCAATTTCTCATTTGTTTACTTTGCCTGGTTTTGCAAGAATTGAATTTGCTGCTTACATAACCCAACATCTTGCCAATAGTTGAGGCTAAATAGATTTGACTTGTGCTGAAACATGGCATCAGTCCTGTATGTATGCACCATTACAATGCAAATTGTACCTATGTCTCAAACTTACTTCTGCCAAATGGAACGTCATAAAATATCGTGGACGGGATGTTTCAGATCGTGTCCACAGTATCCTGCAGTGGGAGGGAGAACAGCCAGAGGTCATGGTACATATTGGTACCATTGACATAGGTAGGAAGAAGGAAAAGGTCCTGAAAACAGACTACAAGGAGTTAGGAAGGAAGTTAAGAAGTAGGACCGCAAAGGTAGTAATCTCGAGATTACTGCCTGCGCCACATGACAGTGAGTATAGGAATAGAGTGAGGTGGAGGATAAACACGTGGCTGAGGAATTGGAGCAAGGGGCAGGGATTCAGATCTCTGGATCATTGGGACCTCTTTTGGGGCAGGTGTGACCTGTACAAAAAGTATGGGTTGCACTTGAATCCCAGGGGGACCACTATCCTGGTGGGGGGGGGGAGGTTGCTAAGTCTACTAGGGAGAATTTAAACTAAAATTGTTGGGGGGTGGTAACCGAACTGAAGAGATTGGAGAAGAGGCGGTTGGCTCACAAATAGAGAAAGCTTGGAGACAGTGTGTGAGGGAGGATAGGTAGGTGATAGAGAAGGGACGCACTCAGACCAACGGTTTGAGATGTGTCCATTTTAACTTAAGGGTATTGTGAACAAAGCGGATGAGAGAGTGTAGATCAGTACTTGGCTATGATGTGGTGGCCAATATAGAGACTTGGATGGCTCAGGGACAGGAATAGTTACTTCAAGTGCAGGGTTTTAGATGTTTCAGAAAGGGAGGGAGGTAAAAGAGGTGGGGGTGTGGCACTGTTGATCAGAGATAGTGTCATGGCTGCAGAAAAGGTGGACGTCATGGAGGGATTGTCTATGGAGTCTCTGTGGGTGGAGGTTAGGAACAGTAAGGGGTCAATAACTCTACTGGGTGTTTTTTTACAGGCTGCCCAATAGTAAGATGGATATCGCGGAGCAGGTAGGGAAACAGAACATGGAAAGGTGTAATAATAACAGTTGTCGTGATGGGTGATTTTAATTTCCCAAATATCGTTTGGCATCTCCATAGAACAAGGGGTTTGGATGGGGTGGAGTTTGTTAGGTGTGTTCAGGAAGGTTTCTGGACACAGTATGTAGATAAGCCTACAAGAAGAGAGACTGTACTTGATTTGGTATTGGGAAATGAACCTGGTCAGCTGTCAGATCTCTCAGTGGGAGAACATTTTAAAGATAGTGATCATAATTCTATCTCCTTTACAATAGCATTGGAGAGAGATAGGAACAGACAATTTAGAAAAGCATTTAATTGGAGTAAGGGGAATTATGAGGCTATCAGGTAGGAACTTGGATGCTTAAATTGGGAACAGATGTTCTCAGGGAAAGGTATGGAAGAAATGTGGAAAAAGTTCAGGGGATATTTGTGTGGAGTTCTACATAGGTACGTTCCAATGTGACAGGGAAGTTTTGGTAGGGTACAGGAACCATGGTGTACAAAGGCTATAATAAATCTAGTCAAGAGGAAAAGAAAAGCTTACGAAAGGTTCAGAGAGCTAAGTAATGTTGGAGAACTAGAAGATTATAAGGCTAACAGGGACTTAAGAAGGAAGTTAGGAGAGCCAGAAGGGGACATGAGAAGGCCTTGGTGGGCAGGATTAAGGAAAACCCCAAGGAATTCAGCAAGTATGTGAAGAGCAAGAGGATAAGACATGAAAGAATAGGACCTATCAAATGTGACAGTGGGAAAGTGCGTATGGAACCAGAGGGAATAGCAGAGGTACTTAATGAATACTTTACTTCAGTATTCACTATGGAAAAGGAGAGTGGTGATTGTAGTGATGACTTGCAGCGGACCGAAAAGCTTCAGCATGTAGATATTAAGAAGGAGGATGTGCTGGAGCTTTTGGAAAGCATCAAGTTGGATAATTCGCTGGGACCAGATGAGATGTACCCCAGGCTACTGTGGGAGGTGAGGGAGAAGATTGCTGAGCCTCTGGCAATGATCTTTGCTTCATCAATGGGGACAGGAGAGATTCCAGAGGTTTGGAGGGTTGCGGATGTTGTTCCATATTCAAGAAAGGGAGTTATAGACCAGTGAGTCATACTTCATTGGTTGGTAAGTTGATGGAGAAGATCCTGAGAGGCAGTATTTATGAACATTTGGAGAGGTATAATACGATTAGGAATAGTCAGCATGGATTATCAAGAGTAGGTTGTGCCTTACGAGCTTGATTGAATTTTTTGAGGATGTGACTAAACACATTGATGAAGGAAAAGCAGTGGATGGAGTGTATATAGATTTCAGCAAGGCATTTGATAAGGTACCCCATGCAAGGCTTATTGAGAAAGTAAGGAGGCATGGGATCCAAGGGGACATTGCTTTGTGGATCCAGAACTGGCTTGCCCACAGAAGGCAAAGAGTGGTTATAGACGGGTCATATTCTGCATGGAGGTCGGTCACCAGTGGTGTGCCTCAGGGATCTGTTCTGGGACTCTTACTCTTCATGATTTTTATAAATGACCTGTTTGAAGAAGTGGGGGGATGGGTTAGTAAGTTTGTTGATGACACAAAGGTTGGTGGTGTTGTGGATAGTGTGAAGGGCTGTCAGAGGTTACAGTGGGACATTGATAAGATGCAAAACTGGGTTGAGAAGTGGCAGATGGAGTTCAACCCAGATAAGTGTGAAGTGGTTCATTTTGGTAGGTCAAATATGATGGCAGAATATAGTATTAATGGTAAGACTCTTGGCAATGTGGAGGATCAGAGGGATCTTGGGGCCCGAGTCCATAGAATGCTCAAAGCAGCTGCGCAGGTTGACTCTATCTTTAAGAAGGCATATGGTGTATTGGCCTTCATCAATCACAGAATTTAATTTAGGAGCCAAGAGGTAATGTTGCAGCTATAAAGGACCCTGGTCAGACCCCACTTGAAGTACTGTGCTCAGTTCTGGTTGCCTCACTACAGGAAGGATGTGGAATCCATAGAAAGGGTGCAGAGGAGATTTACAAGGATGTTGCCTGGATTGGGGAGCGTTCCTTAAGAGAATAGGTTGAGTGAACTCGGCCTTTTCTCCTTGGAGCAACAGAGGATGAGAGATGACCTGATAGAGTTGTATATGATGATGAGAGGCATTGATCATGTGGATAGTCAGAGGCTTTTTCCCAAAGCTGAATTGGCTGCCACAAGAGGGCACAGGTTAAAGTGCTTGGAAGCAGGTACAGAGGAGATGTCGGGGTAATTTTTTTATGCAGAGTGGTGAGTGTGTGGAATGGGCTGCCGGCAATGGTGGTGGAGGTGGATACAATAAGGTCTTTTAAGAGACTTTTGGATAGGTACATGGAGCTTAGAAAAATAGAGGGCTATGGGTAACCCTATTAATTTCTAAGGTAAGGACATGTTCCGCACAACTTTGTGGGCTGAAAGGCCTGTATTGTGCTGTAGGTTTTCTATGTTTCTATGTTAAAATTAATTGCAACTAAAATGCTTTTGCCCTTTACATTCAGAAGCAACGGTAAAATTCATGATTAAAAGTCATTTTAGTCTCTTTAATTTCTTGCTAATCAGGAAATTAAACCACCATCCAATGTTCTTTTCTTCAAATATCATTCTAGAGATTGTTAGATATGTTTGTGAATCAGAATCAGAATCAGGTTTATTATCACCGGCATGTGTTGTGAAATTTATTAACAGCAGCAGCAGTTCAATGCGATACATAATCTAGCAGAGAAAAAATAGCAATAAATAAAATTTAAAAATAATAATAAATAAACAAGTAAATCAATTACAGTATACATATATTGAATAGATTTTTTAAAAATGTATAAAAACAGAAATACTGTATATTTAAAAAAAGCGAGGTAGTGTCCAAAGATTCAATGTCCATTTAGGGAATTGGATGGCAGAGGGAAAGTAGCTGTTCCTGAATTGCTGAATGTGTACCTTCAGGCTTCTGTATTTCCTACCTGATGGTAACAGTGAGAAAAGGGCATGGCCTGGGTGCTGGGTGCTGGGTGCTGGGTGTTGGGTGTCTTTCTGAGGCACCGCTTCCTAAAGATGTCCTGGGTACTTTGTAGACTAGTACCCAAGATGGAGCTGACTAGATTTACAATTACTGCAGCCTTTTTTTAGTCTTGTGCAGTAGTCCCTCCATACCAGAGAGTGATGCAGCCTGTCAGAATGCTCTCCATGGTACAACTATAGAAGTTTTTGAGTGTATTTGTTGACATGCCAAATCTCTTCAAACTCCTAATAAAGTATAGCCGCTTCATGCCTTCTATATATCTACATCGATATGTTGGATCCTCAGAGATCTTGATACCCAGGAGCTTGAAGCTGCTCTCTCTCTCCATTTCTGATCCCTCTATGAGGATTGGTATGTGTTCCTTCGTCTTACCCTTCCTGAAGTCCACAATCAGCTCTTTTATCTTACTGACGTTGAGTGCCAGGTTGTTGCTGTGGCACCACTCCACTAGTTGACATATCTCACTCCAGTAAGCCCCTCATCCACCACCTGAGACTCTACCAACAGTGGTTGTATCGTCAGCAAATGTATTGGTGGTATTTGAGCTATGCCTAGCCACACAGTCATGTGTATATAGAGAGTAGAGCAGTGGGCTAAGCACACATCCCTGAGGTGCGCCAGTGTTGATCGTCAGCAATGAGGATATGTTATCACGAATCCACACAGACTGTGGTCTTCCAGTTAGGAAATCGAGGATCTAATTGCAGAGGGAGGTACAGAGGCCCAGGTTCTGCAACTTCTCAATCAGGATTGTGGGAATGATGGTATTAAATGCTGAGCTATAGCCGATGAACAGCATCCTGATGTAGGTATTTGCGTTATCCAGGTGGTCTAAAGCTGTGTGAAGAGCTAATGAGATTGTGTCTGCCGTTGACCTATTGTGGTGATAGACAAATTGCAATGGGACTAGGTCATTGCTGAGGCAGGAGTTCAGTCTAGGCATGACAAACCCCTCAAAGCATTTCATCACTGTTGATGTGAGTGCTACCAGGCAATAGTCATTAAGCCCACATTATTTTTCTTAGGGACTGGTATAATTGTTGCCTTTTTGAAAAAAGTGGGAACTTCCACCCGTAGCATTGAGAGGTTGAAAATGTGCTCGAATACTCCCGCTGGTTGGTTGGCACAAGTTTTCAGAGCCTTACCAGGTACTCCATCAGGACCTTCCGCCTTGTGTGGGTTCACTCTCTTTAAAGACAGCCTAACATCAGCCTCTGAACTGGAGATCACAGGGTCATCAGGTGCAGTAGGGATCTTCGCAGCTGTAGTTGTGTTCTCCATTTCTAAGCAGCGTGCATAGAA
Source organism: Hypanus sabinus (assembly GCF_030144855.1). NCBI lineage: Eukaryota > Metazoa > Chordata > Chondrichthyes > Myliobatiformes > Dasyatidae > Hypanus > Hypanus sabinus. The sequence goes on along the minus strand of NC_082714.1, from coordinate 24,963,961 downwards.
GGTGTTGAGTTCATCTGGTAGTGAAGCATCACTGCCATTCATGCTATTGGGTTTTGCTTTGTAGGAAGTAATATCTTGCAGACCCTGCCAGAGTTGCTATGCATCCGTTGTCGTGTCCAACCTCATTCTAAATTGTCTCTTCACCCTTGAAATGCCCCACCGCAAATCATATCTTGTTTTCTGGTACAGGCCTAGGTTGCCAGACTTGAATGCCACAGATGTAGCCTTCAGCAGACGACTTACCTCCTGGTTCATTCACGGCTTTTGGTTTGGGAATGTACAATAAGTCTTTGTAGGCACACACTCATCCACACAGGTTTTAATGAAGTCGGTAACAACTGCAGCATACTCATTCAGGTTCGATGATGAATCCCTGAATACAGGCCAGTCCAGCGATTCAAAGCAGTCCTGTAGGTGCTCCCGTGCTTCCCTTGTCCAAACATTCTTGGTCCTCACTACCGAAGCTGCAGTTTTCAGTCTCTACCTATACTCGGGGAGTAGAAGTACAGCCAGGTGATCAGACTTCCTGAAGTGAGGGCGTTGGATAGCACGTTAGGCATTCTTAATGGTGGTGTAGCAATGGTCCAGTGTGTGGTTTCCTCTGGTATTGCAAGTGATCTGTTGATGGTAATTGTTTAGTGAATTTTTCAGACTGGCCTGGTTAAGATCTCCCAAAAACATGGTGAAGGTGTTAGGGTGCGCCATGTTAAACTAAAATTGTTCCATACTTTCAGACATTAAGCTCAAACAACATCTGTTAAAATTCAAAGTTATAGAGTCATACAGCATGGAAACAATTTATTTATCTTAGTGTCCGTTCTAGCTATTGAGTACCTCATACTAATCCTATTTCCAGCTCTCAGTTTATAGTATATCAATTGCTTATCTACAATTTGTTCCCAGGAAATGAATGGGTTTGCATTTTACAGACATCCATAGGTTCAATTTATCCGTAAATGTGAAAAAACTGAAAAATGACTCAGCACGGTAACCACACCTCCACGGTGTGTAGTGAATGGTATCAAAATCACTTAAGACTGATAAGAAAAAAAATTACCAGAAGTGAAAAGAAAGAGGAAATTAGTTCTGCTGGTTGTAGGAACTGTTAGGAACGGGGGCAGGATTGGACCCAAGTGCAGGACACAGGCACTGAAGAACTAGGGGTAGGACAGGATGGGGATGCAAGGGGTAAGGCAGGTGGGGCTGGATCCCGGAGGTCAGGCGAGGCAGGAGGATCCCAGAGTTCGGATGAGGCAGGAGGATCCCAGAGTTCGGACGAGGCAGGAGGATACCAGAGTTCGGACGAGGCAGGAGGATACCAGAGTTTGGACGAGGCAGGAGGATCCCAGTGTTCGGATGAGGCAGGAGGATACCAGAGTTTGGACGAGGCAGGAGGATCTCAGTGTTCGGATGAGGCAGGAGGATACCAGAGTTTGGACGAGGCAGGAGGATCTCAGTGTTCGTGGCAGGAACGAACATATGAACTTGCATCAGACTTCAAATTTAATATTTTGGGAGAGTAGGTGAGTCCATAGTGATCGTCCAGATGATCTTCATCTGGGAACGGGCTGTAAATACTTCTTAAATGTTGAGAAAGTACTTACCTTCAATATCAATAGGTCAATAGATCAATAGACAATAGGTGCAGAAGTAGACCATTCGGCCCCTCGAGTCTGCACCGCCATTCTGAGATCATGGCTGATCATTCACTATCAATACCCAGTCTCTGCCTTGTCCCCATATCCCTTGATTCCCCTATCCATCAGATATCTATCTAGCTCCTTCTTGAAAGCATCCAGAGAATTGGCCTCCACCTTCTTCCGAGGCAGTGCATTCCACACCTCCACAACTCTCTGGGAGAAGAAGCTCTTCCTCAACTCTGTTTTAAATAACTGACCTCTTATTCTCAATCCATGCCCTCTGGTACTGGACTCTCCCAACATCTGGAACATATTTCCTGCCTCAATCCTATCAAATCCTTTAATTATCTTAAACGTTTCAATCAGATCCCCTCTCAATCTCCTCAATTCCAGCGTGTACAAGCCCAATCTCTCCAATCTCTCTGCGTAAGACAGCCCTGCCATCCCAGGAATCAACCTAGTGAATCTACGCTGCACTTCCTCAATTGCCAGAATGTCCTTCCTTAAACCTGGAGACCAAAACTGTACACAATATTCCGGGTGTGGTCTCACCAGGGCCCTGTACAAATGCAAAAGAACATCCTTGCTCTTGTATTCAATTCCCCTTGTAACAAAGGCCAACATTCCATTTGCCCTCTTCACTGCCTGTTGCACTTGCTCATTCACCTTCATTGACTGGTGAACTAGGACTCCTAGGTCTCTTTGCATTTCTCCCTTACCTAACTCTACACCGTTCAGACAATACTCTGCCCTCTTGTTCCTGCTTCCAAAGTGGATAACTTCACATTTATTCACATTGAATGACATCTGCCAAGTATCTGCCCACTCACTCAGCCTATCCAAGTCTCCCTGTATTCTCCTAACGTCCTCTTCGCATGTCACACTGCCACCCAGTTTAGTATCGTCAGCAAACTTGCTGATATAGTTTTCAATGCCCTCATCTAAATCATTGACATAAATCGTAAAGAGCTGTGGTCCCAATACAGAGCCCTGTGGTACCCCACTAGTCACCTCCAGCCAGTCTGAGAAACACCCATTCACTGCTACCCTTTGCTTTCTATCTGCCAACCAGTTTTCTATCCATGTTGAAACCCTGCCCCCAATGCCATGAGCTCTGGCATCCTCTCAGGCAATGGGAGTAATAGATTTTAACCACCCTCTGAGTGAAAAAAACTTCCTCAAATCCCCTCTATCTCCTGCTCTTGATCTGTAGTCTACAGTATGCCTTTTGATTTTGATAAGGAGTAAAGTTTCTCACCGTCTACCCTATCTAGGCCCCCACATAGTTTTCAATGCATCAATTTGGTCACCACTCAGCTTTCTCTACTCTGTAGATAACTAATCCAGCCTAATTGGCCTCCCCTCTTGCTGAAACGCTCTATTCTAGCAAAATCCTGGCCTATCTTGTTTGTACCTTCTCCAGCACAGTCACATTCTCCCAAAAGCCTTGTCCTTTTACAGTTCAAGGTGGTACACAGGGCTCATATGTCTAAAACTAAATTGTCACGGTTCTATCCTGATATTAGTCCCCGTTGTGATAAGTGCAAAAGGGGTAAGGCCTCTCTTATTCATATGTATTGGGCTTGTCCTAGCTTGGAGAAATTCTGGAGAGATGTTTTTTTAACTTTATCTCACACATTTAATTGCAATTTGGAACCTAACCCTCTGATTGCTCTTTTCGGTACTTCAGTAGAAGCTGACATGCATTTAATTCAGACTAAGCGTCGTACATTGTCTTTCGCCTCTCTTTTGGACAGACATGCAGTCCTTCTTAGGTGGAGAGATGCTGCCCCACCTATTCATGCTCAATGGCTTAGAGAACTTATGTTCTTCTTAGACCTTGAAAAGATTCATAATTCACTTCTTAATTCAGATATAAAGTCCCAAAAGGTGTGGTGACCTTATCTTGAATATTTTCAGAATGCCCGTTTAGATTAAGGGTGCATCCTTCCTTTTTTAAATTTTGCCTTTAAATTCCTTACTTCCAGCTTCTTACGGTTAAGATTTATGGGGTTTTTTTGATGTGTAAACATATTATAGTTTAGGTAGTAGGCAATATGCCTTCTTTTTTATAAATACAGCTCTGTGGTGAAATAGTTCTGATTAGCTTTTTTATATATTGTAAGGTTGGCTTGGAGTTGGGTAGTGGGAGGGTGGGGTGGTAACTAACTTTACACTATTCTACTACGGGTGCTTTGCTTAATTGTTATTAATTGTACTTTGATATGTTTATTTTGTACTGTATAAACCTCTTTTTTTTTGCTTTGTTGCATTGTAAAAACTCACTTAAAAGATTTTTAAAAAAGGCTTCTGACCAGAACTGTGTGCAATACTCCTGCTGCGGCCTAACTACTGTTTGATGGAGTGTGACCCACCCCTCCCACCTTGTTTCTCCTATATTCTGAGTTTCAGCTGCCTGACACAAGTATTCCATACCCCTTCCTATTTGTCTGCAAGCACTCTTATCAACCTTTGCTAATGCTTTCAGGGATTCCTGGAAACGTGGCCTTGCTGGTTGCAATTTACAGAATAATGTGGCGCTTGTAGCTGAGTCACTGACACCATTTAAGAATGTAAATGAGCACTTGAATCACTTAGACATAGAGGGCTATGGAGCAAATGCTGGGAGATGGGTTTAATACGGAAAGGTGCCCATTGGTTGTCATGGATGAGGCAGGCCAAATGGCTGTTTCCATCTTGTACTGGGCTTCTCACAAGGCACATTAAACTAGAACTACTTCTGAAGATAAACACAAGGATTTCTCTGTCAGATATCCAAAATGCATGCGTGATTGGGAATGGAAAACTTAGTGCCTGAAACTGAGGACTGCAGCTGTGCAATCCAGTGCTCCTAGTTGGACACACCACTGCTGTATCTCTTCCTCCAGTACGATGGCACTGATTTGTGAGTCCATGGGGAACGCCAGGACCTGATCTGACTGTGAGCTTGGCGGAGGGAGTAAATTCAGAAGCTTCCGAATTATTTTCTGGGTTGAAGTGCAAGCATCACTGATTCATGAGCCTGAAGGAAAGGGTTAAAAATAATGTCCCCTGGCAGCTGCAGTCAGTGAAGCATCCCTCTTTAGTTTACTGACACTTCACCAGATTCATCAGAAACACTGGAGGATGCCAAGAGACTTTTCTGAAGGGTGTAAAGTTGTGTCAGTTCCAGGAACAGCATAAACTTCTGTTCCTTGAACAGTGCTGCTTTGGTGGGAGTGAGATTCATATTGTGCAATGGACTACATTGAGCAAAATAACAGTTTTAAAATTTAAAATATAAGTTTTAAATATATATTCACTGGATGTGAATACTCCTACTAAGGCCTGTATTTATAATGTTTTCTTAATGCCCTAGAACTGAGTGACTTTGTGACCATTTCAGAGGGTCTTTAAGAGTCCTCCACATCACTGTAAGCCTGGGGTCACTTATGAGCCCAACATATTGGTGAGAATCTGGTTGATTTCCACAACAATCTGGTAGCTTTACAGTGCTGATGCTAGTTCTTTAAGTTCTAGATTTATTCATTAATTCAACTTGCGTGTAGAGAGGAGGAGGGACATTAATTGTAGTCATTGTAATATCTCATTTTAGAATAATAGAAGTGTTTCCAGATTAATCTAACCAATCAACCAAACATCAAAGTGTAAACCAACTCACAAGCTCAAAGGCATCAAAGATTACTTCAATTAATTAGTCAAAACGATTCAAATTTGGCAATGAGAAGTATTACTGTAGTAACTTTTGTAAGCTTGCTTTACCTTCAGCTTGTAAGTATTGTGGATTGTAACACCAGATACAATAGGTGAATCACTGTTGGAGTCATGCATTCAATCATCCATCATATGGACAACATAACTTAAAATTCAAGTTTAATTGTCAATCAGCCATACATGAATACTCAAGAATCCAGCCAAATGAAACAGCATTACCCCAGGGTCAATGTGCAAACCGCAGTACCAAGTGACACACAGACCAAGGCACATCTAACCCATATTAGATAGCAAGCCCACAAGATATTGATATAATACTGTCACACAAGAAATATAGTCCAGAACCCTAGGTCCATACATGGTGCAGCAGTCTGCGGTCAAACACAATACAGCTTGTCTTCTGCCAAGCGAACGCTGGGGTGCATCGCCGACTTCAGCTCGGACACGGTGCCACTCTGGTGGAGCACACCAACTCCAGCACTTCTCTCCTGGGCAGCTACAAATATCGCAGCTCGAGACTAGTCCTCGCCATGACTGAGGCCAGGCAGGCTCCACTGCCGTTTGCCTCTGTTGTCCGCCAATAAATCAGTGAACTGGACTTCCTGCATTCCACGTTAACAATGTACAAAAGGGTCTTGTGATCACAAAAAAAAGTGACTAAAATGATCACTTGCTGTCAAACTGCACACCACCTTCATGCACTGTCTGCTTTGACGCAGGCAGCAGCTCCTTCCATTTCTCTACTACAGGCATCTCGCTGATGGGGTAGACCTGTAGTACTTGAAGCACTTAATATCCTGCAGGGTCTTGGAACGGTAAAAAATACTTTTTAAAAGGACAATAACACCTTTACTAAGCCCCATAGAAGCCGCTGTGTTCAAAGATGCTGGAACTTAAAACAAGCTTAAAGTTGGTTTTACATTTCAACTTTTTAAACGTTTGTGGCAGCAATTCGCTAATGATGCGATATATTTTCTAGATATATTTTAGAGAAATATCACTCCTGAAAAAAAAGTCACAGAGTAATAAATGGAATATTTCAGTACATCCTTGACATTTATAGCAGAGCAGGCTCCTTTGAGAATGAGAGAAGACAACAAGGGAAGCCTGCTGTTGGCTGTAGCATTAACTAGTTTATACCGGGTGGGAATATGCAAAGTAGCTGCTTAGCAACACTTCTCAGATGTTTCCCTGAGGCATCATCATACTTAAGATCAAAACTTCCTTTATCAACAAAGAGATGTCAGTGGCATTATTTAGTTCTATAAGTTTTGAGTAGTCTGTTCAAAATGTCACTTAGTTTCTTTCCATCTGCCATACTGAAATGCATTTCTTCTCAGCTTTATTCCAAAGCTGTTCCTTCCAAAATGTGGTACAGTAGTGATCAATTTAACTACAGACATAGTGTAGTTACTTTCTATTTATGAAGAGATAGGTCATTTTTATATTTGTAGTTTAGCCCACTCCTAAGTTAAAGATGGCCATGCTTTCTCCTCCTCAGTATAGTCCTCCCTTAGCCATTCCATTGTTTCTGGAGGTTTGTTGTAAGGAGATGTGCAGTGGGTGAGAAATGAGAGACGTCATAGTTAGAGGAAATTCCCCACTGGAAGTTGGAACAGTTGGTAATAGTGACCATTTTCACCATCTTTTAGTGATTTCAACTAGGAAAACTGCTATCTGTAAATGTTTATGATATTTTATATTGTTGCATTTTATTGTATCCACTTTTTCCTTTTTGGAATTTTGTTTAGGTTGGAGCACGTAGAGCAACTGATGCAAGGCAATTACGGAGCGGCCTTGCCTTCGTTTTACACAGTAGCAATGTGTGTTAAATCACTAATGCACGAGTTTACACTGGACATTCACATATGTTAAAGCTGATTGTCAGATTTTGTTCTCTTGCTTGTCTTCTCATACAACACTCAACCTGAGCTCATACAAAACTCATCCACCTCCTTCCCAATTTTCAGCAAATCCTCTTTATCTATCATCTGGGTAAACAGACCTAAAATGCCTCTTGGATCAAAAACACCTTGTTTTTTAAAATGCTGGTGGAACGCAGCAGGCCAGGCAGCATCTATCAGATCAAACAGATCTCTTACTACCTTTTCTTTCAGTTAGTCCTGATGAAGGGTCTCGACCCGAAACATCGACGGTGATTCTTCCTATAGGTGCTGCCTGGCCTGCTGCGTTCCACCAGCATTTTGTGTGTGTTGCTCGAATTTCCAACGTCTGCAGATTTCCTCGTGTTTGCTTTTTAAATTCTTATTTTTGATTTAAAACCTCCCCAGGATATTAAATCATCTGATCTCCACTCCTGAAATGCTCCATTATCTCAATGCTCCTTCAATTTTAGCTTCTTGCACATCCTAATATCTTTGCTCAGCATTGGCTTTAGGTATCTGGCCCCCAATCTCTGTAAAACCTCTCAGTCTCTCTACTTAAAACCCAGTGTAGCTGTCCTTAAAATTAATTCTTTGACCAAGCTTTTGTTTGCAGAGTAGAGTATCGCTTTACGTGTCAAATAATGCTTTTTGAAGTGTTGCTCCATTAAAAGGGACAATGTAATTGAAAGCTGTTTCATTTAGCTTTGTTTAGAATTATTCCTTGTTTTAGAGCCATTGCATGACTAAGAAGTATATTTTAAAACTTGGAAACAACGCATCACTAATACTTATTTCCCTTTCTTTTTAATGTTTCTTAGCTGAAAAGGCAAATGACGACTTCTTTGCTAAGCGCCAACATTTTGCAGAACTTGCAGCAAAAGGGACCTTGCCCCTGCACCCAGTGCAGATGCCGATGGACCATGATGACCCAGTGCATGGCTCGGACACCTTCAATGCCAAGCTGCCCGGGCAGAGGAACAAAATCACCAAGATGCACACGCATCCATTGGTCTTCGATTCTGACTACAAAACCTGGGACACAAACGACACTACCATCCGCCGGCAGGCCTATGCCAACAAGAGACCCTGCACGGTGGGTCCGCTGGCTGAGAAAGCCAGCCCTCAGGCACAGCACTACCTGGGGCAGCAGCCGTACTTTGTAACCAACAGCAAAACAGAAGTGACCGTGTGATGATCAGCAACTTTTCTATTTAAAGAAAATGAATAAAGAAACCTGTTGTTCAAGAATTACCTATCCCAGAATTGGAAGAGATTTGAAATGTGCTCTAGTTGTCATCTAATGCGATTGGGCTAAGGTATCTGAAATATGAGCAATACACACTGAAGGGTTAATAACAAAGGACTTTCAGTTGAAAAAATAAGTTGTGAATTTTCTTAAACAAAATGACCAGTTCATATTGCAATAGCACATTTCAGTTTTCTGTTGGAGGCTATTGGGACGTGTGAATGTTTAAGACAATTGGGAGCATGCTTTCTGTAGTTTTCTAACTTCCTCTATGTACTTGGAAAAGGAAGGGTGGATACAGCATACCCTGTCTTAAACAGAGATTTTTGATCAGCTTGCTGACTCTCAGCTGCCTTCAGTCTCATTGGGAAGACTGGGTAATGTAGGTTGTGCCTTTACTCTAGATAATGAAGCCGTTCACATTGGTCATGGTTGGCAACCCACTTTCTAATCTCTACAAATAATAGTGCTGCATTCTGTACCTTGTTCAAGAGAATGGTTTAGTAGGCCATTAAGATCAAATAATATCACTGGGTTGCATTCTATGTTTATCAAGTACAACTCTCGAATATTTCCTCTCAATTAATTGGTGTCATAGCCACTCGCAGAAGGTCCTGAGGTTAGCAGCTGAAAAAAAAATGAGCGATGGAAAATAAAGATGCACTTCGTTCTATCCTGTTTTCAGAAAGGAATCACAAATTGTGCTCTACTACTCCCATCATCGTTGTTTTTATATCGAGGGTACAATTTTTAATTAGGGAATGTGCATTTGGATTTGGTAAACGACAAATGATTATCTGGGGGCAATTTGTTTTCACTTGAGTGAAATGTGTGTGATGGTTTGGTTCAACAGGACGTCCTACATTATTTGCCTCCCGGATGCTTTAATTACTTCTGTTTGGAACAGAAAATGGGGCCCTGACAGAGTTCTAAAACCTGCACCCCATCGAGTTAATTTATTATATATACGGTATACTGTACTCTAAACGAAATTTTTATTCTCGCTTCATGAAACACATAGTTTCCTGTTTTATGGGCTGCATAATGTTATATTCATAAACCCTATAGATTTTCAGTCCAAAGGCTAAAAGAAGAGACCTTTAATTCATTTCTCAGTAGTCTACTCCATCCATATATGCTAATACTATTCATCTTATGGGTTTAAGCACCTCAGTGAGCCACCAACTTAATGTAAGTGGATCTTCGGTCTAGCCTTGCGTTCTGCTGTCTCTCAAGGCTGCCGGAAATGGAAGATTAGCTCTGCAGCACAATTTTGGAGTATTGGAGGTAAGGATAGATTTTATACTGTCTGCTGGCACTGGACTACTGAAGTGCAAACAATGTTTCGTTGCCCAGATTCAATAGACTTCACTGTGATTGGTGCAAAGCTGCACCATAAATAAATGAGTAGAAACATGCAAAAAGCCACTGAAGCAGCTTTTAAACTAAGTCTCAGCATTGAGTGGGAAGAACGGCCTATTGTGCCTCCCTTGCTCCAAATTCACACTTAGTTAACAGGGAATTTTGGCACAAGTGCCAAGTGGATAATTTCCCAAATCCATAGTTGGCATGCTCGGATTCACTTGTGGGTGAGGACTTTATTTAGCTAGTTACTGCAGGCGCAAAGTAGTAGGCCGTGGCTTGCAGGCATGTCCTGGCTGGAGTTTGAGGTAGAGGTGAGGTGGAGGGACAGGACAGAGAAATGGATACTTCATGAAAAAAGACCAGCATCGGAATGGAAGATTTATGGGATTCAGAGCCATATTTACATCCCTTTAGTCCCATAAAATCCTTATAGAAAATAAACATCTTATGGTGAAACCTTAGAAGAACGTTTGCAGGCTGTTATCTAACCTTGTTGGTGCCTGGAAATACAGGCATGGAGTCACTCAACTGGAACCAGGCCAAATTTATAAACTTAAATCATCTTTTTGAGAGTCTGGACACAACTGCTGTTTGCTTATTTAAGGGTCTGGTTGAAAGTTGATTCTCAAGAACCCTTCTTTGTGGGACCATTGGCAATGCTCATTCATAGCTGGTCACGCCAAGATGATTTTTGATCTAAAAGGGTGAATGGTGAGCAGGGCTGAGGAGAGCAAGGAAATAGGAGGGAATTTGACCGATGGCCATCAATCCGTAAGACTTCTTTACTATAGAAGTATGCATAAGGATAGGGAGGCCTAAGTTTCTCTGAAGAATACAGCATGTGATGAACTGAATACATTGCATGACTACCTTTTCCTCCCCGCATTTCTGCTTTTATTGTTCACTCTCCTGTTCTGTGACTGCAACTTTCCATTGTAGCAGTCTTACATTTCAATAACTGAGCAAGCCAGCAGTCCTTAATTGTGGCACTTTAAGTCCTCAAGGCACCAAACAGAGTATTACTTTGTTTTTTGTGTGAATGTCATTCACTGATACAATGGTCTTTCTTTCTCTACAGCCTGTGGCAACATTTCTAAAGAAAATCCTTCCCAATATTTTGCTCAATGTTTAACCTTCACGCAGCATCCTAGCATCCAGCGACATGGGCATTGTCACACTTGCTGTGTGGTTGTTGGCTGCATTGTTCCTACCTTGCAAATGTGCCTGCATTTCAAGAGATCTTCACTAGTTGTAAAGTGTTTTGGAATGATTTCAAAGGGAGATCTTCCTCTCCCACACTTCTATGTACCTTATTTTCTTGCTTGTCTTTCCTCCTGTCTTCTGCTTCTTAGTTCAGTTTGCATTCAAACCATTATTTGTTGTAGGATTCACCTAATGTCATGCTCACATAACTGTAGAATTTGAGGATCATTAGCGATATGGGGATTTTGATTTCCCAACCGTAACATTATTTAACATGCCTATTAAGCATTCTCTCCACTTAATGGCAGTATTTTCAAGGCAATTTAGCAGCAATTTTTGGACCCAATATTGCAGCAATGTTTAAATGGTGTTTATATCTTCCTAATACCAGAAGCATCTGGCATTGGTACTTGTGCTGTCCAAGTTGTGAGAGCTTTTCAATGGCCCTCCTCAGAGGTTACTGCAGAGAGCTCATCAGAAATAATGCGAGGAGTGTCAGCCACAGAGCCAGGAGTAAAAGGAGACACCAATTCTAATTGAGATGATTTTTATTTTTTCTTGAGCAAATTGCTCAAAGCTTATAGCTGTTTGAGTCTCTCCCCTTCAATGTTGCACCCAGTTTTCCTGCATTATAGTCCAGATCACCCTCACTTCGATGTATTCATGTACAGTACTTGGAATAAATGTTACACGACAGTGAGTGTTGGCTGGGGGAGAAAAAAACATTGTTTGCTTGTTATGCTCACTGCAAGTCCTCAAGTTTGCTGAAGGCAGAGTGTTTACCTCACAGAAGTGACAGGCTCAGACTCAAGGACGCAAAAAGAAGTAAATATTAAAATGTTCATGTTTTAATTCCACAGAGGATTAATTTGGTTTAGTGTATAAGAATTTAAACAGTGTACATAGATCAAAATGCAGATTATAGCCACATTTTAATATGTCCTTGCCCAGCAATTGATATTATTCAAGTACCATTGACCCTGCCGCATTTCTGCTTTATGCTGTGTACATGTCTACTGTGGAATTAATGTTGTGGTATTGCTGCACATTTTATATAATAGTCGATGTAACAGAGTTTTTCTGAATGCTTTTTCTTGTTATGTGCATAAAATATTAAGGAAACTTTGCTGTGCATTTGTGCATCTTTTCTTTTTATTTTTCCTCAGCAAAAACCCCAAAGTTGTACTTCGCTCTCTCTCACTGGAGAGTCTGACATTCCATGGATTCAAAATGTTCCCCCTCTATGATGCTCTGGCTAAGAGGAGAAAATGAATTCATAGGAAAATTTTAGTGCAGTTCACTCCATGATGCAGGCCAATGGCATATTAATCTGCCTGTTGAATATTCTGACACATTTAAGCATCATTTTACAGCCAATTACAGTTAATGCTTGATTGCCTTAAAGAAATCTTTTGACTTATTAAGAGTCAATGAGAGTGTTTTATACCCACACTGAGACATGTACAAGAGGACACCAAGGTGCAAGTAGAGCCCTGGCCACCTGCACATCCATAAGACCATAAAATATATGAGTAGAATTAGGCCATTCCACCCATTGAGTCTGTTCTATCCACAGTCCATCCAGTCTATCACATGAGGAAAAAGGACAAATATGAACACATTCACTCATAACATCGTGGATGGGTTTAGGCTCCCCATCAAAAGCAACCAAATTTAAGATCTTGCCTATGTACTGTGCCATCAACAAATGTTTCAGATGGTGGGATTAACAAAATTAACCCGTGTTCCGCAGAACAGAATGAGAGGTGGCAAAGTGGAGGATGTCTATCAAAACACCAAAGGGAGAAGCACCTTTGTGTTCAATTCAGTTCAAGAGCTGGGTCATTCAGAAATCCCACTTAACGATCATGGTCATGATGCTGCCCTACAGTGGATGCAGCAGAGCCTGAGTATAATGCACAGACTTACTGAATTACAGGAGGACAGTGAGAAATTGGACTGTTTCAGTGAATAGGTAATTCTTAAGAGCAGGGCTTCCTACTGTGGATCTGAACGCAAAGACTATTGTCCTAAATGATGAGAATGAGATGTGGGTGAGGCTGGAATCAGCCTTGTTGATGGTACACTGTATTTGCAGACCCTAGTTGGATTACTACAGTAAATGGAATGAAACCTAAAGACCTATGGATGTCTCTGGAGTCATATTACATCATCACAAAATGAATCATTGTCTTCAGAAGAGAATTTGGTAGGGAAAGAAGTAAGGAGAAGTAAAAAATTATTCTTTTGTGCCCCACACAATAACATCAGTCAGATCGAGGTTTGCTTTCCTAGTCTGAAATGGAAGTTGGCATAATATGACAATACCTTAACAAGTGTTATTTAAGTCCTTTCCTTGTTATCGTTTGCTTATCTGTCCCTGGACACTAACTCTGAGATCATATCACAGACAGACAGACATACTTTATTGATCCCAAGGGAAATTGATCCCAAAGGAATCACTACAGTAACTGATTCTTGATTTGATAAAACATTATACAGAATTCAATGATTTCAGCTAAGGAATCCAAAATCAGATTATTTTCTTTTTACAAGAGCAATTTTAGACTTAACAGTACTCTGAGTGACAGTTTCCCCACTATTCTAAAGCCAATATATCAATTCAATAGTGTACCCAAGAGCTTATTGGTAACTGTTGATTGCAGTACCATGCACCAATATCAAAACTAAGAAGAGTAATTTGGATTTCATCTCAGTTTGTGCCCTTTTCATTTATGACCAGCTCAAAAGCTTAAAAAAAGCAAATTGAGGAAAGTAAATATTTTAAATATTGTGCAACTAAGATCAATTTTACAATAGCAAATGCAAGATCTTGATCTATAGAAATCAGGAAGAAAAGGCAGGGCAAGATGAAAGAAGCAGTATGATTCCTTAACAATTGGTTTTTTGTCTTTGCTTTGCATCTGTACTGAGTTGTGCAAAGTAAATTATGAGAAAATAAACTGCTTTATATTAAGATTATGGAGTCATACAACATAGTAAAAGGTCATTTGGCCTTTCATGTCCAGGTCAACCATCAATCATCGACCTACACTAATCCTAGTTACTAGCACTTTATTTGCATTATTTTCAAACTTCAAATTAAGTTCTGCCTAATAATATAAAACCTTAGATATAGGAGTAGAATTAGGCCATTGCCCACTGAGTCTGCTCTGCCATTTCATCCCTCTCAGCCTCTGTTTTCTACTTGTAGCCCTTCAAGCGCTGATTAATCAAAAATCTATCAACTTCTGCCTTAAAAATATCCAATGACTTGGCCTCCAAAGCCACCTGTGGCAATGAATTCCACAGATTCACCACTCTCTGGCTAAAGAAATTACTCTTCACCTCCATCCTAAATGGATGTCCCTCGACTCTGAGGCTGTGTCCTCTGGTCTTGGTCTGAGGTAAATCTCAATTTTTTATCAGGGCGATGAGATATATCACATTAAAGGAGTGGACTAGTGCTTGGGATACTAATCCCTGCATCCCTAACAGTCAGATGTTGGGAATTCATTGTTTCCTTATCATTATCTATGTCTGCGCATTTCCTATTGTGCAATCTCTCAAGAAGAGCAGTGACATTTTTGACAAATGCTGTTCTGAGCTTAACGATGAAAAATCATAAATAATTAGCAACTGTACGTGATCACAGGCCAGTTTATAATCTTTATAATATAGTGTACAGCTTTTAGCTTTTTATTTTACTTTGGTGCTATATTTTTGCCATTAGCTTCCAAGAGTATCAAGCAGATCTTTAATCCTTTAGTCCCCATGAGTGAGTGAGCGCTGATTCCATTTCAAGGTTTCCAATTTACAAAACAGCTGGCCAATATTTTGATCAGAGTCACCTTGATGCCCTTCATCAGGTGAGCGAATCTGAAGGATTTATTTACAACAGTAACTAATAACTAATGTCATGCAGTTTGGAAATAATTTAAGTGTATATGCATAATTATTTTGCTATGTGTATTGTCTTGCTGTGAACTGCTATTAAAGAGCTTGTAAAAATAACATAATTTACAATGTCATCTATAGTCTTGGTTGAAATATTTCTGGTTACGTTATGTTTATATTAAATGTTGAAATAATGTTTGTAAAGAAATCTTTCAATGTATTGAACTAAAAATTTCTTACTTGGCAATAAAACTTATACAACTACTTGAAATGTTAGTTGGAGTTTTTTTTGTTCATTGCTGAAGGGTTAGGAAATGATTCTCCATCTGTAATTATCTTCTGGGTGTGAGATATGGTGGATGCTCAATTGATTGGAAGGTTCATAATTCTGAGAAGTTGGGGGTTATCAGGAGGCTAAGGGATCAGGGCTAAAGACCAGTGGTGGATCAGAGGGGAGGATCAATGCCAGTAAGAAATGTATGCCATTGTAGGTGGTGTGGGGTCTAAGGTCTTATCTTACTGGAGTTCCAGAGCAGCATAATGTCCTGATGAAGGGTCTTGGCCCGAAACGTCAACAGCGCTTCTTCCTATAGATGCTGCCTGGCCTGCTGTGTTCCACCAGCATCTTGTGTGTGTTGTTGCAATTAGATCTTTATTGTTTTGGGAGTGACCAAGGATGGTTGCTCCTCAGATCAAAAAGAGGACGAGGTCATGATATGCATCTGACATAGAATCATGATGGGGACATATGACTGACTTATACTGATGAGTTCTGGTTAAACTTTTGGAGGGATGTGAATGATCCAAAGATGGTTGCTGCTGCATATTGCTCCAAGAAAAATGTATTTTCAATCAAATAGCACTGAAATAAACAGTGCTAATTGATCACATTTCTGTGTCATGATATCTACATCAATTTGTATTGCAGATGTGTACATTTACATAAATATAAACACTCTTTCTAGTATTTATTTCTGTACCAACATCAAAATGCCCATATTTAAACAGATTAGCAAATTATCCTATTTCAGTGACACCAGCGTTAAACTCTACCATATGTCCTTTTTTGAAAAATGGGAGGGAGAAGGATTTGTTTATAGGAACCTTTATGCCATACTATATGCAGTGTTCTACGACAGTCACTTACAACATCTTCTTGAGCCCTAATTTGATCACAGTCTCATGCATTCCATGCTGGGGTACAGAGGCCAGAGATAAAATCACATATTACCATCGAAGAGGCATGAATTTGACTGGAACTCAGCAGCGAAGTATAACTTTTGCCAATATTTGGAAAGCATTGGAATTTCTGTTAACAGTGTTATTAGTCCATTGAAAACTGTGCAATGTTATTAAAAGCCACATTCTGCAGCAATTGGAAAATGTAAAATGGACTTATTTCAATACAAACTCAAAAGATGGAATATCAATTGTGTTTCAGAAGCAAAAGCTGCTCAACCAATGGATAGACTGTTTAGAAAGGCAGCAGAGATTGACAATATGAAAATGTTAAAAGGAGTTTTGAACAAATACTAGGTTTGGCCCTGATCAATCATTCTGCCTGTGTCCCTTTGTACACTGGTTTGTGCAATCTTCCCTGATAATAGAGACTAACTTTATAACTGTATATTGATCAACAAACTAAAAACCATCTTGGTCAACACATAGTGCTACAATCACGAGTGATGAGGAAAGATTGCAGCTTGCAATCATACCTTGAAGATGACATGTCCATCATTATAATGCTCAGTCATCTTTTGCACTTACTGTCTCATCCAAGTTCCTGCACTGTCTGTTGAATCAGACTTGAATTCATAATCTTTTGACTCAGAAAACGAAAGTCTTCCAACTGAGCCACAGCTGCTGAACATGTTTGCTTTAAAGGGGAGCTAAGAAAGCACATGAGAAAAGGACTTAACTGATGGGTTGATAACACAAGGTAAATTAAGATGGGAGGACACCTGTCGGGAGCTTTGGCATAGGCTGACTAGAGGGACTGAATTGCCTGTTGTTACAATGCAAGCAGTCTAAATGGAACCTAAGGAACAGAGACAAAATATCACACTATTTGCCTGCTCTGTTCTGCATTGTTCATGGCTAAATAATGTACAGTGCCATCCAACTCTCTCTTGAGCCTCTACAACTCTATTAGGTGAAGAATTAGAAAGATTCATTATCTCAGGGTGATAGAACTGAATTTCAGATCAGTTTTATTTTATTTCAAAAATAAACTTTATCAATAAACAATATAAATAAGAAATCAAAAAACACTGTGTGGTTTTCTTTTATATTCACAGTATTACTCAGTCTGCATTGAGATATGGATAGGTTGAGTGAGTGGGCAAGGGTCTGGCAGATGGAGTACAATGTTGGTAAATGCGAGGTCATCCACTTTGGAAGGAAAAATGGAAGAGCAGATTATTATTTAAATGGTAAAAAGAAATGTAGCATGCTGCTGTGCGGAGGAACTCGGGAGTGCTTGTGCATGAATCACAAAAGGTTGGTTTGTAGGTGCAGCAGGCTATCAAGGAGGCAAATGACCTTCATTGCTAGGGGTTGAATTTAAGAGCAGGGAGGCTATGCTGCAACTGTACAGGGTACTGGTGAGGCCACAGCTGGAGTACTGCGTGCAGTTCTAGTCTCCTTACTTGAGGAAGGATATACTGGTTTTGAAGGCGGTGCAGAGGAGGTTCACCAGGTTGATTCCAGAGATGAGGGGATTAGATTAGGAGGAGAGATTGAGTCAATTGGGACAGTACTTGCTGGAATTCAAAAGAATGAGAGATCCTATAGAAGCATGTAAAATTATGAAAGGGACAGATAAGATAGAGGCAGGAAAGTTGTTTCCACTGGTAGGTGAGTCTAGAACTAGGGGACATAGCCTCCAGATTCAGGGGAGTAGATTTAGGTCAGAGATGAGGAGGAACTGTTTTTCCCAGAGAGTAGAGAAGCTGTGGAATTATCTGTTCAATGAAGCAGTGGAGGCTACCTCAGTAAATATATTTAAGTCAAGGTTGGGTAGATTTTTGCATAGTAGGGGAATTAATAGTTTATGGGGAAAAGGCAGGTAGGTGGAGATGAGTCCATGGCCAGATCAGCCATGATCTTATTGAATGGTGGAGCAGGCTTGACGGGCCTGATGACCTACTCCTGCTCCTTTTCCTTCTCCTCTATCTTTTCTTGAGCTTTGAACATCTGTTACGCTAATCACCCATTCCTGCCCTCTCACAACCAAATTTCAGTAATAACCGCAATATTGTAGTTCCATGTACTGATCCATGCTTTAAGTTAATCACCCTTACCCAGAATACTCTTACCATTAAAATATATACACTTCAAACTATCCAACCCATCATATCTGTTATTTCAATTTTGCCTTTCAATACTTCTCTTGACATCCACCTTCTGGTCCAATCCTTCCCTTACTGACCTGGGGCTCAGGTTCCCAGCTCCCTCTTTTTTAAATATACCCAGTAACTTGACCTCCACAGCCACCTGTGGCAATGAATTCCACAGATTCACCACTCTCTGGCTAAAGAAATTCCTCCTCATCTCCATTCTGAAAGAACTTCCCTCTATTTTGAGACTGTGGTCTTAGACTCTCCCACATCCTCTCCACACCCACCCGACATATCTGTGATGTTAGAATGTTTATGTTCAAGGCATTATTGCTAGACCTGCGGCCTCTGGAAAAGCTTCAGTTGAGAATTTTACACAGGGCTTTGCTCCTCAAAGTCTAGTGGTGGTGGGATATTAGACTGCAGTTCTTTTCACAAAGCCTCTGCATTGACTGCACCAAGCCTCTCTGCATCCCCTAACGTAGCAGACAGCAGCATTCTCAAAGTCAAAGTAAGTTTATTACCAAAGTACAGTTACTGTACATATTTATCACCATATTTTATTTATTTTTAAAATTTGGCATGAAGTAGGTCTTTCCGGGCCTCCGACAACCCCGATTTAGCCCAAACCTAATCACAGGACAATTTACAATGACCAGTTAACCTTCTCAGTACGTTTTTGTCTTTTTAAGAAACTGGAGCGCCCGGGTAAAACCCACTCATTCCACTGGGAGGATGTACAGTGGTTCCTCACAGAGGACTCGGGAACTGAACTCAAAACTGTAGTACTGTCTCACTACCTTGAGATTCATTCTGAGCTCCTCTTGCGAGCATCTCATCATTGAACTGGAAGACTAACAGATTTTGGGCAGACCAGACTGCATTTTTCACCAGACCGATGATCTTCCAGCAGCACTTGCTGTTTGCTTTGGTATGCAGTCCTAAGAATAGCCCCTAGATCAGAAAATCCTGCTCCTGAATGGTCAGCCACTTACTCCCTTGTGCTAGACACCTCAGCCAGGGAAAACATCACAGCCCCTCAACCATTAGGTAGGGTTGCAGAATCAAAACATACTATTAATTGTATATAGAAACAGCGATTATGAGCTTTGAGACTCTTAATAATGAGCGTGTAAAATTACATAATTTATTAAATCATCTGGAGTCTTGGTTGAAATATTCCCAGTTATATTAGCACTAAGTGCTCCCTAGGAATAGGTATAAACTGTTAGGTTTTCATCTTGTAGCTTTTGAGATTATTTGAAGTTCTTGATTATCGCTTTGTAACAACTTACATGGAATACCTTCCCATATGCAAATAATAGCTGCATTTGTCCTTTTCTCGAAGACTTTAAGCTAGTAACAATCTGAAAGAAATTTAGCTCCAAAGGATAGAAATTGTAAGTATGGCATGGCAGTTTATTCATTGCTTAATGTGAAATCAGTTCACTAGAGGCTCAAAGCTATCACTTGAATCTTTAACAAAAATACATGTTTTGAAGCAGTCCATTCTGATGACATGAACTGTTGAAATGGTGTTCTTTCTTGTTCTTGTCTTATATTTTTGACCACCAGAATTACTGTAAAATGCATGTTACTTTTAATTTGACACTCTTAGCTACATCCATCCTGTTTTAAAACACAGTTTTGATATTTTCAAGATGTGCAGTCAAGTGAAGGACCATTTGATAATGACATTTTATATTGAAGTTCCCAAAGGAAAGACTGTGACCTTGCATACCAACACTGTTTGCTTTGTAAGAGAATTTTAATTGTATCCCTCTCATTACTATTAGAAATATTCTCTATCATACGTCCTTTCTCCTACAGGAAATGACCAACAGCTTGCTCAAGGCTTCAGTTGCTCTATATATGGACAAAGATCTTTTATCTCTCATTCGCTGTTCCTCAGAGGAAGCACTTGCTACCCACTGTGATGACTGAGACCGTGTAGGGAAGAGCACTCACATACTGCAGAGCTTTATTTGCATGTAGATGGGGATAGGCTTCGAAGTTTGTTCCTCGAGCCTTTGTGGGTCCTTCATCGGAAACTTGGGTGGACATTGCTTGAGATTAACCTTGAGTGGTAGGCCTGCTGATTTTCCAGTCAATGCCCCCGGAGAATAATGGCTTCTCACTAACAGGCCAATTTAATTATGTCAGCCCTCAGAGTTATCATGCAATTTAGCGATCTCAGAAAATGACAGTTGTAGTTGAGTTCATGCAATATTCAGCAAGGTATTTTTTTCTCTTTGTTCCTGTGCAAAGGAGGATAACAATGAAGCAGTCTGCAGGATTACTTGCTTCTCCATTTTCTGGGATGCTTTACAGTTTCGGTGAGAAATCTTGTGCTTCAATGCTCCTCACTATTTCTTTTCCAATTCGTGTGCCCTGATCTCCATCAAAAATGGTCTTCCTGGTGAGCAATTATCAGTTTGAAAGAAAAACACATGGAGGATAAATGTTGTGTGGTACAAAGCCCATTAAGCACTTTACATGTAGTATGTGAAAAAGTCTTAGGCATATATACTTAGCTAGGATGCCTAAGGCTTTTGGGGAGTACTGTATTTGTCAACATGGAGCCGAGAGAGAGTTTGTAAATCTGGTGGGAACAAAGGATGTTGGGAATGGCAAAGGTGAGGGGCGCGGGACAGGTGGCAGAGAAGGTGCGCTGGGGAGGGGGATGCAGACACTCCCAGTCCTGAGACACCAGGCAAGGTCACTTGATTCCAAATGGGTGGTTTATTGATCATTATAGAATGCTTCTCTGGTGCTTCCCACTCTCTCCCTTCCCACTTCTCCTTTTCCCAACCATGATTCCCTTCTCCCTGCCCCCTTCCCACAACAGAGGCCCATATCAGAATCAGATTTATAATCACTCACATGAAATTAGTTTTTTTTGCAGTATTAATACAGTGCAATACATGAATATACCTAGCTATATATATGTGTGCCTAAGACTTTTGCACAGTGCTGTATGTCACGGATAAGATACTGCAGGTGAGACAAAGTATTAATGTGACAACCAAGTATTGAACAGCTTGCAACCTCATCACCCAAATTGTATAATCACAAGCAGCCACACACAAACACACAACCAACTGATAAAATCAACAATGGTGTTGAAGAATTTAAAAAGGTTCTCACTCTATTATTGTTGCATATGAGAAAGTTGTAGCATAATCCGTGAGTCCGGACTGGATCGAGTGCCACAGCAGCACAAGGGCTAGTGTGACGCTATTACAGCCTCAGGGTGTCAGAGTTTGGCATTTAATTCTGATGTCCCCTGTAAGAAGTTTGTATGTCCTTCCCGTGAGTGCGTGGGCTTCCTCCGGGTGCTCCGGTTTCCTCCAACAGTCCAAAGACGCACCAGTAAATAAGTTAATTCATCATGAAAAATTGACCTGTAATTAGGCGAAGATTAAATAGCTGGGTTGCTGGGTCAGAAGGACCTGTTTCATGCTGTATCTGTAAATCAATAGATAAACACAAACACACTTAAATAAATAAATGATTCTGTCACTTGTACATAGTTAGATTATTACTCGAAGGGTCCTATTTTTCTGAAAATAGTTAGGTTTAACTATTTTCTAATTATAAAGATAGGCATGATTAATTTATGCCAATTAATTGGGCTTTACATCTGAAGGCTGTCTTGGCAGCTAAGAAAAGCAAGACTATATTTCATCAACCAATTGGATTGAAGAATCCCAGTTGGAAGATGCAGATATTTGTTTGTAGCTGTATTTCCGGTGATATAATGATGGCTGGTTGCTGTACTCTGCTTGAGAAATTTGGTTCTGATGGACTGGATCTTGATGGAAACATAATCAATTTCTAGTTGAACAATTAGCATATAATATCCATGTGCTTCAGGATGCTCACAACACCTTTGTGAAAGTGAAAGTGATAAGCTGTCTGGCTAGGCACTGCCACCAACTTTTTAGCTCCCATTCTAAAATGCATATGAGGCTCAGCACTGGAGCACAAACTTGCTGAATTTCCCAGTAATTAGACTGGGGAAGCTGCTGAACCTGCATCATTTTAGACACAGTAACAATGCAACTAAAGAGGAAGTTACATCAGGCCAGCAAGTCTGAGCCATTTTACATTTTTTTATTTACTTGATCTTAATGTTTGTAGTTGTTTTAAATTATCCAAAAATCATTTAATTGGCATTTAACAGCTTTTGAATGTTGCCAAGTGTTAGGGATAACCACGAGTACGAAGTTGCTTACTGACAGTTGCCTGCGAAACACGAGGGTAGGGCACTGCCAGAGGATGCACTAGCCAAACGTTTAGTACATGCAACAGAGGTCAAACACTGATTCCACAGAACTTAAACCAAACAGTTCAAATAAGTTCAAGTTCTTTGTCAATTCAACCATAGCCAAATGAAACATTGTTCCTTTGGACCTAAGTGCACAACACAGTACACATAACTTACTGTGTGACATGGAGTTAAGTACCCAGTACTATGCATAGGGTACTTAATTCCATGTAAAGTCACGGAGAGAAAGTGAAAGATGAAGAGAAAATGAGGGGATTAAGAGGAAAAGCCCAAAAGAGCAGAGTCTGGAAAAGAAAGAATAATTTAAAAATCTGCAATAATTAAAATTTACAAGCGTGCTGCTGAGATACGTGCTAGATTGCGCTGGGACGCATCATCAGTGATGTAACCCGGGGGCATCGGGTGTTTAGGGTCTTCCAACATCAGACACGCACACTCAGGCGACCCAGCCAGGATCGATCGGGCCTCGGCTTATATCCAGGCTGCACTGATCCACGGGTCATCTGGAGGCTTGCTCAGCCGACTCTGCCACGATCCTGGTGGCTCTTTTCTTTGCAGCCCACGTAATGCCAAGGAGAGAGTAGGTTCAGCACAGTGACAGCCAGCAAAACCCCTACACCCCACCCCCATAGGCTCACATCGTGCCCTCCACTCCTGTCTCTAACACTGCTCTACCAGCTCCTGCTATCGACCATTAACATAAAAATAAATTTTCAGGTTATTAATAACTAGATTAATGATAATGTTAAAATCTATGTCAATCTAAATGTGTTTTCTTTAGAGTATTTAGCAATTTAATTGTAAATGCAGCAGCTTTACACTTACCATATACTTTAATGTCTCTCAGCAGGGTGCTGGCATAGCAAAGATTTTGAAGAAACAATGTAACATGACCCAAAATTCCTGATAGAAAGCTTGTGCTAAAGGCTGTTGCCGTATTATCTATAGTAACTATAAACAGTGTTAGCTCCACCATTATTATTAATACAAAACACCAGCCAAATATTTGTTCAGAATGTCTATTGACAATACTGTGTGAAGCAGCGAATTAAGGGAGGAGTGGTCCTGGACCGAATCCATTTGCATGACAAAGACCCATAATTTGAAAATAGGCCATTTGCATGGAACCAAGAGATAAACATAAATATAACTAAACACGTGAATGATATTTGAGATTCTTCACCATGAATTTTCTCAACAAATGTCACTCTGCAGACAATATGTGGTTATTTTTATGTTTCTTGTTTTACTTCCACAGAGCAAAATAATTTGGCCTGATATTTTCACACCGATGGATATTTTGAATCCATAAATACATTGAGATGAGATTTAAAATTGCATCAAGCTTAACTGTCTTCAGTTACAAATGACGTGTATTTTTTCTTATTCAAATTGCGTATCAAATTATTCAATGTTTAATGACATGGCGTGTTAAAAATGTTGCCCACCTAACACTGTTTTAAGTTATATCTACATAGTTTCATAGACTTACTATTCCTTGTCATTACATTTCATGACATTTCGATTGATAAGTACAGCAAAACTATTTTGTTTTCTTTATATTGACTTTGAGGTATACAATGTGCAGTGCAAGGTTTGTTGCAACATTGAGCATTTTATTAAGTCATTGTTATTGTGGGCCCATTGCCCATGGAGTTTCAGACTACCATGCAGAGCCACGGATAATTCAGCAGTGTTAATAAGAGTTAATGATACAGCAGTAATTCACAGAGACCTAGCTGGCAATTTGTCATTATAAACAGTTACCTTATTTTAATACTTCATTGCGCAATTGCATGTGTTTACCACAGTGGCTTATCACTATTTATGTTGGTACAGGCAATGTCCTACAAATTAATTTTATACCTCCTGACTGAAACACAACAGGCATTACAGCAGAAGAAGTCATTTGAGATAATCGTATTAATGCTTCTATGGCAGAAAAATATTTTGATGGGCAATGCACTCAGTCTCACGAAATGATTGTAAACTGCAAACTCAGTTCATCAGTTGAACAGCAATAGTATCTATACAACCATTTTGTAATGCGAATGATTTTTAACTGCAGCATTGAAGAGAATTTTATCAGTCAGTTATTTTGCCTCCATGTGCAGTACTGCCGATGTCTGTACTTTCAGTATATAATACTGTGATGGAGGTAGCTTAATGATAGTTTCAGCAAATCTCCGGAGTGCAACTTGAAGCACCTGGATGTGGACTTGAAATTGGCGAGCTGTGGGGATCAGAATCAGACTTGGTTATCACTGGCATATGTTGTGAAGTTTGTTGTGTTTTTGGCAGCAGTGCAGTGCAATACATAAACATGACTAAATTAATATAAGAAATATAAAAATATAAATTAGTACAAAAAGAGAGCAAAATTGTGAGGTACACCATTCAGAAATCTGATGGCAGAGGCGATGACGCTGTTCCTAAAACATTTGAGGCTTCAGCCTCCTCTTTCTCCTCCCTGAGGGTAGTAATGAGACTAATGGTCCTTAGATATGCATGCTGCCTTCTTGAGGCACTGCAGTTTGAGGATGTCCTCGATGGTGGGGAGGCTACCGCCCATGATGGAACTGGCTGAGCTTACAACCCTCTGCAGTTGTTTTCTGATTCCGTGCAATGACACCTTCATGCCAGGCAGTAATGCAACCAGTTGGAATGCTTTCCATGGTATATCTGGAGAAATTTTCAAGTCTTTGGTGACATACCAAATCCCCTCAAACTACAAATGAAATTTAGCCACAAGCGTGCCTTCTTTGTAATGACATCAGTCTGTTGGTCCCAGGATAGATCTTTAGAGATGTTGATACCCAGGAACTTCAATCTGCTCATCCTTTCCTCTTTCAAACCTTTTGGGTTTCAATTCCCGTCGCTGTCTGTAAGGAATTTGTACATTTTCCTTGTGACCGGGTGGGTTTCCTTTGGGTGGTCTGTTTTCTTTCCACATTCCAAAGACGTATAGATAAGGTTAGTAAATATTGGGCATACTATGTTGGTGCTGGAAGCATGGTGGCACTTGTGGGCCACCCAGCGCAATCCTTGCTGATGGGCAGCACGATAGCGTAGCAGTTGATGCAATCACTATTGCTTTACAATGCCAATCATCACTGATCAGCATTCCAACTTTAACCTTTCTACTGCTGACCCCTTAGTGTTTATTTTCCTGACTGCCCCCTTCTGAAGGCCACAATCAATTCCTATTGATCTATCTCACTCCTGTGCACCTCCTTGCCACCGTCTGAGTTTCTGCCAACACAGCTGTGTCATTGGCAAATCTATAGGTGGCATCTGAGGTTTGCCCAGCCACACAGTCGTGAGAGTAAAGCAGCAGGTTCTTGAGAAGTTCCTGAGTTCATTGTCAGCGAGGAGGAGATCTTATTTCTGATATGCTCTGACTGTGTCACCGAAGAGGAAGTTAAGGATCCAGTTGCAGAGGAAGATACAGCGGCCTAGCTTGAAGCTTGTTGATGGTGTTGAATGCTGAGCTGTAATCAATAAACAGCAAACCGACATAGGTAATTCTATGTCCAGGTGGTCCAAGGCTGAGTGGACAGCCAGAGAGATTACATTCACTGTAGACCTATTGTGGCGACAGGAGAATTGTAGTGGGTCCAGATCCTTGCTGAGGCCGGAGTTGATTCTAGCCGTGACCAACCTCTCAAAGCATTTCATCACAGTAGATGCAAGTGCCACTGGGTGATAGTTGTTGAGCCAGCTCACCCTGCTTTTCTTAGAGACCAATATGATTGCCCCTTTGAAACACGTGGGAACCTCCGACTCAACAGTGGCAGATTAAAGAAGTCCTTGAACCTTCCAACCATTTGGTTGGCACAGGTTTGAAGTGCCATGTTTGGTACACCATTGGGGCCTGACATCTTGTGAGTGTTCACACTCTTGAAAGATAGTCTGATGTTGGCATCTGAGATGGATATCACGGGGTTACCAGATGCTGCAGAGGATCACACAGATACAGTTTTATTCTCCCTTTCAAAGCATGCAGAAAAAGCAATTCAGCTCATTGGGGAATGAAGCATCACAGCTACTTACAATGTTAAGTCTTGTAACCTGACCACAGCTGATGTGCATCTGCTTCCATCTCCAACTTGGAATTGCTTTTTCACTCTTTAGATAGCCTTCCATAGGTCGTAATCTGGTCTTCTTGTAAAGTTCTGGATCACTGGTCTTGTACAGCCCTCAGCAGAACGCGACTCTCCTGGTTCATCCATCACTTCTGGTTCGGGTATATCCTGTTCCACCGCACTTAGGTTCTGGGTTTCTTAATCAGGGCACAGAAGGAGGCCATTCAGTCTGCCGTATCTATGCCAGTCAGAAACGAGATAACAACCCTAGTCTTGACCTCTGGTTTTAGGGACCCAATCACAACATTTTAACTACACATATGAATAATATTTAAATATTTTAAAAATGTGAGAGCCAGACCCCAACCACGTTAAAAAAAATCCTATGTGCTCTAATCCTTCCACCAATTATTATAAATCTATGCTTCTAGATCCTTCTCTCTTTGGAAAATAGATCCTAGACCCTTAATTACTTTATATTTCAATTAAACCTCCAGCCTGTTCTGCTCTGCAGAAAACTACTCTAGCTTGTCCAAACGTTTTCATTACTACATACTTTTGAGATCCAGGGCAGCTCCCTTGCCGATTGTAACACCAACATCAAGATTTATTGATAGGAAAGAATAAAAAAGTATATTCCTCTTTGACAGCCTCCTTAATCTTCATATCCAGTCTAGGCCTGAATCGACTGAAGCAGCTAACCACAGTTCACTTGGTCGTGGCTTCAGCTTTTGCAAGGTCACCTCAAGATGCAGCGGATGGGCAATAACTATGGTAAAGGTGTGTGAGCAATGCACTTCGTCATTCTAATCACTCCTGCTCAGGTAAAATCATATTGTGAAAACCACCTTGAGAGTCCAGTTTTAGAACATACATCTGACGTAAAGAGCTTTATATTATTACCACTGACAGTATTTACGTGATTGGTCCTTTATGTGCAATGGTGACCACCCCCACCCCCCCACACGGACTAGTGTCAAAGTTGTCAAAACTTGAATTTTAAACAGCTGCTGCCTAGATTACCTCAAATCGAAGGCAATCATTACTCGGTGTTTGTGTTTTGTAAATATTATCTGCAATTTATCTGAATAGTGCCTGTACATTGTGATAAGGAACATAAGTGTCTACCCTGACCCCCAGAAATTATTTGGCTTAAATTTTTGGAATGAACGTTTTAGCTGAACGTACTAAGATTGCGGTGTTATTTTATAATTGTCAAATAAGGCAACAAAGCATCATGCCTTTTCTTAACCATAGGCACGTTCCTTTTTCAACGTCCCGAATGGAAGAGGGAAGTCCAAGTTACTACCACTCAGATCACACAAAACACAAGCACTGGGTTTCATGATTGAAGTGTAATCTCTGCACATGTGTAGTTCCATTTAAAAAAACTGCATAAAGTGGGGTGAGTTGGTGTGCGTGGGGAGTCGGTTTGCGACCGGTTTTTGCTTCACTGTGCGGAAGGCCAAAGGGTTGCTCTATACATTTTTTTGGGAGGTCTCAGTGCATCATTTAAGTTTTAGTCCCTTCTTCCATGTCAACTTCTGACAAATTTCCCCTCTGTAATTTACCCTGCAAGAGAATAAAAATAGGGCTGATGATGGAAGTCTAAAATGAAAAACGAAACTAGGTGGTATCGAGAACAGTAGAGTTGACATTGACTTTCCTCAGTTCTCATCTGGTGTCCCTGTTCCCACAGATGTTGCTGAACAGGATGAATATTTCCAGCACTTAATCATTTTAGCATAGTTACTGTCTTTAAAGGTCTATGAATGAGAGGTTAGTGTTACAATGGAACGTGGGCGAATGAGGTCAACCCAGGTACAGGACACAGGCACGGAGATTGAGTTAGGATGCTTACATGGCAAACAGCAAACAGGAGGGATCTTGATGTGGAGCCCTGATATGGAGCCTTGACACAGAGCCTTGACTAGAAAGACCCTTGGCTCTAGAAATCGTGGATGCATTGGTAATCATTTTCCAATGTTCTGTAGATTCAGGAACAGTTCCTGCTGATTGGATGGTGGCTAATGTTGTCCCACTTTTCAAGAAAGGAGGGAGAGAGAAAACCTGGAATTATTAGCCTGACGTCAGTGGTGGGAAAGATGCTGGAGTCAATTATAAAAGAGGAAATTACGACACAGTTGGATTGCAGTAGAAGGATCAGTCCGAGTCAGCATGGATTTATGAAGGAAAAATCATGCTGGACTAATCTTTTGGAGTTTTTTGAGGATGTAACTATGAAAATGGACAAGGGAGAGCCAGTGGATGTAATGTACCTGGACTCCAGAAAGCTTTTGATAGAGTCCCACATAGGAGATTAGTGGGCAAAATTAGGGCACATGGTATTGAGGGCAGAGAACTGACATGGATTGAAAATTGGCAGGCTGACAGGAAACAAAGAGTAGCAATTAACGGGTCCCTTTTGGAATGGCAGGCTGTGACCATTGGGGTACCTCAAGGTTCAGTACTGGGACCGCAGCTGTTCACAATATACATTAATGATTTAGATGAAGGGATTAAAAGTAACATTAGCAAATTGCTGATGATACAAAGCTGGGTGGCAGTGTGAAATGTCAAGAGCATGTTATGAGAATGCAGGGTGACTTGGACAGGTTGGGTGAGTGGGCAAATGTATGGCAGATGAAGTTTAATGTGGATAAATGTGAGGTTATCCACTTTGGTGGCAAGAACAGGAAGGCAGATTACTATCTAAATGGAGTCAAGTTAGGAAACGGGGAAGTACAACAAGATCTAGGTGTTCTTGTACATCAGTCAATGAAAGCAAGCATGCAGGTACAGCAGGCAGTGAAGAAAGCTATTGGCATGCTGGCTTTTATAACAAGAGGAATTGAGTATCGGAGTAAAGAGGTCCTTCTGCAGCTGTACAGGGCCCTGGTGAGACCCCACCTGGAGTATTGTGTGCAGTTTTGGTCTCCAAATTTGAGGAAGGACATTCTTGCTATTGAGGGAGTGCAGAGTAGGTTCACAAGGTTAATTCCCAGAATGGCGGGACTGTCATATGTTGAAAGATTGGTGCGACTGGGCTTGTATACACTGGAATTTAGAAGGATGAGAGGGGATCTGATTGAAACATATAAGATTATTAAGGGATTAGACACACTGGAGGCAGGAAGCATGTTCCCGCTAATGGGTGAGTCCAGAACTAGAGGCCACAGTTCAAGAATAAGGGGTAGGCCATTTAGAACAGAGATGTTTAAAAAACTTTTTCACCCAGAGAGTGATGGATATGTGGAATGCTCTGCCCCGGAAGGCAGTGGAGGCCAAGTCTCTGGATGCATTCAAGAGAGAGTTAGATAGAGCTCATAGATAGCGGGGTCAAGGGATATGGGGAGAGGGCAGGAATGGGGTACTGATTGTGTATGATCAGCCATGATCACAGTGAATGGCAGTGCTGGCTAGAAGGACCGAATGGCCTACTTCTGCACCTACTGTCTATTGACTCAGAGGCTTGACATGGAGCCTTGACTCAGAGAGACGGAACCTCATAGGTAAACCTTGAACCTGGAGCTAAACTTAGAACAAATGGTTCTAAGCAGTCGGGAAATGTTAGTTATCACACAAGGAAAAGACCAACGATCTGGCAACTAGGGTTTCTAACACCGGGTTTCTTATACTGCAGGTCCTGATGGAAACCAGTTGTGCCGTCATCAAAGAAAGTTAGAAGCAATTGGGAAATTAACGGTTGGAACCATGTCACAGTCAAAGGAAATTAGAGGAAACTAGGGAATAAATGATCAGGACTGTGACAATACCAATCCCCCCAATGGGAGCCTCCAGGCGAACCACCAGGCTTGTCTGGATTGTCTCGATGGAAATCATGGATAAGGGAAGGGTCCGGGATGAAGGAGTGGGGAATCCAGGAGCATTCCCCTGGGCCGTATCCCTCCCAGTCGACCAGGTACTGGAGGCCTCTGCCTCGGCGGCGCACATCCAGTATTCCCTGGACGGTGGTCGTCAATGATCCGGGCAGGTGGAATGGCTTCGGCAGGAGGGCACAAAGGGCTGCCAGATACCTGCTTCAATTGGGAGAGGTGGAATATAGGATGGATGTGCATAGATCTGGGCAGTTTGAGTCTGACCGCCGAGGATTGTACTCTCAATTTCGAATGGTGCCAGGTAGTGAGGGGCGAGTTTCCTGGGTTCGTTTTTGAGGGGGATGTCTTTAGAAGAGAGCCAAACCTTCTGCCCAGGCTGCTAATCAGGTGCAGGAATTCGATGGCGATTGGCAATCATCTGGTTGCGGTTGGCTGAGCGGAGCAGGGCCGCGTGTGTGTCTTTCCAGATCTTGCGGCACCGGTGGAGATGGGCCTGAACAGAAGACACAGCAATGTCATTTTCATGAGTGGAGAACAGAGGGAGTTGGTAATCAAGGGAGCATTCGAAGGGAGACATTCCGCCGGCAGTGCTGACCAGGGAGTTGTGGGCGTACTCACCCAAACGAGATGGGTGCTCCAGGTAGACGGGTTGTTGGCGGTTATGCAGTGCAGTGCTGCTTTCAAATCCTGGTTTGCTCGTTCTGTTTGACCATTCATCTGCAGATGAAAGCTGGATGATAGACTTACTGAGGCTCCAAGGGCTTGACAAAAAGATCTCCAGACTTGAGAGACGAATTGGAAACCCCGGTCAGAAATAATGTCAGAGGGAATTCCATGAAAGTGAAAGATGTGATGGACGAGAAGGTCGGCTGTCTCACGGGCTGTAGGGAGTTTCGGAAGGGCTATGAAGTGCACAGCTTTGGAGAAGCGGTCCACCACGGTGAGTATGGCAGTGTTCCCATGTGAAGGGGGTAGTTCCATAACAAAATCCAGGGCAATGTGTGACCAAGGGCAGTTAGGGACAGGTAGGGGACGAAGCAATCCAGCGGGTGGTCGATGGGAGGCTTTTCCACGGACACAAACAGAACAGGAAGAGACAAAGGAACGGGTGTCAGTGTCCATGGAGGACCACCAGAAATGTCTCTTCAGAAGGGACAGAGTCTGATCAATTCCGGGATGGCAGGTGAAACAAGAAGTGTGCCCCCACTGGAGAACCTGCGACTGAACAGAATCCAGACCTTCTCAGCTTTAACGAATAGTTTGTTCTCCCAGAGCCTTTGCAGAACCTGACGGGCATGGTGGGTGTGTGCCTGAAGACTGCTGGAGAAGATTAAGATGTCATCCAAATAAGCAAACACAAAACGGTTAATAAAGTCCCTAAGGACATCATTTATCAGGGCTTGGAAGACGGTGGGGGCATTGGTGAGTCCGAATGGCATGACCAGGTATTCAAAGTGACCAAGAGGGGTGCTAAAAGCTGTTTTGCACTCACCTCCCAGATGGTAGGCACTTCATAGGTCCAACTTGAAGAAGATGGTGGCTCTGTGAAGTGGATCGAAAGCAGAGTTGAGAAGGGGCAGTGGATACTTGTTCTTTATGGTTATGCTATTTAGGTCTCAGTGAGTCAT
Source organism: Hypanus sabinus (assembly GCF_030144855.1). NCBI lineage: Eukaryota > Metazoa > Chordata > Chondrichthyes > Myliobatiformes > Dasyatidae > Hypanus > Hypanus sabinus. The sequence goes on along the minus strand of NC_082714.1, from coordinate 24,931,829 downwards.
CTTTCTTCCCCACAAAGAAGAAACCTGCGCCAACAGGGGAGGATGAGGGTCGGATAATGCCCGCTGTGAGAGATTTATTTAAGTAATCCTCCATTGCTTTCCTTTCTGGCTGTTACAAGTTACACAGCCGACTGGTGGGTAGAGGGGCTCCAGGGTGAAGACCAATAGCACAATCGTAGGGTCGGTGTAGGTCGTAGGGAGGCAGGGAAAGGGCCCGTTGTTTACTAAACACTTGTCCCAGGTCATGATACTCTGCCGGAACCTTGGACAAGTCGGGGGATTCAGAGGCAGACGAGGTCGCCGTGGCTTTCACGGGGGAAGGGCCGACTGTAGACAAGTGGAGTGACAGAACGGACTCCAGTTGGCTATTTTCCCGGTGGACCAATCAATGTGGGGATTATGGCGGCTTAACTAGTGGTACCCAAGAAGTATAGGAGCTTGAGGAGAGGAAATTATGTTAAATTGTACCTGTTCCCACTGCTTCCCAGAGAGAATAAGAGATGGGTGTGGTGTGCAGTGTGTGACTTGGGCCAGAAGTCTACCGTTCAGTGCCTGGGCTTCCAGAGGGGTACTCAACGCCTCCCGAGGAATTCCGGCCCAGGAAGCTGTTTTCATCCAACAGGTTTCCCTCGGCGCTGGAGTCCGCGAGAGTAGACAGAGGCAGGGATGGTTGGTTGTAGCGTAAAGTTGCTGGGATCTGCATCCAGGTTTGGGGAACAGATGGGAAAGTTGTCTGGCTCACCAGGGTCCCCCTTTCTACTGGTGAGCCCTCCTTTTTGGCCGAAGAGGACAGGTAGCTCAGAGGTGGCTGGACTGCCCACAATATAGAAATCCAACCGCTCTCAATCTCCGTGGTCGTTCTGTGGGGGAAAGATGGTTCCATCCCAGCTGCAGTGGTTCCTCTCCTGGGGCGGTGGAAATGGCCAGGCTGGGGGCTATTCTAGGAGCAGGAGGAGAAGAGAGGCTTGTGCTGGCGGGAGACAGTAATTAGTGCCGTGGAGTGGTCAAGGGTGGTGAACGACCAGATCTCTCCCTATGGCGTTCTCAAAGACGATTGTCCAACCTGGTGGCTAGGGAGATCAATGAATCCAGGATATCAGTGTCATCCCCTGCCGCCAACCCATCTTTCACCATGTGGCTGAGACCCGTTCTGAAATACCCCATGGAGTGCCTCATCGTTTCACCCTGAGTCGGTCGCTTATGTCCAGGGCTCCACAGAATCTTCGGCAACCCTGCGTGAGCCCTGATGGAGGGTGAGTAGACACTTAGCGGTATCTTTACCATGGACAGGGCGGTCAAAGGTCTCTCTCATTTCTGCCATAAAGGTGGAGAAAGAAGAGCAGAAATCTGGCTGATTATCCCAGGCAGCTGTAGCCCACGCTAAGGCACTGCCCAGTAACAACCCCATGATATAACCTATCTTTGACTTGTCCGTGGAGTAGGTGGATGACTGCAGTTCGAACACCAAGGAGCATTGCAGAAGGAAGCCTGGCACTTCCCCAATTCCCCAGTGTAGTGTTCAGGTTTAGGCATGTGCAGTTCTCTTGGGGGGAGGTGTTCCTGACACGTAGGGGGTTACCACTACAGGCTGTCTGGGCTGGTTAGACAGAGTTCCAGGATTGGATGGGGTAAAATGAGTGGATACACGGTCCACCTGGTTGCCGATCTTCATTATGTCAGCAGACAGGGAACGGAGGTTCTCCATGACATCGCGGAGGAGTTGATCGTGCAGACCCAGCAGGGAGCCCTGGCTGGCGAGGGCTTGTTGCAGGGTATTTGTGTCCACTGGGTCCGTTGTGGCCAGATTGTTCCGTTGCAATGAGTGACTGAAGTGAACCCAAGTGCAGGGCACAGGCACGGAGACTGAGTTAGGATGCCTACATGGGTGTAAACGCCGAACAGCAAACCAGAGGGATCTTGACACAGAGCCCTGATATGAAGCCTTGACTCCGAGAGACGGAGTCTCATAGGTAAACCTTGAAACTGGAGCTAAGCTTAGAATAAACAGTTCTAAGTGGTCGGAAAACGTTCGCCATCACACAGGAAAAGGACCAATGACCCCGCAACTAGGGTTTGTAATGCCGGATTTCTTATTCTGCAGGTCCTGTTGGAAACCAGGTGCGTCGTCATCAAAAAAAATTAGAAGCAATTGGGAAATTAACAGTCGGAACCATGGCACAATCAAAGGAAATTAGAGGAAACTAGGGAATAAACAATCAGGACTGTAACAGTTAGACGGTATGAATCTACTTTCGTTCAGAGTAATAAACATTGAGTTCAAGGATCGAAATATAAACAAGGAGCTGATTTCAGAGGTGAGTTAATAAGCAGCTGAACGGGACACTATAATGGCATTTAACTATGTGGCATAACGAGAAACTGTTAAGACTGAATTTAATGAGGAGGGAACAACTTTCCTTTTGCAGAAAGGGAATGGATGAAAAAGTCCTCATAAATCTAGAGGTCTTGTCCTTGTCAACTACGTGGATCATTGGGTGTGTGTTCAGGCCCCAGTGAATCAGCTGCTCCTACTTGATAACTTTTGCAGGATCTAAGGAAGAAAGATTAATCAAAAACTACAGGTGCTGGAAATCTAAAACCAAAATGGAAAATACTGAAAGCGCTCAGCAGGTCAGGTATTACCTGCTGATGTTTCAGTCTGTGACACTTTGTCTACTGAATTGCTTCTTGTTTCACAGATGTAACACTGTCCGGTATGGGGTGTGGGGTGTGGGTGGGCTACTGCACCGGATCAAAGTAAACAGCAGAGTGGTAACGTTACTCAGCTCCATCATGGCCACTGGCCTCCATAGTATCCAGGACGTCTTCAAGGAGCGGTGCCTCGGAAAGGCAGAGTCTATCATTAAGGACCCTAACCACATAGGATAAGCCCTGTTCTCATTACTGCCATTAGGAAGGAGGTATAGGAGCCTGAAGGCCACACTCAACAGTTCAGGAACAGTTCCTTCCCCTCTGCTATCTGATTTCCAACATCGAAGCCATGAACTCTACTTCACTACTTCTTTATTTCCTACTTTTGTGCCATTTATTTAATATAACTATATATATACACACACACATAGATAGATATACAGTACATTTACTGTAATTCAGTCTTTTTCTCTATTATCATGCATTGCATTGTACTGCTGCTGCAAAGTTAACAAATTTCATGACATGAGGCCCCCATTGGCCAAGATGGACCATGGATGTTGTGTCTTAGCTGTCTAGATACACCAGCCTGGACAGTACAAAATGGAGAACAAGCTGTTTCCCACGTGGCAAGCTCCCCCTGTCCATGCATCTGATGAACCCAAAGGAACGGCAGAGACCGATGTAGTTCGGCACCAGCAGCATCGCAGGAGTTGCCAGTCAGCATTGAACTCAAGGTAGGGCTGCCTGAGGGACTGCAGCTCCGGATGTTTCCCTTGGGGTTTACTCCTGAAGCCTTCCCCTTGTGTGGGTACAGCTGCAAGGCAGCGGAGGTTTGAGATCAGAGTTCCCTTACTCCCAGATGAGCTGCCAACTATGGCTGATGAGCCCCATCTGCCCAAAACGACTGGTTTTAAGGTGCTAGTAACCGAACTTTTCCCTTTCTCTCAGTAAAAACAGTTCTGCTGGACTTAGTAGCTAAGCCACAAGTGAAGGCCAAGATCTGGACTGTTGTTAGAGACTATCTTTGAGTCGCATGCCATTGGGAGCATTTAATAGGGAGCGGGAGCTTGTCCCCATTACCACTCCCAGCTAAAACAACCTTAAGGAACCAACATATGCCAGTGATATTAAACCTGATTCTGATTCTGAGAACCTTCCTGACAAGTAGTAAGTATTTCTAAAACATTGTGTTTTTATTTCAAATTTCCAGCATCATCAGTTTTGTGATTGTCTCTGGAAAATCTGTCTTTTATCTGAAGAGCAATGGAATACAAAAAAATAAGAGCTACTGCTAAATCCATCCAAAGCCTTGCAAGTCTTTGGTAGGAACATTGGATTTCACAAGAAAGTATTGAAGATTCAAAGGATTTCACATGGATTCATTCAACAGCAGACTGGTAGAAAGGAATACAAATATGAGAAAATATATTTTAGTAATAAATTATGTGATGATATTTTAAAATATTAAAGTATGAGATATTTCTGTTTGAAGTAAACTGTTACTTCCAATTGAAGGGATGAGAAAAAGTTCAAGATGCAAAATTAACTATGTGTTACGGAGAGCAACCCCTTCATATAAAAGAGCTATCTGATTTTAGAATTCATCGCCTAGCTAAAAGACTAAGGCAGATAAAACGTCTCCATTCAAGATTAGATTGGATCGATGAATACAGTTGCATACATTCTGGTCACCCCACTAAAGGAAGGATGTTGAGGCTTTGGAGAAGGTGCAGAAGAATTTTGCCAAGGATGCTGCCTGGTTTAGAGGGCGTGCCATCATGAGAGGATGGGCAAACTTGGAGTGGTAGAGGCTGAGGGAAGATCTGATAGAAATTTATGAGATTATGAGACATAGATAGAGTAGACAGGGAGTATCTTTGCTCCCAGGGTAGAAATGCTTAATATCACTGAAGGTGGTATTGAAGGTGAGAAGGGGTAGGTTCAAAGGGGACGCGAGGGGTGAGTTGTTCACTCAGAGAGTGGTGGATGCTTGGAATGCGCTGCCTGGTATGATGGCAGAGGCAAATTTATTAGAGGCTTTTAAGAGATGTTTAGATAGGCAGATGATTATATTCAAGATTCATTTATTATCAAAGAATGTACAAATTACACAACCTTGAGAGTTTCTTGCTCACGGGTAGCCACCAAGCAAGAAACCTGAAAGAGCCAACTGAAAGAAAAAAAATAATAACAAAGACCAACGCTTGATGTGCAAGAGAAAGAAAAGAAATACAAATCATGCAAACAATTGAATCAAACAACAGTATTCCAAACAAGGATGGTGGAAGGATAAGGACATTGTACAGGTAGGAGGAACTAGTTTATGGGTTTTTTAAATTTAATTTTTAGCTGGTTTGACACCACATTATGAGATGAAGGACCTGCTCCCATGCTGTACTGTTCTATGTCTATGGCCGTGAGTGATAGAAACTGGAATGTGGAGCTGATAGCACACAGCTCCAGTGACCTGGGTTCAATCGTAACATCTAGTACTGTCTTTGTAAATTTGCACATTCTTCCTGTGACCTTGTGGTGTGGTATGATTTCTCACATCCCAGAGATGTGTTGGTTGGTTGGTTGGTTAATTGACCACCGGGCATTACCCTTAGTTTTTTAGGTGACAGTGGTGGAAACCGTGAGGAATTGATGAGGATTAGGGTAAAATAAAATTGGATTAGTGTATGATCAATGGAAATGTGTTCTTGATAGTTAGCAATCAGCTAGTGATCGAGACTCATTCCTCAAGCAGTAATCTATTCATTGTATCAGGATTAAGTAGCCATGGAATAAGAAAAGGATGTTTGGTTCATTGATCCTGTTACTTCTAACTGTCCTTATACAATTTGTTTGACTGTGGTCAGTGCTTATTTATTTGACCTCTACATTGCAGTGCATATTCAGAAGAACAATAAAATCTGTTTAAGTTCTTGCTGACGCTAAAAGCAATCATGCAAAACTCCACAATTCAATGGAATCATGTCATCTCCATTATTCAACCTTTGGCTGCCCACGCTTTGGTTCTGAATCAGACTCCTCTTAGCTTAGGAGTCCTATTTATTCCTGAGCTGAGATCTCATCCCCATAGCCATGCTCTCACCAAGACAGACACCCTCCTCCTCCATTCTCCTTCTGCCTCCCATTTAAAGCTGAACCTCAATTTGTTTATCCAACGCTCACCTAGCCATCCTTCCACTCTGCCTCCTTGAAATCTCTGATACCCCTATCTTCAAACATAGATACAGACTAAGTGGAAGTTGTGATCTTATGAATAACACAGCAGCCAGACTTTGTGTCAGTCTGAAAATACTAAAATGTAATGTAATCCGCATGGGTTATTGATAGTCAGCATGCACTCGGTGGGCCATACGACCTGGTTCTACACTGTACTCTTTGACTGAGCATTGGTAAACTTTTCTTTATCCAGTGTTTACATATTCCTAATTCTCAGGGAAGCAGTAAAAGAATTCTAAGAATATTAAGCAAACACATGTTTTTTTAGAAACATATTTTTGAATTGGCATTCTGGGTTCTGATGCAGTTTCGTTCCTGACCTGTGAATCTTGAGCCTACAGCACAGCAGCTCAATCTCTGTCCCTCATGGCAGTTGATTTAGGGTGGTGAAGAAGGCTTTTAACAGGCTGACCTGCATTAGTCAGGGCACTGAGTATAGAAGATGGGGTGTTATGTTGCAGTTCTGCATGGAGGTGGTGAGGTCACGTTTGGAATATTTTAATTTTATTTATTTATTGAGATATAGTGCTGAACCGTCCCGCCCTAAAACCCCCAATTTTAACCCTAGCCTAATCACAGGACAATTTACAATGACCAGTTAACCTACCAACCAGTACGTCTTGTGACAGTGTGAGGAAACCCATGCGGTCAGAGGAAGAATGTACACACTCCTTACAGACAGTGGTGGGGACTCAACCTGGGTCACTAATTTCACAAAGCATTACATTAACCACTGCATTACCTCGCTGCCCTTATTGCGAATATTGTGTTCAGTCTTGGTCACCTCTGCTACAGGAAAGATGTCATTAAGCTGGAAAGTTGTAGAGGAGGTTCAAGTAACTGAGTTATGGAGAGAAGTTGAGTGGGTCTGGGACATTTTTTACTGGAGCGCAGAGAACAAGGGGTACACAGACAGAGCGAATGCATGCATTCTTCATCCTAGGGTTCAGAAATAAGGAACTAGAAAGAAATGCTTAAGGTGAGAGGGGAGGAATTTAATAGGAACCTGAGGGGGCAACTTTACCACTCTGAGGTCTTCAGCATATGTAATGAGCTGTCAGAGGAGGTGGGTGAGGTATGTATATTAACTTCATTTAAAAGGTACTTGAACAGGTGTATGGATAGGACAGATTAAGAGGGATATGGGTCAAATCCAAGCAGTTGAGAATCTTGATCAGAATGTAGCTGTTGGTCTGAAGAATCCATTTCCATGTTATATGATTCTCCTATAAATGTATTTTATGAACTCTACTATATTTTTCTCATCTATCTACTATGTCTGATAAGAATACACCCAGCAAAGTAGAAATAGGTTGTTCTAACATTGAAACAGAAATGGAAATGCCTAAGAGTGTAAAAGGTGAAAATCATAATGGTGTTATGGAAGAATTCAATATTGGTTCTGCAACAGTTTATTAAATTGTAAAGTGCAAAGTTTAATGAGTTTTTTTGTGAACATAATGATAAAATATAGTTTGGCAATATATTTAAAAGTCAATGCAATGAAATTAGTGTGTGAACTACTGTGTTTTTAGCAATTATCATGCAACTGCCACCCTCCTTTCTACCTGGGCGCAGAACAACTGAGAGCATACAATATATCTGATCTGGTTCCTATTCAGATACGTTCCATATCTGATGATCTTTCTGTTGAAGGTGAGAGGGGCAGATCAACCTGCACCTACCTTTGTCTGTCCTGATTCCTCACCTGGCTGAATGAGAAGAAAGTTTATCTCTGCTGGTTTAAAGTGTATGACCTCTTAGATCTGAGGCAGCAACAACACTGCTGTCTTCAAGTCAGTATAGAAGCAGGTGCTTCAAAAGATGAACATGTTAGTATGAATTGGTATTGGTTGTAGATCTGCCATTAAAAGTATTTATGGAGGTCATTCCATAGTACTCCTGTGTAGTATTTCATGAGGTGTGAACCTGGGCTTGGAAAGCACTCAGGTGGCAGTACTTTTCTTAGTGTATAATGAGATACTTGTGTAAAGCAATAAAATGGCCATAGTGGGTCATTTTCTGGTAGTTAAATTGAGTTGCAGCAAAATAAAATCTACAGTACAGTTCTGATCTGGATGCCTACATGTGTGGTGATGCAAGAATAATTTTAGTATTGCTTCTACTGAAATTGCTTCTATATGCATCATTTCTTCATGTTCTTAGGTTTGACAGTATTGCTCTTAATTATGCAGGCAAAGAGATATCTCCACCAGAGTGCAGGTGCCCTGTTTTATTACCTTTCAGTATTCTGTGCCTCCTGACTTTTTTTTTGATTTTACATGTACCTCCTTCAGCCTTGTCTACTGCATTCAGCACTCCTGGCGTAACCTGCTGATGTACCATCAATAACTCTCAAAGACGGGAGGTGAACGATAGGCTTTTATTAGCAGCAAAAGGGAGCACGGCATCTTGGAGACTGAGGGAGGAGCAGTGCCTCCAATTGCCTTTATACAGGGGTCTGTGGGAGGAGCCACAGGAGCAGTCAGCAGAGGGGCGTGTCCACACAGGTATACATAGTTTACCACACCTGCATTCAGCGCTCCTGGTGTAACATCTGACACTGGTGCAACCCAAGCGCCTACTGGGTGACTATTTTGTAGAACATCTACATTCTGTCTGGAGCAGTAACACACCAAGCTCACAGTTATATGCCTTTTTAATTGCCCGCCCTTTTCTCACACTGACCTTTCCATTCTCGACCTTCTCCAATGTCACAGTCAAACCCAACATAAAGCAGAGGGAAAACATCTCATATTCTGCCTGGGTAGCCAACAGTCTAATAGCATGAACATTGAGTTTTCTAAGTTTAGGCAACCCTCCTCTCTTGGGGTGTTTTAATTTCCCCTCACCCCCTCTAAACCTCCTTCTGTCTTCCCACTTCTGCTCTCTTTACCACCCTTGCACCTGGCCACAGCCTCCCATCCCATCTTCAGCTCCTTCCGTTCCTACCCACAGACTCCCTACCCCTCATCCCTAACTGACTGGTCCTATCTGCCTGCCATTCACCTTTCCCCTAATGTGTCCCATTATCACCGCGCTTGTTTCTCAGATTCGAGCACCAGTAGCCTTTTGTACTCTTGTTTATCACCCTGTCTCCACCTTCCCTTTCTCCTCCCCCCATCTCATTCCATCTGCCTCATCTTTTTTTTCCTCCATCTCCCAGCTCCAAACCTCCCCTATCTAGTTTAACCTACCTTTCACTGTTGACACATCTCTGCCCTCCAATCACTTTGGGCTCCTGTCTCTCCAATCCCTTCTCCTCTGATCTCTCTCGCTCTCTCCTTCCTTACTTCTTTCCCTCCCCAAAAGATGCTGCTTGACCTGTTGAGCTCCTCCAGCATCTGCAGTCACTTGTACCTCCAATAAACATTTTTACATCAGCTTTCCACTTATACATTCAGTAAAAGTATCTGCCCCATACAACCAATAAAATAATTGTGAGTCCTGCCAAAGGGTTTTGGCCTGAAACTTCAACTACTCTTTTCCTGGATGCTGCCTGGCCTGCTGAATTCCTCTCTCATTTTGTGTGTGTTGCTCAGATTTCCAGCATCTGCTGATTTCCTCTTGTTTGTAAATAATTGTTGCGGATATTTAAAACTTAACTCAGAAGTTGATTTTTTCTCCTGTCTCTAACTGTTAGAGGATTTTTTTGCTGAAAGAGGTGCACAGTTTGACAGGTAGGCCCTCTAAATGACTTTTGATATTCTGGAACAAAAGCATTCAGCAGCTGATCTGAAAGGAATATTCTGGAAAAAAAAACTGTGTTCAGTATGTTGTGCACTGAATATGCTTGGTTTGCTTGGGTTGAGCTTTCTAAGCATGTATTAATTAATGGTAAGTTGATCTACATTTACTTGCATTCTTCTATGCCACTCCTCACCAGACTCCACACTGTGCACCCATCACCAGGTATTCTAAAGCTACTATGCAGATGTGCAGGTTTGCAGTGGGAACTGTCTCTCTGTTGCTGCATCCAGCCACTGGAAACCGTAAACGTACATTGAAAATGCTAAAAACACTTTGCAGGTCAAGCAGCGTCTGTGGAAAGAGAAACAGTACTTCTCAGGCCCAAACTAAACCCTTCCCAGTTCTAACGTAGGGTCTCTGATCTAAAAGGTTCACTGTGTGTTTTACTTAAACGTAAAGACCCGTAAACATGTCTGGAGATCTGAAAATCAAGATCTGCTTTGAATAATATAAGGAATTGTTCCACAAGCTGATGGGGTGTCAGTTTAATATTTCTCCTCACAGAAAGATACTTAGCAGGTTCTCTGTGTTGGACCAATGGGCCTTGAATTGCAAACAAGTGGAATCAGCTAAAGGTGTGCACTGAAGTCAATACGGGGTTCTTGAAATCAGATTTATCACTCATATATTTATATTTTGTCGCAGAAATTATTTCCTTAAGAGCTAGCGTGCTAAAATACAGATTTCCAGTTGAAGAAAATAGAGTTAAGTGTAATGTGTGCAGAGCTATTCTTTCAAAATTATCAGAGTCTGTCAACAAAACACACAATAAGTTGAAAATACTTCATTTTCTTTCTGATTCTGCAACCACCGACATCCAGAATTGGAAATGAATTCCAAGTTAAAGCTGCACTGTCAACAGCTGTCTTCCACATTTGTTTGGTAAATAGTGAGATGTGCAATGACCTAGTTAGTGTTATGATTATTATACACTGCACTGTCAATGTTGCCCACTGTTATTTTTTAAATTTCAAATGAACACTAAAGAACATCAGAAATTTGCACTGCGACCAATTCAACATCTGCTGCAGTGTTACTGGAACCTGGTTGCCAACGAAACAAGTTGTGAGGAGAGATTCTGAGCAGTTCTAATTGCTTAACTGGCTCAGAAATTTTACAGTATGCCTGTAATGTTCTGTTAATTAAAACTGCCGCAGATTTTATGTAAATACAAATTCAGTAAAAGTTGTCACCCTTGCGGAAGACTAGAAATTTTAGCCATTGGCAAATGACAGGAAAATGATTCTTAATTGTGTTCTGTCCTGGCAAATATAATCTTTAAGCTGTTTAAAATATTTTTGCCAAAATCCTGGTGATTCACCTTCTGCCAAAGTGTATGCATCAATTAAATAATATTTGTTAAAATCGGTATAAAAAGTGTGCAAATTTCTCAGTGATTTGCAACTTCTAAGTTGCCCAGCAGTTTTCTTGTGCATTTTCTTGGATAAAGGATTGAAGTTTGTACAAGTTAGGAATGAGGTAGATAAATAAGCACAGCTGGATCCTATCCCATCTACTTATTAATGTTTCATTGCTGTCTCATCTCATGTAGCATTTAATACAATATTATTATGATATAATTATTGATATATGTCATTGGAATTATTTGAGGCAAAAAACCATTTGTTTATGTCTGAAATTTTGTTTAAATAAAAAGTGATTGCAAAAAATGTTTTGATTCTTCATTCCCACTTTACAGTTTCTTCAGTGAATGACCAAGACAGTAACGTGTCAGTAAATAACCTTGTGCACGTAGACTTCAATTAATGCTAGATTGGCCTGCTCATATTCCTTCGAGAGAAAGTGAGAGATGCTGTGGCTTATCATTCTCTCCTATTGCTTCATGAGGACATGTATATGTATATCCAAATTAGCATTGTTCCTGGAATCCAGACCAATGGTTATCCTTCAGCCAAAATACTAAAAGGACTTGTGTACTTGTTAACCTTACTGCTATTTGTGGGGCCTTGCCGCGCATGGATTAATGCTTTTGCCTGACTGAAGTCAGTGATTAGCTTTAAAAGGTATTTCATTATCCGCAAGTTACTTTGGATAATCTTGAACAGCCTTAAATAAATGTAATTCATTTCAAAGGATTTAAAAAAAAAGATCTTCAAACACTGTTGAAATAAAAATCATTAAAAATCTACTTAAATACCTGCAGAACCACAAAGACCTACTGTTCCCAGCTGTGTTCACAGCCTTACGCATTCATAATGTGGAATAAGGCTAACTGAGCATGCTCAGGCCTGTCAATGAAGTAATGTTGTTGGTCCTGCCATCTGCTCCCATTCTGGTCATCCCCATTTGAATGTATTGTTTCAGCCAGTGATGTTCATTAATTACATTGTAAAGGATATCTCAGAGTTTGAGGAGCTGTCAGATGGCATGGTCGTCAAATGTCGAATGTCTCAGCATCTGCAACAATATGATTCCTCTCCCAGAGTCACAAAACACAAAAACAATCTGCAGATGCTGGAAATCCAAAGCAACACACACAGAGTGGTGGAGGAACTCAGAAGACTAGGCAGCATCAGTGGGAAAGAGTAAACAGCTGACGTTTAAGACTGATAAGTCTTGGCCCGAAACATCAACTCTTTTCCATAGACACTGCCTGGCCTGCTGAGTTCCTGTCCTGGAATGTTGGTTTTCTGGAGTTGTTCAGGATCTCCAAATACTTCTTAAATTTGTAGCTTTTGATCACGTTAAGAGAAACCTAATCAATAATAGTATTAAGGAATAGATTAATTGGTCATTTTAAATTTTCCCGTGATTAGGCTAATGTTAAATAGGTAGGTTGCTGTGCGGTGTGGCTTGTTGGGTCGGAAAGGCCTGTCAGGCTGTATCTCTAAATAAATATGTAAATGGAGCATGATATGAAGCTATTACTCCATTAAGACAATAATAAGATGAATATTCATTTCGAAGTAAGCAGATATGCATGAATAAAGTTGTGCCAATCGTAGGTTGAGGAGAAACAGCTGTTGGGTGGAGAGGGGTTTGGGTATGTAGGGAGGTGGAGTTTCTGCTGACAACGATGTGAGTGATATTCAATTAGCACAAAAAGGCCAAGGATTAATTGGCAGAGACATCCATCTGTTCTCACTTTTCCTCTCTTCATGTCAGAAGTGAACAACATTGACTTCAATGTTGTGTCAGAGATGCATGGTGCTATGTTCAAAAGCCATTCAGTGCGGATGCTTTTGATAGAGACTAGCAGCCTCCATTTGAAATATGCTCAGCAATTCAGATCGTTTTCACTGAATTTCAAAGGTAAAACTACTTTGTGCATAAGACATAGGATGGAAAATACCAACTGAAAGAGCAATTGGACATAAATGGTGCTCTCTATTCACTATCATCAACTTTGGGATTTGGTGTAAATCAGTTTGTTGTAGGCAAGATCACATCAGTAATGAGGCTGGCATTTCTTATCTATAACCAGTTGTCCCTGAGAAGCCAGTGTACCAAGTGTTTGTGCTGATGCAGTCTGTGTGGTGAGTGTGGTCCCACTGTGGTGCTGGGTAAGGAGCTCCAGGATCTTTATTCAGCAGCAGTGTACAAATGGTGATGTATGCCCAACTCAGTGTTATGTGCACCACAAGCAACTTGAAGGTAATGATGAAATAGAGTGGAAAAGGGTTTTTTTTTAATGCTCCGGGGTGATGTTTAGAATACCAGGTCAACTTGAACTCTTAATGTGCTATTAACTGAATCACAAGTGCATTCTGATCCATTTATGCACCAGTCTCCAGTCAGGCAATATCTCGTTTGCCTGATTCTTGGCTGCCTCTGGTTTGAATTAATTGCAGTCAAGAGACAGTCCTCTGGATACATGAACAGAACTTCTGTTATTGACCATTAATTACAAAGAAGAACATATGAATATTGTACTCAAGTTCTCTTAAATAAGGTCTGGCAGCATTTAAGTAGTTTCAGAGACATCCATAAGACCTGACAAGTACTTCTAAAAGTATTGGATGGGAGTTATAATCCATGTGATTTCAAAATCTTCGACTGTGAGAGCATTTCATCTGTTAAATTTTACATTAATCCTCTTCAAAGTCAGGTTGCTATAAGCTATTTTCTATCCTCTCCTCAGATTGTTATTTTATCTTTAATAACGGCAGCTTTAATCTCTTTAACTGGACTCTTTATAGCAATTTGTCAAGATATTTTTAGACTAGAATATGCTGCATCCACTTCTGAATTTTCAATACATTTGATAATTTCCTGAAATAGTTTGATTGTTTTAATTATGCATGGTATCGAACATAGACCAATACGGCATGATATTATCCCAGCCTATATAAACCTACTCCACAATCAATCTGGCTCTTTCCTCCTACAGAACCCACAACCCAATTTTTTTCTTACATCCATGTGCCTATCTCGGAGTCTCTTAAATGTCCTTAGTGTATCAGCCTCTACCACCGCTCCAAGCAGTATATTACAGGCACCTATCACTTTAAAAAAAAATTATCTCTGTCATCTCCCCTAATCTTTTCTCCACATGTTTTAAATGGATGTCCTAAAGCATTGGCTTTTGCTGCCCTAGAAAAAGGGCACTGGCTGTCTACTCTATCTATGCCTCTCATAATCAAATTGCCTTTATCAAGTCACCTCTCATCTTCCTTTGTTCTAAAGAGAAAAGCCTTAGTTGCTCAACCTTTCCTCATAAAGCATGTTCCCTAATCCAGGAGGCATCCTGATAAATTTCCTCTGTACTCTCTCTAAAGCTTCCATGTCTTTATTATACTGAGGAGACCAGAACTGAACACAATACTCTGACGTACGGTGCAACCAGAGTTTTACAGAGCTGCAATATTACCCTATGGCTCTTGAACTCAACCCCCTGAATAATGAAGGCCAACACACTGCATGCCTTCTTAATAACCCTATCAAATTGCACAGCATCTTTGAAGGATCTATGGATGAGGACCCCAAGATCTCTCTGTTCCTCCACACTGCTAAGAATTCTGCCATTAATCTTACATAAAAATTTAATTTTCCTAAGTGTATCATTCCACTTTTCCAGATTGAATTCTATCTGCCACTCCTCTGCATCCCGTTTATATCCCGCTGTAATTGACGACAACCACCAGCTTTCGTATCATTTGCAAACTTACTAATTCAGACGTCTATTTTCTCAACCAAGTCATTTATAAAATTTGCAAAGACCAGGGATCCCTCAACAGATTCCGGTACAGCACCATTAGCCATTGATCTCCATTTACTACCAGACTCTGCCTTCCCTGGGCAAGACAGTTCTAAATCAATGCAGCCATGTTTTCATGGATCTATGCCTTATGGCTTCCAGGATGAGCCTATTGCAGGGAATCTTATCAAATCCATTGCTAAAATTCATGTGTACTACACCCACTGCTCTGCCTTCATCAACCTGGCTGAAAGTGGTCAACTCCTTGAAAAATGCAATCAAGCTTGGGAGGCTCGACCTGCTGACCATTCTTAGTAAAACTATGCTTCTCCAAATGCTCATAAATTCTGTCTGTAAAAATCCTCTTCATTACTTTGCCAACCGATGGTCTATAACTCCCAGGATTATCCCTATTATGCTTTTTGAATAATGGAACAAATTTACAATCCTCTAATCCTCAGGTGCTACTCCTGTGGCCAGTGAGGACACAACAATTTCTTCCCTTGTTTCCTGTAGTAACCCCAGGGACTTATCCGTCCTAACATTTTTGAGAAGCTTCAACATTGCCTCTTTCTTAACCTTTTACCTGCTCCATCACATTACCCTGTTCTAAATAACCTCAAATTCATCAAAGTCCCTCTCACATGTGAGCACTGAAGCAAAATATTTACTAATGGCCTACTCTATCTCTTCTGCCTCTAAGCATGTTTTTCCTTTCTCCCTTTGTGGCCCAATCCTCATTCTAGTCATCCTCCTGTTCTTCAGGTATCTATAGAATGCCTTGGCATTTTTCTTATTCCCACATGCCAAGATTTTCTTGGGTCTTTTTCTAGCTCCAAGTCCCTTCTTAAGCTCCTTTCTGGTCACCTTGTAATTCTCAAGGGTCATGCCTGATTTTTACTTCCTAAACTTTAAGTAAGCTTTTATTTTCCTATTGACTAGATGTTCCACATCTCTCACCAGCCATGGTTCCTCCACCCTAGCATCCTTTCCCCATCTCAGTGGCACAAACCTTTCCAGAATCTCCATGCAAATTCATATTTCTGCTGTACATATGCCTGAGAACATCTGTTCCAAATTCAAGCTCCCAAGTTCCCACCTAATGCCATCATAATTTAATTCCCCTAATTAAATACTATCCCATGTCATCTGTTTCTCTCCTTGTCCATGAAAATGTTAAAGGTAGGTCAGGGACTTCTGGTCACTATCTTCAAGATACTTGCCCACTGAGAGATCTGTCACTTGACCAGGTCCATAATACTAGATCCTGTATCGTCTCTCCTCTAGTCTGCTTGTCCACATACCATTTCCTGGAAACACGTAGCAAATTCTGCTTTCTGCACGAAGGAGGAGCCAATTAATATTACAGAAGTCATCAATGACAACAACTGTGTTATTTTTGAACCTGCCAAAATCTACCTATTTGTCTGCTCCTCAGTGCCCTGGTGGCAATTGGGTGGGGGGGGGGGGGCGAAGAATGCTCCCATCAGAGTAATTTCTCCATTCCTATTTCTGACTCAGTAGATGTTCCCTCTATGCCATCTTCCATTTCTGCTGCTGTGATGTTATCCATCCTAACTCCCCGTATTCACACTTCAATACCCCATCCCCTTTCCTTGCTAGGATATTGGTATCATTGTGTATTACAACTTCTGGCAGAGGTATCTCTTCCCTTGGCACCTAGGAGGCAGCATACCATCTGGGGAACTCGTACTCCTCTCATGTCTGTTGCCCTAACCAATGAATCCCCTATCACTGCCATTCCTTTTTTTTTCTTATCCGTTTCCCTTCTGAGCCACAGAACCAGGCTCAGCGTCAAAGATCTGATTGCTGTGGCTATCCTCTGGTAGGTTGTTTACCACTCCCTCAAGCAGCATCCAAACCAACATGCCTATTATCGAGGGGAACAGCCACAGGACTGCTCTGCACTGACTGCCTATTTCCTTCCCTTCTTCTGACAGAGACCCAGCTACCTGCATTCTGTACCCTAGGTGAGACTGCTCCCCTGTATCTCCCTCCTACCACCCAGGACACATTATTTATGACAGCTCCAGTAGCTATAGACCGTTGTAAATTTAGCTGTATGTCATATATGCACTTTATGTCAGCTTGTACATCTACTGAATACTATTTTTATCAGTAAATATTATTTTATATGCTGTATTATATATATACACACACACACATAATGTTTTGCACCTTGGTCCGTGAGGACTGTTGTTTCAGTTAGATGTGTACGGTTGAATGACAATGAAATTGAACTTGAACTATCATCCCCCTCAGCATCCAGCTCCACTGCATTTCCCCAATGCAGTCTGTAAAGAGCTGCAGCCAAATGCACTTCTCAAAGATGCAGTCATCAGGGACAATGGAGGTCTCTGACTTCCTACATTCTATGCCTATACCCTAGAGGGATAGTAAATAGGGAAACTAAGTTGAGGAAAAAATAATCCTGCTTGTTATTCTTAATGGTACTGCAATAAGTAGTGATCCTGGGAGGTGTAGTCAGTTAGTTTCCTCACAAAAATATCAAGACGAAGTGATGGGGATAGGGGAAGGAGTTGTGGGGAAAGTGGTGCAGAGCACTGGATTTTAACTGTTTGGTTCACTTGCTGATAGCAATTGGATCTGACATAGAGTTTCTGAGTCAGTTCCAAAAATTTCCTGAATCAGATGTGGCTAGTTTCATAAATACCTGTTCACCAGTATGCTGACATTCAGTCTTCATTAATACAGGTGCCCAATATGCAATGATATTCAGTCATTCAATTAAATTGTTCCAAATCAATACCTAAGTATGTGATATGCATTCTTGGTAGGTGAAACTGGTCGTCTTTGTAAAATAATGAAATTGCTATTGATGTCTCAACAACCAAATTGTGAAGTGAATTTTAAATCCCATTTTCGCCAATATTCCAGTTCAGCATATTGCGAACTGCAGCAGTTATTAGTGTAGCCTAGGAATAAAGTAGGTTTTTGGGCCATCACCTCAAGTTCACCATTGCCAAAAGCACACCAGAAAAGACTTCCCAATAGTTCATTTTGTTATGTTCCTAACGTGTCAGTAACACCTGGAGGAAAATATTTATTGTCTATGCCTAATTATGTTGATGATGCAAGGAGTCAACCATTGTCATTGATTAGAGTTCAGTATGCTGCATGTTCCTGAATAATACAAATGAATCACTTGGGTTTCTTCTAAAGTGAACTTCTCAGGTGTAGCCAACAAATTATCTTTGTTCTTGTGTCTTGAAGCGAAGAAACATGAAGAAGCCGGAGAGGAAATTTTTTGAGCTAATGCATCACAACTCCCTTCTCTTCCTTATAAATATTGAATTGAAATGAATTGACTTTATTTCTTACATCCTTCACATACATGAGGAGTAAAAATCTTTACGTTACATCTCTGTCTAAATGTGCAATGTACAATCATAGTAATTTATAATAAATAGAACAGTCAATGTAACATAGAAATACACTCAAATCAGTATGAGTTAATCAGTCTGGTGGAAGAAGTTATCCTGGAGCTTGTTGGTCCTGGCATTTTGTGATGTGGTACCATTTCCCGGATGGTAGAAGCTGGAAAAGTATGTGTGAAAAGATCTCAACAGAAAATGCGGAGATGCGGTTTTGGGGAGATGAGCAGCTAACACTTAAGGACTTCTTCAAAACTGGCTAAGATTTGAGAGGAATCAAGTTTTCAGATGCAGAGAAAGTTGGAAGGAACAAAAGTGAAGAATATGGTTGAGTGGAATGCAGAGCAATTACATAATGTAAGTGATGATGATGATGCAAATCAAAAGTGTGTGGATCTTGACCATAAATTTTTTATGAATTAATTCACATGGATTTTATTGAACTTCAGTGCATTGACATGCCAGTTATGTTGACATTGCAAGTTACAAGAGATGTATGTTACTTGATGACTGAGGAACTGAAGCTCATTTTAGCAGAAGAATAAGTGTCTAAACTAGGGAAAATCACCATTTCTTGTCTGCAGGAATGACAAACGACCTTTGGCAATTGCTCATGTTCTCCAGAAACACCCTTTTCTGGAGAACCATGTCCTTTGTAGTAAGAGCAGAGAAGAAAGTAAGAGAGCTATACAGAATACCAGGAACACTCTGAAGCAAGGGACAATTAATAGAAAGCATGAATTATTCAAACTCAATGACAAGACAGTCTTTCATACTGCTACCTTTGAACGATTGTCAGATGAAGCTACTGAGAACCTTTGATCATGCAGCGACCACCATAATGGGCCTTTCAAAGCAACTGGACCATTGATTGATAATCAGTGTTACTCCCTGCAGTCATGACTCATTGCCAGTAAGGCTTCCACAAAAGGAAAGAGCCAACACATATCTTGGAGGTGTTTGCTAATACAAAAAAGTGCGATTAAGGCAGACTATTGCATTCAGATGTCCTATCAGGACTGGCTAGGTTTAGACACATTGCAACACAGCCCAGCACCAGCCTCCAGTTAGATTACAGCCCTGTGAGTGCTACACCACATTCATGGAGAAAGTCTTGATGAGGGTGATATGAAGCTGATAGAACTTGCTTCTCAACTGCAGCAGCCAGAATTTGAAAACAATTATAGGTCATTTTTTTACAGTTAAATCAAGTCAAGTGTATTGTTAGTAATTATATACATCTATATAACCATATCATGTATATAGAAGCGAGACAGTGTTTCTTTGAACCAGGGTGTAAAGCACAGTAGTACACATAACACATGATAACTTACGAAGGTCAGGATAAAAGATGAATCAGACATAAATAAAAAAACTGAGGTGCATTAATATTAAATATTGTAAGGTATGGAACAGACTCATCAGTGATAGTTCAAATATGATGCTGCAGGGAGCTCAGAAGCCTCATGGCCTGGGGGATAAAACTGTTTCTCATCGTGACTGTTCTTGTTTTTTATGCATCAGAGTCTCCTGCCTGATGGTAGAAAGTCAAAGAAGATGCTGAATGGTTGGGTGGGATCTTTAGTAATACCAAGAGCCCTGTGTATGCAGCGCTCCTGATAAATGTCCTCGATGGATGGTAGGGAGACCCCTATGATCCTCTCAGCTGTTCTCACAGTCCTTTGTAGGGACTTCTGCTCTGATGCTCAAATGCTTCCATACCAGATAGAGATGCAACTTGTCAGGAAGCTCTCAATGGTGCTCCTGTAAAACGCACTTAAGAAGTGGGTGGGCTGGGGGGAGTTTTGCTTGCCTCAATCTCCTTAGGAAGTGGAGGCGCTGCTGTGACTCCTTGTCCGAGGAGGTGATATGAAGGGACCAGGTGAAGTCATCCGTGATGTGAACTCCCAGTAACTTGGTACACTTAAATTTCCCTATGGAGGGGGATGGTTCGTCTGCATCTTCCTGAAGTCCACAATGATTTCCTTTGTCTTCTCCACATTCAGGCTTAGGTTGTCCTCATACCAATCCGTTAGCTGCTCCGCTTTCTCTCCATACTCCGTCTTATCATTGTTCTTAATAAGGTCAGCCACTGTTGTGTCATCTGCAAACATGATGACACAGTTTGAGCTGGACCCTGCAACAGTTATGTGTCAGCAGTGGGCTGAGATCACAGGCAGTGCTCAGCAAAACAGGCAGTGAGACATTGCTGCCCACACCGACTGCCTGTGGCCTTACTGTTGAGAAAGTGCAGTATCCAGTTGCAGAGAGCCAGTGAGGACAGCTTCCACACCAGGTTTTGGTATATGGTGGTGTTGAACACCAAACTGCAGTCTATAAATGGCAGTCTGGCATATGAGACCCCATTTTCCAGGTGGGACAGGACGGAGTGTAGGCCAGAGGCTACTGCATCATCAGTGGATCGATTTGAGCAATAAGCAAACCAGAAGGGATCTGAAGTAACCAGTAGAAAGGCTTTAATGTGCTCGATGACCAGCCACTCAAAGTATTTCGTAATGGTTGACGTTAATGCCACCAGATGATAGTCATTTAGGCAGATTACTGTTGCCTTCTTTGGCACAGGAATAATGGATTATGCCTAAAAAACCAAGGGGACAATGAATTGTTCCAGAGAGAAATTGAATATATCCATCAGCTGGGTTGTGCAGTCTTTCAGAACCCAAACTGGAATATTATTGGGATCCACAGGTTTGTGTGGGTTGACTCTGGCCAGGGTCTTCTTCACCTCAGTTTCTGCCAGACTGAGTTTCTGGTCCAGTGTGCCTTCCTCACCAGTACTTTGTTCTGTGCATCAAACCAGGATTAGAAGACTATCAGCATCCTGGTCACTGAAGCACGGGGTAGACTTGTAGTCTGTAATCCTCTGAATTCTCTGCCACATGCACCTTGTGTCTCTGGTGTCACAGAAATGGCTTTAAATTCTTTGAGAATGCTCCCATTTTGCCTTTCTGATGGTGTAGGAAAGCGTAGTTCTTGATTCCCTGAGAGATGGTGCATCCCCCGATTTAAAGGCAACATCATGATCCCTCAGCCATGCACGGACCTCTGCAGTAAGCCATGGCTTCTGATTTGCCCTCACCCAGATGTGTTTTGTGATGGTAACATCCTCAGTACACTCCTCTGTGTAGCTGGTAACAGAATCCGCATATTCCTCGATGTTAGCATGGTTGCCATTGGTAGCAGACTTCATGAACATTCTCCAGTTTGTATTATCAAAGTAGTCCTGCAGTGCAGATATTGCACCCTCAGGCCAGGTTTTCACCATCTTTAGATCTGGTTTGACCCATTTGATCACTAGAATTAAGTGATCTGAGAGTCCAATATGGGGTCGAGGGACTGTTTTACAAGCACCTGGTATGTTAGTGTAAATCAGGTCTAGTGTATTTTCCCCTCTGGTAGCAAAATCAACATGCTGGTAGAATTTAGGCAGTTAATGCTCCACTCACCAAATAAAGTCATCTCACATCTAACTGCTCCCCCACAAGCTAACTGTCTGCAGTCAGATGTAAAGGATCTCGTTTGAATGGACATGTAGTAATCTCTAACGTTCAGGCTGATAGTTTAAATTTCAAACAATGGAAACAAATAATAGATCATTTGTTCATTATATATTGCTGCTTGGGGGAACATGTTTGCTGCATTTCCTATGTTACAAAAGTACTTTTTTGACCATCTATAAAGCACACTGGGATGCATTGAAAATGATGCAAGACGTTCCAGTACCATTTACTCCTGTCATTAGATCCAGGTGAAACATGGGTAAGTGGGATGTGTTTAGATGGGCATCTTGGCCAGTACGGATATGTTAAGACAAAGGGCCATTCCATGCTGTATTAATCTTTGATTCTATGATCAGTAAACACAGCGAAACTCATAGGATGGTTAATCACCTCAGAGGCAAAGCAATGACTCTCAGCATATATCAGTAAAAGCATCCTTCTTGTGCTGGTCTGTGGTAGGTATGTGCTTCCTGGGCTGGTGGCGACGGGGGCTCATATTTTGCCAAGCTTGGCTTTCTGAACACAGCAGCTACCACTTGTAAGATCAAACAGTTGCAAGTAAACGTCCAACTAACATTATTGCTTAGCTTCTGGTTGTAAACCAGAGCCAAATTTCAGTTCCTAAAATGTAAATAGAAAGCAGTAATCAGTTTGAAGTTAAAACAAAGTATCTACAGAGTGGCTTTGGAATCAAGGTCTTTCTATGGATCAGACTTCTAGCCCACAACACTGGCCTGGTGCTGAAGAGGTATTATTTCATTTATTTTTAAATGTGTTATAAGAATCTTACTTCAAAACAAACAACAATGGCTACATTGTTTAATTCAAGGAAGCTTGCAGACCAGGTAAATAATATAATTTAGCATTTCAAATAACGGATGTGTTTATCGTAGGAAGGTTATGTACTCGAGGAAGTTTGCTTCTCAGCACTCCTAGTAGGTGGATAGGAATGACGTCTCCAAGAGGCTTTTAGACAGTTTGTGTAAAAAGGGTATCTGAGAAAATAGTGTGGCGACACACTTCCCAGCGCACTCGAACTGGCTCACAAATCGGCACGCGCCGGCATTGAGGCCGGTCCCAAAAAGGGCACCAAGCCTGCTTCACCAGCAAGGGGAAAAGCCCGCGCGCAGGACGGGACTGTGAATACGCGCCCCCTACAGCATCAGGAAGGCTTTAAAGCGAGGCCGCGAAGTTTGAATAAACCTCTTTTGCAACTGCAGCTCACCGACTACGTGTCGTTATTTCAGCGCTGCGTGTAGCACACCGCTACAATTTGTGACCCCAACGGCCCAAACGATATTTGAGTCGAAGATGAACGACGCTGCATCTGCTCATGCAGTTTTGTTAAAACTGCCAAGCTTCTGGACGCTGCGACCTCACCTATGGTTCCAGCAAGCAGAAGCCCAATTCCACATTTGGCAGATAATCTCGGAGGCCATACGTTACTACTACGTGGTGAGCTCCCTTGACCAGGAGACAGCCGCCCAGGTTGCGGAGTTCATACAGTTGCCCCCAGAGGACGGCAAATACACAGAATTCAAAGCCCTGCTCATAAGGACTTTTGGACTCTCATGGTGCGAGCGTGCAAACCTGGATGGTTTGGGGGACAGGCCGCCGTCGGCTTTGATGAACGAGATGCTGTCTCTGGCCGGAGGTCACAAGCCCCGCCTCATGTTTGTGCAGGCATTCTTGGAGCAGCTGCCCAAGGACATACGACTGCTGCTGTCCGACGCGGATTTCAACAACCCCTGGAAGGTGGCGGCCCGGGCAGACGTGCTGTGGAAAGCCAAAAAGGAGAGTGGGGAATCCGTCGTACAGATCACCAGGCCATGCTCCCGGCAGCAGACCAGACCAGGCCCAGCCGCAGAGCCCGCTAACCCCAGAGGCAGGGGTGAGGAGACCAATGAACAATGGTGCTTCTACCACTAGCAGTGGGATGCAGAATCCTGCCGCTGTAGCCCACCCAGGGTCAGCCGCTGCTGATGGCTATGGCAGCTGGCCATCGGGATAGCCTCCTGTACGTCTGGGACAAGCAGTCGGGACGCCGCTTTTTGGTCGACACCAGAGCCGAGATCAGCGTCTTACCTCCGACGAGATACAACACCCGCAACAGAGAACCGGGTCCCACCCTGAGGGCCGCGAACGGCAGCACAGTAAGGAGCTATGGCACCCATACGGTGCGGCTACAGTTCGGCTCCAGCCGGTTCATGTGGGACTTCACACTGGCTGCCGTAGCCCAACCACTTCTGGGTGCAGATTTTTTGCAGGCTCACAGCCTGCTGGCCGACCTGCCCAGGAAGAGACTGGTACACGCCGCGACCTTTCAGATGTTCTCCCTGGGTGAAGCCCAGTTGACAGCCCCACACCTAGACTCCATCACGCTGTCCGACAACGACTTCACCAGGGTCCTGGCGGATTTCCCATCAGTTCTGGCGCCGCAGTTCACGGCAGCCATACCCGGACACGGCGTACAGCACCACATCCCGACACAGGGACCACCCCTCCATGCCCGTGCTCGAAGGCTTCCCCCGGACAATCTCCGACTGGCGAAGGAGGAGTTCAAGAGGATGGAGGAATTGGGGATCATATAGCGGTCCGACAGCCCATGGGCCTCCCCCCTGCACATGGTGCCCAAAGCAACAGGGGGCTGGAGACCATGCGGCGACTACTGCAGGCTGAACGAGGCTACCACACCGGACCGCTACCCTGTGCCGCATCTTCAGGACTTTGCAACAAACCTGCATGGCGCACAGATCTTCTCCAAGGTAGACCTCGTCCGAGGGTACCATCAAATCCTGATGCATCCTGATGACGTCCCCAAAACGGCTCTCATCACCCCGTTTGGCCTTTTCGAGTTCCTCCGCATGCCATTCGGCCAAAAGAATGCAGCACAGACGTTCCAGCGGTTAATGGATGCGGTGGGACGCGACCTGGACTTCGCTTTCATCTATTTGGATGACATCCTCATAGCCAGCAGTAGTGGTCAGGAGCATCTGTCCCACCTCCGTCAACTCTACGCCCGACTGAGTGAGTACGGTCTAACAATCTACCCGGCCAAATGCCAGTTCGGACTTGACATCATCGACTTCCTGGGCCACAGGATTACTAAAGACGGGGCAACTCCTCTGCCTGCCAAGGTAGACGCGGTCTGCCATTTCCCCTAACCCAACACAATCAAAGGCCTTCAGGACTTCGTGGGTATGGTCAATTTCTACCACCGCTTCCTCCCTTCAGCTGCCCGAATCATGCGCCCCCTGTTCGCCCTAATGTCGGGTAAGGGCAAGGACATTACCTGGGACGAGGAGTCCACCGCCGCTTTCATTAAAATGAAAGAAGCCTTGGCAAACGCCGCGATGCTAGTGCACCCCAGAATGGACGTTCCTACTGCCCTCACAGTGGACACATCTAACACGGCAGTCGGTGGGGTACTGGAGCAACTCATTGAGGGTCGCTGGCAACCCCTGGCGTTTTTCAGCAAACACCTGCAACCACCCGAGCTCAAATACAGTGCTTTCGACCAGGAACTGTTGGCGCTGTACCTGGCAATCCGGCATTTCAGGTACTTCTTAGAAGGTAGGCCCTTCACTGCATTCACGGACCACAAACTGCTTACCTTTGCGTTCACGAAAGCATCCAACCCCTGGTCGTCCCACCAGCAGCGACATCTGTCCTACATCTCCGAGTACATGACGGATGTCCGGCATGTCTCGGGAAAGGACAATGTCGTGGCGGACGCCCTCTCCCGCCCTAACATCCAAGCCCTGTCCCAGGAGGTAGACTATGAAGCACTGGCAGAGGCGCAGCAGGCAGACCAGGAGATCCCTAGATACAGAACCGCAGTCTCTGGTTTGCAGCTCCAGGACCTCCCCATAGGACCCTCCTCTGTGACGTCGCCACCGGCCAACCCCGCCCTGCTTCACCAGCAAGGGGAAAAAGCCTGCGCACGGGATGGGACTGTGAATACGCGCCCCCTACAGCATTCCCGCCCAGGGAGGGTGGTATCAGGAAGGCTTTAAAGCGAGGACGTGAAGTTTGAATAAACCTCTTTCGCAACTGCAGCTCACCAACTATGTGTCATTATTTCAGCGCTGTGTGTAGCACACCGCTACAATATCATATGCATGCTAAGTCACCCAACTGGTAAAGAAACTGAATAAATATAGAGAGCATTTGAGGCTTATTAGAAATGGAGAAAGGAATCTTTGATTTCTGTAATGGGCAATTTGTTCATCTGCATCATTGGCATGTCTTTTCAGTTTATAGGAATTTACCTGTGTTTTGGAAATCCTTTGAGTTTTAGAAACTGTTTGTAACTTGAAAATGTTTAAGATGAAAATCCTCTGAATTTTAACTTTTTTTAAGAATGTTATTTGGATTTAAACATGAATCACTGAAAAATGAACTGTGTTTTAAACTACTTTGCTAGCTGGAAGTATCTTCTCTTTGGTAGGGTAAGGAGACCACCATTCAGATGAAGGGTGTTGGCAGCTAGCCATACCATGGGAAAAGAAAACAGGGAAGTGAACTAGTTTTTGAAGATTGGGTAGTTATGATATAATCTCCTTATAGTGAGGGTACATGTAGCTATTTATATCCGACTCGGCTTAAGGTCTTCATTTGGGTTTAGAACTTTGCAGTCAGCAAACCGAATACCATCAGAAGAGTAGGTCATTTTGCATTAGGATTGGCACCAGAAGTCTTTGAACCAGAGCTTTCTGCTTTCTTGCATTAGTTCTCTTTTGTTTTAGAGATTTTATGATTATGCTATTGGCGTTTTGGGATTACTACCGTGTTAGGTAATGGACTAACACGGTAATGGACTAATTTTGATACAATGTAAAACAGGGGATAACTATTTGGCCATTTGTATATATTTCCCCCAGCTTTCATTTAGGTAGCTGAAATTTGTGGTAGGTGGCTGAATTGCTTTTGCTTATTTTATATTATAAGCTACCATACACTATAGCCAAGAACTGCAGCATTGACAGCATTTGTATAATATATTCAATGTAGTAAAACTTGACATATCAAAGCTATTTGTCAAAGTTATAATCAGACAGATATTGATCCAGGCAAATATTATCGTATGTTACTGGCATTAATTAAGGAATTGATTTAGCTTTAAATTACAAATAGAATCACAACTACTAGTCAATTTTTATTGCCACTGTAACAAATGGTGACAGAACTTCTATTAGCATACACCTTTACTATTTGGGTTGAATAATGTCTGCATTTACCATTGTCGCTACAGACAATTTTACAATATTGAAAATAAAAGTAATAACTTTTACTGAAACAGGGAAATTCATGAATTGATAATTTTAAGTAATTGTGCAATTTTTTTAACATGAAAACTTGCATTGGTTAAAAAGATGAGTATAAAATAACATTATACTTCAATGGATAAATGAGCCTTCGATTTAATAATACCCTGCTAACATTGCATCGAAATATTTAAGTAGACTCTTATTACTATTTCTTAAACCCATGAAGGGATTTTTACAATGAAGCAATTGAAACATAAAATTAAGACTAACATTGAATAATCACGTTTTTAGAAGGTTTAAATTACACTTGATTACACATCAATGAGTATGTTAAATAGTTCCGCGAGAAATTAACTTTAAATCGTTTATAATTCAAGCCAGAAATGTATACATTTATTCTTGTGCACACCTTCGGTTCTAACTTATGCAAAGTATGTATAAGAAAAAATAAACCAAGTTATCTAAATCATCAAACCAGCTTCTTCCACACACTATTTGCCCTGTTCAATCTACAAACTCCTTCGGTATTATTGAAAAAAAGATCTAATGTGCTTCAGAATATTAGAAAGCCCACCGCAAACTTCACTCTATTTTTCTTTTTTTTTGAGATGCTCCTTTTGATATTCTTTAAAATAAAGCTTTTGTGATCTGGCCTAATATTTTTTCCAGCTGCATGACAAAACTTGCTTAGAATCCATGTAGGCAATTTGAGACATTATAAGAAAACTACAGTGGGTTCTGGTTCATTGGGATACATCAAGACCTGCATTTTGGACCCAATTAAACAGGTGCTCCAATTAACCAAAGTTAATTGCAAATAATTTAAATGGTATAAAAAGACAAACTGTTTTTTAACTGAGTAACAAATTATATATTTAAATGAAAAACAGAACAAATTAGAACACAATCAAAAATACTACTTCCTAATATTTATCAGCGGTGGAATTCATCAAGTGTATACTGCTGTGCTTTTTTGGTTGAGTCTAAATGAACAAATTTAGCAACAGACACATACTGCAAAATGGACTATCCTCATGTAGTACTTTCAATGATGCATCCTCCAAATTTTCATTTTCATTATAACATTCAAGATGATTGTCGATACCTTCAAATTCTTCATAGTTTCTAACTTGTTGAAATAGTGAAATGGTTTCATTTTCACTCCCGGCCTTTTCCGATATCTCCAAGTCTGCATATTTGAAACTGCAGTGACTGAGCAAAACATTTCTAAATTGTCTGAGTGTTTATTTTTCCTCAACTATCAGTGACAAAATTCACTGTTCTTTGAACACAAACATATGCAACTGACACTATTTAAAAATTGTTTGCTCTAAGCACAATGCGGAGTCTAATGGCCACATGAGTTCACACAACAGACACTATTTTGAAACTGTTCAGCAGTAGTCTCCTGTCCCAATTAAACGCCATTGTGTCCCAGATAAATAAAGGAAATCCCAGCTATTTTCTTGATTAGTATTTGTTTTTTAAGAGTTAACTCAAGTAAGTGGAAACCATAGAAAGGGTGCAGAGGAGATTTACAAGGATGTTGCCTGGATTGGGGAGCATGCCTTACGCGAATAGGTTGAGTGAACTCGGTCTTTTCTCCTTAGAGCAACAGAGGATGAGAGGTGACCTGATACAGGTGTAGAAGATGATGAAAGGCACTGATCATGTGGATAGTCAGAGGCTTTTTCCCAGGGCTGAAATGGCTGCCATAAGAGGGCACAGGTTTAAGGTGCTTGGAAACAGGTAGAGAGGAGATGTCAGGGGTAAGGTTTTTACACAGAGAGTGGTGATTGCATGGAATGGGCTGCCGGCAATGGTGGTGGAGGCGGAAATGATAGGGTCTTTTAAGAGACTTTTGGATAGGTACATTGAGCTTAGAAAAATAGAGGACTATGGGTAAGCCTAGTAATATCTAAGGTAGGGACATGTTCGGCACAACTTTGTGGGCCGAAGGGCTTTTATTGTGCTGTAGGTGTTCTATGTTTCTAAGTAAGTGGCTGCCCTGACTAATGATGGCCCGATTAACTGTAAGTGTGTTGTTGTTGTTGTACACAATTTTACAACCTCTACTACAGTCCATAGGAAATTTCTTGTTGTTACAATTATCCTGACCAGAATGAAGCTTTTTGGGATAGGTCGTGGTATCTGCTGCCATTTTGGCCCATGGTTGACAATTTACAGAATGTTATTTCACACCTACACTTGGTACTCATCTAAAAAGAACAAGGACAAGAAAAAATCATCCCAGCAAGAAGTTAATCTCTATAGCTAAGCAATCAATCTGAAATGTAATTTGCCAAGATTAATACCAGATACAGGTATGCAGTCATGACATACAGAGAGCAAATAAAACACTTTAGTACATAGAGACATGTACTCCATTTGCCAGTTGACCATTAAGTCCATAACACATACTGTAGGAGCTGAATCAGGCCATTCAGCTCATCGAGTCTGCTCAGCCATTTGATCATGGCTGAGAAATACAAAGAGATCTAGGAGTCCTTGTTCATCAGTCACTGAAGGTGAATGAGCAAGTGCAGCAGGCAGTGAAGAAGGCTAATGGAATGTTGGCCTTTATTACAAAGGGAATTGAGTACAAGAGCAAGGAAATCCTCTTGCATTTGTACAGAGCCCTGATGAGACCACACCTGGAGTATTGTGTACAGTTTTGGTCTCCAGAGTTAAGGAAGGACATCCTGGCTGTAGAGGAAGTGCAGCGTAGATTCACAAGGTTAATTCCTGGGATGTCTGGACTGTCTTACACAGAGAGGTTAGAGAGACTGGACTTGTACACACTGGAATTGAGGAGACTGAGAGGGGATCTGATTGAAACATATAAGATTATTAAGGGATTGGACAAGATAGAGGCAGGAAATATGTTCCAGATGCTGGGAGAGTCTGGGAGAGTCCAGTACCAGAGGGCATGGTTTGAGAATGAGGAGTAGGTCATTTAGGACAGAGTTAAGGAAAAATTTCTTCTCCCAGAGAGTTGTGGGGGTCTGGAATGCACTGCCTCAGAAGGTAGTGGAGGCCAATTCTCTGGATGCTCTCAAGAAGGAGCTAGATAGGTATCTTATGGATAGGGGAATCGAAGGATATGGGGACAAGGCAGGAACCGGGTATTGATAGTAGATGATCAGCCGTGATCTCAAAATGGCAGTGCAGGCTCGAAGGGCCAAATGGTCTACTTCTGCACCTATTGTCTATTGTCTATTTATTTTCCTTCTCAACCTCATTCTTCTTCCTTCTCCCCATAAACATTGATGCACTTCCTAATCATGACTCTATCAACGTCTCCTTTAAATATGCCCGATGATATGTCCTCCAAAGGCATCTGTTGCAATGAACTCCACAGATTTACCACCCTCTCTTTTAAAAAATACCTCCTCATCTTTGTTCTAAAAACATCCTTCTATCCAAAGGCTGTGCCCTCTGGTCCTGGACTCTCCCACTATTGGAAAAATCCTCTCCAAGTCCACTCTATCAATGCTTTTCAATTTTCATTCAGTTTCAATGAGACCATACCCAACACCCCCTCAACTCTTCCAGACTCCAGTGAGTACAGGCCCAGTGATATCAAACACTCCTCGTACGTTAACTTTTTATTCCAGGATCATTCTTGTAAACCAACTCTGGACCTCTCCAATGCCAGCAAGTCCTTTCTTAGATATGGGGCCTAAAACTGTTCACAATACTCCAAATATGGTCAGACCAATGCTGTATAAAGTCTCACCATTGCATCCTTGCTTTTACATTCTAGTCCTCTCAAAATGAATGCAAATTCTTCATTTGCCTCCTTAATACTGACTCAGTCTATGCCTTTATTCTTTCTATCGAAGTGCATTACCATACATTTCCCTACACTATATTCCATCTACCATTTCTTTGTCCTAATCTATCTAAGGTCTTCTGCATACCCCTGTCATCCAAATCTTTAACATAGAAAGTATTAAGTAGTGGACCCAACACTGACCCCTGCAGAACAATGAGAAATGGATCCCTTTATTTTGGCATCTGTGTGGACTTTCTTGTCCATGTTAGTATCTTTCCTGTAATATCACATGAAGCACCTTGTCAAATGTCTTCTAGAAATCCAAGTGAACAAAAACAACTTACTCTTCCTTGTCTATCCTGCCTGTATTTTATTGAAAGAATTCCAACAGATTGGCCAGGTATGTTTTCCCTTTCAAGAAACCATTCTGACGGACTTATCTTATTGAGTGCCTTCAAATACCCCAAAACCTCATAATTAATAATGGACTCTAACATTTTGCCAATCATTAAAGTCAGGCTTACTGGCCTTTAATTTCCTGTCTTTTGCCTCCCTCCCTTCTTAAAGGGTGGAATGACATTTGTAATTTTCCAGTCCTCTGGAACTATTCCAGAATCTAGTGATTCTTGAAAAATCACTACTGATGTCTCCACAATTTCTTCAATTACCTCTTTCAGAATGCTGGGGTGTAGCCCATTTGGTCCAAGTAACTTATCTACATTAAGTTCTTTCAGCTTCTCAAGCACCTTCTCCTTAGCAATAGCGACTTTCTATCTACTGCTCCCTGACATTCTCGAAATCTGGTCTGCTACTGATGCCTTTCACAGTGAAGACCGATGCAAAATACTTATTGAGTTCATCTGCCATTTTTTTATTCCCCATTATTACCTCTCCAGCATAATTTTCCAGTGGTCCAATGTCTACTCTTACCTCTACTTTATTCTCTATATATCTGAAAGGACTTTTGGTATCATCTTTAGCTTACCTTTATATTTCATATTTTCTCTCCTTATTGCTTTTTATTTGCCATCTATTATTAGTAAAGCTTCCCAGTTATCTAGTTTCCTACTAATTTTTGTTATATTGTATGCCCTCTCTTTTGCTTTTATGCTATCCTTGATTTTCCTTGTCAGCCATATTGCTTCATCCTCCATTTACAATGCTGCTTCTTTGGGATGAACTGATTCTACTTCCAAATCATTCCCAAAAGCTTCTGCCATTGCTGTTCTACCATCAACCCTGCTAGAGGCTTGTTCCAATGAACTTTGGCCTCTCATGCCTCTAGATAGCTTTACTCATCTATACTGTGGATGTGAAAACCATAGAAAGGGTTCAAAGGAGATTTACAAGGATGTTGCCTGGACTGGGGAGCATACCTTATGAGAATAGGTTGAGTGAACTCGGCCTTTTCTCCTTGGAGCGATGGAGGATGAGATGTGACCTGATAGAGGTGTAGAAGATAAAGAGAGGTATTGATTGTGTGGATAGTCAGAGGCTTTTTCCCAGGGCTGAAGTGGCTAGCACGAGAGGGCATAGTTTTAAGGTGCTTGGAAGTAGGTACAGAGGAGATATCAGGGGTAAGTATTTTACGCAGCGAGTAGTGAGTTCATGGAATGGGCTGCCGGCAAAGTCGGTGGAGCCGGAAGTGATAGGTTCTTTTAAGAGATTCCTGGATGGCTACATGGAGCTTAGAAAAATAGAGGGCTATGAGTAAGCCTAGGTAGTTCTAAGGTAAGGATATGTTCAGCACAGCTTTGTGGGCCGAAGGGCCTGTATTGTGCTGTAGGTTTCCTATGTTTCTATTACAGAAGCATTTGATTTTAGCTTCACCCTCACAAATTGCTGGGTAAATTCTATCATACTGTGATCACTACCTCTTCAGGGTTCTTGTAGCTGAAACTTCCTAATCACACCACACCGAATCTAGAACTGTCTTTTCCCTAGTGGGTTAGACCACAAGCTACTCTAAAAAGCCATCACATATGTATTCTATGAATTCCTTCTCATCATAATATTGCTCTTTTTACATGCCTTTTCTATCATAATATAACATTGGAATTATTCAAAGAGAGATCTTGAAATAGATGGCAGGGGGTCAGTATTAAGGGTCACCCACATGACTGAAATAAGAGGATTTTTTTTTCCTCTCAAGATGTTGTGAGCTTTTGGATTTTTTTTATCGTAGAAAGGTGTGGAAGCTGAAACATGTGACGTTTCATGGCTGAGATAATTAGAGTTTTAGGCTTTTGTGGAACTGTGGATTATGTGGGATCCCGACAGGAACGCGATGTTGAGGCCAAGATCAGACGCAAGAGACTGCAGGCTCTGGGATCTGGAATGATGGCGGTGTTTCATCTGAAACAGTATCAAAGTTCAAAGCACATATATGTCACCACATACAACCCTGAGATTCATCTTCTTGTGGGCATACTCAATAACTTCAATCACCATAGTAGAATTAGTGAAAGACCACACCCAACTGCATGGACAAACAACCATTGTGCAAAAGACTAAAGAAAACAGAACAAATAATAATAATAAATAAATACATAAGCAATAAATATTGAGAACACGTGATGAAGAATCCTTGAAAGTGAGTCTATAGGTTGGGGGAACAGTTCCGTGATAGGGCAAGTGAAGTTATCACCTCTATTTCAAGAGCCTGATGGTTGAGGGGTGATGACTGTTCCTCAACTCAGGTCTGAGTCCCGAGGCTCCTGTATCTTCTTCTTAACAACAACAGCAAGAAGGGAGCATGGCATGGGTGGCGGGGGTCCCTGATGATGGATGCTGCTTTCCTGCGACAACATCCATGAAGATGTGATCAATCGTGGGGAGGACTTCAGCCAGGATGGATTGGGCCATATCCATAGGCTTTTCTATTCCAGGGCGTTGGTCTTTCCATACCAGATCTCCATTCAATATACTCTCCTCCATACATTTATAAAAGTTTGTCAAAGTTCTAGATGTCATGCTGAATCTTGGCAAACTCCTAAGAAAGTAGAAGTGCTGCCGTGCTTTCTTTGTGATTGCACTTACATGCTAGACCCAGGACAAATCCTCTGAAGTAGTAGCACTGAGATATTTAAAGCTGATGACTCTCGCCACTTCTGATCCTCCGATGAGGTCTGACCCATGGACCTCCGTTTTTCTCTTGAAATTAATAGCCAGCTCCTTGGTCTAAGTGACATTGAGTAAGATACTGTCCCCTTGTCTTTGCAGATGCTGCCTGACCTGCTGAGTCGCTCAGCAGCTTGTTTTATGCACCAGATCAGCTACGTCCTTATTGACCAGTCGAGCAGATCTGAGGGGCTACGTGGTCTACCGCTGCTCCTCTTATGCTCATAGGTACTTCATTAGCTGTGAAACAGTTTAGGACATCCTGAAGATGCAGAGAAAGACATTTTACGAGCACGAGTCTTTCTATTTAGTTTAATTGCTGGCAGAGCTCATTAAACAGCACTGCATGAACTCTTCGTTTCCTCACTTCACAGTAAGTGAACTAGAACTCCCTGCCCTCACCGCAATTGAAATACTAAACATTCCATCTTGGGTGAAGTATCAGGGCCACATGTTCTTATTATCCATGACTCTTACAGTGTTTCTTCAGCTGTGTGTGTAACTGCCAGTTGATTCTTATTAGTTGTGAGTTTTGCTGCCAGAAATTCTCATTATCTACACGCTTAGGAACTATTGGGCTATTAATTCACTTTAATCAAGTGTGTGGCTGCCATTAATTTCTTTTTAACCAAGGAAACTATTTTAACTTGGTCAGTCATGAAGCTTGTGGGTGATCGTGCCACCTGCCTGATGCCTCCAAGGGGCATTTCAGTCTTGTCATGATGAAGGGAAGAGTAGGCTCTTTGAACAGAGGTAGTTCTTGCTCATGGTAATGCAGTGGCTTCTATTCAGTTATAAATTAGGAGTAATAACTTTAGTGAAGAGTGGTTATCACAGCAAGAATGTGCAAAAGGACAGGCTATGATTATTTTGGTATTTTCAAGGTCCTTATTTAATCAGGAGTATCAACCCAACATGACTGAGTTGGAGTCCACAGGCATTAAAGCCTAATTACCAGGACACAATTGGAAACTTAACCTGGGAGGGAAACCACACAGACAAAAAAAAAATGGTGCTAAGTTTATTTTAAGAAAAAGTGTGTTTGTTAATTATAAAATTATTGGTCAATAAGAACAAAGGTTTTTGACAAACAGACAAGTATGTTCCAATTCATTAATTTCAAATTGCTTTCCGAATAGCAGTGGAAATCCTAGTGCCATAGGGAAGGAAGTATTAGTCATGCCATAACAGGATAGTTAAAGGCAGAAATGTGGCGATTCATGTGATTATATATTCAGGCAAATATTCAACCGGAGTTAGTCGTCCGGTGTCTGTGAATAATGCACACCAAATTCCCCTTTCTTTGGACCTGAACTTGCATTTTACAAAGAAGCTCATACCTTACACAGGGAGTGGGTGCAGGATGTGGGCCTTCATAAGCTGTCACTCAAGTAGACTGCAAACAAGGATATAAATAATTTTAGGGCGGTGGTATTTGGAATGTTACTGGGAAATTTGCCTTCAATTTCTAGAGTAGTTTTGCCAGTCAATGGTATTTTAACGGTAACAGTATACCATTAAACTAATGTCAAATGAAAATTCCAGACAATTGGATTGCATTAACAAGGAACAGCACGAAGGGAGAGGAAAGGGGAAATGGCTCTCCAAGGATGGGTTCAAAAAGATACGGAACACATAGCGAAAGATACGGCAGAAAGAATGTCTCCAGATTTCAAGATAATTTGTTGTTAGGACTTTAAGTTTCCAGTGCTGATAAAAGGTATCCTGAAATGGTGCTGTCTTACAGCCTGAGGGTTTTCATCATTTCCTGAGTTTATTTCAATTTCCATACACATTTTTCTTTCTTAGCCTGTTAAGTGTTTAGTTCAGCATTTAAGAAATATAATAAACCAAGCGATATATCAGGTGAGGTTTCAGAATGGTAGATATGACGTTGCAAGCTACACCTGCTGACATGGTTTGTCTGGCCAAATAGAATACTGTGCTCAGTTCTGGTCGCCTCACTGCAGGAAGGATGTGGAAGCCATAGAAAGGGTGCAGAGGAGATTGCCTGGATGCCTCATGAGAGTGAACTTGGTCTTTTTTCCTTGGAGTGACAGAGGATGAGAGGTGACCTGATAGAGGAGTATAAGATGATGAGAGGCATTGATTGTGTGGCTAGTCAGAGGCTTTTCCCAGGGCTGAAGTGGAGGACACAAGAGGACACAGGTTTAAGGTGCTGGGGAGTAGGTACAGAGGAGACGTCAGTGTAAATTTTTTACTCAGGGAGTGGTGAGTATGTGGAATGCCACTATTTCTTGGGGTACTTCCTTAAGCACTCTGGGATGCAAGCCATCTGGCCCTGGGGATTTATCTGCCTTTAATCCCTTCAATTTACCTAACACCACTTCCCTACTAACATGTATTTCCCTCAGTTCCTCCATCTCACTAGACCCTCGGTCCGCTACTATTTCCGGAAGATTATTTATGTCCTCCTTAGTGAAGACAGAACCAAAGTAGTTATTCAATTGGTCTGCCATGTCCTTGTTCTCTGTGATCAATTCACCTGTTTCTGACTGTAAGGGACCTACATTTGTCTTGACCAATCTTTTTCTTTTCACATATCTATAAAAGCTTTTACAGTCAGTTTTTATGTACCCTGCCAGCTTTCTCTCATAATCTTTTTTCCCCTTTCCTAATTAAGCCCTTTGTCCTCCTCTGCTGGTCTCTGAATTTCTCCCAGTCCTCAGGTTTGCCGCTTTTTTTTGCTAATTTATGAGTCCTTGAATATGGTCCAGTCCACTGACTCGAAGCAACCCCATAGCCACTCCTCTGCCTTCCACAAACGCATCTCTGGAGGTTTGTTCTTTAGCCTCTGCCTGTATGCAGGTAGGAGAAGAACAGACAAGTGATCTGATTAATTAAAATGCGGTCTGGACATGGAACAGTAGTCATTCCTTATCTTATTATAGTGGTCCAGTGTGTCGGGACCTCTGGTACAACAGGTTATCTGCTGATGGTTATTGGGCAGGATTTCTTCAAATAAGTCTGGTTAAAGTCCCTGATTATGATTTGAAATGTTTTGGGGTGGACTGTTCCTTGTTTGGAGATGGCATCATGCAGTATCTCAAGTGCTTTGATTATAATCGGCCGCTGCTGGTATGTAAACTATGGTCAGGATTATAGAGGAGAGCTCTGTTTGTAAATAGATTGGATGGTATTTAATTGTTAGACGTTCAAGGTTGGGGGAGCATGAGTTTGACAAAAACAACTCATCTGAGCATCACTGAGAGGTTAAAACACACCGCTCCACCTTCTGCCTTTTCCAAATCAGCTGTTTGGTCCATACGGTAAATCGAGAAGCCTTCTGGTTTGATTGCTGTATCTGGTGCCTGGAGAAAACAATGTTTCACTCAGACAGGCCGCAATAATCCCTCATTTCTCTCTGACATCACAACCTTGCCCTCAGGTCCTCAATTTTATTCTCCAGCAACTGTACATTTGCTGACAAGATGCTGGGTAGAGGGGACCTCAACCCTCTGCGTTTCAGCTTGGCTTGGAGTCCTTCCCCCCCCCCCCCCGCCCCACACACATAACTTCCAGCCATGGCAATGAACATTCGTCTGCCGAAAGGTGCCATATAAGAGTATCAATTGTAATGAGTGTTTGTTATATCTTCCTTGAAGGGTTTGAGGATTTTATACCTAAATCATGGGAGGCAATCAGGAGAATCCCCAAAGCAGCTCCACACCAAGATGCCGTTGATATAAAATAGCTTATATCCCAGCACAGCCTACCGTAGATCTTAGAATGCCCTCAATGTGTTAACTAATACATTGCACTCAACGTTATTGTCAATGCACAAGTGAATGTACGTACTGATGCAATGAGAAATTTCTTGAGCGGTATCACAGTCACTTAACATCAGATAAGCTGCATTCACAAGAAAAACAAATTAAACATAAATTATATACAGTTTTTATAAGAAAGCACACAACTGGAACAAAAAAAAGAGTAAGGTTCATTGTAATGCAAGGTTATCATAGTGTTGCTATACTGAGATAGTGCTGATGCACCATCAATAACTTTCAGAGACAGGAGGCAAAAGATAGGCTTTTATTAGCTGCAAACGTGACCACAACATCTTGGAGACTGAGGGAGGAGCTGTGCCTCCAATCCTACAGGGGTCTGTGGGAGGAGCCACAGGAGCATTCAGCAGAGGGGCGTGTCCAGACAGGTATACACATAGTTTACCACAAGTGCTTAGTGTTGTGCAGGTTGATTCAAGAACAAAATGGTGAAAGGAAGTAGCTGTTCTTCAGCCTGGTGGTGTGGTAGAGAATTGGCAGATGTGCATCAGATGTCCTTTTGGGAGATAGTGGGCACCCCAAGAGAGCCATGGGTTGAGACTCCAGATCAGAAAGTAAGAGTCAGGTGGGTGACTGTGGGAAGGAAGAGCAGGGTAAAAGATACCCACTGTCTGGGGGCATCAACTCCAGAGTTGGGAGTGTCCAGCCATTTTGAATATCTCGTGATGCTGGACGACCACGAAACCTCTGAGCTAGTGGGCAAGACAGAGGAACCGCATACGAACCTCTCTAATCCTAAACCTAAATCCCATAAAAAAGAGATAGTGATAGTGGGGGAAATTTATCAGTACTGAAACGAAGTCTTGTACAATGAACTGCCTACCAGGAGCACAAGTAAAAGACCTCTTTGGATGAGTAGATAAGTTCCTGCCAGAGCTGGGGTGGGTCTAGTGGATTGTCCACTCTGGAACAAATGACATAGATAAGGACTGCAAGACAAATTTAAAGAGTTATGTGGGAAGCTTTGGGACAGAACTGACAAGGTGGTCTTCTCAGAAGCTCTGTCTGTGCCAAATGCCCGTCCAGGTAAGATGGAGGAGATCAGAAGATTTACTGCATGGCTCAAATCATGGTGTCATTTAGAGCGGACATTGGGGGACCTTTTGGGGCTGATGGAGCCTATGCTGCCGGGATGGGTTGCGTTTGAACCGGGGGGAACCAATGTACTGAGCAGTCATATGCTTCAGTTAGCTGAGGACTGTTTAAACTAGGGAATGGGGGAGAGGGGTAAGGAGCTTATAGAACAGACTAGCCTTAACTGTTTAAACACCACAGTGGAGAATAACATATTAGGGCATAAACCAATTATAGGCTTCAAGAATATAAAAATGGGCCAAAATAAGATGAAAAGTATCAGTAATAGACTGAGGATAGCCTGTATAAATGCAAGAGGCATTAAGAATAAAATAAATGAGCTGGAGTTATATGCAGGTGTACCTAAGTATGATATAATAGCAATAACTGAAACCTGGCTGACCTCAGAGAATGGTGATGAATATAGTATTGAAGCATATGCTTTACTTAGGAAAGATAGGAAAGATCATAAAGGTAGAGGAGTAGCCATATACGTATATGAGAGGGAATTTAAACAAGAGGCTGCTTATGACAGGAGATGAATTGAGACTTAGTGACAATATCTGGGTGAGAATTGAAAGCTATAAGGATAAAGGAATAACATTGGGTGTATGCTATTTACCCTCTAATGCTGATAGTGATTTGAATAAGCAACTCTATCGCAAGTTATAGTTATGGGAGACTTTAATTTCCCAAATATTGAGTGGGAGAACGCAGTGACTAATGGATTACAGGGAAGTGAATATGTTGAGTTATTAAATGATTGTTTTTGACCCAGTATGTAAATGCACCAACAAGAGGGGAAGCCTGTTGAGATTTGATATTCTGTAACAATCAGGGTAGAATTTTGAGTACAGATGTTGTTGATCCTTTAGGAACAAGTCATCATAACATTCTTAGTCTCAAAGTTTTTTTGGGGAGAGTATGTCAGTAAAAACCCAAAACCATTAAATTGAATTTCAGAAAGGCAAAGTTTGTTCAGATCTGGCAAAGAGCTCAGGGAACTGCTTGACATTGAATTAGTAGAGGAGCAATGCAGTCGATTTAAAGAGGTAATACACACAGTACAGGGAATCTTCATACCCAAGGTCGGGAGAAGCAATTAAAACAATACATCAACTGCATGGATGAATAAAGATGTACATAAAAATTACTGAAGAAATGACAGCTATATAAAGAATACAAAAAATTGTAATGACATTAACCATAGAGCATATGAAAATATGAGAGCTACAGTCAAGAGGGAAATTTGAATTGCCAAAAGGCAGGCTGAGAAGAATAATGCTGATAATGCTAAGATTTACCCAAGAGATTTTTTTCAATACTTTAGTAGTAAAAGATAAAGTAAAGGAGTAAATTAAGTGTATTAGGAATAATAGTGGGATAATAAATTATGTGGAGAAGGACGTAACGGATACTCTTAACTCATATTAACCTAAAGATGTACTCATCCACAAAGATGTTAGCTGTATGACTGTAAGTGTAAAGAAAAATAAGGTTGTTTTAAGTGACTTAGAGACCTTAGCAAGTGAAGTTCTGCTTCAACTGAGAAGGCTGAAAATTAATAAATCTCCAAGGGCACACAATGTATATCCAAGGATACTTAAAGAGGTCTGTGATTAAATATACAAACCCCCAAACATTTATTTTCCAAAAGTTGGTGAAGACTGGTGAAATCCCTAGGGACTGGAAATGGGCTAACGTTATCTCAGTATATTTGAAAGATGACTACAGCGACCTTGGTAATTATAGACTGGTAAGCTTAACGTGTATTATAGGTAAGATAATGGAAACATTAATAAAGAATGAGATGGAAAATATGCTGATAAAAGCAGGCATTTAGCAGAAAGCTAAGAAGGGTTCAGAAAGGGGAAACTGTATTTTACTAATATGCTGGAGTTCTATGGAGAGCGAACTAAAGTTTATGTTGAATAACAATAGAGCAGTTGATATCATTTACTTGGACTTTCAGAAGGATTTTGACACGGTGCCTCAAAAGAGGTTAATAACCAAATTACAGGAGGTAGGTATTCAGGGTAAGGTGTGGGAATGGGTGTGGAATTGGCTCAAAAACAGAAAACAACCAGTTATGGTGAGAGGATCATTTTCACACCTGGAAGATGTTAAAAGTGAGGTTCCACATCGATCAGATTTGGGGCCACTGCTGTTTATAATTTACATTAATGATTTGGATAAGCACATAA
Organism: Hypanus sabinus; assembly: GCF_030144855.1. NCBI lineage: Eukaryota > Metazoa > Chordata > Chondrichthyes > Myliobatiformes > Dasyatidae > Hypanus > Hypanus sabinus. The sequence continues at coordinate 24,890,843 of NC_082714.1, read as the reverse complement.
CAAACAACTAGTAAAGTTTGCAGATGACACAGAATTAGGGGAGAGGCTGATAACATTCAGGCAGCAGAATCAATACAGTTAGATCAAAACAAAATCCAGATTTGGGCAGATAAATGTCAGATGAAATTTAATGAAAATAAATGTAAAATATTACATATAGGAAGTAGAGCTATTAATATAAATATACAGTGGAGGATCTTGGGTTAGAAAGTGCACTGTCAGAGAAGGATTTGGGCGTCCTCGTAAGACCTCATCACTATCAATGTCTAGACAATGCACAGAGGCGATTAGGAAGGATAATAAAATGTTGGGCTATATAATGGACTCAGTGGAGCTCGTCTAGAGGTGTACTCCTTAAGCTGTATAATGTGTTTGTGAAGCAACACTTTGACTGTGGTCTCCATATTTGGTGATGGGTGTGAAGGCACTGGAGAGAGTTCAGAGAAGGGTGACGAGACTCATTCCAGGACTGCAGCGTAAGAGCTATGAAGGAAGATTGGAAGAATTAAATCTTTTTAGCTGAAGTAGACATAGAATGAGAGGAGACATGATAGAAGTGTTACAAATCAGTAAGGGTATAAGTAGGTTGGGGGCCAGCTGCTACTTCAAAATTAATCTATCAACGAGGACACAGGGCCATAGGTGGAGATTTCAGACCAACATCAGGAAGCATTTCTTTACACAGTAAGTTGTGGACACAAGGAACAAACTACCTAGTTGTGTAGTTGAGAGTAGGACTTTAGAGTCCCTCAGATCTAAACTCGATAGTTATTTCAACACAGCATGTGAATAGGTACTTGGCAGCCTCTGTTGGGCCAAATGGCCTATCCTTTTCAAAAACTTTCTAATGTTTTAATGTTCAGACTCCTGTATCTTCTGCCCGATTGTAGTTGTGAGAAGATAGATGATGCCTCCTTGAGGCATCCCATCATTTAAACACTACCACTGGTGAGGAGGGATGTACTGGTAATATATTGGGCTGAGTCCACTGCTCATTTTCTGAACATTCAAATTGCTATACCAGGCCATGATGGAACCAGTGAGGATACTACAATGCTACATCTATTGAAATTTGTTAGTGTTTGGTGACATGTTGAACCTCTTTATCCTCCTAAGAAACTAAAGATGCAGGCTTGCCTTCCTTGGACTTGGACCCATTGCAATTTGCCTATCGCCACAATAGGTCAATGGAAGACGCAATCTCAATGGCTCTCCACACGGCTTTAGACCACCTGGACAACACAAACACCTACGTCAGGATGCTGTTCATCAACTATAGCTCAGCATTTAATACCATCATTCCCAGAAACCTGACTGCCAAGTTGCAGAACTGGGCCTCTGTACCTCCCTCTGCATTTGAATCCTCAACTTCCTACTGGAAGACCACAATCTGTGCGGATTGGTGATAACATATTCTCCTCACTGATGATCAACACTGGAGCACCTCAGGGGTGTGTGCTTAGCTTTCTCTACTCTCTCTATATCTTTGACTGTGTGACTGGGCATAGGACAAATACCATCTGTAAATTTGTTGATGATACAACCATTGTTGGTAGAATCTCAGGTGGTGACGAGAGGGTGTACAGGAGTGAGATATGCCAACTAGTGGAATGGTGCCACAGCAACAACCTGACACTCAACGTCAGTAAGATGAAAAAGCTGATTTTGGACTTCCGGAAGGGTAAGACAAAGGAACACATACCAATCCTCATAGAGGGATCAGAAGTGGAGAGAGTGAGCAGCTTCATGTTCCTGGGTGTCAAGATCTCTGAGGATCTAACCTGGTCCCAACATATCAATGTAGTTATAAAGAAGGCAAGGCAGGCTGCATCACTGTCTGGTATTGGGGGGGGGTGGGGGGGGTCTATTGCATAGGACCGAAATAAGCTGCAGAGGGTTGTAAATCTAGTCAACTGAATCTTGCATACTAGCCTACAAAGTACCCAGAACATCTTCAAGGAGCGGTGTCCCAGAAAGGCAGCGTCCATTATTAACGACGTCCAGCACCCAGGGCATGCCCTTTTCTCACTGTTACCATCAGGTAGGAGGTACAGAAGCCTGAAGGCACACACTCAGCGATTCAGGAACAGCTTCTTCCCCTCTGCCATCCGATTCCCAAGTGGACATTGAACCCTTGGACACTACCTCACTTTTTTAATATACAGTATTTCTGTTTTTTTGCATGTTTTTAAAAATCTATTCAATATACGTCATTGATTTACTTGTTTATTTATTATGATTTTTAAAATTTCTATTTATTATTTTTTAAAAATGTCTCTGCTAGGTTACGTATTGCATTGAACTGCTGCTGCTAAGTTAACAAACTTCGCATGACATGCCAGTGATAATAAACCTGATTCTGATTTTGATTACATCTCTGTGCTGGGCCCAGGACTGGTAATGCTGTAAGTTCCCAGGAATTTTAAGCTGTTGACTTTCTTCTGCAATCTCCCAATGTAGGCTGGCAGCTGATTGCCCTCCTGTCCCTTCATTTACTTTGTGGGATCTGCACACTAGTAGCAAGGGCAGTATACGTTGCTCCTTCGTATTTAAACAAATCAGATTGGTGATGAGTCACCCTCTTGAACTGCTATGGTTCATCTGATAAATGTACTCCCACAGTGCTTTAGGGTTGAGAGTTCCTGGATTTGGATCCAATAACAATAAAAGGATGGCTGTGTATTTTCAGGTGGGGCTGATGTGCATTTTGGAGGGATACATGCAGGTAATTATGTAGTCCATAGTTCTTCATTGTGAGATTTACTGCTGGAGCAGTAAACTACTCCATAAACTACAGTACAATTTGTAGATGGTTGACCATGCAGTCAGTCTGTGCTGATGGTGAAGGGAGTAAATGTTTAGTGGTTGAAGGGTGCCAATCATACAGGTTGCTTTAATGAGAGCCCCTTCTACCTTAGGCCACAAACTTATCAATCACCCCTGCTGTGGACCACTTCTGGAGGTCCAAGACGCTGATTTCTACAAAGAAGGGATCCGTATGCTCCACGACTGCTGGACTAAGTGTGTAAATGTAGGAAAAATAAATGTGCTAGGTTTTCTAAAATTGACTCCTTCTACCTTAGGCCACAAACTTATCACTCACCCCTCGTACTTAAGAATTGGAATTATATTTGGTTTTCTAACTAACTTGGGATTAGTAAAAAAGAAAGTTTAGTCTGTAAACTTATAAATAGGGAATTACGCTAGACCTAATTAGTTAGAGAAATTAGAGTAATAAAGGAATCTCACTGATTCTAATTAAAAAGGAATTTGTGTTGGTTTGAAATCTAAAATTTGGAACCTAAACAGATTGCTGGATTTTTGAATTGTTCTTGCTCACGTAAATATTTTGTACATATTATTTTTTTCTTATAGACAAAATTTATCTCCAGAAGTGTGTGGTTTCTATTCACTGCCTTCTTCCGACACCCAGAATCTTCTGATGGCTTAATAGCACCTAGTGTAGTACTGTGTAGTTCAATTTTTCTCAAAGAGGGTGGTGACTACTCACACACAATAAGACCAGTGCTACACAGGTGTTACACTCATATTTCCAGCATCTGCAGATTCTCTCTGGTTAGTCACTCCCACTCCACTTCTGGACGTCAGCTCCCAGGTCAGTGTTGGACACGTGTTGTGATGAGCTGAATGGTACTGAAATGCCCTATCAAAACCCAAACAAGGCACTGATTTGCAGTAAATTGGTGAGTAAGTGTTGCTTAGGAGTACTGTTGATGATGGCTTCCATTTCTTTTTTAATGATTGGTAATAAATAAATTAGGTGGTAATTATCTTATTTGTCTTTTTGTGAACTGGATGTTTATGTTTCTCCCATTATTGAGTCAATGCTCATGTTGTAACTGGCTAATTCACAGTTCATTCTGGAATGCAGACAATCAGTCCTAAACTGGAATGTAGTCTGGTGTCATTGGCTTCCTGTGCCCAGTGCTTTCAGACTTTTCTTGATGTCATCGGGATTGTGCAATGGTTAGTGGAATTCAATGTGGTTTGATGCTTTTGTGTTTTCTTTGGCAATCACATGCTGGGCACCATAAATTTGTCAATGTCTTGTTTTCCTGTCCTGAGCACAAAACCTTTTGTTGATGTAGAACTGAGTCAGGTGCCTTTTCTACCTTTTCTGCAGCATGAGAGTGGCAAAAGGTACATTTAATGTTGCTAGAGCAAACACGGGGAAATCTGCAGATGCTGGAAATTCAAACAACAACACACACAAAATGCTGGTAGAACACAGCAGGCCAGGCAGCATCTATAGGGAGAAGCGCTGTCGAAGTTTCGGGCCGAGACCCTTCGTCAGGTCTCGGCCCGAAACGTCGACAGCACTTCTCCCTATAGATGCTGCCTGGCCTGCTGTGTTCTACCAGCATTTTGTGTGTGTTGTTATTTAATATTGCTACTTTGTTGCTACTTTGTGCAGATATTTGGAGTTGTTCAGCTGTGCTTAAGATTTCCTTCTCTATCTGTGTATCATTTGACAATGTGATTCAGTTGAGGTAAATGATTGACAATAGTTTGCTCTTTGTTTCCAATGGTGATAATCGGTTTGGAATAAGTAATATGCAACTTCTACTTCCCCAGCTTTCTAATAACCAGTTGCAATGAGAGGCACTATAAGAGCTTAGTCCACAATTGCTTCTCTATTGTCTATTTAGATGGATGTGATTCCCTGATGTACAGAATCATAGGCATGTTTCTGCGATATCGTTGCAAAACCATGAAAAAGATTTCACTAAGTTGGAATCAAATGTCAGTCTTATAGAACCATAGAACATTACAGCACAAAAACAGGCCTTTTGGCCCTTCTTGGCTGTGCCGAACCATTTTTCTGCCTAGTCCCATTGACCTGCATCTGAGCCATATCCCTCCAGCCCCCTCTCATCCATGTACCTGTCCAAGTTTTTTCTTAAATGTCAAAAGTGAGCCCGCATTCACCACTTCATCTGGCAGCTCATTCCACACTCCCACCATTCTCTGCGTGAAGAAGCCCCCCCCCCATGTTCCCTTTAAACTTTTCCCCCTTCACCCTTAACCCATGACCTCTGGTTTTTTTTCTCCCCTGGCCTCAGTGGAAAATATGGATGCACATTTGATAACAAAAGACTTGGTAAATATTTTGCCACATGACAGTCAGAATAAATCTCTCTGGATAGTCCAATTTGGACAGCAGTCTTCACAGGCCTCCTGTCAAAAATACTGGCCTATAATAACTCCATTGAAGTCCACATGCTACTCCACACATAGTTGGCAAGAAAGGAAAGGTAGTCCAGCCATATATAGACTTGTTCTATAGTTATTTTGGCTCTTGGAGATCATGAACATTGACAATGAAGAATAAGAATTTTCTAATCTTTCAAAAACAGAAAAAAATCCACACAGTGATTCCATGGTCTTGTAAACAAAAACAAAAATACAATCTATGAAGTCAGACAGTATCCATAAAAAGAAAAATAGTTAACATTTCAGATCTGGAGCACTTCATCAGAACTAAGAAAGAGAGAAACAGGTGAGGGAGGGTGACATTAGAATGAAAAGAATTCCTTAGATACAAGAAATATTGTGTTGGAAAAGGAACAATTAATCTTTGTCTATGTAATGCCTTATCTGTGTAATGTTGTATAGTCTGGCCTATTGGGACATGCACAGCAGGCCAGGCTATACAGAAGAAGAAAAGAAATGGGATGGCAGACAAAGCTGATCTATTCTATACAGACAGAAAGAAAGAGCAAGTATTGGAGGCCGCAGTGCCTCCAGATGAAGGGTAAGCTTCTGTTCCTCAGCCTTACATTGGGCTTTATTGTAAAGCAAAGGAGGCCACAAACAGAATGATCAGAGTGGGGGCAAGAGGGGGAAGTAAAATGGCATGCATCTGGAAGCGCAGGGTCACTCCTGCAGACTGAGCATGGGTGCTCTGCAAAATAATCACCTATCTGCACTTGGTTTCTCCATTGCAGAATCTGAAGAAGTTTAAATGAAAATAATGTTGGGGTCCTGGATGGTGGGTAGAGATAAAAAGACAGCTCTTGCTCCTCCTCTGAATGAATGGGTAAGTCCATGAAATGGAGAGTGGTAGGGGGGATAGAAGTACGAACCAGGGAGTTTTGAAGGGAGCAACCGTTTTGAAGTACTGAAAGGGGCGGTGAATATGTGTCTGGTGGTGGAATCTTTGTAGCTATAATAGAGGAGAAGCCACAATTGAAAACGAAGAATAAGATTGTGCAGAATGCTTCATCATTAGAACAAATGCGATGGAGATAGAGGAACTAGGAGAACAGAGTAGAGTCCTTATAGAAGGCAAGTGTGGAGGAAGAATAATCAAGGCAGATGTAGAAATTTTACAGTTGACGTCTTGGGCCGAGACCCTTTGTCAGGACTAACTGAAAGAAAAGATAGTAAGAAAATCTCTTACTATCTTTTCTTTCAGTTAGTCTGGACAAAGGGTCTCTGCCCAAATCATCGACTGTACCTCTTCCAATAGATGCTGCCTGACCTGCTGCATTCCACCAGCATTTTGTGTATGTTGCTTGAATTTCCAGCACCTGCAGATTTCCTCGTGTTTGAGATGTGGATATTTGTTGGCTTGTATTAAATGTTGAAGAAAACTTATCTCCTGATATGGAAACAGAGAGGTTCAGAAAGGGGAGAGAAGAGTCCATAAGACCATAAGATATAGATGCAGAATTAGGCCATTAAGCCCATCAAATTTGCTCTGCCATTTCATCATGGCTGACTCAATTTTTCTCTCAGCCCCATTCTACTGCCTTCTCCCCCATCCCTCCATGCCTGACCGATCAAGAATCTACCAGCCTCTGTGTTAAAATACCCATAAAGACTTGGCTTCCACAGCTGCCTGTGGCAAAGAATCCCACATGGGATTCTAAATTGAGTCAGGTGTGGACCATGTGAATGTGAGAGAAGGATGAAAGTTTGTAGAAAAACAATGAAGTGTCTGAGTTAATGAAGTTGTCATTACTGTACCAGAAGACGAGTTGTGGAAATTTGCCCAAGTAGGACTGAAACAATGACTGTTCCACATGTCCTGCATTAAAAAAAAACAGTTGTGGGTCAGGCCCATGTGGGTCCCCATAACAATTGCTTTGATCTACAGAAAGTGAATGGAGTTGAATGAGAAGTGGTTTAATGTGAGGCCATTAAACAATAAGTACAGTGAATTTAGAGAAGCACTTACAATGAACAGCATTTTAGGAAAAAGGCAGCTAAGGACTTTAGGGACAAAGGAAGAGAAATTTATGCTAATAGAATGGAATAAAAACGCAGGGGATTCTGGTGCACAGCAAATGTCAATCATGTTGAGTCGATTGTCTGTGTAGTAAGAAGCTGTGCGAGGTACCGTATATCTCTGGAGGAATCCTATTTGATTTTAGTATTTCACTGATCTTCATTGTCTAATTGGGACCGTTACTTTGTCAAGTTTTGTTACAGTCTAATTAATCTTACTCTAATGTGGCCACTGTGGCTCTGAGTTCTAACCATTTTGATGACTACTCTAATGAAAATGGGGATCAGAAATATAATAATTATCAATAAATCCAATTGGGATCTCCAAAGAGACATTAATTGAAAGAGTGGTTAGAAGATGGAGCCCTCTATTACAAGCAGTAATTATGTTGAACAGCTTTAAGGAGAAACAAGTTAATAACTTGAGTGAAAACAATAGAAAATTATGTGATGGGATAGAATAAAAAGAGTATAATGTTAGGTATAAACAGAAGTAGAGGCTTTTTGGGTTGAATGACTTGTTTTAATACTGTAATGTGTAATTATGGAAGGTAATCAATTTATTTGTGCATGGATTTATCTTTGACATTGGCAAAGATGCCAACATCCTCTTAAAATACAGAATTGATCTACTTGAGTCACACACCCTAATTACTGTATCAGTTAATGGTTTGTGTTGGTCTAGATTGCTTTGGATTGGATTTCATCAGCTGTTCTGTCCCACAATCGATCTTTCTTGTGTGGCCACTTAGGCTGAGACGTAGCACAATGTTTTTGAGCTCCCTTTACAGTTGACTTGGGATTGTAAAGCAGGCATATGTCCATCTTCTGTTTCTCTTCAACCAGTCTTCTGTTAGAGTGGGTATTCTCATCAAACTTAGTCATCCAAGATAATTGTATTGAAGTTCCTTCTGTATTGCAGAAAGCAATGCCTTGCATTTGATCTTGATGTTACCTTGACACTTGAGACAAGTTCTGCACTAATGGTACTGCAACATATGTGTTTACTTGAATGCTTCAGCTGCATTTTATGTAAACATTAACTTTCAGACAGTGCTCAGATAAAATAGCTGGATTGTGAATATAATTAATGATTTAATCATGCAGTGAACATTTCAGAATTTTATACTGATCATGTTTTTAGTGTTCTTTCATCCTTCATGTTGCATTTCCAAAATGGGGCAAGTGGAGAAAATAATGTATTAAGTCTTTAATGTATCCAGAGTTTCTCCATGTATGAGTTTACCTTGATGGAAAAAGTACTGGTTTCGCAGGTTTAAGAAGAAACACAACCCTCCTTCCTGTTCCTAAGGCCTCCTAGTTTTGTATTCCACATATGAGGGGTGATTGATAAGTTTGTGGCTTAAGGTAGAAGGAGTCAATTTTAGAAAACCTAGCACATTTATTTTTCAGCATACTCCCCTCCTACATTTACACTCTTAGTCCAGTGGTCATGGAGCATACGGATCGTCGACCTCCAGAAAGTGTCCACAGCAGGGGTGATTGATAAGTTTGTGGCCTAAGGTAGAAGGAGATGAGTTATGCAGCTCTCATTACATGCACCTGCAGGTCAACTCTTTGAGTTCAACTCATCTTCTAACTTAGGCCACGAACAGATCAAGCACCCATCTGTGGACATTTTCTGGAGGTCCAAGAATTGTATGCTACATGACCACTGGACTAAGTGTGTAAATGTAGGAGGGGAATATGTTGAAAAATAAATGTGACAGATTTTCTAAAATTGACTCATTCTACCTTAGGCCACCAACTTATCAATCACCCCTCGTAATTTACCACCCAAATAACCACAGGAATAACATGATGATACTAATTTTTATCATACCTATGGTCAAGTAGATCATCTTTTACTACTGTTATGAGTGATGAACAGACCTGATGGACAATGGGGTACAGAGTTAACCATTACCCCCCGAGAAACACGAACTATTACTGTTGTTATGTTGACCATGAGAAAGAGAGACGAAAAACAGGCAAGAACATCTGCGACAGATAAGAGAGAGGGGGAAATTGCTGATTAACCGTATTGTGACTCCTTTTTGAATTATTTACTGTTTTGCTGCAAGGACAATCGTTTGCTCATAAACATTCCTCAGTGGCCTGAAGGAGTGGCCTTATTTGATGGACACAGTCATTCAGGAGTGATGGATAGCTGAGTCCCCGTGAGTAGGGATAAAAGACAGGTCTGGAGAGACACCCTCCAGACACGCCAGTGGACACTGATTGAGTGTTGGAACCCACAAGAAAGGTGGGGGCTTCGAAGACCGAACCAGGAGATCGGTCAGTAAAGCTCACAGTGTTACAGCAGGGCCAGTGGGGACTTGTGTGTGTGTCCACTCATGCCAGAGTCTGGCTGAAGACCAGAGGGGTCATAGTTGAATGACCACCACAACACGATGGATTAAGAAAGCAAAGGAAGGTTTGGCTGCTGTAGCTGTTACCTCTCGCTCGCTCTCTCTCTCTCCAATGATTACAACACAACAACCATAACTACATCAGCACTCATGAACTGAACTGAACTCTATACTTTCCTATGACAATTCATTTACCCGTAGACATCGATAGAGCGTGTTTATTATTGCTTATTATTATTATTATTATTCCTACACTTTTAGGTTTATTACTGCTACCTTGTGTTATATGTATATTTGCATTATTGATATGGTTTTGCTTATTTTTATTAATAAACACCTTTAGTTTGGTACCACCAGACTCCAACGGATTCTTCTTTCTCTGCTGGTCAGACACTCAGTTACGGGGTACATAACACTACCACTCACACCTTGCCTTTCAAATATTCTTGCTCAGCTCCCACCAGCTAGCTGTTTTAGCTGTTTTTGCTACCTGTTTTAGTCTCTGGAGCTTCTCCTCTTCCCTTATTGGCTTGTATTTTTAGTTCTATTAACTTTCTAAGCTCCCTCAATCTTGTCCTATATGTCCAATTCTCTACCTAAACACATGTTCATCATGTTATTAAAATAAAAGCAGAAAATAGTGAAAATAATCAGTAGTCATATAGCATCTGTGGAAAATATAGCCTTCTGTTATCCCCAGCATTTTAAAATTTTATTTCAGGCTTCTGGTAGTTTCAGTACCATTGAGACCTCTGAAGCATTCATCATTAATAGGCCTCACTATAATCATTCGTCATTTTATTTTGATTGCTGCACCTGCCTCAGCCATCCTACTTTTGCTATATGTTCTTGGAAAATTATATCTTTCTCAATTACCTTCAAGGGACTGGGTGATAAATTAAGAAGTCGGACTTCAAAGGTAGTAATTTCAGGACTGCTACCTGTGTCATGTGCTATTCAGAGTAGGAATAGCAGAATAGTTAGGGTGAATTTGTGGCTTGGGCAGTAGTGCGGGAGGGAACGTTGCACATTCCTGAGGCATTGGAGACAGTTTTGGGGAGATGGGGCCAGTACAAACTGGAGATTCTACACCTGCACAAGATGGAAATGTTTGCTAGTGCTACTGGGAAGAGTTAAAACTAATCTGGCAAGGGGATGGGAATCCAGGCAGAAAGATAAAGCAATGCAGAACCAAAGCAAAAGTTATAAAAGAAGAAAGTAAGAGTGGAGTACAGAAAAGCCGGATGCAAAGGACACAAATTTTACTAAATTTCAAAAGGACAATGAGTGTAAGGACACTTCATCTGAATACCTGTAGCATTCAAAAGAGGGTCAGTGAAGATGACAGTATTCTGGTAAGATGGTGACATGCTGGGATGCAGGGACCGCTCTGGGTCCAACCAAAGGTGCAATTGTTTGTCCCTTTTAGTCTTTTTCATGATTGTAAGACAATGCTAGTTATCAAGAAGATCAGATTCTGTAGGTCTATCTCACTAGTTAGTTGCTGGATAGTGGAGGAGTTGCACTTCGTGTTGCAGCCTACTTCAGTCGCCCAGGATAGAAGGCGCCATCAGTGGTGGTGCACGATCCAACGGATGGTGTGGGTGATTGTCTCGGAAGCTTTTGTTTTGATCGCAAGACCCTGTTGGACATTGGTAATAAAGGATTCTGCGAGTCCGATCCCCGGTTCATTGATGAGACCGACAGCCCGGGAGCTGTGTGGCCTCGACTGTTGCGTGGACTAATTGTGTCCGCCGGGGAAGGAGAAGCCAGAGTGGGCTGTGCACGTGCTGGGTTGGAGGCTGGCGCCTCTCATTAGCACTGTTCTCTGGAAGGTAAGCTGTACTGCCTTCATCTGTGGCTGCACTATGTGATATAAGGAACTGCTGTGAGCTGTTCTTGCCCAAACGTGGCTCCAGGACAACATCCACACACCATCAAATTATAGGCCGTGACATTCAGGAACTTGGGCTATAATGTCTTTTAAAATTTTTGTAACTATGTTTTTCTGCTATCATAATTATATGTGTGACACATATATTACTGATTAACTTAATCAGTTGGTTACAGATGACATCTGATGACATAAGTTAATCACATGATTAACTTATTATTATTTAATTATTTATGGTTTTTATATTGTTATACTTCTTCACTATTCTTGGTTGGTGCGGCTGTAACAAAACCCAATTTCCCTCGGGATCAATAAAGTATGTCTGTCTGTATGTGTCAACTGTATGTGACAGTTGCTTATAACCATATAACCATAAGACACAGTTGCTTCTGTGTTTTGCAGAGGAACACAGTTTCGTTTGGCTATATTCATGTCTGTGGTTGAATGGTAAACTTGAACTTGAACCTCTGGCACAAATCAGTACAGTTTGGTTGAATTTCCCATACAAATGGAGGGTGCAACAATTCAATCTGAAACCAGTGTATTATGCCTAAACTAGGGAAGCTACCACGGGATAAAGGTGGAATTGGCTAGCATAGACTGGGAACAAGGGCTATGTGGTGGGACAGTGGAGGGACAGTAGAAGACTTCCAAAAAGATTTTTAAAAGCAAGGCTGGTAGGGAGAGCCAGTCTTTGATAGCAAAAGAAATAAATAAAGGCATCATGGATACAAAGTTGGCAAGAGTAATGGGAAACTGGAAGATTGGGAAAAGTTTAAAAAGCAACAAGGAATCACTAAGCAAGCAATAAAGAAAGGGAATATAGATTTTGAAAGTAGACTGGCACAAATTTAAGAACAGATAATACAAGTTTTTACAAATATATAGAATGGAAAAGGGTGGCAAAAGCGAACATGGGTTCCTTGGAAGATTAGAAGGGGAATTAATATTGGGTAATGCGAAAATGACCAAGACTTTCAATGATTATTTTGGTCACAGTGGAGGACATGTCTAACACGCCAAAGAGAGATGTTATAGATGGGAAGGGAGGCGAGAGCCTTGATACAATTGGATCACTAACAAAGTAGTCTGAGCAAACTAGAGGATGTAAAGATAGGCAAGCTCCCTAGTCCTGATGGAACACATCCCAGGGTACTGAAAGAAATGGCACAAGTAATAGTAGAAATGCAAGAGATTCTGCAGATGCTGGGTATCTTGAGAAACTCACACAAAATGTTGAAGGAATTCAACAGGTCAGGCAGCACCTGTGAAGGGAAATGAACAGTTGACATTTTGAACCAAGACCAACAAAACATCAAAATTATAATAGATTTGTTTGTGATAATTTACCAAAATTCTCCAGATTCTGGGCAGGTCCAAGTCAATTGGAAGATAGCAAACATAATGCAACTGAATAAAAAAGAATGTAGACAAAAGGCAGGTAAGTATTGATCAGTAAGCTTAATGTGTGCAGTCAGGAAAATGCTTGAACCTATTATTAAGAAATAGTGAGACATCTAAATAGAAATGGTTCCATCAGACAAATACAGCATGGATTCAGGAAGGACAGGCCGTGTTGACGCATGTAATGGAAATAGGTGAGGATATAATGAGCTAAGTGGATAGAGGGGAACAGGTGGATTTTATATGCTTGCATTTCCGGAAGCTGTTGGAGCAGTGCTGCCAGAATAATCAAGGACAAGACCCACCCAGCCAACACACTTTTTTTCCCTCTTCCCTCCAGGAGAAGGTTCATATGGCCAGATTTGGGAACAGCTTCTTTCCAACTGTGATAAGACTGCTGAACGGATCCTGACCCGGATCTGGGCCGTACCTTCCAAATATCCGGACCTGACTTGCACTACCTTACTTCCCCTTTTCTATTTTCTGATTATGAGTTACAATTTAAATTTTTATTATATTTACTTTGATTTGTTCTTCAGGGAGCACGAAGCGCAGAAACAAATATCACTGTGATGATTTTACGCTCCAGTATCAATTGTTTGGTGACAATAAAATAAAATATAAAGTATAAAGGTGTTTGATAAAAAAACGTCTCCCTAAGATAAGGATACATGGAATTGGGGGTAATATATCTTCATGGATAGAGCATTAGCTAAACAATAGAATGGGCAGAGATGAGATAAATGAACATTTTTTTGGTTGGCAATTAGTAGTGAGCATGGTGCCGCAGGAGTCAGCTCTAGGCCTGACAACTATTTACACCATTCATGAACAATTTGGAAGAGAGGACTGAGAATAGCATATCTAAGTTTGTCACTAAACTGAGTGGAAAAGCAAGTTGTGTGGAAAGTCTACAGAATGATATAGATAGATTATATGAGTGGGCGAGGGACTAGCAGGTGCAGAACAATCTTGATAAATGTAAGGTCATCCACTTTAGAAGGATAAATAAATTAGATTATTGTTTAAATGGTGAAAGATTGTAGTATGCTGTTGTGTAGAGGCACTTGAGTGTTCCAATTGTAACAAGTTAGTTTGCAGGTACAACAGGTTATTTAGAAAGCAATATTGGCCTTCATTTATAGAGGGATAAAATTTCAGAGCTGGAACGTTATGCTGCAACTAGAGAGGCTTCTGGTGAGGCCCGTCCTAGAGTACTGCAAGCAGTTCTCATCTCCTTACGTTGGAGGCATTGCAGAGAAAGTTCACCGGGTTGATACCAGAGATGAGGGGGTTAGACTATGAGGAAAGATTGAGTCACCTGGGACTGTATTTGCTGGAACTCAGAAGGATGAGAGAAGATCTTATAGAAAGATATAAAATTATGAAAGGGCTAGATAAGATAGAGGCAGGAAAGTTATTTCTACTGGTAGGTGAGACTAAATCTAGGGGACATGGTCTCAAGCTTTGGGGGAGTAAATTTAGGATGGAGATGAGGAGGAACTGCTTTTCCTAGAGACCAGTGAATCTGTAGAATTCTCTGCCCAAGGAGGGAGCACAGACTATATCATTAAATATGTTTATGACGCTCTTAGATTGATTTTAGTATCGTAGGGGAATTAGTGAACATGGGGAAAGACAGGTGGTTGAACTAAATCCACAGCCAAATTAGCCATTATTTTATTGAGTGGTGGGACAGAGGTGATGGGGCAGATGGCTTACTCTTGCTCCTATGTTCTTATATTCATAAGGGCTATCTTAATTTTTTATAATGTTTCCCACCCACAATCATTACCGTAGACTCTTTTGATGATCTTGTTGATAATTTCAGCAGTACTGTTAACTCCTCTGATTCTGACTAGTCTCCCACTATTCATGTGCCTTTATAAACTGACACACTTAAATTTTAGTTTTATCCTAAGGCAAAATGTGGAGTTTCATTGAAGTATATAAAAGAATGTATATTTCCAATATATTACTTGTTAAAACTATTTGCTGTTGTGCAACATAATTTTTAATACAAGCAAATACTGCTGATTATACAAAGTTATAAACAAAAGCAGAAAATATTTACAACACCCATCATATTCAGGCAGTGACTTTCAATCAATGTTCAATTCTGGTGACAGGTTCTGCTCAATTCTGCTCAATTTCTTTATCTTTATCTGTCTTGAACAGTCTTTTTCATTCTCTCTTCTTCACTCAACAGATTCTGCCTGGCTAGTATTCTTGTTTTGCATTGTTTTTGATGCAGTGGAATATGAATCAGTTTGAGTCAAACTGAAGAAGTAAAATCCTTGACAAATTATCAGGCTTCAGAAGCAATTGGCTTCTGAACACTCCAGGAATCTCATCAGTGCAAAGATATCCCAGTGCTTCATATGATAATAAAGAAGAGCAGTTTAATCATGTAAGGTACAGGAGCTGCACAAAGAACATTTGCAAGGACATAAATAGGAAGACGAATTGGCCTTGGGATAATCTAATTTTGATATCTAGAATATAATAATAGAAATAAATGGACTCTATTGAGACTGTTAGCTCTTGGGATCTCTTCCAGTCTTTGAATTATGGATGGTATAGAATTATTGCAATTTCTAGTGGAGAATGAGGCCATACAGCCCATTGAGTGTGGTGAAAAAACTGCTATCCCAATTCTCATCTCTTATCTTTGGCCTTGATCAGACCAGTCAGACCAGGAACTCATTCAAGGACTCTCAAAATACGACAAGGGTTTCTGACTCCACTGTTATTGTGACAGTGAATTCCAGAATCTACCCTTCTCTGCATGGAAAATTAACTCCTCAACGATCTGTTCCAATGTCTTCATAATCATACAAGAGACATCTTCTGTTCTGATAGAAGTATCAAAGAAAAGGGACTCCTAATATTTTCACATAATTAAGGTTCTCTGTCAGTATTCGTGTAAGTACCCTCTGGTATAACAATAGACAATAGGTGCAAGAGTAGGCCATTCAGCCCTTTGAGCCAGCACCACCATTCAATGTGATCATGGCTGATCATCCACAATCAGTACCCCATCCCTGCCTTCTCCCCATATCCCTTGACTCCGCTATCTTTAAGAGTTCCATCTAACTCTTTCTTGAAAGCATCCAGAGAATTGGCCTCCACTGCCTTCTAAGGCAGAGCATTCCATAGATCCACAACTCTCTGGGCAAAAAAGTTTTTCCTGAACTCTTTTCTAGATGGCCTACCCCTTATTCTTAAACTGTGGCCTCTGGTTCTGGACTCCCCCAACATCAGGAACATGTTTCCTCCCTCTAGCATGTCTAATCCCTTAATAATCTTGTATGTTTCAGTCAGATCCCCTCTCACCCTTCTAAATTCCAGTGTATACAAGCCCAGTCACTATAATCTTTCAACATATGACAGTCCCGCCATCCTGGGAATCAACCTCATGAACCTACGCTGCACTCCCTCAATAGCAAGAATGTCCTTCCTCAAATTTGGAGACCAAAACTGAACACAATACTCCAGGTGTGGTCTCATCAGGGCCCTGTACAACTGCAGAAGAACCTCTTTGCTCCTGTACTCAACTCCCCTTGTTATGAAGGCCAACATGCCATTAGCTTTCTTCACTGCCTGCTGTACCTGCATGCTTACTTTCAGTAACTGATGAATAACATTACTTGCTCACTGACAACCACTCCAACTCTGGCCCACTAATATTTTATCATGTTGATCTGCTCCTTCCTTGCTAGAGTCCCATGCTGCAGAGCCTAAGAAACATGCAGAGAATATTGAGTAAAACACTGCAGCAAATCAGAAACACCAAATGCTGGAGGAACTTAGTGAGTCAGGCAGCATCTATGGAAGGAAAAGAACAGTCAACATTTTGGGCCAGGACCCCACATCAGAACTGGAAAGAAAGAGGGCGGAAGCCAGAATGAAAGGATAGGGTAGGGAAAAGAGCACAAGCTGATAGATGATGCGTGACTCCAGGTGATAGGGAGAAGGTGGGAAGGTGGAGTGGAGGTAAAGGGGAATGATGTGAGAAGCTGGGAGTTGATATGTGGGAGAGGCAAAGGGCTGAAGAAGAAGGAACCTGATAGGAGAGGACAGTAGACCATGGAATAAAGGAAAGGAGGTGATGGGCAAGCCTCCTAGCTCCCTACCTTCTTTATTCTGGCTTCTGCTCCCTTCCTTTCCAGTCCCAATGAAAGACCTCGACCTGAAACATTGATTGTTCACTTCCCTCTGTGTATGTTCTCTGACCTGCTGAGTTCCTCCAGCATTTTTTGTGTGTGTATTTCCCAAGATTTCAAGCTTTTGTAGAATCTTTTGTATCTCCAAGACACAAGGACACAAGTTGAATGGGGCAGGAGCAGACGGAAACAATGGGCTTACCTGTCAGTATGCTGTTCATTAAAAAGGTCTTTAGATTTAAATTAGACAGCCACAATCGATGATATTGATTATATGTTGACAAGCAACTGTTTGCTTATAAGCTGAAACAAACATGGACAATGTATTTTTCTTGCATCTAATTAGCAAGAAGGAACTTCTTTTAACTTACTGAAATAAGTCACCAGGAAAATATACAGAAAGCTCAGATTTTAAATAAAATATGTATCCATTTGTTCTTCCCAGGCATTGTTAAAGGTGGCATGTAAATTTTTTTTGGGGAAGTTTCATTATTAAGTATAAATAAAATATTAGATTTTCCTTAACCATAACTCTGCTTAACACAAAAACCGGCAACAAAAGAACTTTAAAAATTACAAATTATAGAGACTTTCATTTAAAGTCCAGTAACGCCTTTCTTTGCTAATGATAATCTCTGGTTGAAGTGATTGAGTAAATGGAAATGTAATGTTCAAATGAATGAGTCTTAGATTAATGCTGTGCATGGGTGGATGTCTGTGCAAAGGGCAGCATGTGCAATTGTAAAGGGAAAATTATTTTTGAAAAAGTGATAAGCAAAAGGCTAAAAGAGTCTCTAAGCACAGAAGTGCAGGATGGCCTTCCGTACCTATATTGTACTCTTTCATATGTCCATCAAAGTTTTCACAGTTTTTGTTAGAAAATGATTTCTAATGAGACATTGTTACCTAAGATGAAAAGTGCATTTGGGTCAAGCATGTGGTTCAGTTTTGTACTGAGAGGCAACAAACAAAAAAGATCCAAACTATGCAGGATCATCTAAAGATTGAGGTTTGGCTCTGAAAGAATTGAAAGGTTATATTTCCAGGAATTAATTGTCTTATGCAACCTTCTTGATACTAAAAATCATCAATTTTACTTGAATTCTGGCATTAAAAAAATCTAGTTGTACTGTGACCAGAAGGCTTCTTCTTGTGCAGCCCTGTTAGAAACAACAGGGAGGTGATCTTGAATCTTCCAGCGACCACTTGCATTATGTATCCATTGGAAGACGAGCGAGAACAAGCAAGATAAGCCACACAAAAAGGGATTAGAGCAGGAATGAGTTTATAGAAGGAGAAATGAACGAAAAGGTTAGGGAGTTTGTTAGAGAATTCCAGAGCTTAGAGTCATGACCAATAACAATTCTAGAGATGAAAGCTTCAGCAAATGCAGAACTGACTGGCATCTGCGCTGTGGGAGGAGGCAACGTTTTTAAAGGTGGGGGTGGGAAGATCTCAGAGCAATTTTATTGCAAATCGCATATTTCTGAGTTCCTTTATATTACTTTTCTATTCAGACTTTGAAATTTTAACCATCTGTTGCCTTCGAATTGGTGCACCCTGCAAAGATTTTAAGATGTCTCCACAACCAGTAGCTTTAACAATAATGGCTCGCTAGTCAAAGAATTTGAATTTGATATTCTCATATCTGATTATTCTAGCAGACTATATTAAATGTGATAAAGGGAGATATATCAAATAATGTTTTCATGATTGTAACAAACTCTGCATTTTGACAATACCATAAATTCAGCTCATCGAAGTATTGCTGTAATATTAATTATTTTTATTTCACCTGCAGTTGGGATTTTTGGTAACTAGTTGTTAAAACAGTTTTCTAATCTTTGCCCTATTTTGAATGATAAATTAAATCCTCCTTTCAATCAGGCATGTTTTTGTCACTTAGAAATAGAAAATAGAAAGAAAAAAAGAAAGACCTAAGTAAGAAAAAACGTGCACCACCGAACCACTGAGAAGATGTTATGTGATTTTGAATTTGAAAAGCACTCCTCCTCATGAGGATCGTAATTTCTTGGAGGTAAGAGTCAGGACAATGAACTTCAAAAATAGTGAGTGCGTATGGTATAAAAGCAAATGTAGCAGTAGGTTTTCCTGCTTTTCCTTCAGTCTCTCATTTCCCAAAAGCAGCAGCAGGTTCGCTGCCATAGCAACACATATTAGATCAACTAGCACTTGCATGACCTCAGGTAAGATTGAATTTATAGGCCGTTTACCATTTAAAAAAACTAATCGAACATTTGAAAAGAGATATTTGGATTGAATGTAACCACCTTATGCATATGTAAAACAATACAAAACCAAAAATAATACCTAGCTATTGGGTCGAGTTATTGGGTCTGGTAAGAATGGTTTATACTTGGAAAGATTAAATGGTCAGAACTTTAAAAATTATGCTTAAGAGTTCCAATTAGTGGTTTGCTGAGGTGTAAAATTAAAACCTGACCTGAACCTTACTGACCATGGTAAATCCGAACCAGATCCAAGTGTGAAAGCTTACTATTTTTTTCTTCACCCAACTCAACCATCACTGTAAATGTAACAATCTTAAACATGCTATTATTTGACAAATAAACTCTTCTTAGGTATTTCAATTGCATTTGCAATGGCCATAGGATTGATTTCGATGACACAAAACCTCTGTGCCACACCAGTGGCTTTTGGGACTGTCTGGTGAAGGAAACCATTGAAGTAAAACTAGAGGAAAATAATTTTAACAAAGGCGAAGGTCTTGCTCTAAGAAAGAATTGGAATTCGGTTGTAAGCAAGATGGGACAGCGGAATTCTAATTGGATGAGGACTAACCAATCAGGAGGGACGGAATACAGAGGTATAAATACCACCAGACTAGACAAACCCAGGCATCATTCCTGATGAAGGTGGCAGAGTTTGTCATTGAAACATCAGTTAGAAATCAAAACCGGTACCCAGATGGAATCTGGAGAAGAGTTTATTCATCATATTCGCCGGGAAAGCACTAGCTCCTTTTTCATGCTAATGATTTGTTTGAGCATGAAGTACCAAATACTGCTTAACATGGAATGCACATGTGGTAATACTGAGCAAATCACCCTGACTTGGAAAAGAACTTTAAAGCAATGGCACAGTACAAACCGAACATACTCCAATCCAAAATAAAACAGAACCTGGCCCGAAACCTGTGTGTATATGCAGGATGCACTGGGATGAAGTCAGGTAAACAGACTCAGGTGCTGATTACATCTTGTTATCTGTTTGAATACATAATCTCTGTAAAAACACTTCATAATTTAAGCTTATTTTAAAAGGAGCCAAAGATTAATCCATAAATATCGAAGTTGAAGCATTTGTTTGGTATATTTTATAAGAAAATGCATTTCATACGGTAGAATGGATTAACAATTAGGCAGTGAGTTTATGTGAGCTCAAGCATTCACACTTGAAATATCACTTATGATATTATGACTTATCACCGGGCCCTAACCCACCTGGACAAAAAAGACACATACGTTCGGATGCTGTTCGTAGATTTCAGTTCAGCATTCAACACAATCATTCCTCAGAAACTGATTGGAAAGCTGAGCCTATTGGGTCTGTACACCTCCCTCTGCAACTGGATCCCAGACTTCCTGACTGGGAGACCTCAGTCAGTCCGGATCGGAAGCAGCATCTCCAACACCATCACACTGAGCACAGGGGCTCCCCAGGGCTGCGTGCTCAGTCCACTGCTGTACACTCTGCTGACCCATGACTGTGCTACAACACACAGCTTGAACCATATCATCAAGTTCGCCGATGACATGACTGTGGTGGGTCTCATCAGCAAGAACGATGAGTCAGCTTACAGAGAGGAGGTGGAGCGGCTAACGGACTAGTGCAGAGCCAACAACCTGTCTCTTAATGTGAACAAAACAAAAGAGATGGTTGTTGACTTTAGGAGGGCACGGAGTGACCACTCCCCGCTGAACATCGATGGCTCCTCGGTAGAGATTGTAAAGAGGACCAAATTTCTCGGTGTTCACCTGACGGAGAATCTCACCTGGTCCCTGAACACCAGCTCCATAGCAAAGAAAGCCCAACAGCGTCTCTACTTTCTGCGAAGGCTGAGGAAAGTCCATCTCCCACCCCCCATCCTCATCACATTCTACAGGGGTTGTATTGAGAGCATCCTGAGCAGCTGCGTCACTGCCTGGTTTGGAAATTGCACCATCTCAGATCGCAAGACCCTGCAGCGGATAGTGAGGTCAGCTGAGAAGATCATCGGGGTCTCTCTTCCCACCATCATGGACATTTAAACTACACGCTGCATCTGCAAAGGAACCAGCTTTATGATGGATACCATGCACCCCTCATACAATCTCTTCTCCCCCCTGCCGTCTGGGAAAAGGCTCTGAAGCATTCGGGCTCTCACGACCAGACTATGTAACAGTTTCTTCCCCCAGGCTATCAGACTCTTCAATACCCGAAGCCTAGACTGACACCTTGCCCTATTGTCCTGTTTATTATTTATTGTAATGCCTGCACTGTTTTTGTGCACTTTATGCAGTCCAGTGTAGGTCTGTAGTCTAGTGTAGCTTTCTCTGTGTTGTTTTTTTACATAGTTCAGTCTAGGTTTTGTACTGTGACATGTAACAGCACGGTCCTGGAAAACATTGTCTCATTTTTATTATGTACTGTACTAGCAGTTATGGTCGAAATGACAATAAAAATGACTTGACTTGATAATTTCTGCATGTTTGGGTTAAGTTACTGGTCTGGCACAAAGAATATCACATGGATAGAGATAAAATTTGGAGAGAGAATCAATTAACACCACATCCCACAAACAAGTCACCCAAAGATGTTCAAAGGCAACACGAGTGAATCTGCAGATGCTGGAAATAAATAAAAACACAAAATGCTGGCAGAACTCAGCAGGCCAGACAGCATCTATGGGGGGAGGAGCATCCCATGGATGCTGTCTGGCCTGCTGAGTTTTGCCAGCATTTTGTGTTTTTACCCAAAGATGTTAGTGTTTTTATTAGTGTGCAAGCTATTTCAATCAAATTCTTTTAAGTAGCACCTTAGAAAAGTAAAGACGTAGGTTGATTGAGGAACAAAATGCCAGCACTCAGACTCATATCTCTGAAGATACAATCCCCAATGTTGGGCCCATTGTATTCAAGTATAAGCAAGGGGTTATACATTTTAAAATTGTAGGGCAAGAGGAGAATGCAAGTTCAGAAGAGTTGAGGCCAAGGGCTGGGTGCAACAATATGTTGGTAAAAATATGCGCTGGCTTTTTAGAACTGAGGCTTTATTTAACTTGAATCCAGCAAGCTTAGGGGCAAAGAGATGGGAGATAAATTGTCAGAGTTAACGACTTAAAAATGTGTCCCAAACCTTGGTATAAATTCTAAATCAAGGCCAGAGCTTGGAGTCCAACCAATTATTCGACCACAAGCATAGGGCAAAGATGAATGGGTTGGATTGCTTGTCTGATATAGCAACTAGAACGTAGTGAATATCTAAACCAGGCGATAAATAGTGAAGCCTGCAGTTTCTTTTCCTATTGTCAGCATATTGCATTGGCAATCATGACAGTTTATATTGTGAAAAGCTATTTCACATCACTTGCGAGCTTTATATGCCATGAATACGGCACAGTTGCTTTCTAAATAGTTAGTCTTATATCTCAGAGGGTATGTGATAATGCAAATCTTTAATGGGACCAATAATGACCAATTTGTCTGTTACTGGTATACATGGCATGCCAACAGTAATTTGGGAATGATGAACTAAGAAGATAACAAGATTGTGATTGACAGTGTTACCCTTTAAAAATGACTATTTTCTTCAGTGAAGGGTGAAAAATTACATTAGCAAATGATTCAAAACTACAAGATACATGTGAAGCAATTTTTGACCCCTGTCAATGTACCGTGATCAAAGCATAACTATTTGTCATGCTCTAATAGTTTTTTCCCCAACATGAACCAAATTAGACATTTGTGTCTAAATTCATTTCTCTTTCTTATTTAAACCTGAGAGAATACGTTGAACAGGTGAACCCAATATCATTGGGCATGATTGTCATCCGCAAAGGTAGGCAGTGGAGTTCCAAAACAAGCAGACTAGACCAAGACTTAATTGAAGGGAAATATTGTTTTATTCAGACTCTTTTATTGGAGTTTAAAACAGAATTGAGTGGATTGATATTAAAATCTAGAACTTTATCATCTACTATAATTACATTTTTGAGGAATATCAGAATTGAGACATCTCCAAGACATATAATGAAGATGCCTCTGTGTGTCAGTTTTCTAACCCAATATTGATAGCATTCATTTCTTCTATATAAAAACAAAGTCATTCCCAACTTTTTTGGAAGCCCTTCCACCATTCTTACTGCTGAAAATAGTTCTTCTATTTGATTTATTTATCATCTGTGTAAATCTTTGGTGATAGAATTCAAGGTCATAGCATTTCGCTTAAACATTATGTCAAGTGAGAAGGGAAGCCAGCACTGAACTCAATAAAAACAGCAGTGAACTCCTCTTAGGGCTCCTTGGCAGTCTCAGTGCAGCGGGCTCTGTTCCAGCTGGATGGTGTGTGTGCCGTCATCCTGCCAAGAACAACAAATGGATGAACCTTTTGTCTGGTGAAGGACCTTTGCAACATTAGGACGGTGCCACCTTGTCTGCGACTTGGAATCAATAGGCAGCAACAGCAAAAGGGGTGGTGTAATTTCAAAGGCTGACATTTATCAATGATCGCGAGAAAAGGAAAAGGCACAATTCATTAACTACCTTTAAAAATAAACAAGATTTGCACTTAATGGAATCTAATGTCAGCTTTCATAAGGTTGCAAGAATGACGCAGCATCAAATGGAATAAGACAGAAACCCCCATCACATTGAAGTACTTAGATAAGGGGTTGCAATGGACAATATACTTGCTGAGGATGGGAGGTAGGATTTGCTTAAATGGCCTTTTTTGGTTTAGATGGATATGACAGGTGAAACCTGCGGTAAATTTATGATTCCCTGAATTATAATAAATTGAGAAGTAATAGCTTGACCCACCTGTGTGTGTTGATGCTTAGCACTGGCAATAATTGTTTTCCCAGCTTCAGCACCTCTCCAGACTTAAGTCATTCGAAACACTTAAGCAAATGTTATTTCTTGTGCCGCTATTTCATTGGTAGTTAATATACTTTTAACCACTAGTTTATAAAATCCAAATCAGCCAATATGGTCCCATTCTTGGTGTAAATGTTCCAACACGATTTACAAGCTTCCCTCATTGTGCTGTTGTTTAAGGCTTGGTAACAAAGACAAACTTCAGAAGCATACATTCTCTTCTCTTTTGTGCCCCTGGGTTTTGTGTATGTGACTGACAGGGTGAAGAGTAGATGTCTGTAACATAAATGCACAAACCTCAGTTCTTCTGAAGATAACTTCCACCGTTGTCTATTCATAGCAAGTGCTGCTGGAAAGCATACTATTCTTGGAAATAAGCTGGTTTCCTTCATTTCCATATTTTAATATTACTTACATAACACATGGAACATTGTGCAACAGGAATGGAGATATAGTTCAGACCAAGTTTCAAGATGATATTTGCCCTTTAATAATGGCAAGTTATAAGTTCAACAGCTTTAAAAAATTATACACAGAGAGCTAGGATTGACATGTAAATAGGTAACTGTTGTGGTGTATATCTATTGAATAATAATTGAATAATTGACATTGAATAAAACACCAGTCTGTACTATTTTATATATTAGAATGTGGTATTCTCTTTGATTACTACTTCATATTTTTGACTCCCTGATTTAAAGATTTAAAGATATTAACTGTAAATGATTGGAGATTATGGGCTAAAAATCATTTGCAAAACACCAGAAGGAAAAAAGGACTCATGGCTTAAAACCATGTTAATTTGGAGTCAAGCAACTCTGTGCCTGTTTTTGGTTGTCTTAGCACCTGTTATTAATATAATTTATTTATTTATGGATGAAATGTTTTTCCTTTCTGAAACATACGGAATGTACAACTATGGTGTACATACAAAATTCTTTCAGCAGCAAGATTTTTAATTTTATTGGTCTGAACAGAAGAACCAGTTTTACTATGCTTAAGGTTCAGAAACAACATTATGTAAAGAATCAATCACAGTAAACCAGCTGTCTTAGTGAATTGGTTGCACATCATTTTACATACTCCAAATTTACTTGGCACACTGCTCACATTGAACATTGACTCTATAATTTGTTACAGCCAAAACTGGCATTCCAGCGTCCATTTGTCTGGACGCAGCATTCATCACAGATGAGGCAGTGTGCACTCTATACCTATCCATTTATCTACCCAGACTTTTCAGGAAAGAAAGTAAGATCAGCTTTATTTGTCATGTGTACATTGAAATATACAGTGAAATGCACCTTTTTTGTCAAATCAGATCAGTGAGGATTGTGCCAGAAGCAGTCCACAAAAGTCTCTCCACTTCTGGCAGCAGCATAGCATGCCCACAACTCACTGACCCTAACCATACGTCTTTGGAATGTGGTAGGTACCTGGAGGAAACCCACATGGTTGCAAGAAGAACGTACAGACTCCTTAGAGACAAGGGTGGAGGACCAATGCGGATGCAGGCAACAGTTCCATGGGTTCCTCTTCATTCACATTTATTACCTCTTAAAACCCAAGAATAACTCACATATATGACCGGACTACTCTCACAAAGGCCACCTTCAATCTTAATTCTCTTACTTCCAGCTCTTTGCAGCTTGTAACTGCTGATCAGTGCCATTCACCATAGTCTGCTGTTCAATGCTGCATTAGAAAGGTAGTTGGTGAGCTACGCTTCACAAGACTAGACCATCTATTCTCCAGCCAGCTCAAAAATGCAGCCACTCATGTCCATCACAGTTCCCGTTCTCAATATATGATTATTCATCTGAAAGAGATTGTATTTTCTCGATGTACACATCATGATAGATCAGCAGAAGACGTCTTTCGTATTCAATTCCAGCAATCCAGCATTACTGGAATTGAGTATGAAAGATGTCCTCTGTTGATCTGTTCTTAGCTATAGTCATACCTACCTCTCCTTTTTCAAGGCTGTGCTACTCTGAAGGGTGGAGAGCTGCTCGTGTGATATTTCCCTGTATGCTCTTTTTTTGGTGGCCCTCTGAAGTATGCAATAGCTAAGCTCCTATTCTTTCTACTATTCTCTGCCTCATTAGGCCATTCGATGAAGTTAGCCATTACCTGCCATATTTGACACCAGCATCTAAGGCAGCAAATGTAAGCAAGAATGGTGACAAGGAGCTACAGGAAAACTAAGAAGAGAAGAGCAAGAAGCCATTCAGTCCATACCCACAGTAACAGGAATCCTGCATCAGGCTTTCCCAAAGTCAGTGCCTTTCTGCATATGTTGTAAAATAACATTTGATTCCAGAAAGTTTCTCAAAAACCTTGTAATATCCACTACAACATTGCTGAAATGGCCTTCAGCCAGAGTGATAAAATTATTTCCACCTTTACTAAGATCTAGCTATGCTGTATCTTAGAATGATTTCCAGGATGCTACTTGGCTTACTAAGAATGGAAACAGACTTCCCAATAAATTTTAGGCCGAATCTTCAAATTCAGTTTTCCACTTCAGCTACTCATTGCATCAAGTTCTAATTCAGAAAGACCAAGCTGAATGAGAAAGTTCGGTTGTAATCATGAAACAGTGTGAGGGTGAGAAAGATATTATTCCTTTTTGTTTACACACGGCTTCATTTTCTAAATCCATCATCTTTCTGTTTAATCTCCGGCACCTGAATTCCTTTAGGGCAAGCATCTCATCGCATTAGCAAACCTGACCACTTCTTCTCAAATGGCTTACTTAATAACGCTTGGAGTCATGGTCACGAATGGATATTTAGGATCAAAACAATGTAAGGTAGCAGAGGTACTCACTGAGGTCACAAGGGTACTTAATATTCCTGTCTCGTTCACTGGAATACCTAGCTAAGCAGTTTGATCAAGAAATGCACTCATGAGCCTCATGACATTGTTTAAAAATGCAGCCTGACCTCGATCACTCTGCACATAGTGTGAACCGGGAGCACACTTTGACAGCCACCGTCAGTTTTTATTGCTACCTCAAAATTTCCGCAATGGAAACAAATCACTGGAACTGTGCAACAACATACTTCAAGCAGAGTTATCTATCTCTCTCTTTCTAAGGTTCTTCCACCAACCATAACTTTTAAGTGACAGATACTTTTTAAGCAGCAAGTTATGGAGCGTGACTGTCGCCTCCACAGCCACAGTGTCAGTGTCGTGCCGGGCAGCAGTCTACATCCTGCAGGGGTGAGTATACAGATGGATCAGGGGTAGTACAGTTCTGGAAGACTGGCATTGTGCTTCAAAGATGCTGAGACCTTTCCTGGCTCTGCACCAGTTCGGGGAAGAATGTAGACATGAACTATCCCATGCTACTAGTCATTTCATGGAGCCAGATTGACAGGCCACATGAGTGCCAACCCGAAATTCATCTTCAGTATCTTCCTTACGTCGAGTCCATCAGACACACACCCAAGTCAGCACCACTGAACAGATGCCACTATGGATAGGAGAGTATAATTCTTCTCACGCCTGACTGCAATCATTCTGGGCATCTTCTCTGATGAAACACATCCTTATAATCCGAAAGGTTACTTCGTTATACCGTTATCAGAACGGCTGCTCTGCGGGTGTAAAGGTGCTTTCTTCTCTGCAACATCTTCTTGCTCTGTGACCCTTGTGTTTCCTTGGGACATCATGCTGCAGCATTGGGCTCCCCTCCCTGCTACCGTGTGAAACTCAGCAAAGGAAAGGTGGTCCTGCAACAATAAAAGCTGGAAGTTATACACCTCATCGCCAAACATGTCACATGATATTGCTCGCAGTATACTGCTGGATGGACCTTTTTACAAACCATGATTTCCAGATTCATTTCAAAATATTTCAAAGAAGGGCGAGATCACCCAATGCTATTTAAAACTGTGTGCTTTTGATTACGGTTCTGACTGCGCAGCTACCATTGCTGCCACAGTAAGAGTTCTCACAATGTACAATAGGTCTCTTTTGCTCTACGAGTATCCTCAGCTATTACTCCTCTGTGATCTATGGGTGATAATCGTATCAGAATATTTAGGTAGTAGTGGTGCACCTGCTAAATGTCTGTATGCTGAATTGCACACAGGTGAAGATGTGTGTCAGGACTAGACCAGAGTACTGCTCTCCCCGAGGACAGATGCTGCACTGAGAGGAAGTGTTGATGATATGATATGTACTTGTCTCCTTGTCTAAGTACACCAGTGAAATGGGTGCCACGTGACATTGTTTGCAGCTGTCTAGTGCACTGACTTAATGTCCTATTGAGAGCTGAAGGATCCATTAATGAGAGTGTTTGAATATGCACCTGCTTGTTTATGGATCGAGTCCCAGCAAGTGAATACTCAACCTAAAATTAAATAAAATCACGCCCAGCAGATTTCAGACGAGCTCTACTTCTGCTGTGGGACTCGCCCACTTCAGAACTCTCGCCTATTTACAGGCATCACCTGCTCGCCTGGGGCAGGTTCCTTCTGGTCTGGGGCTTTTTGACTGCTAGAACCGACATCTGTTTGGGATCATAGCCATCACCTATAACATCAGCAAGCGGTTGAGTAGACTTAATATAATTACTTCTTTGGACCTTTGTGTGAATAATTGTGAGAGTGAGTCAATGTTGAAGGCTGTGCCTTGTATTAGTATGATTTTCCTGAAGTTATGAACCCCTGACAACTCTCCCAAACAGATCTCAACTCTGACCTCTCTGGTGTTCCTCTCCCCATCTCAGTGTTGCTCAAACTACTGTCTATCCTCACTCCACTCAACTGCAGCTGCTGCCTGCCAACCCTCTGTCCATACTGTAGATATCTACATGGCTGCAGATGACTGAGAGAACAATAGAGGGAGAGGGGTGGAGGAAGGAAGAAAGTCAGAAAAACACATGGAGAGAGGGAGAGAGACAGACAGACAGACACACACACACACACCCCTCCCAACCTGATGGCATGAGCATTGATTTCTTGATTTCTCTAACTTCTGGTAATTTCTACCCCTTCCCCCTTCTCTCTTTTCCCATTTCTCTTTCTATCTCACCTTCCCATTACCTCACTCTGGTGCCACTCAGCTTTTCCTTTCTCCCATGATCCATTCTCCTCTCCTGTCAGATTCCTTTTCCTTAGCTCTCTACTTCTTCCACCTATCACCTCTCAGCTTCTCACTTCATCCTCCCCCTCACTTACCTATGCACCTTATCCCTCACTGGTTTCACCTATCACTTGCCAGCTTCCCCTCCCCCTGACTTCTTAATTTGGCTTCTTCTCCCTTCCCTTCCAGTCCTGGTGAAGGGTCTTAGCCCAAAATGTAGACTGGTTATTCTTCTCCATAGACGCTACCTGACTTGTTAAGTCCTTCCAGCATTATGTGTTTGCTGCTTTGGATTTCCAGCATCTGCAGAATCTCTGTGTTAGAGATAGAAGTATGAGAAAAGAAACGTTGGGAGGCAGAGCATGTACGTCTGACTGGGGTGGGGGATATTTTGTAAAGGATGAGTTAATAGTGTGAATGAAAAACTATAGGTGTAATGAAGATCCTTAAACAGCAAGTACATGTCTTTGCCAATCTCATAAGTAGTACTCTTTTTGTGGTCCCATCAACCTTTATATAACTGTCGCAAGAAGTACTTGCTTCTTAGAATCTCTTGCACTGCAGGCCAATATGTCATTTGTCTTTGCCTGCATGTTTGCTTTCGGTGCTTAATGTGCATGGACTCAAAGGTTCCTTTATACTTCAACATTTCTTATCATCATTTAAATAATACCTCATCTTCCAGTTTTCCCTCCACAAAGTGGATTACTTCATACTTATCAGGCAATATTTTCCCATGCATTCAACTTACAAAGTCTCATAACCCACAATCCTCTCCAGTTCTGTTGTTGATCAGCTTGGAAGTATTGTTTTTGTTTTTTTTCTTAACAAGTTATTGATATATATTGGAATAGCTGGTCACAGGCATTTAGCCTGTAATACCCACTAGCCATCGCCTGCACCAGAGGAAATTGTATTCCAATTTTCAGTCAGTGCCAGTGTACTAATCTCAACTGCGTGTGGTTCAATTTTACATGCTAACCTCCAATGTAGACCTTTATCAGAGATCTTCTAAAAATCCAAAAGCCCGTATGCACTGGTTTCTTGTTTATCCATTCTATTGGCTGCATCCTCAAGATGCTCCAATAAATATGCCAAACTCAATTTTCCTTTCACAAGATATGAAATAAAATATGCTCTTAAGGAACTTTTATGATTATAAAAGCAAAATAAAACAACACACAAAAATTACTTTGCTTCAATGTGTGTTTTTTGGGCAGATGATATGGCAGAAAATTCTGATATACCCTCTGCCTTAGGAATATAATTGCCTCCATGGCCCACTCCTCCCTCCCTCCATAACAGAGGGATCACTCGTACTGAACTTTGATATTAGTTCCATCACTAGTTACCTCACAGAAATTCATGTTACATAATACAAAGTTGTCACTTCCATGGATTTTTAATCATGAAATCACTTCTGATTTTTCCCTGGATCTCCCCGGTTATTCTGGCTATCCATCATTTCTCCAGTGAGGAAATGAAATGTGTCTGCGTGCAGCATTCAGTCTGGGTGATACGGCTGTAATTGTGTCTGAATTTTACCATGAGGTTGTACAGTTAACATCTGAGACATGTGTGTCAGACTACATTGGAGTTCAGAAATATTACACTTCAATTCCGATTAAACAAGTAATTGGAGCAGAATGAATTGAGCTGTTTGAGGCTGGTAGAGCACTTGATATGCTACACTATATAATCGTAGATTCACTGGCCTACACCACTTATGTGAGACAATTGAACTTCTTGCAGTATCACATCCATGGCTTGACCCATTGGTATTAACTTCAAAGTATCTGCTTCCTTGAGGCCCTCTGTTGGTTGTGGTTGACCTTGGATGTTGCATCCTAGATGTCTATAGCATATGACACATAAATCACAAGACAGGACAGTATGATATGGAGAGCAAGCTGTTGCCCATGCAGCAGAACCCCCCCCCCCCCCACCCCTCCACACAGCTGATGAATCCAAAGGAATGGCAGAGACTGATACAGTTTATCACCAGCAGCGTCGCAGGAGTTGCTAGTCAGCATTGGTCTGCCTTAGGGACTCCAGCTCCAGAGCTTTCCTCGGGGTTTACTCCCAAAGCCTTCTCCATGAGTCAGTATAGCTGCAAGGCAGCAGAGATTGGAGATCAGAGTTTTGCTTCTCCTAGAAGAGCTGCCAACCATGGCTGATGAGTCTCACCTGTGGCCCATCGAAGTGACTGGTTTTAAGGAGCCAGCAGTCCGCCTTTGCTACTTCTCCTGTGAGTAGAAACGGTTCCACTGGGCTTAGTAGCTGGGTTGCACAGGAAGGACAGGAGCTGGACTTGGTTGTCAGAGCACACCATTGGGAGAATTTATTAGGTAGTGGGAGCTTATCCCCACCACCACCTCCTGACCTTAGTGAACCAGCTTCCAACAGTTTTAATTACTGGAACTCTTCTTCCCACTTACTTCACCAAGGGTTGCAGTCCAGAATATGTAAAGATGTGGACCTTTTCGCTTCCATGCCAGTCTTAACCTTTTGCCAATTAATTTCACAAGTAAAATGGCTGTTGGTGTCTGCTCTAGCTGCAGTCCACCTCCCATGTAAGATGTACAGCTAGTTTTAAGCATTGCTGGGTAAATTTCAAGGGAATGCTATCAAGCACAGTATTGGACTTCTGGCTTTTGCAGGTAACCAATCAGCAGTCTATCTAGTGCTGCGTGGACACTGAAGATCATCACTATGAGCAGGCAGCATGAAACTAACAAGCTGCTTGTAATACAATCAATGGGCACAATTTAATTGAGCAGTGCTATTCTGGTGACCAGTTTCTGGAAGCAGTTTAATTTAGCAATGTCCCCTCCCCATATGGTATTTTCAGCCTGAAATTACTGCCATTGATAGCAGAGAACTAATGGGAAGATAATGATAATGCCACTACACCATAATTGGGCAGTTTTCCCTTTTTGTAAGTACTATAGCAACAAACAATTGTTTTCTTAGTTGTGGCCAAATCCAGATTTTGGCTACGTTTGAGCAGTAGAAAATGAGATTAAAGTGATTTTGGTTTATTGCCCAGCTTCAGTGCGTGCAGTCTACGTATGGCTGAGCAATTATCTAGCTAACTCACAAATCTCACAATTTCTCAACAGAACCTATACTTTTGCCATCACTTAGGAACAGTGTCGATGAATATTGATCTAAAACATATCCTCTGACTTGATGGTAACTGAATATAAATTGAATGGCAACAGACCCAAAAAAATGGAAAAGGTGATCAATATTAAAAATGAAACGCATATATCAATTAACTGCTCATAGCGATGAATTTTATCCCAGCAATGACACAACAAAAATCTAATCTCCTTTTTGTCGTAAAGAGAAATGACCAGAATGAACGGTATATTTAACAATATATAGTCTCATTCAGTATTGTGTCATTGAACGTAGAACAGTATAGGCCCTTAAACCCACTATATTCTGCTTAATGATATTAACCTACTCCAAGATCAATCTAACTCTTCCTCTTACACAGCACATATTTCTTACATCCATATCTCTATCTAAGAGTCTCTTAAAAATTCCTATTGTATCAGCCTCAGCATTGCATTCTGGACACCATCACTTTCGGCAAAAAACCCCACCTCAGACATCTCCCTAAATGTTCCTCCAATCATCTTGAATAGATGCCCTCTATTATTGGCCATTGGTGTCTTGGAGGAAAAAAAAATCACTGTAAGTCCACTCTATCTACACCTCTCATAATCCTGTACACCCCTATCACGTCACCTGCAATCCTCCATCACTCCATAGAGAAAAGCTCTACCTCACTCATGCTTTCCTCATAAGACATGCTCTCTATTCCAGGCAGCACCCTAGTAAATCTCCTCTGCGCCAACTCTAAAACTTCCTGTAATAATGCACCACAGTAGCGCAGCAGTCAGGGTGTTGTGGAGTTTGGAATTCAATTCTGACTCTGTCTGTAAGGAGTTTATACATGAACAGCATGGGGTTCCTCTGGGTGCTCCAGTTTCCTCACACTGTCCAAAGACATACTGGTTGGTAGGTTAATTGGTCATTGTAAATTGTCCTGAGATTAGGTTAGGATTTAACAAGTAGGTTGCTGGGCTGTTTGGCTCATTGGGCAAGAAGAAACTGTCGCTAAAATAAATTAAAAGTGACCAGAACTGAACACAATGCATTAAGTGTTCTCTAGCCAGAGTTTTATAGAGCTCCAACATTACAGCGTGGCACTCTTGAACTCAATCCCCCAACTAAAGAAGGTCTCACATCATATGCCATTTTAACCATTCTGTCTACGTGCGCAGAAATTTTGACGGACCTGTAGATCAAGATCCCTCTGTGTCTCCACACTTTCAGGAATCCTAACATTAGCATTGTGCACTGCCTTCACATTTGATTTGACAAAGTATATCACTTCACACTTTACAGATTGAACTCCATCTGCTTCTCCAAATGCCTGTAGGTCAGGTCCTGAAGAACCCTCTCTATCATTTATGCCACCAATGACATAAGACTGACAGGTCTATAATTCCCAGCATTATCCCTATAACCTTTCTTAAATATAGATTACTTTCTTGGGACTTACAGTCAGCAAAAGTGACAAGGCAATAAATAATAAAGAATAAGCAAATAACATCAGAATGGAATTTATTAAGTCTTTTTATTCCGTTATATTTTCCACATGGTGGGTATCTTATACATGCACGTGCTTTTGGATAAGTGTTAGAATGTGCAAGTTTATGTGCTTTGTCGTGCTTTCACTTTGTCAATGGTTGTGGTTCCAGGGATCTCTTTATTAGTTGGTGGATATCAGTGCCATAAGAATCTTAGGGACATCCATTCACTAATTGTTATGGAAGATTCTCTGGCCAGAATGGAAGCCTGGGGTTGTGGAGTACTGTAAGCAATCCCTCACCACTCTTGCGCTCTCCTTTCCAGTCAACAAACCGTTGATTATGTGTGATTAATATACAGTTATTCTTCAGAAGTCAGGACTTGATTTCTTTCCGGATTTCTAAGGTTGGGCCTATTTCTATGGCACATTTAACCAGAAAGGAATCTCTGAAATTCTGCTACAAAATCTCATAAGAAATGGAAGAGGAATGTGCACTTTACAAGGAAGCAGAATTTCCACTGTTCCAGTTTCCAGACTATTTGTTGCTCTAATCAAGTCACTTAGAGTTGTAACCCTCTCACTCTGCCACCTGATTGAACTCAGCTTCATCCCCAATTACATTGGAGCCCAGATTTCCCCCCCCATTTTACAATAAAGACTACCCATGGCCCCGCTTCTCCAGGAGCCCTATCTTAATGGGCAGCGCAACTTCAGTCATGTCACTGGTAGCCTGGACTAACACAAATTCCTTACCAGCTGATTGGTCAAAACACCATTCAACCAGCAAAACTTTCCCCAATACTTTTACAGGACTCAATGCTCTAAGTAGTAGTTTGTCAGGAATTTAAATATTGACTCCACTCTGAACACAAGCATTGTTTGTGGATAACCTCTTTGAATCACACCAAACCTTAATCCCCGCAGCATCCGTAATAAAGTACCCTTAATCACGACACGCCTCAATTTCCATGAATGTTAGTTTAAACACTGGCTCAGATAAACATACAAATGAACTGCTTAATCAATCCTCATACAGCATTCAAAACCCCGACGGATACCCCACAAATGCAACCCTCTTGCTAGGGCTTGTGTGCCAACTTGGCCAGTTAGTTAACTCAGCTAACAGCACATGACTCAGGGGTAAGAAGGCACCTTACAAAAGCAAAACACGTCTAAAATTGGCATGATTTGGAGTTTAACCAAACCAGAAGGTTAGGATGTTCCAAGGAACGTTGATTGTAAAGAATGCTGTGTAAATACTGCCCATACACAATTATTGGTTGCCAAGAAATGACAGGTCGTACACCAGTATAAAATTACAAAGAAAGTGTATTTATGAATTTTAAACTTCAAACAATTAATAAGAAAAAAGGTAAAAAAAAAGAAAAGGGCCCATTACAGTTAAACCAGCCTAAATGTTCACATAAACATTGGAGCTCATTTCTGTAGCAGTTGGATGTATTTCTTTACTCACAGCACTGAATTCCCATCATCAACAGCAGGTGCAACGTCTCTTCTTGGAACCCTTCATTTTGCAAAGCACTCCTTGCATTTGGGTCTCCCCTTCGATGGGATCCTCTAGGTGTCTTCCCTGGTGCTCTTCTCTCCGCACCTCCCACCAAAACTAGACTACTGTCCTTCGGAAATCTCACCCCGCCCAGCTCTCTAGAATCTTATCTCATGTCCCACTGGGC
The DNA here is from genome assembly GCF_030144855.1 of Hypanus sabinus. NCBI lineage: Eukaryota > Metazoa > Chordata > Chondrichthyes > Myliobatiformes > Dasyatidae > Hypanus > Hypanus sabinus. Next base: position 24,855,235 of record NC_082714.1, on the reverse strand, counting down.
AGAACGTTACAGCACATACCCAGACAGTCCTGACTGGCTGACACAACATTCCTAAGTTAGCCAACAAGACTCCTTATCTTTAACTAAAGCCAAAACAGTCCTAATAGGACGCACTAGTTTTACAGAATACTGCTAAAATAAAAATAACTCTCAGCATTGCAGTAGAAATCCTACCCAGGGCATTGCAGAGTCATAGAGTTGTACACCAGAGAAAAAGACCCTTCTGCCCATTGTGTCTGTGCTGATCATCAAACGAATCCCACTTACCTGCATTAATTCCATGTCCCTTTACTGCTTGCTTATTCAAGTACCATTTGAGATACTTCTTCAAATATTACTGTTCCTGCCCCCCACCACCTCGCCTGGCCACTCATTCCAGTTACAAGCTACTCTTTACAAGACACATTAACCCCTCAGATCCTCTTTAAACTTCTTATCTCTTTTCTGAAACCCATATCCTCTAATCCTAGACAGCTCAACCATGGGAAATAGACTCTGAATATCTACCGTTATCTATGTCTCTCATAATTTTATACACCTCTGTTGTGTCACTTTGAAGTTTCCTTTGCTCCAGGAAAAAGAAACACAACCTGTCCAATCTCCCCTCATAATTCAGACCCTCCAATCCAGTCAGTATCCTTGTGAATCCTTTCTGCTTTCTCTCTCTCTCTCTCTGGATTATTCACATCTTTCCTGTCATGTGACAATCAGAACCACATACAATACTCTAAGGCTGCCAAACCTGTTTTGCACAACTGTAAACACGAGGAAATCTGCAGATGCTGGAAATTCAAACAACAGCACACACAAAATGCTGGTGGAACACAGCAGGCCAGGCAGCATCTATAGGGAGAAGCACTGTTGACGTTTCAGGCCAAGACCCTTCGTTAGGATGAAGGGTCTCGGCCCGAAACGTCGACAGTGCTTCTCCCTGTAGATGCTGCCTGGCCTGCTGTGTTCCACCAGCATTTTGTGTGTGTTGTTTGCACAACTGTAATATGACTTCTCTCAGTGCTTCATCCCATGCCATAATCTTACCCACCATGCTGTCTATCTGTGTTGCTACTTTCAGGGAATTACTATATGTACATGCACTCCTAGTTCTTTCTGATTAAGAACACCATGCTCTGTCTATGTTTTACCATGGCTTTAACTTCTCAAAATCCCATCACTCCGCACTTATCTGAGTTAAATCCTATCCTCTATCCCTTTTCCACTGTCCCTGTTGATCAATATATTGTTGCAAGGATTGTTTTACAAAGTGATGAAATTCCTCTCTATATTAATGCAGTAACAAAATGCAATGTGGGATATTTAGATAAAAGACTGATATATTTCTTAATCACAGACCATACTTCTTTACGCTAGAAAAATTTAAGAGCATCCAGCTGTGCGACAGATAGTTTTCACAAGTCTTCCAATGTGCAATTAACCTTCAAACTGTTTACTGAAGTAGCAAGTAGCAGTGGGAAGAATAAAGTCACAAAAATATACTGAGGATCTTCAGAGAATATTTGAATAATTTATAGATTGGTTTAAATTTCACATGTCCCTCTTAATGAAAGAAACAAGTCTAATTTCCCATCAGCATTTTGATATCACAGTCTGAAGCTACAATATGTCAGAAATCCTTCAGTTCTCCAAAGTAACCTCATGTTATAGCTGTCAAATGCTTCAATAGGTAGGAAGAGAGGACCAGAACTGGGTTATTCAGCCCCTTGAGCTTATTCTACCATTCAATTAAATGATGACTGATCTATATCAAAATTCCACAAACCTACCTTTGCTCTATATCCCCTGATAGCCTTAGCAAAATTCAATGCTTCTCTTTCTAAAGATCACAATTAGACCAGATTCAACCTTCTAAACTTCAGGGAATACAAGCCCAGTTTATCCAACTTGTCCTCAATATTTAACCCTTCACGTACTGGCATCATTTTTCTGAATCTCCTTCGTATTCCAATCCTAAATTACTGTTCATAAGGTGATATAAATTGGACATGGGTTCCAGACGTGGCTTGGCCAGCACTCTAGGCAAATGAGATATCACTTTCTTGCTCTTGTATTCCAGACTCTTTGTGAAATGTCAGCATTAGCTTTTTTTGATAGTTTGTTGCCCTGTCCATTAGATTCTAGTCATTGTTTACAATGGATATTTAATTCTCTTAAACCACTGACCCTAAAAAATTTGTATTCTAAAATAATCTCCAATAGGATCCTACCACCAAGCACAACTTCCCCCCCCCCACTTTCTGCTTTCCACAGGGGTCACTCTACAACAGTATCCCACCAACAAACAAGTTTCCCTCCCCCCCCCCACTTTCTGCTTTCCACAGGGGTCGCTCTACAACAGTATCCCACCAACAAACAAGTTTCCCTCCCCCCCCCCACTTTCTGCTTTCCACAGGGGTCGCTCTACAACAGTATCCCACCAACAAACAAGTTTCCCTCCCCCCCCCACTTTCTGCTTTCCACAGGGGTCACTCTACAACAGTATCCCACCAACAAACAAGTTTCCCTCCCCCCCCCCACTTTCTGCTTTCCACAGGGGTCACTCTACAACAGTATCCCACCAACAAACAAGTTTCCCTCCCCCCCCCACTTTCTGCTTTCCACAGGGATCGCTCTCTATGCGACTCCCTTGTCCATTCACCCTCCCCACTGGTCTCCCTCCTGGCACTTACCCTTGCAAGCAGAACAAGTGCTACACCTGCCCCGACACCTCCTCCCTCACCACCATTCAGGGCCCCAAACAATCCCTCCAGGTGATGCGACTCTTCATCTGTCAGTCATATACTATGCCCAGTGCTCCTGGTGTGGACTGCTGTTTATCGGTGAGACCCAACTCACCTACCCTGGGGGATCACTTGGCTGAGCACCCACGCTCTGTCCGCCAGAAACAGCAGGATCTCCCAGTAGCCACCCACTTTAATTCCACTTCCCATTTCCATTCTGACATGTCAATCCATGGCCTCCTCTACTGTCACAACGAGGCCATACTCAGGTTGGAGGAACAACATCTTATACTGTCTGAATAGCCTCCAATTTCATGACCTGAGCATCAATGTCTCGAACTTTCGGTAATGCCCCTCCCCCATCATTCCCCATCCCCTTTTCCCCTTTTCCCTCTTTCACCTTATCTTCTTGCCTACCCATCACTCCCCTCTGGGCTCCACCCCCTTTTCTTTCTTCCACGGCCTTCTGTCCTCTCCTATTAGATGCCCCTTCTCCAGCCCTGTATCTCTTTCACCAATCAACTTCCCAGTTCTTTACTTTACCCTTCCCCCTCCTGGTTTCACCTATCAGCTTGTGCTTCTCCCTCCCCACCTTTTAACTCCAACTCCTCAGCTTTTTTTCTCCAGTCCTGCTGGAGGGTTTCAGCCTGAAACGTCCATTGTACTTTTTTGCATAGATGCTGCCTGGCCTCCCGAGTTCCTCCAGCATTTGTGTGTGTTGCTAGGAAAAAAAATTGGATTTGTCTTTCTTAAATACCAAGTGGGTGAATTTGCAATTCCATAGAGTTCTGCCTCTTATTTAGTCTATTTAATCTGTAATAAATTTCTGCTCCTAGCCCCACAATTTGCTGAGTTAACATCAACTTTGATTCAGGACATAACCACGCATGGCGAATTGCAAAGGCAGATCCCTAGACGTTTTCTTCCATCATATTCTTTGCATGTGTTGGTGCGTGGCCAAGCGGTTAAGGAGTTGGTCTAGTGAAGGTCGCTAGTTCGAGCCTCAGCTAAGGCAGTGTGTTGAGCAAGGCACTTAACCACACATTGCTCTGCGACTACACCAGTGCCAAGCTTGCCCATCCCTTGGACAACATCGGTGGCGTGGAGAGGGAAGACTTGCAGCATAGGCAACTGCTGGTCTCCCATACAACCCTGCCCAGGCCTGGTTCTTTGCATCCTACATCCACACCTTCAGCTTCCCGAGTTTTTATTTTTATTACTGTCTTCTCTAGAAGTTTATTGTCAAGTCTGAGGAATCTATCCACAGTGATAATGATTTGAACAATCTTTTCAGAAGAAGGCAAGGTAATGGGTACAAGAATTGGTATGTCACATTGCTGCTGTACAAAGTGCTGCTGAGACATATTTGGAGTATTGGATACAATTCTGGTCACCTAGCTATAGGAAGGAGGTCATTAAGATGGAAAGGGTGCCAAAAAGATTCACAAAGATATTGCTGGGACTTGATGGTTTCAGTTCTAGGTGGACATTTGATTGGCTGGAGTTGTTTTCCTGGAATACAGGAGATTGAAGGGAAATCTTATAGAAATACATCAAATCATGAGGGGTATTAAAAAAAAGGTGAATGGTCATATTTCCTTTTATTCCCAGGGTAGGTGAGTCTAAAATTAGATGGCATAGGTTTAATAGGTGGGGAAAATATTTAAAAGAAACCTGAGAAATAAGTTTTTCACATAAGAGGATATATGAAATAAGCTTCCAGCAGAAACAGAAGAGGTGGGTGCAATGTTTACAAGAATGTTAACAGGTATTTGGTTAGAATAAATATGGAAGGAAATGCCTTGAGCAAAGTTGGGCCAAAGGCACTGTTTCAATGCTGTATAACTCCATGACTTTATTCTCTTTACTCTCTGAACTAATTGTCCCAGCAGATGGAATCTTCACAATTAGCATTAAACTAATAGGGTTGTTACTGGGACTGGATTACTTGAGTTATAAACAGAGACTGGATGGGCTAAGGCTCTAATACTGTTTGCTGATGATAGATTTAAAATTTGGCTGAGTGGTGTCATAATAACAAGCTCTCACTCAATGTCATCAAGACCAAGGAACTGATTATAGACTTCAGGAGAGGGAAACCAGAGGTCCATGAGCCAGTCCTCATCAGGGGATCAGAGGTGAGGAGGGTCAGCAACTTTAAATTCCTGGGTGTTACTATTTCAGAGCATCTGTCCTGGACCCAGCATGTAAGCACAATTGTGAAGAAAGCACGGCAGCGCCTCTACTTCCTTAGGAATCTGTGGTGATTCGGCATGTCACCTAAACTTTGACAAACTTCAATAGTTGTACGGTGGAGAGTTTATTGACTGGCTCAGAACCTGGTGTGGGAACACCAATGCCTTTGAATGGAAAATCCTATAAAAGATAGCTGATTCAGTCTAGTAATCATGGGTAAAGCATTCCTGACCATTGAGCATAGCAAAACGCGGTTGTTGGAAAGCAACACCCATCATCACAGATCCCCACCGCTCTGGTTATGCTCTTTATTCCCTGCTGACATCAGGTAGAAGGTACAAAAGCCTCAGGACTTGCATCACCAGATACAAGAACAGTTGCTACCCTTCAACCATCAGGCTCTTGAACAAAAAGGGATAACTATACTCACTTGCCCATCATTGAGATGTTCCCACAACCAATGATCACACCTTAAGGATTCTTTATCGCTTTGTTGCATTTGCACAGTTTGTTGTCATCTGCACTCTGGTTGATCTTTCATTGACCCTGTTATAGTTACTATTCTATAGATTTGCTGAGAATGCCCACAGGAAAGTGAATCTCGGGGTCATATATGGTGACACATACTTTACTTTATTGTCACCAAACAATTGATACTAGAGTGTACAATCATCACAGCGATATTTGATACTGCGCTTCGCGCTCCCTGAAGTACAAGTCGAAGTAAATATAATAAAAATGTAAATTATAAATCATAATTAGAAAATAGAAAAGGGAAAGTAAGGTAGTGCAATTCAGATCTGGATATTTGGAAGGTACGGCCCAGATCCGAGTCAGGATCCGTTCAGCAGTCTTATCACAGTTGGAAAGAAGCTGTTCCCAAATCTGGCCATATGAATCTTCAAGCTCCTGAACCTTCTCCCAGAGGGAAGTGGGACAAAAAGTGTGTTGGCTGGGTGGGACTTATCTTTGATTATCTTGGCAGCACTGCTCCCACAGCGTGCGGTGTAAAGTGAGTCCAAGGATGGAAGATTGGTTTGTGTGATGAGCTGGGCTATGTTCATGATCTTCTGCAGCTTCTTCTGGTCTTGGATGGGACAACTTCCACACCAGGTTGTGATGCACCCTAGAAGAATGCTTTCTACGGTGTATCTATAAAAATTAGTGAGTGTTTTAGGGGACAGGCCAAATTACTTCAGCTTTCTCAGGAAGTAAAGGCGCTGGTGGGCCTTCTTGGCAGTGGACTCTGCTTGGTTAGACCAAGTAAGGTCATTTGTGATATTCACCCCGAGGAACTTAAAGCTTTTGACCTGTTCCACCTGTGCACCACTGATGTAGATGGGGTCGTGCGGTCCACTACTCCTTCTGAAGTCTACAGCCAATCCCTTCATCTTGCTGATGTTGAGGGATAGGTTATTGTCTTCGCACCATGCCACCAGGTTCTTAATTTCCTCTCTGTACTCAGATTCATCATCACCTAAGATGCGGCCTACAATTGTGGTGTCATCAGCAAACTTATATATTGAGTTTGATGGAAACTTGGCTACACAATCATGGGTGTACAGTGAGTACAGCAGGGGGCTGAGTACACAGCCTTGTGGGGCACCAGTGCTCAGAGTGATTGTAGAGGAGAGCTTGTCCCCTATTTTTACAGCCTGGGTCCAGTCTGTGAGGAAGTTGAAGATCCAGCTGCAGATCTGAGTGCTTAGGTTCCAGAGCTTAGGAATCAGTTTATTTGGAATGATGGTATTAAAGGCAGAGCTGTAGTCAATGAAAAGAAGCCTTACATATGCGTCTTTATTCTCCAGGTGTTCTAAGAAGGAATGTAGTGCCAGAGAAATGGCATCTGCTGTTGACCTGTTGCTCTGGTAGGCGAATTGCAAGGCATCGAGATTGACCAGTAGGTTACAGATGGTGAATGCCATAACCAATCGCTCGAAGCACTTCATAGCAATTGATGTTAGAGCCACAGGTCGATAGTCACTCAGGCATGCCACCTTGCTTTTCTTCGGCACCGGGATTATCATTGACTTCTTAAAACATGAGGGGATCTTAGACTGAAGCAGGGAGCAGTTGGAGATGTCAGCAAACACTACAGCTAGCTCGCTTGCACAGGGCCGGAGAACCCGTCCCGGGACGCCATCTGGGCCCATCGCCTTCCTTGGATTTATCTTCAGGAAGGCTCTTCTAACGTTCTCCTCGGTGATGATGAACCTCGATGCCACCAGGTCCGGTTCATCCGGTTCATCAGCTCCTCTTCTGTTCGAATCTTGTGTAGAATACGTTAAGTTCATCAGGAAGAGAAGCGCTACAGTTATTGATATTCCCAGCCTTTTCTTTGCGCCCAGTGATCTCATTTAGACCCTGCTATAGTCTACTGGCATCGCTCTGGTTAGCCTGGGCTTCCAACTTGGCTCGATATTCCCTCTTGGCTCCATTAATAGCTTTACGGAGGTCACGCCTGGATTCTGTGTAGCGACTGGTATCCCTGGACCTAAAAGCCACAGCTCTAACCTTCAAAAGGGATTGGACCTCATAATTCATCCAAGGTTTCCGGTTAGGGAATACCCGGATTGTCTTGCGAGGCACACAGTGTGCATTTCCAGATAAAGTCTGTGACAGCTGAGGCATACTCATCGAGGTTAGCTGCCGAGTCCTTGACTACTAACCAGTCCACCGATTCAAAGCAGTCACAGAGGATCTCATCCATTTCCTCTGTCCAACGCAACACCACTTCTGACACTGTGACCTCCCGCTTCAATTTCTGATTGTAAGCCGGGAGGAGGAGTACGGCATGAAGGTCCGATTTTCCGAAGTGAGGTTGTGGAACAGAATGGTAGGCATCCTTGACTGCTGTGTAGCAGTGGTCAAGTATATTAGGGCCTCTAGTGGAGTAGGAGGCATGTTGGTATAACTTTGCAGTGCTTTTCTGAGGTTGACCTGGTTAAAGTCCCCGGCTGTAATGAACAAAGCCTCCGGGTACCTGGTCTCAAGTTCACTGATGTTGGCATACAGTACTTTTTACAGTATATGTACTTTTATAATAAATTCACTTTGAACTTTGTTTCCCTGGAATGTAGCAGGCTGAGGGGTGAACTTATAGAGGTATAATTTGACTATTTCTTTCTTCTTTCCTCTTTAACCATGAAATGACATTTGACTTTTTTAAAATAATATTCCTTGATCTTTTTTTGTGACTGAGGAGTTGAAGGAATAGGAATCGAAAACAGGAATGGAAAGACCTGCAGCAATTGAAGACAAGTAGAGGGCTATTACAGGGTACCTGTGTTCTTGCATTTTTTAGTCCCATGTACACCCAGTATTCATCAATGCTTTTAGTTCTGCAGGCTCATAATACTAGAATTCTGTTCCAGAACCCATCTTCCTCCCTATAGTTGCTTTCTCATTCATTTCCCTTTCAAGCCAAGCTCTTTGACCAAGCTTTTGCTAAATTTGCCTCTTGATGTGGCCTGGTACCAGATACTGTTTCTGAACAGTCCATTGAAGTGCCTTGCACAGTTTCACTACATTAAAGATGCTAGGAAAAAGCAAGCTGATGCTACAATCTAACAAATGACTTCAGTAGAGAAGAACGTAATTATGGAGATCAGTAATGAGTATATTTATTTCTAGTTCACGGGTGAGTTTGCAGCAGAACTACATTGTCTGCTATAGCACTAACTGTTGTCCATGATCAAGCCTCGCAGGTCATTTCTTGTTGCTCTCAGGGTATCTGCATACCCAAACTTCTACATCTCAGAACCAATTTTAGGGATGTACATGCATGGCTGTGCATGGAAAGGGTTAATTACAATATTCATTATGTTCCGTAATAGTGACCTGTAACTTTATAGATGGGAACGCGCAAGTCAGGTTAGTTGTAATAAGCAATCAACTGTTGCAAGCTGAATTATCTTGGATCAATGACCACTTTAGTCACTTCAGGAAAACAAATTAAAAGGCGCAGTCGTGCAAGTTGACATAACTTATGTAAGACATGCAGTGTGGCATAAGAGAAACATCTAAGAGTCCACCATTCTTCTTAGATATATGAAATGGCAGTGAATCAATAACAGTTAAATGTAACAAGAGTGAAACTATTGATGAAATAACCAAGTTGTGGAAAATGTTGTTTAATACCAAGGTTATCCTTTAGCATGAAAATCAAAAAAATCTGCAGATGCTGGAAATATGAAATAAAAATTTCAGAAATTCCAGGAAAAACTCAACAGGTGAGGTAGCATTTGCAGAGAAAAAACATTTCAGGTCAAAAATTTAAAGATCATTCATCATGCCCTTAAACATCAATGTAATGAAAATACCTCATCTGCATAACTGTATTCCATAATCTAAAATTGTATGGATTGTCATACATATAGAATTCAAAAATATTATATAATCAGATGCTTCTACTAAGGAATTGTATGCATCAAAGCTGAAGGTATTGAGGCCAAAGCTGCTAATGCTTAAATCCATTGCCACCATCAGGAAGTCTGGTAGATACACCCTTGTATTTTCATCTATAAAAATTGCTAAAGTGCTTAAGAAGTTTGTGACACCTGATTTTGTAACTATAGACCAATAACTTTTATTTTAGAACAATAGATTTTAGAAATAATAATCAAGGACAGACTTGGCCAAGCATGAACCAGTTAGAAAAATAATAACAGAAAATGCTGGGAACGTTCAGCAGGTCAGGCAGTATCTAAGGAAAAGTAACAGAGTTAATGATTTAGGTAAAAGACTCTCCATTTAATCTTAAGGACATTTATGATAAAATAAAGCAGAGGATCAGAAAGTGAAACACAGTTGTGATACACATGGACCTTTATAAAGAGTTTGAAAAGGTGCCACAGAATAGGCTTGTCATGAATTTTGAAGTTCATGGAATAATGAATTGAATTTATTTAAATCTTGCATCCATCCCACAACGTGAGAGAGTAAAAATCTTGTGTTATGACTCCGTCGCAATGTACAGACATGTGAATTTATAAATCTAAAGATGTAGAAAGAAGCTGTCCTGTAACCTTGTGGTCCTGGTTTTAATGCTGCAGTACCATTTGCCAGATGGAAGCAGCTGAAACAGTTTATGGTTGGGATGACTGGTGCTCCAGTCTTTCTTTACGCGCCTGCTGCCGTAAATATTCTCAGTGGTGGGAAGTTCACATACACAGATGTGCTGGGCTCTCGGTACCGCTCTCTGCAGTGCCCAGCAATCAAGGTTGGTGCTGTTCCCATACCAGCTGGTGATACAGTCAGTCAGGATGCAATCAATGGTGCTCCTGTAGAATGTCTTGAGGATTTGGGGGCTCGTGCCAAACATTTTCAGTCGGCTGAGGTGGAAGAGATGCTGCTTGGCTTGTTTTGCCACATGGCTGGTGTGCACAGTCCATGTGAGATCTTCAGAGATGTGCATAGCGAGGAACGTGAAACTACTCACCCTCTCAACTGCAGAGCCATTGATGTTGACTGGGATGAGCCTGTCTCCATTCTTCCTGTAATCCACAATCAGTTCTTATTTGGAATGTAATAAGAAGGAATGTAATAAAATCAATACAAATCGGTTAATTAACAGGAAACAGAGCAGAAGAGAAAGATTGTTTTTTGAGTGTTCAGTGGACTGCCCCAAAGAATGGTATCAGTGCCACTGTTTTCCTGAACATAATTAATTTTCTATACTTGGGTGCACCAGGCAGAATTTCAAAAGTAGCACCTAACACAAGCGTTGAATATATAGTGAACTATGAAGAGGATAGTAACATGAAAGGAAATAAGGACAAGTAGATGGTGTTTAACACTGAGGAAAGTGAAGTGTTATGTTTTGGTAGGGAAAATGAGGGGAGTCAAAATAAACCTGGGTAACAATTCTAAAAGGGAGTAAAAAAAAAACCTGGGTATGTGATATATACATACATAGTTCATAAAAATGACAGGGCAATTCATAAAGTACTTAAAAATATAGGGAATCCTGAGATTTATAAATAGAGGCATAGAACACAGGAGCAAGGTGACTGAGATGAATTTAATTAAACATTGATTTAGCTATAACAGGTGTATGGTGTCCATTTCTGGTACCTCATTAAAGGAAAGATGGGAAGGCTTTAGAGAAAATGTAAAGAGAGTATCACAATATACCCTGTGATGAGAAACTTCAATTATGCAATATACTGAAGAAAATAGGTTGGTTAATTTTGGATCAGAGGGGATCTGAGAAAAGAATTTTAAATCAATGAAGGCCTAGACAAAGTGTATGGAGAGAGATTGTTCACTATGACAAAGTGGTCAAAAATGAGTGGACATGCAATGCGAATGTTTGGTAAAAGAACCACAAGTGTCATGAGGAAAACTGTGAGTAGTTAACATCCTGAGTAATAATGGAGACAAACTCAATTGCAGCATTTAAAAGAGAGCTAGCAAATATCTCAAAAAAATTATAAGCTGTGCGGAGAAGGTGGAGAGAGTGGGAATAACTGGATTGCTCTTCCAGAAAGTCATTGTAGACCTAAGAGATCAAATCACTACCTCCTATTTGTAATTCCTGTTTCTTGTTGGACTTTGTATCTCCCTCGTGTCCCTCACTATCCACCTAAAACCCTGCCATTGCATTCTGAGCTGAAGGGCTCTTCTTCCATGCAATTGTTTTCCCCACAGCTGACTCAGAACTTTGACCTGACAATGTATGTCATAGTGTTGAAGCTAGTGGAGCTGCTGCCTCTAAACTCTAATGACCTACGCTCAATCCTGTGACTTGTGGATTTCCTCTGGATGCTCTGGTTTGTAGGTCAATTGACCTCTGTAAATTGCTTTAATGTGTAGGTGAATCTGTAGGGAATTGATGGCTATGAGAGGAAAGCAAAATGGGAATTGTGTAAATGGGTGATAATAATGCTTCATACTGGCTCAGCAGGCTGAAGGGTCTATTTCGATTTTGTGTTACTCGATGACTCTATAACTATTGCCATTCATATGAGGGAAGAGCATAGACATAGCAGATAGAACCTTCTGAATCAAAACATGGAGTCATTGGTTTTAATTGAGTTTAAACATCTCTTGATCATCTGAGTATCACTGAGTGCCAGAATTCCTGGCTTCTCTGCCCACAAGCCTGTTAACCATGAAAAAAAATCAACTGGCATATTTCCATTGCAATTTGCTTAAAGGTGGCGATTTGCCTAAAGGAAAATAGTAGAAGTGACAAAAGATGACAGAGAGGGAAAGGGACCTCCTCCCTTCCCATCCCCTGTGATAGTCTTGAAAGTGGGCAGTGAACAGGATCGAAGTGGAACCCTAGAGCAACACACACAAAATGTTGGAGGAACTCAGCATTTATGGAAATGAATAAACAGTCAACATTTCAGAAGCAGAGTCATTCACAAGTCCAGATGAAGGGTTTCAGCCTGAAATATCGACTGTTTATTCATTTCTATTGATGCTGCCTGTCCTGCTGAGTTCCTTCAGCATTTTGTGTGTGTTGCTCTGGATTTCCAGCATCTCTTTGTGCTCATAAGTGGAACCCTAGTCAGTTTATGGAATCAATTAAAATGAAAACCAAAAAAAAGATTTCTACCTCAAAATGGTCAGTCCAGATCCCACAACACATGCTTTTAGCTGATTTTGAACCACTGAGTTCAATATCGCTGTTTCTTCAACTTGAAAAGTTCTGCTGATTGACTTGATTCTTACAATTTACATTACTCTCACAGTAGGCTCACTGTCCACACTTAAGAAGTGAAGTTTCAACACTGAAAGATTTATGCTGTGATATGACGATAAGCAATACATCAGCCCGGGCACAGACAGCATTCCATTAATCATATTGTAAAGTCTGTTGGCATGTCAATACAAGATTCATGTTAACTGATCATTCACATTTTTGTGACTATGTAATGTAGTATATGTCAAATTAGAAGTCAACATATCGCTGCATAAATGATGCATGAAGGTCTGCTTTAAGTTACAGTGAAGTTAGTTGACAAGAACAGTTCTGCCTCAGGAGGTCAACAGCAATTGCAACTGCAGGGTGTTTGTATGTACTGCAGATGCCACTGAATTTCAGCTGGATACAGACAAACACGGCTGAAGGTATTGCACCACAATGTGTTTTATTGTAATAATTCTTTGTGAGAAATATAAACCCAAACTTAGTATTATATTCTTTGTTGAGAATAAAACAGAATGAAAATTGAAAAACTGTTGCACTTTATCCATGAGATGGACTAGTTATAAAATCAATGGGATAGGTAGGAGTGATCTGTGAACTAGGATGACAGTTTCCAGGATGTCTCAGAAGCAGATATCTTCTAAGCCTTTCAATGAGATTACTTGAAATTGTTGCCAAGCATCCAAGGTAACCAATTTAGGTTCAATTTTAATGAGAAGTCATCTGCCTAATGGCAGCCATTGTGAAGGAAGGATAATTCTCCCATTGTCACATTATAACTCCTGGGTCTTGTCAGAATGCTGCATAGGGCTTTCAAAATTCTGAGAACTGCACTGTCCTTTTTACATCAAAATGAAGATGTACCACTCTTGTAATGAAAAACAACAAATTATCCTGGAAATGTTGAGCAGATGAGGAGGGATCTGTGAATCGAGAACCAGAGCTAACTTTTCAAGTCAATGAGCCTTCAACAGAGTCCTTGAAGACTAGCAAAACAGGAATAGACCTCATATTTACCTCTGTTTATCTCTCCAGATGCTACCTGAGCTGCTGAATGTTTTCTGGATTTCTTTTCCTTTTTCAGTTTTCTTACAGATGCTTCAGTGTTAGTTTCAAAAAAATCACAGTCAAATCAGATATCAATGACCTTCCAAGATTCTGCAGATTCTTCCATCCAATTCTTATTGAAATGTGCCATATCTCTAATCTGGATTGTGTTGCCGTTCATGTAGTGTCTCCATCTAAATTATGAAGAATAATAGATGGAACCTTCTCTTTAGGCAGTTCCTCACTATCAAGTATGCTTCCTCTCTGGTATTGTGATTCTGAAATAACTGTTGAAACTAACTGAGAAATGCAGATCATGCCAAAGATGACCGGGGAGTATCCATGGAGGGGTATAAGCAGTCGATGTTTCATAACCCTAACCCCTCATTCCCTACATAGATGCTGCCTGACTTGCCAAGTTCCTCCAGTATTTTGTGTGTGTTGCTCAAGATCTTGAGCATCTGCAGAATCTTTGTATTTATGACCTGAAATTGGCTGAAGGGCAGCGTGTGAGATGATCACTACTGCCTCCACTTATACAGGTTTTCTGTGTGTTGTTCATGCATAGACTTGAGCTTCTCTATTTCACCCTGAATATTTGTTTCCAATTCCAAGATCAAAAGCTAGACAAGTTTTAGAAACTTCCTCTGTCCACCTGGTAAGCCAGAGACAAAGCTCAGAACCGTGTCTGCTTCAGGAGTTTGGAGTCAGTTGTGTTGAGTGATATAGCTATCTAAGTGTATTTAGGCCCTTAATGTTGATGATGTTGACCTGGAAAATGTTCATTTAAATCTCAATGGATTTGGAGGATTTTGCACAGATAACATTGATGGTATCTGTGCTGTCTTTACGACAGTTATTTAGTTTATAATATTTTCGCTTAGTAATTCATTCAATAGTATTTTCTAGTTAGAATTAGAAGTGTTTAAAGTGTATTCATTGCATGTAAAATATATCGGCATGCGATGACGTCACATCCGGTTTCGCCGCGTCTTGTGGGAAAACACCGGTTTGAAATTAGCGCGAGGGTGGGGGCTTTCCACGAGGCTCACCTGAGCACAAGCAGTTTTGCAGGCATGAGAAATCACAGTGAGAGCAACGCTGTAAGTTAATAGATAATCGATATATTGAACTAAGATGTTAATGCTGATCCTGTTAGAGGTAACGACGGTAGATAATGTTTATGCTTTCGTTAGTTAAAGAGTCGCGGATAGTTTGCATGGAAGTGTATTTAAAGTAGTCAATGGAGCAGGTAAACTCTCCCTGTATACTGCACCTTAGTGTAATGTAGTTATAGTCACCTTTGCAAGTATTTACACTTGAAATGTGATATTAAGGAAGGAACAAATACTGTATCAATCTTGTATTGTTTTATCAACAGTTTTCACCATATGTTAATGTGAAGAGTGAACAGTAAATGGTTAATCTTACTGCGATCTGGTTCTTATTAACTGTGGTTTATCCGGACGTTAAATTCGGCGTTTCGTTACACCCGAAGGAGAACGTGACAGTATCCTTCTGGTACTTAAATGTGCCTTTGGTAGGTAGGCCATGTCTTAGAAGCATACAAGAAGGCCAAAATCATTGCTGTTCTTTAGACCTTGAGCTTTTTATTCACAATCTTCAGGTCTTGATTTTCATATGTGCTTTTCCTCGGTCAGCCAATGTCACTGAAAGCAATAGAACCACCATTGATGGAATGAAGGTACCTCTGATGTCTTGGCTTTCAAAATATGAAAGCTGGATGAAGCTTTCACACAGTTCTGAGATAACTGTAAAATTTGTAAATGCACCAGCAAAATTCAACAGATCAAAAGTAAACCCACTGAAAGAGTTCAGATTTGTGACCAAGGTGTTATCATTAACTGTAAGGTTGGACTGTGCCAGATCCCAGAATACACTGAATCAGGCTTGTTTGCTAAGGCTCACCATTCATATTAATCTTTCTTGGATGTGCCTACGTCCAAGACTAAACTTGACAGGAGAGTAGATTTAAACTGTTGTGCCACCAAGCCTCCCCTCCTGTCGAACCCATGTGCTTCTACAAAGAGCTTGTGTTATTTTGTTACTTTAAAATAGTCACGGACATTTTAAAGTTATTTAAGTAGAGTTAAATAATTAAAACTATAAAATAAACTTCTAAGCAATATTAATTTTTTTTTAGAAAATTGAAATAAAGTAATTCAAAGAAACTCATGCAGTGGTATGGTTATTTACACCAGTCAATCCTCTCTCTGGCATGATTCCCGTGACTCAGCAATGAGCAAGCATCTGACCAGCAGCTCTTCTTGGACTTGTGCTTAGTCCAACTAAAGGTCTGACAGGAGCTGAGTCATTAACAGCTGTTACTCAACGCATATCTGCCAATTTTGTTGCCTTGCCTTCAAACAGGGCAGGGTGAAACTTGACCTCTTCACTTATCTTTTGGAATGTATTAATTGCTGATGCAAGAGATGTTATGACCAACGTATGTTTTGATGTGTCAATATACGCTTGACAAATAAAGCTAATCTATAACTGATCACAGAACTGGATCAGTCTGAACATCTGATTGAATTGTGTGCAGTTTCACTGGTGTCAGCTTGGAGATTTTGCAGATCTAAGCAAGCATTAAGTCTAAAGCACTGCACAAGAAGCTACCCAGTCCCCTCCCTTTCTCCTGGAACTGACCCCCTACAACTCTAGGTGTACAACATTGTTCCTGCAACTTCATATACGACATTTGGTACTCTTGTATGACCTTTCCTACATCAGTAAAACACATATGCTCTGCCTGCTGAGGCTTTCTTGACCTTTCATTTCAACTCCCATTCCCATTCCCACAGTGGCCTGTCAGTTTTTGGCCTTCTCCACTGCCAGGGTTAGATTAATCTCAATCTAGAACAACATATCATATTTTGTCTGGTTAGTCCATGACCCACAGGTATGACTATTGATTTTTCCAATTTTAGGGAACCCACAATCACTGTATTCCATTTTCTCTCCTCTTGGTCCCTACTCATTGCCATTTTGTTTCTTTTCTCTTCCCACTTGGTTCCATTGATGTATTATCCACATATCTGGTTCTCTTCTCCTCTCTCCCAACTTGCACCACGGACCTATCATCCCTGCCTTACATGGTTCTATTTATCACTTTCCTTCTGTATCGGATTCCAGCATCCACACTCTTGTGTTTCCAATTATTACCTTTCAGGCTCTTCCGCTGCCTCCACCTTTCCCTCTCCCACCTAACAACATTTGCCTTCCTATTTTTCTCTTTCCTCATCCATCTCTGCCTCTGCATCCCAACTCTACCCATTTCACTCTGCCACCTAGGTCCATCTCCTTCCCTACCTGGTTGTACAGATGAAGCCTAATCACTTCTTGCTGGCACTAATGCAGAATTTTCACAGACTTCACTAGCTCTTTCAATTATTCTTTTAAAAATATTTGCATTAATGATAAAACAAAACAAATAAAATATTAGTCAGACCTCAAGTTTTGACCAGCCCCTACCTCACATCTCCCTCTTACTTCTTTATGCTGGTTATCTTTCCTCCGCACTCTCAGTCCTGATGAAGAGTCTTGATTGGAAACATTGAACATCCCTTTGCTCCAGACTCCAGAGTCTGTTTCTTGCTCTAGATTCCAGCATCTGCAGCCTCTCTTCTGTCTACTCAGGAAGCTTTCTGCCACAATAACTGGAGATGTTTTTGCAAGTTGCTCCAGTGTGAAAGACCATAAGGCCATAAAACATATTTCATCCATTGAGTCTGCTCCATCATTCCATTATGGCTGCTTTATTATTCCCCTCAACCCCATTCTCCTGCCTTATCCCCCTAACTTTTGATGCCCTTACCAATTAGGAACCCATCAACCTCCACTTTAAATATACCCAACAATCTTGCTTCCATGGCCATCTGCGGCAATGAATTCCACAGATTCACCAACCACTGGCTAAAGTTAATCCTCCTCATCTCTGTTCTAAATGGACACCCTTCTATTCTGAAGCTTTGCCCTTGGGTCCTGAAATTCCTCACTATAGGAAGCATCCTCTCCATGTCTACTCCATCTCGGCATTTCAAAATTCAATAGGTTTCAGTGAGAAACCCTTCATTCTTCTAAACTCCAGCAAGAACAGGTCCAGAACCATCAAACGCTCCTCATGCATTAACCCTTTCGTTGCCAGGATCTTTCACCCTCTCTGGCCTCTGGACCCTCAGAGCCAGTACATGGAGTAATTGGCTTGAACTACGTAAATGTAATTGAAGGAAAGAGGAAGCTTGATAATTTGAATGGGTGGAAAAGAAATGGGAGCAGATCTTGTTACGATGATAAACAATAAATTAAGGAAGGGCGCATGTGGAGCACAGACACTGGGATCGGATTGTGTACGGAATGGCCTGTTTCTGAGTTGTACCTACTGTGAATGTAAATCAGTAAGTTTCTTGAAAATGGAAGCAGCTGGAATACCTGCAAGAAGGGGCAGGAAGTGCTACTTCATAGGGCTAGCTCACCGCATCACTGTTGGCACAAACCTAACTTGCCCCATGCCCTTTGCTTTTCCACTCTGATGTTGTAGCTCATCGACCTGGGAACCACAATCCCCCTTGTTCTAAATTCCTGGAGCAAATTGACTCAGACGAGATGGAGTCTCCAATAATATTTTCACCTTTCACCAATTAGTCCTAATTGATAGAACTATCAATTCTGCCGACAATATTTCAATGACTAGTGGTGGTTGTTGGGTTGTCCAGGTGAAGCCTAACCAATTCAGACTGGCACTAATGCAGAATTTCTTCATAGGGGAGGGACTTCAACCACGGTGACTAGGATTCTTTAAAAGTTCTGTTCATTTTGCATTAATAATAAGACAAAGAGAGGAAATAAACCCATTAGTTAGATATATTGGTTCTGTAAGGTTATTGTAGACAGAGAAGGTGGTGGGGATAAGCTCCCACTACCTATTAAATGCTCCCAATGGCGTGCACCTCAAATAGCTTCTGGCTAACAAGTCCAGCTCCTGGCCTTCACGTGTGGCTTAACTACTAGCACGGAAATGCCACTTCTACTGATAGGAGAAGAGGCAAAAGTGGGTTACTGGCACCTTAAGAACAGTCACTTTGGGCAAAGGGGACTCATCAGACTGATCTCAGACCTCCACCACCTTGCAGCCACACCCACTCAGGAGTATACACAAAGTAAACCTGATGCAGTCTGCAAGTGAACTGTGACATGGGAGAAGATTTGTTTTCCAGCAAGGAAATAACTCCAAGCATAAAGACAAAGCTACATCAGACTAAATGACAAAGTTAATGTCCTGGAGTGGCCAAGTCAGAGTCCAGGCCTCAATGAATTGAAAATTTGTGGTTGGTCTTGAAAAGAACTGTTGACTCACGATCCCCATGCAATCTGACAGACCTTGACGAGTTTTGTAAAGAAAAATGGGGAAAAATTGCAGTGTCCAGATGTGCAAAGCTGATAGAGATCTATCCACACAGACTCTGCAGATCACTTTGTAGGCATCTGTTTTCACTTTTATATGAAACAGTCTTTTTCCATTAGTAAGTATCGAAAAAAGCCAAATTAAATCCATTGTGTTTCAATGTTGTAAAACAATAAAACATGAAAACTTCCGGGGCGGGGGGGGGGGGGGGGAGGTGAATACTCTTTATAGGCACTGTACATATTTCACTTCAGGTGAATGCAATGGGACTACTTCACTTGCAAACATTTTACATTGTTTTCAGCTGTTGCGGCATGTATTTACTTTTACCTGCTTTACCATCTTGCTGTTAAGTGGGTGTTCATCTAAAGGGTTAACAATCTTGCTTCATTCTCATCAGCTTTACTAATTCTTGCTTTGCTCCCATTATCTGCATTACATCTCTCACAGTTGCCCCGGAAACATAATTTTTATTTGGTGTAAGGATTTATATTCTTTTATAGACTCCAGCTGTGGAGGTTGTATTAGTATGGAATGAGATCTCAGCACTAGGAATGCAATGGTAGGTTTTCCAGATGAGGGTTGTGCCTTCGAAGCACAACATACCACCTCACGTGCTTTTTTCAAGACTCAAGATTCAAATTTGTTTTTTATCGAACCATACGGGGAATTATGTCGTTTGCGTAAACAACCGACATATCCAAGGTGTGCTGGGGTCAGCTTTCAAGATGACACTGATGAGACATGGCACCATCTTTCAGGCAGCAAACAAAATATTAACTATTTTAATTGAAACCCCCTTTTACTGGGTCTCTCTGGAAGTTAGTCCCTCGCTAGACTCCACAGCAAGAAACCCATCTTTCTCAGGCTTCATACGTCTAGGCTGTACATGACTTTGGTCCTGCCAAATCCGTGAGGTTGGGATGTCTCACCTACCCAAACCCTAGTTTGTATGAATCCTTCCCCCGACAATCGCATGTTGGCAAGAAACAACGGATCCTCACTGCATGCAATTAATAAAAGTACATTTAAGAATGTTAACGTAAGCAAACAGATAGTAAAGGAAAGAAAGAAACAACAAAAAGGGCCCATAGTACTTAAACAGCCACATGTGCATGCACAGTGGAGCTCAAACTTGTCTATAACTCATATGCTGGACCCTCGGTCTGCGAGAAAGCACACACCACCTTCCGAATGTCGCTCAGAATCCGTCCAAATAGGCTCTCCCACAGGAATGTTGGTCCTTCCTCCTCAAAGCCATTGATCTGCACAAAGTGCAACAGTGAAGGCATCCTCCCCCATCTTCCCTCCTGACTTCTTCTAGCATTCCTGACCTGACCTCCTGACCTCTCCCCCCCAGCATTCTCTTGAACCTTCTCCCCACTCTACCATCCTGATTGGCTATCACCACATTCCCAAGGTGAACAACAAAGCCTCGTACATCAGCTCAAACCCAAACGAGCTGAAAGCAGAACAGACTGCTCTAACAGAACTGCTAAAATGAAATTCCTACAGCATAGCAGTAAAAATCTTAACCAGGACATTACATAATTAAATATACTTTTTATAAACAGTGATCACTGCATTCTGCTGCCTGTTATTTCCTTTTTGGAGTTGTGCTTTTAAACCGTTCGTATGACCTGCCATTTTTTGGTATCCTGAAAAAGGTGAACCGGACTCTTGAGAATGCAGCTACGGCTGTGGCGGCTATTGCTGGAGTGGACTCCCGACAGGACTGAAGCATCTGGCTGAATTGATGCGGCAGGGCCCGGGCCTGAGAGCTGAAAATGAGCGGACCCTCAGCTGATTTAAGTGCTGAGCCAAATTTAAAAAATTAAAGCTTGAGACAGAGGGCAAAGAAATAACCGGTGTTCAGCTCACTAACCTGTCCGGCTTTACTTGCATCAGCGCTGAATTCACTCTGCAGATATGGCATGCAGCCATCGGCACTCACCTCAGCTTTGAGCTGGCTCCATCGCTGTGGCCTGCAGCCATCGGGTCCTGGACTGTCTGCAGTGCTGAACTGGCTCCGTGGCTCTGGATTCACTCCAGGGACTCTGCAGTTCATGTTCTGTATGTTATTTGTTTACTTTTTATGGTCTGCACGATTTGTTCTTTTTTCACACATTGGATGTTTGATGGTGTTTCTGGTGTGGGTTGTTTTCATGGATTCTATTGTCTTGCGGCTGTCTGCAAGAAAATGAAACTCAAGATTGTATATAGTAATACACTTTGATAATAAATATACTTCTGAACCTTCAAACTTTGTTTTGTATTTTTTGAAGTGTCGCCACATACTCTGGCACCAACCAAGCATACATACGATGATCAGAGGTTGGCAACTAGTCTGCATGTCTAGGCAACGGTGCCTAGACCTACCACCTACACGGAGATGTCAACAATACACTAGCTACTCAAAGATCCATGTAATGCAGACTCAGTGAAGTGAGAAAAGAACAAATTGGCCCAATTCTACCAACTTCCACACCTCCATTCCCGCACTCCCCCGTAGCGTCCACTTGCACAAAATTAAGTTTCAATCACTTTTCTACACTTGTTGGCATAAGAAAATGGATTGACATTCAGAATCAAACAAGTCAGAAGATTAAATTCTAATCTTGGTAAAGTCACAAGATACGGAAATTGTGCTAAGCATTAATGACTAATGTGTTATATTTTAAAATGATCTGTGAAAATCTAACCTCCGGTCAAACAGCCATGGATTCGGAGATAAGAGTCGCACTCTTTATATTAAAACTCCAATGATCTTAGAGTTGCTGAGTGTAATGTTCCAGCAACACTTGTGTGGGAGCAGACTCGAGTATTAAGAGAGGAGGCACTATGGACAGGATACAATGGGGCAATGAGAACATGTTAACTGGAGTTCCCATTTGTTCTTCTAGCACCCTGTTTGATGGAATCATGGTGTAGATATGTGATACGATGAAAGACCAGAGGTAAGTTATTTCTCATCTTGTTAGAGGTGCATAACTTCTGTCTGACCTTCCAAACTCATTTGAAAGCTGTGACTGGCTCTCCATAGAAGACCTCTCTGTGTTAACCAATCTTGCATTTTTGCTGCTTAGCCCCAACTGGATGAAGTAAGTGCAGTGAGAGTGATGGCTATACAGCCATTGTACAAGGGATGGAGTGTCACAGACGTGCACAGGTTAACAGAGAAGTAAAAGAATGTGCACAAATTGAAGGATTAGCATTTAAGCAAGTTCTGTGAACTAACTGATTATCAACACAGAGTGGAAGATGGCATGTTAGGAAATATGTCCATCAAGCTATGCAGTTCAGTAGTAAATAAGCTCACATTTCCCAACTCTTTAGGGGATATGACACCTTTCTACACTGCATCCATCTCCACCGTTGCCTCCAACCTCATCTGCTTGGTAATGGCAACTGGTTCCTTTCTCCTGTTACTGAGGAATTGTACACTCAGTGGCCACTTTATTAGGGACACCTGTACACCTGCTCGTTAATGCAGATATCAAACCAGCCAATTATGTGGCAGAAACTCAATGCACAAAAGCATGCGGACATTGTCAAGAGGTTCAGTTGCTGTTCAAGTTAAACATCAGAATAGGGAAGAACTGTGATCTAAGCGACTTTGACTGCGGAATGATTGTTGGCACCAGACAGGGTGGTGAGAGGATTCTAACTCTAGTTAGCCAACACGATAACTCAAATAACCACACATTAAAACAGTGATGTGCAGCAGAGAATCTCTGAATGCACAATACAACAAATCTTAAAGTGGATAGGCTAAGTAGCAGAAGACTGTAAACATACACTCAGTGGCCACTTTATTAGGTACAGGAAGTCCCTAATAAGATGGCCACTGAGTCCATGTGCTCACTACTCTCTGTAGTAACTTGAGGGAAACATCATTGCCTCTGGTAGTAATATTTTCTTTGTGAATCCACGCTGAACACCAGCTAGTTCTTTCTAGTTGCATTTTGGTGCTGCCCCAATAAATGTTGGATTTCAGATCGCATTAGGTGGGCACGCATCGAGACTGTTGTGTGGTTCAGATGTGAACTTCAAAAAGATCAATCAAATCATAATGATATGATAGACCAGTTTCATTACTGTGCTTTACTTCCATAAGTACTCTTCCATCAGTCTCAACCCTTCTCTCCCCCAGAGTGTCCTCCCTTCCTGTGTAAATGCCACATGTGCCAAAACTCAGTTGTGTTTCACTGTCATGACCTTTAACTCAGGTAAAGAACTCAAGGGAGACCAATTTCCTCTAAATATTTTCCACTATTTACCTTACCACCAATATCTAATCTAATCAGTTATTAAAATTGGCACTTGAGGCTGGGTTTAAATTTAACACTGATAGCAGGGACAGTTGCCTGTGGTCAGAAGTGACATGGGAAAATTATTCTTCACTGTCAATAAACAGGTTCCAAACAAAGCAATTGTGAGGCTGAATGTTAGTGAAATTTATATTGAAGTCCATCGGACTCATGGGCATACATTGGTGGGCATATATTTATTTAAATTCATGTGCTTTTCAATCAAGATAAGTGTTAGCAGCACATCACACTGCACCTTCCCGTCATCCTAGACACCAGTGTTTCCATTCAGTACAAAGAGAAGTGACAACAGTTTCTGCTTTTGACGGGTGAAGAGCAACAGATCTAATGAAGATTGGCAGTCAGGATAATCTTGCTTTTAGTGGACTTCAAGCACGTAGTACAATGTTGCCTCTGATTCTTCACTAATTGGCACTAAGTTGGCAAAGTTTCACTAGACTATAAGAACTGAAAAGCTTTGCAAAATTTATGAGCTTTTTGAAGCTGTGCTTTAGATAAAAAGAAACTAGATTGCTTCAGTAATTTCTCAATTGTATCTGACATAAGAGAAGTCTTGCTATCCTTCATGGAAATGATTCTTTCTGCACTATTACCCCTCACCTATGTGCCTTTAAATTTCTACCAATGTATCTGGCATGAGTGAGAAGATCTGAGCCAGGAACACAACTCCTATTGGAAGAACTTCCTTTTTGCTTATTTAGGTAGCAATAGCATACAACCTGTTGTAAGAGGGGCCTACTCTTAATTAAAAATGCCCATACTTCTGGCTTGCAAATTCTTTAATTAAGCCCATTCCAGGGCCAAAGCATACAAAAACTGATTTTATCGAACCATCTGTATTCATAGATATTTCAATTCAGGAATTCAATGGTTAGAGCAATGAAAGTTTGAGCCAAGGAAAGTGTGCTTGAGTTGCTTGGGTTTGAACTAATTGCACAGTAACAGGTCTAAAATACAACACTTTGTCACAATATTAAGTGGGAGTCTTGTGAGGTAACAATTATTCTAATGGACAATGTAAAGCTGTCACCACCTGTGGCAAGCTATACTTTGGACCAGAGCTCATGTTTTCTTCCTCTTATTTTGTATCATTAATAATTTACTGCTTATTTTTTAAAGGTCATTTAACTTGTATTTTTGCTTTATGCTACGTTCTCTTGCACCCCCTGTTATGTAACTTAAATGTCATCTAGTCATATACATCTGACCCACAACAGTCCCAAAGGAGATCATTTGCTGACCAATGAGGAGTTGTTTCTTGATTCATTGATATTAATGCCAATATCTATTAGAGCCAGTGTCAAAATAGCACACAAGCAGGTGCATTAGCCCACATTATTTGATTAATACTTCACCATTTTATTCACATTTAAAATAATTGTACTTAAAGTCCAGGACTTGCACAGTGTGGAAACTCTTTCTTTATCTAATCAAGTTCACGCTGACCATCAAGCACCCACTTTCACTATTTCTACATGAGTTAAATTTTACTCTCTTTCTCCTTTTACCATTAAATACCCCACCCCACTCCTGCCCCAATTGTTCCACTCACCTACATAGCATGAGCATTGGACAAATTCTCTAGTATTGTGCGAAGTTGAGCTGCCAGTGGCTGGCCCTTTGATCTAACGTGAGATGCCAGTGCATCCAGTAGCTAAGGGTGATGGGATTCCCATCATCTCTGGGGGGGGGGGGGGAGGAAGGGGATGCTTCTGTGATTCAATTTCAATTATTTCCATTGGCTTTCCTGGGACTCAAGATATTTATTATTTTTACTGATTTTACTATACTTGAGAGAACTGAAGCTTCAAAGGTTCAAAAGCAACAATAACAGACCTCGCTCACAGAAAAGGACTGCAACAGTAACAGTCCCCGACCTCCTTGCTTGCAGAAAGAAACAGTGACAGGAGCACCATACTCCCAACTCCCACTCTGACACACAAAAAAATTAACAGATCATCCGCCCACCAATTGGCCACAAGAAAGAAAACACTGAAAAACGGAAGGAAAGCAGTACAAATTAAATTATCATCTTACTGTCATCTATGTGTTTTGATCAATGTTTTTGAGTTTTTAACCAACTTTAAAATAATTTTTATTTTTATATGATGTAAAGCAATGTTTATAGTTTTTAAATGGCTCTGAATATTGGAAACATTTAGAAGCTGGTATAAAGCTTGGCATAATTTAACAGGGAGGTGAATACCTGTCCAAAGCTTTGGCTCTTGTCAATACCTGGCAGGCTGTCTGGAAGTCGAGCCTCAGCTATGCACTAGCTGAGCTCTACAGTACCTTGCAACACGAGTGTCTGGTTCAAGGCTCAGCTGGGCCTTTGTATACAACCACAGTTAGCTAGCTGAATGCAATTGGATTTCAAACTACATTTATTATCAACGTACGTATGCTGTATACAACCTTGAGATTTGTCTTCATGCAGGCAGCCACAAAACAAAGAAATATAATAGAACCCACTGAAAAAAAATCCACACAGCAAAGACTGTCACTCAAAGCCCAAAAAAAAGAATAAATCATGTAAAAAGGTAAATGAATAACACACAGAACATTAAACGCAGAATCTTAAACGAGTCCACTGCCAGGGAGTCAGTTCAGCGATGAGGAGAGTGAAGTTGGTCCAGGAACCCAGCGGCTGCAGGCCACAGTTCCAGATTCAGCTCAGCACTGAGGTGAGTAAATCTCACAGAGCAGTGAGCTGAACGCCAGCTCATCCTTCGCTCTTGGCCTTAACGCCTTGATCAAATGCGCAAATTGTTAAAAAAAATATAAACAAAAGAACATTGAACAGAGTCCCTGAAAGCGAGCCCACCCAGTCAGATTTGGACTATCTTATTTTTCAGAAGGACAAGGAAAAGACTCGCATCTTTCCATCTTCACAAATATCACATCGTTAGTTTCTGACCAGGGTCTTTGCCTCCGGTACAGGATTCCATACATGATTGCAAATGAAACCTGAACAAGGAATTACTCTTTGAAATCCTCTCAACTGAAATGATTTGTGGTGAGTTTTCTATTTTGCCAGTACTTTTGATGATTTGATAGATATTTGTCATTTCTTTCCACCATCCCATAGAGTCTGTGTTTGCAATCTCCAACAGGAGAAGGAGAACAGTTGGAAATGTTGTGCCTCTGATCACATGAGCATTAAAAGATACGCTCCTTGACAGTTCATTATTGCTTCAGAGACACACAATATGATGGGAAGGATGCCCGGTTACTGAACTACAGGTTACAAGAGAAGATGTTAAAAATAAGATGGAATATTTCAAGGGTACATCTCACTTAGTTTGAAGGTAATCCTGAAGATTTGTGACAATGTGATGATAGTCATCTTTGTGTAGAAATGCGCTTTCTCTATTACACTGTGACACAGCTTGACAAAATCCCTGTGTCCTTGCCAGTCTGCAAAAGGTGATACATGTGTTAGTTACCTCTTCATCTATCAAAACAACACAAATGCTTAAATGTCAGAGTCAGTATATAGTATCCTTATTAGGGAGAATTATTTTACTGACAACTTGCAATCCGACTGCACATTGAAAGCAGGCATCTGTATTACTGAAAGACTTTGGGCACCAGAAACAGCCTATATCCTTAAAGTTCAAAGTAAATTTATTATCAAAGCACCGTATACAACTCTGAGATTCATTTTCTTGTGGGCATACTCAATAAATCCATAATAGAATAATAACCATAACTGAATCAAATCCAAATAGAATGAAATAATAATAATAATAAATAAATAAATAAGCAATAGGTATCAAGTACATGAAGTGAAAAGTCCTTGAAAGTGGGTCCATAGATTGGGAGAATATTTCAACGATGGAGCAAGTAAAGTTGAATATAGTCATCCCCTTTGATTCAAGAGCCTGGTGATTGAGGAGCAATAACTGTTCCCGAACAGTAGTGTGAGTCCTAAGCTTCTGTAGCTTCTTCCTGATCACAGCAACAAGAAGAGAGCATGTCCTGGGAGGTGGGAGTCCCAAATGTTCAATGCTGCGGTCCTGCGACAGTACTCCATGTAAATGTGCTCATTAGATGGGGAGTCTTTACCTGTGATGGACTGGGCTGTATCCAGTACACTTTGTAGGATTTTCCATTCAGGGCATTGGTGCTTCCATACTAGGCTGTGATACAGTCAGTCAATACACACCACACTACTCATCTATAGAGGTTCATTGAAGTTTTAGATGTCATGCTGAATCTTCACTAACTCCTAAGGAAGTATAAGTGCTGCCGTGCTTTCTTCTGAGTTGTTCTTATGTGCAGGGCCTGGGACAGGTCCTCTGAAATGCTAACGCCGAAGAATTTAAAGTTGCTGACCCTCTCTACCTCTGCTCCTCCAATGAGGACTAGCTCATGGACCTCTGGTTTCCTCCTCCTGAGGTCAATAAGTAGCTCCTTGGTCTTGCTGACAATGAGTCGGAGGTTGTTGTTATGGCACCACTCAACAATATTTTCAATCTCCTTCCTATATGCTGATTTTTTATCACCCTGGACTCGGTCTACAACAGTGGTGTCAGCAGCAAACTTGAATATGGTATTGGGGCTGTCCTTAGCCTCACAGTATAAAGCAAGCACAGCAGGGTACTAAGCATGCAGCCTCGTGGTGCTCCTGTGCTGGTGCAGATTGTGGAGGAATGTTATTGCCAACCCAAACTGACTGGGGTCTGCAAGTGAGGAAATCGAGGATCCAGTTGCACAAGGATGTATAGAGGCCAAGGTCTTGACGCTTATTGACTAGTTTTGAGTATTGCCGTTCATTTGCCTCCCACGATCACTTCTTTGTTGTTCTAATCTCTGGAACTTTGTTCTTCAGCCTCTGCTTGTATGCAGGTAGGAGAAGAACAGCCAAGTGATCAGATTTACCAAATTGCGGTCTAAGCATGGAACAGTAGGCATTCCTTATCTTGGTATAATAGTCATCTAGTGTGTTGGGCCTCTTGTGCTAGCAGTTATATGCTGATTATAGTTGAGCAGCGCTTTCTTTAAACAACCCTCGTTGAAGTCCCTGGCTATGATTTCAAATGCAAGGGGGTAGACTGTTTCTTCTTTGGAGACAGCAACATGCAGTATTGATGCACCATCAATAACTCTCGGAGATGGGAGGTGAAACAAAAATAACAAAAGAGACCACAACATCCTGGAGACTGAGGGAGGAGCAGTGCCTCCAATCGCCTTTATACAGGGGTCTGTGGGAGGAGCCACAGGAGCAGTCAGCAGAGGGGCGTGTCCAGACAGGTAGTTTACCACAAGTATCTCGAGTGCTTGATTATAATCTGCTGCTGGTGGTATGCAAACTGTAGTCAGGATTATGGAGAAGAACTCTCTTGGTAAATAGAACGGACGATATTTGACCATTAGGTGCTCAAGGTCGGGGGAAAATGAGTTTGATAAAACCACCACATCGGAGACATAGGAGCAGAATTAGGCCTTACAGCCCATTGAGTCAATTCCACCATTCGGTCATACTGACTTATTATCCATCTCAGCCCTATTCCCCTGCCTTCCTTCTCCCTGTAACTTTAACACCCTTATTAATCAAGAATCTATCTATCTCTGCTTTAAGCATACCAAATGACTTGGCCTACATAGCCACTTCGGCAATGAATTCACCAACTTCTAGCTAAAGAACAACCCCCCCCCCCCACCCCCGCAACCATCCCTGCAACTTAACAAGTTTTTTCTGTTCTCTTCCAGTCTTGACAAAGTGTTTTTGATCTGAAATATTAGTTCAGTTTCTCTTCCCATTGTTGTGGCCTGATTTGCAGTCTATTTCTAGTGCTTTCTGTTTTATTACTGATTTCCAGATTTTTAAGTTTTTCTCCCTCTAGTAACGTAGACACTTTGAGAGAAGCAATAAAATCAGAAAATGCTAGACACATTCAGGCAGCTCCTATGGGGTGAGTAAGCAGGATCTCCCAGTGGCCACACACTTTAATTCCATGTCCCACGCCCATTCTGATATGTCTATCCATGGCCTCCTCTACTGTCAAGATGAAGCCACACTCAAGTTGGAGGAACAACACCTCATATTCCATCTGGGTAGCCTCAAACCTGATGGCATGAACATTGATTTCTTTAACTTCTGTTAATGCCCCTCCTCCCCTTCTTACCCCATCCCTGATTTATTTATTTCGCCCCTCCCTTTTTTTCTCTCTCTGCCCATCACTCTTTGCCTCTTCTCCATCTTCCTCTGGTGCTCCCCTCCCCCTTTCTTTCTCCCTAGGCCTCCCATCCCATGATCCTTTCCCTTCTCCAGCTCTGTATCCCTTTTGCCAATCACCTTTCCAGCTCTCAGCTTCATCCCTCCCCCTCCTGTCTTCTCCCATCATTGCAGATCTCCCCCTCCCCCTCCTACTTTCAAATCTCTTACTATCTTTTCTTTCAGTTAGTCCTGACGAAGGGTCTCGGCCCGAAACGTCGACAGTGCTTCTTTCTAAAGATGCTGCCTGGCCTGCTGCGTTCCACCAGCATTTTGTGTGTGTTGTGAGAAACCGTGTTATTGTTTCAGACCAAGGACCTTTTCCTGTCAGGTATCCATCGTTCCAAATAAAATAAAACCTTTCTGGTCTCAGCCCTATTCTTGGCCAACCTAGCAGGCCTCTTAACTCTTGACAGTACTCTCTCTCACCTTCCGTCTGTCACTAGACCAGGGGTCAGCAACGTTTACCACTGAAAGAGCCACTTGGACCCGTTTCCCACAGAAAAGAAAATACTGGGAGCCGCAAAACCCGTTTGACATTTAAAATGAAATAACACTGCATACAACGTTTTGTTTTGCCTTTATGCTATGTATAAACAAACTATAATGTGTTGAATTTATGAAATTGATGAACTCCTGCAGAGAAAACGAAATTACATTTCTGCATGCAACAAAAACATTTTGAACTCCGAAAAAAAGACGTTGGGTTGAAGGTTACTTTGAAGTAAAATACCCAACGTCTATTTGAGTCCTTCTTGTATTTATGAAAAACGCCAAACTTAAATTTGCCGCCAGCAGCAAACCAAAAATACCGTCAGCCAGCTGTCAACCTGAAAAATAAAAGGACTATTTCACTGAACAATGAAAACATATGAATATACGTAAAATAATAGGCAATTAAAATATTTATCATACTTGTTCAGGTTGACTCACACCTGACAATGCAGTCGTATTCAGTAGGGATGGATCTATGCTTAGGGGAGTGACCGGGAAGGATAATGTGTTTTTTCCCTCTCTGAACTCACAGAAGCGTTTCCCAAACGATGTTTGCATTGCGATGATTGCAGAATGTAAATACTCCGAATTTATCATGTCGTGACCTTGTTTGAACTCTCTCAAATTGGGGAAGTGAGACAATGTGCCTTTCTGTAAATCTCTGGCAAACACTGTCAACTTGCGCTCGAATGCCAAAACATCCTCCACATGTGCAGGGCTGTACGTCCTTTCCCCTGAAGAGCTGTGTTCAGCGTGTTCAGGTGCGCTGTCATGTCTACCATGAAGTGTAGCTTTTCCAGCCACTCTGGCTGTTCCAGCTCAGGAAAGTTGAGCCCTTTGCTGCCAAGGAAAGTTTTCACTTCTTCCAGACACGCGACAAAGCATTTCAGCACCTCCCCTCTGGACAGCCAGCGATAAAAACACGTTGTAGTGGTTGCTACACGCAGTCAGTAAACTGCAGTCAAAGATAGCTTTATTCGAACTAAACAGCCTTGCTTTTAAGCCTCCCTCAACCCGCCCCCCATGGGCGCGGATGCTGCAAAAGACACGTACTCACAAACCCCCGTAGGCTATCTCCCTTAGCCGGAACGGTGGCTAATTGTGAGCCGGTTCGGATGTGTCAGGAAATGGGTCGCCACAACGTCTTATTTAGATTGTACAAGATCACCATAATCTTCAAATTTAGATTTACATTTCAAAAACTAACAAACTAACATAAAATACATTTTAATTAAATACTGACCATGTAGCGGTGTGCTACACGCAGCGCTAAAATTACGACACGGAGTCGGTAACTACAGTCGAAGGAAAAAACTTTATTCGAAATCTTCAGCCTCACTTTTAAGCCTCCCTCAACCTGCCCCCCCATGGCGCAGAGGCTCCAAAGCTCTGTGCTCGCAAACCCCCGTAGGCTATCTAATTGTGAGTCGGTTCGGATGTGCCAGGAAAAGGGTCGCCACAACCAATTATTTCCCAAAGCAACAGGGAGCCGCAGCACAGACGTAAAAGAGCCACATGTGGCTCCGGAGCCGCGGGTTGCCGACCCCCGCACTAGACCATCATTAATTCTACAGCAACAATCACCTGCAGTGGAAGGAGTGTTGCCTGAATTTCTGTGTGTCCCACGTTCCAGAGGTTACACCTGCAAAGTGAAATGCCGCCAGCTGTGAAAACCTGGTGTAGATCAATGGGAAATACCGTGTGGAAATCAACAAAATCAATCTCACACAGGGTTAAGCAGGGAATCATGACAGCTTACTCTATAAACCTTGCATATAAAGATCTGACTTTAAGTGACTCGCAAACAGTGTGACCCACAGAACTGATTTTAACACTATCAAAAGCTGCTTCAGCTCACCAACTTTTAAAATTCCATTGGCACAATATAACAGCAAAAGAATGCAACAACTAACACAATGTGAATAATTTTAACATGGATGTCTTGCAACCAGGCACAGAAGGTCTGGAGCGAGACTGTGAAACAACATAATTTGCACAAATGTAAATGTTTGGAAGCTGTTTTACTTTTGAACTTACACTATGCACCCAAATCTCCCTCTTATTGAGGGTTGTCTGTTGGAATTAAAATGGCAACGGTTTCCTTAATGAGCCTCAGGCTTTTTGTATGTTTGGGGCCCCAGTGGTTGATTTAAATAAGTGTTACTGATCTTCCCTTGGTTTGTTGATATTTAAGGGCCACAGAGATATCCCAAAAATAGCTGCATTGTTGCCACAATGTCTTCTTGCACAGCTGGAAGAGTTATTAGTTTAGGAGACAAATTTTTTTATCAACAGCAGTCTCTGTTTGCCTTTTCTAGATACACCTCTTCCTTTGAAATCTACCTGACTATTTGCACATATTCTCAATTTTTATGTTAGTGCTTACTGACCAGTAGATTTACATCATGATTTTAAGCTACATACATAAAATATTCATAAAACGTTCATACGTCCATCTAGAATCACAGACAGAGTGAATACATTTAGAAGATCCTCTCACAATTTGGCTTTTGGACATAATGTGGTGGGATGGACTTTGGTCTCCATTGTATCACCCCACCCTCCCCCAAAAGTTTTCATGCTTTATTAGTTTACAACATTGAATCACACTGGATTTATTTTGGCTTTTTGGCACTGAGCAACAGAAAGAGACTCTTTTGTGTCAAGTGAAAACAAATTAATCTCACGCCCATTGCCAGCTTCCTTACCCTTAGAGTATGACGTCTGGTTTCAGGCTTCACAGCCAGAGACGGCAGTCTCAGCATCTACTCTGTCAGGTTCTTTGAGAATTTGGAGACACAAGATGCTGGAGTCAGGAGTGAAAAACAAATGCTGGAAGAACTCAGCGGGTCAGGACGCTTCTGCGAACAGTTAATGTTTCAGGTTGAGACTTTTCATTTAGACTGAAAGACAGAGGGGAGATTGCCAATATAAAAAGATGAAGAGATGGAGTGGGCAAAAGTTGGCAAGTGATTGGTGGATCTATGTGAGGAGAGGTGATAGGCAGATGGAGGAGCGGACAGCAACGGAAGCTGAATGGTGATTGGTGCAGACAGCAGAAGTGGCAATGAGCTTCAGTTAGAGCATGTCACCAGACCAAGAGAGCAAATGAAATCATAGATGAGGAACAGTGAGAGAGGTTATCGCAGAATTCCTGTCAAGAGGAGGAAAACGTCTTCAGGGCGGACATACCTTGAAGAGACTTTACAGTGACATATAGTGCCTATAAAAAGTACTCAACTCCCCCCCCCCCGAAGTTTTCATGCTTTATTGTTTTACATCATTGAATCACAGTGGACTTAATTCACCTTTTTTGACACTGATCAACAGAAAAAGTCTCTTCTGTGTCAAAGTGAAAACAGATCTTTACAAAGTCATAAATTAATTACTAAAATAACAAACTACTAAAATTACAAAATAATTGATTGCATAAGTATTCACCCCCTTTTATTGACATACCAAATCAACACTGGTGCAGCCTTAGAAGTCACATAAGGCTTTAGAAGTCACGTAATTAGTTAAATGGAGATCTGCTTTTGGAGACCTGTGTGCAGTCAAGGTGCTTCAACTGATTGTGGTAAAAATACACCTGTGTCTGGGTTATGCATCTCCTTTCCAGACAGTTGTTGGGATTTGATTCCCAATTGTGTATGTGACCGAAATTTCTGGACACGACAGAAATCAAATAATATAGGGTAAAAGGGAAGCCGATAATAGAAATGCTCATCAACATTCACTGAGAGAGGAAGAGAGATAAAATTTCAAGTTGACAACCTTTCAGGATGAAATCTATGACGGAAGTTCATTGATCTGAAACATCCATTTTGTTCCTTCTTTCACAGACGCTGTCTGACCAGCTGAACACTTGTGTTTCTTACAGATTGGCATCATGTTTGGTATTTTGCTTTTGCTATTAAGAATTGCAGGGATAGGGTGGGAAACTGAGTTTGATGAAGAATTCATAATCCCATTGAATGCAAAAACATGCTCGGCAGGCATTATGACCTATTGTTGCTCCTATTTCTTCTGTTCTCGTGTTAAGGGGAAAGTAGGTACTGCAATGCATTGACTGACTAATAACTTGATATCTGCCAGCTTGCATCATTAAAATTCGGTGTAGTGGAGTAAACAAGCTCACATGAGACATGGCGCTTCACAGTTATCAGGCACTGATTATCTTCTGCTATTCCTGATTGTTGTCGAGGTGAAATGTAGAGGGAACTATCAAAGATTGTTCTTTTGCATCTCCCAGTGGCCAGTTTAAGAACAACATGACTTTTAAGTGGAGGACCGTAAATGCAGGAAACTATCAATGTGTATTGTTATGACTTGTATATTCTGTGCTTAAAAGTGATGAGGGAAAGTTAATACCAGTAGCAAAGCTTTGAGATTCAGATTTAAGTAAATTGGATGAGCTTTCTCAACGTTTATGATATGATAAGCAATTAACCTGTGTTATTACCTCAAGTTATCTCTTATTCAAACCTGTTTATGTCCCAATGAATATCACTCATTTTTTTCCAAGCAAACACAGATTGGTATCTTTTCTATCAACGGAATCTTTTTTGGAAGAAAATGGTTTTGCTGTGGTCACCATCATTAGGTCCCTATCTCTGGCAAGTGAGTTTTCTCTCATACTTCCTCTGTCATGGTTTCTGTTTTTGGGACTGTATCGCTTGCAATAACTTTTCACTTCTGTTCTACATTTACACTTCTGATGTTCCATGCCTTTGTCTTTTTTAAAAGCATCTTTCAGCCTTTCTCCTTGTACAATTTCCATATATGCACACTCTCTGCCTCTTTCTGTTGCCCATTTGTTAGACCTTTCTCTATCTAAAGTTGCATTCTGTAAAATTCCATCTTTAAACTTACACTCTATGCTAGTTTTCTGAGCGTAATGTGGACACACTACGGTCCATTTCAAGAACGTACCTTATAGGCAACCAATTGATATCCACTGGGGAAGAAAGGCACTTTGTAGTTTTGAGTTGTCTCTCTCTAATTCATTCTTTCCTTCCTGGGCATTACTTCTTACTCAGGGTGTGTGGGGATGCATGTGCACATTGTAAGATGGAGCACACCTAACACTCGCCTTTGAGCACATCCACTGTTTGGCACTGATGCGATTTTTCTCTCATTATGAGGGTGGATCGTCCCTCACCCTCTCATACTGTGTCCGGACGTCTTCTGTAATACATGCTCCACTGTTATGTGCATTTCTCCTTCCTTTGAGATGTCCACTTCCCCAGCAAATGGGAAAGCAATGGCTCAATGATTCAATTTAATATCAGAGAATGTATACACTATACAACCTGAAATCCTTACTCTTCGCAGATATCCATGACAGAGAGAAAAAAACCCCCAAAGAATGAATAACATAAAATATTAGAACCGCAAAGCCCTCTGCCTTCCATGCACAAGCAACAGCAAAACCATCAACCCTCCCCTGCCCCCTGACCTGAGGACCAGCAGACTCTCCGGCAAGAGAGAGATTGCTCAAGAGCACAGACCTTCTTTCGACGGCAGTGTACACTGCTTGCCTGCGGCCTCGATGCTTCAATCTGCCGCAGCGCTTCAGGCGGTGACACTGGTGAGGAATCAGGTCGTTCAACAGGGCCACACTTCGAACCCGCACGTGGAGGTATCTAACACCAGGCCGCTCGACAAGGTCCGAGATGGAGAACCTACCACCTGTGAAGGACTATAGTCTGAGCCGCAGCTGCAGATCACGAACTCTGGCAGGACCCCAGCAAGGGGAACGGTTACCTAGAAAATACATCACATACACTATACTGCATACACTGTACATACCTATTGCACTTATAAACCATCTGCTGTCATTTATCAGCAAACCATGTACTTTCATATTTACTGTGTGTTCTGACAAGATTGCTAAACTGGGCTCTGAGTTCTCCTTGAGTCTGGTGACTAGACACAGAGTCACCAACTTACACATGTCTGGCTGTCACATCTGCTAAATGGTTTAAAGTGGACCTAACTAAGTGGCCCTCTGAAGAACAGCTCTTTGAACTCTCTACAAGTAGTATAAATTCTGTATTTATTCCTTGTTGTAGACCTCTCTTCAGCTTGTGAACTTCACGCCTTCAATTATTGATTTGAAGCTGATGTTCTCAGATACGCTTTCTGACCATCAAGAACTGATTTGTACCCTCCAACCCGCTCACATGGTTCAAATTCCTTTTCTCCTGGGTTTCTCTCTACTGCAAAGACTACATACATGACCAGCATCCTATCTAAGTTAAAATCAAGCAGGTGGAAAGAAGGCCTTGGGCACTTTGAGCGTGCAAGATGTATTCCATTGCACACACATCTAGATTGTTGAAACTGCAGAATTTTGCAGTGGTGTTTCCCACTGTGCTTTGCTGCTTTAAGGTGCTTTTCCCAGTGCAAATCAGTTTCTAGGCCAATCTCTCCATTGCCAGTGAAAAGCACTTCTTTAGCTCATGTTGATCTGTTGCTAAAAAAACTGAACTGATTAAATCATTTTCCAAGATGGTACAATGTTTTAGTGAATTGTGAAAAGGGATATTAATGTCTCTAACCACGGCAAACAGCTGTGCGTGTAAATATGTTTAGTTGAAGATCTGAGTTGCAAAAGCACACAGGCAAGTCCCCTTCACATTGAGAGCTCCTTGTCAAAGCTCCCTGCTGAGCTGCAAGCAGAAGTGCAAAGCACCTGCCTCTCCATGTGCTGTTTCCAAGTATTTCATAAATCTACATTCTGCCTCAGATAAAGGAACCACTGATGTCTGCTTTACGGTCATCATAGTCACAAATGGGATGAGCGCAATTCCCTACGGTTGTTGCAAAAACAGTGAAAAAAATAAAATAGAGATCCATGGCTGAATGTTTACTAGATAGTAATAGTTGCCATAGAAACGCACATTGCAGCATTCCTCTATCAGTTAAAATGTCTTCTAACTTTGGAAAATGGTTCCCCAATCATCACTGGAGCAATTTATAGTAGTTCGATTCAACACACACATATTGGCATTTCTATACTGGCATTGAGGCAAATTCCTAACTTTATGTACATAGTATTCTGCAAGTTATTTCCTGGAAATTATACAGCAGTAGTAGGTGAGCATTGATCTAGCAGCTGATTCAGAAGGGATTTTCACTGTGAACTTCAGTGGTGTTTGTGGAAAACCTCAGACACTGCTGGAAGGGCATTGTAGTTTTCCATAAAGGAAAATGATCCACATAGGATCAAGGGCTGGGGCCAGGAATTACAGAGGAGAGGAAATAACAAGCAGCCACAGAGTGTGGATCAGATTATCAGGGGAACAGAGGTGGAGGTAGTTTTCTGGAAGAATTAGGGATGGGAGAAGATCAGGAGATTCGGTGTAACGTACACAAAATGCTGGAGGAACTCAGCTAGTTAGGCAACAACTATGGAACTGAATAAGCAGTCAACATTTCATGCTAAAACCCTTCTTCAGGACTGAAAAAAAGAGGGGAAGACAGCAGATTCAATGTGGAAGAAAGCCTAGGAGGTATTTATGTGTCGGGACATGCTGGTAATTGAGGTCTTCATCAGGGAACATGACTACTGGTTTGGGGTGGTGGCTATGGGCTTGGGAACTTAGATGGTTTGGGCTTTGGGTCCTGGGCAAATTGGAGCTGTTGGAAAGGTGCAAAATGGCGAATGACTATTTTGTCCATATGCCTGCATGAGGTGTGTATGAATAAATGAGTTGATTGTGTCCGGTACAGAAACTGGGCAAATAATTCCCACAATATTCTTCCAATACTGCATAACCTGTCAAAAGGTTCCTTTGAAATAACTATTGTAATTTGCATTAATATCTGTTATGAATATGAAAATCAGGTGTTGCATTGCAAGAAGAAATTTAAAGAATGTAAAAACTTAAAAATAGAAAGATGGTAGATCATTGATAAACATAAGACTCTTGGCCAGTGGATTGCATCGATACGTAATGTTATTTAGGCCATAAGACATAAGGAGCAGAGTTAGGCCATTCAGCCCATTGAGTCTGCTCTGCCATTCCATCATAGCTGATCCCAGATCCCATTCAACCCCATACACCAGTCTTCTTACCATATCCTTTGATGCCCTGACTGATTAGGAAACTATCACCTTCCGCCTTAAACATACCCATGGACTTGCCTCCACTGCAGTCTGTAGCAGAACATTCCACAGATTCACTGCTCTCTAGCTAAAAAAATTCCTCCTTACCTCTGTTCTAAAAGGTTGCTCCTCAATTTTGAGGCTGTGCCCATTAATTCTTGATACCCCCACCATAGAAAACATACTCTACACATCCGCCCTATCTAGTCCTTTCAACATTCAGTCTGTTTCAATGAAATCCCCAAACATTCTTCTAAGTTCCAGTGAGTACAGGCCCAACGCTGTGAAATGCTCTTCATATGTTAACCCCTTTGTTCCTGGAATCATCCTTGTGAACCTGCTCTGGACTCTCCAATGACAACAAATCCTTTCTGAGATAATAGGCCCAAAACCGTTGACAATACTCCTATAAAGGCTCAGTATTATCTCCTTGCTTTATATGCCATTCCCCTTGAAATAAATACCAATGTTGTATTTGCCTTCTTTACCACAGACTCAACCTGTAAATTAGCCTTCTGGGAGTCTGCATGAGGACTCCTAAGTCCCTCTGCACTTCTGATGTTTGAACCTTCTCCCCATTTAGATAATAGCCCACACTATTGTTCCTTTTACCAAAATGCATTATCACATATTACCTAACACTATATTCCATCTGCCACATTTTTGCCCATTCTTCCACTTTGTCTAAGTCCCGCTGCACTTCCTCAGCACTACCTGTCACTCCACCTATCTTTGTATCATCTACAAACATTGCCACAGAGCCATCAATCTATTCTCCAAATCATTGACAAACAATGTGAAAAGCAGTGGTCCCAATACTGACCCCTAAGAAACACCACTAGTCTCTGGCAGCCAACCAGAAAAGGCCCCTTTTATTCCCACTCACTGCCTCCTGCCTATTAGCCATTCCTCTATCCACGCTTGTATCTTTCCTGTAATACCATAGGATTTTATCTTGTTAAGCAGTCTCATGTGTGGCACCTTATCAAATGTCTTCTGAAAATCCAAGTCAATGACATTCACTGCCTCTCCTTTGTCCGCCCTGCTTGTTACTTTCTTGAAGAACTCTTAGCAGATTTACCAGGCAAGATTTTCCTATCCAGAAACCATGCTGACTTTGACTTACTTTATCATTAGTCTCCAAGTACCCTGAAACCTCATCCGTAATAATCGAATCCAACACTTTCCCAACCACTGAGCTTAAGATAACTGGCCTGTAATTTCCTTTCTTTTGCCTTCCTCCCTTCTTAAAGAGTGGAGTGACATTTGCAATTTTCCAGTCCTCCAAGACCATGCCAGAATGAAGTGATTCTTGAACGATCATGACCAATGCATCCATTATCTCTTCAGCAACTTCTCTCAGGTCCCTGGGATGTAGTCCATCTGGTCCAGGTGACTTATCCACTTTAAGACCTTTGAGTTGTCTAGTACTTTTTCCTTCATAATAACAATGGCTCTCACTCCTGCTCCCTGACACTCACAAGCATCTGGCACACTGCTAGTATCTTCCACAATGAAGACCAAAGCAAAGTACCTATTGAGTTCATCTACCATTTCTTTGTCCCTCATTACTACCTCTCCAGCATCATTTTTCAGTGGTTCATATCAACTTTCTACTCTTTATATAACTGAAAAAAAAACTTCTTGTATTCTGCTTTGTATTATTGGGTAGTCTGACCTCATATTTCATCTTTTCCCTTCTTATAGCTTTTTTAGTTGCCTTTTGTTGGATTTTAAAAGCTTCCCATCATCCAACTGCCCACTCACTTTTGCAACCTTATATGCCCTATCCTTGGGTTTAAGGCAGTCATTAATTTCCTTTGTCAGCCACAGTTGCCTACCCCTGCCATTTGAGAACAACTTCCTCTGTGGGACATATCTATCCTGCACCTTGTGAACTGCTCCCAGAAACTTCAGCCACCTCTGCTCTGCCATCATTCCCCCCAGTATCCTCCCCCAATCTACCTGGGAAAGCTCCTCTCTCATGCCTCTTTAATTCCCTTTATTCCATTATGATACTGAATCATGTGACTCTGCTTATCTCTATCAAATTGCAGTATGAATTCAATCATATTATAATCACTATCTCCTTCAGGTTCTTTACATTAAGCTCCCTAATAAGATCTGGGTGATTATACAACACCCAATCTAAGATGGCCTTTCCCTCGAGTAGGCTCAAGCACAAGCTGCTCTAAAAAGCCATCTCATAGGCATTCAACAAATTCCCTTTGTTGCAATCTGACGCCAACCTGATTTTCCCAATCCCCTTGCATATTGAAGTCCCCCATTACAATTGTGCCACTACCCTTATTACATGTCTTTTCCAGCTCCCTATGCAATTTCAACCCTACATCTGGGCTACTATTTGAAGGCCATGTATGATTTCCATAATGGTTTTTTCACCTTTGCAGTTTCTTGACTCGACCCACAACAACTCAACTTTCTCTAATTCTATGTCACCTCTTTCTAAAGATGTAATTCCATCTCTTATCAACAGAAACACCGCACCACCTATGCCTTCCTGCCTGCCCTTTCGATGCAAGGTATATCCTTTTAGTCACGACTCAGTGATGCCCACAGCATCATACCGACTAATCTCTAATTGTGTCACGAGTTCATTCACCTTTTTCCAAATGCTACGTACATTAAGTACAGCACCTTCAGTCCTGCATTTTTAGTTCTTTTGAATTTTGCCTCTATGGTACAATCTAACTCTTTACTCTGCATTCGTACCCAATCAAGATCAGATGGTGTAAATTCGAGCAACATACACAAAATGCTGGAAGAACTTAGCAGGCCAGGCGGCATCTATGGAGAAAAATACAGTTGACAGACTTTTCAGTTCCCTACCCTTCTGAGCCACAGGGCCAGACTCAGTGCACAGCCGCTGTTGCCTCCCCCAAGTAGGTCATTCCCCTTTCCCCCCAGCAGTACTCAAAATGGAGTACTTATTGTTGAGAGGAATGGCCATGGAATGCTCTCCACTATCTGATGTTCTCCCTTCCTTCTCCTAACAGTCACCCATTTATCTGTTTCCTGTAGTCTTGAGGTGACTACCTCCTTGTAACTCCTATCTATCACTGCTTCACTTTCCCTAACATTGAGCTGCAGCTACCACGGTCTCTAAGGAGCTGCATCTTGATGCACCTGGTGCAGATGTGGCCGTTTGGGAGGACATCCCACATCTGACACCTAGAACAGACCAGTGACTCTGTAGACATACCCCCTATTCTCTCAAGATTTAAATAAGAAATAAGGAATAAACTTAACTACTTAC
Organism: Hypanus sabinus; assembly: GCF_030144855.1. Lineage (NCBI taxonomy): Eukaryota > Metazoa > Chordata > Chondrichthyes > Myliobatiformes > Dasyatidae > Hypanus > Hypanus sabinus. Next base: position 24,813,736 of record NC_082714.1, on the reverse strand, counting down.
CTTACCTCTGGCCTGTTCTCGCTGATGCCTTGTTGAGCCAAAGCCTTACTACTCTGACTCAGACTACTCTGATGATGACTGCTTCCATGATGACCATTCTGCTAGGTGATACCTCTCTTTTATAGAGACTGGGTTTTTTTTAAAGCTCTTTGCCAGACCTGCACTGGAACAATTTAGTTGCATCTGCGCAGTACTCCAATCAACAGTTCCCATCGAAAAACTTCTTACTTTTTAAAGCTCTTTGCCAGATGCGCAGGAATGTTTCTGTTATGTTTGCGTAGTACTCCAATCAATGACTCATTTATTAAAATAACCTGGAGAAGGGAAAGCAAGTAAATTATATTTAATTCTTGAGTGATATCAAAGCATAATAATAAGAGGGCAGAAAGTGATGTGAGGAGTTGACATGAAAATAAAATGGTGCAAGGTTTAAGGATCTAAAAACAGTAAGAAAATCCTGGAAACAATCAGCATAGTGAGAGGTATCTGTTGAAAGAGAAACTGTTAATATTTCAAGTTGAATTTCCTTCCTCAGAATTCAACAAGGCAAATGAAACTGATGGAAAAAATTCTTGGAGAGAGGAGCAAAATGTATTCAAAGGTGACATCCCTGGAAAGAAATTGGGATGAATTTAATGGTAAATGAAAATCAAAAATCTACATATGCTGGAAATGAGATAAAATGGAAAATGCTGGAAAAATCAATGAGTCAGGCTGCAGCTGTGGCAATCAGCTATCAGGTTGTCAAACAACTCAGGCTGAAGAGACTTCATCAGAACAGAAAAGGTTTAATAATAATTGCTTGGAGTCTTGAAGGAAGATTGTAAGAAGATTGTAACAAGGTACAAGGATGCACATTGTTGCTGTGTCAAACTTCTGGAATGTATTTTAATATTTGTTAATTTATTTGTGGTAATATTACTTTATGTGTTGTGTATCATTTATACTTTGTGTATTATGCTGTGCACCTTGGTCCAGAGGAACATTGTTTTGTTTGGCAGTATACATGTATATGATTCAATGACAGTAAAGTTGAACTTGAATTTGTCTAAGCTTGCAGGATGGATACTTAATTGACAATTGATTATCAATTTAATTATGAGAGGGTGGATCTTTGAAAAAAGAACAAATAGGTCACATTCTACTTGAATGATGTAGGGGAAATCAAGGATGCCTTTATGGAAATGACTTAAAGCAATGCTGTCTTTATAAGCATAAATGAAAATAAGTATGTAGGTTTACTCTGAAGGGAACAGAATTGAAGAAAATGGAAGATGTCTTAAACTTGCATAGAACCTTGAGTATCTACACTTGGTGAATCATGCACATTTTTAAATCTCAGTGTCACTGGAAGATATAGAGCAAATGAATAGATGTAGAAAGGAGTTTACAAGTCCCTGAAAGACTGGCAGTCTATAACTCCTGGTGGAAAAGAGCAGATTAGAAAATGATCTGATGAAGATTTTTAAATGAGCAAGCAGAATGATAGAGCAATTGTCCCACTAATATTGAGATTCAAAACCAGAGACCGAGGAAAATATTTTGAAACTAAGAGTAGTAAGAATATGCAAGCTTTTGAGCGAAATACTGTTGATGCCTTTTTAGAAAATGTGTGATGGAGAATAGAGTTAAAAAATGTTGATATGGCTTGTTAAGAGAAGTGAGAAATAACTTATGTGGAGAATGCACAGTGAAAGAGGTATAATGGATCAAAAGACTGGTTTCTGCATTATAGATTTGATGTAAATCAAGAAATTCCTATTCAATAAGTCCAGTATCTTAAACATGAGATAGTAGAAACTCATGAGGGGAAGAGGCACAGTTTGTAACAGAACTTTAAAAGACCTTTCTAGGTAATGATATAGAAACAATTTGGACACATCTTGGCCTCTTTCCTTCACAAAGCATGTCCAATTAGCCCAATTGTTACTAAAGCTCCATCTTCATGCTGCTTATCTCTGAATGATACCAGACTGCAAGCCCATTGCTGACGATATTTACAATAGGCCTGTAAAAAAACTGAAGAGATGGGAGCAGAAGTAGGTCACATTGCTCATCAAGCCTGCTTCACCGTGTTCAAAGTTGTTCTAATATATTCACTCCACATTCCGGTCTAATCCCCATATCTCTGGACTGCTCTGGATCAGTAGCCTGTGGTATTAAAAGAGTACATTTAACTTCTGAAGTCAAAACTTTAGAACTTGGCCTTTAATTACAAGCACATTGAGAGATTACACCTGACTACTACAGAATTTTCAGCTTTTTGAAGACTCCTGAGGCAAAATCATATTGAAAATTTGAATCAATAATGCTTTATTGTGTCAAAGCTGCCCTATTAGTTTTGTGATAAGTATTTTATGTATAAATTACTCATTGCCTAGCTAAATTCAAATTACTAGGAATACAGAACATTTAAGCATTTAAGCTACCAATAATATGGTAAGTTATGAAGTATTTTGTTTAGTTATTTGTTAGTTCACTAGTATAATACACGTTTGTCATTTTGGAAGATCTGTAAATGTATGGATAGGCGTTATGGTGATTTTTAGCCCAGAGCAAAATATATTGAACACCAGCAATATTGACACTCACAGAAGCTCCGGGGCTCACATCAGTGTACACTAGATCCCAAATATACAGCTAGATAAATATCCTCAGGATCATAGTTCCAACAGGTGGTTTTGGGAAGCTTCCTGAACAATCCATCAAAAGCTGTTGGAAATATAATGGTAATGCATATGTTTCACTTTGACAGTTTACTTCAGATTAAAAATACCGAACTCTTCCATCTTAATCAATGTCAGTTTCTAAACAAACTCAGTTGACAACTTGAGATTTAAGATTAATTTACAAAATCTTCACCCAAACTTTCATTTTTGTCAACTAGTCTCTTTAAAGCTGTGATATAGATTGGCTTCTAGTTAATTGGGACACATCAACACCAGTACATCTTGGCCCACTTAAGCGGCTGCCCCAGTTAGTCAGTTTCATGGAAATAGTTACAAAGGTATAAAAAAGATAAACTACCATTTAACTGAGTAACAAATTATGTATTTATATGAAATACAGAACAAGTTAGAACATTACCAATGCTATTACAATATTATAAAACTGTAATAGTTTCTAACAATCATTGACGGAGGAATTTATCCAGTGTATGCTACTGTGTTCTTTTGCTTGACTGTAAATGAACAAAATCAATGAAGACACCTAGTGCTAATAATGGGCTGCCTTCATACAACCAAATTTTCATTTTCATTGTAACATTCAAAATGATTGTTGATACCTTCAAGTTCTTCATAGTTCCTGACTTATTGAAGTAATAAAGTTGTTTCATTTTCACTCCTAGCCTTCTCTGACACCTCCAAGCCTGAATGCTTAAACCACAGTGAGCAAAACAATTGAGAATTGTCTTACTGTTTATTTCTCATTAACTATCAGTGAGAAAGATAACTGATTTTTGAACAGAAACATACATAACTCAAGCTATTTAAAGAATGTTCACTCTAAGCATGGTGCAGTGTCTAATAGCCAAACAAGTGCACATGACTGATGCTAGTTAGAAACTGTTTGTCAGCAGTCTCATTTCCCAATTAAACTGCATTGTGTCCCAAATAAATGAAGGGAATCCCAGTTATTTTCTCAGTTAGTTTTTGTTCTTTACAAGTCTCCCCAATTAACCAATGGCCCTATAAACTGGAATCCACTGAATTCAAAACTATGATAAGTTTTTGGAATGTTGGGAGTCTTCAGAATCAGTACCTTTTGTGGCTGAGTATGTTCTCAGTAGTCAGGCAATACCAATATTTTATAGTTGCTTAGAACAGATGACTGTATGCTCAGAGGGTTTTCAAAATGAGAAGTCACAAGTCCCCTCGATGCAGTAGAACCTTGCTCTGGTTTCACCAATAAGACACACAATTCAATGAGCAGCAGCAAAGAGCTGTTACCCCACAGTTTCAGTAACCAGGGTTCCATCCTGACCTCAAGTACAGGTCGTGTGGAGTTTGCATAAACTCCCTGTGACTGCATTTCCCCCTCCCCCCCCACATCCAATGAAACTGCAGTTGATTGGTTAAGTGGCCAGTGTAAATTGCCATCAGTATGTGGTTGAATGGCAAAACCTAGGGGGATCTGAAGGGAACAGAGGGAGAATAAAATGGGGTAACATCTAAGATACAAGACACTGCAGATGCTGCAATCTGGAACAAGAAACAATCTACTGGAGGGACTCAGCGGGTCAAGTAGTAGAGAGGAAGGTAAATTAGTTGGAGGGGTTGTAACATTGATTTGGGAGAATGTCACAGCAGGACTCAGAAAGGACATGCTGGAGGGCTGAGCAACAGGTATAACTTAGGCGAAATTAAAGTGATGGGATTATACTATAGGCCCCCATCGACATTGAGAGGTAACAAACAGATAAGTACCATGGACAGATTAAAGAAAGATGCAGAAACAACGCTGTGGGAGATTTTATCTTCCTCAGTATTGATTGCAACTTTCTTAATACAAGAGGCTGAGATGGGTGGGATTTCTTCTTACATCCAAGAGGGGTTCTTGAAGCAGTATGTGGAGAGTCCATTTAGAGGAGAGAGAGCATACTGGGTCTGATTTTGGGAAATAAGCTAGGTCATATAACACACCTGATAGTGGGTGAACATTTTGGGAATAGTGACCACAACTCATTCTGTCTTAAGATGATTATGAGTTAAGGATAAAATCAGATCTTGCAGAAAGGTGCTTAATTGGGGGATAAGACTGAAGTTAAGGGGCAACTGCTGTCAGACAAGTCCATACCTGACATGTGGAAGTTATTTAAAGGCCAACTGATCAGAGTTCAGGACCAACATGTTCTAGTAAGGAGGAAAGACAAGGTAAGGCAAGCAAACTTTGGATGACCCGAATGATCCTAATTTTAGCATGGAAGCATACATAAGGTTTAGAAAACGGACTCATCAGTTAATGGTAGGGGTTCATAGAAAAAAGGTTGGGAACCCCTGGTTTACAAGCTAGAATGAGGCTTCACTATTGTGGAATATAAAGGTAACAGGGAAATATTCACACAGGATTTTAGGAAGTCCAAACTGAGACATGAAATGTCCTTGGTGAGCATGGTCAAGGAGAATCCCAAGGCATTTTATATGTTTGTTAAGAAAAGGAGGATCACCTAGGAGAGGGTGGGTACACAGAAGGATAAAAAAGAGGAATTGTGTTTGGAGGCTGGGGTAATAAGTAATACTTTGCATCAGTATTTACTGAGGAGAAGAGATTGGAGGATAATGAAAACAGAGTGAAGGCATGCTTCTGTGCCTGAACATTTAGAGATGAAAGAAAAAGTTGTGCTGGGTCTTCTGAAAAGCATTAAGGTATATAAGGCGCCAAGGCCTGATGGCATCAATCCCACAATTAGGCATCACCGTAGTGTAGCAGTTAGCATGATGCTATTACAGCTCAGGGTACACCAGTGCTTGGATTTCAATCCCAGCGAGTCTGTAAGGTGTTTGTACATTCTCCCCGAGATTCGTAAAACTCAGGTTTCCTCCCTCAGTCCAATGATCTACCAGTTAGTAGATAAATTGGTCATTGTAAATTGTCCTGTGATTAGACTAGGGCTGAAATAGGTGAGTTGCTGTGTAATGTGGCTCATCGGGCTGGACTGTGCAGTATCTCTAAATAAGTGAGGAGAATGTCTGGGGCTTTGTCAGGGATTTTTGTGTCTTCAGTAGCAGTAGGCAAGGTCCTAAAGGACTGAAGAGCAGCAACTATTATGTGTTTGCTCAAGAAGGGAAATGGGATAATCCAGGTAATTACAGACTAGTGAGCCTGAAGAACAGTTACCTCTCAGCTTCAGTGACTGGGGTTCAATTCCGCCTACAGTGTTGTCTACAGGGACTTTGTATGTTCTCACTGTGAGTGCATGTGCTTTCTCCAGGTACTCTAGATTACTCTTGCATCCTAAAATGTCTGGGTTGATAAGCTAAAGCTAATGTCAATTGCTCCAATTGTGTAGGTGAGTTGTAGAATCTGTAGAAAGTGAAGGAAATGTCAGGGGAATAAAATGGAACTAGTGTAAGATTAGCATAAATGGGTGCTTGATGGTCAATATAGACATTTTGGGCAGCAGTTGCTGCTTCCATCCTGTGTGATTCTATAGCTCTATGACTGTGCGAAAAAATGAATCGGATTCCTGCAGACACGGAGGAGAAAATATTATGTGGTTGTTGCAAAGAAGCAGTGCTTATATTGGACATTGGTTTGGAGACCTATCCTGATTAATAGAAATGGAAAAGTTGAGGAAAGAGGCAAACACTACTGATCCACGATGCAAAGTCAGGAGAGGGGTGGGACACAGCCTGAGAACCAGAAACAGGACCGATTCAGCACATGTTCTTGATATTTGTTGATTATTTATTATTATTGTTGTTGAAGTTGTTATTATTATTTTATTTTTGTATTTGTACAATTTGTTGTCTTCTGCACTTCAGTTGTCTTTCCGTCTTGTTGTGTGTGATCTTTTATTGATTCTGTTGTGGTTCTTTGTATCTACTGTGCTTGCCCACAAGAAAATGGATCTCAGAGTTGTATATGGTGACATATATGTACTCTGATAATAAAGTTACTTTGTTCTTTAAACTATTGAAAGAGGTAAGGGAGGACATGTGAGCAAGACCAGAATACAGATTGTTCCATGCACAGCACCAAGGACAGGACAAGATAGCATCATACAATACACAGTATCTTCTACTTAAAAAAAGGTTCATGGAATACAAATAATCCAATGTAAATCTACCCTAAATCAGCAGTTTGCTTCTGTATCCATCTGTGCCATTGGTGCCCACAAAATATGAAAAACTCCTTGAGAGATTGGTCAGCTAGGTTTCAGACAACCAGAAGATCAGGTGTATTATGTATCAAAAATTAATTTTGCACTCTCTCATTCCTACTTTTGGATTGTTCTATTATTCATGCTGAATTGAAATTCAGGTTTAAAAATAAAAATTCCCCAAGACATTTAAATGAATTTTAATTAAGATATTTCCGCTGAAGCACACAATTAAAATATGGTGTCCCGTTCCCTTTCAAGTTAAGACAGCTTGCCTCCTCTGTTTTCACTGCCTGGAGCTCTTGGGATTTTGTGAGAATATTAACACTTCTCGCAGAAAGAGGGTTTGCTTCTCCCTGGAAGATTCTGCTTCAACTACCCAGTTATTTTCATCTACTTCTTCAGTAGCCCTTTGGGATGATGGATGACTTGCTTCCACTCCACTTGAGGAGTGGAAAATGTTGCTGTATGCATCCTTTTAACAAGGGGAAGCCATTTCATGGCAGCTACCACAGAGGTTTGACTGAGGAAAGGTTTAGTCCAATGACAAGGAAATCCAAGACAAATGGAGCTTAGGGTCTGCTGCACACACACACACACACACACACACACACACACACACACACACACACACACACACACACACACACACACACACACACACACACACACACACACACAACTCACATTTGGATACAAGCACTAATAACCTTCTCTACATGTTCTTCATCAGCCTCCCTCTACACTGTCATCCTTCCTGTTTCAGTCCCCCAAATGCCTGTCTTGCCAAACACTTAGTGGCCTTCCTCTCAGATGCTTTCTTCATAGCTCCTTCCTCCCTTAGCCTCTTGACTCCCCCACCCATCTTTCCAAATCTACGTCTGGCCCAGGAGGTCTCTTTTTGCCCCCAGAGAGTAGTAAAGCACTGGAACACCCTCTCATTCTGCCTAGAGAATACCCAACTAGTTTCTGGCTGGATCACAGATCAACTCTCACGAGTAGTATTCAGGCAAGAAGTCCTTCATCATTGTTGTGCTTAAAACCTGGAGTTCCCCATCTAACAGCACCAAAAGTTGGCTGGTGACAGAAGGGGAATGCCAATGTAGTTGATGACAACAGGTTTCTGAATTTTGAAAGAAAATAAAAACAAACAACAGTAGGTACAGAGGATCCATACCCCTTCAGGTTTCAATTCATGCATCATCTTGTCTGAGGAATATCTTGCCCTACCATGTCTGGAATTTCCTGTCCCTCGAAGGTAACAAGGAAAAAGCATGGAAGGATGATGTTGCCCATCATACCACTCAGCATTCATTTTAGAATTCACTGAACCTTGGGAAGCTACATAACTGGCCAAAAAACACAACTGCAATCTCCTGTAAATTCTATCCATTCTGTGCCAGTTTTGACTTTGTCTGTGTTGTTAACTTTTTGACACATGAAATATGTGGACAAAGGTCCATTACCACAGCATAACTCTGTAAAAGGGAAAGTGATGATATACTCTATCTCAATAACTTCCTCTAGCCTTAAATCATGATCTTTATATTCCTCCATATAACCATATAACAATTACAGCACGGAAACAGGCCATCTCGGCCCTTCTAGTCCGTGCCGAATGCTTACTCTCACCTAGTCCCACCGACTTGCACTGAGCCCATAACCCTCTATTCCTTTCCTGTCCATATACCTATCCAATTTTACTTTAAATGACAATATCGAACCTGCCTCTACCACTTCTACTGGAAGCTCGTTCCACACAGCTACCACTCTCTGAGTAAAGAAATTCCCCCTCGTGTTACCCCTAAAATTTCACCCCCTAACTCTCAACTCGTGTCCTCTTGTTTGAATCTCCCCTACTCCCAATGGAAAAAGCCTATCCACATCAACTCTGTCTATCCCCCTCATAATTTTAAATACCTCTATCAAGTCCCCCTTCAACCTTCTACGCTCCAAAGAATAAAGACCTAACTTGTTCAACCTTTCTCTGTAACTTAGGTGCTGAAACCCAGGTAACATTCTAGTAAATCTTCTCTGTACTCTCTCTATTTTGTTGACATATTTCCAATAATTCAGTGACCAGAACTGTACACAATACTCCAAATTTGACCTTATCAATGCCTTGTACAATTTTAACATTACATCCCAACTCCTATACTCAATGCTCTGATTTATAAAGGCCAACATACCAAAAGCTTTCTTCACCACTCTATTCACATGAGATTCCACCTTCAGGGAACTATGCACAATTATTCCTAGATCACTCTGTTCTACTGCATTCTCCAATGCCCTACCATTTACCATGTATGTCCTATTTTGATTATTCCTACCAAAATGTAGCACCTCACACATCAACATTAAACTCCATCTGCCATCTTTCAGCCCACTCTTCTAACTGGCCTAAATCTCTCTGTAAGCTTTGAAAACCTACTTCATTATGCACAATGCCACCTATCTTAGTATCATCTGCATACTTACTAATCCAATTTACCACCCCATCATCCAGATCATTAATGTATATGACAAACAACATTGGACCCAGTACAGATCCCTGAGGCACACCACTAGTCACCGGCCTCCAACCTGACAAACAGTTATCCATCACTACTCTCTGGCATCTCCCATCCAGCCACTGTTGAATCCATTTTACTACTTCAATATTAATACCTAAAAATTGAACCTTCCTAACTAACCTTCCGTGCGGAACCTTGTCAAAGGCCTTGCTGAAGTCCATATAGACAACATCCACTGCTTTACCCTCATCAACTTTCCTTGTAACCTCTTCAAAAAATTCAATAAGATTTGTCAAACATGACATTCCATGCACAAATCCATGTTGACTGTTCCTAACCAGACCCTGTCTATCCAGATAATTATATAGACCAAATTCTGGACTCCAATTCTGGACTCTCAAGTATTCACCATTAGTGGCTTTGCTTTTGACCTACCCAGATCCTCTCTGAATTTCCTTTGCTAAAACTCTTTCTTCCTTCCCTCCTCCTCTATTAAGGCCCAGCCTAAGAACTTACCCTCTGCTAATGCATCCTCATAACCCCTTGCATTGTTTGTGCCACCAGGTCTCAGTAAGCTCCTTTGAAGCAGAAACACTCAGATATTCCATGAATGGAGGGTTATGGGCTGAGTGTGGGTCGGTAAGACTAGGTGAGTGTAAGCGTCGGCATGGACTAGAAGGGCCAAGGTGGCCTGTTTCCGTGCTGTAATTGTTATCTGGTTATATGGATGTCACTATCTGCAGTATTGATCTGGTTGTACAGCACAGAAATTGGCCCTTCAGTTCTCATGTTTATTTCCATAGTAATTCCATTTCCCAGCACTTGGTCTGTAGTCGATGATGCCTTGTGATTCAGGTGCTTGTCCAGATGACACTAAAACATTATGACAAAACGTTGCAGTCCCAGAGGGAGAGCTGCGGTGTTGGAAGTGTTTTTACCTTGGATGAGATTATAAACCTGTAACCTCAGGTGAAAATAAGAATTGTCCCTGCTGTCTCAGGAAGTATTTATTCTTTAAGTAGAATGTCTCAAAAAAGCCATCTCTGTTCTGATTGTGGAAGTCTGATGCATGAAATTTGTTAGTCACTTTTTGTTCATTGAAATTTCTGCATGTCAAAAATACCTTGTTGGGTATGATGTGCTTTATGATATTCTGAAAGGCTCTTGAAGGGTGCTAAAGAAATGCAGGAGGCACATGTGTGCAAGTAAACTGAGGTAAATAGATGAGGATTTTCACTTTGGGGAGCAGAATAGCAGTGTGGTTGCTGGTGATTTATCAAAAACAAGTTATTAAACTAATTAAGGCACTTCTGTTGGCACTTCTGTGGCTCAGGGTTTTTATGGGATGGTGTCGCTAGCCTTATGCCTAGCCTCCTCCTTTCGCAGTCTGGTGTGGGTCTATCCAAAGCGGAATTTTTAAAATTCTGCTCAGGAAAATGTCCCACTTGAATCAATGTGAACCTGACTGAGTCCTGTTTAACATTTGTCATTTTTAGTTAAGCATGCGAGTAATTTCCTTCATCTATAATAGAACTGTATTTTATACATACATATCAAAGCTAAAAGAATTCAGATAGAAAAGGTGAGTTTAATGAGCATAAACTTAAATACACGAGCAATAATAATCACTAATAGCTGTACATATAATTCAATAACCAATGTAAAAAAATCACTTGGATCAAATGTGTTGTCAATTTATTCAATCAGTTTTCTGCCAGGTATTTTAAATAGGTCTCATCCTGAACTATTCTTATAATACCATATGACCTCATCCTTGTATTTCTGTCATAAAATAGGTCTTTTGTGAATTTTAATATTGACTTATCTGTCTATTGATTAATAAATATTTTATTTCTGAGCACTCCCTTGTCAGTAATCTGTGGATTATAAACTCCTGTTTACATACTTACACTAGGTTCTGCTGATGTAAACTGGTCACACTACTTCCCTTCTCACTCATGGGAAGGAAGGAGTAGTTAAAATAGAGCTGGCATTTGGTTTGCACTCTGCATTGACGCATCAACTTCACAGCCAATAATGGTGACTTCATTAATGAGCTGTACTTCAATAATGCACTTGTAAATACACCGAGTTTCAGCAGCCTTTAGTGTTTTGGCTGGTATCACCTTTTAGTCATTCTGGTTGGTTAAGATAATGAGGATGTCTAGTCACAGACCTTTGCTGGTCTGTGTGAATTAGCATTAGTCTTGGGTTGGTTTAAGTGTTTATGATTTATCTCTGACAAACCAGCTCATTGTATGGGATTATATCCTCATCTCTAAAGGTTTGATCATGGTGTATACGATGATTCCAGCATGTTTTATGCTGTGGTGAGGGACTTCAGAGATTGATTTATGTGAAATTAATGCCAAATTCTCGAATCCGCTTCAGGTTCTTCAGAGTAATATTGCTACTTAACCCTTGAGCTGAAACACTGTTCAAAAGTAAATATGTCCTTTCTTACATAAATAACTTTCTTCAATTGTCTTTGGCTGATGCTGTAAAAGTCGGAAGGGATTTCTCACACATTGAGTGGGGATCTGATATGGAAAACAAGAAATTGCGCAGTTGGTGAAGTCTTTGCTTTTCACCCTGCATTCTCTGTGTCTACTATTGCATGGGAATGACTGGGCATGGACAGATGCAATCAATGTTGTGTGCAGAATGTCCGAACCTGATGCTTCCATGACTTTCATTGATTCATGGGTTGGCCCGTAGGTTTGCACCATCCACCAAAGCGTGACAATTTTTTGAAGACATTTAAGGCCCACTTCACTGTAATTTTAAGGGACTCTTCCTGAACAGGTCCTATTAATGAACTAACTTCAGCAGGTGCACCTTAAGCAAAACATGCTAAAGCAGGTTTAAGGTGAGAATGGAAATATTTAAAGGAGATCTGACGGGCAGGTTTTTCATGCAGAGTGGAATGGGTAAGTGGATCAGTGGAGTTAGTAGAGAGAGGTACAGTCACAGCATTAAAAAGAAGATTGAAACAGGTACATGCATAGGAAAGGTATAGAGCATTATAGACCTAGCATAGATAGTCAGCATAGATGAGTTGAGATGAGGGGCCTGTTCCTATGCTGTAGGATTCTGTAACTCTATGACAACCCTCCACCCCAGAAGCCAAATGCAACCCATTATTTGCTTCCAGTAAGTCATCATAATCTCATCCTCTCTGCCAATTCCAATCGTAGCCCCAAATCCTCTCCCAGAAGCTTGTCATAATCTGATCCCTCTCTCAACAGCAAACTGTGATCCAAATTCTTAGTCATGATCCAACCCAGCTCCCATCAGTCAATCAGGACTGAACTTTTCCCAGCATTCAGTAATTACTTGCCCATAATGCTTTGACTCGAGTCTTAAGGGGCTAATCCTCAACTATCAGAATCCCCAATTTCCTTCCATTCAATTCCCCACCGATTCAATTAATGGTGTTTCAGCTGGGTGAAGCTGATGTGCAGGAGAGGAAGGAGTTAATGCCTCATGGGATGATGGTGCCAGATAAAATGAGTCATGGGGGTTTAGCTTCTGTTGTGATCCTGACAAGCAGTCAGCTCTGGCTTCCATGGCCAGTGAACATCAACAACGATTGGGGTCAACAGCAACCAGGTCTCCGTCTGATTCTGGTGCAGCTCTGTCTGGCAAGAGGCAATACTGCACCAAGAAAATTGGGCTAGGTGTCAATAACCCACAACTGATGGGTCAGTGCAGATCTAGGCAAAGGCTGTGGGACCTGAAGCTGCAAAGGGTAAACTGGGATCATGGAAACTGTGGTAATATCGCTTTATTCTGAAAATGTCAAATGTCACCTTTGCCCTCTGTTCTCTGCAAAAGTGACTGACATGTATGTCTTGACTAACATAATATAATGGGTTGACTTTCTTAACATTTATGTCAGATAGGTAGCCATCATCAATGGTGCAGATCAATCAGAACCTTCTGAGGTAGTTTAATTTGCATTTGTGGTCATTTACCAGGATTTATCTGCACTTTTGAATGGCAATTAAACTTGTTGGATTATTCTGCAATATTCATAATTTTAGTACAGCTTCTATAGAGGAGATTTGAACTCTCACTTGTTAGAAGCCACATAGAAAGGGATGCAACCAAAATGACCATTTACTGCTCAGTATCCATCCTGCTGACAGTTTGAAACCAGGAGCCTGAGCATCATTCTATACTCGACAAGTGGACCCTGATTAATTTTTGCTTGCACAGGTTTTCTTGGCTTCCATGAGGAACGTTGACCCACATTGCAGTGGAAAGCCCATAGTCTTGTAGGGTGCCCATTTGAAGCAAGGGTTACCAACCTTTAATATGCCATGGACCAATACCGTTAAGTGAGGAGCCCATGGACCCCAGGTTGGGAACTCCTGATTTAAAGGAAGCACTGGCTCATCTAAAAATCACTCTGCCTCTCAGACAGTGTGCACATGTGTTTTGTTCACTGACTACCCAGGAGCTAAAGTAACACTTCAGAATTAATGTCATTATAGCCCATCCTGCCCAATCGGAAAGCAAGATAGAATTAATGACTGATTTCATACCCTGCCCATTATAACTCCACGTTGACTCCTGTGACTGAAGAGATGATGAGAAATTGAATATGCACTTCAGCCTGTCAGTGTCATGACAGATGGGCCACACCCATCAGATTCGACCTGGTGTCACTGATAGTTAATGATTATTACTCCCACTCTTACCATCTTACTTATCTCTTCTTATAGTTTGTTTAAAAATCCTTTCTACCAACTGAACAGGGGCTCATTCTTCAGGCTTACAATGAGTTCACAGAACCACTCCTGGAGCTCAGCACTAATTAGGGAACCATAGTATCCATGGCAACCCACCTGCCCAGGGTTGCAGAGAAGGAAAACCTGTGACACAGCTGACCCTTGTTGAAGTTTGTGCCAAAAATATACTTGTTTAGGACCCACAATTAGGGCTCCCAGCTCAGCATGGTAACATACCTGGGGCTGTCATTTCATGACTTGTCTCCTGACCCTGTCCAGTCAAACAGCCCTTGTTTCCCCCACTTGTAAAATATTCAAAATTAATAAAGAGGAATGCTTAAAGTCAATTAAAAATGCTTTAATATTGCTGATGTTCATCCTGGGGTGCCTGCTATATTGCCCAGGAGGATTATTTATTACTCTTGGAGAGCTTTTGACATTCTTAGACAACTGGCAACCTTACTCACCACCCTGCTCAGATCAGCAACAGCAACAACATAAATATCACACAGCATAAGCATTTATTTTATAACTCACAAATCTTTAAATCCGTAATGAGCATGAGGTGTACAAAAATGTGATGTTTGCAGCACATTATTAAATAATTTATCACACACAAAATGCTGGAGGAACTCAGCAGGCCAGGCAACATCTATAGAAAAGAGTAAACAGTCAATGTTTCAGGATGAGACCCTTCACCGGGACTGCTGCAGGGTCTCAGCCCAAAATGTCGATGCAGTCCTGATGAAAGGTCTTGGCCCGAAACATCGACCAGTCCTGATGAAGGGTCTCGGCACAAAATGTCAACTCTCTATTCTTTTCAATAAACAATAGGTGCAGAAGTAGACCATTCAGCCCTTCGAGCCTGCACTGCCATTCTGAGATCATGGCTGATCATCTACTATCAATACCCGGTTCCTGCCTTGTCCCCATATCCCTTGATTCCCCTATCCATAAGATACCTATCTAGCTCCTTCTTGAAAGCATCCAGAGAATTGGCCTCCACTGCCTTCCGAGGCAGTGCATTCCAGACCCCCACAACTCTCTGGGAGAAGAAGTTTTTCCTTAGCTCTGTCCTAAATGACCTACCCCTTATTCTCAAACCATGCCCTCTGGTACTGGACTCTCCCAGCATCTGGAACATATTTCCTGCCTCTATCCTGAACAATCCCTTAATAATCTTATATGTTGCAATCAGATCCCCTCTCAATCTCCTTAATTCCAGCGTGTACAAGCCCAGTCTCTCTAACCTCTCTGCGTAAGACAGTCCAGACATCCCAGGAATTAACCTCGTGAATCTACGCTGCACTTCCTCTACAGCCAGGATGTCCTTCCTTAACCCTGGAGACCAAAACTGTACACAATACTCCAGGTGTGGTCTCACCAGGGCTCTGTACAAATGCAAAAGGCTTTCCTTGCTCTTGTACTCAATTCCCTTTGTAATAAAGGCCAACATTCCATTAGCCTTCTTCACTGCCTGCTGCACTTGCTCATTCACCTTCAGTGAATGATGAACAAGGACTCCGAGATCTCTTTGTATTTCTCCCTTACCTAACTCTACACCGTTCAGATAATAATTTGCCTTCCTGTTCTTACTCCCAAAGTAGATAACCTCACACTTATTCACATTAAACGTCATCTGCCAAGTATCTGCCCACTCACTCAGCCTATCCAAGTCACCCTGAATTCTCCTAACATCCTCATCACATGTCACACTGCCACCCAGCTTAGTATCATCAGCAAACTTGCTGATTTTATTCTCAAAGCCTTCATCTAAATCATTGATGTAAATCGTAAACAGCTGTGGTCCCAATATCGAGCCCTGTGGCACCCCACTGGTCACCACCTGCCATTCCAAGAAACTATTCACCGTTACCCTTTGCTTTCTATCTGCCAACTAGTTTTCTATCCATGTCAATGTCTTCCCCCCAATGCCATGAGCTCTGATTTTACCCACCAATCTCCTATGTGGGACCTTATCAAATGCCTTCTGAAAATCGAGGTAAAATACATCCACTGGATCTCCCTTGTCTAACTTCCTGGTTACATCCTCGAAAAACTCCAATAGATTAGTCAAGCATGATTTTCCCTTGGTAAATCCATGCTGGCTCGGCCCAATCCTATCACTGCTATCTAGATATGCCACTATTTCATCTTTAATAATGGACTCGAGCATCTTCCCCACTACTGATGTTAGGCTGACAGGATGATAGTTCTCTGTTTTCTCCCTCCCTCCTTTCTTAAAAAGTGGGATAACATTAGCCATTCTCCAATCCTCAGGAACTGATCCTGAATCTAAGGAACACTGGAAAATGATTACCAATGCATCTGCAATTTCCAGAGCCACCTCCTAGGATGCAGACCATCTGAACCTGGGGATTTGTCAGCCTTCAGTCCCATCAGCGTTTCCTTCCTAATGTCAATCTATTTCATTTCCTCTGTTACCCTATGTCCTTGGCCCATCCATACATCTGGGAGATTGCTTGTGTCTTCCCTAGTGAAGACAGATCTAAAGTACTTATTAAATTCTGCTATTTCTCTGTTTCCCATAACAATTTCACCCAATTCATTCTTCAAGGGCCCAACATTGTTCTTAACTATCTTCTTTCTCTTCACATACCTAAAAAAAGCTTTTGCTATCCTCCTTTATATTCCTGGCTAGCTTGTGTTCGTACCTCATTTTTTCTCCCCATATTGCCTTTTTAGTTAAGTCCTGTTGTTCCTTAAAAATTTCCCAATTATCTGTCTTCCCACTCACCTTAGCTCTGTCATACTTCTTTTTTTTTAATGCTATGCAATCTCTGACTTCTTTTGTCAACCACTGTGGCCCCTTTCCCCCCCTTTGAATCCTTCCTTCTCTGGGCGATGAACTGATTTTGCACCTTGTGCATTATTCTCAAGAATTACTGCCATTGCTGTTCCACTGTCTTTTCTGCTAGGATATCCATCCATTTAACTTTGGCCAGCTCCTCCCTCATGGCTCCATAGTCTCCTTTGTTCAACTGCAACACTGACACCTCCGATCCGCCCTTATCCTTCTCAAATTGCAGATAAAAACATCATATTATGGTCACTACCTCCTAATGGCTCCTTTACTTCAAGATCGCATATCAAATCCTGTTCATTACACAACACTAAATCCAGAATAGCCTTGTCCCTGGTCGGCTCTCGTACATACTGTTCCAAGAATGCATCCTGTAGGCACTCTACAAACTCCCTATCCTAGGGTCCAGCACCAACCTGATTCTCCCAGTTCACCTGCATATTGAAATCCCCCATAACTACTGCGACATTACCTTTGCCACATGCCAATGTTAACTCCCTGTTCAACTTGCACCCAATATCCATGCTACTGTTTGGAGGCCTGTAGACAACACCCATTAGGGTCTTTTTGCCCTTACTGTTCCTCAGTTCTATCCACACAGACTCTACTTCTCCTGATCCTATGTCCCCCCTTGCAAAGGACTGAATCTCATTCCTCACCAACAGGGCCACCTCACCCCCTCTGCCCACATTTCTGTCCCTACGATAGCATGTATACCCTTGTACATTCATTTCCCAGGTCTGATCTCCCTGCAGCCATGTCTCTGTTATTCCAACGACATCATAGTTACCCATTCGCACCTGATCTTCAAGCTCATCCACCTTATTTCTGACACTTCGTGCATTCAGATATAGAATTTTTAGCCCATTTCTCCTCTCTCTGTTTAAATCGCTGCCTATTGTGCTTAACCCAGCTCCCCAAACTCCCATCAGGCTATACGCCCCTTGAATTTTGTTGTCCTTCCTAAATTTACTTATTCTTTCTGCGCATTTAACTCCATGTTCCGTCAGACCATCCCTCTGTACATGTGTCCTCCTTATCACTTGTTCCGCCTCACCTTTCTCTACTACACACTTAATATTCTGAAACCGTGTAGTCCCCACCTGTCCTTTATTCTTCATCTCACTATCCTCTCTCACATTCTGGATCCCTGCCCCCTGCAAATATTTTCCATAGATGCCACCTGGCCTGCTGAGTTCCTCCAGCATTTTGCGTGAGTGCTTTGGATTTCCAGCATCTGCAGATTTTCTCGTGTTCATATTAAATAATTTAGTTCGGTAGTACAAAATAAAACATGCGCTGCTTAGATGTGACTTGAAATGTATCAAGATTTTACTTGAAGTAAATTGTGTTAGCAATCATATCTAAGTGAAATTGATCCAAATGAGAGAATGGACTGGACACTTCCAAACTGTGTTAGCCTATCAAATATTTATCCAGGGTCAGAGACACTCAATGACGTCAGTCATGAAACACATGATTCAACTGCTAGCAACTTAAACTGGAGCTGCTGGATCTGGAAAGTGACATGGTGTTGAATAGAATAAACAAGGGACAGAATGTGCTGTGTACTTCATGTAGAGAGAGGGTCGCAATGTGGCTTTTTACAGGGCCGCAGATCTCATGAGATTCCCTCCATTAACAGCCAGGGTGCTCAACCTGTTTCCAAGTTAATAACAGATGCTTTTTGACGAGTGTGCCCATCGGGAAAATTGTTACATTCAGTTCAGACAGCATTCTGCAGGTATCACGGTCTTGGGGCCAGATGATGCAGATAGCTCTTTCTCTTTCAACTGGGGAGGAGGTACAGGAACGTACAAATATGGACAGTCTTTCCTGCATCCATCCTCTCTGTTTTGGCAGCGTGTTTTCCTGGCTCTTGCTTGCCATGGGGGCTGTGTGCGTTTCAGGGTGGGTGGACAACCTTAAGCCTACTCAGAAAAATGGTATAAGACGCATCACTACGATGCTGCTCCCATTGCGACCTGCACTGTTCACAATTCCGCTTGGAGGCAATAATAACACCACATACTCGTTTTTGAACAATTTTGTGACATTTTGAGGAGGGCCCAATTTGACACCAAAATTAAAGTTGTATAACATAGAGACAGGCCCTACAGTCCATTATGTCCACTCAGTCCACCTCTTCTGCCTATCTATACTAATCATATTTTACCTGCTTTAGTTCTGCAGTCTTCAATGGATTGGCAAAACAAGTACTCATCTCAATGACTTCTAAATGGCTAGAGAGTAACTGCCTCACCATCAAGCAGCTCATTCCAGAATCCAGTCACCCACCGTGTCAAAAAAATCACAGAAGAGAGATTAGTATCGCACAGGAACTTCCCCTTTGACATCTCATGACAATTCTGCCAGCCTAAACTATTGCTATCTGCCTGTACATGGTGCATGCTCTACCATTCTTTTCATGTCATTGTGCCAAATGGAATACCTCTTAAAGATTGCTATCATACTTGCCTTCACCTCTTCACCTGGCAGCATGTTTCAGACCCCTGCCACACTCTGTAATGAAATCACCATTGTAAATCTCCAGTAAACTTAACCCCTCTCACCTTAAAGCTGTGCTAAGTGTATTTGACACATCTGATCTCAGCAGAAGACTCTTCCTATCTACCCTGTCTATGCCTCTCATTATTATATATACTCCTATTGGATTACCTCTCAGCCTTTGATGCTTCAGACAAAACAATCCAAGTCACCATAGCTTTCCTTATCACTAATAGTCTGTAACCCGGGCAACATCCTGGTGAGCATCTTCTGCACCCACTCCACATCCTTCCTGTAATATAGCAACTACAACTGAACACAGTACTCAGAATGAGGACTAAGCAATGTTTTATATGGCTGAAGCATTTCTTCCCACACTCTATATACAAGTTCCCGAATGATAATGGCGAGTCAGCTTCTTTCAGAGAGTGTGGACTGCACCCCAAAATATTTTTGTACATCAGTTCTTTAAAGGGTCCTGACATTTTCTGTATACTTTCCTTGTACGTTTGGCCTCCCAAAGTGTAACACATCACACTTAAATGGATTAAGCTCCATCTACTATTTTTCAGCCCATATTTCCAGCTGGTTGACATCCTGCTGAAACCTTTAAAAAACCTTGATCTGCGCACAACTCCACCAATCCACTAGTACTTTCATCCAATGTAGTAGGCCTCCGTTAGTCTCGATAGACCATGGATTTATGCCTTGGAAAGTTTCCAGGGCGCAAGCCTGGGCAAGTTTTTTTTTATTATGGAAGACCAGCATTTGCCCAAGCTGCAAGTCTCCCCTCTCTACGCCACCAATGTTGTCCAAGGGAAGGGCATTAGGACCCATACAGCTTGGCACCGGTGTCGTCGCAGACAATGTGTGGTTAAGTGCCTTGCTCAAGGACACACACACAGCCTCAGCCAAGGCTTGAACTACTGACCTTCAGTAACTAGATGAACACCTTAACCACTTGGCCATACGCCAACACTTTTCATCCAATATATATAATCATAATCAGCACAGATACCAGCAGTGATCTCTGCAGAATGCTACTGGTCACAAACCTCCAGCCAAAATACCACTCCTCCACCACTACCCTTTGCCTTCTACAGGCAAGCTAATTTTACATTCAATCTACCAAACCTGCATCCTAATTTCTAGGTCAATCTACCATGAGGAGCGTTGTCAGTTAAATATACAATATCCACTGGCCTATCCGCATCATTTCACTGTAAGTTTGATATGAGTGATAAATAAATCTGAATCTGAATAATCAGTCATCTTCTTCACCTTCTCAAAAAAAACTAAAGTAAGAGTGTAAGAATTGACCTTCTCTGCACAATTCATGCCGACTGTCCCTAATAAGTCTGTGCTTTTTCTAGATGGGAGAAGAACTTAACCTGGAGAACCTTCTCCAATAATTTCCCTACTGTGGACGTTAGGGGATGTTCTGCAACTACCTGAGTATAGCGGAAACTAATTCAAGCACTGGCAAAGAAATGGGAGGAGCTGGACTTGGAGTGGATCATGACACTGCCTGTGACAGAGAGGCATCAGTGCGCCAAGAAGGTGTTGATGCACCATCAATAACTCACTCTGAGACGTAAGGCGAGATATCGGCTTTTATTGACTGAAGAAGGAACCAGCAGTGAGTGACCATCATACTACATCCTGGAGACTGAGGCAGAGGATTAGACCTGAATCGCCTTTATACAGGGGCCTGTGGGAGGAGCCACAGGAGCAGTCAGCAGGGGGTGTGTCCAGACAGGCACACGTAGTTCACCACAGGTGTGCTCTCTAACTGTGAGTGATTGCCTTAGCTGCCGCAGTGCAGTGAAGCAGGTCTGATTTGTTGGTTTATTGGTAATTGGTGGGGGAGATGCATGGCCTCAGTCATAGCGTGGACGGGACCTCAAGCCATGGTGTCGTCTGTTCACCGCCACACAGGCATCAGAGTCGGGGGTTTGACTGGAGCGCCAGTGGTGATGCGGTGCCGAGTCTGGGCTGGATTTGCTGCTGCCTCCCAGTGTTCCCTTGCCAGAAGACAAGTTGTACTGTGTTCAACTGTAGGCTGCTGCAACATTCATGGACTCAGGAACTTTATTTTACTGCTTTCTTATATGTGCCTTGTGCTGTGTATGACCATTGGTACTGTGTTTTGCATCTTGATCTGGAAATAAAGCTGTTTCATTTGGCTGTATTCTTAAGTGTTCAGATATGGTTGAAGGACAATTAAACTTGAACTTGAAGAACCTATTTTCAGTTCTTATTATATATTGCAAACAGTAAATGGAAGTTAAGAGTACAGGATGGCCCACAGACTAAGGGATCTGGTTTGCATAATGATGACCATGTGATGTTAATAATGCATCACCCAAAAATTAGAACAATGGGTTTGTGTTAATTGGCCTGCATAAATCCAGACAACTATGGGCTTAACTAACTTGTACCATCGTAAGTAAGTTCAGGGAAGCTTGCATTAGTTTATCCAGCAAAGGTATTTGAACATTTAGAAGTGTTTCTCACTGCAAATTGGCAATTCAAAGGAAGTATTTTTAACCCAAAGTACTGAAGTAAACAGCATCATTGTATCTATTGAAATTGTATTTAAGCACTTACCATTACATTTGATCTTAAGGGTATGAAAATATGATGCACTTTTGAGTTTGGGAGACTCTCCCAAGAGGATCTCCAGAATAAAAGCCTGCTTGTTGCAATGGATTAGGACTTCTACAGTATATCACCAGCTTCAGTATTTCTCTGGTGACTTTGATCACAGTCACAACAAGGCTCGCCAGCCTATAATTTTTCGTTTTGTCCCCTTTGTCCCTCTTAAATAAAAGAACAAAATTAGCTATTCTTCAGTCCTCTAGGACCTTGCCTATTGCTTCGGTGAATACAAAAATCTACAAAGAAGAACATAAAGCCCCTGCAGTCCCCTCCTTTGCCCCTGTAGATAACCTGGGATAGATCTCATTAGGCTGTTAATACTTACCCACCTTAGTATTCCTCATGGATCTCAAGAACTCCTTCTTCTTGGTATCAGTTTGTTCCAGTATATCAGCATACTCATCCCTGATCTTATCCTCCATGTCCTCTGATGCAAAGTACTAGATTTAGCCTCATAATTGAATATGCTATATCTCTATAAAATCAGCCCTCAGTCTCCTCCACTCCAGAAAAACAAAAACCACAGACCTAGGCTATCCATTCTCTCCTTACAATTGCAATATTCCTGTCCTGGCAACATCCCGGCGAAACTCCCTGTACGTTCTCTAGCACAATCACATCCTTCCTACATTACATTCAGCAGTGTTTTAGCACATCTACAAAAGGTGCAATCCAACTTCAGACAATGTTACCCAACCAGACGTCTGCAGGTTTGCATCAATGTTTGCAGAAGGAATAATCCTCCAGGTACTGTTGATTCTTTCTTTCTGTCTTTTCCTATACTAATTAGTAACTTGGCAATATTTACAGCATGTATCTTAGGCTCAGCAGAAGATATTTTCCAGCATTTCTGTATTCCAAATGTTGTTGAAACAATTATCAGATCATTTATTGCCAACACTGTCAGCCATTAAGTTATAGTCAGGCCTCTCGGCAAAAGTAGTTAATTGGAAGAATGGCAGAAATTTAATGATAGAAACTTCAACTCTTCTCTATAAATACAAAGTTATTTCTTCAGAAATATTACAATGTGTGAAGGAAGGCCACATACAAATTCTGTGCAGAATGACAATTTCAGTCACTTGCTTGATTTGCCCAGTTGGTTCCCTCTGGCTGGGAATGTCATTCTAACTGCATGCAATCTGCAATCATAGTTACCTTAAGAATTTCTCCACAACAAGTAAGCAGCAAGTGTTTCCTAAGAAAGGGAGAGCAATTGAGACTTACAGAATGAACTCATCCATACTTGCTGCATGTATCAGCAACTTATAAAAGTTCATTGCTTGTTCATTGTGAAAGAATCTCTCTGTGACTCAATGCACATTTCATTTCTTCTATCAGAGCAAAACCAATAGGTTGTATATCCGTGCAAATTTATTAGTCAACCAATAATTCTTTGGAGAAAACCATTCAATTTCTGGAATGGTTCAAAGTTCAAAGTAAACTTATTACCAAAGTACACGTATGTCACCATGTACAACCCTGAGATTCATTTTCTTGCAGGCATTCATAGTAAATACAAGAAACACAATAAAATCAATGAAAGACCACACTTACAGAGCAGTTTTGGGCCCTTTATCTAAGAAAATATGTGCCAGCATTGAAGAGGGTCCAGAGGAGGTTTATGAGAATGATCCCAGGAATGAAAGGGTTTACATGTCATGAGTGTTTGATAGGTCTGGGTCTGTACTTGCTGGAGTTTAGAAGAATGAGGAGGGAACTCATTGAAACTTATCAAGTATTAAAAGGCCTAGATAGAGTGGATGCGGAGAGCTTGTTTCCAATAGTAGATGAGTGTAGGACCAGACAGCACAACCTCAGAATAGAGGGACAAACATTTACAACAGAGATGAGGAAAATTTTCTTTAGCCAGGCGTTGTGAATCTGTGGAATTCATTACCACAGGCCATTTGGTATATTTAAGGTGGAGGTTGATAGGTTCTTAATTAATCAGAGCATCAAAGGTTACAGCGAGAAAGTAGGAGAATGAGGTTGACAGGGATAATAAATCAGCCATGCTGGAATGGCGAATCAGACTCAATGGACCAAATAGCCTAAATCTGCTCTGTGTCGTACAGTCTTGTGATGGATGTTGCTGAGCTGCTACAGCACTCCGTGGAGATGTGCTCAATGGTAGGGAGGGTTTTACTCATGATGGCCTGGGCTATGCCTACTACTTTTTGTAGGCTTTTCCATGTAAGGGCGTTGGTGTTCCCATACCAGACAGTGGTGCAAAGTACCAGTTAAAATATTCTCCACTGCACATCTTTAGAAGTTTGTCAAAGTTTTAGATGACTTACTGAGTCTTCACAAACTTCTAAGACAGTGGAGGTGCTACCATGCTTACTTTGTAATGGTATGTATGTGCTCAACTCTGGACAGGTCCTCTGAAATGATAACACTGAGGAATTTATGTTGCTGACCCTCTCCGCCTCTGATCCCCCGATGAGGACTGGCTCATGGACCTCCAGTTTCTTCCTCTTGAAGTCAATAATCAGCTCGTTGGTCTTAACTGACATTGAGTGAGAGGTTGTTGTGGCACCACTCAGCCAGGTTTTCAGTCTTCACCCTATATGCTGAATCATCACCACCACTAACTTGGCCAACGACAGTGGCGTCGTCAGCAAACTTAAGTATGGCATAGGAGCTATGCTTGGCCTCACAGTCATTAGTATAAAGTCAGTAGAGCAGGGGCTAATCACACAGCCTTGCGGTGCACCTGTGCTGATGGAGATTGTGGAAGAAATGATGTTGCCAATCCAAACTGACTGGGGTCTGCGAGTGAGGACATTGAGGATCTAATTGCGCAAGGAGGTATTGAGGCCTAGGTTTTGAAGCTCATTGATCAGTTTTGAGGGGACGTTAGTATTGAATGCCGAGCTGTAGTCAACGAAGAGCATCTTGATGTATGCACCTTTACTGTCCTGATGTGCCAGCATTTAGTGAGGAGCCAATGAAATGGCATCTACTGTGGACCTGATGTGATGGTGGGAAAATTGGAGTGGATCCCCGTCGGGAGCGATATGTTTCATCACTAACTTTTCAAAACATTTCATCACTGCCGATGTATGTGCTACTAGATGATGGTCATTGAGGCAGGTTACTATACCACGTTCCTCTTAGATACCGGTATAGCTGAAGCCCACTTGAAGCAGGTGGGTACCTCAGACTGCCAAAGCGAAAGGTAAAGGTATCGCTGAACACTACAGACATTTGATCAGCAAAGGTCTTTGCTTAGATACCCCATCTCGGCCAGATGCTTTTGGTGGGTTCACCCTCCTGAAGGATCCTCTCACATCAGCCTCAGAGGCTGAGGTCATCAGGGTCATCAGGGGCTGTAGGAATTTCTGAAGGTGCCTCCATGTTTTGTGGTCAAAGTGAGCATAAAAGGCATTGAGTTGATGTGAGGGTGAGGTCTTCTTACCATCTATGTCACTTTGTGGGTGGTGATAGCATTCAAGCCCTGCCACAGCTGTCGAGTGATTCAAGTTTGGTCTGGATTGGTTCTGGAACTTATTGCCCCATAACCATCAGGTTCCTGAACTTCACTTACCTCAACACTGAACCTACAGACTCATCTGCGGCACAAATGACCCAAAGGAAGTGAGCAGAGATTCCTCAGTTTATTTTGATGCTGAAATGACTATATACCAGGTGACCTTACTGATTAATGTGACAATGGATCTGAAGTGCAATACAGTGAATAAATTTAAAAATAAAAAAATAGATATAGTTGTCAAAGCTCTGTGCTGAATTGGGGGGGATTGAGCTTCTACCAGACAACAATTCTTACAAGCAAAAGTCGTTCTTTTATGACAGATTGGTAATGAAGAGACCACTTACTGTGCTCTAATGAACTCCTTCCCTTATCTGTTTCCTTTTGCTTGTGTGCTTTTTCTGAAGAATGAATAGAACCATATGTTAATGAGGAAAGTAAATGGTTTATTTTATAAATATCCTCCACCTTGCCCAGATTTTGACACTGTCAACAGGAAGACTTATCTGTCAGTAGGAAATGGGAATGATTGATGTCTTTCAAGAAGTCGTATTACAGTTATGTTCTGAACAGATGTCCTAAATGAAGCAGAACATTTCATCTGATACAGACTGGCCCTTCCCGTATTGCAGCAGGTGAATAAATCACCAAAGATTCTTTTTAACGGAACAGCATGAAAAACATATAAGTAATATATTTTAAAACCCACAAGCTTGTGGCGATAAACATTATTATTTGCATAATTAGATTCACAATGGACCACTGCTTGCTATATCTGAGTGCAGAAACTTGTCTTGTGTGCACTGATGTGAAGTGTAACCCTTCATCTAACCTAATGCTCTGACATCTGCCAAGTGTAAATATATTTCCGCAAGTAATCTTTCTCAAGGTGCAAGAGTCTTTTTCTTTGGTAGTGATTTATTATCATCACATGCACCGAGACACAGTGCATAGCTCTTGTTTACGCTAGTACTTTGAGATAGTAAAATTAACAGAATGCAGAATAGTGTTGTGGTTAAAACAATGCTGCACAAGTAAAGTGCAAAGGGTCATTGGCAAAGTAGGTTGGGAAATCAGAGTCTGAGATCATCTTTTAGCATGTGAGCAGATGTTTATTCAAAAGCCTGATATCAGCGGGATAGAATTTGTCCTTGGACTGGCGGTAGATTCTCTGGTCACCGAGACAGGAGAGAAGAGAAAATGAGTGGTGGGGCCCTTGATTATGTTGGCTGTTTTCCTGAGGCAGTGGGAAGTGTAGACAGAATGAGTGAAGGGGAAGGCTGATCTGTATGAAGGACTGGCTGTGTTCACAACTCTCTGCAATATCTTGCAATCCTGGGCAGAATAATTACCACATCACACTATGATGCACGTAGATAGGATAGTTTCCATGGTGGATCTGTAAAAATTGCTAAGAGTCATCAGGGGCATGCTGAATTTCCTTGGTCAGCTGGGGAACTGAAGGCAGTGGTGTGCTTTCTTGGCTGCAGTATTCACATGATTGGATCAGGACTAGGAAACTGAAGCTCTCAATTTTTTCATTATTGCTGAGTTTTCCTGTGTACTTGTGGGCTCAAGTTCTAGTTACTTTTTAATCCAGTGACAGAAAACTACAACAGTTTGTTAGAAGTTGCCAAAAATCAAATGGCTTGTGAAGTTACCAGTCACATCCATTGGAATGAGAGTTAAATACAGGCATGCAGCCATTGTAACAACTCACAGGCTGCCCATCTGTCCTGAGAAGTACATGTGTACACTTTTGGCCTGATTTAAATGTTGCTGCTGAGTTGCAGACATCTAATAGACAGTCTGCCACTCAGGAACAAAAGTATTTTGGTCTTTCCTCACAGAGTCAGTCGATCACTGCCTAGCCCCAGAGCAGGACTGGGGTTGTACAATCTTCAGCGGAAGCAAACTTCAAATTCCTAGCCCCACACAAAAAAAAAACAAAAAGTGGGTTTGTTTTGGAGTAGTTTCCAGTGGTCAAAAGAATTTCAGAACTAGGTCTCTACAAGCCACAAAAAATATGATTGATATATTTAATGACTTATGCTTACTTTTGCGTGGCAGGTTGGAGATAGAGGTACATTTTTACCAAAGGAGGAATAAGGCACTCCTTTCTGCTAGCCTGAAGATCACCCTTGGGCAAGGTGTAGCACCTGCTTAGCCTCCCAATCAGAGAGCAGGTGGTGGATGGTCGTATGAGCAGCTGGCACATACCACAAGTCCTGATCATGCGACCACTGATGCCAGGCAGTCAATCACGAAAGAGTGTTGATAATGACTGTGGTCACCCACATTGTAAAGACACTGCCCGGAAGAAGGCATTGGTAAAACACTTCTGAGGAAAAATTTGCCAAGATCAATCATTGTCATGGAAAGACCATGATCGCCCACGTCATATGACACAGCACATAACAGACAATGCTTATTTCATGTCACTTTCCTGAACATTAGAGTTAATATGGTGCAGAGCACACTTCTGGTCTACACCAGGAACCACAAACAATGGTGAAAATTTCAGAGACCTGGAGCCCATTTTACATTTGGAAAGTATGAACTGAATTTTGGATTGCTTCCTTAAGGATTTAAAAGATGTTTTTCATTTTTCAAGATCAGCTAACATTTATTGCCCTTAATCTGAAAATTTTGCTAAGCCATTTGAAAGGGTAGTTAAGAGTCAACCACATTAAGTACAGTAGGTCAGAAGTCACAAATGGGTAAAGATGAAAGATCTTCTTCATTGAAGGGAATTACTGAACTAGATGGGCTCTTATAATAACCTGGTAAAAAATTTTTGTCATTAATACTAAGACTTCTTGTTGTTGCTTCATCCAAATTTCAGGTTGTTAATTGAATGTAAATTCCAAGTTTGCTGCCATGGGATTAGGAGCAATGACTAGAGTGTTAGTCCATGCCTCACATATACCATAAAAAATTAATAGAGATACTCAATAGGTCAGCCAGCATCTGTGGAGAGAGAATTAATGTGTCCGGTTGAAATGGGAAAATGCGAAACACTTACAGGGCACGCAGCATCCTTGCAAAGAGAAGCAGAGAACATTTCAGGTTCGGGATCCCTCAGCAGAACTCTTCTGTTATCTGCTGGCTGTTCCCAGTATTTTCTGTTTATATTTCAGTTTTCCAGCATCAGTAGTTTTGTTTTCATTTAAACAGTGCCTGGTTTATACTGGTTAATTCATACTTGTGCAGTGATGGTAGTCTAAATACAATGTTGTCCAACACACCTGAGTGAATCTCAAAGCTCAGTTTTGGAAGAGGTTGAAGCACACAGTCATGCTTTTCATTCCCTAGCCAGGAATGCAGAAAATGCTTTAGCTGGAGTAAGTCTATCAGACCAGTGATCAGAGAATGTGGAGTGTGGAGCAGTGTATTAGATCCAGCTGTCACATTGGAGCTGATAACATTGAGAAGCTGTGATTTGACCAGCATGTGTCCAGCGCAATGCTAGATGCTGTTTGCGGTTCAGCAGTAATATGTTTCCATTGCTGAACTTAAAGCCCTGTCTGAAACCCTGCGACATAAGGTTGTAGCCATTTCTGCATTCACACTCATTTATGGTATGGAATTCAACCTCTCAAGCCAGCTGCTCACTTGATGATATTCTTGCACAGTGCAGTGATGTTTGTTGGAACTCGTTATTTCCATAATCATGACCTTCTGTGGGGCTGACTGTGCAGTTATACAGGAGTGGGAGTGCAACAGGAAAAGGTGTGAAATTAATTGAGTAAATAAAATACTTGCGTAGTAAGAAATAAAATATGCTTCACAGTGGAATCATAAGTACATAGAAGTGCTGATGTTAAGAATGCAAGTAATCAAAATAGAGTTATATATGCCACAAATGAACAGTGCTATTTTTTTAAATAATCAAACCAGATCAAAACTGGTTTATGGTTAAATCGGTGGTGTTGTTTTACTGACATTCGACTCCTGAATATTTAATGCAGAAGGAGGCCCTTTCGCCCATACAGCCTGTAAGAGATCTAACCTCTTTGTCCTTCTCTGCTCTGATCTCTCTGTTCTTTTTTGGTTTTGCATCCAATTTTGAAAGTTATGACAGGAACTCCATCTTTTTGAGCATTGCAACTTGTTGTGTAAAAAATAAAAAAAACTCCCCTGTGTTCTTTTGGTGTCATCTTAAGATATATATCTGTCTCAAGCCAAGTGCAGGCATCATGTCTTAAACATTAGAAATATTGCTTGACTTTACAGTATGAGAAATAATATCCCTGAAGGCATCCTTCATCTATTTAGACTTGTCCCCAATGTCTCTTTAAAAAGTATGTTCCATTTATGCAATATCATAGAACCATTTGCCTCCAAATCCTACGATATCACCAGCAGATGCAAAAAAAACCCCCACTCCCTCTAGAGTTGTCACTGCAAATAAATCAGTTATTTGTGAACAAGGTGTCTTTTTTAATGTAATTGCCTCGACGGTTCTTGTGTATATCTATTACTGCTACTCAGTCACTTTCTCATGAAATATGCAAACCTCTTCAAGGCAAAATGAAATAACAGTGAGTTTCTGGTCACTTACGTAAGCTGCCCAGTCTATTTCCAGTACACAAATTAAAGAGACTTCACAACGTGAAAAGAAATATTTCAAGTCAGGATTTCAGGAGTGAGTTGTTAATTACGCGGTTTCCAAGAAGTTGAATTATTTTACAAGCATATTTGCAAAGTTCTAATTTGATTGTAAGCTTGAGATTTCTCAAGACCTTAGTTAGGTTAAAGGAATGAATTCTATTACCACCACGATGTGAATTCTTCTGAAGTTCCTGCTTTTAAGAATCATATTTTGTTTACAGTTTATTTGAGGGTTATTTAATTCCAGAGCGTATCGCCTGTGGTGTTACTCATAGTCACTTGATCATAGTGCATTGTTTTTTTATGTAAAATGGTAAATGTGTTTTTTGTAAGTCTCTCCACAGAGCCATCTATTGGCCAGATCCTGAGAGTAAACAGTGACTCCTGATATAAAGCTGGCTGAACTTCAGCAATTCATGTTGATAGCATAATGTGATTTAAAACCATAACAAGAAGTACGATTTATGGACAAGGAATATGGGATCTTGCAAGATTTTGACTTATATATATATGTCTCCATCATTTCTAAATACACTAACTCACAAAATTACAGTGATGTGCTGTTAATTTTTCTCACACATCATAAATACATTGAATAAATCACAATGGAACTTTATGTAATCCTTGTATTTAAATGGTAATTAAAAAGGCATTGAAGAATAGCAAAAGTCATTCTGTAAACTTAAATAGAAATATTACTGACCAGCGGCGTCCATTTTAGGGATGCTCTGGAACACTTGCAAATATTTGTACTCTAGACAGCACTTAAATGTTTTATTTCAAAAACAATTCTGTTGCCATAGTGATATGTGGATTTCTAATGTGGCTGATTCCAGGAAGGTCTGACTCCTTTAAAGCACTCCCTGCATAAAATCACCTTAATTTAACTATTTGCTGGAGGTTTTCATTTTAAAATTTCTCACAGATATCTGTGATAATATTGATAGAAAATACAGGTTCTGATACATACTGCAATTCTGATATTGTTGCAGCTTTTCCTGCAATACAGCAAATTTACAGTATCATTATATAACTGATGTGAAATAAAAATGTAATGAAAGATGAGGGCTTTGTATGTATATTTACAGTCATATTCACTGATAACTTTGCATATATTATTGATAGTACATACAGATGATCTTTTATTCTTCATCTCTTTTGTCAATTATTTATGTTTTCTCTTCTGCTGATATTTGGCAGTGTTTCCTGAAGTCCTGGAAAAACCTTGTGCCCACCAGAAAGTGAATTGAAAATCTGCAGTTCCTTCCTCCGTTTTTTTCAGTTGAAAGGGTGGTAAATTGCTGTCACTGCTCGTTTTGTGTTTCATGTTGAAGATGTGCGAGACACCCCTGGTGGATAAAAGGGCCGGGAATGCTTTGTCCAGTAACTGTGCCTGGGAATTCAGCTGCGGAAC
This sequence comes from Hypanus sabinus, assembly GCF_030144855.1. Lineage (NCBI taxonomy): Eukaryota > Metazoa > Chordata > Chondrichthyes > Myliobatiformes > Dasyatidae > Hypanus > Hypanus sabinus. The sequence continues at coordinate 24,782,147 of NC_082714.1, read as the reverse complement.
CATGGTGAAAGATCAGCACCCTGGAGAGAAGCAAGGCCATTTACTGCAGTCTAGGCCTGAATAAATTTTCAGCCATCATAAGTAAGGTTAACACCAAAGTGTCTCATAAGCAATGCCCATCAGAATTGAAATTTTATTTTTATAAGTTAATCTATCCAAACGATGGTAATTGAAATTTATTTATATATTTTACATACACATTCTGTAATCCCTTTGAAAATGTTGAAAGTAAATACAGGGCCTGGGGCTTGGGACATAATGGTTACTGCAGTTTGACAGTTTTACAGCATTTTATCATAAAAATGAAATAAAACTGTCTTAAAGGTGATAAAGGCTTCATAAATATGTTTGCAATAATATTCGGAATCAAGCTTATTATCGCTGATATATGTAATAAAATTTGTTGTTTTGTGGCGGCAGGACAGGGAAAGACATAAGAACTACTATCAATTACAAAGAGAAGTATATCGTGCAAAAGGTGAATTTGTGGGTTCGTGGACTGTTTGGAAATCTGATGGCAGAGGGGAAAAAGCTGTTCCTAAAATATTAAGTGTTGGCCTTCAGGCTCCTGCGCTTCCTCATAGACTATAGTAATGGGAAGAGGCCATGTCCTGGATAGTGGGGGTCTCTAATGGCGGATGTCGTCTTCTGGTGACACTGCCTCTTAAAGATGTCCTCAGTTTGCTGAGAACTCAGTAATTCTTTGCTACGGCAGGCTCAACAAAGGAAGGAATTTTTGAAGAACAGCGTGCTATGAATTTACAGTCAAAAAGAATCTTTGGATAAGTATGTTTTATTAATCATCCTCATGCTTTAGATGTGTTGGTCCAATAGAGCTGTCTTCTGCCTTCCTCAGCTTGATAATCAGCATATCTATAACTGTCGATTCAATGCGGTGAAGTACAAATACTTCAAATACCTTTTCTTTCCAGGTTAATTATCACTGCCCTATACGATGTGAAATTTGTTTTGCAGCTGCAATACAGTGCAAGAACAAAACATTATTGTGAATTATAAAATAAATAGTGCACTGAAAAGGAATAATGAAATGCTGCTTGCGGATTATTCAGAAATCTGATGGCAGAGGAGATGAAGGTGTTTCTGAAGCATTGAGTGAGAGTCTTCAGGCTCCCTTGCTTCCACTCTGATGGTAGTAACGACATGAGGGCACGTTCTGGATGTCCTTAATGATGTATGCTGCCTTCTCGATGGTGGAGAGAGTTGTGCCTGTAATGAATTTGGCTGAGTCTACAGTGCTCTGCACCCTTTTGCAATGGAGCCTCCATTACCAAGCTCTGATGCGGGCAGTCTTTACTGTGTATCTACAGATAAAAATATCGTCAAACTTCTAATGAATTCGGGCCTTGTTTGTCATTGCATCAAGGGGCTGAGCCCAGAACAGATTCTCCAAGATGTCGACACTCAAGAATTTAAAACTGCTCACACTGCTGACACCCGAGGACTGAGAACTGGCGTGTGTTCTCCTGACGACCTATTCCTGAGGTCCACACTTGGACTTCCTGACGTTGAGTGCAAGCTTGTTGCGACACCATGCAACCAGCCAATCACTCTCACTCCTGTACGCCTCCTCGTTGCCATCTGAGGTTTTTCCAGCAAAAGCGGCATAATCTATGAGTTAGATGGTCAACAAGGAGGAGTTGTTATCCCTGATCCATACTGACTTGTCCCATGATGAAGTCAAGGATCCAGTTGTAGAGGGAGGTACAGAGGCCCAGCCTTAGAAACTTGATGATTGATACTGAGGGGACGATGGTATTGAATGCAGAGGTATAATGAATAAACAGCAGCCAGATATATGCCTTGCACCTGTTGTCTAGGTGCTCCAAATCAGAGTGGAAAGCCAGAGATTGCAACTGCTGTAGACCTTTCTGCTGGTAGGGGAAATGCAGCAGGTCTAGGTCCTTGCTCAGGCAGGTGTTCATTTTAGCCACAAGTAAAGTGTATCTAAAAGTTATTGAGTATCACTGATCAAGTGTGTTTGCTCCTCTTGCTCCTTTGGTGACTTGTGGTCTGGGTTACCCACATTCACATACACATTCCACCAATAAAGAAGTGATATTATTCCATGTCAGTGAGAATACTCAAGCAAGATTTAAGGTTCCTGCTGAGTTTATATAAAATCTATGTGATAAAGATAAATTAATATTCGTGCTCTTTCCTTGTCCAGTTTCTGCAGGAATTGTCTAATTCCTAAATTCCTTTGCTCAACCTTTGCCTTATCAGCTATCTGAGACTCGTGATTCAGCATCATATCTTGGTCATTGGTCTGTTATTATCATTCTTCCACCTCATTCAAGTCTCTACCTGATATTCTTAGTCCAGTCCTCTCTCCCGGGCAGTAGTTCTACCGCTTGTATCTCACGTTTGAGAGTCCGAGAACCCTCTTTGAACTTTTCATTCCAGGCAGCATTATTGATTTAAACAAACCTGCTGGGCAAGGTGCAGCAGCAAACAGAAAGTGTTTCAAAAAATGTGGCCATGATATTAACATTAATTATCTAATCAATGGTCATCTGACTGGTCACTGTTCTATTGTTTGCCTTTGCTAAAGTTGGATCTGTAATAGCCTTAACACCTTACATTTACTTATCAGTTTTAATATGGTTTAATGTCGGAAGATTTTTGATGAAGTTTCCTTAAGGTTGTTATAGCTGGAGGTGCTAATAGGTGCAAGATAGAAAAAGTTATTTTAATTTGCAATAAGAATGTTTTTTAATACGTAAATAGTACTGAAAGAGAGCAAAGCAATGTGGGGCAGATGTCAAAAGGGTTTAAAAATGTTCTTAAATATGATCTGATCACAGATATTGAGTGATGAACATGAAGATCTGGGCCACAGTTCCATTCTTTTAACTCTGTTGTCTAGTGTGGCCTCAAAACAGATATTAATTCAAAGGAAACTCCTGCCTCGTGTGTGCTTAAGGTAATTTTAGTAGCATGGCTTGAATCCAGATGGTGCAAATCATAAGCTTTGCAAGGCTCTTTGAGCACAGCTCCCCATGTTTTTGTATTTTCTATGAACTGTAATTTAATGCAGCTTGTATTTTTTTTCACCTTAGAGGCTAAAATTACAAAGACTTGTTCCACGGGGGACAAACATATCTTAATAAAACGTGGCTTGGCTTGCGGTCTTGTAGATAACACACAGCAATTATATTTCCCTGGGTTGAATGATCTGGCATGATGGGCAAACACAAGAATCTTTTGTTCCTAGTGAGGTATCTCAAAAAGTAGTTTAGAGATTCATGTCTCTGTGTTTAATAACAATGAATGGAAGGATAGGCTTAATGAGCCTTACTGCAGATAATAGCCTAGTCTACTCAATCATTGTCTGAATAAGGAGCATTGAAAATTTGAGTTAAAATATCCAGAGGATGAGCAATGAGGAACAATGATATTCAATTCTAGAATTCAGAAAAGTCATGAATATCTATTGGCTGTAAAGTAAAGGGCTGTCTTAAGATCAGTGAGTTGCACACTGCCATATAACATAATCGATTTAGTTCATTTTTTATTTCATGTTTATAGTTCAGTTATGTAGCAGACACTGTCAGTGGCTTCTTATCAGATGTACTTGTACTCCTGCTCATTAATGCAAATATCTAATCAGCCAATCATATGGCAGTAACTCAATGCATCATGCAGATGTGGTCCAGCATTTCAGTTGTTGTTCAGACCAAGCACTAGAATGGGAAAGAAATGTGATCTAAGTGATTTTGTCCCTGGAATGATAATTGATGCCAGGCAGGGTGTTTTGAAACTGCTGATCTCCTGGGATTTTTATATACAACAATCTCTAGAGTTTCCAGAGAATGGTGCAAAAAGCAAAAAGACAAAACATCCAGGGAGCTTCAGTTTTGTGTTTTGTAGGAGAAAATATCTTGTTAATGAGAGAGGTCAGAGGAAAAATGGCCAGACTGGTTTAAGCTAACAGGAAGGTTTCAGTAACTCAATTGACCACGCTTAACGACGGTAGTTTGGAGAAGAGCACCTCTGAACACACAACAAATCAAAACATGAAGTGATTGGGCAACAGCAGCAGACCACAAACATGCACTAAGTGCCACTTTATTGGGTACAGAAGGCACCTACCTGGTTTTAGTATTGATTGAAGAATAGTGATACTCAAAGATTCAGAACAGTTCAGAAGACTTACAGAACATTATACCAGCAATGAAGACCGGGATGGATGAAAATCCAGACTTGGAAAATCAGGCTGAGTGAGTTTACAAATTTGCAAAGGGGAAATGAAACAAAAGACATCTTTCAAAAGTAAAACAAGATTAATACATGCAGTTAAGGAGCTCAAGACGAGATAGCAGAAACAGTACAAATAGACTACACTGGACAACTCAGGAAATGTGATAAAGCACAGGAGGCATGTTGGATTTATTTCGGGTGATTGAAGAAGTTCTGACTGTGATGACATCGATGACACATGGACAACAATACTAAAGAACACAATGAAGTGATCCATAAAAGGGAAAAAATACTTTTAAAACAGACACTTGCTGCAACTTATATACAATGACAGCAAATTTGCTGGCACCACACACTGCAACAGATATTCCATCTGATGAAATTATTGCAAAGCTGTAAATGCACTATAACCCAGCACACTCCAATATACTTCAGAATTACAAGTTTGGTACTTGTAATGGTCTTGTTATTATGCTATTTTAGTAAATTTCATATTTTAGAAGTCTGCATGTGTTTCCTTCCTCTTTAAGGCTGTATTGTTGTATATCTTTGGCATGATAGTAAAGAATGCATTCATTTGTTCTTCATCATATATTATAATTTATCCAGCTAATGTGATATATCAAAAACAGATGCACCTGTAGCAGTTTACACTGGCAACACAGATAAACAAAGTGGACAAGTCTCATGTGATCCTTCCCCACCCCAGAGGAAAATGTGACCAATGGTATAAGAAAACAAAACACTCCTGTTATACTATGGTAGTAAAAAATTATTACAATGATAACTATGAACGTGTAACACATGGGGAAGGCTTCCACTGCTAATGTAATGGTTTTTCTGTAGCAGGAGTGTTTGGATTATGGCTAGAGATAACGGACACTTTGGGATGTCTGGGTCTTTTGTTCAGCGGAAGATGGAGAGAGAAGATGCCAGAAAGGAGAGGTTGTAGACACCAGGAAGGAGTGGACTTGGAGTGGGGCCGGGAGTCGATGAAACCCAGGGAAATCGATGGAGGACCAGCGAAAAAGAAACGGTGAGCAACTTGTGCACATTAGACTGTCTCATTAACATGGGCCCTTTTCTTTTTGTTTTACTGTACTAACCCTTTAGTCAAGTTAAGAATTATAAAGCTAAATTGTTTAATTGCATATGGTATACGGTTCATTATTTCGTGGTACTGATTTGTAACAGGGTGACACATAACGCAGCATCCACACTAACAGGAGGTTTTGCACCTCAGTCTCATACGTTTGGTGGAGACAGACTTACCTCGACTTACCCAGCCAACAGAACCTGAGGATTACAAAAAGAAAACCCGACACTAATTATGTATTTCACTTCATAGTGGTGTTTTGTCAAAAAGAATGAATGTGCAGTTTTATAGTACTGTGGTAGTATTGGTAGTGTTCTAATTTGTTCTGTATTTCATTTTAGTACATAATGCATTACTCAGTTCAATGGCAATTTGAGTTTTTATACCTTTTTAACTATTTCCATGAAACTGACTAATTGGGGCAGCCACTTAATTGGCCAAAATGTACTGGACCTGATGTGCCCCAATTAACCAGAATCCACTGTAATTGTAAATAAGATGACATGGTTCCTGGTAGGTGTTTGACTGAACTTAGAAGAAAAAATCTATAGTGTCAAGGAACCATGGTGTCAGATGTACAAGAACAAAATACAAATTATCCAAGCAAGTTATTCTGGTGATTATTTGCCTGTAATTGTAATCACCAACATCAGATCCTTATTACAGAAATTGTCCTTTTATGGTCTCCGAAAGCTTCCATTTCATAGCTTTACCCTGTCTGGACACTGCCCTGGCTGGTTGCATCACGGTCTCGTACGATCCCACACCACCTGTTTCAAGAACAGCCACTTCCCTTCAACCGATCAGTTCTTCAACCAACTTCGGCAACTGTAATGACTACCTCAGTATTGTTACGAATGTGCCACAACTCTGAGAGGCCGAAGAGTACAAAGTTGCCCCCTCCTTTTTGAGAATCGCAAGATCGCTATTATTTTGGGTCTGAGACCCAGGAAATGAGAGAGAGACACGCAGAATCCACAAGGGTTTGAAATGTGTGTCCTGGCCTCAGCGATACAAAGCCACGGATAACAGCCATTGTCTCCTGGAGACGGAATTATGTATTGAGTACTGTACTATTCATTGAAGCCCTTAGGGAATGACCAGAGTGGGCTGGTTGAGGGATTGCATCATCCCAACCTGATTGACATCTGAGACCCCGTGAGTAAGGGTAAAAGAGGGTCTGGGGAACAATCCCTTTAGACGCACCAGGAGAAACATATGAGACCAGTGGGGACTTGTGTGTGTCCATCCTTGCCCAGATGACAAGTCTTCCACGGAACGGCCTCGCTAAAGGACGAATACGGATCAAGATCGGATGAAAGGAAAAGCTGGCAAGTTTCAAAATCTGTCTCTCTCTCCAACCAAAAAGCTGCAGCTTGAATGAACTGAGTGACTTTTATATTTCCATCGGACAATACATTATCCCCTAGACAACGATAGAGCTTATTTCTTAGTGATTATTACTATACCCGCACTTTAAGATTTAGTATTGATGACGTATATTATCTGTATGTTTGCATTGATACTATTTTTGTGTATTTTTATCAATGAATACTGTTAAAAATAGTACCATCAGACTTCAACGGACCTCTCTATCTTTGCTGGTAATTGACCCAGTTACGGGGTTCGTAACAGTATGAACACTATGACCACTTTGTAAGGAATGAACATCATTTGCTTTTTGTTCTAATTATGTTCTTTCTTATAAAAACAGTGTATAATTTATGATTAAATTATGTTTCTCTTCTGAATGTTGTGTATCTGATGACATGTGCCTGCGATGCTACTGTAAGTAAGTGTTTCATTGCACCATGCATATATGTACTTGTGCATATGACAATAAACTTGACCTTTGATTTTGCATGTCTACAAATTATGGATAATCTACCGTGGCTCAATCACTAGCCAGAGGTACAGTGGCATCAGCACCGGACATTGAGTTCGAATGTGGCTAGCTCCTTGAACGCTTTCCAGCTATGCTGGGTTGAACTTCTAGCAACCGGGCCTTGTAGAAAAACAGTCAAATGCTACGGACGTGGCAGAAATGCTGCCCAATGCACCTCAAGGTGTGAAAAGGAACGACATCAACCGTGGTCAACAGTGATAACTTCAGTGAGTTCTCACATTACTCAGGTACTCAGCATTTCCCTGTGTGGTAGGGAAATTCCAAGCAGCTTCTAAAGTAGGTTACACAGTCGGCACAATATTGTGGGCCAAAGGACCTGCAACGTGCTGTAGATTTCAATGTTCCATGTTCTATCACACATTTTGAGATCACATCTTGAAGACTGGAGGCATTAGTGAACTGGAAGGAAACAAGGAAAGAAAAAATTAATAGATGTAGTCTTGGCAAGGCAGTGTGATCGTAATGCAGTTTGGGATAGAAAGCTGAGGGAGAGATTAGCGTGTGGGTTAAGTGACATGAAAACAGAAGCCAACTCTTTCACATGCAAGGCTTTCCTTTTTAAAAAAATTGAGAAACTAGTTGCAACACAAAAGGCACTGAGAGAGTTGCGTTCAAGTGAAAATGTGCATATAAGCTCAAAACTCACTGGTTTCAGCACCTGGGGCTTACACTGTCTGCTGTCCATAATAAGAATGTACAAACTGACCTTTTCACCAACTTTGCTCAAAGAGAGAGGAGATAAAAGTGGTGATATTGAAGATAGGAAATGTCCAGCAGGTCAGAAGTATAACCATAAGAGATCACCAGAAGAATGCACGCATAGGAAAGATTGGGCAGTAGCACAGATGGTTCCGGGGTGGTGGGGGGGGGGGGGGTAGTAGGGACAAGCTCCTACTACCTATTAAATGTTCCCAAATGGATGCAACTCAAGTAGTCTCTGTCAACCAAATCCAGCACCTGGTCTTCATGTCTGGCTTAGCTGCTGAGCACAGCAGAACCAAGGAGTGAAGGCGGGCTAGAGGTGCCTTAAAACCAGTTGCTTCAGGCATATAGAGCTCGTCAACCGTGGCCTGCAGCTCATCTAGGAGAAGGAAAACTCTGATTTCAAACCTCCACTGACTTTTGACTATACCAGCTCATGGGGAAGGCTTCAGAAGTAAACACCAAGGGGAAAATCTGGAGCTGAAGTCCCTAAGACAGTCTTACGTTGAGTTTAACTCTGACCAACGGAGGCCTCATCAGCACAAAAACTATGGAAAGCTCAGGAGAAGCTGACAGAGGGAAATTACACGATGGCCAACTTATTTCAGAAACGTGAATTAAAATAGAAAATGCTGGCAATACTCCACAGATCAGGCTACGTCTGTAGAGAGATTATTTGTAGTTAAGGCTAATAGCCTTCCAAGCAGAATTCAGTGTTTAAAGCATTTTCTGTTTTTAATCAAAAAATAGCCCTGTTGTTGAGGAACTTCTTAGATAGGTCCTATTGGAATGTTAATTCTGAGGAAACAAGAATGAAGGTGGAAAGCTGCAAAGAGATAGGTTCCTATTTGACTTCCCAATCGACCAACCCCATTTCACCAATTGACTTCCCGGCTCTTTAATTCGCCCCTCTCACCCCCTCCCTGTTTCACCTACCACCTTGTATTTCATCCTCCCCCTCCCCCCACTTTCTTACTCTGACTTCTCATCTTTTCTCTCTAATTCTGATGAACGGTCTCAGCCCGAAACATCGACCATTTACACTTCTCGTTAGATACATCCCGGCCTGCTCAGTTCCCCCAGCATCGTGCGTGTTGCTTAGATTTCCAGCAGCCGTAGATTTTCTCTCGTCTGTGATTTGACATTGATGTTGTTTGCTAAAAGTGCCTTAGCCCAAGCACAGCAGAATTAATTTTGAACTCTTTTGATCTGTGACTCTGTGACTCTAATAAAGACAAAGGAGGTAGAGATGAGGTTTACAACTTAAAGCTTCACTGTGAAGGCAATGGAGATGAGCAACACAAGGATAGTGGGGTCTCTGAGTACGAATTGTAGTATACATCAGAGTATAGGAACAGGCAAGTGAAGTCCCGGAGACAGGCAGAGGGCAGCACCAGTTTCTCCAGAGTGACTGTGGAAATATCAATTGGTCTGTAACTGAAATGGATCAAGGACAGAGCCCGTAAGGGAGATGCAAAGCAAAGGGATATCACAGGAAGATTTCCAGAGAACCTGAAACATTCATCACATCTAAGCATGCTGATCTATATACTGTACCTGAGTTTGCAACGTTAACAAATTTATATGCTGACATTTTGGATGTAAATAGATGTGTAATTCACCCTTGCTGATTACTTTACTCTGGATCTACCACCAGATAGTGTCCCTGATCCACATCTGTCACTGAGCAACAGGGAAGGGAGGTGCCAGCTCTGAGAGGCCCAACTCAAGGTCAAGTTCTGCCACCAAGGCCCAGGGTGATGGGACAGTGTGTGGAAGGAGGTTGGAATGCAATATACAATTAGTGCTGGATGCATTGGCAGATTCATTCCAGAGCCCTTGAGCAATGTCAGAACATACACAAATCTGGTACTCAGCTGGTCCAGGGCTTTGTACAATGTTGGCACAGAACTGGCCAGTAAAGTTGTGGATGCAGGCACAATGCAGTGTTGGTTGGGTGATATCGGCAATACTATTGAGCAAAAGCAGAATTCGTACAACATCTGATCACTGAATTGCAGGCTCAGAATCACACCATTATGACTATGGATACAAATGCTGAAACATTTAAGGTCAATACTGTTGAGATCATGTGCTGGCTTGGAGTGTGGTGGCATCAGCGCTGGACCGCAGAGCGAAGGCTCCCCAGTTCAAATCCAGCTGGCTCCCTTGCACGCTTCCCATCTGTGCTGGGTTGAGTGGCCTCGTAAAAACAAGAAAGCCTGCTTTCTTGAAACTCCATCACGACAGTGTCCTGATGACTCCACTCAGAGCTAAGGGTTTCAAAAAATTTTTTTAACTGTTGAGATCAGCACAGAGGCAAAAGATTGCGCTTTGCTGACTTGACAAGAGTGTGCTGTTTGCTGAATTTCATTACTGCTCACTTTTGCTTTGCAGCTTTCTCTTTCAGCATCATCTCTTTTATTAAGTGATCTTGTCTATCCATCAATTTTTCAACCTTTCCCAGGCTATCTTTTGTGTTTTCTTTTCCTTCCCGTTTTTCTCAACTTAAAAAGTTGTTTCATCTCAAACTTTTTTCTCTTACTGTTAGGTTACTCATTTCTCTCTCCACAAATGCTTCCTCACCTCTTGACGTTTGGGATATTTTCTGTTCTTGTTGTTCTTTTTTAGTGAGCTGCTATGCATTATGGGTGAACGATGAGTTTGAAAAAGCTGGAACCAATGCAGGAAGAATGAACTGAGCATGTGGGCAGCAATTGAGGAGGTGACAGAAAGAAATTAAGAAAGTATTATTAAAAATAATAGAAGAGAAACATCAGCCATTTAGCCCCTCTCGTTGTGCTGATATGCGGTTTTAGTGGATCAAAAATTAAAGATATTAGAGTCTTCAGGCAACAATATAAGTAAAGCAAAATGTATTGAGAAGAAAGGTTTGTGATTGGATGGAGTAGTGAATTAAATGAAAGATTAAAGATTTGACAGATAACCTTTATTTTTCACACATGCTTCAAAACAAGAAAACCCACAGTAAAATGTGTAATTTTCATCAACACAGGCCAAGCAGCCAACAAGTCTTGCCGTGCTTTTGGCATGATCATAACATGTCCACAACTCACTAACCTTAATCAGTGCATCTTTGGAATGTACAAGGAGCACTTCGAGAAAACCCATACAGTCACAGGGAGAACATACAAACTCCTTACAGGCGGCAGCAGGGATTGAACTTTAATCATTGGCGCTGAAAAGCAGTGTGCTAACCTCTGTGCTATCGTGCCACCCATAGGGTCTGAGATAAGGGGAAGCTCATTAAATGACTGAAGGGATGATGGCGCAGGGTGGAATGAGGGTGATGCTTTTGCTGGGAGTGCAGGTGACTACAATAGCTGAAGGGGAGAGAAGCAAGGAACCTCCAGCAGAATGGATGTTGCCCATCCACAGTGACAGAGGAAGGTGAGGAAATTCCAGGGTTCTGTTTCTTTGGTAAGGTCTTTAAAGGCACACATGCCAAGAAAGGATTCCCTGGGAGTTTCCTCAACAGAATCATTGCCTGTAGTGTTCAAGCTCTTTTAATGCTGAGGAAATGCATTCCCACAGCTCTGACATCTGTTCAACCAGAGTAGATCACATCGAGATAGAGCATTATATTCACTACATTTTAACATTTCCAACAAACTGGTTATTTGATGATAATCAGTTGTAATTAGGACTCCAAAGATCATTTGGTTACCAATTACTTGTTAGTTTTGTGTTCCTTTTTGACAATGATGACAAAGGAATTACAATGGTAATTATACAGAGAACTATGATGATGAGTGGCAGGTGCATTTCACGTCGGATCCCTTTGCATTTCTTACGGAGAAGAGAAGTATCTGCCTTGAGCATTTTTCCAGATCTGCAAGGAGAGAATGATAAATGAGAGCTCAAAATCAAGTATTTTGGGTAAAAAAAAACTAACCTTATCCAAAACTGCAGCTAATATCCGTGGCTTTACAAATCATCTTTTTTTTTTCCTTCTGGTCTGCCAGAAGAATGGCTGACACTTTATCCTGAAGATTATCTCCAGTCACAGGATAACTGGGTGCGAATAGACGCCTGTGGAACAGAAGCAACAAACTGTGTTTACAGTCAAAGCTCACAACATTTTATTTAAGAAACTAAGAACCTGGATGGCAATTTCTTCAAGCAGGTTCACTATTTCAGGCTGATACCCTTCATCAGGAGGGGAAAAGAAGGGTCAGAAGCTGGAATAAGAGAGTGGAGGGAGGGGAAGTTGGCAGGTGATAGGTGAGACCGGATGAGGGGGAATCTGGCTAAATGAGGGAAGGAGAATGAAGTACAAATTTAGGAAGCAATAGGAAGAGGATGTAAAGGGCCGAAGAAGCACCCTGTCCATTCTCTCAGTTCCTCCATCTCCACTGCATCTGTTCTCAGGATGAGGCTTTGCATCCTAGAACATCTGAAATGTCTGTTTTTTCAAAGAATGGGGTTTACCTCCCACCATCTTCAATGCTACCCTCACCATTTTCCATACATCTGCCCTCACCCCATCCTCCCCTGTCATAATAAAGTTAGGGTCATCCATGTCCTTACCTACCACCCCAACAGCCTTCATGTCCAGCACATCAGTCTCTGTAACTTCTACCGTCTCCAATGGGATCCTACCGTGAAACATCTTTCCCTTCTGCTTTCCTTAGAGATCGCTCGACATGACTCCCTTGACCACTTGTTCTTTCCCACTGATCTCCCTCCTGGTACTTAGTCCTGCATTCCTCATTTGTTATTCCTCATTCACATTTACTCCTCTTTTCCTTACCTACCCATCACCTCCTTTTGGTCCCCTCCTCCCTTCATTTCTTCCATAGTCCACTGTCCTCTCATATTAGATTCCTTCTTTTTCATCCTTTTACCTCTTCCATCTATCTCCTCCCAGTTTCATATTTCATCCCACCTCTGGTCTCACCTATCATCTGCTAACTTGTACTCCTTCCCCTCCCCATCTTCATTCTGGCTGCTGCCCCCTTCCATCTCAGTCCTGATGAAGGGTGTTGGCCCAAAATGTCGACTGTTCATTGCCCCTCCATAGACGCTGCCTGACTGGCTGAGTTCCTCCAGCACTCTGTGTGTGCTGCTTGAGACCTCAACATTGGTTTCAGTTCGCTGTTATTGAGTTGTTCCATGGAATACCAGAACTTCGCATAATATCAAAAAAATGCAAAATTTCGATTGATCATGTTCATAAGCTATGAATGCAACACTTGCAGGATGTGCTGATGGTGAAAATTAAGACTGGGACTGCCAGAATTCTAATTTGCACTGTGAAATCCTCAAGAAATCTGCCAAAGAATAAAACCTTAAACACTGAATAGATTAGAGGGGTGGGAGTATGGGTTCCTCCCCCCTCTCACTGTTCTTTTTTTCCAGTGTTGTCTCCCTGCTTATGATTATTTCATTAATCAACAGAAGTAAAAGGCAAATCATTATTATATTTCTGCTCACGGGATCGTGTTGTACACAGATTGACTGTGCATTTCCCACTTTACAATTGTGACTCCACTTCCAAAATACACACAAACTTAGTTGAAAAGCACTTTGGAAAGTCCCCAAGAGTCTGAAAGGCGCTATATAAATTCATGCCCCTCTCGATTTCTGTTCATTGCTTTGCTTTTCTGATTATTAATTCCAAGGCAGAACCGTATGGACAGCCCCATGAAGGTCACAGCAAAGACAGGATTAACCAATCGGCCTGCTCTGTATTGAAAGGTCTTGTGATTCAATGAAAACAGAGTAGCTGAGGTGGTTTGCAAGTTGGTGTACTTGCTCCTTGGGGAAGACTGAATGACACAGGTACTTATGTTTCATGGAGGGTGCTCAACCGTCCTTTTAATTTCTGAGATCAATAATTTCAACTTTGATCCTTTATTATTCAATTTGTCAGGAGGTCAGCTAGTCAGAAAACATTACCGTATTTTATTTAAAATAAAAGGCTATTTTTGAAAAAAAAAAATTAATTTCCTATCGAAAACTTTCCAAGTGGAATGAAAAGTCTGCTTAAAACATCTGAAATTTCAGGTTGCAGTGAAGAGCTTCCTTGATCCATCCAGTCCCATACTTAATCACCTCCCAATTTAGCATAGTTCCTGCCTTTGTTTCGCAGTGCTTTTTCTCCCAAATACTGCCTCAATCTCCAATATTCTCAACCCCCCCCCTACATCATTCATAAACTCTAAAACTTGCCTCCATATTTCTGAATTTTTCCAAGGCCTTATTCATGATGTTCAGTTTCATAAGATGCCAGATATTCCCAATGCTATTATCCACAAATCCAACGCCCTGCACTAGCCTTCCCTTCCCACAAGATCATCGAACTACAGGAGGAGGAAATAGAGGTCCATGAGCCAGTCCTCATTAGAATATTGGAGGTAGAGAGCATCAGGAACTTGGTGTTAGGTTTCCAATGGTAGGCTCATTCAGTAAGTTAGGAGGCATAGTATCTAGGGAAACTTGTCTGTGTGGATTCGGAACTGGCTTGCCCATAGAAGGTATATAGTAGTTGCAGATGGTTCATATTCAGCCTGGAGGTCAGTGACCAGTGGTGTTCTGCAGGGATCTGTTTTGCACCCCTATCTTTGTGTTTTTTTTTTAATTGACTTAGATGAGCAAGTGGAACGATGGGTTAGCAATTTTGCAGGTGACATGAAGGTTGGTGGAGTTGAGAGTATTGAAGAAGGTTGCCAACAGGACATTGATAGGATGCATAGCTAGGCTGAGAAGTGCCAGATGGAGTTCAACCAGGAGAAACGTGAAGTGATTCACTTTGGAAAGTTGAATCTCAAGGCAGAATACAGGGTTAATGGCAGGATCCTTAGCAGTGTGGAGGAACAGAGAGATTGAGTTCAAAGCTGTGAGATAATGTTGTAGCTCTATAACACCCTGGTTGGACCACTCTTGGAGGATTGTGTTCAGTTCTGGTCACCTTATTATAGAAAGGATGTAGGAGCTTTAGAGAGTGCGCAGATGAGATTTACCAGGGTGCTGTCTGGATTCAAGAGCCTGTCTTTTGAGGATAGGTTTCTCTTTGGAGTAATGGACAATGTGAGGTAACTTGATAGAGGTGTACAAGACGATAAGAGGCATAGCTTGAGTGAACAGCCAGAGGCTTCTTCTCAAGAGTGTAAATGGCTAGTACCAAGGGCATAATTTTAAGGTGATTCAAGGAAACTACTGGGGGGGGGGGAAATGTCAAAGATAGCTATTTTACACAGGAGAGTGTGTGACTTTCATGATACCAGTGATGCAGTTGGTTGTATGTGTTATTTGAAGATGCATTCATGGAGTGTAAATACTCATATGTGTTCATTGAATTTTTTACAGCTCTCCATACAGATTCTTACCGCTAAACTAGCAGTAACCTTGAGAGAATGTAAGAAACATAGGCTTAAGTAGATTATTTGGCCCATTGAGCCCATTCTACCATTCAATAAGATTTGCCACAGCACTATTGTCCAATGCTCTTAGTCCAAAACATTATCCATATCTCTTGACCTTTTCATAACCAAAATATTATAGATTCCTGTCCTTAAAATTTTCATAATCTAAACATTCAGCAGTAACTTCCACACTAGAGAATTCAAAAGGCACATAACTCTTTCCATGAGGAAATTTCTTCTCATCTCAGTTTTCAATATCTATACTGTCATTGTGACCTTAAATTCCTAGATACCCAATCACAAAAATTGATGCCAGCATCAACCTTTCAAATCCCTTAACAATCTTAAATGTTTGAATGAAATAACCTCTCACACTTCTGGAAGCCTTTTCTACTTAACCTCACCTTATAGAACACTGTCCTTATTGTTGAAATCGATCCAATTAACTCCTGTAGCAATGCTTGAAAGGCATGTACATCCTATCTTAGGTACAAGGACTAAAAGTATTTCATATGTGATCATACCAAAGACCTATATAATTGCAGGAAGACTATGAAAGATTACTTTGCCCTTATGCCAAATCCCTTTGTAATGAAGACACGCGTGCTTTTTTTTCTTCCATATCTCTTGCCGTACTTCTTTGTTAACTTTTTGAGATTTATAATAAGCTCACCCAATGAGTTTTGAAGAATGAGGAGTGATCTCATTGAAGTACACAAAATTCTTATCCGGTTTGACAGGATGGTTATGGAAATAGCAAACTGGTTTCAGTGGCTGAAGTGTCTAGAACCAGTGGTCACTATTTCAAAATAAAGGTCAGCCTTTCAGAGAAACTGAATAGAATGTAGAGACTCAGTGTATCCAAGGCAGAAAATGTTAACTAGCAAACCAAGGGATCACTGAACAGGAGTACATGAAGAGAGCTGCCTTTTCAATCAGGTCCACACGCAAGATTAAAAAGGCATAACTATGCAGCAGTTTCTCGAAGTTGGACTGTGAACAGTCACTGAATGGGATTGATTGGAAAGAGTGAAGAAAAATAATGCAAGCGCAAACAGAATGGCAATTCTTGGAGTGGCCATTGTCGTGAGTGGAGCAGTGTTGGAATGGCTTTGGCTCATGGGGCGTAGGTGAGATCTGGCTTGGGCAAGGTAAAGTATCTGGTAAGTTTCTCTTTTTCTTCTTAATTCTTCATTCCTCGTCTGTTAGGACATAGCAGTGCTGTGAGAACGGCTTCAGGGGCAGTGTTTTGTACTGTGTGTCACATCTGGGAATTCTGGGAGACCTCCAGATCCTGAATAAATGCATCTGCACAGGTTGTGCTGAGCTCAGAGAAGATGTTAAGGGACTTCAGCTGCCACTCAATAACCTTTGGGAGACTGAGGTGGTGATAGACAGGAGCTGCAGGGAGGTAGTCACCCCTAGGAAGCAGGAGGTAGGTAACTGGATGACTGTCATGAAAAGGAAGGGAAATGCACAGCAAGTGCAGAGTACCCTCTCAATAATAAGTATACCACTTTAGATACTGTGGAGGGGGGTGACCTACCAGGGGAGCTGCAGTGACCAGCTCTCTGGCACTGAGTCTGGTGCTGTGGATCAGAAGAGTGGAGAGGTGAAGAGGGTTGCAGTGGTGTTAGGAAATTCCATAGACAGAGAAACAGAGATGAGTTTCTGTGGGCATGATAGAGACACCTGGATGGTATGTTGCCTCCCAGGTGCCAGGGTCAAGGATATCTCAGATCAGCTCCATGGCATTTGAAAGGGGGAGGGGGCAGGGGTTCAGATTTATGGTTCATTGGGATCTCTTCTGAGGAAGGTATAACCTGTGCAAAAGGAATGCGTAACACCTCAACTAAGGGAGAAAAATATCCTTGCAGCCATGTTTGCTAGAGCTGGTTGGAAGGGTATAGAAACTGGGGTGATAGTGATGAGGATGAGGTAGTTGGTTTACAAACAGAGGCAGTGTGTAATGAGGCCGATAACAAGAGAGGCTGATGATAGGACAAAATTGCAGTCAACAGGATGAGTTGCAATGTAAAATGCGGACAAAACCTAAAAGGGTGAACAGAGGACTGAAAGTGTTGCATTTGAATGCACAGAATAAAGTAGATGAATTTGTAGCACAGTTACAGATTGGCAGATATGATGTTGAAGACATCACTGAATCATGGCTGAAGGAAGATTACAATGGGGAGCTTAATATCCAAGGATACACATTGTATCGAAAGTACAGGCAAGTAGGCAGAAGGGGTGGCGTGGCTCTGTTGGTAAAGAGTGAAATCAAATCATTAGAAAGACAATAGACAATAGACAACAGATGCTTGAGCCTGCACCGCCATTTTGAGATCATGGCTGATCATCTACTATCAATACCCGGTTCCTGCCTTGTCCCCATATCCCTTGATTCCCCTATCCATAAGATTCCTATCTAGTTCCTTCTTGAAAGCATCCAGAGAATTGGCCTCCACTACCTTCCGAGGCAGTGCATTCCAGACCCCCCACAACTCTTTGGGAGAAGAAGTTTTTCCTTAACTCTGTCCTAAATGACCTACCCCTTATTCTCAAACCATGCCCTCTGGTACTGGACCCTCCCAGCATCTGGAACATATTTCCTGCCTCTATCTTGTCCAATCCCTTAATAATCTTATATGTTTCAATCAGATCCTCTCTCAATCTCCTTAATTCCAGCGTGTACAAGCCCAGTCTCTCTAACCTCTCTGCATAAGACAGTCCAGACATCCCAGGAATTAACCTCATGAATCTACGCTGCACTTCCTCTACAGCCAGGATGTCCTTCCTTAACCCTGGAGACCAAAACTGAAGTCCTCCCTCCTGCACCATCATCTCAGTGACATAAGGTTAGAAGGTCTTGAATCATTGTGGGCTAAGGAACTGCAAGAGTAAAAGACTCTTATGGGAGTATATACAGACCCTCAAGCAGTAGTGAGGATGCAAGTTATAAAGGGAGATAGAAAATGCATGTCAAAAGGGTAATATTACAATAATCATGGGGTATTTCAGTATTCAGGTACATTGGGAAAATCAAGTTGGTGCTGGATCTCAAGTGGGGAAGCTCTAGAATACTTACAAGATGGCTTTTTAGAACAGCTTGTGGTTGAGCACACTAAAGGATCAACTTTTCTGGATTGGGTATTATGCAATGAACTAGAATTGACTAGAGAGCTTAAGGTAAGGAACCCTTTGGGAGTCAGTGATCATAATATGATCAAATTCACACTTCAATTTGAGAAGGAGAAGCCTAAGAGAGGCTTATAATAGAGCAAAAATTAGTGGGAAGTTAGAGGGTTGGGAAGCTTTTCAAACCCAAAAGAAGGCAACTGAAAAGTCAATAAGGAGGAAAAGATAGAATATGAAGGAAAGCTAGCCAATAATATTAAAGATGATGCCAAAAGTTTCTTCAAATATATAAAGTGTAAGAGAGAGGCAAGATTGGATATTGGACCATTGGAAAATGATGCTAGAAAGGTAGTTATGGGAAACAAGGAAATGGTGGAAGAACTGAACAAGTATTTTGCATCAGTTTTCACTGTGGAAGACTAGCAGTATGCTGGAAGTTTGGAGTGTCAGGCAGCAGAAGTATATGAAGTTGCCACAACTAAGGAGAAAGTTCTTGAGAAACTCAGAAGTCTGAAGGTAGATACGATTCCTGGATGAGATGGTGTACACCTTAAGGTTCTGAAAGAGGTGGCTGACAAGATTGTGGAGGCATTTCAAAAAACAATTGATTCTGGTGTGATTCCAAAGGAATAGAAAATTGAAAATGTCACTCCATTCTTCAAGAAGGGAGAGGGGCAGAAAAAAGGAAATTATAGGCCAGTTAATGTGACCTCAGTAGTTGGAAAGATGTTGGAATCGATTGTTAAGGTTATGGTATCAGGATACTTGGAGGCGCATGATAAAATAAGCCGTAGTCTGCATAGTTTCCTTAAGGGAAAATCGTGCCTGACAAACATGTTGGAATTATTTGAAGAAATAACAAGCAGGATAGAGAAAGGAGAATCGGTTGATGTTGTGTACTTGGATCATCAGAAGTTCTTTGACAAGGTGCCACATGTGAGTCTACTTAACAAGTTAAGAGCCTACAGTATTATAGGAAAGATACTAGCTTGGAAATAGGTACAGAGGAGATATCAGAGGTAAGTTTTTTACACAGAGAGTGGTGAGTGCAGGGAATGGGCTGCCAGTGACCATGGTGGAGGCAGATTTGATAGGGTCTTTTAAGAGACTCCTGGACAGGTATATGGAGCTCAGAAAAATAGAGGATTATGGGTAACCCTAGGTAATTTCTCAGGTAAGGACATGTTCAGTGCAGTTTTGTGGGTCGAAGGACCTGTATTGTGCTGTAGGTTTTCTATGTTCCTATGGATAAAACAGTGGTTAACTGGCAGGAGGCAAAGAGTGGGAATAAAGGGAGGCTTTTTTGATTGGCTACTGGTGACTAGTAGTGTTCCACAGAGGTCTGCTGGGGCACTTCTTTTTATGCTATATGTCAATGACTTGGATAATGGAATTGATGGCTTTATGGCCAAGGTTACAGATGATACGAAGGTAGGTGGAGGGGCAGGTTGCTTTGAGGAAGTAGAGAGGCTACAGAATGACTTAGACAGAGTAGGAGAATGGACAAAGAACTGCAGATAGAATGCAGTGTTGGGAATTGTATGGTCATGCACTTTGGTGGAAGAAATAGAAGTGCAGACTATTTTCTAAATGGAGAGAAAATTCAAAAATTTGATGTGCAAAGGGACTTGGGAATCCTTGTGTAGGATTCTGTAAAGGTTAATTTACAGGTTGAGTCAGTGGTAAGGAAAGCATATGCGATGTTAGCATTAATTTCAAGAGGATTAGAATATAAAAGCAAGGATATAATGTTGAGTCTTTATAAAGTACTTGTGAGGCCTCACTATAGACCATCAGATATAGGAGCAGTATTAGGCCATCTGGCCCAGCAAGTCTGCTCCGCCATTCAATCATGGCTGATCCTTTTCTCTATCTCCTCCTCAACACCAGTGTCCAGCCTTCTCCCCGTAAACTTTGATGTCATGTCCAATCAAGAACCTATCAATTTCTGCCTTAAATACATTCAATGACCTGGCCTCCACACCTGCATGTGGCAACAAATTCCACAAATTCATCACACTTTGGCTAAAGAAATTTCTCTGCATCTCTGTTTTGAAATGACGCCGCTCTATCCTGAGGCTGTGCCCTCTTGTCTTAGACGCTTCCACTGTGGGAAACATCCTTTCCACATCTACTCTGTCCAGGCCTTTCAACATTTGAAAGGTTTCAATGAGATCCCCCCTCATTCTTCTGAATTCCAGCGAGTACAGGTACCCAGAGCCATCGAACGTTCCACTTGTATGATAACCATTTCACTCCTGGAATCATCCTTGTGAATCTCCTCTGGACCTTCTCCAATGCCAGCACAACTTCTCTAAGATGAGGGGCCTGAAACTGTACACGATACTCAAGGTGAGGCCTCACCAGTGCCTTATAAAGCCTCAGCATCACATCCTTGCTCTTGTATTCTAGTCCTCTTGTAACAAATGCTAACATGGCATTTGCCTTCCTCACCAACTCAACCTGCAAGTTAACCTTCAGGGTGTTCAGCACAAGGACTCCCAAGTCCCTCTGCATCTCAGATTCCTGGATTTTCTCCCCATTTAGAAAATAGTCCGCACATTTATTTCTACTATCAAAGTGCATGACCATGCATTTTCCAACATTGTATTTCATTTGCCACTTCCTTGCCCATTGTCCTAATCTATTTAAGTCCTTCTGCTTCCCTGTATAACAGAGATCAGGAGGAATTTCTTTAGCTAGAGAGTGGTGAATCTGTGGAATCTGTTGCACAGGTGACTGTGGTACGCCTGTATTTAAGGCAGAGGTTGATGGATTCTTGACTGGTCAATGCATGAAGGGATATAGGGAGAAACAGGACATTGGGGCTGAGAGTGAAAATCAATCGGCCGTGATAAAATGGCAGAGCAAACTCGATGGGCCAAATGGCCTAATTCTGCTTCTATATCTTATGGCCTATATGGGGTTAATGTGTGGAAGTGGTGCTAAGTTAGAAGATCAATCACCTTTATCCTCATGATAAAAGATGCAGAGGAAGGCTTGAAAATAGACCATTTTCAGTAGAAAGCAGAAAGATTTGAAGGGTCAATGAAGCAAACAGAATAGAAAGAATGGTGACTGGGGTAATCTGGATAGAGATTATATACTTATAATGTTAAATGGGAGAGTTGTAGCAGAGAGGGCAGGAAAAATTGTTGACACAGAGAGATCAAAAGTTATGAAGTACCAAAATAGAGATAGTGATTAATTAGGTTGAGAGGGTGATAGAAAGATAAGAAAACATGGGAACAGGGCAGGAACATTGAATGAGATCCTCCTGTTCACACAGCAGATTAACAGCATGATCGGACCAACTAGGCTATTCTAGTTTTATAACTACACTGACAATTCCTTTATTCATTTTGCCAAAAAAACGTACTTTGCAAAGTTTATGTTTAAATTATTTTGTAGTTAAGATTATGACAACATTGAATACATTTAAAAGAAGTGGCAACCAGTTTTATTAAGAACATTTTTTGTTAGCCTAGAGCAGAGATTACTGTGGTGATGTTTTTTCTATATTTACTGCATTTAATAATCATTTTATCATAGGGAATTAGAATATACTGCTGAACCTTTATCACATGCCTGACAGTTGCAGTCATTAGCACTGTAAATATGGTAACTTATAATGAGAGTTTTCAAGGCAATGGTGCAGTGTTCCATTCCTTCCACGTGTCTATCAATTTATTCCACTGAATAACTATTATTCTATAGATAGTTAGGCTGGCTGATTATAGAAAAACAAAGCAACTTAAACTATCACAAGTCATGATGTATAAAATCTTCAAGCTGGTGATTCAGTCTTCGGAATGTTGCACACACCTTTATAAATTTTATTATGCATTGAACAAACAATAAACTAAAGATTCTGAGTTTAATCAATCGAGAAACCAAGAGAAAATCTACAAATCTAATGCTGTAAGTGTGGGTTTCAGCGGAGTGTAAAAAGAATGTCAGGATTTGTTTAAAATTGGATCCTTTGTTATGCAATTGCACACATACCCAGCAAAGAGGTGAGGCATTAGAGGAAATAATGTAATCAAGACCAGAAATATTTCTTCATGCAACATTTTTATTGTCTGCTGCTCCACCTTCAATACTATAGACCAGGGGTGGGCAAACTTTTTGACTTGAGGGCCACAAAGGGTTCTAAAATTTGACAGGGGGCCGGACCAGGAGCAGATGGACGGAGTGTTTTGGTAATACACCTCATAAGAGAAAATAAAATATCATGGGATATGTAGAAAACATGTGCTTTAATTTCAATTGAAAATGAACAAATGCATTACAACAAAATATCTGTCTTTGAAGTCCCATGGTATTTAGCTATTTATTGAAATGACTTTTAAAATACTGAAAATTAAATGAATAAAATACAGTTTTTTTTAATAGTAACAGTTATTATTTTAAAGCACTGAAAATTCTGTTATCCTTCAAGATATTATCATCATCACTCTCCTCCTGTCTGTCTTTATTGTCTTAAAAACGGTAGGAGATGCAGGTCTACTTGTCCTGCTCCTTCTTATTCAATTGTCCCCTGTGCCAAAACTCAACAACGACCCGCACAATGACAGAACAGTGAAAGCGTGCCAGTATGCGGAGCGCATTTTTTATTTTGAGAACGTACGTGCACCTGCGCACTACTCATGTCCATCACTTAACAGAAATGACATGTAACATGTAAGGCTTATTGAAAAAAATATTTTCAAATGCAATTTTTACATAACACAATGAAGAAACTTATTTTTAATTTCAGTGGGAACAGTGTTGTTGGTCTCCCTTTTTAGCCAGCGCATCAAAGTCTAGATTTAGTTTTGTTGTGGCGATTCTCAGGATGGATCTGAGGTGTTGGTTAGTTAACTTGGATCTGTGGCTGGCTTTGTTGATGTTCATGACGCTGAACGCCTGTTCACACAAATAGGTCGAGCCGAACAAAGAGTAAAGCGCAAATGTGGAGTAATACGCTGCACCTCAACAAAGGTCAATGTGTAGCGGTGTGCTACATGCAGCGCTAAAATTACGACACGGAGTCGGTAACTGCAGTCGAAGAAAAAAACTTTATTCGAAATCCCCAGCCTCACTTTTAAGCCTCCCTCAACCAGCCCTCCTGCGCAGAGGCTCCAAAGCTCTGTGCTCGCAAATCCCTGCAGGCTATCTCCCTTAGCCGGAATGCTGGCTAATTGTGAGCCGGGTCGGATGTGCCAGGAAATGGGTCGCCACAAATGTATATAGAGTGCGTCATCTATTGGGAAAACGCCAGAATTGCGGGGGAAAAATGTTAACAAGGTTTATTAATATAATTTCATCAAGGTCTGCGGGCCGGATTAAAAAGCTTAACGGGCCGCATGTGGCCCGCGGGCCGTAGTTTGCCCATGCCTGCTATGAACCCAAGCAAAATAATCACCAAACTCTGAGACTTGAGAGTCAACAGCTGTCTTTGTAACTGGATGCTCGATGTCCTGACCAACAAACCACAATCAGTAATGATAGGCAGCAACACCTCTGCAACAATTATTCTAAACACTGACACCCAACATGGCTGCATCCTCAACCCTCACTTTTCTCCCTTTCTACTCATGACTCATAGGAAAGGTGATAGATAAGACCTACAGAGAGGTAGTCACCCCTAAGCTGCAGGAGGCAGATACCTGGGTGACAATCAAGAGTGGTGAAGGGAATAGGCAGCAAGTGGAGAGTACCCCTTGGCTGTTTTCCTTAATAATAAGTATTACAATAATAATAACTTATTTATGGAGCCCTTATCAGACAGAGGATATAATTCAAAGTGATTCACAGTTAAGATAAAGTGCAATCATGAAAATAAAAGACAAAAAAATGCTAGTTAAATGCAAGGTTAAATAAATAGGTTTTGAGCTGGTGTTTAAAAGTGTCAACTGAAGCTACATCCCTCATAGGTGTTGCATTTCACAGGTTCAATAGGTTTCAATAGATACATTTGATGTTAGAGAAATGTGTACAATTTACATCCTGAAATTCTTTTTCTTCGCAAACATCCACGAAAACAGAGGAGTGCCCCAAAGGATGATTGACAGTTAAATGTTAGAACCCCAAACCTCCCCAACTCCCCACTCCCTCGCTAAAGCAGCAGCAAACCAATGCCCCCTCCCCCACCAGCAGAAAAGTATTGGCACTCCCCACCGAGTACTCAAGCATGCAGCAAAGCATCAATAAAGACACAGGCTTGCAGCACCCCAAAGACTACTGGTTTACCCGGTGTTCGACATACCACAGACTCTCTCTCTCTCTCTAATAAGGGAAAAAGAGGTGTCCACATTTCACAGCGAGAGAGGAGACATAACAAAGCAACTGGCTGATTCATGGTGTTAAAAGTCTTGTTGCATCACTTCTTCTGAGCTCCGTGTCCAAAGAACTCGAGTCTCTGGGAACACAGCCAACAGCCAGCTTGCTGCTTGCAAATCTTCCATCTCCCACGAAACATCAGGCGATGGTGGCACCAGCCTTGAATCCCACCCCCACCCCCCACCAGAGCCAGGAAAATCTGGCACCCCAAAGGTGCGCTGGTCTCCCCGACCGTATCCTTGGCATATCGAAAAGCAGCTGCTCATGAGGGCCCCGAGAGCAGGTCTCATTTCCACAAAGAACCAAACCGAATCAGAGAGCAGTACGAGAAAAGATGTCATGTCAATTATCTTTTGTGGGGGGGATTGTCTAAATTTAAGAACCCACTTTGGATATTGTTGGGGGAGATGACCCACCAGGGGAAGCTGCAGTGAATGGGTCTCTGGCACTAAATTTGTTTCAGTGGCTCAGAGAGAAATGGGGTGAAAAAGGAGTGCAGTAGTGATAGAGAATTCCATTGTTAAAGGAGCATGCCGGAGATACTATGGATGTAGAAGAGACATCCTGACGTTATGTTGCCTCCTATGTGCGAAAGATCAAGAATGTCAGAATCAGAAACAAGTTTAATATCATTGGCTTATGTTGTGAAATTTGTTGTTTTACGGCAGCAGTATGTTGCAGTATATAATAATAAAGACTATAAATTACAATAAGAAGTATATATAAAAAAAGAAAATTAAATGAAACAAATAGTGCAAAAAGAGAGGAAAAGTACGGAGGTAGTGTTCATGGGTTCATTAACCATTCAGAAATCTGACGGTGGAGGGGGAGAGCTGTTCCTGAAACCATAAGTATGCGTCTTCAGGCACCAGTGCCTCAACCTTGATGGTAGCAATGAGCAGAAGGTATGTCCTGGGTGACAAGAATCCTCAATGATGGATGCCGCCTTTTTGAGGCATCGCCTTTTGAAGGTGTTCTCGATGCTGGGCAGGCCAACGCCAGTGATGAAGCTGGCTGTCTTCAACTTTCTGCAGCTTTTTCTGATCCTGTGCAGTGGCCTCCCCAGAGCAGAAAGGTGATATAACTAGCTAGAATGCTCTCCACAGTAAATCTGTAGAAATTTGCTAGAGTCTTTGGTGGCATACCAATTCCCCTCAAGCTCCTAATGAAGTATAACTGTTGGTGTGGCTTCGTTATAATTGCATCAATATGTTGGGCCCAGGATAGATCCTTAGAGGTATTAACATCAAAACACAGAAAACCTACAGCACAATACAGGCCCTTTGACCCACAATGCTGTGCCAAACACATACGTACTTTAGAAATTACCCAAGGTTACCCACAGCCCTCTATTTTCCTAAGCTCCATGTACTTATCCAGGAGTCTCTTAAAAGACCCTATTGTATCCACCTCCACCACCATCACTGGCAGCCCATTCCATGCACTCACCACTCTGCATAAAAAAACTTACCACTGACATCTCCTCTGTACCTACATCCAAGTACCTTAAAAGAGTGCCCTCTCGTGCTAGCCACTTCAGCCCTGGGAAAAAGCCTTTGACTATCCACATGATCAATGCCTCTCATCATCTTATACACCTCTATCAGGTCACCTCTCATCCTCTGCTGCTCCAGGGAGAAAAGGTTGAGTTCACTCAACCTATTCTCATAAGGCATGCTCCCCAATCTAGGCAACATCCTTGTAAATCTCCTCTGCATCGTTTCTATGGTTTCCACATTCTTCCTGCTGTGAGGTGACCAGAACTGAACACAGTACTCCAAGTGGGGTCTCACCAGGGTCCTATATAGTTGTAACATTATCTCTCAGCTCTTAAACTCAATCCCACAATTGATGAAGGCCAATACACCGTGTGCCTTCTTAACCACAAAGTCAACCTGCGCAGCAGCTTTGAGTGTCCTATGGACTCAGACCCCAAGGTCCCTCTGATCCTCCACACTGCCAAGAGTCTTACCATTAACACTATATTCTGCCATTATATTTGACCTACCTCTTCACACTTACCTGGGTTGAACTCCATCTGCCACTTCTCAGCCCAGTTTTGCATCCTATCAATATCCCGCTGTAACCTCTGACAGCCCTTCACACTATCCACAACACCACCAACCTTTGTGTCATTAGATGAGTCATCAGCATATTTACTAACCCATCCCTCCACTTCCTCATCCAGGTCATTTATAAAAATCACGAAGAGTAAGGGTCCCAGAACAGATCCCTGAGACACTCCACTGGTGACCAACCTCCATGTAGAATATGACTCGTCTTACAACCGCTCTTTGTCTTCTGTGGGCAAGCCAGTTCTGGATCCACAAAGCAATGTGCCCTTGGATCCCATGCCTCCTTACTTTCTCAATAAGTCTTGCATGAAGTACCTTGTCAAATGCCTTGCTGAAATCCATATACACTACATCTACAGCTCTTCCTTCATCAATATGTTTAGTCACATCCTCAGGAAATTCAATTAGGCTCGCAAGGCATGATCTGCCTTTCACAAAGGCATGCTGACTATTCCGAATCATACTATACCTCTCCAAATGTTCATAAAACCTGCCTCTCAGGATCTGCTCCATCAACTTACCAACCACTAAAGTAAGAATTGAATTGAATTTGAATTGAATTTCGGTTTATTGTCATTTAGAAACCCCAACTGCAATGCAGTTAAAAAATGAAACAACACTCCTCCAGAATGATATCACAAAAGCACATGACAAAACAGACTACACCAGAAAATCCACATAACATTTGGCAATCCCCAAATCCAGAGTCCGGAGAGGCTGCTGCGTATTAATATCGCGCTTCCATCTTAGCGTGTTCCCCGGAAAGGAGCTCCAAAGCCACCAGACAAAACAAGATTACCCAGATACACCAAGTCAGGAGACCAACTCTACCACCCAACAAACCAAAAACTAAAGCTACAAGATCTACACAAAACCACATAATTACAACAGTGCAAATAATACTATAATTGATAAGAAAACAGACCATGGGCACAGTAAAAATAGTCCAAAGATGTTAAAAGACTATAAGTTTGAAAGAAACCACAGTACAGTTTCCACAAGTCCTCAGAGTCCTGATAGACTCGTCATCCCACACAGGTGGCAGAAGGGAATACCCCCGCTATGGACTTCCACGGCACCGCCGGACTCAGCCTCGCGGACGCAGCACACGGTGAAAGCGCCCCAACCGCAGCGGACTCCGAGTCCATCGAACCTCCGACCATCCCCTCCAGCACAGCCTCTCTGAGCACCAACCTCTGCCAAGTGCATTACGACACCCCTGCCACCGGCCACCAGCAATGTGACCCCGAGGACTGGGGACCTGTTCTTCCCAGCAGAGTCCCGGACCTCACAACAGCAGCAGCAACGAAGTAGGCCTTCCTGGAGATTTCCAGATGTTACTCTGTGCTCCCACATCCGTTTTTCTTCAGATTAGGATTGTGCACGGCTCCCCACTTGACAAATAACAGATATCAACTCCAGAGAGGCTGCTGCAAACTGCGTTGTGCCACCATCTTGGAATATAATTATAATGTCACTGGTCTATAATTTTCTGGGCTATCTCTCCTCCCTTTCTTGCATAAGGGAACAAAATCTGCAACCCTTCAAACCTCTGGAACCTTTCCCATCCCCACTGATGATGCAAAGATCATTGCCAGAGGCTCAGCAGTCTCTTCCCTTGCCTCCCACAATCGTCTGGGGTATATCTCGTCTGGTCCCAGAGACTTATCCAACTTGATGCTTTCCAAAAGCTCCAGCACATCCTCTTTCTCAATGTCTATATACTCAAGCTTTTCAATCTGCTGTAAGTCATCCTTATAATCGCTAAGATCCTTTTCCATAGTGAATACTGAAGTAAAGTATTCATTAAGTACCTCTGCTATCTCCTCTGGTTCCATGCACACTTTTTCATTGTTACACTTGATTGGTTCTATTCTCTCATGTCTTATCCTCTTGCTCTTCACATACTTGTAGAATGCCTTGGGGTTTTCTTTAATCCTGCTCGCCAAGTCCTTCTCATGGCCCCTTCTGGCTCTCCTAATTTCATTCATTAGCTCCTTCCTGCTAGCCTTATAATCTTCAAGATCTCTATCATTACCTAGTTTTTTGAACCTTTCATAACTGTTTCTTTTCTTGTTGACTAGATTTTCAACAGCCTTTGTACACCATGGTTCCTGTACCCTACCATCCTTTATCTGTCTCATTGGAATGCACCTATGCAGAACACCATGCAAAAATCCCCTGAACATTTGCCACATTTCTGCCGTACATTTCCCTGAGAACATGTTCCCAATTTATGCTTCCAAGTTCCTGCCTGATAGCTTCATATTTCCTCTTACTCCAATTAAACACTTTGCTAACTTTTCTGTTTCTATCCCTCTCCAATGCTATGGTAAAGGAGATAGAATTGTGATCACTGTCTCCGAAATGCTCTCCCACTGAGAGAACTGACACCAGACCAGGTTCATTTCCCAATTCCAGATCAAATACAGCCTCTCCTCTTATAGGCTTATCTACATATTGCGTCAGGAAACCTTCCTGAACACACCTAACAAACTTCACCCCATCTAAACCCCTAGCTCTAGGGAGATGCCAATCAATATTAGGGAAATTAAAATCTCCCACCATGACAACCCTGTTATTATTACACCTTTCCAGAATCTGTCTCCTTATCTGCTTCCCGATGTCCCTGTGGTCTATAAAAAACACCCAGTAAAGTTATTGACCCCTTACTGTTTCTAATCTCCACCCACAGAGACTCAGTAGACCATTCCTCCATGACTTCCTCCTTTTCTGCAGCTGTGACACTGTCTCTGATCAGCAGTGCCACGCCCCCACCACTTTTGCCTCCCTCCCTGTCCTTTCTGAAACATCTAAAGCCTGGCACTCTAAGTAACCATTCCTGTCCCTGAGCCATCCAAGTCTCTGTAATGGCCACAACATCATAGCTCCAAGTACTGGTCCACACTCTAAGCTCATTTGCTTCGTTCATGATGCTTTTTGATTAAAATAGACACATCAGTCTGAGTGCATCCCTTATCTATCACCTGCCTATTCTCCCTCTCACACTGTCTCCAAGCTTTCTTCATTTGTGACCCAGGGGCCCCTTCCTCCATCTCTTCAGTTCGGTTCCCAAACCCCAGCAATTCTAGTTTATACTCTCCTCAATACCCTTAGCAAACCTCCGTGCCAGGATATTGGTCCCCCTTGGATTCAAGTGCAACCCGTCCTTTTTGTACAGTTCACACTTGTCCCAAAAGAGGTTCCAAGGATACAGAAATCTGAATCCCTGCCCCCTGCTCCAATCCCTCATCCACACATTTATCCTCCACCTCACTCTATTCCTATAGTCACTGTAATGTGGCACAGGCGGTAATCCCGAAATTTCTACCTTTGAGGTCCTGCTTCTCAACTTCCTTCCTAACTCCCTGTGGTCTGTTTTCGGGACCTCCTCCCGTTTGCCACCTATGTCATTGGTAACAATATGTACCACAACTTCTGGCTGTTCACTTTCCTGCTTCAGGATACTGTGGACGTGATCAGAAACATCCCAGAGCCTGGAACCTGGGAGGCAAACTCCTATCTGTTTTTCTTTCCTGCGCCCACAGAATCACCTGTCTGACCCCCTAACTATAGAGTCCCCTATGACTGCTGCCTTCTTCCTTTCCCTACCCTTCTGAGCCACAGGGCCAGGCTCTGTGCCAGAGGCATGGCAATTGTTGCTTCCCCTTCTCCAACAATACTCAAACAGGAGTACTTACTGTTCAGGGGAACAGCCCCTGGGGTACTCTCTAGTGTCTGCCTCTTGCCCTTCCCTCTCCTGACTGTTACCCACTTATCTGTCTCCCAAGGCCCTGATGTGACTACCTGCCTATAGCTCCTCTCTAACACCTAAGAACTTGAAACTGCTCACCCATTCCATTCCTAATCCCTCGATGCAGATTGGTGTGTGTTCCCTCAACTTCCCCTTCCTGAACTCCACAATTCATTCTTTGCTCTTACTGACATTGAGTGCAAAATAGTTGCTGAGACTCTACTCAACCAGATGATGTATCTCTCTCCTGTACACCTTCTTGTCACCATCTGAAATTCTGCCAACAACAGTTGTGTCATCTTCCTGCTTCAGGATATCGTGGACGTGATAGATAGCTGCCGTTTGAACTGTGCCTAGCCACACAATCGTGTGTGTAGAGAGCCAGTGTTGATTGTCAGCAAGGAGGTGTTATTTCTGACCCACACAGACTGTAGTCTCCCAGTGAGGAAGCTGAGGGAGGTATAGAGGCCCAGGTTTTGAAACTTGATGATTAGAACTGAGAGTATGATTGTGCTGAACACTGAGCTGTAATCAAGAAATAGCAGCCTGAAATAGGTATTGCTATTATCCAGGTGATCCAAGGCCGAATGGAGAGCCAGTGAGATTACATCCACTGTAGACCTATAATGGCAATAGATAAACTCCAGCTGCTCCAGGTCCTTGATGTTTTATCATAGGGGATTACTTAGTACAGATATCTGGGTGAGAATTAAAAACTATAAGGATATAGGAATAACATTGGGTGTATGTTGTAGACCGCCTAAATGATTTTAGTAAACATCTCCATCTGAATATCAGAAAAACAAGTTCTGAGGGTAATATTATAGTTATGGGAGACTTTAATTTCCCAAATATTGAGTGGGAGAACGCAGTGACTAATGGATTACAGGAAAGTGAATATGTTGAGTTATTAAATGATTGTTTTTGAGCCAGTATGTAAATGCACCAACAAGAGGGGAGGCCTGTCGAGATTTGATATTCTGTAACAATCAGGATAGAATTTTGAGTACAGATGTTGTTGATCCTTTAGGAACAAGTCATCATAATATTGTTAGTCTCAAAGATTTTGGGGAGAGTATTTCAGTAAAAACCAATATACACTAAGCTGTATAAACCAGTATTTAAGCTATATAATGCACTTGTGAGGCCACACCTTGAGTACAGTTTTGGTCTCCGTCTTTTGCAAGAGATGTGAAGGCACTGTAGAGTCCAGGGAAAGTCAATGAGACTCATTTCAGGTCTGCAGGGTATGAGTTATGAAGAAAGATTGAAAGAAGCAAATCTTTTTTGCCCAAGTGTTCGTAGAATGAGAGGAGACATGATAGAAGTGTTGAAAGTATTTAAGGGTGTAAGCAAGGTGGATGCCTGGGGCTACTTCATGGGGCTATAGGTGGAGACTGGTTAAGAGAAGACATCAGGAAGCCTTTCTTTACACAATGAGTTGTGGACACCTGGAACAAACTATATGTGTATAAGATGACGAGAGGCATTGATTGTGTGGATAGCCAGAGGCTTTTTCCCAGGGCTGAAATGGTTAATAAGAGGGGGCATAGTTTTAAGGTGCTTGGAAGTAGGTACAAGGGGGATGTCAAAGGTAAGTTTTACACACAGAGTGTGGTGGTGCATGGAATACACTGCTGGCGATGGTGGTGTAGGCAGATACAGTTGTGTCTCTTAAGAGACGCCTTTTAAGGTATTCTTAGATAAGTACATGGAGCTTACAAAAATAGAGGGCTATGCAGTAAGGAGATTCTAGGCAGTTTCTAGAGTAGGTTACATGTTCAGCACAACATTGTGGGCCGAAGAGCCTGTAACATGCTGTAGATTTCTATTTTTCTACCTAGTTGTGAGGTTGAGAGTAGAACCTTAGAGAACCTCAAATCCAAACTCGATAGCTATTTCAACACGCTATGTGAATCGGAATTTGGCAAGCTTTGTTGGGTCAAATGGTCTTTTCTAATGTTATAATGTTCTAACGCTTATGCAGGAGTTTATTCTGGCCATGACCAGCCTCTCAAAGCACCTCATCACTGTAGGTGTGAGTGCCATTGGGTGGTAGTTGCTGAGGCAGATCACTGGTATGATTGTTGCCCTTTCGAAGCAGGTGGAAACTATTGACTGCAGCTTTGAGTGATTGAAGATGTACTTGAGCCAGTTATTTGGCACATTTTTTCAGAGCCCTACCAGACCCTGATTTCTTGCGAGCGTTCACCCTCTTGAAAGATGTTCTGACATCAGCCTCCAAGACAGGGATCACAAGGTCAGCAGATGCGGCAGGGATTCGCACAGCTCTCGTTTTATTCTCTTTTTCAAAGTGCACATAAAAGGTGTTGAGCTCGTCTGGGAGTGAAGCATTACAGCCATTCATGATGCTGGGAAGTAATGGTTTGCTAACCCTGCCAGAGCTGACTTACATCTGACTCTATCTCTCACTTCAATCAGAATTGTTTTCTCACCCTTAAAGTAGCCTTCCCTAGGTTGTACTTGGACTTCTTGTATAGTTCTGCATCACCGGTCTTGAATCGTAGATCTAGCCCTCAGCACACCGCAGATCTCCTGGCTTTTGGCTTCAGTGTGTTTGATATGTTCTCGAAGGCACACACTCATCTTCGCAGGCCTTGATGAAGTCAGTAGTAGCTGTGGCGTAGTCATTCAGACTTGACGATGAGTCCCTGAATTGTGATCTGGTGCACAGAGTCCTAAAGGGGAAGGGTGAACAGTGGGAATTCATGCTACATAATGGTACCAAAGGCATACATACAGAACATAGGGAGTTAGGCAGAAAACCGAAATCAGGGGTACTGATCTCTGGATCAGTACCTGATCATGGCCTGTGCCATGTGCCAGTGAGGGTAAAAATAGGGTGATTTGGCAGATGAATGTGTGGCTGAGGAACTGGTGCAGGGACAAGTTTCAGATTTCTGTATCATTGGGATCCCTTCTGGAGGACAAGTTACACAGAACTCAGATGGAACCAATATTCTTGCAGCTGTTGGGGAGGGCTTGAACTAATTTGGGAGAAGGATGGGAACTGGAGTGATAAGGCTGAGTATGGTATATAAGTTGATGCAGAGTCTAGTGAGACTGAGGAGGGATAAGCAGATGATTGGCCAAAATTGCAGTCAGTGGGAAGAGTTGAAGGGTAATGTGGAGGCTAAACTGAAAAGGGTAATAAAAACAGGACTGAAGGCTTTATATTTGAATGCAAGCAGTATTCAGAATATGATAGATGATCTTGTAGCATAGTTAGAGGTTGACATTGTGGCCATCACTGTGTTGTGACTGAAAGGAGATTATAGTTGGGAGATTAACATCCAAGGATACACATTATGTAGAAAGGACAAACAGGTAGGCAGAGGGGATGGGGTAGCTCTGTTGGTAAAAAATAAAAATCAAATCCTTAGAAAGAGGTAACATAGGATCAGAAGATGTAGAGGTTGAGCGCACTAGGGGAAAGTCAGTTCTGTACTGAGTGTTGTGTAATGAGCCAGATTTGATTAGGGAGCTTATGGTAAGGAACCCTCAGGAGGCAGTGATCATAATATGATAGAATTCACCCTGCAGTTTGAGAGGGAGACGATAAAGTCAGACATATTAGTATTACAGTGGAGTAAAGGAAATTACAGAGGCTTGAGCGAGGAGCTGGCCACAGTTGATTGGAAGAAGACACATGCAAGGATGACAGGAGAACAAGAATGGCTGGAGTTTCTGGCAGCAGTTTGGAAAGCACAGGAAAGATACATCCCAAAGAAGAAGCACTCTGAAGTGAGGATGGGGCAACCACAGCTAATAAGGGAAGTCAAAGACAGCATGAAAGCAAAAGAGAGGGCATATGATATTGCAAACATTAGTGGGAAACCAGAGCATCAGGAAGCTTTTAAAAACTAACAGAAGGCAAAAAAAAAAGAAATAAGGAG
Source organism: Hypanus sabinus (assembly GCF_030144855.1). NCBI lineage: Eukaryota > Metazoa > Chordata > Chondrichthyes > Myliobatiformes > Dasyatidae > Hypanus > Hypanus sabinus. Next base: position 24,747,626 of record NC_082714.1, on the reverse strand, counting down.
AGAAAAGATGAAATATGAAGCTAAGCTAGAAAATGACGCTGGAAAGGTAGTAATGGGGGACAAAGAATGGCGGACGATCTTCCTCAGGAAGAAGTTAGAAAGAAACTTTGCATGTTCCATCAATTCTTACCAATTTTTTTCAACACACTATAGTAACCATTCTACCTGGATGCAAAATACTTGGTATAGGAACTGGTTTGCAGGTACCACAAAAAGCTGTTGAGAATTGTGGACACAGTCAGCATATCACGGAAACTAGCCTCCCTTCCATGGACTCTGACTGTACTTCCTGCTGTCTCAGTAAAGCAGCCAGCATAATCAAGGACCTGACCACCCCAGACATTCTCTGCTCTCCCCTCTCCCAGAGGTCAGAAGGCACGAAAGCCTGAGAGCATCAGGCTCAAGGACAGCTTCTACCCAGCTGCTATAAGATTATTTAATGGTTCCCTAGTGCGGTAGATGTACTCTTCCCTATCTACCTCATCATGACCTTGCACCTTGATGTCTACATGAACTGCACTTTCCCTGTAAGTATTGCATGTTCTTCTGCATTTTTTTGTTTTACTTTTGTACTACGCCAGTGCACTCTATAATGAATGAACAGATCTTTATAAACAGTATGCAAGACAAGCTCTTCACTGTATCTCAGTACAAACCAATTCTAAATTAATTCCAATTTCAAATCTATTGGTCCACTCAGTTCCACAAATAATAAACAGACAGTCCAACAGGAATTCCATGACAAAATCTTTTTTTACACAAGGAGTGATGAGAATTTAAGCACACAATCAAAGGGCAAATGACACAGATGTATTTAAGAGGAGCTGAGCTCTCTGTTTCTGCCTACCTGCTGGTATATTTGTCATTCATATCTTTGCTACCTCAAGACTTATTCCTTTTTTTCTTATTCAAATTTTTATTATTATTTATTCTTATTTTACAAAGCAGCACAGCATATCATAGAGCAGATACAGAAAAGCATATTTACACAGCCATCCCATGACAGGAAAACATATAAAACTAAGAAACAGAAAACAAAACTTCTAATTTAAGTTTAAATTAACATACAACCAAAATTGATCCCACACGTCTTGCACTTTTCCCTCACTGTTAATTCTTCCCAACATGAGTTCATATGATGAAATCTTAACCATTTCCTCAGTCCATTCCCTCACAGTGGGACATCTAGGTTTTATAAAATGTTCAAGCACTCTGTAGGTGAACCGTGTAACAATCTCAAAGCAGTATGGCAGAAGGATCTTGGAAGCGATATTGAAGATAATGAGTGGTCAAATGTTTTACCGAATGTGGGTAGACATATTAGGGAAGCGAGAGGGAAACTTATTCAGTATAAGATAGTACACAGATGTTATTGGACACCAACTAGACGCTACAAAATGGGGATTGTTGATAATCATTTATGCTGGAAATGTAAAAATGAGGTGGGCACATATTTTCACATGATTTGGGAGTGTTCCATGGTTCCTCCATTTTGGTGTAAAGTTCTTGATTTGTTGGGGAATTGGTCGGGTCCTACACTGCCCTTGTGCCCACGGCTCTGTCTCCTGGGTGATAGGACTATGATACCTAATGTAAACATTGACAAATTTACTATTTTGAAGGTGGGTCTCATCACAGCTGCAAGAATTACATTGCAAAACTGGAAAGATTTATTCGTTATAGTACCTGCCCACACCACCTCTACGTTTTCTCTTGAGGCTGCTGTCTGATTGCTACACTCTGTAAATCTGAGTTCATCTAAAACCTTTCTATCCATGCTCTGTTTGTACCAGGTCCCATTTGCCAAACATGTCTCTGCAAGTTAACCTGCACTGGATCCCAGCAGGCCAAACCTCAGTTTCAAAATCATCAGCCTTGATGCCAATCTCACCTATGGTTTGGTCACTTCCTATTTCTGTAATCTCTTGTAGCCTTATAAATCTCAGTGATTTCTGGCTTCTTGCTCTTCCCTGATTCCAATGGATTGTTAATCCTCTCCACACCTTGCTGATGCCTCGACACCACTGACCAGCTTAATTCCAATGGATGCAGCAGTAGAATGCCTTTTACTGCCTAGAACATTAATGTTGGTGACATAAAATTACTGCTTCACTTCAGTTTCACACAAACCCCTTTCCAACACAACATGAACCTAAATTGGAATGTTTATTACATAAGATGGAGTCTAATCAAGTTTGGGGATCTGGGTAACTCTGTTACAAATATTAGCAGGCTGATTGGCTGTAAGGTTGTATCCTTCACAACAACCAGATGGCGGGGAGATGTTTTTCCAGACAAGATTATGCACTGTTGTAAATGCACATTAGCCACAGTGTAAACTAGTTTCAAAACGGTTAACCTAGATGATATTTGCAAGGTCACGTTGTTGCAGGAGGAACTCTGCACAAAATATCTGGTCTCATTCTGCCAGTGTCCAGCAATGCTAAATCAAAGAAAAATAGAACAAGAATTGAATAAGAAAGCTGTAACTGTAGAGATTCATCATCATGACATTTAATATTGTGCAAAAATACAACGGAGCTTTTTTTATAGTATTTCTGGTGAAAAGGTATATAGGAGGAAACACAAGTAACTATGATAGTTGCACACTAAATCATAGAGTTAGAATATTGGAGAATTTATCAGCCACAATGGTGCTAGGAATTGTTACCTTTGTCACTAATCACTTATGAGGGACAGTTTCTTCCATTAATGACTGTCAGTTAGAAAGATACAAATATAGAAATCAGATAGAAACAAAATTACCCCATCATGTCTTTTTAATTTAAGAATAATCTGCTTTCTGCCTCAAACTTAGATAAGAACTGTTAGGTTCCTTTGGCTGGCCTCCATTGTCTGGTTGTGTAACTCTTTCTCCCTGGTGTGACTGTTTCCAAAAGTTTTCTCTGTAGCCACTGTAAATTTCAACTGCTGCTTATTTAGCTCTTAGTTCTCTAAAGTTAGTTAGTCTTCCACTCTTCCACAGTCAGGGACTTGCTGTATAGCACTTTGTTGATATTTCTTTACCCATTTATCTATTTTGTAGCATCAGAATATGCAGGATTATTCATAGTTTTCATTAAGAACTGAGGAATCTAAACATATCAGTAGATCCAATGACTTAAGCTTATCCACCATTTAAAAAAAAGCTTTACCATGATTCTTTACCACATTCACTTTCTTGCCGGATCCCTTGGATTACTATAGTGTGCAAAAATTATCCACATTTCTCACAACTTATAATCATTTGGTTAAAAATATATATTTGCCCCAGATTAAAATCATGAGGACAATCAAATGCCAAAGTCAATATGTATTCAAACTTCAAGGTCTGTCCATCGAAATTATATTTGTTGCACTAAAATCATCACCGCCACACTCATTAGAGAATGAAGAACAAGATTGAAGACCTAAGGGCAAGATCACTGTATTGAAGGGAAAAAAAGGAATTCTGTGTTTCATGGAGACGTGGCTCACTCCAAACACACTGAGTGTATCGGCAAGACCTGAAGGCTTCTCAATACACAAGATGGACCAAATGCTGATTCAGAGAAGGCAAAATGTGGAGGTCTGTGTTTAATAATAAACTCATATGTGGTGCTCATATGTGGCATTTTTGTCCAACTCTTGTTCCCCCAACCTGGAGCATCTAATGATTAAGTGCCGACTTTTCTACTTACTAAGAGAGTTTTCCTTTGCGATTTTGATGACAGTTTACTTACCGCCAAAAAGTGACGTTAATCAGGCACTCGAGATATTGAAGGCTGCCATCATCAAACAAAGAACGGCCTATTCTGATGCTTTTCAGTCAGGCTTGTTTAAATAAATCTCTGCCTAAGTATCATCAGCCTATAACCTGCACACCATAAGGAATGCCTACCATTCTATGCCCAGACCGCATTTTGGGAAATCTAGTCACTTAGCTGTACCTCTCCTACCTACATTCAGGCAGAGGCTAACCAGTAAGACTCCAGAGATAAAGACACCAAAGAAGAGGTCATGGGAGGCAGAGGAGTTGCTCCGAGTTGGTGGACTGGGCTGTCAGAGGATCTGAAAGAATACACCACGCTTGTCACAAGCTTTATAGACGAGGATATCTCCACAAAATCATCCAGAATCTTCCCCAACCAGAAGCCCTGGATCAACCATGAGAGTGCAAACTTAAATATGGCATTGCAGCTGTGCTTGGCCTCTCTGTCATAAGTATAAAGTGAGCAGAGCATTGTGGTGCACTGTGCTGATGGAGATTGTGAAAAGTGCTAACAGATCGGTGGCATTGAGGTCTGGTGATGCAAGTAAGCTCCAGGTACGATCTCTGGAAAGCCACCTCAAATGCAAAGTGGCATTTCTGACCCTAACTTGAATCACTGAAGGATGTTCATCAGCTGTGGCAGGGCTTAAATGCTATTGCCTCTTACAAAGTGAAACCAAGCAACAGGTGACAACAAGGCTTCACACCCAGGTGAGCTCAATGCTTTCTGTGCCCACTTTGACCATCAAAACATGGAGGAACCTTCGCAAACTTCCATTCTCCCTGATGACCCTGTGATTTCTATTTCTGAGGCCAACATGAGGGCATTCTTCAGGAGGTGAACCCACAGAGTACATCTGGCCTAGGGGGTACTTGGCCAAGTCATAAAGCCCTGTGCTGATCAATTGGCTGGAGTGTTTATAGATATCGTTAACCTCTCGCTCAACAGTCTGAGGTACTAATCTGCTTCAAGCATATTTACGTTATACTGTTGTCTCAGAAGAACATGGAAATCTGCCTCAATGATTAGTTTCCAGTGAGATCCAGTTACATCCATTGAGATGAAATGTTTGAGAGGCTGGTGATGAAACGTACCAACTCCTGTCTGAGAAGTGGCTTGAATCCATTCCAATCCACCTATCAGCCCAATAGGTCCACAGCATTTGCTATTTCATTGGCTCCTCACTCAACCCTGGAACATCTGGACAGCAAAGACGCACACATCAGGATGTCCTTTATCAACTACAGCTCAGCATTCAATGCCACCATCTCCTCAAAACTAATCAATAAGCTGCAAGAATTTGGCCTCAATGTATCGTTGTGCAATTGGATCCTCGATTTCTTCACTTGCAGATCCCAATCAGTCTGGATTGGCAACGACATCTCGTCCACAATCTCCATCAGCACAGGGCGCCACAAGGCTGTGTGCTAACGTCCTGCTCTACTCACTTTATACTTCTGACAGTGAGGCTAAACACAACTTCGATGCCACATATAAGTTTGCTGACGACATTACTGTTGTTGGCCAAATCAAAGGTAGTGACGAATCAGCATATAGGAGGGAGACTGAAAACCTGGCTGAGTGGTGCCACAACAACAACCTCTCCCTCGATGTCAGCAAGACCAAGGAGCTGATTATTGACTTCAGGAGGAGGAAATTGGGAATACATGAACCAGTTTTCATCGGAGGATCAGAGGTGGAGAGAGAAAGCATCTTTAAATTCCTCAGTGCTATCATTTCAGAGGACCTGTCCTGGATCCAGCATGTATGTGCCATTGCGAAGAAAGCACAGCAGCACTTCCTCTTCAGTAGGAGTTTGCGAAGATTCATCATGACATCTAAAACTTTGACAAACTTCTGTAGATGTGTGGTGGAGAGTACAGCCTACTATGGAAACACCAAAGCCCTTGAATGGAAAATCCAAATTAAAGTAGTGGATACAGCCCAGTACGTTGCGGATGACGTCCTCCCAACCATTGATCACATTTACACGTTGCAGGAAGGTAATGTCCCTCATCACAGACCTTCACCTCACAGGACATTCTCTCTTCTCACTGCTGCCATCGGGAAGATGGTACAGGAGCCTCAGGATACACACCAGGTTCAGGAACAGTTATTATCCCTCAACCATAGGCTCTTGAAAACGTCACTCAACTTCACTTGCGCCATCATTGAAATGTTCCCACAACCAATGGACACACTTTTCATCTCATGTTCTCAATATTTATTACCTATTTGTTATTTGTTATTATTTCTTTTTTATTTGCACAATCTATTGTCTTCTGCACTCCAGGTGAACAACCAAGTTGGGTGTTTTGGTTATGGTTATGGTACCCAGAGAAAAACCACACAGTTGTGGGGAGAACATATTAACTTCGTACAGATGGTGATGGGAATTGAACGTGTGTTGCTGGCACTGTAAAGCATTACATGAACTGCTACACTATGATGCAACCCTATTGTATATATGAGTAAAAAATTTATCTATTTTGCCAAATTTGTTTGCTTATAGTATTTACAAGAGTGTCAAACTACCTAGGATGTAGTTCAAACCAAAGCTGCAATATGTTCTTCATCTGAGCCTGAACTTCTGTGGTGATTTCTTCTTGCTCCCTGTGAGTCTCCCCCCAAGGTCTTTCTTAGCTCTGTTTCCAATGCCTGTGCTTCAGTCAGGGAGATGCATTTGTCAGCCCCGCGCTGCTCCGCGGAGTCCTCTGCAGCTGTCTTTCATCTGATGCCAGCCTCCTTTGAAAAGATGTTCACTGTTGCTCTTAGCAAGTTGCCGGCCTCAGAGAAGCAAGTCCCAATTCTGCAGTCGCTTAGTCTTTCTGCAGCTACCGAAAAAGCCAGAGGTTAAACAGAAAAACACAAGACCCAAGTGTGAAAGAGATAATAAGGAGTGAGAGGGACAAAACAGGGACAGGAGTTGAATCATAAGGCAGTATTATAGATAAAACAATCACTTACATTGCCATTTACTGCATCTAAAATTATTTTTCTTAACATGTCAACCAGCAAGAATAAAATGCAATATGTCAACTTAATAATTATAACATTGGATATCAATTAAGGATGCAGGAATTATTTCTTTCCAATCAGTTTATTGCTGTTTATTTCCATGAGCGGCAACTGTTCATCAGCATACAGAACGATTCAGGAAGAAGAATGTTCTATGTGCCATGAAGCCATCACTGAAAGCTCGATGGCCAGCTGAGCTGAACAGAACACAAGCTGCTGTCGTACCACAAACTTGCTTCTTCAGTGTCCCAATGCATCCTCAGTGTGTGTCACAATGCATCCTCAGTGTGTGTCCCAATGCATCCTCAGTGTGTGTCCCAATGCATCCTCAGTGTGTGTCCCAATACATCCTCAGTGTGTGTCCCAATGCATCCTCAGTGTGTGTCCCAATACATCCTCAGTGTGTGTCCCAATGCATCCTCAGTGTGTGTCCCAATACATCCTCAGTGTGTGTCCCAATGCATCCTCAGTGTGTGTCCCAATACATCCTCAATGTTGCAAAGCAACCGCAGTGTCCCAATGCATCCTCAGTGAATGTCACAATGCATCCTCAGTGTGTGTCCCAATACATCCTCAATGTTGCAATGCATCCGCAGTGTCCCAATGCATCCTTAGTGTGTGTCCCAATGCATCCTCAGTGTGTGTCCCAATACATCCTCAGTGTGTGTCCCAATACATCCTCAATGTTGCAATGCATCCTCAGTGTGTGTCCCAATACATCCTCAGTGTGTGTCCCAATGCATCCTCAGTGTGTGTCCCAATACATCCTCAATGTTGCAATGCATCCGCAGTGTCCCAATGCATCCTTAGTGTGTGTCCCAATGCATCCTCAGTGTGTGTCCCAATGCATCCTCAGTGTGTGTCCCAATACAACCTCAATGTTGCAATGCATCCTCAGTGTGTGTCCCAATACATCCTCAATGTTGCAATGCATCCGCAGTGTCCCAATGCATCCTTAGTGTGTGTCCCAATGCATCCTCACTGTGTGTCCCAATGCATCCTCAGAGTCCCAATGCATCCTCAGTGTGTGTCACAATGCATCCTCAGCGTGTGTCCCAATACATCTTCAGTGTGTGTCACAATGCATCCTCAGCGTGTGTCCCAATACATCCTCAGTGTGTGTCCCAATGCATCCTCAGTGTGTGTCCCAATACATCCTCAATGTTGCAATGCATCCTCAGTGTCCCAATGCATCCTCTGTGTTCCAATGCATCCATAGTGTGTGTCCCAATACATCCTCAATGTTGCAATGCATCCTCAGTGTGTGTCCCAATGCATCTTCAGTGTGTGTCCCAATGCATCCTCAGTGTGTGTCCCAATGCATCTTCAGTGTGTGTCCCAATGCATCCTCAGCGTGTGTCCCAATGCATCCTCAGTGTGTGTCCCAATGCATCCTCAGTGTGTGTCCCAGTGCATCCTCAGTGTGTGTCCCAATGCATCCTCAGTGTGTGTCCCAATGCATCCTCAGTGTGTGTCCCAATACATCCTCAGTGTGTGTCCCAATGCATCCTCAGTGTGTGTCCCAATACATCCTCAATGTTGCAATGCATCCGCAGTGTCCCAATGCATCCTTAGTGTGTGTCCCAATGCATCCTCAGTGTGTGTCCCAATGCATCCTCAGAGTCCCAATGCATCCTCAGTGTGTGTCACAATGCATCCTCAGCGTGTGTCCCAATACATCTTCAGTGTGTGTCACAATGCATCCTCAGCGTGTGTCCCAATACATCTTCAGTGTGTGTCACAATGCATCCTCAGCGTGTGTCCCAATACATCCTCAGTGTGTGTCCCAATGCATCCTCAGTGTGTGTCCCAATACATCCTCAATGTTGCAATGCATCCTCAGTGTCCCAATGCATCCTCTGTGTTCCAATGCATCCATAGTGTGTGTCCCAATACATCCTCAATGTTGCAATGCATCCTCAGTGTCCCAATGCATCCTCTGTGTTCCAATGCATCCTCAGTGTGTGTCCCAATGCATCCTCAGTGTGTGTCCCAATGCATCCTCAGTGTGTGTCCCAATACATCCTCAATGTTGCAATGCATCCGCAGTGTCCCAATGCATCCTTAGTGTGTGTCCCAATGCATCCTCAGTGTGTGTCCCAATGCATCCTCAGTGTGTGTCCCAATACAACCTCAATGTTGCAATGCATCCTCAGTGTGTGTCCCAATACATCCTCAATGTTGCAATGCATCCGCAGTGTCCCAATGCATCCTTAGTGTGTGTCCCAATGCATCCTCACTGTGTGTCCCAATGCATCCTCAGAGTCCCAATGCATCCTCAGTGTGTGTCACAATGCATCCTCAGCGTGTGTCCCAATACATCTTCAGTGTGTGTCACAATGCATCCTCAGCGTGTGTCCCAATACATCCTCAGTGTGTGTCCCAATGCATCCTCAGTGTGTGTCCCAATACATCCTCAATGTTGCAATGCATCCTCAGTGTCCCAATGCATCCTCTGTGTTCCAATGCATCCATAGTGTGTGTCCCAATACATCCTCAATGTTGCAATGCATCCTCAGTGTGTGTCCCAATGCATCTTCAGTGTGTGTCCCAATGCATCCTCAGTGTGTGTCCCAATGCATCTTCAGTGTGTGTCCCAATGCATCCTCAGCGTGTGTCCCAATGCATCCTCAGTGTGTGTCCCAATGCATCCTCAGTGTGTGTCCCAGTGCATCCTCAGTGTGTGTCCCAATGCATCCTCAGTGTGTGTCCCAATGCATCCTCAGTGTGTGTCCCAATACATCCTCAGTGTGTGTCCCAATGCATCCTCAGTGTGTGTCCCAATACATCCTCAATGTTGCAATGCATCCGCAGTGTCCCAATGCATCCTTAGTGTGTGTCCCAATGCATCCTCAGTGTGTGTCCCAATGCATCCTCAGAGTCCCAATGCATCCTCAGTGTGTGTCACAATGCATCCTCAGCGTGTGTCCCAATACATCTTCAGTGTGTGTCACAATGCATCCTCAGCGTGTGTCCCAATACATCTTCAGTGTGTGTCACAATGCATCCTCAGCGTGTGTCCCAATACATCCTCAGTGTGTGTCCCAATGCATCCTCAGTGTGTGTCCCAATACATCCTCAATGTTGCAATGCATCCTCAGTGTCCCAATGCATCCTCTGTGTTCCAATGCATCCATAGTGTGTGTCCCAATACATCCTCAATGTTGCAATGCATCCTCAGTGTCCCAATGCATCCTCTGTGTTCCAATGCATCCTCAGTGTGTGTCCCAATGCATCCTCAGTGTGTGTCCCAATGCATCTTCAGTGTGTGTCCCAATGCATCCTCAGTGTGTGTCCCAATACATCCTCAATGTTGCAATGCATCCGCAGTGTCCCAATGCATCCTTAGTGTGTGTCCGAATGCAACTTCAGTGTTTCAATACATCCACTGTGTGTGTCACAACACATCCTCAGGATCGCAATGCATCCTCAGTGTGTGTCCCAGTGCATCCTCAGTGTGTGTCCCAATGCATCCTCAGTGTGTGTCCCAATGCATCCTCAGCGTGTGTCCCAATGCATCCTCAGTGTGTGTCCCAATGCATCCTCAGTGTGTGTCCCAGTGCATCCTCAGTGTGTGTCCCAGTGCATCCTCAGTGTGTGTCCCAATGCATCTTCAGTGTGTGTCCCAATGCATCTTCAGTGTGTGTCCCAATGCATCCTCAGTGTGTGTCCCAATGCATCTTCAGTGTGTGTCCCAATGCATCCTCAGCGTGTGTCCCAATGCATCCTCAGTGTGTGTCCCAATGCATCCTCAGTGTGTGTCCCAGTGCATCCTCAGTGTGTGTCCCAATGCATCCTCAGTGTGTGTCCCAATACATCCTCAGTGTGTGTCCCAATGCATCTTCAGTGTGTGTCCCAATGCATCTTCAGTGTGTGTCCCAATGCATCCTCAGTGTCCCATTGTATTCTCAGTTTCCCAATGCATCTTCAGTGTGTGTCCCAATGCATCCTCAGCGTGTGTCCCAATGCATCTTCAGTGTGTGTCCCAATGCATCCTCAGTGTCCCATTGTATTCTCAGTTTCCCAATGCATCCTCAGTGTGTGTCCCAATGCATACTTATTGTCCCAATGTGTTATGAACGTGGTGAAATCCTTGCAAAGTGTGATCATTGAAGTGATGCATTTTTGATTATTCAACAGCATTTAACTACAGTTACAAGAATTGCCAGATAAATTAGTGATAACGGTGATGAATATCACAGAAACATCGCTGCTCTTCTGTGAATAATGCACTGGAATCCTTTACTTTAAAAAATTGAGGATATGTCTTCGTGGCTCAAGTGCAGCAATTCCTCAACTGTTCACGTAGGCAAGACTGTGATTACATTTTAGCTGCATTCTTCGAGTCAAAATCATAAAATGTTTTCGGCATAAAAATCGGCCTTTTGGTCCACAGGCCTACGCTGACCTTTCTGCTTGCCCACATTGTTCTCATTTGCCTGTATTAAGTTTGTACCTTTTATCATTTGTCTATTTATGTATCTGCCAGCCCTCCCATTCTCCCTAACCTGCCTGGTCTGCTCCTTCCACCAGACCTCATTAATGTCTCTTTTTTTCTCAAATTAAGCTTCACAACCCCCTGCCAAACTAGTTTAATCTATCCCCAGTAGCATGAGCAAAACTCAAGAATATTGCCTCCCTCCCCCCCCCCAACCCAGTTTAGATGCAACCTCTCCCTCTTGTACAAATCCCATGTAGCAAAGATCCAATTACTGACTGCCTGCCCTGCAGCTCTTTAGGCACTGAGTTAGTTATATTATCTTCCTATTCCTACCTTTGCTGGTATGATCGGTAAAGAGTGCTTCTAAGATTGCTACCCTAGAGGTCTTGTTTTTTTAAAACTTCTTCTTAACTCTCTAAACGCACTTTGCACTGCCTCATTTTTTGTTCTACCTACTGTACATCATTAGTACCAATGTGTACCATGACTTCTGGCTGCTCTCCCTCTTTGTCAAACGTTTTGTTTTCTTGATCCTGGCCATTCCGTGTACTGCTCTCTGCTCATTAATAAATCCCCCACCTCTGATGCCCACCTAGAGTTTACCCTTCCCGGCTTTGTAAGTGGTGTCACAAGCCTGGATATTTACTCTTTTCCTCTGAAAGGCCACATCTCCCAATAGTTTCCACAACTGGCACTTTTGTGATGTCCTGGGGGAACTAGACTCTCAAGGGTGCAGATACGGCCGGGGCGGCCATCACCGGGGATGGACTCTGTATTGGGGCCTGATGGTGGAAGCCGAACCCGTGGCTTATTCCGCTCCGATTAAAGCATCGGGTAAGATTAAAGTCATTGAGGATGAGAGCAGTAAATAAACTCCGGCCTGTGTTTGACCGGTCTCCTTCTCTTCTCACTACTGTGGTCAGGCGGGAGGTGCAGGAATCTTGGGTCGCACACCACCAGGCTCGGAAGCAGTTGTCGCCATCGGGCTCCTGGATGGTCTTCACTCAGCTCAATGCTGAACGGGCTCCGTAGCTATGGATTCACCCTCGGGCACTCTGCATGTGTTCTCCTTTACATTTTTTATTGCTATTTGCATGAACTGGTCAAGGCATCAAGGCCGGGGGCAGAGGAGAACCCGTCGTTCAGCTCACTACTCGGTGAGGTTTACTCACTGTAGCGCTGAACTGACTTTGCAGCGATGGCATGCTGCCTTTGATATTTCCCACAGCACTGAACTGGCCCCGCAGCTAGGGCCTACAGCCATCAGGCTCCTGGCTTCACTTACTGATGCACCATCAATAACTCACACTGAGACGTAGGCGAGATATCGGCTTTTATTGACTGGAAGAAGGAACCAGGAGTGAGTGTCTATCATACAAGGTCCTGGAGACTGAGGCCGATCTTCAGGCCGCAGGTCTCCTTTATACAGGGGCCTGTGGGAGGAGCCACAGGAGCAGTCAGCAGGGGCGTGTCCCGACAGGCACATAGTTCACCACACTTACCTCAGCACGGCACTGGCTCTATAGCTGAGGAATCACTTTCCGGGACTGTGTGATTAATGTTCTCTTTGTTATTGTGTTACTTCTTTATTATTTGCCCGATTTGTTCTTTCTTTCACATATGGGTGTTTGGCAATTTTTGGCGTATGTGGTTCTTTAATGGGTTGCCTTGTTTTGTGGTTCTCTGCAGGAAGATGAATCTCAAGGTTGTACACAGCATACATTCTTTGATAATAAGTCTACTTTGAAAACAGTATACCTGTTTGAGAGAAGAATTGAACACAGGGGCACTTGCTTGAAAGTACTACCTTCCTGATGGCCACCCATGTCCTTTATTTCTGAACCTGCAGCATGGCCAACTCACTAACATACTACTTGCAATATTTTCTGCATTCTGGATGCTACATACCAAGTTCAATTGCAGCTCTAAATGCTTCACGCTGTGCTGGAGGAGCTGCAGCTGGGCACACTGCAATATCTCCCACATCCTGCAGGGGGAGCATACCAGAGCCCGGGCTTCCATTTCCTTTATTCCCAGTTTTTATTGCAATTTTCAGTGACCCACTTTAGCATGATCTGCACATTTCTTATAACCATCTCCAATCATTTATATAAGTGAAAAGTTAAAGGGAATCTAGCACAGATCTCCTGGGAAACACCACTACCTTCCTATATCCGGCTATCAAGAAAACATTTATTTACCTGCCTCTTTTGACTAGACATCCAGCCTCCTCTATAAATGAGTAGCTACGTTTATTTATATCAGCTACTACAAATTTTATTGCTGAGTTCTATCACTTTATCATACGCCTAATGAATGTGCAATATCCGTAACCTTCCCAAGGGCAATTAGAGATAGCAGTAAATGCTGGTGATTTCCACTTGCTGATGAAGATCTGATGAATGTTTTATCTTTGTTTAACAGAATGAATTTATCACATTCTGTCTACCTAAGCACTCTGATATCTTCAGAAAGATCCCATTAAAGAAGTCAAGAGCAAAATGCTCTTTGCAAACATATGTTGATCACACTATACATAGTTCGTTATGCTTCAGTCCAGCATTCAACACAATCATCCCTCAGAAACTGATTGGAAAGCTGAGCCTACTGGGCCTGAACACCTCCCCCTGCAACTGGATCCTAGACTTCCTGACTGACCTCAGTCAGTCCGGATCGGGAGCAGCATCTCCAACACCATCACACTGAGCACGGGGGCTCCCCAGGGTTGCGTGCTCAGTCCACTGCTGTTCACTCTGCTGACCCACGACTGTGCTACAACACACAGCTCGAACCGCATCATCAAGTTCGCCGATGACACGACCGTGGTGGGTCTCATCAGCAAGAACGACGAGTCAGCTTACAGAGAGGAGGTGCAGCGGCTAATGGACTGGTGCAGAGCCAACAACCGGTCTCTGAATGTGAACAAAACAAAAGAGATGGTTGTTGACCTCAGGAGGGCATGGAGCGACCACTCCCCGCTGAACATCGACAGCTCCTCGGTAGAGATTGTAAAGAGTACCAAATTTCTTGGTGTTCACCTGATGGAGAATCTCACCTGGTCCCTCAACACCAGCTCCATAGCAAAGAAAGCCCAGCAGCGTCTCTACTTTTTGCGAAGGCTAAGGAAAGTCCATCTCCCACACCCCCATCCTCATCACATTGTACAGGGGTTGTATTGAGAGCATCCTGAGCAGTTGCATCACTGCCTGGTTCAGAATTGCACTATCTCAGATCGCAAGACCCTGCAGCGGATAGTGAGGTCAGCTGAGAAGATCATCGGGGTCTCTCTTCCCGCCATCACGGACATTTACACTACACACTGCATCCGCAAAGCAAACAGCATTATGAAGGACCCCATGCACCCCTCATACAAACTCTTCTCCCTCCTGCCGTCTGGGAAAAGGCTCCAAAGCATTTGGGCTCTCACGACCAGACTATATAACAGTTTCTTCCCCCAAGTCATCAGACTCCTCAATACCTGAAGTTTGGACTGACACCTTGCCCTACTGTCCTGTCTATTATTTATTGTAATGCCTGCACAGTTTTTGTGCATTTTATGCAGTCCAGTGTAAGTCTGTAGTCTAGTGTAGCTTTCTCTGTGTTGTTTTTTATTACATAGTTCAGTCTAGTTTTTGTACTGTGTCATGTAAACCATGGTCCTGAAAAAACGTTGCCTCATTTTTACTATGCACTGTATCAGCAGTTATGGTCGAAATGATAATAAAAATTGACGACTTGACTTATGAACAAATTCAGTCTATTGTGGACTGTAGAAGCCTTGTTTTCTTCGATATTGCTCCCAAATGTTACAGTGAAAAAGGTGAAATGCAGGACAAATCTAAATTCTTTGCTCCAGATTTTGTTTTCGGTTAACGATGGTATGAATATGCTTCAATGACCTTCCCGTCTCTACACCTAATTGAACACAGCAAAACAATTGTACAAATGAGAATGGGAAAAATCTGAAGGTGCTGGAAATCCAAACAACACACTCAAAGGCTGGGGGAACTCAGCTGGTCTGATGGAGGGTCTTGGCCCGAAACATCGACCGTTTGGTCATTTCTATAGATGCTGCCTGGCCTGCTGAATTCCTCCAGCACTTTGTGTGTGTGGCACAAATGAAGCTGGGTGCACACTCCTTCTCAGTTAGTAGTAAGTGGCAAAACTGACAGTGAAGCTGGTTTTGCGGGAATAGATATATCACAAGTGAACTCAGTTTGAATATAAGAAACACTTGTTGATTATTTATATTCTCTTTACAGAAGGCTGTCGGTCTATAAGGCTGAGCGATGGAGGCTGGATTCTAAAGTAAGTCATACCAATCAGGGGGAGAGTCAATGGGAAAAAAACAGCTCCAGTCCCACGACTGCAGCTGAAAAAACTTGCTTGGTTCTGAGGTGATCGGGTAGTGGCGTTCCTCTTGCGCTGTGCAAGGGGCATCACCCCGGACCATGCAACTGAGCCGTGCTACTGGAGATGAAGAAGCTTCTCAGCCAAGCGTGCACCCTCACTTCCCCTTCTCTCACCAGCTTCTCCATCTGTTTGTTTACACTGCTGTGATGCCCTCTTACCAGCTCCAGGACTGCAAAGACAGATAGCCTCACCCCTGCTAATGACCACGGCACAGCAGTAGGCATATAAAGACCACGGAAATACAAACCACAGCCTCAATCTTGTTAAAGTCGATGCCCCAAGCCTTCAGCCTTCATTAATGGATGCTTGTTTTAAAATTCGCTGTTCTATGCATCTCGAGTTCTCCCAAGATCTTTAGTTTAAATCTACTTTAGGCACCCGGCACAGAACAATATAGTTAATAGTAATAAGGGGAACATTGGCAGTGAATAGCTAAACTGAAACATGAAAACAAGGAAAAAGGGAAGCTGGAGGATAATTAGGCATTGTAATTCCCACATACATCAAAGCAATCAGATATCCTGTTTTCTTCTTGAATACTACTAATTATGTAAGTCCTGGCCCTTGCATTCCACCTGTGGGCCTGAATTTGTACCTATTTTATGATAATCATGCCCAGCTAAGAGCAAAATATGGACAGAGAACATAGAGCATTGCAAGACAGTATAGGCTCTTTGATCCAGGATGTTGTGATGATGTTTTATCCTACTCCAAGATCAATCTAACCCTTTCCTCCTACATAACCCTCTTTCTATCATCCATGTGCCTATCAAAAATTCTCTTAAACGTCCCTAATGTATCTGCCTCTACCACCATCCTGGCAGTGGGTTCGATGGACTCACCACTCTCTGTGTAAAATACCTACCTTTGGCATCTCCCCCTATACTTTCCTCCAATCACCTTAAACTTATGTCCTTCTACACTACCCACAACACCACTGAAGTTTCGTAGAACCATGGTCACTCTCATCATTGTATTATTATTTTCTATCCCGATCAGGGTCACGTGAAGCCATGGGAGCAGGTGATGGATGGTTTATGTGCAGATGGTGCATATCACAAGTCCTGGTTATGTGACCACTGATGCCAGGCAGACAATCCCTGAAGAGTATTGAAAATGGCTGGGGTCATCCGACTTGTAAAGACACTGCCCAGAAGAAGGCAATCACTTCCGTAAAAATATTGCCAAGAGCAATCATGGTCATAGATCATATGACCCGGCACATGATGATGATAATGATATGTCCTGTTACTTTACTATTTGCTTAACATTGGACTCGTCATCTTTCTTGATGTACAATGCAAGGTTCTCCACCATATTCACTCTAAGCACTACAGTCAGACCATATTTTTCAGTTTAACTCTAATTAAATTCATAAAAAATTCTAACCACATAGAAACAAACCTAAAATATATCAAAGGTAAAATGGATTGAATGCTCTTCTGTATCATATGATTCCATGATTATACGGAGAAAAATAAGTAGTGCAAAAAGCCAGTTCAAAAATTTCTGTCATAATCTAATTATCAATGACATTCTTGAATTATTCTTGTTATGGTATTTGTATACGGACAAGATGATACTCCAGCTTGTGACACCTCAAATTTCATCTGGGCACCTTCCAATTTGACCGTGTCTACATAAATTTCTCTAACTTACGGTCATTTCTCTCTTTCTGTCTTCTCTCTTTTTCCTTTCATCAGTTTGGCTCCCCTCTTACCCCTCCTCTTCTCTTCACCTGCCCATCACCTCATTCAGGTTCCCCTTCTCCTTCAAAAACAAGAGAGAATTTGCAGGTGCTGGAAATCCAAGCAACACACACACACAAAATGCTGGAGGAGCTCAGCAGGCCAGGCAGCATCTATGGAAAAAAGACTCAGCCCTGCCGAAGGGTTTCGGCCTGAAATGTCAACTGTGCTTTTTTCCATAAATGCTACTTAGCCTGCTGAGTTCCTCCAGCATGTTGTGTGTGTTCTCCCTTCTCCTTCCCCTTCTCTCATGGGCCACTCTTCCCTCCTATCAGATTCCCTCTTAAATCTTCCAGCTAGCATTTCCCAGTTTCTCACTTCATTCCTTCTCTCCCACGCACAAACCTTTCCCCTCATCTGGTTTCACCTATCACCTGCCAGCTTGTACTCCTTCCCCTCCCTTCACCCTCTTATTCTGCCTTCTTCCCCCACCCTTTCCAGTCCTGAAGAAGGGTCTCGGCCCAAAACATCGATTGTTCATTTTCATAGATGCTGCCTGACCTGCTGATTTCCTCCAGCATTTTGTGTGTGTGATGATGTGTGTGTATTTCAGAGCTGTAACCTCTGAAATAAAACCATAAAATGCTGAGAGTACACACAGGTCAGGAGAAACAGAAATTAAACTTCAGAGCTGCAATCATGCTCAAAGCATCCGGCACTGATGGTCCACTGCAGCTATCTTATGTCTGGACAACTTTTAGATGGGAAAAATAACTGCTAGAAATTTACCCATAACTGAGCAGCCCATAATCTTGGAGTTTTTCTTTCTTTCCTTCCTTCATATTTTTTAAAATTTGGGATCCTCCAGATTCCACATCTCATCCATCTTTTCCCCATCCTAAGTACATTGCAATTTATACACATTTCCTTCAATTCAGTTTAACAATGTACTTATTCTCATCTTTAGTATGGCAGGGAGAGCCAAAAGCAAGCTGCTGGAGGAACTGAATGGGCCATGCATAATCTGCGGTGGAACAGGGAGAGGCAGATGGAACAAGGTGGCAGAGCGGTAAAACTGGGAAGCAGAGAGGTTGGTGTGTGTGACAAGTGGAGTGGGAATTGGAAAGAAGGGTGTGTGTGAGAGTGGACCAGGCTTGATTGTGAAGAACAGATGGGGAGAGTTCAATGTTCATGCCGTTAAGCTGTAGGTAACCCAGTGGGATATGAGGTGTTGTTCCTGTAGTTTACATTTGACCTCATCCTGGCAGTGGAGGAGGCCAAAGTCCATGTGGAAATGGCTTACAATCAGAAGCTCAAGATGGCAATTGTGGACAGAGCACGGGAGCTCAGCAAAGCCCATTCTGCGCTTGGTTTTGATGCCCATCGTCAACGTACTGCACCAATTCTGTTCCCTTCTTCAATGTTCCTTTTTTGCCCAGCAACTCTGCCTTATCAGGTTCTACTCACCAACTTCCTCCCTTGTCTGTGTCAAAAGCACGAACTCTGCCATGGGGTCTACGGGCTTGCGCAGGTGGACAGCAGAACAGTGTCGAAAATTTTGTTTGTGAATATGCACATCCTAGTTAATTAGTGTTCCATTACAGTGATATTTAACTCCCTTCCTCTCATTCCAGTCTTGTCGATACTTGACGAAAACCACAGCAATGTTTACACTCCCTGCTTACCTTCCTCCTTGACTGGGAGAAAAGACTACCATTTAGAGTGATACTGTAAAGGTGCGGTATTCATTTAGTATTCCGTTATTGCTTCCAGCTGCAGTGCTGGCATTTAACTTTCAGCTTGAGAGTTTTAGTCAACAGCCCTGTTGGCCTAGCAATTATTGTTTTTGCTTTCCTTCAAATTCAGCAACAGTTCTCATTAAAGACAGTGAAATGTTGATCCACTCCAGTCTCTCTCTCTCTCTCTCTCTCTCTCTCTCCCTCCCTCCCCCTCTCCCTCTGCATTTGGGACATATCCGCATCCGCACCTCTTGACAGTCAGACTGAGTGATTTTTGTTGTCTCCACAGATCACCTCCCACCTTCTGTCACTACCTGAAACCCTTCCTCTCCCATCTGGCTCCATCTGCCCATGATCCTTCCTCGCTGGATCCACCTCCAGTTTATCCGCTCCTGCTTCACCCCGCCGCACCTTCAAACTGGCTATCTCCCCTTTACAGTCCTCTTAAGTTGATGCAGGGCCTCTATCTGAAATATCAACTATTCCTTAGCCACCACAGATGCTGCCTGACCTGCTAAGTTTCTCCAGCATCTTGATTTTTGCTCCAGATCCCAATATTGGCAGTCTCTCATGTCTCCGGAACACACACAGGTATGGTTATTTTATTACTAGATGTCATCTTTCAGTCCACAGAAGGGACCCTGTTCTCAGAAGCCTTAGCTCTTTGACCCTTCTGACTGCCCCACTGAAGCTTAACAGAAGCTCTTTCAGTAGCGAGTTCAGCAATTTCAGATCACTGCGGTTACTGCCTTTTTAACAGACAAAGATGCTGACAGTGATTTGGCTATTTATTTAATCACTCCTAACTCCAGCTCCATTATTTACTTTCCTTTTTATTTTTTTCTCCTGTCCCCAACATCTTCTGTCTCAGTACTTGCTCAATACCTGTCATATACTGCATTCTACTGGTGACTCATCATCCAATCACTAGCAAGAGAAAATCTCTAGATGCTGAAGATCTGAGCAACACACACAAAATGCTGGAGGAACTCAGCAGGCCAGGCAGCTTCTATGGAAAAGAGTAAACAGTCAATGTTTCAGGCTGTGACCTTTCATCAGGAATGGACAAAAAAGGTGATGAGTCAGAGTAAGAAGGCGGGGAGAGGGGAGGAAGAAATACAAGGTGGTAGGTGAAAAATGAAACTGGGAGGAGTAGAGAGGTGAAGTAAAGAGCTGGGAAATCAATTGGCGAAAGAACTAAAGGGCTGGAGAAGTGGGAATCTGATAGGAGAGGACAGAAGTCCATGGAAGAAAGGGAGAGGGTAGGAGCACCAGAAGAAGGTGATGGGAAGGGAAGGAGATAAAGTGAAAGAGGGAAATAGGAATGGGGAATGGTGAAACAGGGGGCATTACCAGAATTTTTAGAAATCGATGTTCATACCATCGGGTTGGAGGCTACCCAGATGGAATATAATGTGTTGTTCCACCAACTTGAGTGTGGCCTCATCACAACAGTAGAGGAGGCCATGGGCTGATATGTCGGAATGGGAATGGGAAGTGGAACTAAAATGGGTGGCCACTGGAAGATCCCACTTTTTCTGGTGGGCGGAGTTTAGATGTTCCCAATCTACGTTGGGTCTCACCGATATACAAGAGGCCACACCAGGAGCACTGAACGCAGTCTATGACCACAACAGACTCACAGGTGAAGTGTTGCCTCACCTAGAAGGACTGTTTGGGGCCCAGAATGGTAGTGAGGGAGGAGGTGTAGGGGCAGCTGGGGCACTTAACTTGCAAGGTTAAGGGCTAGGAGGGAGATCAGTGGGGAGGGACGATTGGACAAAGGAGTTGCATAGGGAGTGATCCCTGTGGAAAACAGTAGGGGTGAGGGGAGGGAGATGGGAAAAGATGTGCTTGGTGGCAGGATCTTGTTGGAGATAGCGGAAGTAATGGAGAATTATGTGCTGGACGTAGAGGCTGGTGGGGTGGTAGGTGAGAACAAGAGGACACCCTATCCCTGGTGGGGTGATGGGAGGATTGTGGGAGGGCAGACGTGCATGAAATGGAAGAGATGCAATTGAGGGCAGCATTGATGGTGGAGGAAGGGAAGCCCCTTTTTTTGAAGGAGGACATCTCCTTCGTTCTAGAATGAAAAGCCTCATCCTGAGAGCAGATGTGGCAGAGATGGAGGAATTAAGAGAAGGGGATGGCATTGTTACAAGTAACAGAGTGGGAAGAATTTAGTCCAGGCAGCTGTGAGAGTCAGTGGGTTTATAAAGACATTGGTAGATAAGCTGTCTCCAGAGATAGAGATGGAGAGATTGAAAAGGGGACGGCATTGGAAATAGACCAGGAAAATTTGAGGGCAGGGTGGAAGTTGGAGGCAAAGTTGATGAAGTCAACGAGCTTTGCACTGGTGTAGGAAGCAGTCGTCTGTGTAGTGTAGGAAAAGTAGTGGAGTGATACCAGTGTAGGCTTGGAACATAGACTGTTCCATGTAGCCGACAAAAGGACAGCCATAGCTGGGACCCATGCAAATGCCTGTGACCACCCCTTTTGTTTGAAGGAAGAGGGAGGAGCTGAAGAAGAAATTATTGAGAGTGAGGACCAGTTTTGCCAGATGGAGGAGGGAGGTGGTGGAGGGGATCTGGTTGGGTTTGGTGTCCAGAAAGGAACAGAGAGCTTAGAGGCCTTCCTGGTGGGGGTTGGATGTGTATAGGGAATGGACATCCACAGTGAAATTAAGATGATCAGGGCCAGGGAACTTGAAATCATTGAAAAGATCCAGAGATGCAGGTAGGAAGGGACTGAACTAGGGGGGGATAAAGCTAAGCTGAGGTATACAGATGTAAGTTCAATGGGGCAGGAACAAGCTGAAACAATGGCAGATTTGAGGATATTGGGTAGGAGGTAGAAACGGGAGGTGCAGGGTGGAAGAACTATGAGGTTGGTGGCAGTGGATGGGAGATCCCCAGAGATAATGTCAGTGATGGTGTGGGGGACAATGGCCTGGTGCTTCTTAGTGGAGTCCTGTTCGAAGTGTAAGTGAGAGGAGGTGTCTGGCAATTGTTGCCTGGCCTCAGCAAGGTGGTACACCAGACTACTACAGTGCCCCTTTATCTGCAGGCTTGACGGTAAGGTTAGGATTAGTGCAGAGAGAGTGGAAAGCAGTGCATTCAGAAGGAGTGAGGTTGGAATTGGAGAGAGGAGTGGTGAAGTCGAGACGGTCGATGTCTCGTCGGCAATTAGCAATGAAAAGATCCCGAGCAGGTTGAAGACCAGAGTGAGATGTCCAGGAAGAGGAAAAGGGTTGAAGATGGGTGAAGGGGTCATCAGCATGGGCAGGATAGTCCTTGCCAGAGACGGAGACGGCGGGAGAAGAGCTCCGCATCATGGCGGGCACAGAACTCACTCTGCCATCCGATTTCTGAATCGATATTAAATTCATGAAGACTACCTCACTACTTCTTATTTCTATTTTTGCACTACTTACTTAATTTAATTTGATATATACTTACTCTAATTCGCATTTTTCCTAATATTATGTAATAATATTTCCTTATAATATCGTACCGCTGCCGCGAAGACAACTAATTTCACGACATAAGCCCAAAGTCGTAACCAGGTCTTTGCACACGTCTTCTCAACTACATTCTGGTCGTAGTCTCCTCATATGGTCTGAGGTAAGCGTAGAAACCTGTGCAGCAAACCATGCGTGAGAACTCTGTGTGTGATAGGTCCTGGAGCAGAGATTGCTTTTTTGCTCATTTCAGTGGATGTGAATACCCGACAGGGACCAAGGTATTTGTTGATTCATAGTTTTCACAATTGTTTGAGTTCTTTTAAATATCTTTAATCTTTTACTTTAAAAAAATAACAAACATTTGAACACATTTGGAATGGTTTTAATAACGTTGGAAAACTTCTGAACATTGTAATATTTTAAAGCATGACAGTATTTTAATAGCCCACTATGTCAGGCATAGCTTAGTCAACCAGTTTCGGATAAGGCTAGTTTTGTACTGCCCACCTTCCCCCACTCCAACCTTTCCTGTGCCCCACGTTTCTGTGGAGCTGCAGCAGGCCTTATACACACATAGGCTTCTGCCTTTCTTGCTCGTGAGGGCGTCCACTCTGGGTTGTCTGAACTTTCCTCGGCAGTCAGTGGTGAGGATGGGCAATCACTCTCTGACCACAGATTCTAAGTAATTATCTGTGATTTTCTCCCCAGTGCAACTGTTTCCAACAATCTGAGCGTCCGGTTTTCCCCAGCCTTTTGTTTCTTGCACACCAGCCAACCTCCTGAATATGCAAAGTTTAACCTGATAAATTATTTGTAATATTAGTGTCCTTTTAAACCTCTGTACCCCACAGTGCTTCTTCATTACTTGCCTTAGGTATGAAATCTAGCTTTCATCTTGTTCCATAGAAAATGAAACATGATTGTTTAAAAAAGCTTCTCTAAATTCAATTCAAATGTAGGTGCTTCTGAAGATCTTAAAGTGCTTCCATAATTTAGGTGACTCGCTTTTAAATTGAAATATACACTCAGTGGCCATTTTATTAGGCAACTCCTGTACTGAAAAGAGTGGCTACTGGGTGTACGTTTACTGTCTTCTGCTGCTGTAGCGCATCCACTTCAACGTTTGATGTGTAGTGCTTTCAGAGATGCTCTTCTGCACACCACTGTTGTAACGTGTGGTTATCTGAGTTACTGTCCCCCTCAATCTTCTATGTTGTGCTGGGGCAATGGCATCAACTCGGGTGATGCCAACAGGCTGAATAAACTGATTAGAAAGGCTGGCTCTGTGAGAGGAGTCAAACTGGACATACTGGATGCTGTGGTAGAACAAAGGACCCTGTGGGAAATCCTGGCGATTCTGGACAATGTTTCTCACCCTCTGCATGTCACTTTGGCTGAACAAAGCAGTAATTTTAGTAATAGACTAAGACAACTGTGCTGTTCCAGAAAGTACAATATGAGACCATTAGGCTCTATAGTGAGTCAACATACAGCGGGGGAAGTGATGACCCCTCCTGTTAGACTGTTTATTGTAACTTACTTTTACTCTTTCTACTTCTCTTCTAATATTTGTAACTGTGCACTTGTAATGCTACGGTGACACTGTAATTTTCTTTGGGATCAATAAAGTATCTATCTATTTTCCTGTCAGCTTGAACTAGTCTGGCCATTGTCCTCTGAGAGCTCTCTCATTAACAAGGCGTTTTCTCCCACAGAACTGCTGCACACTGCATTGTATTTTGTTTTTCACACCATTGTGAGTAAACTCTTATCTGGAGACCGCTGTGTGTGAAAATCCTAGGAGATCAGCAGTTTCTAAGATACTCGAGGAGCTCGGCAGGTCGGGCAGCATCCGTGGAAACGAGCAACCCGCGGATGCTGCCCAACCTGCTGAGTTCCTCCAGTGTGTTGCTTTGACCACAGCACCTGCAGTGTACTTTGTGTCTAGGATACACAAACCACCCATCTGACACCAACAAACATTCCATTGTCAAAGTCACTTAAGATCACATTTCTTCCCCACTCTGATGTTTGGTCTGAACAACAACTGAACCTCTTGACCATGTCTGCATGCTTTTATGCATTGAGTTGCTGCCGCATGATCGACTGATTAGGTATTTGCATTAATGAGCAGGTGTACAGGTGTACCTATTAAAGTCACCACTGAAAGTACAGTATTTATAATACTCATGCTTTCTTTCTTTATCTCCCCCCCCCCAGATTTTTAACACATGCATTCTGAGACATTTTAGTCTCCTTCTTTGCTTGCTTTTTGCACACTTTGTAATTCTTTAAGGCTTTAACCCATAACTATTCCAACCGCAATTACCACTATTTCTTAATTAGATCTGTTTTCCCACTGCCCTTGCTCAATTGGAATTCTTTTTTTAATTTGGACCCTTCAATTCTTGTCAGAATGCATTTGACCTTTACTTCACACGTAAGTACTGATGATATTGAGTATTTTTAGAGCTGGTCCCTGCTTGAATTGACAGTTTAACTAATTTGTTAAGACTGGGTTCCTTTCATCGGACGTTAATGTTTTAATTATTTCTATACCAACACCTTCCTTTGGCAATACGTTTATGCTCTTTCTTTCCCAGAAATATACTGCTCTCCACCTCGCTCCACTCATTGTCCCAAGTCAGACCTGGTACTGCATCCTCCCCTTCGGGCATGAGCTACTGATATTGGTAATGTCCCCTGTGTAGAACGTTTACAACTTCACCTCACACTGTCTGCAGACACTGTCTTTGAGTTTGTTTTCACTTTTTTGTGGTCAGCCATTCACTCCCAACATGAAATCCTGGCAGATGTTTTACCTTCACCCAGACGCAGCACCACTAATAAATAACTTATTTTCTGCATTCGTAACCCACCTCTCAGACAATAATGTTGCTTTACAGTTTCTCTCTCCGGGTAAAAATATTTATTCATACATTCACTTCAGCTTACCACAATGCTACATCATCCATCCACTCTTTGAATTTAAGCCTCTTCTTTCCATACTTTGTTGGAAATAGATTCAAGTTCATTGATTCAGCGCCTCACCTTGAAATGATGCTTGAAAGATAATACAGAGGCTGGCTATACTTTAGTTGTTGGGGGTCTTGCACATGAGCTGCCGGGTGCCTGCATAAATTCTTTTGCCATGTATTGAATGTAATGAGCAGAGCAGGCAGAGACACACTCCAGATTCTTCAGGGCAACTAAGTTAATTTTCATTGTTTTTTTTCAAAGGTCAACCCTGTGGAGTCAGGAAGTGGAGGCATACATGCGATTACTCTCTTTAATCATTGCTTCTTCACCTCCCCATTCATCCGTCAAGCCACAGGTACAAGGAGACGGGTAATCTGACATTTTTTTTTAAGCGAGTGACCTATTTTGCAGATGTGACAGTCTTTGTTAATGTTAATGAGACCCAGATTCCAATGTCTGTGGCCTGTGGTCCTTGCTTTCATAGCAGCATCATTGCATATATTTCAGGCAGAGTAAAATCTTTTGAGTCGGAGGTAATTAAATGTGATTGAAGAAAGAAGGAAAGCATAGCTGAGACCAAGATCAGATCACCCACGACTCTGTTGAATAGTGGAGCAGACCTGAGAGGCTGTATAATCTTCTTTTATGATTTTATAAGTTTTCAACATAAAGCCTGAAGAAAAAACTGAAGACTATTCCATACATTATTTTAAATGGGGTGCTACAGCAACGTAACACTTAAAATGACAGGATTACAGCTCAAGGTGTCGGAGTTCAGAGTTCAATTCTGGCATTCTCTGGAAGAAAGTGTGTACTTTCTTCCTGTGTGTGTCTAGGTTTCCTCTGGGTGTGCCGGTTTCCTTCCACAGCCCAGAGATGTACCAGTTGGTTGTTGTAAATTGTCCCGTGATTAGGCTGGAGTGAAATAGGTGGGTTTCTGGGTGTCACAGCTCAGTGGACTGCGCTGAATCTCCAAATAAAATGTCTTATATATTAATGAACACAGGGCTTCAGTCTCCACATGATGTACAGATGTAAGGCTTTCCTTAGGGGGCTTTGAATATTTGCTTGAATCTTTTCCTCATTCCTCCTGGTAATCCCTTTCTACCACAACACTGAGAGTGTTTATTTCTGGAGTTAGGTGTAGGGCATGAAAACAACTTGGCCTGTCCAGTGCAACCAGCTGAGTCTAATGAGGGCCTCATGACTTAAGCTGTTGGCCCGGGAGTAACCACTGACTCTGATCGCTTATCCCTCTAGTGAACTGAAGGGGTAAACAGCTCCATACTCACTCAGAGAAGCCAAAGGCAGTATTGGATTGAGAACCTAGGGAAGGTTGTAGAAACTGGAATTATGTAGTGTTAATATCACTAGAGCTGTAGTTAGCTCTTCATATACGGTACAACAGGCTGGTAGCAGGAGTACAGCCAGGGCGCGAGTGAGATGCTAGGCATCAGGATATAATCCTATGTAGCTGTTCACTGTAATTATTTTATTCAAAAGTACTCAGAGGACTGATTTGATTGACAAGTTAGCTATTAATTAAGCACGAAAATACCAGTGGCTGCTTTCAAAGTAGAACCTCTGTTTTAATTTGTGTGGATTGTGTTATTTTGAGTGGAATTAAGTCGATTGCACAGCTGAGGGATGTTGATTTACGGGAGGCCGTCAGAATGACAAGATAGCAGAATGAGTAAAGACAGTCTCACTTGACCTGCAGTTCAGCTGACTCGAAACTATTTTAAATTATTTATTATTTCTAAATCCCTTTGTTTTAACCGAGCTTTAGAGTAGTGCTGTGCAGAACTCATTTCACTAGTTCTTTGAAATTTAATACAAATTATTTATAAGTGGATCCATTCATGCTCAATGTTTGAGAGTCAAATGGATCCAGTCTGTACTGTGAGAGAGCGCACCATCTCACTGACATTTTCACAGACATCCTCAACTCTTATCCAGACTACTTTCCCCACATGCTTCAGATCAGCCACCATCATCCCGGTACCAGAGAACTCTACACCCTCAGAGCCCAATGGCTACTGACGCCAGTCATCATGAAATGCTTTGAATGGCTGATAGCACACATTAAAAACTCCACTCCAGCCGCATTGGACACACACCAATATGTTTCCCCACAGGCGTGCTCTACGATAGATGCCATAGCATCTGTCATTCACACACCGAGAAAACAGGGACACTGATATCAGATTTCAGTTCGTCGTTCAGAACTACTATCCCACGGATCTTGGTGAGTGAACACCTACTCCTCGGTCACTGTGTAACTGGTTGTTGGACTTCCTAACAAGCTGACCTCAGATAGTCAGGATGCACAACTGCTCCCAGCTCCCCATCATTCTCAACATGAGTGCCCCCCAGGGCAGTGTGCTGATCCCACCGCTGTACACTCTGCTCACGTGTGGCAGCATGGCCAAGCACCCGAGTAATCACATTGCCAAGTTCGCCGATGACACACGGTGGTGGGGCTCATCACCAATAACGATGAGATAGCCTACGGGGAAGAGGTGGAAGAGCTCGAGGCCTAATGCCAGGCAAATAACCTCTTCCCTAATGTCAACAAGATGAAGGAGGTGGTTATTGACTTTGGGAGAACTTGCACCAGTCACACCACCCTTTACAGCAACGGCACAGCAACAGAAACTGTGAGCAATCACTGGCTCCTGGGAATGCACATCGCACACCTTTCCTCAGAGCACATCCTGCCGAGTCAGGAAAGCTCACCAACATTTCTATTTTCTGAGGAGGCTGAAGAGAGCTGGAGTTTGTACATCCTGTTACATACCCACAGTTTGATCACGGGACAGTGGGATGATGTAATGGTCTTGTGATTGGGATGATGTAATTGTCTCATGACCGTGGGGTGATGTTATGTCAATGTGACACAGTTCTCAGTTTCATTTCTGTGCAACGTTGTTGTTCCTGGTCGGAGGTGTGGAGGCTGCACCGGTTTTGTTTGTTGTAGGTTTATTTTTCCCTTACAGTCCAGTATCGGAGAGTGAAGGCATTACCGGAGTTATCCGAGTTCAAAGGATTGGATAAAGTTAATGTCGTTCAGCTTCTTGGGAATGATCGACCTTTTTAAATCTTGGTTCAGGAATTGTGGCAGGCACATTTGAATTCAACCCCTGCGAGCTGGGGAAGGTTCGTGCTGTGACCACCCTCCAGTCAAAAGGTCAGTACCTTTTATTTCCTCGTGATTCATTCGGACAAGCCATCTCCCTGTGGTGGGATCGGCAGATTCATCGTTACTTCGAAGGAGTTGTTGTTTCAGGGAAGTCTCTCCTTAATGACTGTATAAATCACATGGACTTCTGAATTTACCACTCTAACTCTGTGCTTAGATGAGAACTCATTAAGAACAGTTTCTAAGTTTGACTATTTGTTAGATACAGCCGACTAACTTCCGGTTAAGTTAGTCGTTCGTTTACTTTTCAACGTTTTTGAGCAGAGGTTAATAAATCTCGTGGTTTGTTTATAACCCTGTCTCAGTTTCATATCGATTGCTGCCGGTTCGTAACAATCGGTGCTCACATCACTCTACAGACGCATCCTAACCAGCTGCATCACTGCTCGGTACAGAAGCTACTCTGCGGCCACAGGAAGGCTCTGCAATGGGTAGTTGAAACTACCCAACACATCACTGGCACCAGCCTACCCTCCTTCAAGGAAATGCATACAGAAAGGTGCAGGAAAAGGGCCAGTAACATCACAAAGGATCCCACCCACCCTGCTCATAGACTATTTTCCCCACTCCCATTGGGGGGAGGTTATCTGCATCGATGCCAGGACCACCAGTCTCAAAAACAATTACTTTCCCCAAGCAGTTAGGCTGATCAACATCTCCACCACTACTTTATTATTTCCCTTCAGTCACCTTATATACAGCCTAGCATCACTTTATGGATATATAATCAATCTACGTACAGTATATAAACTATCACATGTATTAATATTCATTGTGCATTCTAATTATTAGAATTACAGTGTGTTCTTTATGTTTTGTAGGGATTTTTGTGCGACATTGTATCTAGAATAAAAATTATTTAATTCTCCTCACACTTTTGTATAGGTAATGATATTAAAGGTCTCAAAGAAACATTGAAGCAGGAAGTGATCACTTATGAACAACCGGTGCAAAAAAAATGGAAATAGATAATTCATGAAGGAAATAGGCAAAGACCAGAAAGGGAACTCCTAGGGCGGAGGGGTCTGCATTTATTTGACAGTATTTCTGCAGATTAGATCAATATTCCTGCTGTTGCCGAGAATGACAAAGCAGGGGAGAAAACAAGCAAGCAGTATGAAAATATTGAGAGAAAGAAAAAGTAACAGTGTTGAAAACAGTCAAGTGTTCATTCTGTCATCAATGGGAAAGGCAAACTTCTCTGGATATGCCAGGGTGCAGGCGGAGCTGCAGAAATCTATACCCTTCCAAGAATAGAGGCAGATTGGAGCTGGTGGAGGAGATTGGATGATTTCTTTATTCCTCTCAGACCTGAGGTTACCTGTGAAAGCAAAAGATTAAAAAAAAATTCAATAGTTGTACACTTGTTCATAAAGGAGTGCACGGAGAAATCCCGGTAATTACAGGTCAGCAAGGTTGCCCTCAGTGATGGGAAAAATTCTAGAAAGATAATCCCCAACAGCACTAGAGGTCTCTTGACTTATTGTGTTTGGAGAAAAACGATATGAATTTGTTAGAGACAAAACATGTCTAACGTGATTGAGTTTTTAGAGTGGGAAATGCATTGTGATGTAGTGTATAAGGACTTTGAAGAGGTGTCTGATAAATTGCCACAACAGTCCAGTGATCAGGTTTGAAGACTGTAGAATGAAAAAGGTATATTGCAGCATGGACAGCAATTGTCTGTAACAGAAAACTGAGAATGATAGTGAAAGGTTATGGTTCTGGTCAGGAAGGAAATGTACAGACAAGTGAGCATGAGATTATTCCTAGGAACATCGCTTTTCTTTATGTTCATGGATTGGATTTGGTCTTGAGCAAACAATGCACAATTTCCAAATCAGCAGATCACTTGAAGGCATGGTGAATTGTTAGGATAGCGATAAACGTTAAGCAAAAGTAGACAGCTGATGGGATGGATGCACGGATGGCAGATGAAACATAACGCTGAGAAATGTGAAATTTTGCCTAATGGTAGGAAGAATTAGTTAGTAAGACACTTAACAAGATCCTCCATAGTAGGCTGATTCAGAAGGTCAGGACATGTTGGATTCGGAGCAAGCCTTTTATTGGATCCAAAATTGGCTTAGAGATAGGAAAGAAGTAATGGCAAAAGGACATTTTTCTGATTGGAAGTCTGTAACTAATGGTAACAGATGTTAGAAGACACGAGTAGTGGTTAAGGGATGTTTTTTTCCTGATTGGATCAATGGTCTACCACAGATCAATGCCTGGTCCATTAATACTTGGGACATATTTCGAATGTACGGTATAATTAGTAAGTTTGCAGGTGACACAAAAGTTGGTGATGTTGTGGCTGGAGAGATATGTTGTCTAAGGCCACAGCAGAATATAGATCAGATGGAAAGTTGGAGATAGTATTGGGCAGATGGATTTTAATCCCAACATGTGTGAGGTGATGGATTTTGGCTGGTCAAGCAGGGATAGACCTATGCAGGGTACTAAGGAACATTGATTATCAGAAGGACCTTGGGGGTCCAAGATCTTTGAATGTAGAACACAGGTAAATGATGTAGATCAAGCTTGCCTTCATGGGTCATGGAGTATAAAATTCAGGATATAATGATTCATTATTGTAACGGCACACTGTATCCTGTTACCGGTCAGTACTCAATAGGAGGGATGAAGTATCACTGGAGTGAATGTGGAGAAGCTTCACCATGATGTTGCTTGGATTGGAGAGACCAATAGACTGATTTTGTTACTCCTCGAGCGGTGAGCAGAAACATATATATGAAATCATTACAGGCAGAGATAAGGTTGATAATCAGAATCTTTGTCCTATGACAATGTTATCAAAAACAATAGGGAAAGGGTTTAAGATGAGAGGAAGGAGCTTTAAATGTCATTTGGGTGGTAAACGTTTTACACAGAGCTGTTGATATCTGGAACTCTCTGCCATAGCAGGTGGTAGAGTCAGAAAACCATCACTATGTTTAAGAGAATTTAATAGGCATGGCATGGAAGGACATGGACCCAGTGTGGGCAAAAAGGTAGGGGTGGTCACGGTGGGTGAAGAGCCCACTTCCGCACTGTGCAACTCTCCCTCTCAAAGAATAAGAAGGGATAACTTCAACTAAAATTCTTAGGGAGCTACATGAAACAAAAGGTCTGGCAGTTTATGTGCATCATTCATTAAAAGATAGTGGAATGAGAAAGCAATTAAAGTAACATAGCAATCTGAGGTTTCACAATTTTATAGTTTTATAATAGTACTATGAAATCAACTGTTCCCTACGTACCTGTTATTATATCATGAGTGCTGAATTGGCTTGTAGAATTTTCCTTCCTGGGAGGAGGTACATTAAGAAGAAGTATATGGAATTGTAAATTATTTTGTTCAATAAAATATTTCATCTTATGGGTATTCACCACTATGTGAGAGAGAGAGAGCAGCCATCAAACTGCAGTTCTAAAGTTTGAATACAGGCCCCGCTGAATGAGGTCTATTAAGAGCTTCATACAAATTTTGCATGAATTATTTCACAGTCCTAGACATAGCCAGTCAGGCAGCATCTGTGGAAAGGGGATCCAGTTAATATTTCAGATTGAAGGCTTTCCAGAGCGTTGTACTCACTCTGGGGTGGTTGCTGCACAGCTCCAGCTGAAAGGTTGATGGTTGATCGGAGCCGGAACCCCTGAGTCTGCAAACCCGCAGAAGGCTGGAGGCAGAAGGTGGCATGTCTAGGGGTTAGAGGACTGTGAATGCGTGTGGAGGAGGGGTTGTGAGTGTGAAGGAGGAATGGGGCTTGATTTGCTCTGTGACCTGGTACACTCCATTTTGTCGTGCTCTGCTGAGCATGGCTGACGTGCTACGTTGGCACTGGGATGTGTGGCAGGCTGCCCCCAGCACATCCTTTGGTGTGTTGGTTGTTAACGTATTTCGCTGTGTGTTTCGATGTACATGTGATAACCTGAGCTATGACTGGGTAACAGCCCAGTTGTGAGCTTGTTGTTGGAACTTTTCTGGCAGCCATTAGCAGGATATCTGCTCCTGTCCATTGTCAAAGCTATCACATCTTGGAAGCTAGCTGGGAGTATTTTGAGGGTTAAAATTTCCTCTAAATCAACTTGTCAATATTTTGCAGATTTAATTTAATGCAGTTGTCTTTCAAACAATTGTGAGCAGGCCAACTTAATTAATCTGCCAGTGACCTTCCATAATATTTCCTTCAGGAGCGATACAAAAGCATGCAGTAGAGAATTTGTATAATGTCTATCTCCAAGGCAGCTGTTTGAAAATATCCAGCCAAGTTCACTTCATATTTTGAGTTATTAAACCTGAAACAAAGGTGATATTTGTTATCTCTCAGGCTCATGTTGGACAGCGTAATATAAGGAATCATTTAAGACATCACAAGAATATGAGTAGGGGATATGAACGGACAAGTAGTGACTTCTGAGGCTTCTGTCTCTATCTATTTGGCTCAGGCAATGAACAATTTAAAATAAATGAATTAATAATATCACAAAAGGAGCAAAAGAAGAATCTGAGAAAAGTTTTGAAGGTTTCTCTAAATTTGCAGTACCATATGGCATTTGTAAAGATGAGTTAATGGAAAATGATTCCCCTGTGATATAAACTGGAATTAGGCCTGGAACATGAAGTGAATTCTTTGCAATGACATTGTAGCCATGCAGCATCCCACATGGATTCATATGAAGCCATAGTAAAGTGTGAATTAGGTAGCATTGGCCAAAGGTGGAAATCAACCAGCCACCCTTACAGAGTGGCGAAAGGAACAACAGCCTCCTCTTCTCCCCAGATTTGTTTTCACATTCAGTGGAACTGGGTCCAAGATTCAGAGTTGAGCTGGGATGAAAACTTATGCCCAACACACTATTCTGAACAGGGAAATTTTCATTTCTCATTATAATGCAGGAGAAGGTTATTCAGCAGATCAAGTCTATGTCAGCTCTCAGAAAAATACCAACAGTCCCATCTCCCAGCACCCTATTCTAACTCACATACCCATCAATGCCAAGTTTACCTGCCCATCACCTTCGCTAGTCAATATACCAACACACCTCCGGGAAGTAGAAGGAGCTGGAGCAACCTGCACAAAGCCACGTAGAATAGGAGGGGAAACGTAAAATATAGACAGGTAGCACCCTAGGTCAGGACTGTTGTGTATTTAATATTTGAATATTATTGTAAATATATTGTATGAGTAAGCATTCTTTGTTTACATAATTCATTACAAACTATATATAAAAGTACGTGAATGGTATACGTTATTACACCTCCACATCATAAGTGCATGAACCGCTAAAAGTAAAAAAGTAAACTAGGACACATTATCCCCAGCTCCGTGTATTTCTTTCAATTAGTTTTATGTTTTGGACACAAACAGTGGTGACGAGGAAGTTTTAAATGAACCAGAGGTGACTATCTACTTGTTGAAACACAGCGAAACATTTGAGTTTTGACAAAAGCGCAACGAGATGTTCAAGTTAAGAAATGGAGCACGTGTTTCTCCAGAAGGGGACAGAGACAGTCATGTTAAAAAAAAAGGCAGACAGTCAAAGTAAAAAATGGCTGAAGTCACTTAGTACTTTAGCACAAAGGTGTTTATTAGGTGTGTCAAAAATCAAACTTGCAAACGTTAGTGAAATTTGTGAAAACTGCCAATATTTACAAAAAGATATCTACCAGAAAACACATAAATAGTTCCATACTTGTACTTGGCCTGTGTGAACTGCTGGAAACCCCAATCTCTCTCTTCTACCGAGAGCAATGAACCCCATTTATTAGCCATCAGGACATACCATCTTTAATTACCCACAAAGTTAACTTAAGAGTGCACATGAATCAGAATAGGATGCACCCCACAATGCAGCTTCAAACAGAAGTATCTGCTTTAAATACAGAATAAAAGTAACATATAGACATTTACACATCCCTATTACTGAGGAAATTGAATATTCCACTGTGTATGGTCCAAAAAACATCATAAAGCCAACTTGAGTTCATTAGGTCAGTTTAGGACCCATTATGAGAGTATACCAGGGAAGACGTTGAATTGCATACAGTCAATGCAATGACAGCAGAACGACAAGGCAAGGTTTGTGTGTGTGGGGGGGTAAATAGTGTGTTTACCAAGCGCCCTCCATCATGTTGCCACCCTTCCCTCCTACAACGATGTCGCTCAGCAGCTGAGACAGGTAATCTGCAGTAACATTTCTTTTCCCTGCTTTCTGGTGGACACAGAATTTGAAGGGTTGAAGCTCCAGGTACAGTACCACCACGTCACTCTGACATTAAGGTCCTTCATTATCTGAATCTATGTCAACGCTCTGTAGTCTGTGAAAAGTTCAAAC
Organism: Hypanus sabinus; assembly: GCF_030144855.1. Taxonomy (NCBI): domain Eukaryota; kingdom Metazoa; phylum Chordata; class Chondrichthyes; order Myliobatiformes; family Dasyatidae; genus Hypanus; species Hypanus sabinus. The sequence goes on along the minus strand of NC_082714.1, from coordinate 24,712,589 downwards.
TCCCTGCCAAGGTGCTAATACCAGGCCCACTTAAAGGACAGACACTCCTTTACGACGGTGCAGTGCCTAGTTTCCCTTCAGAGGAGTTTCAGCTCAGGTAAAGGACAGGTCACTCTTCTCCAGCACTGCTCCACTGCCTGCACCTGAGGCATCCAAAATGACAAGGTAGTATTTGTGTGTGTGTGTAAGGAGTGTGTTTACCAAGTGCTCTCGGTCAAACTCACTAAAAGTAAAAACAAACTAAGGACAGATTACCCCCGGCTCCGTGTTTTTCTTTTGATTAGTTTTATGTTTTGGAGTTACAAATCATAAAAAGGATTAGTCAGGGTATCAAAGATTGCCAGGAGAAAGCAGGACCCAATGCCTGGAGCTGTGAGTCACCGGCACTAATTCTGTTCTCCTCCAGAATTCTAGGAGACACAAAGAGTGATTTCAAAGTTCAAAGTAAATGTATTATTAAAGTACATATTTGTCATTGTATACAACCCTGAGGTTAATTTTCTTGTGGGCAATTGCAGTAAACACAACAATCAGTGGAAGACTACACCCAACAACCATTGCAAAAAAAGCATTTTCTGCAAATACAAAAAGAGAGAAAAAAAAGTAATAATAATAAGGAATAAGTAATAAATATTGAGAACATGAGATGTAGAGTCCTTGAAAGTGAGTCCAGTCAATGGGGTTAACCCTCTCAACCCCGTTCTCCTGCTTTCTCCTGGTAAACTTCGATGCCCTGACTAATCATGAACCTATCAAACTCCGTATTAAATATACTCAATGACTAGGCCTCCATAGCCGTCTGTGAAAGTGAATTCTACAGATTCACTGCCCTCTGACTAAAGAAATTGTTTCCTATCTCTGTTCTAGATGGTTGTCCCTCTATTCTGATGCTCTGCCCTCTGGTCCTAGACTCAGCTTCTCCACATCCACTCTATATAGCCCTTTCAGTATTCAGTAGATTTCAATGAGATCCCCCCCTCATTCTTCTAAACAGCGGGAAGTGCAGGCTCAGATGCATCCAATGCTCCTCATATGCTAACCCTTTCATTTCTGGAATCATTCTCGTGACCCTCTCTGGACCCCCTCCAATGCCAGTACATCTTTTCTCAGATAAGTGACCCGAAACTTCTCACGATACTCTGAGTATAGTCTAATTCTTTATAAAGCCCAAGCATTACATTCTTGCTCTTATATTCCAGTCTTCTTGAAATGAATGCTAACATTACATTTGCCTTCCTCACCACCAACTCAACATGCAAGTTAACCTTTAGGGAATAGAAACATAGAAACATAGAAAACCTACAGCACAATCCAGGCCCTTCGGCCCACAAAGTTGTGCCGAACATGTCCCTACCTAAGAAATTACTAGGCTTACCTAGAGCCCTCTATTTTACTAAGCTCCATGTACCTATCTAAAAGTCTCTTAAAAGACCCTATCTTATCCGCCTCCACCACCATTGCTGGCAGCCCATTCCACACACTCTCCACTCTCTGTGAGTGAAAAACATACCCCTGACATCTGCTTGTACCTACTCCCCATCACCTTAAACCTGTGTCCTCTTGTGGCAACCATTTCAGCCCTGGGAAAAAGCCTCTGGCTATCCACACAATCAATGCCTCTTGCACATGGACACCCAAGTACCTTTACACCTCTGATTTTTGAATTTTCTACCGGTTTAAAAGATAGTATGACCATACACTTCCCTCACTATATTCCATCTGCCACTTTATTGCCCAGTTTTCCAATCTATCTTAATCCTTATGCAAACTCTCTGCATCCTCAACACTACCTGCCCATCCATCTATCTTGTATCGTACACAAACCTGGCCTCAAAGCAATCTGTTCTGTCATCCGAATCATTGACATGTAAACCTGAAAAGAAGCAGTCTCAACGCTGACCCCTGCAAAACACCACTAGTCACCAACAGCCAATCGGAAAACGTACCCTTTATTCCCACTCTTTGCCTCCTGCAAATCAGTCAGTCTTTTATCCATGTAGGTATCTTTCCTATAATACCATGGGCTCTTATCTTGTTAAGTAGCCTCATGTGTAGCACCTTGTCTAAGGCCTTCTGAAAATCCAAGTAAACAACATCCACTGACTGTCCTATTCTATTCTGCCTGTTACTTCCTCAAAAAATTCCAACAGATTGGTCAGATAAGATTTCCCCTTGAGGAAACCATGCTGACTTTGTCTTATTTTATCATATGGCTCCAAGTACCCCAAAACTTCATCCTCAATAATGGACTCCAACATCTTCCCAGCCACTGAAGTCAAGCTAATTGGCCTATAATTTCCTTTCTTCCGCCTCCCTCCTTTCTTAAAGAGTGGAGTGAATCCTCTCTATTAGTTATCCATAGGCCCTGGAGTCAGTTCAGTGTTGGGCTAAGTGAAGCTATCCCCTCTGGTTCAAGAGCCTGATGGTTGAATTGTTAATTGACGCTGTAAATTTTCCTGCAATTAGGCTAGTGCTAAATACATGGGCTGCTGGGTGGTGTGGTTCATCTGGCCAAAAGTGCCTATTCCGCTCCATATCTCTAAATGTATAAATAATTAAAGAGCATGTTGTTATACTGGAGGGGATATAGGCTTTTGACATTAATGTTCAATGTTCAAGGTAAAATTTATTATCAGAGGATATACATGTCACCACATACAACCCCGAGATTCTTTTTCTGCAGGCTTAATTTGCAAATCTATGGAACAGTATCTGTAAACAAGACCTATAAACTGTAAACAAACATCAGGAACGATAAACTGTAAACAAACTGTGCAAATACACATACATAGCAATAAATAAAGAGCATGAAACAAGAAGATAATGGAGTCCTTAAATGAGTGTAGTTATCCCATTTGGTTCAAGAGCCTGATGGTTGAGGGGCAGTAACTGCTCTTGAACCTGGTGGTGTGAGTCCTGAGGCACTTGTACATTTTACCCGATGGCAGCAGCAAGAAAAGAGCATGGCCTGGGTGGTGAGGATCTTTGAAGATGGAGGCTGCTTTTCTTTGATAATATTTCATGCAGATGTGTTGAATGGTTGGAAAGGTTTTACCCATGATGTACTGGACTGAATCCACTAACTTTTGTACGATTTGCTGTTCAAAGGCATTGGTATTTCCATACCAGGCCTTAATGTAGCAAGTCAGTGCACTTTCCACCACACATCTACCTTTGCTGAGGTTCCTTTAAAAATCAATCTACATTCTGATGATCTTGTATATCTTGATTATCAGAGGATGTGGTGTGTGGCAAAGTGTAGTTGATAAAGGATATTTGTCTTCCAGTTGTGTACTGTAACCCTAGTTTTGTACACTTTATTAAAAGAGACGATGACTCAGAGTTTGATCTCTGAGTGTACACACATAGTACATTAGCGTTTTCGAATACTGTAAGATAGCTGCATTCATATTGGTTCTGAAGATATTATTTTTATTTTATTATTTAGAGATACAGCTCTGTAACAGGCCCTTCTGCCCTGACGAGCCCACACTATCCAATTACACCCACGTGACCAATTAACCTACTAACCTTTTACGTCTTTGGAATGTGGGAGAAAACCAGAGCACCCGGAGGAAGCCTGTATGGTCACGGTGAGAATGTACGAACTTCTGCAATTTGGTGTGGTTGCATAGTCTACTTGAGCCCAGTCTACTTTTAGTTTGGATCTGTGGTTTGATCCACTGGTTCTGATTATATCTTGCATATCAATGTGTAGCCAGTGTGGAGTGGTAATATATTTCTAAAGACAGCCATATTTGGAAATGGTTCGCCATTATCCTTTTTGTTTGATTGAGGTTGAGAGAAGTCAGTTCTGCTCTCTACTTTCTGTCATGATTTGTGTGTAGTGAAGAACATTACATCTGCAGTACAATTGGGAGGTATACCTCAGTCATTAGGAAGAGGTAGTTGAGGAAGGCACTTACGATTATTTTCCCTGTGGCAGACAAGATGAACTCTCTGTAACAACCACAATGGAACATATCTCATTCCTTGAAGATAGTCACAATTTTTAAACCTCTGAGATCTGTTAGCAAACTTGGTCATGCTAATTATGGTCACGAATTTCCATCAAGGGTATTTTTTGGTCATAGTTTAGCTTTCATCAAGTATAACATCTATTCTGGAGATCTTGGTTTTCAATCGTTAGATGGTTTTTATAGACCTGACAAAACTAGGATTATAGCAGCTTGTATGCCCTTGGATGGAATAAGGAGTTTCACATTCACATCAGAATTTCAGTGGAGCAAATCTTTGATATCTCTCTCTCCCTCTCTCTCTCTCTCTCTCTCTCTCTCTCTCTCTCTCTCTCTCTCTCTCTCTCTCTCTCTCTCTCTCTCTCTCTCTCTCTCTCTCTCTCTGTCTCTCTCTCTCTCTCTGTCTCTCTCTCCTTCCCTCCCTCTCTCCCTCTCCTCTTTTTCTCAAATTATCTCTCTCAGGTGCTGGCATTGATACCTGTTCTGGATAGCAATTCATTCTGACAGTTTATTTTTGATGAGGCCATCAACACCACAATTCATAGCATTCTGCAAACACTTCTCTCATTGAAACCTGTTCTAGTCTTAAAAGGTAGTTTAATAGCTGGAATACTTTTAGTTCAAAAAATGTTTCTAGTTTTGTTTCAATGGGCATCTGTAAGCATCAGACTTCAAGAAGTACCCAGAAAGCCAGCTCAAAGAGTGTATAATAACAACCAGACCAAAAATTTGCAATATTACAGTAGAATGGTGAGAGACAGGCGTGGAAGGACACAGAGACAGAAGAATATAGATTCTGGCTTCTCTAAACTTGACCATAGACTATCGATTTTTTAGTTCAATTTTGTCAGGGTATAATCAGGATGGTCCACTATTTTTAATATACCAAAACCACCGACAAAGAAACTTGTGTCCGATAGCTCTGAAAGAGAAATGAAAATGTTCATGTGAATCACAGCAAGCTCCATAAGCTGAAGAGTTGAGCTGAGTTGTTGAAAGGCTCAGAAATTCCAGGACAAATCACTGCTTGAGATAAGTGCATTACAGTCCCCTCCTGAAAAGCAGAATGTAATTGGAAATCCCTTTGAGAGATGAAAGCATTGTACATATGCTGGTGAAAAATGATTGTGTCACATTGAATATCTGTGTATATAAAAAAAATTGTCACCAATCCGTGGTGAGGAAAAAAGGAATACTGTAACAAGGCAGGGAAATAAGAGTAACCTTTCTTTTGGAGAGGAAACACAGCTGAATTTCATGAGGAGGAGCCGGATCATGAAGGGAAAATCCCTCAGATTACTTCCTCCAGGAAGTAAACAGATTGTTGAAAGTGTTACCACCCAGCTCATTTGAAGTAAAGGGTCCAGACAGTCTTGAACAAAAACTAGATAGATTGCATTTTGTAACTCCAAAGATGAAACTAATTGAAAGCAAACCACGGGAGCCCAGGGATAAAACATGTTTTCTTCAATTTTTCTTTTAGTGAGTTCCACGCTTATGATATGGTGACATAATGATGTATGCCAATCATGTACTTTGTACATATAGCCCGTAATGAATTACATAAGCAACAAAGAATGCTTAATCTAGCAATATATTTACAATATTACCCAAATATTACTGAAATATTAAGTACACAACAGATACATGAGCAAAGAAAGCACTGACAAGATACCAATTGATTGGATGAAATTGGCTGACAGGAAACTTATGTAGAGTACAAATACTTTCAAATACCATTTGAGATGGATGTGCGCTATTTGTGCTATAAATTATTTTTAGGAATAATCTTATGGATTAACAACCAGAACAAGTGAGAGAGTAATGCGTTTAAGGAATATTGCCAGTGGCTGAACAGGTGGGAGTTTGAAAGTTGAAAGGTTTTGTGTTCCCCAAGAAGAGATGTATAAAGGAGTAGGCTTAGGAAGGGAAAGTTCAAAAGAAAAGTATTATCGAAGTACTGTATGTATGTGTCACCATACACTACACTGAGATCATTGTATTCCAGGCATTCACAGTAGAACAAAGAAATACATTAGAATCTATGAAAAATTACAGAGAAATAAAGACTGACAAACAACCAATGTGCAAAAGAAGACAAAATACGCAAATACCAAAAAAAATGAATAAACAAGTAAATAAATAATACTGAGAAGATGAGTTGTAGAGTCCTTGAAAGTGAGTCACTGGGTTGTGGAATCAGTTCAGAGTCGAGGTGAGTTACGTTATCTGCACTGGTTCAGGAGCCCGATAGTAGAAGGGTAATAGCTGTTGTGGAACCTGGTGGTGTGGGACTTGCGACTGTTGTGGCTCCTTCTGCGTGGCAGGAGTGAGGAAAGAACGGTCAAGATGGGGGGGTGGGGGGTTCCTTGATGTTGGATGCTGCTTTCCTGTCGCAGCGCTCCTTGTAGATGTCCTCAATGATTGGAAGGGCTTTACCTGTGATAGACTAGGCTGCACCCATCACTATTTGCTGTCTTTTCTATTCCTGGGCATTGGAATTCCCATACCAGGCTGTGATGCACCCAGTCAGGATACTACCACAGCACATCTATAGATGTTTATCAAAGTTTTATATGACATGCCAATTCTGTGCAAACCTCTAAGAAGTTAAGAAAAGGTATGTGGCAGGAGAGTGAATTGACCAGAGATTAACCTGCTTAAGACAATGAGAGCTGGTAGGCTCAAGGACTGGATGGTGGAAGGTTATATGGTATAGAAAATTTAGACAGAGTTGAGGAAACTAAAGTCAGAGGTGAATCGTGAGACATAAAATCTTAATTTGAAGTAGAAAAGTAATGAATATTTATCAAAGAGTGAAAACTTTAAATTGTACTTATGTCAGCAACAGAGAATGAGAAAAGTCCTCTGGGAATTCACACACTCTTTTAATTTGAGATGAATTCTAGATTATCATCATTCATTTGTATCATAAATGAAGCTTTTCTCATTGAGTAAGAATGGAAATAAGAATTTTAATATCCATACAGATAACGACCAGGGATTTTGACTGTTTGTGATCCATTCGCACCATTGAAATAACTGCCTAGGGAAGATAATGGATCCCCAGTGTTACATAAGATTAAAATTTTGGGATAATTCAGCTCAGTCTCAGGATAATTCAGATTCCCTGGCACATAGTTTGGGTGGGGAAAAGATGGGGAGAATTCTCCGCATGATATTGAATGAATACCAGAGAGGATTGTCCATACACTGTGAAAGAAAATGCTTTCCTCTTTCAAGTTTTATTCTTAGATTCCTCCCCACTGCCCCACCTGCAGATACAACATTAACATAAATTGGTTAGATGCAACGCTAAATTTTCTATTTCACACAATTTTATAAATTTATGGCCATGTGTTTCGGAGGAACTGAGATAGAAAACTGCACAATGTTGCACACATGTAAACTCCATGTTTGGCGCTGAGGTTACACTCCACACCTCTTGCAAGAACAATAACAACCTCTTGGATTTGTGCTGTGGTCTTTCTGGAAGACAAATAGCATATTAATTTCACTCCTCACATTCAACTTATCCCTCTTCAAAATCACCCCTGCACAAGATCTACAACTATTCATACAGATAAGGGAGTGCAAGGTTCCTGATATCAGGTATTTTTTTCACTAAGGCAGAACTCCTGTGGGTAGGTAACATTACCATGACAATCCAGTATATTACTTTTCCAGGGTGTGCAGTGTAAAAACACTGCCAACAGGCCAAGGTGATATACTTAATCAGCGTCAGTGTTAGATAGAGATCTGAAAATGTTTCCTAGATATAATGAAGCTTAATCTCACCTACATTTCTGCAAGGTAAAGCCAGCATGATTTGGCCTGCAGGAGGAAGGAGTCAGACTACAACTCTGCAGGTGAAATTGTGCAGTGATATGTTGCACTGAAGAAACCAGCAGATCTGACAGGGAATTAATGGATTCTGCTAAAGGTCAGTTTCCAAGCATTCTTAAGTTTTTTTTCTAATACAGCAAACCTTGAAGGCAGCAAACTGAAGACTATTTTGTAGTGCGGTTTAGTCAGATTATATCTAATCCTTCAATAAATAGCTGCTCTGGGAACAGGGAAGATTGGGAACTTTCACCTTTTGACTACTAAATCCCAGGGAATTCCAAGTTCACTCATCCAGCCACTTACCACTCGCTGGATGTATTACTAACAGATCAATAACATGACAGTAATAAAGCTATATAAAACGTTAAGAAAGGTTAGAATAATCCCTAACTAAAATAATCATCCAAAATTGAATTTGAAGCAAAAGATTTAGACCACACTTTCCTTCTCTGTTTAATATTTTTCTGCCTATCTTTAGCTTGATTTTTTTGTATTTAATCAAACGCAATTATTTCTGACAATTGATCTCAATTAAAGATCAATAAAAAAATCCCTGGCTCAGTGCTGCCCACGTATCCAGGTTGGAGAAGGGATCAATGTTTAGAAACAGCTTCAGACAGTTGGCCACTTGCAAAGGCCAATCCAGGAGCCTAAGCCTGAGGTTCTGCACTGGTCAATCAATTTCTGATCCATTTATTTCTGGAACAAAAACAGGAAGCCACACAAAATCCTGGAGGGAACTCAGCAGGCCAAGCAGCATCTATGGAAAAGACGTTTCAGGCCGAGACCTTCATCAGGACTGGAAAAAAAGGTGTGAAGTTGGAGCAAGGAGGTGGGCGGAGGGGTGGTAGCTGAAAGAGGGAGGAGGAGGGGTAAAGTGATGAACTGGGAAGTTGATTGGTGATGGAGATAGAGGGATGGAGAAGGGGGAATCTGAGAGGAGAGGGTAGAAGACCATGGTAGAAAGGGCATGGGAGGAGCACAGAAGGAGGCGATGGCAGATACGGAGATAAGGCGAGAGAGGGAAACAGGAATGGGGGGATGGTGAATGGTGGGGGTGAACACTGGAAGCTGGAAAAATCAATGTACATGCCATCAGGTTGGAGGCAACCCAGACAGAATATAAGATGCTGCTCCTCTAACCTGAGTGTGGTCTCATTGACGTGTCTGGTGGAGGCCATGTTCATGAGCCATTCTGTGCTCAGCAAGTCCACACCAGCTTTTTAGTTCAATCATCTACATCATGGCTGCTAAACCAACATACACAAAATGCCAGAGGAATTCAGCAGTCTGGTAGCATCTATGGAGGGAAATGAACAGCTGACATTTCAGGCTGAGACCCTTCATGGTGAAAGTCAACTCAATTCCTCCAGCATTTTGTGGATGTTGATCCAGATTTCAAGTACCTGCAGAACCTCTTGCGTGTCCCTCATGGTGGCTGAGTGTGGCTCCTACCAAACACCAGATGTACCAACACGTCAATCAGACTTGCCACGTAAGCCGAGTTTGACACACTTGTTTGTCCTTACTGCATGATCTATAAAATACTTCAATTTCACCATAAAATTATTCTTCACCCCCAGTGTCCACCATTTCACAATCACAGTTAATGACATGTTTACCTATAATCTCCCACTATTCATCTGCAATTCATCACTCCATATTTTGTTTTTCATAAAGTAATACTGACCATATTTTACCTCTATGAATAATCTATTTTTGCAGTGTCTCTAATCAATTATGTCAAATTGTGAAAGAATTGCTCTACAAATTGATGTAATTTAGCCCATCATATGTACACAGGGTCTTTATAAGCACAGTCGGAAACGAACCATGCACACCCTTAGTCAACGTGATATCTGAAGCCCCATTCCTGGACTTCAGCCAATGCCTCTCTTCTAATGCCAGCCTTTCATTTGTTGCTAAGAGACCAACAAGGTCAGTCAAGGTCCCTTTTTTAAAAAGAAACTGGTTTAGATATTACTCAGAGAAATGCAGGCATAAAGCAAATGCCTGAGGCCATTGATAAAATAGTGTATCAGTAGGATGGTCCTGAAAAGCCAAGGGACATTTTTATTGTTGACAACATGCTGCCTGGGACCAGGGTTGGAGACAGTATTTGGGGTGGGTTGCTAAAATAAAACCCAAGGACAAAAGTGATTAGAGTATGGGTTTGCAGAGTTTGGCAGAGGGGAGGGTGGGATGTGGTCTACAAGAAGGACAAAGGCAGGGAGAAGGGCATGCACTAGAGATGGGACATGGCCAAAGGTGGCGTATGGGATTCAGGCATACAGGTATACATCTATAGGCTAGGATAGTGAAGAAATTGAGGTGGGTGAAGAATGAGAGAAAAATTGGCCTCGGGTTTGTTGATCTGGTTTTCAAGGGGCCAAATCCTTTGTTCAGCATTCAGAGGGATAAAAGATAAATTGTGGTTGAATAGGTTCTGGGCTCTGCGGTAACCAGGAAAGAGACTGAGATCGTGGGTCAATACCTGGTCCTAACCAGGATGGATTAGCGAATGGTCCGGAATGAAGTAACTTAGATCTCTTGGAGTGCAGAGGAGCTTGTAGAGAATTGGAGGAGTGGAAGATCTCTGTCTTTGGGGGTGTAGGCATCAGAGATGGAGAGAGTTTAGGAACAGTATTTATCCCTCAACCATCAAGCTCTTGAACCAGAGGGGATAACTTCACTCAATTTCACTTCCCTATCACTGAACCTTTTGCACAACCTATAGACTCTCTTTCAAGGACTCTTCATCTCATGTTCTCAATATTTATTGTTTAGTTATTTATTATTATTATTTCTTTCTTTCTGTATTTGCACAGTTTGCTGTCATTTTCACATTGTGTTTGCCCATCTGGTGTGGGGTCTTTCATTGACTTTATTGTGTTTCTTTCTATTTACTGTGAATGCCTGCAATAAAATGAATCTCAGGGTAGTACAGGGTATGTACTTTAATAATAAATGTACTTTGAACTTCTTTTGAGTCTAGACATCGGTCTAAGGTGAGATTAAGGTCCCTTACTCTGTGGATGGTGGCTATCAGAAGAAAGTGGGACTGCTTTATTTATGGGTCTTACCTTTCAGGGTTTCCAACCCTGGCCTGCCTTATCCAAAGCAACCACACTGTTGAGTGTCAACTGCATTTGTTCTTGGGACAATATAATTTCCCCTGCAATGTCTCAAAATGGTAAACAGACTAATGGCTGGAAGAACTCAACATCTGGGAGGAAAGGAAGTATCATCGTTTCAGGCTGAGACCCTGTATCAGAATTGCTCCATCTGGAAGGAGGTGGCATGAGAGCAGCAGTAAGGAAGCAGAGGAGAGCAAGCTCCATCAACCATAGCAGCAGGGAAGCTGCAAATCCTGATCAAGGGAATTCCAGATGTGCTGGAATAGAAAGGCCTCATCTTAAAAACAGATGTGTGGGAGACAATGAGCCAAGGAGACAATGAAAGAGACGGCATGGGAAGAGGTGTAGTCTGTATACCCGTGGAAGCCAGAGGGCTTCTGGTGGCCCTCACCATCTGGGATGTGCCCACTTCTCATTACTACCCAATGAGGAGGACATACAGAAGCCTGAAGACCCACACTCTACATTTTAAGAATATCTTCTTCCCCTCCATCATTCGATTTCTGAACATTACTTTCCTATTCCTCTTCTTCACTATTTATTTATTTTATCTTTTATTGTAAATTATGGTCGTTTTTTGTGTCTTGCACCATATAGCTGTCACAAAACAACAATTTTTATGATGTGTGCCAGTAATAATAAATCCGAGCAACACACACAAAATGCTGGAGGAACCCATCTATGGAAGAGTACAGTCAACATTTCAAGCCAAGACTCTTCATCTGGGCATAGATGCTGCCTGACCTGCTGAGTTCCTCCAGCATTGTGTGTGTGTGTGTGTGTTGCTTGGATTTTCAGCATCTGTTGATGCTGATAGACCTGATTCTGATTCTGAAGTAGTCCAAGCAAATTTAAAAGCATAGTGGAACGCTTAAAAGGGGTGTTAAAAGCAGAAATCCTGTCAGTTTTGCAAGGGGAGGTGCAAAACTCTGCTGAAATTATTATTATCAAATTTCACTTCATGTCCATTTTTAGTTCAAAGGTCAAAGTATATTTATTATCAAAGTACAGACCATACACAATATATAACTTTGAAATGTGCCTTCGTCCCAATGGCCCCAAAAGTAGAAACTGAATAGAATCCATTTTAAAAGACAGTCAAACATCCAATCTGTGGAAAAAAAAGAACAAATCATGTAAACAATAGAAAGTAAACAAAGAACACTCAGAACTAAAGTTCATGAAAGTGAGCACGCAGCCACAAAGCCAGCTCATCAATGCAGCTAGTCTAAGAGCCCATTAGTTGCAGGCTACAGCCTCAGTTCAGCATAGAAATGTGGATCAGCAAGATGAACACTGGCCCGTGTCGTGCCTCCAGCCCCAGTGCCACGACCTTTCCAATCTGGCCCTGCACTTAAATCAGCTAAACTTCAGCACATTCCTCACTGAGCCCTGCTGCTTTGATTTGGCCCCAAGTCTGCTCCAGCAACAGCCAAACCCTGGCCTGTTCCTCACTCTTGGGTCAGGGCCACACTGCCTCGACTAGGCCCGTACCCAACCTTTTCATTCTGGCTTAGCGCTTAACTTGACCGTATATCAGCTTGTTCCTCACTCTCAGTCCCAGGCCCTGCTGCTTCAGTTCAGCTCCAGCAAACACCAAACATCAGCTCATTCCTCGGTCTCAGGCCTGACCCTTGCCACCACAATTCAGCCCCTACCCGCTGCACCTTTGAGACTCCAGTTCACCGGATTCTCCAGAACACCACAAAAATGGCAGGTCATACAGGTACAACTCTGAAAGGCAAGTTACAGCCTGTTGATTACAGTGATCTTTGTCCAGAAATAGAGTGATTCATTGAGTAGTTAGTAGATTTATTTGTAGCCAGTAAATGTCTTTGAGTCTCACCAGCACCATCTTAAACTGAATTTTTCAACTTTTACATTTAATGTTAATAATTCTTCTTCAGGAATTCCTTTTGAAAGAAAAGGATCTCAGATATCTGTTTCTCTCTCTGCAATCCTGCCGGACCTAATAGGCACTTCCAGCCTTTTCTGTCGGACAGTGTAATGGAGTTCCAACACATTGCGCCATAAAGTACATCAACTTCCAGAATAATTTTGAACAAGCTGGAAAACTTCATCATCTCAAAGAGAGAAATCCTCTTGTGGTCCCAGAAGGATTAATTTCCAAGTTAGTTAATTCTGCACAGTATCAGAGAGAATTGCAAAAATATAGTCATGCTAATCATGAATTCATAACGATTTGCAAGACACAGAGGAGTATGGGTACAGTAAATCCTGAGATTATCAGAATCATTCATGCTACTAAATCACTTCAGAGACTGAAAGCCCTTCCTCTAAATCTATTCTACAGATATTTGATTAATCTGAAATTAAACAATATTGTTCATCAGCTGCAGCACTGTATGTTGGCATCCATCTGTCTTGTAGGAGGTTGGTTTGCATTGCAGTGATCAACTTCACCTCAGGAGCCAGGCTCTGGTGTGGCAGTCTCCGCTGCTCCTGCAGTGGATGGAAGAGGTGGACTAAGGAGGTGCAAAATTAGCCGAGCTTTCTGCATTCCCTTTTGATGCCCTCCTCTGCAGTCAGTCTCCCGACTTCACCAACCACTGTGGGCATCGTGAAAATCACAGTGAACGTCACCTTGCACTGAGATACTCAGCCCACAATCAAACAGAACGAGATCGAGAACTGGAAGGTGTATAAGAAATTGCTTACCGAGGTGGGAGCCGTGACACTTGGGCAGGTCCAGGAAGAGGGGCTATCTAGAATGAAAAACAATAAAACAAATCATCCTAGCCTTTACCCCCTCACCACTGTCCACACTTGCTCAGACCTGTGTGGTGAACTACATATTCCTGTCTGGACACGTCCCCTGCTGACTGCTCCTGTGGCTCCTCCCACAGACCCCTGTATAAAGGCGATTGAGGCCTGAGCCCGGCCTCTCAGTCTCCAGGATGTAGTATGGTGGTCAACTACTGCTTGTTCCTTCTTCCAGTCAATAAAAGCCGATATCTCGCCTTACGTCTCAGAGTGAGTTAATGATGGTGCATCAACCTGCCCGCAGTTTTTCCAGATACAAGTGGACAGCTGCCTCTGCCAATCACCACCTCCAACCTCTGGAGGGACAACATGGGCTACAGAGGTGACAAGTCCTCTGGCAGCATATATTAAGCTCTGGGAACGCCCTCACAGTTATTGACAAGGGCTATTGAAGTTTAAATTCCAGTGACATTTAAAAACTATTCAACTCATATTAAATAGTTTGAAATGTAAGAAATCATTTAAAAAATTGGAAATGTAATTCAAATAAATAAGTTCAAACAAATAATAAATAAGTATCAAAATAAAGAGTTTCTATCAAAGAAACAGGTTACTATATGGATGCCAGACTTGACTGGAATAATACTGAGGATCAGTTATGAAGTGAATCCTAACCCTCACCTTGATCAGTCCTGTACACAGTGGCGTCTCACCACAGCAGTCAGTGGCCCCTATACTGAGACCCAGCCTGTGTTTGACACGTGGGCAAAGTGAATGACGGTGATGACGGTCATTCCTCTGCAGATTACCGGTTAGTAAACAGTACAATCCAGGCCTCTGCTTTCAATGGAAATTGAAGCAAACTACAAACAAACGTCTCTCAGTGCAAAAATGAATTTTGGAGTTTGCTCTGGATATAATTGAAATGGAACTTTATTGCATAATGAGCAAATGTTTGTAATCAGCTCCATTCTGTCCTCTTCATGCAATATTTATAACGCTATTAAAAAATGATGAGATTCTGTAGCAGCAAGGATAATTATATTTCTGTAAAATATGCCATATATATGACCCTTAAGTTTCTGTAAAAATTATTATAACTGCACCTTCTTGCCTCCTACCATAATGACATGTACAGCAAGGTGCAAATATCTTCGGCACATGTATGTAGCTAGGGTGCCTAAGACTCTACTTGGAACTGAGAGCGAGGTTGTAAATCTAATGGGAGCAGAGGATGTTGAGAATGCCGAGGGTGGAATGCTGTGGGAGGGGTGTGGGACAGGTGGCAGAGAAGGAGTGCCAGGGGCGGGAGTGACACACCCAGCCCTGAGACACCAGGCAAGGACACTTCATTGCTAAATAATCGGTTTATTGATCGTAACAGAATAGATCTCCGGTACTTCCCGCTTTCCCGCCCCTCTCCCTACCCCTTTTCCCAACCATGTTTCCCCTCTCCCTGACCCCAGTCCACAACAGAGACCCATATCAGAATCAGCTTTATCATCATTCACATATGTCATGAAGTTTGTTTTTTTTTGTGTCAGCGGTACAGAGCAATACATAAAATTACTATGATATTGTGCAAAAGTCTTAGGCACCCTAGCTATGTATATTGTATGTGCCTACAAAGCTGCACAGTACTGCAATGCTCCAGCTGCAGTGTAATTGGTTCCAATTATAACTAGAAGTACATATGTAGGCATGCCAGCAAAGAGTTCATAAGATCTTAAGAGGTTTGGCACATTAAGTGTAAACCATTAGGGACTGGAGCCTCCATCTTCATTACATTTGGGTAAAATGCAAATGGTTGCACTTTGCTTCAGTCAACTGCTTGTTAGCCAACATTTGCATCCACTCTGGGACCTAAGGCCCCAAAGCTATGAGTCCTGGAGAATGCTTTCAAGTGGAAGCTGCAGAAAGGTGTTGAGGGGTGGGTGGAGAATTTCCTTCTTGGAAGCTGTGATTTTTGCCAGCGGATGAATGGCTGCAATATTATTTATCGAGCAATGCCTTGAGTTATACTCTTGGTAACATCGGGTGTTGTGGATACTTGCAAGGACCTGGCACACAGTGCAACGAGGGGAGTGGTGAAGAGGTTACAATGCAATATTGAAATTGGTTTCTCAAAATCAATAAAGGATTAAGGTCAAAGAAATGTTTGCCCTGTGGTTCCATAAAGATTGAAACAGAAGGGAACCCCAGCCACCTGATCCACAGTCGATTGCCCAATTTCACTCAATCATAAACACCAGCCAAAATGCAGAGTGTAACGGAGTATCCTAACCAGGGATCTTCAAAGTATGGGATCAGTTCGGTGAATAGTCAAAAATTCCGCCCTTATACTAATGGTCTCCCTGGGAGCTGTCAAGATCCAAGAGAAAATCTGCAAATGCTGGAAATCCGAGCAACACACACAAATTACTGCAGGGTCTCAGCAGGCCAGGCACTCCTGCTGAAGGGTCTCGGCCCGAAACGTCAACTGTACTTGCTTTCATAGATGCTGCCTGGCCTGCTGAGTTCCTCCAGCATTTTGTGTGCATTTTTGAAGAGTCAAGTACATTTACTATCAAAGAATGTATGAAGTATACACTATGAGATTCATCTGCTTACAGGCAGCCACAAAGCAAGAAACACAGAGAATCCGATTTAAAAAAAAGCGAGACGATAACTACTGTGTTGAGAAAGTGGAGGAGGGTGGAATAAACACACACACGCACACGCGCGCGCACACACACACACACACACACACACACACACACACACGCGCACACACACACACACACACACACACGCACGCACGCACACACACACACACACACGTACACACACACGCACACACACACACGCGCGTACACACTCTCACACACACACACACGCGCGCACACACACACACACACACACACGCGCGTACACACACACGCACACGCACATGCACACGCACACACATGCACATGCGCACGCGCACACCAGGCAAACAATAGGTGCAAATGACAGCATTCCAAACCAAATGGAGTCCTTAGATCCCTCCCCAGAGCAGCCGGAGTAGGCTGAAACCTCGATCTTAGTTTATCATGTTAGCGGGACAAAAACACCACAAAGCCTGCAGACGACAGCCTCCAGAGCAGTTCACAGCCTCAGCACTTCTGGTCTGTCTGGACCGGTGTTTAAATTGTCCAAGCGCCAGATGGTGCCATGCTTTAGGGGCAGAAGCATGCTTGGGTCGCACAGCCCAAAGATGTTCAGGATCTTACCAAATCGGCTCAATGATTGGAGCGTTCCAACCTCACAGCGGGGTTAGGTGGACAGGTAATGAACTCTTCCGCATCGACTCCACTCCAAACCACTCATTACAGTTCCAACAGCGATACCAACTCCGTCTGCAACCCCGCCTTGAACACATTGCCCCTCAGCTTTGCGATACACCCTTCCTTCAAATCAGCTTCGCTTCTCCTTGCTTCCTCATTGTTTCCAATGACAGTTTTCCACAATTTACTTCAGAAAAGGTGTTATTAGTAATGTTTTAATTGAATTTCGTGCCTTTTGAACTAACAGTGGGCTGTTGCATGTGTTCAGTAGTGCCATCTTAAACAGGGAACTGGAATTTTGTGCGAAAACATTTCGCCTAGCAGGAATTCTTAAACTCCTACAGTTTTTACAAGCTGAAAGCAGGAGAGCATAACTGCCACGTAGATGCCATTGCATTTGGAGGAGTGTCCCTATACCAGAAATGGATGGTTTGGTCACTGCAATCTTGCTGACTCCATACGTAGTACATTCTGTTCAACAGCCACATTCGCAGTCCCACCGCATGGAATAGCAACGTGACTTTCTCTACTGTGGATGCCTCATAGTGCACTGTTACAAAGACAAGGTAACAGTCCACTTCAGCTTTTTATTTGGCCAATACCGGGCTGATTTTTAAAAAATTCTTTCCCCTCCCTCAGCCAATTCACCAAATCTCCAGAAGCAACTTTTCTCAAGTCTGTGGTAATACATAGGATCATTGTTCTTCATTTCAATCAACCTTTAGCAAGCCTCAGTTGATAGTTTGCAGATTTTCTGTGGTGTTCTTTCATTACTGGACTGAAAGGACCTTGTAGGACCAAGATAAACATGGAGGAATAATCCGTTAGTACCCAGCTATGGATAAGCAGCCCCATTGCCTTGTGGACAGCCTCGGGAGAACAAAGGCTGTGGGAGTAAACCCAGACAGCAAATCCAGATCCACCCTGAGGCGGCTTGACATCATTGAACATCCTGCAGCCAAGCTGGTGCCAAACATATTGCTTCATAAGCTTTCCTTTGGACTACACTGGTGAGGTCAAGAGGGGGACCTTGACAACTGGGCATCTCAGGATCTCCATACCTCCCACCCAGGCCTGTGATGATAATCGCCATTGCCCATCGTCCTTCGAGACTGTCGGACGCCAACCGCCACCACCACAACCAGTTCGCCGGTGTGAAAAATAACAAAAAGAAGTCACTGAAAAGTCAGACTGCCCACTCTTTGAAGTTCAAGTTCAATGTTTCTGTCATTCAACCATACAAAGGTCTACAGCTAAACAAAATGTCATTCCCCTGGGGCCAAGGGCAAAACACAGTGCATACAGTCACACACAGACATATAGTTACAATCCAGGACATACAATCACAGAATAGTGTTATCTCAAGTAGCTGAGTGAGACAGCCTGAAGATCGGCAGGTTGACATGAAGTGCGTGGTAAATGTTTATGTAAGATAGGCATTATTATGATAAAACAAACAATTGTGTAATTATATAAAATAGCAGCAATTAAAGATGAAAAGTGACCAGTGCAGGATGGGATGAGAGTGTGGCTGTGAATTAGGGAGTGGTGGTGGGTGGGGTGGTGCGGACAGGATGTACAAGTGTGATGGGTGGCAGCTGTGTGTCAAGCAGCCCAGGGGAAGAAGCTGTTACCCAGCCTGACAGTTCTGGCTCTTATGCTGTGGTACCTTCTGCCTGATGCCAGGAAGTCAAAGGGATTGTGGGAAGGATGGGAAGGGTGTTTGACAATGCTGGAGGCTCTGTGTATACAGTGCTTCTGATATATGTCCGGAATGGGCTGGGTGGGGGGGGGTATGAAGAGAACGATGATGTTTTCAGCAGCCTTCCCTTCCATTGCGGAGTCTTATGATCTGACCCATTGCAATTTCCATCCCTGTTAGTGATGCGGCTGGTCAGGACACTTTCGAAGGTGCTTCAGTAGGAAGTGGTGAGAATGGAAGTAGGTCCCTTGCCTCGGTCTCCTCAGGAAGAGGAGGTGCTGCTGTGCTCTCTTGGCTAAAGAGAACAAACTTCTAGAGCTATAGCGTGGAGAGCATTCTAACTGGTTGCATCACCATCTCGTATGGAGGAGCCACTACACAGGATTGGAAGAAGCTGCAGAAAGTTGTAAAATCAAACAGCTCCATCATGGGCACTAACCTTCCCAGTATTGAGCACATCTTTGGAAGGCGATGCCTCAAAAAGGCAACATCCATTACTAAGGACCCCCAGCACCCAGGACACGCACTCCTTTCAGTGCTGCCATCAAGGAGGAGGTACAGGAACCTGAATACACACACTTATAAAGATAAGCTAACCAAGAATATAAAAGAGGAAACCAAAAGTCTTTTCAAACAGATAAAGAGTAAAAGAGAGATGAGAATGGATATCGGACTGTTGGAAAATGACGCTGGAGAGATAGTAATGAGGGATAAAGAAATGGCAGATGAACTTAATAAGTATCTTCCATCTGTCTTACTGTGGAAGACAGTAGCAGTACGCCAGAAATTCAAGGGTGTCAGAAGTTGTAGTTGTTATTACGAAGGAAAAGGTGCTTGGAGAGTTGAAAGGTCTGAAGGTAGATAGGTTACATGGACCAGATGGAATACACCCCAGGGTTCTGAAAGAGATAGTTGAAGAGATTGTGACAGACAGACATATTTTATTGATCCCGAGGGAAATTGGGTTTCTTTACAGTCGCACCAACCAAGAATAGTGAAGAAATATAGAAATATAAAACCATAAATAATTAAATAATAAGTTAATCATGCCAAGTGGAAATAAGTCCAGGACCAGCCTATTGGCTCAGGGTGTCTGACACTCTGAGGGAGGAGTTGTAAAGTTTGATGGCCACAGGCAGGAATGACTTCCTATGACGCTCAGTGTTACATCTCGGTGGAATGAGTCTCTGGCTGAATGTGCTCCTGTGCCTAACCAGTACATCAGAGAGTGGATGGGAGTCATTGCCCAAGATGACATGCAACTTGGACAGCGTCCTCTTTTCAGACACCACCGTCAGAGAGTCCAGTTCCACCCCCACAACATCACTGGCATTACGAATGAGTTTGTTGATTCTGTTGGTGTCTACTACCCTCAGCCTGCTGCCCCAGCACACAACAGCAAACATGATAGCACTGGCCGCCACAGACTCGTAGAACATCCTCAGCATCATGGAGGCTTTAATAATGATCTTTCAACGATCACTAGATTCTGAAATGGTTCCGAATGTCGTTCCAATCTTTAAGAAGAGAGAGAAGCAGAAGAAAGGAAATTATAGGCCAGTTAGCCTGACTTTAGTGGTGGGGAAGATGGTGGAATCTATTATTAATGATAATATTTCAGTGTATTTGGAGGAACATGATAAAGTAGACCAAAGTGAGCATGGCTGCCTTAAGGGAAAATCTTGCCTGACAAATCTGTTGGAACTTTGTGAGGAAATAACAGGGACAAAGGAGAGTCAGCGGATTTTGCTTACTTGGATTTTCGGAAGGCCTTTGACAAAGTGCTGCACATGAGGCTGCTGAACAAAATAAGAGCCCATGGTGTTACAAGAAAGATACTAGCATGGATAGAAGATTGGCTGATTGGCTGGAGGCAAAGAGTGGAACTAAAGTGAGCCTTTTCCAATTGGCTGCCAGTAAGTAGTGATATTCTGCAGGGTTCAGTTTGGGACTCTTTCTTTTCACGTTGTACATCAGCCTGTGGTGGGCCTGCCTCGGCTGAGGGTGTCTTGTGATAAAAGGCCAAAACACCCAGTGATGTCGAGGTACACAACTGAAGGTGGGTCATAATGATGGTAACGTCATCTAGTGGTCTTCTTTAAGAACTATTTCCACTCAAGTCAAGTGCAGTGCAGAAACTTTAGGGATGGTGACATCCAGTCCTATTAATCAAACCAAATGAGTTGTATGATGGAATTGATGGTTTTGTCGCCAGGTTTGCAGACAATATGAAGGTAGGTGGATGGGCGGGGAGTGTTGAGAAAGCGGAGAACCTGCAGAAGGATTTAGACAGATTAAGAGAATGGGCGAAGAAATGGCAGATGGAATACGGTATCAGGAAATGTATGGTTATGCACTTTGGTAACAGGAATGAAAGCATAGACTATTTTCTAAACAGGGAGAACATTCAAGAATCAGAGGTGCAAAAGAACTTGGGAGTCCTTGTGCAGGATTCCCTGAAGGTTAACTTGCAGGTTCAGTCATTGGTAAGGAAGGCAAGTTGAATGTTAGCATTCATTTGTATGTGATGCTGAGGTCTTATAGAGCATTGGTCAGGCTGCGCAGAGTATTGAGAGCAGTTTTGAGCTCCTTATCTAAGAAAAAATGTGCTGGCATTAGAGAGGGTCTAGAGGAGGTTCAGGAGAATGATTCCAGGAATGAAAGGGTTAATGCATGAGGAGCTTTTGATGGCTCTGGGCTTGTACTTTGCTATGAACAGCCGAATGTCCTAATTCTGCTCCTATATCTTTGGTCTTAACATTTCAGGAACAGCTTCTTTCCCTTTGCCATCAGATTTCTGAATAGACAATGACCCATGTACGCTTCTTCAATATTTTTTCTTTATTTTGCTATCTCTTTGCACTATGTATTTAATTTAATTCATATAAATTACTGTAATTTTTAGTTTTTTATTATTATGTATTGCAATGTATTGTTACCACAAAATAGAAAATTTCACGAAATATGCCAGCAATATTAAACCTGATTTTGAGTTGGTGTTGAGGGAACAGGTGAGATCATCAGACGTGCAAGCCACGAAACTTGGTGCTCCTTACTCTGTCCACGGAGAAGTCATTGTTGTGCAAGATGATCGGTCTGCACCTTCCTGAAGTCTACATCATCGTTTTAGTCTTGTCCATGTTGAGACTCAGTTGTTATGTGTACGCCAGTCCATGAGCTGCTCTAATACGTCCCTGTCTGCCATTTCATCACTGTTGCTGATGAGGCCAAGTACTGTTGTGTCATTAGCAAACTTAACGATGTGGTTAAGACTGGATTTCGCAGTACCATCGTGAGTTAGCAGTGAGAACAGCAGCAGGCTGAGCACGCAGCCCTGGGGGTGGGGGGAGGGGGTGCCAGTGCTCAGTATGGTGGAGCCAAAGATATTACTGCCAATACGACTGTCTGTCAGGAAGTCAAAGATTCGATTACAGAGGGAGGCATTGAGACCCAATATGGACATTTTTCTGTCACCAGTTTCTGTGGAATAGTTGTATTAAAAGCAGAAGTGAAGTCAATGATACACACAAGAGATTCTACAGATGCTGGAAGTCCAAAGCAACACACATGAAATGCAGTTGGAACTCAGCAGGTCAGGCAGCATATAGGGAAATGAATAAACAGTCGATGTTTCGGGCTGAGACCCTTCCTCAGGACTGGAAAGGAAGGGGGAAGATGCCAGAATAAGAAAGTGGGAGGGAGGAGACGGAGGACAAACTGGAAGGTGATAAGTGAAGTTTGGTGGGTGGGAGAGGGAGGATGAGTAAGAATCTGGGAGGTGATGGGTGAAGTCAATGAACAACATTCTGACATGGCAGTCACCATTGTCCAGGTGGGACAGCGCTGTCTAAAGGGCCGATGCTACGGCATCGACATTGGACTGATTTGGGTGATATGCAGACTGTTAGGGAATGTGCTGGGAAGGCTGGATTTAAATAAGTTCATGACCAGCCACTCAAAGCACACCATTGTTACTGTGGTCAATGGCACAGCACAGTAGGCATTGGACAGGGTGCAGTCAGTTTCTTGAGTACTGGGATGTTAGTGGTAGCCTTGAAACCTGTGGGGATGGTGGTCTGACCCGGGGAGATGTGAGAGCATCTGCTAGCTGGACTGCATGTCTCTGAACACAGGGCCAGGTATGTTGTCAGGCCTTGCAGCTTTGTGTGGGTTGATCTTGGCTAAGGTCTTCCTTATATCAGCTGTGGCCAGAGTGTGCTTAAACTGGCTGTGACAACTTGGCATGTCAGTGTGTTTATAGAATTTAAATTAACAGATGATCATACGGTGTTAATTCTTGATGGAGAATGTTGTATTAATGATTTTATTCCTATTAACAGTAATAAGTCATAGACTATAGGAGATTAAGAAAAACATTATGAGGTGCAAAATCTCCTGAACCTGCTAGTCAAACTTCCCTTTTACATCCTTTGCCTTTTTGTTATTCTTTCAAATCTCTAATTGACTTTGACATTAAACATTGCTCTCTTAAATCTGGTGACTGGGAGAACAAACAAATACTTATGAACATGAATATTGTTAATAGATACGGGTTAACCTTCTCATTCCTGCAACTGGTCAATTATTGGTGGAGATTTAGAAATTTTTTTTTTAAACTTTATAAAAATGATCCTGCATTTTTCTCTTTGATGTGCCTTCAGTTCCTACTGCCAGCAGAATGCTTGCTGGCCCTAGTCTATACATTGTTGACATCAGAAGCTAACCAGACTCAGACCTGATTAGTACCTGGTTGGCAGAAGGTTTAAGTTCAAATGAAACCAGTGCCACTGGGTCCCTCTGCCCAGGGATCTTCTATAATGTAAAACATGGTATGATATCTAAGATAACCCTGGTGTCTCAAGACCAGCTTTGAGTTTGTCTTTCAGAGGTTTACAATGGAAACTAAATATAAGCCCAAGGTGCAGAAAAAATCCCGACTAAAGGCTTGAAATGGAGTGCCCACTTACTCACTCCCTCACTCACTCTTCCATTCCCTCACTCACTCAAAAATCAAAATCTGTCTCAAGCCCAGCCGGATAAATGAACTTTAAGGAATTACCAAAGGACACCTACAATCCATGGCAGAAGCTAATATCTGATATTGCAAGGAAAAACCTCATACAATCATATTTCACAGAAAAGTGTCTGTTAGGAAACAGTTTCAATTCTGTTATAAATATTTATGAGGAATATTAGCATTAATCTAATTAGATATGGTTGTTATGCGGTAACATCCCATTTTAATTAAATCCAAAGCACACTGCAAACTGCAATTTGCACCCAGGTTTTCTTGCTATTTCCATCTCCAGTCTATCCATTTGAACATATTTTCTTTAAATTGAGGAAACGATCAGAAGCAATCACAACAATATATGTATTTGTGCTTCCACATGACAGGTGAATCTCGTCTATATATTAGTTTAGGGACTTCTGTATTATTGAAAATTTCAGTATGAAATATCACAAGTCAAGAACAAAATTTATTCACAAGTGCAAGTTTGAATGTATCTTATTTTCTAAATAGAAAAAGTTTACTGTGTAAAGTTTGCTTCAGTTGTTAGAGGCCGTATTTCCTGAATAGTCGTGAACCACAACTAGCAAATGATAGTACATAAGAGCATCATTGGTAACGGTTGTTCATGTATTCCACATTTAAGTCCACTGGGGGATAAAATGGATCTAATGCAACAGCAGCAAGAACATGTTTGCTAAAACAATGCAGAAGATTCATCGGCCAACACAGAAGTCTTATTTTGCATTGCCATGAAACGTGGTTGCCTGGAAAATGAACGGCTGAAAAAAAATAGTTCTTCTCATCTGAAGAAAGGGACAAAAGAATGTGTGTTGCCTACAGTTTAACTGCATTCAATAACTGATAGGCACAGTTCATTGTAGTTATATATAAAAATAATACTAGGGCCTGTTGTTTTGCTTTGTAGCCGTCAGACTTACAGTATTTATAGCATTCATAGAAGTGCAGCTGACCTTTAAATAACCTAGAGCTTTGACTCCAGCTAAATTTTGGAACAGAAAAGCTTCTAGCTTTCTCTGCGACCTACAGAGAGATGGAGAAACATTACTTTGTGTTTCAAAGCCTTTTACTTTCAGACAAATATTATGCTACTAAAGTTTCTCAAGAATGTATAGTGATTAATTGGTCATATGGTATGAGCGAGTGCAATCACACTAAATCTAATTGACGTGCTTTGAAATATTATTCACTCTCTTGAATTTGTTCATTCTTTCATGTTTGTGGAATGGGTCAAATGGCCTCTGCAGCTGACGAATGAATTGATGACAGTAATATTATTATTCATTAATAGACGCAGCAGTCAGGAGTCACACTTGGTCCATATAAATTATCAGAAGGAGGTTTCCACGGTTCTACCAGTCACCTTTACATAGCATAATGGATTCCCCAGTTTTTCTGATATAATATTTCCTGTCTTAATGTCCCTCTAAGTATTATAAAAACACTCCTAGCGTGTAGCTTTGGTTACAATTTGAAATGTAAGTCTTTTCCTGATAACAATTTACCAACCAGTGGAGATGGTTACCATGTCAGTTCCCAAAGATGTATTTGTACTCTTGCGAAATCCAGTCTACTTGCTCCACTTTAGGCCTTTGATATTCTCCTCTTCCTCGTAAGCAGCCCCTGGGAATCGAGACTGGCTTGCCTCTATTCCAGTTTGATATTCTTTAATGAAAGCATCGATATGAAAAATCACACTCCGGAACAGATTTTATTCATAGCTGTGATTTTGAATGCTTCTAAATTTTGAAATGGAACACAATATATAGTGCAAAACAGGCTGCACCTGTATAGAGCATATTTCCAGAGCCTTTCCCTTCGTGTTCTTATTAATGTCTTAATCCTTTTTAATTTTGTCAATTTATCTTCTGTCTCACTCATTGTTAAGCTTTATGTGACCAACATCATCCTAGTAATGCCACTTCAAACCTTTGGTTTCATGAGAAGAGGAATCTCAACAAATACTAATATATACTACAGTCATGACAATTAATCATATATTAAAAGTTTCACATCTCCTGGCCTAATGCATATCACTAATGCAATATGTGAAGAATTAATCATGTCTTCAATAATGGGTGCCCATCTTTCTGTCTTGGGTTATAGAACTGCCAAGAAAATGATCGGCTTTCCTGTGTCAAATGATACTGTCTCATGCAGAATAACTGATATCGTTGCAAAAGATATTGAATCCCAGCTGAATGAAAAAATACTAACATCAGGTTGGTGATGTCTGCACTGACATTTTGTAAAGCTGTAGTTACTATTGTTTACCTGCTCAATGCTCATGAAAGGGTCTTTCCTGCATGACAGTGTATTTTGCCATGAAGATTGTCACAAAAATAAAACAGGCGCTGAAGTTTTCTGAGTTCTGTGTGAGTATGTGATAGAACTTGGATCCCAGTGGGACTGCTTCACTGGCATCTGCACTGTGGAGCAGGTACAGTTACAGACAGATGTTCAGTCGCAGTGGCCAGAGTGATGGCAATTGCTTCATTTGTAGAGAGCGACTTGCCGTCAAGTAGCTATCTCTGACGCTTAACCTCATGTCAATAATTTCTATTATGAATTCTGTAAAGGCAAATACCCTCAGCACTCACATCTTTGCTGTTTTGTGTGAAGAAATAGGGCTGACTGCATCAAGCAATTTTATTAGCTTCATGGCAACACGAGTGAATCTGCAGATGCTGGAAATAAATAAAAACACAAAATGCTGGCAGAACTCAGCAGGCCAGACAGCAACTATGGGAGGAGGTAGTGACGACGTTTCGGGCCGAAACCCTTCATCAGGAGTGAAGTAACATGGGATGGTCAAGGGGGGATAAGAAGTGGGGGGAGGGATAAAGTAGAGAGTTAGGAAGTGATATGCTGGAGGGAAATGGGCTAGGGGGAAGGTGGAGAATTATGGGAAATAAAAGAGAAAGAAAGGTAGGGCTGGGGCAGATTATAGTGAGGGGGGAAAAAGAGAGAGAAAGAGAACCAGACTGAAATAATAGATAGGGATGGGGGTAAGGTGGGGGGCAGGGGTATCAACGGAGGTCTATGAGTTGGATGTTCATGCGGGCAGGTAGGAGGCTACCTAGGCGGGAGATAAGGTATTGCTCCATCAACCTGCGTGCAGCCTCATCTTGACAGTCTGCTTGCTGAGTTCTGCCAGCATTTTGTGTTTTTACTAGTTTTATGGTAGCTTTTAAAGTAGTTTTAAAGTAGGGAGGTGCAACTTAACAGTGTGTTGCTGAGGCTACACCAGGAAATCTGCATAGTTTTACCCAACTCAAGAAAAATACTTGCATTGGAGATGCCATTTTCACTGCGCTGAGAGAGTTCACTAGGTTTTGTTTTCTGTGGCCAAGGTGTTGATGGATGAAGAGAGGGTGAACAGACTGGGCGTGTGCTCACTAAAGTTTTGAGGAATATAAACTACTTAAATCATAAGATTCAGGATGGAATGGCTATGTTAATTGGGAGGATGTTGACATTCCAGGCCGAGATCATTCTTCAGGACTAGAAAAGAAGGGGAAGATGCTGGGATAAAAAGTTTGAGGCAGAGGAAGGAGTACAAACTGGCAGGTGATAGATGAAACTAGATGAGGGGCAAGGTGGGTGGTGGGGAGAGGGGTTAACATAAGAAGCTGGGTGAAGGGGAACCAGAATGGGGAATAAAAAGAGAGAAAATGGGGAGCGGGGAGGAATTACTGGAAGTTAGAGAAATTGTTCATGCCATCAGGTCAGAGGCTATCCAGATGGAATATGAGGTGTTGCTCCTTCAACCTGAGTTTGCCTTCATCATGACAGTAAAGGAGGCCATGGACTGACAAGTCAGAATGGGAAAGGGAACAGGAATTGTTCACTTAAAACAGAGATGATGAAGAATCTCTTCTTTTCAAAAGATCGTGACTCTTTGGCAGTCTCTTTCACAGAGCGCTGTGGAGTCATAAAGTATTTTCACGACTAAAGTTGCCGGTGGATTTGGACTACAAAGAAGTCAAGTATGGGTAAAGGAAAAGAAAGATCTGATAAGCTCTCATTTTATTGAACGGTAAAAATGGATCAATGGGCAATTGGCCTACTTCTGTTCTTGTTTCTATAATGGTAGAGATGCTTCAAGCTAAAATAAGTTACTGAACCAGACTGAACATTGGAAAGACACAATGAATGTCCTTGTTTAACTTTCATTCCCAGATCAAAAAAGCTTCTGACAACACAATAGACACAAGGAAGCTCATTAGGATCTTGTAACCAATTCATTATAAACTACATTAGAATAATAGCAAGAAAAATTGATCTTGTTATCATGCCTCTACTTATGATTTCATTAAAATTATGTACTGCTCTCTGCATTTGATGGGATCTATGTCAAAATTAAAGCACTCCCCTCTAATTCACCAGAGATATAGTGCATACTTTTCAATACGAATAAGTTTATGTCAAGGGTTTCTTCTAAAATGTAAACTTCCAACAGAAAAAATCTATTATTTGAAATTATTATGCATACTAAAGATTATTCAACTTAGTTAAACCCCATTGTGTATTTCAATTTAATTTCAAGATTAAATGTACAAATCTAGCATTGAAGAAAAAGACATAAGTTGCTGAGATCTTATAAGAAGTCAACATTAGTTTAGGACAGGGATTCCCAATCTTTTTTTATGCCACGTACCCTTAACATTAACCAAGTGGTCCGTGGACTCCAGGTTGGGAACCCCTAAGCAAGCCAATCCCGGGCATTGGAAATTTTGAGAAATACTGCACTCTCTCACATCCCTTGCACTTTGCTTTTCACTGCTTCTGATCTCTGTATTGCTTATAACTTTTCAAATTTTGTCTATATACATGAGCATGCCTGTACTATGCCTTAAGATTAGATAACATGTATTTTCTATTATAAAATACCGGTATTTTTATAGATGTTTCAAAAGTTTAATTTAATTTTGTGTTAATTTTTTACTTTTGATGTATTTCTTTACTAATAGCGTTTACCCTTTATTCAAAGCTATTAAACAGTATTACCAATCTGTGTCTACAATCTGTATTAATCCATAATCCAAGTAATATGATGTTCTGAGATGTATTATTCATGGAGAAAAGAGAGGCAAAGAGGTGTAAGGAGATAATTCTAGCATTAAATGTCTCACCATCTAAAGGCATGATAGTGGTGTGGTTACATTCAGAAATGGTCCAGAGGACAGAATCAAAGGAATGTTAATAGAGCAGAACACAGGGCAAGCAGAGATTGCAGAAATAAGACAAAGTGAAACTCTGCAGGGATTTGAAAACCAAGATGTAAATTTCAGAGTGGAGATATTAATTTAACAGAAGCAAATACAATTTAGCAAGTACAAGAGGTAATGTTGAACTTGTCTTTCTGTGAACTGGGACAAGGGTAGGAGAATAAGAAAGTCTAGCTATGTGCATATTGTAATAGCAATGACTGTAGGAATGAAAGACGAGTATCTCAGCAGCTGGAGTGGGGAAGAGGCTGGCCTTGTTGTGGGCATGGTAGCAGATGTCGCAGTGATGACATAGATTACCTCTTCAACTCGCTGGGTTTTATAAAACAGCAAAATTGCCAGGAACAGAATGTTATTTAGGGAACAAATTTCTGACAGGGGCATAATCTCTAATTTGTTCTTTCAAATGTTCATTGGAGGAAATTTTTGGTCATCCGTACCGGACTTCTGCATCTGTCTATTTAGCTCATTGCACATACAGTACATACATAGGTACATACTGTGAACGTTCATTTAGGCATCTGTATTTACTTGAAGCTAAGTACTTATAGACTTATTTCACTGTTAATATCAAATAATAATGAAATCACTAAATATTTTGATGTCATTTGTCATGTCAGATTAATAACCTCTCAGAACCACTGAAGATTATTGGCACAGTTTATACCAGCAAATATACCCTGTGCTTATGAGAACTGGAAGCTGTAGCTATGATCAATGTTGCCTGTCTTTACAATGATATATAGATATTCATGTGAAAAGAGAAAGTGTAGTAGCACTCAACAATGGAAACTTACCCCCTTCTTCCACTTAATTTCAAGCATCAATCATGTTGCAGGCAGCTAGAATTCCTTTTACACATATGCTCAATAGCAGGAACCTTTACTACATCAATATGTGACAATTCTATTACCTAAACCATCTTGTAGGTAGTTTTGATGAAATCAGATAATTAAGGTCAAAGTCGATGGTCTTCTTCTGAAAAATCCCTTGCAGTGGTAAATAATTTCATTGGTGTATGATTCTTCAGCATCGTCAGAGAGAAAGGATTTTATATTGTTAAGATATTTTCAAGGATGATTCCTAATTAGAAGACACATTAAGAAATTTCTTATCTGTGTTTTGCCAGGTTTTCAATGATTTTCAGTTTTATAGCTGTTACTTAAATCTAGGCAATGGACTATTTTACAGTTTTAGCAATTTAAATAGTGTTTTCAGTATAATTTAGGAAAAATAACAAGCTTTAACAAGCTAATATATCCTTAATTAAAACAAAATGCTGCAAATACTGAGAAAGTCAGAAGAGTTCCATGGAGAGAATTATTAAGTCTGATCAATGACCTTTAAATAGAATATTCCAAATGAAGGTCCTCATGCTGAAACACTAACTTGATTTCTCTACAGAGGCTGCATGGCTTGTTGAATATTTCCAACATCTGCTCATCTTTTAAATTAACAGCTCCTTCAGTATTTTGCTTTTATATTGAATCAATAAAATCCTTATAAATACCAAATTTAGGATTGAATGCTCAAGATGCCTTGGAAAAAAAAATCTACAGTAATCAAGCCAGGTATTCAATTTCATTTTTTTCAGTTATATTGCAGCAGCAGATTTCCATTTAACAATGGTTTGCATGGAAATGACTAGTGCGAACATTGCAGTTCTTTCTTCTAATTTTATTTTCAAAATTAAACCCTATCTTTAAGTAGTTTATTGCAAAATTGCTAAAAGAAAATCACCCATGTATGAATAAAAATAAATCTTGCCATCATTGTAAATGTGCCATGAATTTGGCCAGCTTATGGAGAGAAACATTCTGAAAACATTAACAGTAGCCTTTCTGGCAAACGTTGCCAACAGATAACCTAACTATGAATTTCAGTTTGATGTTGTTTTAGAAGAGCATGCTAAATAGACAAAATTTCAACATATCCTTGCATCAGCACATGTCACTATTCTTAATGTTTATTTGGGATGAACTATCTCCCCACTTATCCCACCCCAAATGGTGGGAGAAACCAGAAGGGTAACCAAATATAATCAGATACAAAGGGGTAAGTAGCTGGATTTTGATCATTCAACAGACTTGAATGCAGGAAAGTTGCACAGGGTATCAATGTGAAGATTTGTCTCATTAATTGATCTTTCTACTTCAGTATTCCTGTTAATAAACGGTTTTAAATTTTATCATTTTCTTGGGATATGAACATGCTGGTAAGACCGGTATTCATTACCCATGCCTGCTTGTCCTTGAGAATGTGGTGGAGACCAATGTTCCCTCTAAGGTGTGCACATGCACAAATCTATTAGTGCACAAAGGAATTTAAACTCCCCACAAAAGATTGTCACCCGCTACCTCGTTGGCATGTTAAGTATATTTCAGGATCGTCAGACACAATCACATTTCCTTTTCTGGTTTCTGATGCAGACAGTGTAGGCAATAAGATGTTTGTGATTATTTGGTTATTTATACTGTTTTTATTGAAGAAGTTATTCTGTTCGCACATGTTGTTGTCACTGGACAAGCACAGCACAAGATTTTTGCGCACTCTGATAATTACGAATTAGAGGGAACATTAGCGGAGAGCCATGTTCTTGAAAGACAGCAATCTGCCTGATGAAGCTACATCCATGGTGGTGTTGAGTACCCTGTAAAGATCTGGGAATGAAGGGAACCACTTGAGAACAGTCTTGCTGAATGTAAAGGCCAGAAGCGCTGTCAGAAATTCTTAAAGCTTAGATGAATAGATTTGACCTAAGTCTGCAACAAATACCAGGAATTTTGCACTCAAGTGCCCAGTGCTGGAAGATATTGGCACCATGGTGAGTTGCCAGATGAGCAATCTTGAGATTGGACTAAAATGCAGAAACATAAATTTAAATCTATCCCCAGCAATTGTGGTATTAATAATGTGAAATAATGAGAATGAAATAGTTAGTCATTAATAATCATAATAGCTAAACTGATGGTCATAAAAAAAGCTCAAGTGATTCATTAATATCATTCTGGGTAGGAAGTCCAGCAGTCTTAGCTGGCCTGGCCCATAAATCACTCTAGACCCACCACTGCAGTTATCTCATACATGTCCTGTGCTGTAGCCTAGCAAGTCACTTAATTCAAGGGAGATTTGAGATTGGGCTTTGTCCAGTAATGGTCAAGTTCTGGCAAATTATTTTTTAAAAACTGGCTAACAGTTAGGAATACAAGAAGGAATCAGAATCAGAATTTGTTTTATTATCATTGACACCTGTTGTGAAATGTCTTGTTCTGTGGCAGCAGTACAGTGTAAGACATAGGAAATTACTATAAGTAACCCCCAAAAAACTAAATAGTGCAAAAGAGGAATAGTGAGGTAGTTTTCATAGACCATTCAGAAATCTGATGGCAGAGGGAAAGAAGCTCTTCTGATAACATTGTGTGTGGCTCTTTAGGTGCCTGTACCTCCTGTACCTTGTTGGTATAATGAAAAAAGGGCATGTCCCAGATGGTGAATGTCCTTCATGATGGAGACTTTCTTGAGGCACCACCTTTCGAAGATGGCCTCAGTGGTGGGCAGTCTTACATTTGTGATGGAGGGTCCACAATCCTCTGAAGCTGGTTATAAGCCTGTCCATTGGTACCTGCATACCAGGCTGTGCTATTACCAATCAGAATGGTCTCCAAGATACATCTGTAGAAATTTGCTAAAATCTTTGGTGACATACCAAATCTCTCCAAACTTCTAATGACGTATAGCCGCTGGCGTGCATTATTTTTTGTAATTCCAAAGCATAAAACTAATTAAAAGAAAAACACGGGTGCCCAAGGGAATGTGTACGCTTTGTTTTACTTCTTTGGTGAGACAAGCATTCATGACGTGGTGGCATAATGATATATGCCATTCACTTGATTTTACATATAACACAGAGTGAATTATGTAAGCAAACAAAGAATGTTTAATCAAACTATACATTTACAATATTAGTCAAATATTACTGAAATATTAAATACACAACACTGTGTTTTCTTCATAATTGCATCAACATGTTGGCCCCAGGATAGATTTCCAGAGATGTTGACACCCAGGAATTTGAATGTGCTCACCATTTCCAAGGTTGACCCCTCAATGAGGACTGGTATGATGTTCCCCCAACTTCTCCACCCTGAAGTCCATAATCAATTTCTTGGTCTTGCTGATGTTTGGGTGCAAGGTTGTTGTTTTGACACCATTCGCCCAGCTGATCTATCTCACTCTTGTACACCTCCTAAGTTTCTGCCAACTATATTGGTCTCAGCGGCAAATTTATAGATGCCACTTGTGCTGCACCTAGCCACAATCATGAGTGTAATGGGAGTAGACTAAGCACACGTTCTTGAAGTGCACGTAAGCTGATTTTCAGCGAGGAGATGGTGTTACCAATCTGCACTGACTGTAATCTCCCAAGGATACAACTGGAGAGAGAGATATACAGAGGCTCAGGTTTTGAAGCTTGTTGATGAGTGCTGAGAGGATGTTGGTGTTGAACACTGCACTGTAATCTATAAACTAGAGCCTAATGTATCTTTTGCCGTTGTCCAGGTTCTCCAAAGCCAACTGGAGAGCCAGTGAGATTGTGTCCACTGTAGAACTGTCATGGCAGGAGGTAAATGTGGTGGGTACAGTTCCTTTATCAGGCAGGAGTTAATTCTAGGCATGACCAACCTTTTCAACACTTTTTCACAAGAGATGTGAATGCTACTGGGTGTTGAGTATTGAGGCATCTCACTCTCCTCTTCTTGGGCACTGGCATGATTGATGCTCTTTTGAAGCAGATGGGAACCTCTGAAAATGTCCTTGACCACTGCAGCCAGTTGGTCAGCACAGGGTTTCAGTACCCTACTGGGTACACCATCATGGCCTGAAGTGTTGTGACTATTCACCCTCTGAAGGATGTTCTGCCATTAATTTCTGAGACTGAGTTTGCAGGGTTGCAAGATGCTGTGGAGTTTTGCATGTGAGTAGCTTTATTCTCCCTTTCAAAGTGAGCGGAAAAGGCATTCAGCTCATCAAAGAGTGAAACAGCGTAGCCATTCATGGTTTTCGGTCTCGCCTTATAGGGAGCAATGGCGTGCACGCCCTGCCACTGCTGTCATGCACCCGATCCTGTCTGTAGCTTCACACCAAAGTACTGCTTCACTCTCACAATGGCACTCTGTACATCAGACCTGGACCTCTGAAGTTCTAGTCTTGATCACTACGGATCTAACCCTCAGCAACTGTGAATCTCCAGGTTCATCCAGGGCCACTGGTTTCTGTATGTTTGGTATGTTTTAAGATGGCACTGGTAAAGCTCCACGACTGTTTGCTGGTGGCAAGTAAAACAGACGCTTTTTCAGCTAAACAATTACTGAAGCAATAGACTGTAACTTCCCTGTCGGAGTTGAGCTTTTAAACCACCTGTACGACCTAGCATTTTTGCAGTGGGAGCTGAAGCCTGGAAGATGCGGGATGGCTGCCGTGGGGTGCGCACGGGCCGAATCGGGGGGGGGGGCACCAGCCCAACAGCGTATCAAAGTGGCAGAGTCAGGGTCTGAGAGCAAGGCCTGGGTGGTTTAAGCGCTGGGTCAGATTGAAACGAACAGGATGTCAGGGCCAGAGGTAAGGCTGGAACCAGTTCTAGTCGCAGCTCTGTGGGGTTTACTCATCTCCGTGCTGGACTTCAACTCCTCACTCCACAAGGTTTACTCGTCTCTGCACCAAACTGTGGCTGTGGCCCGCCAATATCAGTGTGAACACACTTCAGTTCTGAATGCTATTTGCTTACTTTTATTGTTTGCACAATTTGTCTTTCTTTTCTCTGCACGTTGGATTTTTTTAATAGGATCTACTGGGTTTCTTTGTAAGGAGATGAATCTCAAGATTGTATAAAATATACACACTTAGATATTAAATGTACTTTGACTTTGATATTCTCAAAGTCACACGCTCATCAACACAGGTCTTGATGAAGTCAGTCTTGACTGTGGCGTATTCATTCCACACCTGAAGATGAATCCCTAAATATGGTCCAGTTCACCAATTAAAAAAAAACTCTTCGTTTTTTTGCATACTTATCAGGCAACAGACTCAAATGGAAATCTCACTCATACTCCCACATGCTATTTAAATATCCCTTCTTTTAACCAGGTGCACCTTGTGACATGATATCAAAAGGATTACATTAAAAAAAGCTGCTGATAAAGACGACAGCAGGAAACATGCCTCGCCAAAGTGCACTGGAGAAATTGTAGGGGGCTTTCAGTTCCTTAATGGATAAGAAGCACTTCCACAATGCACTCCAAACCCTATGCGTTCAAGCAACCAAAGCTTGCCCTCTGTAAAGTACACTTGAAATCATGGACTCATCTTCTCCATACAGAAAAGAACATAAATAAGTAAAACGATCAATTACAAATAAGGCAACAGGCAAAATGAGAGCCAGGGAAGGAGAAGACACTGAGAGAAAAGGAAAGTAGAAAAGTAAAAGAGCAAGAGTGCAAAAACTATTCAATTAGGGTGTAGAATTGTTATTTTTCTTGTAGTTTAACTTTCCAATGTTTGCTTGTGTTTTTAGATAATCACCTACATACTTTAAAGTAATTGTTCAGTAAATTTTCCAGCAATTACAGTACAGTTGCTTTAGCATTTCTCTACAAACTTCTTTGTTTTCAGTAGCAGATGTAACGCCACTTGAATCTGGCTGTGCAGGTTAATTGTTATCACTGGAATTTGTATTATCTCTAGACTGAGTATGAGATGACCACAAATTCTTTTTTCTTTGTTCACTTGGCTACTCTCTCTTGTTCATTTCCCACTCTTATAAAACTTAGTATCATAGGCAATTAGTTTTATTGATTAGTATCACAGGCAATTAGTTTTATCAATTAGTATCGTAGGCAATTAGTTTCCAATAGGCAATTAGTTTTATTGATTAGTATCATAGGCAATTAGTTTTCTTGACTTCCGAAAATCCTTTGAATCACAAAAGTGTCATAACCAATGTCAATCCTTCCTGTTGTGACACAGAGTGTTAACTGTGGTTCAGTGTGTAGAAGAATTGTTTCTGAGTCCAAAGGTCTTGGGTTTGAGTCTTATTACGCAACATAATAGTCCAGGGTTGATACAGCAAGTGTGTCACTCAGGCTATGATCCACCTTTGCTGCACGGAGAAGGTATTGTGCCTTTTTGGCTGCTTTCAGCTGGTATTTGGGCATGCAATTTCCTTTTAGTAACCACTGACTTTCAGAGGTGCTAATAAACAACCCAGGAAATGCAAACAGCACTTGATGATTTCCTCACCAGTTCCTTGTTCTTATTCATTTATTGACATGCAGTGCAGAAAAGGCCCTTCCAGCTTCACCGCTCAACTTAATCCTGACCTAATCAAGGGGCAATTTACAATGACTAATTAACCTACCAACAGTATATCTTTCAACTAAGGGAGGAAACTGGAGGACGATGTACAAACTCCTGACAGGCAGTGGCGGGAATTGAACCCGATCACTGGTACAGTAAAGCATCATGCTACCCACTACACTATCATGCCGCCTCACAACAACATGTTCCCATGATAACAGCAACAGCTGTAGGTTAGCCTACTCCATCGCAGTCACCCCGTCAAGCCCCAGGACCCTTGTGAGTAGATTTTCTATCGGTTACTTCAGAGCTGTGGGATCTGCTGGTATAGGCCCAGTTGGCGCTCTGGCACAGTTTGACGAGAGATCACCACAAACAGAGTACATCAACATAACCGTGCTGTGATTCTACACTGCACATAGCTCAGCTCAGTTGTTGCTATTGACTTTATAGATTTATTCATAGATGCTGTTTGAGGTGTGATATAAATGATTAATAAAAAGAGCTTCTTGCTTGCAAATATGCTTTTTTATTTCTCAACTACAATAACAAATCATATAAAAATTATGAGTAATCCCTCAGCCTGGTAAAATGTTTTAAAAATACATTGCTAAATAATTAGCATTCAGTTCAGGTTTAGATTATCTTGTTGCATTAGATTTTGCATGAGTGATAATTAAGTTTTGCGTTTGGGCTGTGAGCAGTCTCTGCAAAGGCTTTTTAAAAAGTGTTGTAACTATTTTCCTTTGTCTTGAAGAAGGTACATTGGATTTTCCTGATCTGTCAGCACCCTTGGGTGATGGTATGCCCATGATCATCTCATGTCAACCAAAGTTCCCTAAAGTTGCCAGGCTTACCCTTCACTCTAATAGGAACGTGCTGCTCCTGGACTCCCAATATCTCATTTTTAAAAGCCTCCCATTTGCCATTCATTTCTTTCACTTTAAACAGGCTCATCTTAATTGACCTCTGCTAGATCATGCCTGTCTCCCCCCAAAATTAGCCCTGCTCCAGTTCAGGACCCCAACCTGTGGAGTGGTCCTATCCTTTCCCATCACTATCTCAAAACTAATGGAATTATTATCACTAGACAGCCATTTCAGTTAGCAGCTCTGCTTCATTCCCTAAGAGAAAGTTCAGTAGTAAACCCACCCGAGCCGGGTCCTCTACACATTGACTCAGGAAGCCTTCCTGGAGACTTCTCACAAATTCCATGCCATCCAGGCCCTTAACATTCTGGGTAGCCCAGACGATACCAGGGAAATAAATCTCTCTCACTAATACAATCTTATCATTCTTATAACTATGAGCAGTTTTCCACAATGCTGGTCCTCAAGTTCCCACTGACTACTGGAGAGTCTATAACGCAGCCCCATCAGAGAGACACTCACCCACTTGTTTCTAAGTTCTACACATATGGCTTTACTGGACAATCCCCGAAGAATGTCACCTATGAGTACCTAAGAAGGGCCTGATTCTCAGAATCAGAATCAACTTTAATATCATCGACATTTGTCATGGAGTTTATTGTTTTGCAGCAGCAGTACATTGCAATACATAATAATAACAGTAAATTACAGTAAACATCTATATATATATATATATATAAAACAGTTAAATTACATAAATAGGGCAAAGTGAGAACAAAAAGTATTGAGGTCGTGTTCATAAGTTCATTGTCCACTCAGAATTCTGATGGCAGAGGAAGAAGCTATTCCTGAATCATTGAGTGTATCTCCTCCCTGATGGTAGAAGCAATGAGAAGAGGGCATGCCCTGGGTGACGGGGTCCTTAATGACGGACGTCACCTTTCTGAGGCACCCGCTCCTTAAAGATGCCCTGGATGGTTGTGGAGGCCATTGCCCATGACGGAGCTGACTGAGTTCACAACATTATCCAGCTTATTTCATACTCCAATACCCTATGATCAAATACTGCTGTTGCATCCTCTTATCAAAAAGGCTGCGCACCCTTCTCGCTTACCATGAGTTCTGTCACATCTGTACCATCTCTATCCTAGAATATTGAGCTTCCTGTCTTCTGTCAGTCATTTTTCAGTTATGGCTATAACATCCCAGATTTATGAAGATGTTTTCAGGACTTCGGGGGCCTGAGTTATAGGGAGAGGGTGGCCAGGGTAGGCTTTCATTCCTTGGAATTGAGGAGAATGACTGGAGACTTTATAGAAATGCTTAAAATTATGAGAGATATAGATAAGGTGGATGGTGACAGCCTTTTCCCCAGGAAAAAGAGGAGCCCAAAACTGGTGGACATAGATTTATGGTGAGAGGGGAAAGATTTAAATGAGACATGAGGGGCAACCTTTTCATGCAGAAGGAGGTGAGCCTATGGAATGAGCTGCCAGAGGAAGTGCTGAGACAGGTACAATAGTATCATTTAAGAAGCTCTTGGAGAAGCATATGGAGGGGCAGAGCTCAGAGGGATATGGACAGAACACAGGAAATTTGAGCCAGCTGCATGGAGAACCATGGTTGTCATGGACTTGTTGGGCCGAAGGGCCTGTATACAGGCTCTATGATTCAGTAACGATGTTGGGTCAGGGATTTCAGGATCCAATATCCATTAAGGAAGTCGGGTACATAATATCAACAGACGGACAGA
This sequence comes from Hypanus sabinus, assembly GCF_030144855.1. Classification (NCBI taxonomy): domain Eukaryota; kingdom Metazoa; phylum Chordata; class Chondrichthyes; order Myliobatiformes; family Dasyatidae; genus Hypanus; species Hypanus sabinus. The sequence goes on along the minus strand of NC_082714.1, from coordinate 24,673,657 downwards.
CAGACATACTTTATTGATCCCGAGGGAAATTGGGTTTTGTTACAGTCGCACCAACCAAGAATAGTGTAGACAATATAGCAATATAAAACCATAAATAATTAAATAATAATAGATAAATTATGCCAAGTGGAAATAAGTCCAGGACCAGCCTATTGGCTCAGGGTGTCTGACACTCCGAGGGAGAAGTTGTAAAGTTTGATGACCACAGGCAGGAATGACTTCCTATGACGCTCAGTGTTGCATCTCGGTGGAATGAGTCTCTGGCTGAATGTACTCCTGTGCCTAACCAGTACATTATGGAGTGGATGGGAGACATGCAACTTGCAACTTGGACAGCATCCTCTTTTCAGACACCACCGTCAGAGAGTCCAGTTCCACCCCCACATCACTGGCCTTACAAATGAGTTTGTTGATTCTGTTGGTGTCTGCTACCCTCAGCCTGCTGCCCCAGCACACAACAGCAAACATGATAGCACTGGCCACCACATCCTCAGCATTGTCCAGCAGATGTTAAAGGACAGGAAATAAAGACTGAGGAGATCAAGGGGAATATATGGCTGTATCTCTAAACTCAGTTGGAGAAGACTGAGACCAACCTGATGGGGGGTAGTTGGGTGTGGTGGATGGTGTTTATTTCACTAATCAAGCTAGCATTGAATTTCTTACTTAATATTGTCATCTCTATGACTTATAGGGCAAAGACACTTAGAAGAAGTTTGAGAAAGGACTACTATTGGTAAACATGGAGCCAAGTGGAAAAAAGGGCAGTTCAAAGCATAAAAAAAAGCTAACAATCATAATCACACACTTGGGGCATAGGACAGACCACGCCTCAGAGCCTGTGCATTTAAGTGTGACACTGAATTGAAATCTGACTATTGCACAAATAATAAAATTCTCATTCAGGAAATTAATTTTGCATCCAAGTTGCTGAAAAACAACTATATCAAAGAAAGAGACAGTGACACCGTTCCCTAGGGAGTACTTGCCCTTGTTGCTTAGTCCCTGCGGTGAAGAAAGATTATCTGGTAAAAGTAGTGAAGCACAGTCTGTGTTCACAAAACTAAATCCAAGTATAATTAACACCTGCGGAGGAGGAAGCTGTAAGGAGAAAATTCATAAACACGAGAGATTTTGCAGATGCTGGCTACCTTGAGTAACACAAAGCACTGGAGGAACTCAGCCGGTCAGGCAGCGTCAATGGAAAGGAACAAACAGTTGACATTTTGGGATGAAACTCTTCATCAGGACTCGTGTTTCCTCGGTAAGGAGAGGAAATGAGGAAGACAGATAAAATATCCAAATTAATTTCTGTGTGGGCTCATTCCTGAATGGATCACATACAATGAAACAACTGTTAGTGCTTGAATTGTGCAGAATTTTGTTATCTTGGTGAAAATACTAGAATCATCCTTAACCTTAGTTGCTGATCAGACAACTAAAATGGCTGCAGAGGCTTCTATCCACTGATGGTCTTGCTGCATTTTGCATTTTAACCCTCACTTTGGCGCCGTTGACAAGGCATCTGGTTCCTTCTGTTGGATGAGTTCCACAGATCCCAGATGTGAAGAAACAGCTGCCATTTGTCCATAATCGGTTCACCACGCATTTCCTGCGGAAGGTATATGTCCAATGAAATCTACCAATGTAGAAGATTCTATCATGGTTCACTGTTCCTTTACTTGGGTGTTGTCTTTTCCCACTTGTGCCATCAATCTGCACTCTGAACGGAATTGTTATGAAACCTAACTTAGGACGCAAGGCTGCAGTCCCACCCTTGTTTCCTCACAGAGGCTGACAGGGTAGTCGGGTGTTAGAGGTTTTGTTGCGTGCAATTTGAGGATTAGTTAAGCTAATGTTTTTTTGTAAGCCATCACCTCACCTTCTGATTTCAGGTTCAAGAGCAAGAGGAATTTGATGGAGTTCCATTACCAGCTCAGACAGGTGCAGGCAAATGAGAGTTCTGGGCGAAAGGCTGAAGCCAGCACAATACAGAAGCACTTCTAATGGCACTGATAGCACAAAAAAGAAAGATTAGAATACAAACCTAATGTAAAGGCAGAAGTCAAAATGACACAGTAAAATACATCTTCCTTCTGAATTTGGTACAATGTAGAAATCAAAAGTAATTTTCTGAGAGTGTATCCATCCACATAAGACAAATTTGATTTTGTGTAAGGCCAGAGAGATCCCTAAGCAGTGCTTAAAGACTCAGTGATACCTCGTTCAATAAAGGGTAACATTGTTATTTTTTTCAACAGGAATAACTTTGGATAGAATAAAAACAACTTTCATTTTTCAGTATCATTGTTGTCATAGAGTTTGAATCAATTTATAATAAGCAATGAGATTAAAATAATGAAAGGATCAATTGAAGTGTGTTATGATTGCAATGTTTAATATTCCAGAGATGTTAAAATTACTTTATTTTTAGATATTAAAATAAAGAAAACAAATTAATCATATTAAACATTAATAAATATTTTAATATTAAAGATAAAGTAAAATAAGTTAATGATATAGCTAATTTTTTTAGCATGTCTGTTGCTCCAGGTTATTTGAACATCAATGGAAAATTACAAACGTTTGTACATTCAGTGACTACTTCAGTAGGTATCTCCTGAACTTAAAGAAGCCATTGAATGTACGTTCGTGGTCTTCTGCTGCTGTAGCACATCCACTTCAAGATTCTATGTGTTGTGCATTCAGAGATGCTCTTCTGCACACCACTGGTGTAACGAGCGGTTATTTGAGTTCCTGTCGCCTTCCTGTCATCTTGAACCAGTTTGGCCGTTCTCCTCTGACTCCAACTCCAAAAGCAAGGCTTTTTTGCCAACAGAACCATCACTCACGGGATATTATTTTGTTTCATGCACCATCCTCTGTAAACTCTAAGGATTGTTGTAGACGGGAATCCCAGGAGATCAGCAATTTCTGAGATACACAAAGCACTCTGACTGGTACCGACAATCATTCCATAGTTAACATCGCTTAGATCATGTTTCTTCCCCACTCGGATGTTCGTTTGGAACAACAACTGAACCCCTTGACTGTGTCTGCAAGCTCTTACGCACTGAGTTGTTTGCCACATGATAGGCTGATTTGCATTCACCTAGTAAAGCGGGCGCTGAGTGCAGTTGCCCTGATTTCAGTGACACACAATAGGAAGCAAAGATTGAAATCTGTTGCTGTGCTTTTCCAAATCTCATGATAAATTTTAAAACCCAACCAATAAGTAAGAGAGATAGGAATGAATGAGGATGTTTTGACTGAATTTTTAATGCTTTTGAATACATTTCCTTAAAAATCAACTTCTTCAGCACTGAAGCAGAAAGCAGCTAAGCTTTTGCAGGAAACCTCCTGTGAGAAAGGATGCTGTCGGGGATAATAGGATTGTCCGTGGCTCCAACTGAACCACCTGCCAAGCCACTTCTTTGCAATCTGGATCTCTGGAGTAATTTAACAGGGAGCTCTTGAATTTGCTCAACAATGAACTGCAGCATTCAAACTTCTTTTTAATGTTCCTTTTACAGAAGGAGAACTCTGTGTGCTCTGGCAGCAGATCAGATCTGTTTTATGTCACGTGTAGAACCTGTATCAAGGGGGAACTGAGATAAAGCAAATGAAACATTTCATTGTCTGGCATATATTAGTTTTTACAATATGACAAAGATTTATTGCAGCAGTTTTTCTTTGCCCTGTGTTTCTCTTCCACTTCTTTACTAATGGCTGCCAGCACGAATATTATTCCCCTTCTTCAGTGTCTGCTGTAGCCTTTGAACTCTCACAACACAGCCACTCAGCCCTCTGCTCTCTCTGTAAATTCAGCTCCATTATGTTTTAGTAAAAAGAAAACTGCTGCTTAATGTTTGACCTGATGTATGCCAACACTATAATGACATGCTCAGTAATTCTTTCCCTTTGGGTTGTAGGCTCTGGTGTCTTTGGAGGATTTTAGTTAAAGTAATCATATCAGAGTCACGTTTATCGTCAGAAACATCAGTCATGAAACTTGTTGTTTTGTGGCAACAGTACAGTGCAGGCATAACAAATTAAGTTACAATTACCAAAAAAGTGCAAAAGAGGAATAGTGCGGGTTCATGGACCATTCCGAAATCTGACCGCAGATGGAAAGAAACTTCTTAAAATGTTGAGCGTGGGTCTTCACACTCCTGTGCCTCCTCACTGATGGTAGGAATGAGAAGAGGGCATGATGCAGAAGGTGCGGGCTCTTAATGATGCTGCCCTCTTGAAACATTGCCTTTTGAAGGTGTGGGAGGCTTGTGTCCATGATGGCACCGGCTGAGTCTACGACCCTCTGAAGCCTCGTCTGACCCTGTCCATTGGAGCCTTCAAACCGAGGGTGATGCAACCATTCAGAATGGTCTCACAGTACACCTTTAGAAATTTGGTTGAGTCTCTGGTGACGTACCAAATCTCTCAAACTCCTAATGTAGTACTGCTACTGGCATGCTTCATTACAGATAGATACTTCATTGATCCCAAAGGAAATTACGCTGTTGCTGTAGCATTACAAGTGCACGGATATACAAATATACAAATATTAGAAGAGAATTAAAAAATAATAAAAAGTAAGCTTCCTCAAACCATCCAACAGGAGGGGTCATAACTTTCCCAGCTATAGGTTGACTCATTATAGAGCCTAATGACCTAATCCTCCACCTATTTTCTATGTTTCTATGTTTCTAATGGCCGAGGGTAAGAATTACCTCATATGGCACTCTTTGGAGCAGCACAGTTGTCTTAGTGTATTACTAAAAATGCTCCTCCATTCAGCCAGGGTGGCATGCAGAGGGTGAGAAACATTGTCTGGAATTACCAAGATTTTCTGTAGGGTCCTTTGATCTAGCACAGCCTCCAGTGTGTCCAGTTTGAAACCTGTAACAGAGCTAGCCTTTCTAGTTGGTTTATTGAGCCTGCTGGGATCACCCCTGTTGATGCCATTGCCCCAGTACACCACCACATAGAAGATCGTACTGGCGACAGTTGACTGGTAGAACATGTGAAGGAGAGGCCTATATTTTCCAAAGGACTTCAGTCTCCTCAGGAAGAAGAGGCAACTCTGGCACTTCTTGTACACAGCCTCTATGTTGGTGCTCAAGTCTGTCATCCAGTTGCACCCAGGGTACTTGTATGTCCTCATCACATCCACGTCCTCACCATCAATTGTAACAGGGAGCAGTGCAGGCTTAGTCTTCCTAAAGTCCATCACCATCTCCTTTGTCTTACCGATGTCGAGCTGAAGATGATTCAGCTTACACCATTTGACAACATCCTCCACCAGGGCCCTGTATTCATCCTCCTGTCCTCCCTTTATACACCCAACTATTGCTGAGTCATCAGAGAATTTCTGTAGATGACATGACTCAGTGTTGTATCTAAAGTCTGAGGTATACAGGGTGAACAAGAAGGGAGCCAATACAGTCCGCTGTGGGCCCCAGTGCTGCTTATAGCCATGTCTGATACACAGCTCTGAAGCTACACAAGCTGTGGTCTTCCAGTCAGGTAGTCCATTATCCAGGATACAATGGAAGTGCCAACCAGCTTTGAACAGCGCTTTTCCCCCAGCAATGAAGGCTGTATGGTGTTGAAGACACTTGAGAAATCAAAAATCGTGATGCTCACAGTGCTGCCCTGCTTATCCAAATGGGATAGGCTCTGTTCAGCAGGTAGATGCCAGCATCAGCGATTTCAATGTCCCCCGGTAAACAAACTACAGGGGATTGAAGGCTGATCTGACCTGGGAGTGGAGGTGAGCCAGGTCCAGCTTCTCCAGGGTCCTCAAGATGTGGGAGGTCAGCGTCACTGGACAGTAGTCGTTCAAGCCTTTCGGTTGGTCCTCCTTGGGTACTGGGACCACACGTGATGATTCCCACACTGTCAGGACCCCCTCCAGGCTGAGACTCCACACGGCTGCTCAGCACACTCCCTCAGGACCTTGGGGCTCACACCATCCAGTCCCAATGCTTTGCCGTGTCTGAATTTCCCCAGAGCCCTTCTCACCTGCTCAGGAGTGAAGGAGAATCCATGATGACTGGGGAGCTGGTGGGATGTGGGAGCAGGGGGAGGTAAAGATCGGGACGATGGCAGTTGTTATGTTGAGGGTAGGTGCAGGGCAAGGAGGGGATGTAGACAATGCTAGCCTGTGGTGCTCATCAATGTGCTGAACTGGAGGGGGGAGGAGGGGAGGTGTTGGTGCTGAGGAAGCGTGGAGTGCCTCGGCACCAAGACTGGTGTGCAGAGGGTGGTGTAAACAGGAGAGCAATTGTCAAACCTGTTGAAGAATTGGCTTAACTCAGTAGCCTATTCATGGCTGCACGCCAAGGCTCTACAGATAGGCTGATTGAAGCCAGTGATGTTCTTCATGCCTCTCCATACTTCCCATGTGCTACTCTGTTCAAGCTTGTTCTCCAGCCCTCTCCTGTATTCCTCTTCAGCCACCTTGAGCTTCTCCTTTAGCTCCCTCTGCACATGTTTCAATTTCTCCCCATCTCCTGATCTAAAGGAATTCCTTTTGGCGGGCCCAAGACAGATCTGCTGATTGTTGACTCTGAGATATGGACCAGAAATTGCTCACTCTTTCTACTGCTGACCCCTCAGTGAAAATTGGTATGCTTTCTCCCCTTCCTGAAGTCCACAATCAATTCCTTGGTCGTGGTGACATGAACTGTAAGGTTGTTGTTGAGATACTACTGGACCAGCTTATCTCTGTTGATCCAGTACGTCTCCTCATCGCCATCTGAGACTCTGCCAGTGGCACTGATGTCACTTTTGCCAAGTGTGTTAACAGTGAGGAGGACAATTTTCCAAATATCTTCCTGTGGCAGGTAATTAAGGGATAAGTCCAGTTGATTTACTAGTTTTCAATGAATAATAATCAATTGCATTTCAAAAACTAACAACAAAATATAACTGCCAGGAAATTGGAGTTATGACATTTTGAACAGTTGCTACTGACACTGGTCAAGCTATTTTTGAATAAATAAGCTTGCATTATTATCTAGTGCTACAGTTTATAATTCTAAATATGCATTTATAAACTAATAGTACTGACTTAAATTGAAATGGAAACTTAACAAATAGCAGTTTTAAAAAGGAATACATTTTGAAGTTATATATTTTTACAATACCTTATTCAACCTAAATGAAGTCTGGTCAATTTACCAGACCACCGAAAAGGATTCTCAAAATAGGCTGTGCTGTCCATTCTACTAGTGAGCTGTCTATCAGGAGCATTTCCCTCCATTCCCCATTTCCTTCTCACCCATGAACATCCGTGTACGTCCTTTACAGGGCTGCTGGGTAAGCAATGGTACTACAGGTTGTCTGGGAATGATCCCAAATAGAGGAATTGAGCCTTGTGGTAGTTTCCTACCCTTGTATGAAATCTTCTGCACTGACAGTTTTCATGTGCTGCATTAAAAATTCTTGGAGCAACACACACAAAATGCTGGAGGAACTCATCGACGTTTTGTACCGAAACCCTTTGGCAGGACAAGTCCCGAAACGGCAGGGTTTTGGCCCAAAATATCGACTGTACTCTTTTCCATAGATGCTGCCTGGCCTGGTGAGTTCCTCCAGCGCTTTGTGTGTGTTTCTCGGATTTCCAGCATCCTCAGATTTTCTCTTCTCTGTTCTCGGAGTTTAAAGTAAAAACACCATTTTGAATAAGAGCTGGGGAGTTACCCACAGTGATCCAGCCATCACTTAACCTTACTGCAAGAAAACAGAATACTTTCCTGATGGCTTGTTCCTGCCATGTACCCATTGGTTGCTGTGATTCTTACACACAACAGTAAATACACCTCAAAAGTACTTCATTATTTGTAGTGCACTGTGATATCCTAAAATGCCAATACTTCTTTGGAATCATCAATGGGAAACGAAGGAGTTTCATAAAGCTTTGATGAAGGTGCCTTACCCCCTACCTGGTATGCAAGGCATTGGCATTCTCCTAACTGCCAATAAACCTATATTGACATGTCAAGATAGAGTGGGCATCGAGACGATGCTTCCTAGACTGAAGGAGTCTAGGACCAGAGGGCACGGCCTCCGGTTAGAAGGATGTCCCTATAGAACAGATTAGAGGAGGAATTTCGTAAGCTTCTGGGTGACCAAGGGTCTTGGTCCGAAAAGTCAACTGTTTATTCATTTCCATAGATGCTGCCTGACCTGCTGAGTTCCTCCAGCATTTTGTGTGTAATGTCTAGGACAAGCTTGTTACACCGAGTGGTAGGTGCTGGGAACAGGCTGCTGGGGAGAGTGGTGGAAGCAAATTCTGTAGTGGTGTTGAAGAGGCTGTTCGATTGATACACAAATATGCAGAGAACGCTGGCATATGGATCTTGTACAAGCAGAAGAATTTGAGTTTAATTCGGCATTCCATTCAACGTGGTCATTGTTGGCCTAACAGCTTGTTCCTGTGATCTAACTGTGTTTAATTACTATCTTTGTAACTCATAACACTGCCATGATTTGTGTCACCTGCAAAATTACAAATTTAGTCTGGGGCGTAAATATGGATTGAAAAAACAATGAGCCTCTGGTCCAAGAAATAACCATTTTCATCACAAACTTTTGCCAGCCATTTCCAGTATGTCTGCTCTCAAGATTTCTGATAGGATGTGCTTCAGATTTGTTGGTGCGCTTTTGTGCAGCACCTTATCAAAAGTCTTCTGTTAATTAATGTACACGACATTGACTGTATTACTCTCATCAAAGGCTCTGGCAGCAGGCAGCAAGTGAGAATAAAGGGGGCCTTTTCTGGTTGGCTGCCAGTGACTAGTGGTGTTCCTCAGGGGTCAGTATTAGGACCGCTACTTGTCACATTGTTTGCCAATGATTTGGAGAATGGAATTGAGAGCTTTGTGGCAAAAGTTTTCAGATTATACAAAGATAGGTGGAGGAAGTGCTGAGTGACCAAAGGGATTTCAGCAGGACTAAGACAAATTGGAAGAATGGGCAAGAAAGTGACAGATGGAATAGTGTTGGGAAATGTACAATAGTGCATTTTGGTAAAAAGAGTAATAGTGTAGCCTATTCCTTAATGTGGAAAAGGTTCAATGTCAGAGGTCCACAAGTACTTAGCAGTCCTCATGCAAGACTCCCGGAAGATTAATTTACAGTTTGAGTCTGCGATAAAGAAGCCAAATGCAATGTCGGCATTTATTTCAAGGGGAATAAAATATAAAAGCAAGGAGATAATGCTGAGCATTTATAAGACACTAGTCAGGCCGCACTTGAAGTAATTGTCAATAGTTTTGGGCCCCATGTCTCAGAAAGGATGCATTGTCTTTGGGGAGAGTCCAGGGGAGGTTCACAAGGATGATTCTGGGAACAAAGGAGTTAACATATGAGGCGTGTTTGGCAGCTTTGGGCCTATACTCACTGGAATTTAGAAAAATATGTGGGGGATCTCATTGAAACCTACAGTATGTTGAAAGGACTAGATGGTGTAGATGTGGAGAGGATGCTTCCTATAGTGGGGGTATCCAGAAGTAGAGGTTACAGCCTGAAAATTGAGGGATGACCTTTTAGAACAGAGGTAGGGAGGATTTTTTTTTTAACCAGAGAGAAGTGAATCTGGCCAAGTCAATGGGTATATTTAAGGTAGAAGTTGATAGTTTCCTGATTGGTCAGGGCATCAAAGGATATGGCAAGAAGGCAGGTGTATGGGGTTGAGTGGGATCTGGGATCAACTATGATGGAATTATGGAGCAGACTCAATGGGCTGAATGGCCTAATTCTGCTCCTATGTTGTATGGTCTTATTGTCTTCTGGCTGGTGCCCATGATGGAACTAATTTTACAAGTTACTGGTTTTTGCAACAGATTGATTAAACATGAATTTTCTTTGACAAATTTGTGATAGTTTGCTTTAATTAATCTGTTTTCATCCAAGTGATGATCAATCCCGTCTTGGATAATGTTCCCAAAAGTTTTCTTACCACTTTGGTTAAATAAAAACAGAAAATGTGGGAAAACTTGGTGGGTCAGGGTAGCATCTGTGGAGAGAGAAACAATATTTACCAAGGTTATACTGAGTGCTATGAATTGCTGAGCTTAACTTTACTCCTTTTCAAATGAGTGAATAACAGTTTCCATTCTCCTCTCTTATTACCATCACCATATCGAAGGATTATCAGAAAATTGCAGTCAATCCCTCTGTGTTTTGTTTCTCACACTTCTTGCAAAATTTTAGGATACAACAGATTTGATACTGGTGACTTACTTGCTTTAAATGCAACCAACTCTTTCTGCTCCCAAATTTTATTGCATCCAGTTCCTCAACCATGTCTTCCTCCATAATTACTTTGTAGGCAATGTCCCTTCTAAAGTGTGTGCGAGTGTTAACAATGTGGAGTTTGTGATGACTTGTCTGCAAATTTTAGAACTGACTTATTTATACTGTTATTATTGAAAAAAATATTGATTCAGTTAGTCAAATTCCGAAGAAGCAAAGGGCATGAAGTGCAAAAGAACTGCTAGTTCATTTAATGTGGATTGGCTTAACGAAACAGTAGAAACTGCTACACTGAAAGCTCATGAGGTCAGGAACGTGCAGCTATGAGAAATATTTATGTACAATACAGAACCTGTGTGTATTGTCGCTATGCAAAAGATGCTGGAGAACTTACAAGTGGGAAGAAGTGGAGTGATATTTAGGATCTTGACTTTTTAAAGCGTCCTTTAACAAGGAAATCTCATATGGACAGTGTGCAAAAGCTTCGGCAAGAAATCCTTCTTTACCCGCTATAGGCATATGTTTTGTAAGTGTGCAGATGAATGAGAGTGAAAACGATTAAACCCAGAGGAGATCAAATTTCTTATTATCAGTGTTTTGCTAGCTGTTAAAATTAATACCTCTGTATATAAATTTCAGTGCATACAGGTTGTTGTCACTAGGCAAAAACTTGCACAGCCTAAGATTTTTCCACACACATGATCACATGATCACAAGATAAAGGAGCAGAAGTAGGCCATTCAGCTCATTGAGTCTGATCTGCCAATCCACCATGAGCTAAGCTATTCTCCCATGTAGTTCCAATTTCTGGCTTTTTTCCCATAGCCCTTGATACCCTGACTAATCAGATACCTGTCAATCTCCGCCTTAAAAATCTTCAATGCTTGAGCCTTCACAGCTGTATGTGACAACGAATTCCATAAATCCAAGACCCACTGGCTAAAAAAATTTCTCCTCACCTCTGTTTTAAATGGGTTCCCTCTAATTCTAAGACTGACCTCTTGTCCTGGACTCACCCACCAAGGGAAACAGCCTTTCCACATCTACTCTGTCCAATCCTTTCAACATTCGAAATGTTTCTATGAGATCCCCTGTCATTCTTCTACTCTAATGAATACAATCCAAGAGCCAATAAAATCTCCTCATATATTAGTCCCTGCATTTCAGGAATCATCCCAGTGAATCTTCTCTGACCCCTCTCCAACATCAGCACATCCTTTCTAAGATAGGGAGCCCAAAATTGCACACAGTATTCCAAATGGGGTCTCACCAGTGCCCCATAGAGCCTCATCAACACCTCCTTACTCTTATACACTATTCCTCTTGAAATGAATGCCAACATAGCATTTGCTTTCCTTACTGCAGATCCAACCTGGTGGTTAACATTTAGGGTATCCTGCATTAGGACCCCCAAGTCCCTTTGCACTTCTGATTTTTGAATTTTCTCCCCATCTAAATAATAATCTGCCTGATTGTTTCTTCTTCCAAAATGTACAACCATACATTTCTCAACATTGTATCTCATCTGCCATTTCTTTGCCCACTCTCCTAAACTGACCAAGTCTCTCTGCAACCTTTCTGTTTCTTCAACACTTCCTGCTCCTCCACCTATCTTGGTGTCATCCGCAAACTTAGCCACAAAACCATTTAATCCATAATCTAAACCATCAATATACAGTGTAAAAAGAAGAGGCCCCAACACCGACCCCTGCGGAACACCACTAGTGACCGGCAACCAACCAGAATAGGATCCCTTTATTTTCATGCTTTGCTTTCTGCCTATCAGCCAATGCTCCACCCATTCCAATATCCTTCCTGTAATTCCATGGGCCCTCATCTTATTAAGCAGCCTCTTATGCAGCACCTTATCAAAGGCCTTTTGAAAATCCAAATACACTACATCCACAGCCTCTCCCTTGTCAATCTTATTTGAGATTACCTCAAAAAATTCCAATAGGTTGGTGAGACAGGATCTTCCCTTCATGAAACCATGCTGGCTTGGGCCTATTTTGACAGGCACCTCAAGGTAATTCATAATCTCATCCTTGAGGATCGACTCCAATAACTTTTCAACTACAGATGTCAGACTAATAGGTCTGTAATTTTCTTTTTGCTGCCTCCCCCCTTTCTTAAACAACGGAACTACATTTGCGACCTTCCAGTCCTCTGGAACCATGCCTGCGTCTACTGATTGCTAGAAGATTATTTCCAATGCCTCCACAATCTCCAAAGCCACCTCCTTCAGAACCCGTGGAAGCAGTTCATCCGGTACGGGAGACTTATCTATCCTTAGTCCATTTAGCTTCTCAAGCACTTTCTCTCTAGTAATCTTGACTGTACCTAATTCTATTCCCTGAGACCTCTGGCTATCAGGTATGTTGCTAAAGTCTTCCACTGTGAAGACTGATGCAAAATACTCATTTAGTTCCTCTGCCATTTATTTGTTACCCATTATAATTTCTCCAGCATCCTTTTCATTAGGTCTTACTCTTTTACTCTTCATATATTTAAAAAAACTCTTAGTGTCCTTTTTTATGTTAATTGCCAATTTCCTTTCATAATTCATCTTTTCTTTCCTAATGACTTCCTTAGTTTCCTTCTGTAAATTTTTAAAATTCGTCCAGTCCTCAGTTTTCTCGCTAATTTTTCCTTCCTTGTACGCTGCCTCTTTTGCTTTTATTTTAGCCTTAACTTCTCTCGTTAGCCACATTTGTGTCATTTTTCATTTTATGATTTTCTTTTTTCTTGGAATATATTTTTCCTGCACTCTCCTTACTTCTTGTAGGAATTTCATCCAATTCTGCTCTACTGTCCCTCCATTTAGCTTACTTTTCCCATCAACTTGGGCCGGTTCCTCTCTCATACCACTGTAATTTCCTTTGTTGCACTGAAATATTGATACACCTGATACCAGTTTCTCCTTTTCAAATTTGAAACTGAACTGGACATTACAAATTAAAGGGAACATTGTTTGTAGGCACTGTCTCCCGTAATAAAAACTGAAGCAAACTATTCATTCAGTACATTGTGCCCTCAGCATCTGTGTATAATCTCCAGTTTCTCTCCTCTTTGGGCCTCACTGCTCTGTGTGCTTTTCTTTCACTCTTTAAATGCAGAAATGACCGTTAATAAAATCTATTTACAGCTGAAGTAAATTCAATACCATTTCTGTTAACTTTTATTAAACTGCACTTAACTTAAAAATTTGGGAAATTATAATCTTTCTCACATTATCTGTTTTGTAGAGTTGACATACATTATACATTAACATGATTTCAAAACCCATTTGTAATATTGTCTTGCTCCATTGTTATTCTTCTAGGTGTACTCAGTATATTAGCTGTTAATGAAAGCATGGTGTCTTGTTTTTGGGTAGAGGCATTCTTTGATTGTACCTGATCAAAATGAGTTGAATGCTTGCTCCAGCAACATCATGAAAGCAGAATCCTGCTTAGATCACAAACAAAGCTGGAAATCTACACAAGTTATGCGTGATAGTGTTTTACACTTGGCATAAAGGTGTTTGCTGCTCAGAATGATAGCTGAATTATTCAGCATTGTTGTTGAGGCAACATTCTATATGGCTGGGGCCAAAGGAGCCATCGCCTGTTATTAATTAAACAAGCAGGAAGCAAAATTGTTTGGTTTCTTGCAAAGAATATATTTAGACTGTGTTTTCTTTCATTGTGAGCTGAATGGAAACAGCTCTCTTCATTGTGCCTAAGGCATTGGAATAGTATTCTCCAGTCTCTACTCCTTCTGATTTGATTTCTCATTACCTTCCGCCATTTGTGCTCCTGGCCCCCATCCTTTTCGATTGGCACAGTGTTTTTGGTGCCCCTCTTATCACTGCTGAGGGGCAGTGGCAGAGTCTCTGAAGTTTTCCCCTTCTGGAACTCTAACTGTGTTGTTCCTCTACACTCTCTGCTAAACCCCCATCACTATCACCACTGGCAGTGCCTTCATTACCCACAACATGACAAGTGACTTGTCACTGCAAGCTCTGTGCCATTGCGCAAGAATAGCAGGCTATCACGGGAGTGACAATGCCCATCATCAACAAGGGATGGTGTTCCAAACCAGACAAATAATTGCAACAAGACACAATTATTCACTGGCAATACCTGTGGAGCGTTAGGATGCAACTGAACAAAAGACTGCGGAGCGGAACTTGAAGTAGAAAGCTTCCAATTGGCTTCTCTTAGCAAAGTTTTTTTCCTTCTCTTCTACGCTGAACTCCTTTTATATTTGAATCTTGGGATTCTATTCAGTCAATTAAATATATCATTTATTCAGAACCAATGGCTCTGAATGTGCGTCCCCAGTTTCTCTTTCCATAAGTGCCGTTTGCTTCTGGTGCAGTCCCAGAAACACCCCTCCCCCCCACCGCCGTCCTTGCCTTCATGTTTCTGCACCACCCTCTGCTCTTTCCTTGTTCGAGCCTCCTCCCTCATCCCCCTCACTGTGAGTCAAGAACATTATTTCAAAATGAGCCTGAGGCCCCTGTCCTTTTGAACCAATCTCATTCTCATGGCCCAGGAGTTCAAGATTGCTTCACTGTATGCATTGAATGTCGCTCCGAGAATGGGAGAAAGATCGTGCACTGAGCGGAAAGTAGGGAAACCTTATAAATATCTTGTTCCTGAAACGATTGAGCCTTGTGTCGTATCTGCTTTACAAGAGATGAGTGTGAATCCTATTGCCTTTGAGTAGTAGTTAGTGGGTCACTTTTGCTGTAGTCCTTCTGCTGAAGATAAATGCACTTCAATGTTCGATGGGGTGTCCCAGGAATTAGAATTAGTGACAATTAAGGAAAGGAAGAATATTTCCTGTCAGAATGGTGTGCAACATGGAAAGGAATAATTGGCAGGTTGCCTTGCCTGCCTGCTGAGATCTAATTGTTGCAGAGTGCCCATGCAAAATAGCAGGGTCAAATAACTCTACATGCATGGCATGTTGAAAAGCCTAACTAGATCACTTTATGTGCAAGTGTAATGGTACTAGGTGGAAATCACTTAAAAATTAATGCAGTATTGAAGGGTTGAAATAGTTTTTTTTATTTTGTGATGGGTAATATTTATTCTTTAGTTATAGGAAGTTTACAACACTATAAAATGAGCTCCAACATATTTCATCGATAGACTATCTTCTCACACCGTTTTAATCGTCACTCCTTCACTGTGATTAGACTAATCAGTGACAAGCGGTGTAATAAGAATCACAAAACAGAACTGGAGACTGATCAAGGTTTTTGATAGGAAAAGATGCAAATTGTTGCTGATGTTGGTTAAGAATAAGACAGCTAGGATGCTTGTTCAAGGTCAGATTACTATAGTCTTTCCACCGGCAGTTTGAATTGGAGATATTAACAGGAGCTAATGATTGACAGAACGTCTGACTACACGCAATGCAGTATATATAAAAAAAACAGATCTGTGTCTGTATGGGCTTGGTTTATTCCTGAAGAGTCACATTGGCTAATTAGCCTTGGCTGTCACATTTCACAGTTCCTGTAGATTTGGTAACCTGTCGCTGTTGTTCTGAGCCTCCTCCTGAGATTAGCAACATATTCTTCACACTTGTGTATCAGTTTGATGTATTTTGTGGACAGTTCTGGTGAATTTCATTGATCATCCTAGACTGAGCAAGTTAAAGCAAGCACCCAGCCTATACTTGCTGCAGTGCTGTGAATAATTTGGGCCATCTGTATAACGTGAGGGGCATCTCTTCCAGGCAATTGAAAGCATAAAATTTTCAGCCACCTGCCTTTTCGCTTCATATATTATGTGCATAATTTGCATATCCACTACTGTTGATGTTTCTAATATATTTTTCATTTTGGTTTGCTTCTTCCCCAGCTGTCATTGATTTGAAGATATATTCAATTAAAGTTTTGTTTTGCACATAAAGCATGGCTTTTATTGGAAAATTATGAAAAGCATTAGATTTATGAAAATGAACGGTTGCCAAAGTGAAGCCTGCTGAAGGTTTCTGAAACTAAAAAAAGTTTAACATCTGTTAAAATCTCGGATATTCATCGTTTACCTTGGGATGAGTGCTGATGAAGTCTAACTTTGAGAATCTGAATCACACATTAGCACTGCAATATCACTGAGCTTCCATTCATCATTCTAAACCAAGCAGCACACAGAACTCCAAACCAGAATGTGAAAGCTAAAGCAAAGCCTTCAGAAACACGAGTAGGTCTGCAGATGCTGGAAATCCAGAGCCACACACACAAAATGCTGGAGGAACTCAGCAGGCCAGGCAGCATCTGTGGAAAAGAGTAAACAGTCATTGCTTCAGGCCAAGGCTCCTCATCAGAACTTCTAATGAAGGGTCTCAGCCTGAAACGTCGGCTGATTATTCTTTTCCGTAGATGCTCTGGCCTGCTGAGAGAACCTTCACAACCACTTCTGTTACCACTGGGTCCTAAAATGCCAATGCCAACATTACTCTATCAGTCACACTGACAGAGTATCCAATTGCATAGTGCTCTTCAAAGAAATTAATGAACAGAGTTTTAGTGAATAAATGAAAAACATTTTGAAAATCAGTTAAAGTTAACAAGCAGTTGTATTACTATGGAGTTTGTTTACATAAAGATGAAGATTAGCTTTATTTGTCACACGTACATCAAAACATACAGTGAAATGCGTTATTTACATCAAATTAAATTGGCAAGGATTGTGCTGGACAGCCCACAAGTGTCTCCTGCTTCCAGCACTAAGATAAGGTGCCCACAATTTGCTAACCCTAAGCATACATCTTCGAGAACGTGGGAGGAAGCTGGAGCACCCAGAGAATATAGTATTTTCAACTTAACCAAAAATGGCGCACTGTAGCATAGCAATTAGGACTACACTATTACTGCTCGGAACGGAGTTCGGATTCAAATCTGGCACCATGTTCATGGGTTCTGTCTGTGACGGCACGAGTTTCTTCCAGGTGCTCCAGTTTCCACCCACTGTCCAAAGATGTACCAGTTGGTAGGTTAACTGGTCATTGAAGATTGTCCTGCGATTAGGCTAGGGTTCACTATTAAATAGGTGGGTTGCTGAGCAACACCGCTTGTTAGCCCAGAAGAGCCTGTTTCACACTTTATCAAGACATTTCACACATTCATTATCAAACACAAATGCAAGAAATTAGGGCGGGTAAGTAAATGCTTCATCAAAATGGCAGGTTTAACAAACCATCTTGAAAGAAAAGAGCTTTTGAAAACTGAAGTTTTGGGTGAATTACAGAGCAGGTGCAGGTGAAGCTCTGCCACCATTGGTAAGGACTTCAAGTTCAGCAATAATTGAAAACTACATTTTGAGAAGTAAAGATATCTTGGTTGGAATAGAAGGTTAGAGAAGATTATGGCATTAGAGTAAGGTAAAACCAAAGAGTAATCTGAAAACAAGAATGGGAATATTAAATCATATTGATGTTTAATTATGAGCCAGAGTAGTTCAGTGAGTGCCAGACTTAGAGGTCCTGGTGCGAGGTAGGACATGGGTAATAGAGTGAGAGAGGTCAGCCAAGAATGTATTGGAGTAGTCAAGTCTGGAATTAACAAAGTTAAGAATTTCAGCAGCAGATGAGCTGAAACAGTCAGAGTTGGGCAATGTTAATGAAGCGAAAATATGCAGTTTTAGTAACAGCACAAAGCTGAGCTCCAAAATCCAGCTAAGTGTCAAATATGACACCAATGTTTTGAAAGGTTTGCTTCCATTTCAGACACTAGCCAAGGAGGGGGTACATACCTGGAGGCCAAGGAACAGACTTTGAGAAAACTGAGTACCTATGAAACGCACTCACTGTTGCAGAGCATGTCAAAAGGAGGAGGAAAGAAACAATAGATTGAATTTTGCTAAGTGGGCAGTGCCAGCATTTTAAATTTGTTGTAAATTAGAGGCTGCTTAGTTCTTTAGAAAGCCAATTGATAGCATGGAGCATGGACTACAAGTGGCAGATCTCAATGTCAGCAGCTGTGCATTTTGGTAAAAACAAGCAGCAGTAGTTAATTATACCCTACATAGAAATACGCTTAGTGCTGTGGATATACCGAGGGTCTTCTGCTTACGGGTTGACAGGACGTTAAACGTGGCATTTAGTGTCGATAAACCTGCTAAAGGAACTAATTGAATTCTAGCTTTCATCACAAGAATATAGAATGTCAAGACCAAGTAGAAACATAAGCATACTTAAAACCTTATTAATAACTCCACTAATGCAATTATTAATCCACACACCACCTCAAGCACATTGAGCTGGAAGCTGAATCACCATCTGGTATTGGGGAGCGTGGTAGTCACCACACAGGATTGGAAGAAGCAGCTGAAACTTGTGAACTCAATCAGCTCCAACACAGGCACCGGCCTCCGTAGCATCCAGGACATCTTCAAGGAGTGTTGGCTCAGAAAGGCAGCATCCATCATTGAGGACCCCCATCATCCAGGGCAAGCCCTCTTCTCATTGCTAGCATCAGGAAGGAGGTACAGCAGGCACACACTCAGTGATTCAGGAACAGCTTCTTCCCCTCTGCCATCAGAATTCTGAATGGACATTGAACCCTATCGCACTACTTTTTTGAGCACAAATTTAATTTAACAATTGTATAATTGCTTACAGTAATTCAGTTTATTATTATGCATTGCCATGTACTGCATAATGGCAAAATAATGAATTTCATGATACATGCCAATGATATTAAACCTGATTCTGTAAAGAAGGTAGAAGTCAGATTCACCAGAAAGTTCCTGCTGGAACAAATTGCAGTTATATGTTAAGATTTGAATATCTGGGGCATTTTTTCATTAGAATATGGGGTGAAGCCCATGGGTATGAAACATTGACTCTCTTTCCCCAATCTCAATGCTGAATATTTCCAGTATTTTTGTTTTTTGTCCCAGCTTTCCAGCTGTCTGAGGTTTTGTTTTTGTACAGATTATGAAGTAGCTCAGTAGAAATGTTTAGAATTAGGAAAGGAGGGATAGAAGCAAATGGTTTCCAACAATCTAAAAGGTCAAATGTAAGAGCCCATAGATAGAAGAACTGGAACAAAGGCCAAAATGAATCTCATTCTCCAAGAATTGTGAAGCTGCAGAGTTCACTTACTCGTCAAAATGTTAAGACAGCAAGTGTTTCCAAATTTGTCTCTATTAGATAAGCGCATAATATAAAAGGAATGTAATGATAGGTTAAGTAATGGTAATTAGAATTATTTGTTTCAATGGAGAGCAAAGACCACATGGATTGGTTACTTTCTGATTTTTGTCCTTATGAATCGAGTTGAGAATTGTGCCTTGTTTCAGATCCTCAGCAAAATAACTTTCGGACACCTGAAATTTCAGTAATAACAGTTCAGCTATCTCAAATTTCTTGACCAATAACACACATTGCTAGATGAGGTGAAGGGTTATTTAATCATTCTATTGCATTTGCAATGCTCTACAAGCAATGTTTGTCATATCATCATCAGGAACATTCTGTGATCTGCTGCAATTTCCAGCTTTCTCAACCCATCTCACACTTGCTCTCTCACTTTTTGGCCTCTTTTGTTATGCCCACAAATATAGATTGGGAACTACAGTACATTCTTCCAAAATCTTACAATTTATCTGATTGCCATATTAACGAGAGTCTTTTTTGCTTCAGTGTTCCCTCTAAGTCAAAACTCCATGGTATTTGATTCCTAGATGGACATTAAAGCTTTGGACACTTTTTGTTTGTGTATGCCATACTCTGCCAGAGTCTTGACGACCACTTTTTTCTTCAAGTGGTTGTCTTGGAGGAAAGATTCTGTGAATGGAGACTACCTCACTTTTTAAAAAAAATATATACAGTATTTGTTTTTGCACATTTTAAAAAATCTATTCAATATACATAATTGATTTATTTGTTTATTTATTATTGTTTTATTTTATCTATCATTTTTTTCTTTCTCTGCTAGGTTATGTGTTGCATTGAACTGCTGCTGCTTGTGTCAATTAAATTGGTAATTAGGTGGCTAACTAAAATAACCTCGTGCCTACGCAATGTCCATTTTCCTCACAGCCACGTGCCTATCTAAAAGTCTCTAATGCTTCTACCTCCTTCAACGTCCCAGGTAGCACATTTCAGCCACCCATCAGTCTTTGTGAAGGGAAAAAAAAACTTGCCCCTCACATCTCCTTTGACATCATCCCCTCTCACCTTAAATGCATTTTCTCTGGTATTTGCCATTTCAACTCTTAGAGAAAGATATTGTCTGTCTACTCTATCTATGCCTCTCAATCTTATAAACCCCTTTCGGAATTCACCTCAGCCTCCGCCCCTCCAGAGAAAACAACCCAAGTTTGTCCAATCCCTCGTTACAATACATGCCCTCTAATTCCAGCAAACCCTCTTCTGCACACACTCCAGAGCCTTCCTATGATGGGATGTCCATAACTGCACACAAAGCTCCAGATGCAGCCTAACTAGAGTTTTAATGAGCTGCAACATTACTTCCAGACAATGTGCAGACACAAAGCAGCGCTCAAAACTGGATCCGACAAAGACAAATGGAAACAAGAAACATTGCTTCAACACTAGAAATTTGAAATAAAAATTGAAAATTCTAGAAATATTCAACAAGTTAGGCAGCCTCAGAAAGAAAAAAATAGTAATCATATTAGATGGGAGATTAGAGTCATAGAGTCATGGAAAAGTACTGCACAGAAACAGGCCCTTCAGCCCATCTAGTCCATGCCAAACTATTTAAGTTGCCTACTCCCATCAATCTCCACTGGGACCATAGTCTCCATATCCCTATTATTCATGTACCTTTCCAAACTTCTCTAACATTGAAATCAAGCTTGCCTGCACCCCCTGTACTGGCAGCTCATTCCACACTCTCATGACCCTCTGAGTGAAGAAGTTTCCCCTCATGTTCCGCTTGAACTTTTCAACCTTAACCTGTGACCTCTACTTGTAGTCCCACTTGCATTTATCCTATCTATAACCTTCAAAATTTTGTATACCTCTATCAAATCTCCCCTCAGTCTTCAATGTTCCAAGGAATGAAGTCCCAACCGATTCAATCTTTCCTTTTAACTTGTATCCTCCAGACCCAGCAACGTCCTTGCAAATTTTCCCTGTACCCTTTCATTCTTATTTACACCTTTCCTGTAGGTAGGTGACCAAGACAGCACAAAATACTCCAAATTAGGCCTCACTGATATCTTATACAACTTCAAAATAATATCCCATCTTAATGCTTTGATTTATAAAAGCCAATGAGGCAAAAGCTTTCTTTATGGCCCCTTTCTCCCTGTAACACCACTGTCAATGAATTATAGACCTATATTCCCTTTGTTCTACAGTACTACTTAGTTCCCTATTGTTCACTGTGTAAGACCTACTTTGGTTGGTCTGACCAAAATGCAACACCACACATTTTTCTGCATTGTTCCATTTGCCATTTTTCAGCCCATTTTTCCAGCTAGTCCAGATCCCACTGCAAGCTTTCGTAGTTTTTCTTGCTGTACACCACACCCCCAATCTTGGTGTCATCCACAAATTTGCTGATCCAGTTAACCACATTATCATCCAGACCATTGATCTAGATGACAACCAATAACAGGCCCAGCACCAATCCCTGCAGCACTCCACTAGTCACAGACTTCCAGTCAAAGAGGCAACCATCTACTATTACTGTCTTATTCCACAGAGCCAATGTCTTATCCTGTTTACTATCTCATCTTGAATGCCAAACAATTGAAAGTTCTTGACTAACCTCCCATGTGGGACTTTGTCAAATGCATTGCTAAAGTCTACGTAGACAACATCCACTGCCTTGGCTTCACAAACTTTTCTGCTAACTTTCTCTTTGTCAGAGCTCTGTTCCATCTTCCATAGGTTCCACTTTAAACTGCTTAGTACTTTTAGCATTTTTATTTCTGTAAAAGGACAAATGAGGTCATCCAAACCAACAGTCATCTACTCACATAGAGAAAACAAACCTCATGTTGCTCTCAGAGTTACAATGAAAAGCAATCATCAAACCTTATTGTAACCCATTGAAGGTCTGGCTAACGATAACCATGTCCTTGACAGGCGCAAGTGCAGAGGGTTTTTGAAGCATTTGGATATCCAGTCGTCCCACCCATCTGAACTGACTTTCAGCTGATGGTATATCCACATTGCTTTGTTCCTTCTGTTCAAGGTACACTGAATTACTGTGTTACCATCTGAATGGGCTTTATTTCAGGAAATGTGTACACTTGGTTCAACCGTAGAGGAGCACCTCATCATTTCATTACATTTGTGGAGCCCCACAAGGAACATCTTGAACATTTGCAGATCCAACCATTCTGCTTCTAAATACTTGTTGACCTCAGCAAACTGTCAGTCAGGCACACTGAAGTAACCCATTTATTAGAATGTTAAAAAACTACATCAGCAAATCTGACAGAATTCTAACACTGCATTGCCATTTGTCTGTATATTGTACTATTGTCACATCTTCAGAATACAAATTCTTCATCGTGAAACATCCACACGCAAGCACAGATTTTCTTGTCTGCCTCAGGGTTCCTGTACTCCCCAACAGAGGCATTGAGACATTAGTCCCTTAGTAAAGCAGAGGCTGTTTGCTTTCCTGTAGTTCATCCCTGGTCGACCGTACACATGTTGTTTTCAATGGAAGGAATTTTGGACTCCAAGTACAAAGTGCTGAAGTGACAAAATGTAAAATAACAAAATGGATTTCTAAGGACTCATCATTCCTGGGAACAACTGATTTAGATCCCACTTCCTCAGGGTGGCATTTGAATCCTGAGTATTTTTGCATAGGTTCATTATGTTAACATCCTTCCTTAATATGTCAGATGTCAGCACTAATGACCCAGGGCCGTGATTTCAGATCTCACCAAGACAGCTGGGGAATCCAAATTCAGTTAATTAAATAAACTAGAATGAAAGAAAACAAAGTAATTACAGTAAAGATGGAACTATTAGCCTGTCAAAAAAGTTCACAAGGTTCACTAATGCCCTTTAGGGAAGAAAAGCAACCATCCTTTCCTGATCCATTTTGTATGTAGTTCCAGCCTTCACAGAAAAATGTTTGATTTCTTAAGCACGGCCATTTAGCTGACTATGCCAATCAGTTCGGAGGGCAGTCAGGGTTGAGCTATAAATGCCTGACCTAACTGACAAGGCCTGCAGCTTTTAAATGAATAAGAAAAAGCAGGATAAACAGTTTTCTTTTTTTTAAATTTTTTAATGCATTTTCTACAACACTACAAAAAAAAAACCCAAGAACGAAATAGGAAATTAATAGAGTGCAAGATAAACGTACAATGGTAATATAATGCAGAATATAATAATTGAAAAAGCACCCAAATTGAAGTCGTGTAAAGTTAGTATCCACCCCCACCCCCGCAAGAAAAAAAAACTCCAGACCAACCAGAGCAAAATGTAGGAAAGATAAACAGTTTTCAAAACCAAGTGTTTGCATTTAAACAAGTTCCTAAAGCCTTACTTTAAAAAAGTAGATTAAGGATTAATGCTGTTAACCATACGTCTAACGATACTTGTGAAGGTAGATTACTATTGTTATGATGATGGGAGTCGGTCATGGACGCTCTTCAGATACTTACATGATACCAATAGTGACTGGCTCCACTGAAATATTGCTTTGAGTTTTAGCTGTCAGATTGCTTGATGTCCTTCCACGGTGACTTAATTCACAATACCTGATGTTAAGTAACAAAGAATTTGATGGCACAGCTGAGAAAGCTCAGCAATGCCTCTACTTTATCAGGAGACTAAAGAAGTTCGGCATGCTCCCATTGACTCTTAACAATTTTTAATCGATGCACCACAGAAATCATTCTGGTATGACAGCTGCTCTGCAAGTGGCCACAAGGAGCTGCATTACAAAGGGACAACAGGCTCAATGACAGCTCCTACCCCACTGTTATCAGAATCTTGAATGGTCCGCTTGTATGATAAGATGGATTCTTGGCCTCAAAATCCACCTCCTTGTGATCCTGCACTTTATCATTTACCTGCAGTGCTCCTTTTGGGAAGTGTTTGCACTTCAGTCTGCATTGTTGTTGCTTTACCTTATTCTAGCTCAATGCTTTGAGCAATGATTTGATCTGCATAAACAGCATACCAGATAAGCTTTTCATTGTATCTTGGTACATGTGACAATAATAAGCCCATAGCAATACATCTCATTACTGCCTGAAGACTGAGCCAGAACTATTCCAACTGCTGGTGGTTAACACCTCCCCCTCCCATTTAATATAAAAGGTATTAACCAGTTTTACATCTGTGGGAATAATTTTACACCTAGGTTGTACTCACAGAATAACAGAAGATATGCCAGAAGCTAGATCAGATTTTCCCATGAACAGCAGTCATCAGGCAATCCTGAAACAATTATATCTTCCTAAACTGTCCGGCTAGGCCTGCTTAAGTAAAACCTTCTGCACCAAGTCCCAGCTATGACCCTTTTCATTTCCTTTGATTTGCATGTTCTCTTTAGGTTCCTCACCTATCCCTCTTCTCTGCCTCCTGTCACATTCTGAACACAGACTCAAGCTCAGATCTCCAGAGAAGTGCCTTTCCACCACCCAAACCAGGTCCTAATCTTTGGCTGCCTGAGACTTACCCCACCATTGCCTGTCCCCAGTTATTAGAAACCTGCTCCTCCTTGGCTTAAGAGTGCTATATAATTGCAGATGAATTAATATCCCTCATTTATCATGATTATCTGAAGTCAAAACCTCTTTAGCCTCATGTTGCTCTAAAACTTTTAGTAATTTGCTAATTATTAAATAATTGCTCTGATTATTTGGGAATTTAGACTGAAATTTCCTCTATATTACTTCTTATTGCAAGTTTGATCATCTTAATGTGTAACTGTCAAAGATAAATGTACAATTATCAATAAGAGTAATTATCTGATAATTTTAATAAGCACTCACAGCAGCCAGCTTCTAAAGAATTAATGAACTTAAGAAAAGGGAGGACTCAACAACTCAAAATGAAACAACTGTTCAAAGTGGCAAAAAGGTTACTGTCTGAAATAAGCTAATTTATCAAATAGTATTTTTGTCTTCAAAAATTAGGCAAACTAAAATATTGTGTGGTTTTTGAATCAAGGGGGGAATTACCTTCTATGAGTGATGGTGATGTTTAATTCAGCACCAAGTTCCCAGAGCAAAAGGAAACCAGTCCATGTCCAAAGTACAAACAACCAGTCTAGGAAATCTGCTCTTCCCTGCTGTCCTTGCTTTTTAGATAGATTTTCTTTAGCAGGGATTTGTAATTACAGGCAAGGGAGAAGCAATCTTGGTGGAATGAAAACTATTGTGCAAAACAAAGTGGTGAGGAACAAGACAATGCCGCCTAGATAATTAGAGATAATGTCAAAATAAATCAAAGGTAAGGGATGGAAAAAATGAAAACCTCCATCTTAATTTGAAAAGTTAGATTTGTTTTAAAGTATACCAGGCAATCACATATGTTAAATACTGTGTATTACCCTGTTTAACGTTGCTAATGAGCATTTACCCTTCTGGCCATTTATTTAGAGATATTTCTTATGGTGTTGCTCCGGAAAGGACCAGACATCAGACAGTATGCTGAAAGTATCGGACTGAGGTGCATCTGAAATCCTCTGCTAGAATATTTGATGTCAGGAGGTAAGCAAAGCATTCTACAAATGGCAGGATAATGAGATTCAGCCTAATATGAAAGAAATGTTTGGTACAATGCAAGATCAGAGTGTTTCTCTAAACAGTTTTCAACATCCATGGTAACTGAACAAAACTAGACCCAGCATCACACTGAAACAAAAGGCTTACAGAAATGAAAGAAAAATGGGGATTTTAGGAGCCAAGAGAATCCAATGAAATGATGCTAAGATGGTATGAAGAATAAAAAAGACTAAAATTAAAATATTTAAGTGATATCAGAGTAACTATTTTTCCAAGTACATAAAGAAATGTAAAATAGTTTATGGAAACATGAGCCAATTTGGATAGATACTGTGCAAGTGATACTGCGATTCAAAATAAAATAATGTCAGGGCTGTTAATTTGACCTTTGTATCAGTCATAACAGTTAAGAGAGAGGACAGGAAGAACAAAAATACTTTCTGCATTTCAGAAGAGTGACATAACTTAGCAAATAATAATAATTGGGGTGAACAACTTTCCACCCTTGGGTATTGAAAGATATCATTGAGAAAGCAACGCTCCCTTGATCCCTAACCCTAACTGTTGCCAAGCAAAAAGTTGTAAATACTGCTGCTGTTTAAGGAAGGTGGGAGAGGAAAAGGGGTTACCAGTTTTGTTACAGATAACACCAGAATCTGTCCTTAGGGTGGAAGAGGGCAGGAGGGAGTGATGAGGTTGTGGGAGGGGGGATAGGGGGGCACTTGCAACCATTTCCACCATTTGCTTATATTAACATCAGTTAAGGCTGGCCTGAACTTTATCTCTATTTTCCATATGCAGAGTGCAACATTTCGAAGTTTGTTGACCATGATAGACTAGGCAAAACTAGGCTTACGAATCTGTTAACAAATCCAAGCAATGTAAGAAACTGCCTTAGAAGTAATGCAATAGACTCACTGGGCTGATTCCTGGGGGGGGGGGGGGAGTGCAACAAAGATTCATCACACTAATTCCTGGAGTTGGATTGATAGGAGACCTTGAGTAAGATTGTTTGATATCTGCTGGCATTTATAACACCTTACTCAAATCAAGGAAAATTCTGAGAGGAACAAAAAAAACATATGCTGAAAATCTAAATTAAAACCGGAAAATACTGGAAAAGCTCAGCAGGCCATGAAGCACCTGCAGAGTAAAAATAGTTTTATCTTAAAATATGCTGCTTGGCCTTCTGGTTTTATTGTAAACTTGGGAAGGATTGACAAATTCAGGACAGCCTGGTACAAGAGAACTTTCTATGAGGAATGTGATAACAAGAATCTTGTTTCAATCTTTGTAGTTTCTACTCTGAAGCACCAAAGTTCTGAATACTGTGATATTAAGCATATTCAACATTGAGATTAACAGGATTTTTGAACACCAAGGGAAAGGGTGTGGTATACACCAGTAAGTAAAAGGTACAACAGGTATTTAGAAAACTGGCTGAATATTATTCTTTATTGCATGAATCATAGAATACAGAAGCAGAGAAGTTATGCTTCAATTATATGAGGCATTTGTGTGACCATTTCTGGAGTACTGTGTGTTATTGGATTTCTTAGTTGAAATATTTACATTGAAGCAGTTCAAAGGAAGCTTACTGGACTGATGCCTAGAATGAACCAATATCCTGATGAAGACATGCCAGATAGGCTTAGGTGGATGTGAAGAGGATATTTCCTCTGTTGGACAATCTGGAACAAAAAAAAAAGGTCACTGTTTGAAGAGGGTCATCATTTAAGACAGATATAAAGCAAATTCTTTACACCAAAAGCTTTGAGACTCCTATCTTCTTGATGATAGAAGCATTGTATTTGCATATGTTTAAGGCTGGAGGTAGATAATTCTTGATAAGCAAAAAAGTGAGAAGTTACTGAGGCAGGAATACAAAATTAAGCTTTCACTTAGATCAGCTATCAATTGGCACAGCAGGTTCAAGGGACCAAGTGTCCTCCTCCTGCTCCCAATGTGTGTGTTCGCACAACTTGCTGGAGAAGTGGCTTGAGTTGAAGGGTCATCCATGTTATTAATTGGCAGGGCTGAGCTCCAGGGGCCTTATGAACTACTCTTTCCACTTGTAATGCTCTTGTCTCTTGACCTTAAGCTATATCTCTCAATTCCCTTACCTGACATGCATTAGTGAATTAGAGTGACTGTCTGACATTTTATACACCAGTGCACATGTAAAGCCCCTTTATCAGATAAAACAGCCTCTCCGCACAATTAACAGTTCAGTAATTGGAAAGATCTCTTTTAAGCAATGATGGGCACCCATCTGTGAGAGAAGACTGGCAGCTCCGTCTGCAGCTTCCGAAGGGAACTCAGCTGGCAGGTGGCAATTGTCATCAGAGATTACACACTCCAGTTGTAAAAATATCTAGAAATGTTAAAGTGCAACAGGACCCTGATTTCCTAAAATCTGCATGCATGAGTAAAACTGTCCCTAATAGTCCCATTGTTTAAATGTTGCCTTTGCTCTCATTTAAAGGCCGACTTGCATTTATGATTTCAGTGATTGATGCACCATCAATAACTCTCGGAGATGTGAGGCGAGATATAGGCTTTACTTGGCTGGAAGAAAGAACAAGCAGCAATTGACCAGCACACTACATCCTGGAGACTGAGACTGGGGCTGTGTCTCCAATCGCCTTTATACCAGGGTCCGTGGGAGGAGCCATGGTCAGTGGGAGGAGCCACAGGAGCAGTCAGCAGGTAGGGCGTGTCCAGACAGGTATATGTGGTTCACCACAGTGATGTAGTGACAGAAGTTGCTCTTAATTTGCCCGGATGTGGGCAGCTCTCACAATGTCCCCTCTCAACACCACCCAGCCCCTTTACTTGATACCTCGTCTGCCACCTTAAATCTTATTCCCTTCTTACAATCGCTGCACAGTGTCTACAGTTAGCACCACATGCAAAATGCACAGAGGCTATTTGCTTCAGCTGTTCTGACAGCACCTACCAAGCCCTTGACCTCTACCCCATGAGCGGCAGACACATTTAATGCATGCAGCTAGGAACATATTAGAAACTGCATGAAGTCTTTCATTCCAGATGAAAGATTTATGATGGTTTGATGATTTTTTAAAAAATTCTCTGCAATCCAGGCTCAGGGGAATCTCTTTGCCGATGTACCATCATGCATTCAATCCTTTTATGTTTCTTTTTCCCCATTAGAATTAACAAGCTACTGTCAAAAATGTGGCAACGTGTGACTTAGAGTGATGTGATCTTAGCCCATATGATTTTGTACTCTTTGAATAGCCAATCATGACACAGGTGTCATAACAACACTCAATGTACCACTTAACCAGTATAGATGTCAAAGTTCATTAATGTAGCATTGGAAATGTTATTTCTGAACAGAAGTGTTTATTGAAATGATAGCAAATGAAATTATTACAGTGCTAAAAATGAAATTAAACTGATGCCACGTATATAACATTCACAACGAAATGGGTGAAAATGGAAAGAGGTATATAATAGAAAAGGGTGGGTAACCGAACATGTTATAAGCAACTCGAAATTCAGAGCAAATTTCAAAGTAAATTTATTTATTTAACTATATTTGTCTCCATATACAACCCAGAGAATCATTTCCTTGTGGGCATACTCAATAAATTCATTGAATAATAAAAGACCGTACCAACTTGGGTATTCAACCAGAGTGCAAAAAACAACAAACAGTGCTAATGCAAAAGGGAGGAAAAATGATGAATAAATAAGCTATAAATATCAAAAGCATGAGATGAAGAGTCCTTGAAAGTGAGTCCATAGATTGTGGGAATATTTTAATGATGGAGCAAGTGAGGATGAGTGAAGTTATTCCCTTTGGTTCAAGAACTGGGGTAATAGCTGTTCCTCAATCTGTTGGTTTGAAACCTAAGACTCCTGTACCTTCTCACTGATGGCAGTGAGAAGAGAGTTTCCCTGTGTGGTGGGGTCCTTGATGATGGATGTTCCTTTCCTGCAACAGCATTTTGTGTAGATTTGCTCAGTAGTGGGGAACGTTTTACCTGTGATAGACCGAGCATATCCACTGCTTTTGTGGGTGAAGAGACAATGGATTATAGTCACAGCTGTGGAGCATTATCTATTATGACTGGTTTTAGCTGTTTTGCTAGCATAGGATAAGGACAAACATTTGAGAAACTTGAACAGCAGTTAAAGGGATATGGAATATGGAGAAAATGTACATTCAAAAACTTTTGATAGAAAAGCAATCCTGGAGAGCAATCTCATTTGAGAGGGAGATCTTCCACTCCCTCCCCCTGAGGATATAGGATTGTAATTTTCCAATGTTCTTTTTGAGAAGACAAAACAATTTGCACTGTCAATCAACACAGATCAGAGAGAAGGCCATAAGATATAGGAGCAGAATTAGGCCACTTAGCCCAATTAGTCTGCTCCACTATGTCATCATGGCTGATCCGTTTTTCCTCTCAGTGTATGGGAACTGTACCTCCCTTAATTGAAGGACGCTGCAGAGAGTGTTGCGGACTGCCCAGCCCATCTGTAGTTGTGAACTTCCCATGATTCAGGACGTTTACAAAGACAGGTCTGAGAAAAGGGCCCGAAGGATCATTGGGGACCCGAGTCACCCCAACCACAAACTGTTCCAGCTACTACCATACCGCACCATAAACATCAAGACCAACAGGCTCCGGGACTGCTTCTTCCATCAGGCCATCAGACTGATTAACTCACTCTGATATATGTATTTCTATGTTACATTGACTGTTCTATTTATTATAAATTACCATGATTGCACATTGCACATTTAGACGGAGATGTAATGTAAAGATTTTTACTCCTCATGTATGTGAAGGATGTAAGAAATAAAGTCAGTTCAATTCTCCCCATGCCCTGACCGATCAAGTATCTATCAACCTTAACTATACACAGAGACTTGGCCTTCACAGCTGCCTGTGGCAAAGAATTCCACAGGTTCACCACCTTCTGGCTAAAGAAATTCCGCCTCATCTCCAATCGAAAAGGACACCCCTCTGTTCTGAGGCTGTGTCTTCTGGTCTTTGACTCTCCTACCACAGGAAGCATCAAGGCCTTTCACCATTCGATAGGTTTCAGTGAGGTTACCCTCATTCTTCTGAATTGTAGTGAATACAGGCCCAGAGCCATCAAATGCTCTTCATATGGCAATCTCTTCATTCCCACAATAATTTTTGTGAGCCTCCTTTGAATCTTCTCCAATTTCAGCACATCCTTTCTAAGATAAAGAGCCCAAAACTGCTCACAATACTCCAAGTGAGGCCTCACCAGTGCTTTATAAGTTCTCAACATTACAGCCTTGTTTTTATATTCTAGTCCTCTTGAAATGTATGATAACATTGCATTTGCCTTCCTCAACACAGACTCAACCTGCAAGTGCGTTCCTCAGATGGCTAGTAGAATTGTGGCTAAGTAAGCAGATAGTGAGTGTCATGGGTGAGACAAGCTCAGAGAGCGTAGAGGAAGATGGGAAGCTAGAGAGCAGCATGTGAATCAGATGTTAGGAGTGAGCTGCGGACAAAGAATATCGGACTGCTGACAGCTGTGGCTGAAGGCAAAAGGCAGCAGCATCAGGACAGTTATGGTGCCTGTCCATTGTGTTGCACTTGTCTATTCCCAGAAGTTCTGGCAGAGCCAGGTACGTACGTGGGAGTAATCCAAGGAAAGCCTTCTCTACTTATCGTTCCCTAATGCCAGCATTGACTAGGCACGCATTAACCACACCTCTGCAAAAACACTCTTCCTCGGCAAGAAGAAAGAAAAATATTCATGAAGTAGCTTTCCTCATCTTGGGATTCCAAAGGTACTTTATAACAAAGATTTTTTTTGTAAGTTAGATAAGTTATATAAACCAGCCCCACAAATATCAATAAGAACAGAAGAAAGAGAAGCAGGAATGTGTTATTTGGCACACACGTCTACTCTACCATTCTATAAGATAAGCTCCCTCTTTTACCTCAGCATCATTTTCCTATACTAAACCCATATCTCTTGATTCTCCAATAATCTATCAGTCTCTTGCTGAACACACTCTATAAAAGAAGCTTTCTTAGGTAATGATTCCCAAAGCTTTACTATCCTGACTGAATACATTTCTTCTCATTGTCAAACAAGAATGGCTGACCACTTAATGAGATGCTGTGATCCCTGGTTACAACAAAGTAGTTCAGCACCATTTACTTTCGCAATATTGATTTCTTCTTCGTACTTATGGATATTTGCTTGCTACATATCTGCTATACGAGGGGTGATTGATAAGTCTGTGGCCCAGGGTAGAAGGAGTCGATTTTAGAAAACCTAGCACATTTATTTTTCAACATAGTTGAGGTTGAGCTGCACTTGTAAAGATTGAGTCACATCAATCCATACTAGTCCTCCTAACAAGGTCTTACTAACATAGAGCTGGCAGAATTCAATTAGTCTCTTGGGTCAAGTGACACAAAGAAATGCTTTTGAATGCTACCAAATAAGTTCTGTGAATTTTTGAAAACATGTTTTAGAATTTACCCCTTAAATTTACTTCTGTTCTGGTCTCAGTTTTAACCACCCGTCTTCTGTGAAGACCATCTTCTGGCTCTGTGTGGTGTCTCCTATTTTAAACCGCAGATGGCAGGATATTTGTTCTGCCTCCCTAAATAAATAAATAAATAAATAAATAAATAGAATTTTTGAAAATTCACAAATCTACAAGATTCCCTTTACATATGCAAATCAGTCTCTGATGTCACCGATTATTTAGCTGAGGCCTCAGAAAGGAAGGAACAACGATGACTTTCCCAGGCCTGAAGGGATTCGGTAGCATCGCCCCTGGTTGCTGTGGGCCAGGGAAACTGTACCAAAACCAGAACTGCTGGAAGGGCTAGGCAACTCAAACAGCACGTGAGGAAGAAAAGAAGCCAGTGAATGTTTTGGGTCAAAGGTACTTCATCAGAATGCCTGATTGCTTTGGAGTAGAACGGCTGAGACTGAGGAAGAAAGAAAGGGGCTCTCACGCTCTTCTGAACCACAAATAGGTCTGAGAAAAGACACTTGGCCATTCACCCTGCTTTGCTCCCCCACCCACCTTCCCCATCAGCTGTCGCATCTATGAAGCCCAGGAAGGCCAACCTGCCAACGTTGAAGTTGGAACCATGAATAATATCTAAGCAAGCAATCTCATTGCAATACTGAAATGAAGACGGTGCCCCTTGAGAGCCCCACCAGTCTCTCCTCTCTTAAAAGCAAAGTGGGCTGGTTTCAAGCCTGACATTGTTATGGTTCCGGGGATTAAAATTACTGGCATTGGTTTTATCCCTAAATGATAAACCTTAGTGGTAAATTACATCTCACCAGTTACACTTGTACATTTGATCACCTGTTCTTCGTATTATAACCATTAACGTTACAAATTTTCTTCCAAACACATTTAACCAATCTTAATGAAATTTTCAATAAGTTAAATTGGTGCTAAATCATTACAGTCATCATGTGAGGTAATTTGTAAACATATTTCCAATGCTTTGAGCAGCACTAAAATTTCAGTGAGTCATTTCCAAAATATTTATGTATCTGTGAACTTCAAGGTCAGTGCTATAATGAAAAATTAAGCTAAAGCTCCTTGAGGATATATTGGGTGTGTGGAATGACCTTGGACAAAGTTTTTACAGTTACTATTTAGTGTAGGCGGGCGAGTACAAGCCTGTCATATAGTTGCTGTGGGAGAGAACACAATAGCTCTGTGCTCATTGCTCACTGTAGGTGGGGAACATAATGCTACTGTGAAGAATGCTTGTCAAAGATGAGGGAAGCAAAGTAGCTGGTGTGGGTGGCAGGGTCCAGCATGTCTGGAGCAAACTGGTGCTAGTCAACACTTTGTAGAGGGAAAAACGCAACTGGTAAGACCTGTACTCCACACACAGGTAGGTGATTTGGGACTGGGATCACACAGACCCCACCTTTGCCTTTTGAACATTAACAAGGGTCAAACAACTCAGTACTCAGAGTATCGTGCTCCATCCTATGAATTATTATATGCTATATGCCAGCTGGAGCATGGGCTGAATGGCCTAATTCTGTCCCTATATATTATGGTCTGAAGGTTTAACCAATACTGAATGCTTGACTTAAAAGGTGGAGTATTGAATTTGCAGAACTGTCTGTCACTTGAATAGGGAAGACTTTCAGCACCTTCAACTGAATAATTCTATAGAACAGAATGGGAAGTCAGATAATTTTCTCTGACAGGAAAGCATTGATACTGAGCTATCTGAAGGAAAACTGCTGAAACAGCAGAGAAGTAGTTAAAGATACCTCACTTACCAGTCATCTGTATCGAATGAAGATTTTTTGTGCCATGTTAGTTGACACTAAGATAGGTGGCATTGTGGAAAATGAAGTAGGTTTTCAAAACTTGCAGAGAGATTTAGGCCAGTTAGAAGAGTGGGCTGAACGATGGCAGATGGAGTTTAATGCTGATAAGTGTGAGGTGCTACATTTTGGTAGGAATAATCCAAATAGGACATACATGATAAATGGTAGGGCATTGAGGAATGCAGTAGAACAGTGTGATCTAGGAATAATGGTGAATAGTTCCCTGAAGGTGGAACCTCATGTGGATAGGGTGGTGAAGAAAGCTTTTGGTATGCTGGCCTTTATAAATCAGAACATTGAGTATAGGAGTTGGGATGTAATATTAAAATCGTACAAGGCATTGGTGAGGCCAGATTTGGAGTATTGTGTGCAATTCTCGTCACCAAATTATAGGAAAGATGTCAACAAAATAGAGAAAGTACATAGGAGATTTACTAGCATATTACCTGGGTTTCAGCACCTCAGTTACAGTGAAAGGTAGAACAAGTTAGGTCTTTATTCTTTGGAGTGTAGAAGGTTGAGGGGGGACTTGATAGAGGTATTCAGAATTATGAGGGGGATAGGCTTTTTCCATTGAGAGTAGGGGAGATTCAAACAAGAGGACATAAGTTGAGAGTTAAGGGGGAAAACTTTAGGGGTAACACGAGGGGGAACTTCTTTACTCAGGGAGTGGTAGCTGTGTGGAATGAGCTTCCAGTAGAAGTGGTAGAGGCAGGTTCGATTTTGTCATTTAAAAAAAATTGGATAGGTATATGGACAGGAAAGGAATGGAGGGTTATGGGCTGAGTGCAGGTAGGTGGGACTAGGTGAGAGTAAGCGTTCGGCACGGACTAGAAAGGCCGAGATGGCCAGTTTCCATGCTGTAATTGTTATATTGACACAGTTATAGGTCACAAACATGAGGAAATCTGCAGACACTGGAAATCCAACCAACACACACAAAGTGCCCGAGGAAATGGAAAAGAGTAAACAGTTGTCAGGTTGGGCCAATAGGATGAAGGGTCCTGATGAAGGGTCTTGGCCCAAAACATCGACTATGCTTTCTTCCATAGATGCTGCCTAGCCTGCTGAGAGCCTCCAGCATTTTGTGTGTGTTGCTTTACAGTTATAGGTCAGACAGGATAAAGATGACAGGTTCTTCCCCTGAAGAAATTAGTGTTTTAAGAATAATCTTGATTGCCATTTTTGATGCCAGTTTTAGTTCCAGATGTACTTAACTACTTCCCTTTAAATTTCCAAGGTTACCGGGGTGTAATGCATGGGGAAGCACAACAGCATAGTGATTAGTGCAATTCCTTTAGAGCGCCAGTAATTACTGATCGGGGTTCAATTCCCTCCACTGTCTATAGGGAGTTTGCATGTTCTCCCCTTGAACAAGTGGGTTTCCTCCAGGTGCAATGGTCCTCCCACATTCCAAAGGTGGGGTTAGGCTGAGTAAGTCGTGGGCATGCAATGTTGGCATGGAGCCATTTGCAGGTTATACCCAGCACATCACAAACAATGAAGAAAATGATGCATTTCAGTGTATTTTATGATGTACATGTGAGAAATAAAGCAAATATTTAATCTTTATCTTTAACACAAAGTCTTGTTTACAGAAGAACTGCTTGGTTGTGGAAACAGTAACTTAACCATTGCATTAACATAGCAACTGTTGGCTCATTAGCATTTAATATTATTAATCCTGCATTCTCAAATTCCTGGTCTTCATCTTGTATCATTTTATG
Organism: Hypanus sabinus; assembly: GCF_030144855.1. Lineage (NCBI taxonomy): Eukaryota > Metazoa > Chordata > Chondrichthyes > Myliobatiformes > Dasyatidae > Hypanus > Hypanus sabinus. Next base: position 24,637,629 of record NC_082714.1, on the reverse strand, counting down.
TATCTGCTTCGACATAATTCATAATTCACTGAATGCCTGCCTACCACTTGTGATTTAGAACTGCTGTTCAATTGAGAATTCCTAATGGGTTTCATTTCCTGTAAGTTTTAGAGCATTCCTGTGAGAAAAGAATCTCACAATCCATTAATTTGCTCTCATTGATGAGGTCATTGCAGGTTCTTATGCCACGGCAAGATTTCCCTCAATCTCACCTGTCCTTGAAAATGTTTCTGCGAACAAACATAGGCTGCAGACATTTGTGCAAAACTGTATCTCATCCAGAGAAGGGGTGTAGCAGCTGCCACAAAGAAGGCTCCATTCATTGTGAAAAACAGATAGATTGGAGTGTTTACTTTGACCTTGTCTGCAACTGCACACCCTTCAGTCTGTGGTTTGCCACAAAAAAATGCAGACAGTAGTGATTAAAAATTTGAGTGGTGGTGCTCATACAGAGACAGATCCCTATGCCACGTCCAATAATTATATTAACATTTCTACTTAAACAAAGAATCATGCTGGAGATCATATCTGCAAGCTTCCTAATTAGTGAATGGCTTTCAGCAATCATGCTCGTTGTTGGTTACCAGTCTCAAACAATGTACATTTCTTGGCTGAGAAATGGAAAAATCAAGCCAAATATCAGACATTAGTTATTATAATGAAGAACATTGTGGAGATATAAGTAACTGGGAATTCCTGGACCACATGCTGATGGAAGAGCAATGCTGTTGCATCAACAACAATGACCTTTAGCTTGGACTTTAAAGCAAGACAAGAATAACCAAGTTCAGAGTGATGAGGGCTCCTAGTCAGTGTGGTAAAGAAGCAGGTTCAAGGCATCCCAAGATTGTCCTTATGATCTGTTTAACTCTTGAGATATCGATAGTTGGAACTTGATCAGGATACTTCTGAATCCAGATATTAGCTAGTAATTTAAACTATCAAAGTGACTTTAAGAGAAAGACACTTCAATGGCTTTGATGTGCTGAAAAAGATTGAAATTTCTGTTCTGTGTTCCAACTATCACAAAGGCAAATTGGTTCCGCATAGCACAACACTAAATCACTCGCAACAACAGAGAGAGAAAGCAAGCAGATGGTTACATATGACCACTTTTAAAGTGATGCCAAACAATATCATGTGTTGCACCTTCTCATCTCCCAATTTTATTTTTTGTCATACTTCTGAAGCCTCCTCATTCACTTTGTAGCTTCCCTCCAAAGCTTCTATAGACTGGTGAAACCATTCCCCACAGCATTATTCATTAGAGGACCAAAGATCTTATTGCTTTGATTATTTCTATGAAGCAAAGCATCACGGATTACTGTCAGATCATCTGATTCATGAATCAAAATTGGTATGAACAGGAAATCAAGCAGAGCTTCCTGGTCATATCACTTCTTAACCCTGGCATTGGCCAACCTGGATTGTTCTCTTTTCAATCTGTGTACCATACTGTAAATGTTGAACCTTCTAAATAATGTGCAAACCATTTTGCTCATATTTTACCAGTCAGGATTCTGAATTAGCATCTCTCTCACTGTATAATATAATTAATATAAATTTCTAATGAGCACAAGGCAGCACTCTGGATTTCAACTTGATTTGAATATAGTGTAAGAATTATTCTGAGACAAGAATGATGATTAGTTTGCTCTACTGACATGTAAAAACATAACAATTAAGGACCGAAACAGATTTATCACTTAATTTGTACCTAACTATCCTTCCCAAACTGCATTCCTTTCCTGGGGAAATTACATTGATTTTATTGGGAAAAGTTGCTGTAGATTTTATTTCCCCCTCTCTCCAAAGAGAACTTTGTAAGCAAATTGACTCTGCTGGATAATCAACTGCCTGTTTTGCACAGATGTAAAGTTCACACCATCTCTAACTCTTTGGTTGACAAGGTAGTTCTTTTTTCTATTTCTTCAATACTAGAGTGAAAGTCACAAGCAAAACCAACATTTATTGCCCATATCTAACAGAGGATAAGTGTCAATCATGTTCATAAACCAAGAGTTGCATAATGAACCACATGAGTAATGTCTCTTTCTCTGAAGGATGCTAGTGACACAGGTAGGTTTTATGGCGTTCCAGTAATAGACAATAGGTGCAGGAGTAGGCCATTCGGCCCTTTGAGCCAGCACCCCCATTCTCTGTGATCATGGCTGATCATCCACAATCAGTACCCCATTCCTGCCTTCTCCCCATATCCCTTGACTCTACTATCTTTAAGTCTTTATCTTTAGTGGAGACTCCACTATCTCCACTATCTAACTCTTCCTTGAAAGCATCCAGAGAATTGGCCTCCACTGCCTTCTGAGGCAGAGCATTCCACAGATAATATTATAGTTGCCACCAATAAGTGTAGCTTTTTATTCTAGACATAATTTCCACTTGAACTTAAACTTCCCAGTTGCCATATTGCCATTAGGTGCTCTATCTGATTAAAAGTGCTGGCATTACCCCTGCCACCATATGTACAGTACATATAATCATATATACATGGTTTTCAATTAGCATACCTAGAGGTTTCAAGAGGTTAGTTCTTCAATACTGGCCCAGATTGACCTCACATAACCAATATAATCTCAGCCCAACAATGAGGAATTATTCTCTTTCAAGAATTACCTAGATGAGCATCTGAATCACTAATGGATAGAAGGTTACAGATGAGTGCTGGTAAAGAGAATGAGTATAAGTAATTTCTTGCCTGTCAGTAGGAATGGGGTGGACCAAAGGACATGTTTCAGTGTTGTTAAGGCAAACAATGAGAGCTCTTCAGAAGAGTTTCTCAGTTAAATCCTATTCATTTTTGTGGGTATTATTTTCTTAAATATTCCTTGTGTAGTTTTGATTATTAAGTTGTTCCAGTAACCATGTCAAGGTCTCCTAACCAGGCAAGGTGATACTTTTGCAATACCCTTTTGAATTCTCTTCCTTGTTTATCTTGTCTTGTGATGCAGTTTCTTCCTATATACCTCATTCAAATCAACAGAATGGGGGCAGAACTTTTATCATCCATTCAAATAGTTTTTGGAGCTTTACAGAACATTGGAATAGGAATTGGATTTTCAGTCCCTCACTCTTGACTGCTCTGAAATCTAACATTACATACCCATTAAAATACTGGATGCACTCAACAGAGAAATAAAGGGTTATCCCTTCAATCAGACCGAGAGGGATGAGACAACAAGAAGTTACAGAGAGATAAAAACAGAGATGCTGGAAATACACACTAATTCCCCCTAATAACTCAACATTTTTCACTGAACTACTCTTCGAGATTCCATATATTACAACCTACCATGAGCAATCCCTCCCCATTATTTAACCTTCACTGTCCAACTATCTTGCATTCCTCCAGTGTGTCTGTCCTTCACAAAATATGAACTCACAGAACGCACAGTACTTCAGTTGAGGTCCAACCAGCTGTAATGTATCCTCTAACTTTTAAATTACAGATGTCTAGATTTAATCAGCATTCCATTAGTCTTTCTGATTATTTTCTGCGTATGCCATTTTTTAAAATCTTTGTTTCCTGCTTTAGTCTAGCTGCCTTAACTGGGTTCTAGCAGCACTTGGGTAAATGGCCCAGTTCTGTAGAGCGATAAAATTTAGTGTTCTTACAAAAACATGTGTCTGGAAAATGATCAATCATACTGGACGCCCAACAGCTTATTCACTTAGCAGCTGCTACACGTGTTGGTCTGTACCTTGTTAACATTCCAAGCAGCAACCTCCAGCATTAGAGATCTTCCAGACTGAGTCTGTTTCTGGAAACCGTGTATTCTGGCTAACATTTCTGTTCCATAGATAAATCTTTCTTTTATTGCTTAATCACGTCATGTTCTGAACAGTTTCCTCAGATCTAATGCAATCATAAAAAATCGATTCATCCCCTTGCCTCCTGTGGTTAAACCTGAACCAACCAACAATATGAGTGACCCCAGACTCAGAAGCTTCTTCAGCATTTGTGGAGAGTGGTAGGGTGAGCAAGGAAAGCTTGCATTTATACAGCGCCCATTACAGTGGAATAATTCTGTGGCATAATCACTGATATTGTTTTGGAGACTTCTCTTACATTTTGTCCTTGGACTGGGCAAGAGGAAATGGATTTCTTTATCAATGTATATGTTGTAGGTCCGCAAAATTGTTAAGCAGCACATACAATATGCTGGAGGAGCTCAGCAGGCCAGGCAGTACCTATGGAAAAGAGTACGGTCGACAGTTTGGGCCAGGACCCTTCAAAATTGTTGTCATTTTGTCACCTCTTGCAAGTCTGTGTGCCAGAAGATGAAATTTTATATTTTTGTACCAACTTATCCTAGATTGATTTTTTGGGAGGAGGGAGATGCCCTTTGAGGCAAGATTGAGAAGAATGCAATTGTAGTCCTGGAGATAAGAAGACTGAGACAATTACGATTCCATGTAAAATTGATCAGGTAGATGCTATGAAGCTATTTCTCAGAATAGAATGTCTAAACAAGGGGGAATATTCTCAGGATAAGTGTTCAGCCATACAGAGCAGGAGTGTTTGCTCAGAATTCCAATTCTATTGATTTCCTAACCTGAACAGGTTATGATAATCAGATATTCAAGGATGAGATCTATTGATTTTTGGAACTGAGGAGTCTGGGAAACAGGAAAAGGGAACTGAGTTGCAGGATTATCCATGATCTCATAACATGACTGACATAATGAATTTATGTCCACTCCACTCCTTTTTATGATCCTACTTTTCCTTCCCCTCATTCCCTTCCATTGACCAGTGGTGTCAATGTAGAATAGATGCGGTATTTCAACATGGAATAGGCTTGTTATAGAACTAATATGCACCCTGAAATGTAGTTTCTCGTATTGAGAAACGACAACATAGGACCAACAGTCCTGGAGTGAGAGGTGTGAAATGTGAAAGGAGATTTTAGTGTTGGTTTTAAAAAGACTGCTCTGCGATCCGAGGAATGAAAAGCAAGTGGTGTGATCAATCTTAATATTCCAGTTCAGTGCCTTTGGATGTGAAAGACAATATATACATGCAAATTCTTTCCATCTCCTCTTCCTATTTATCCCAAATTGTTTTTGATTTAGCTCTCCACCTTGGAGAACCAACGTCTCCACTCATTTCATGATCCGCGTTGGAAAGGATGGCTAATACCAACCCCCTGAGATAAATGTTAACATCAGGGTTTATATTTTAACCTACTTTGATCTATGGAGAATGTCTTTAGCAATTCTTGACTGACATGATTGCAATCTTTAAGCAGCTGGTTTGAATCAAAAACAGTAAAACAATAACACCAGATGGCACTGCCAAAGGTCATCCTGGTGTGCCCCACTAACTGCTATAAACTGAAAACTAAAAATAGTTTACAACCTGTTTTTTATCTAAAAAGGCAACGCATACACAAGTAACCAAGACATGTACGTCAGCACTCCCACTCCTGATCATACTCTCACTTTCTTGCCCACGCTCTCACCTCCCACACACTTTGCAATATTTCTCCCACTTTCTAAAGTTAAATTACAATCTCTATGATCAACCCTGGCCAGAATGACTCAGAAACCCTCCACATTATCCTAAGGATCATAACATGATAACGACCAAAGCAGTGAGGATGGAATTTTGAACTATGCTGTAAGTCATCATTCTATTGGGGCGCCTGTGTTAAACCTGACACTGGAGTCCAAGCTGAGTCCAAGCTGGATTCCAGGTGACCAATTCCACTTGTATACTTCTGGGCAGTCTAGAGCCCAAGGTAGCCAAAGGGAAAAAGGACAGATTTAGTCAGAAGTAGTTAGATTTGCACTAGAAGCGGCTGCAGAGAAAGGATTTATAGGAGTCATAAGAAAAAGTATAGCATGGAAACAGGCCCTTTCACCAATCGAGTTTGTGCCATCAAACAAACATCCTTGTGGAAATCGAACACCTATCCTAATTTATTCTGCCCACTTCCCCATCAAGTCCACCCAGTTCCACACTCAACCACACTCTAGGGGCAACTTACAGCAGCCGATTGCACCAGCAACCTGCATTCCTTTGGGATGTGAGAGAAAAATGGGGCACCCAGGGGAAACTGGCATGGTCACAGGAAGAGCATGCAAGCTCCGCACAGACAGCACCGGATGTGAGAGTTGAAATTGAATGACTGGAACGATGAGTGAGCAGCTTCACCAGCTGCATCAGCTTGCGGGGGGTCTCGCTGGAGGGACTAAGCTCCCTTTCAGCAAAACCCATGAATAAGTTGGTAGATTGGTTTATTATTGACACATATAAAAGTACAGTGAAAAACATCTATGCATATCATTTCATCACATCAGTACACTGAGGTAGTACAAGGGAAGGCTATAACAGAACACAGAATAAAGTATTACAGTTTCAGAGAAAGTGCAGTGCAGGCAGACAATAACATGCAAGGCCATAACTAAGTACTTTGTGAGGTCAGTAGTCCATGTTAACATCTTATTAATGCTTACCTATGGTCTTCTTATGTTCTGGAATCTCAGCCACACTATTCCCCTTGCCAGAAGGTACACTGAACAGTGACCAATAGTGCCATTTTCATCTCTGCAGAGGGGGGCACACTGGTTTTACACACCCGCTCATCAGTGAGGGTTAAAATTGAGGTTGGCATGATATGTTCATGGTGGTCAGTTGGCTGATATTAACTGCCCTCCTGCCCGGTTTCTGCCAGGCTGGAGTGGTTAAAATTGCCCCTCCCAGTGACAATAAGGTTCTTCCAAGATGAGCACATTGTGTAGTCTCTGCCAATAGCCACCTCCGCAGAGTATCTATTTTTGCTGCGATAGTGTAGTCTCATGGTATTTTTAAATCATCTCTTTTTCCTCACGCAGAGTGACAAAGAAAATCTTTATAAAGATGCCATATTGACAGTAAATTTGACATTTTGACAGATTTGAAGCAGAGCTATTTTTACTTAAATAATGTGATTTTGTTGTATATTCAAAGGAGTCACTAGTTCTTCACATCAGGGAGGCAAAGAGATTTCTTACTGCAATGGCAAGAAGATTGTAGATGATTTTCAAGAGAGTTGAGGTTATTTGAACTTTAAGCTAGACTTGTTCTTTATGCTGGGTTTTCTAATGGTGTTTGCTATTGCACAGCAGTTTGCCTAGGATTGTTACACTTTCTGACCTCTGGGGAAGATATCTCAATTGTAGAGGCCAATATAATAAAAAATAGAACAGTACAGCACAGTACAGGCCCTTTGGCCCATGATATCTGGCCTGTTAACCTAGTCCAAGACAAATATAATGCTTCCCTCCTACCTAACCCTTCATTTTCCTGTCATCCATATGCCTATAATCTAAGAATCTCTTAATGCATTTCCGCCTACCACCACCCCTAGAGCACGTTCCACATACTTACCACTCTCTGTGTGGGGAGTGGGAAAAACTACCTCTGACACCTATACTTTTCTCCAATCAGCTTAAAATTATGACTTCTCATATTGGCCATTTTTTGCCCTGGGAAAAAGACACCGGCTGTCCATTTTATCAGGACTCATCATGTACATCTCTCATCCTCCCTTGCTGTAAAGAAAAAAAAACTCCCTCTAACTTTCCACATGAGAAATGTTCTCTAACGTTCCCTGGTGAATTTCTTCTGCACACCCTCTAAAGCGTCCACATTCTTTTAATAACGAAGAATCGTGAAGAATTGAACACAATACTAGACCCAGCACAACACAAAGAATGGCAGAAATGTTTCAGTAAATCCTTTGTTTGAGAATTCCTTCTGAAGTGAAGGTGCAAGTTGGACAAATGGTGGAACATGTTATCATTTCTGAATTATGTGAGAAATATGGTGAAGTTCCTTCAATCTTACCCAAGAAGATGATATAACAGCAGCCACATCAGACCCCCTGGTATCTCTGTCAGATGACTCCTTCTGAGAAAGCTAAAGCCTTGATGTCTTTCTTAGTGTGGTGCCAACGAATATCAAACTAAAATATGACTTGTGCTGTCATAAAATGTGTTGAAATAACCTGTACTTATTTTCAATTTAGTCATCTAAGAGGTGGCATAAAGACCAACTTAAACAGGGCCAGACTTCCTCCCAGGAGCAATTACTAGTAAGACTTTATATTTGGATTTCATTTAGATTTTAACCATTCACAGTTATGGGTTGGTGTGAATTTGTGCGAACTACACATTGAAACATTCCATAGCTGACTTCCTAAAGTGCTAGAATGTTCTACTGTTAACTTCGCTTCTTGCAAGCATGCCTCTCTTTCTAAACATGATACAAGGGAAATACTTGAATTAAATCTTCCACTTACATCACTTTGCAGAGACATACTCTCAAACCATTGCTGCAGAAATGTAAAAAAGCTGTCTAAAGAAAGTTATTTGTTAGTTAAAGCCAGAACTGAGTGGCATTCCATAACCCCTGTGAAATGGCATTTAAATTATAGAATATTTTATCATTGACACCTTGCTATTTTATTCATTGTGTTGTCTCTTCAATCCAAGTCATTCCGTTGTTAGATTATTTTAATGTAGGTCAAGAAATAATTACCTTATTGATCCTTAGCGCAGGCCATGAATGATTTAATTGAACCTGGCCAAGCTCAGAAAAAGCTATTGTAAGAAAGTCATCTCATTTCCTAAAATAGTATCTGAGCCAAGATCCACTGCCTTTTCTCAAATTGTATAATTCTCAAATTTTGAAAGGTTTAGTGGCTTGTATTGTTCAATTCTTCTAGATGATTCCTGTAAAACTGAAATTTCCAGAAGCATGCAAAAGGTCAGTCATACTCGAAAAACTAAGAATGTTATGATTTTCATCTTATTTCATCTTGATTATCCAATGTACTTCATGTAGCAAGTTAGGATTTCATATCAACTTTTACTGTGCTGTGGTTGAATAATTCTATTGTAGACTCTAAATGTTTCCCAGAGGATAACATAGTGACATTTTCTTTTTACATTTGAAAAAATTCAAAACAAAACGTGAACTGAGCTCGTTTGCAGGAGCAGGGTGCCTACAGTTTATCCATCTCCGGAATATTGCACAACTATCTCCCAGATGGGCCAGATGGCCTAATTCTGCTCCTATATCTTATGGTTTTATGACAAGAGAATACTTTTTTTTGGTTTACAGAAAGGCCATTCAGATCTAGGAGCAGAAATGTGGGGATTTCAGAATTATTATGCTTCAACCTTTGTCTCTCAACATTTCTGCCACTGTGATCACTACATGTGGCATGTAAGTGGGCCCAAATTCCATCCAGCGTACGGCTTCTTTGAGTCAACTTGGGAAAGTTATACAAGCAATTCCTGCACTGTTGTGTGGGGAAAAGTTATATTCTATATTGTACTTTTCTATAATGCAAAGCCATGTCAACTGTTTTTCAACAAATCCAGGTGTTTCTTGTATTGTTTTTATTTTTTCTGCATTTCTTTGAGAGTAAAATTTATTCCATATTCTCAAATTTTTGGGCAGTGGTTGAAGTTTTTAAGGGTAGTTTTGTGTACCCAAATAGTCATAATGCATGGGTCATCTATTGAAAGTTCCTAGAAGCAACACTAATGGTCCTGACCTGTCTCACATTTGGATGCTAATATTGTCCTTTTCTCATTAATTGGTGCCCAGTTGGTGGTGCCTCTGAGCTCAAATCAAAATCCAGTTGTAAATCTGGATGGACGTTTGAAGGCTCCTGGCTCTCCAAGGTCACAGTTTTTCTGATGCCCTGCTCATCATCACCATCATTACATGCTGCATCGTATCACATGGGTGATCATGGGTTTGGTCGTGATTGTTCCCAGAAAATTTTTTCCATAGAAGTGGTTTGCTATTTCCTTCTGGGCAGTGTCCTTACAAGAGAGGCAACCCCAGCCATTATCAATACTCTTCAGAGATTGTCTGCCTGGCGTCGGTGGTTGAATAACCAGGATTGGTGATATGCACCAGTTGCTCATGTGACCCTAACTGGGTGACTAAATAGGTGCTACATCTTGCCTAAGGGTGACCTGCAAGCTAGTGAAGGGACAGAGTGCCTTACACCTCTTTCAGTAGAGAAACATCTTCACACCGCCACCCTGCTCTATGCTTAAATAGTGCAAGCAACCATCCAGTTGACTCTTGACTAGGAAATGTTGTGCTTCTGGCAGTGTTGGTTGACCAGATGGAAGTTCTGGATAATGAATCTGTCACTGGCACTGCCTCTGGTGAGAGAATTCCAGATGCCAGTTCAGCCAGCTTTGACCCCATCCTTTGCATCCTACCTTGGTTACATCTTATGCCCACCTCTAGACCTTAGATTCCCCCACCATAGGAAATATCCTCTTCACATCCACTCTATCAAGGCCTTTCACCTGGCTCGGAACTTGGTTGCAATTTAAGGAGGTAGAAGTTTAGCGCATCCTGCTTATGTCTCAAATTCAAATATTTTGTTCATCCTTGAAAGAGTGTTCATTTAAATAAATATCAAAATAAGGGATAAAATTCCAACTTCATATTCCCAGTGGGGTGCCCCACCAGTTGGTGACACATCACACATTCTGACATACTGTGCATGTTTTTACAAGTAGTTGGATTAATGGATAGAAAATCGTACAACAGCATGCAGCCAAGTTTCATAATCTAGACCCAACAACAAGGCTCCCTGCCAAGATTGCAGTCAGAAAGTTAGCACTTTACCATCAGCTTGGCTCACTTGGCCGCTTTCTCATCTCAAAGTATGGCTCAGACCTCAGTTTGGACCATTACAGAGAGAGTGATCCTCCTATGCAACCCTCCAAGAATCGGTGGTCATCTCCAAGCCCAGCCTTGCACATCTTTCTAGTGTATATAATCTCCATGTAACCTGGTCTCCTCCTCCACTTCTCCTGTCTATAGTCCCCACATAACCCAGCCTCAGTCTCCTCCCTGGACAAATTCACAGCAGTTGCATGACTCCTGCATGCAGTTAGCAAAGCTTCCATGCATTCTTAGAGCTCTGCCATCATATTAATGACATGAGTGTTCAAAGGGGTTATACAGCAAGTACTCTATCCTGTAAGGAGTTGTTGTGATACCACTTTGGTACGGTGAGAACATCTGTGAACCATCCTTGTCAATACGACAATACCCTTCCTCAGCTCCAAAATGGCTGCTGTGGCATCAAGTTGGAGTTCCACAGTGATAAGTATACTGATCAGCCTGTTCACTCAATGCATTTCCAACTGTACAGAAGCCAACTCCTCCAGTATGGTAAACACAGTAAGGCGGAACTACAGCATTGTGAAATTTATGATAATGCATTTTGGTAAAAGGAACAATAGTGTGGACGATTATCTAAATGGTGAGAAGGTTCATACATCAGAGGTGCAAAAGGACTTAGGAGTCCTCATGCAAGGCTCCCAGAGGTTAACTTTTAGGTTGAGTCTGTGGAAAAGAAAGCAGGAGAAATGTTGGCATTTATTTCAAGAGGAGTAGAATATAAAAGCAAGGAGATAATGCCGAGACTTTATAAAACACTAGTCAGGCTGCATTTGGAGTGTTGTCAAAAATTTTGGGTCTCATATCTCAGAAAGGATGTGTTGTCACTGGAGAGAGTCCAGAAGAGGTTCACAAGGATGATTCTGGGAATCGAGGAGTTAACATGTGAAGTGTGTCTGGCAACTTTGAGCCTGTATTTACTGGAATTTAGAAGAATGCAGGAGGATCTCATTGAAACCTACCAAATGTTGAAAGGATTAAATATAGTGGATGTGGAGAGGCTTGTTTCCTGTGGTGGGGGTATCCAGAATAAGAGGGCACTGCCTTAAAATTGAGGGTGACCTTTCAGAACAAGGTAAGGAGGAATTTTTTTAGCTAGAGAGCTGTGAATCTATGGAATGCTCTGCCACAGACTGCAGTAGAGGCCAAGTCCATGCTAGTGTCGCTGACTGAGAAAGCAAAACATCGAGACAGCGGATGCGGCCTCTGTACTCGGGCAATATCTCTCTCCTCCTCCCTCCCCCACTCGCCCACTCCCTCATTTCCCCTCCACTCCAGATTCTCAGGTTGAAGACCCTTGGAATAAGAGTGTTGCAGCAGATTGTGACATCATAATAGCGAGCTGTTTGATTTGTTGGTCCGCCCTCACAGTGTGGAAGGGCGCACCTGTCTAGAGAGAGAGAGAGAGAGAAAAAGAGCCTGTGGCATGTCAAATTGTCAGGTAAATAATAATTTTTGCTGACTGCAGATCGTGATGCTTCCTGCTGAAGTGGGAGGGGAAGGGGGTTGTTCATGTTTTGTGCATGGGAGGGGAGACTGGGGGCTTCGGGGCTCTTACTTCTTTTTGTCAGTCATTCTTTGAGGTTCTCTTCCATTTCCATGCATGTACACAAAGAGTAAGAATTTCAGGTTGTATACTGTATACATTTTCGGATGTTAAATGGAACCATTGAACACAAGAGATTCAGCAGAAGAAGCATAAAAATATAGAAAACCTACAGCACAATACAGGCCCTTCGGCCCACAAAGTGGTGCTGAACATGTCCCTACCTTATAAATTACTAGGCTTACCCATAGCCCTCTATTTTTCTAAGCTCCATGTACCTATCCAAAAGTCTATTAAAAGACCTTATTGTATCCGCCTCCACCACTGTTGCCGGCAGCCCATTCCACACACTCACCACTCTCTGAGTAAAAAGCTTACCTCAACTAGAGAGCAGGCCATTCTAGATTGGGCATTGAGCAATGAGGAAGGGTTAGTTAGCAATCTTCTCATGGGAGGCCCCTTGGGTAAGAGTGACCATAATATGGTGGAATTCTTCAGTAAGATGGAGAGTGACATAGTTAATTCAGAAACAAAGGTTCTGAACTTAAAGAAGGGTAACTTTAAAGGTATGAGACGTGAGCTAGCTAAGACAGACTGGCAAATGATACTTAATGGTTTGACGGTGGATATGCAATGGCAAGCATTTAAAGATTGCATGGGTGAACTACAACAAGTGTTCATCCCAGTTTGGTAAAAGAATAAACCAGGGAAGGTAGTGCACCCATGGCTGACGAGGGAAATTAGGGATAGTATCAATTCCAAGGAAGAAACATACAAGTTAGCCAGAAAAAGCGGCACACCTGAGGACTGGGAGAAATTTAGAGTCCAGCAGAGGAGGACAAAGGGCTTAATTAGGAAAGGGAAAAAAAATAATGAGAGAAAGCTGGCAGGGAACATACAAACTGACTGTAAAAGCTTTTACAGATATGTGAAAAGAAAAAGATTGGTTAAGGCAAATGTAGGTCCCTTACAGTCAGAAACAGGTGATTTGATCATGGGGAATATGGACATGGCAGACCAATTGAATAACTACTTTGGTTCTGTCTTCACTAAGGAGGACATAAATAATTTTCCAGAAATAGTAGGGGACCGAGGGTCTAGTGAGATGGAGGAACTGAGGGAAATACATGTTAGTAGGGAAGTGGTGTTAGGTAAGTTGAAGTGATTAAAGGCAGATAAATCCCCAGGGCCAGATGGTCTGCATCCCAGGGTGCTTAAGGAAGTAGCCCAAGAAATAGTGGATGCATTAGTGATAATTTTTCAAAACTCCTTCAATTCTGGATTAGTTCCTGAGGATTGGAGAGTGACTAATGTAACCCCACTTTTTGAAAAAGGAGGGAGAGAGAAACCGGGGAATTATAGACTGGTTAGCCTGACATCGGTGCTGGGGAAAATGCTAGAGTCGGTTACCAAAGATGTGATAATAGCACATTTGGAAAGAGGTGAAATCATCGGACAAAGTCAGCATGGATTTGTGAAAGGAAAATCATGTCTGATGAATCTTATAGAATTTTTTGAAGATGTAACTGGTAGAGTGGATAGGGGAGAACCAGTGGATGTGGTATATTTAGATTTTCAAAAGGCTTTTGACAAGGTCCCACACAGGAGATTAGTGTGCAAACTTAAAGCACACAGTATTGGGGGTATGGTATTGATGTGGATAGAGAATTGGTTGGCAGACAGGAAGCAAAGAGTGGGAGTAAATGGGACCTTTTCAGAATGGCAGGCAGTGACTAGCGGGGTACCAGAAGGCTCAGCGCTGGGACCCCAGTTGTTTACAATATATATTAATGATTTAGACAAGGCAATTAAATGCAGCATCTCCAAGTTTGCAGATGACACGAAGCTGGGCAGCGGTGTTAGCTGTGAGGAGGATGCTAAGAGGATGCAGGGTGACTTGGATAGGTTAGGTGAGTGGGCAAATTCATGGCAGATGCAATTTAATGTGGATAAATGTGAGGTTATCCACTTTGGTTGCAAGAACAAAAAAAAAGATTATTATCTGAACGGTGGCCGATTAGGAAAAGGGGAGGTGCAATGAGTCCTGGGTGTCATTGTACACCAGTCATTGAAGGTGGGCATGCAGGTACAGCAGGCAGTGAAAAAAGCAAATGGTATGTTGGCATTCATAGCAAGGGGATTCGAGTACCGGAGCAGGGAGGTTCTACTGCAGCTGTACAAGGCTTTGGTGAGACCACAGCTGGAGTATTGTGCGCAGTTTTGGTCCCCTAATCTGAGGAAAGACATTCTTGCCATAGAGGGAGTACAAAGAAGGTTCACCAGATTGATTCCTGGGATGGCAGGACTTTCATATGAAGAAAGACTGGATCGACTAGGCTTATACTCGCTGGAATTTAGAAGATTGTGGGGGGGTGGAGGATCTTATTGAGACATATAAAATTCTAAAGGGATTGGACAGTCTAGATGCAGGAAGATTGTTTCCAGTGTTGGGGGGAGTCCAGAATGATGGGTCACAGTTTAAGGATAAAGGGGAAGCCTTTTAGGACCGAGTTGAGGAAAAACTTCTTCACACAGAGAGTGGTGAATCTGTGGAATTCTCTGCCACAGAAAACAGTTGAGGCCAGTTCATTGGCTATATTTAAGAGGAAGTTAGATATGGACCTTGTGGCTAAAGGGATCGGGGGTATGAAGAGAAAGCAGGCACAGGGTTCTGAGTTGGATGATCAGCCATGATCATACTGAATGGCGGTGCAGGCTCGAAGGGCTGAATGGCCTACTCTTGCACCTATTTTCTGTGTTTTCTATGTGTCTATGACATTTCCTCTGTACTTGCTCCCCATCACCTTAAACCTGTGTCCTCTTGTGGCAACCATTTCAGCCCTGGGAAAAAGCCTCTGACTATCCACACGATCAATGCTTCTCATCATCTCATACACCACTATCAGGTCACTTCTCATTCTCCGTCGCTCCAAGGAGTAAAGGCCGAGTTCACTCAACCTATTTTCATAAGACGTGCTCCCCAGTTCAGGCAACATCCTTGTAAATTTCCTCGGCACTCTTTCTATGGCTTCCACATCCTTAGGCGACCAGAACTGAGCACAGAAGCTGGAAATCTAGACCAAAGTACAAAAAATGCTGGAGGAATTTAGCAAGTCAGGCCAAGTCAGAGACCCTGTTCTGATGAAGGGTCTCAGACCGAAGCATCAACTGTCTATTCCCCTTTGTAGATGCTGCCAGAATTGCTGAGTTCCTCCAGCATTTTATTTGTGCTCCTCTATTATGATGATTGGGTCATTTTCAATTAAAAATGTACATGCTAACATGGCTACTATTGTTAGGACAAAGTGAATTACCACAGTGGCCAAAATTGACAGTGTTATTGTGCCCAGTTTTGCCCCACTCACTATAATGGGTGAACATTTCCCTCAACTCCTGGCACTTAAATCAGCCTGAGCCCGTACTTGGAATTTCACAGATGTACAAATCATTCCATACTCACCAGTCCTGAAGTAAATTAAACCAGTCAAAGATGCTATATTTCTGTAAAATACTTTTTTAAAAAAAACCTTCTGAGGTTTTATAAGGAGCTATATAAATACAAGTTTCTTTTCTCTTGTTTACCTGACAATTATCTGGGGGTTTTAAAAGTATTAAATCTTATTGAACCCCAAAAATATCAAAGCTTATTAACTTCAATTGCATTTGAAGTGAACAACCTTGTTTTCCTGTCAATAATTATTCAGGCATAATTTTTAAAACAACCCTCAAACTATACAGAACTGTGAACATCCTATCACACTGCTGAGATGGTAAGAGATTAAACAATACCTGGTTTTATTCTGCTGCCATGTAATTTTCCATTTACTTTGTACTTGTATTTAAATTTTAAATACAGGAAACACTGGGGAGGATTTTAACTCTTGTGAAGTATAACAAGTATTACAATTAAAACATAACATTGACCTGAGCATTTCTGTCATTTGGTAATTATATGTAAATTAGGCCCTAGTATTGGGTAGGACACCTAAGATATTTTAATGTCCTATTACTTATAGCAAAATATATTCCACCCAGCAGAAACAGAGACCGATAGGGACTTAAAAGTCATTGATGAGAATCTAGCAAGCATTGCCTGAGAGACTATTTCAGCAATGCTGCTCAGAGAGCACACTTTATTGAGACTGATTGATATCTATGGCAGCACCTCACAACCACTCCATGGGCACAATTTCCAGCTTTCCACTTGGGAATTGAAATTTGCCTGCCTACTTATTGCAGTCTTTCCCTCTCACTCCCAGTGCCGACGGAAGGTCGCAGCACTTCCGTTTTGTTTCTCCCTGGGAGAATTTTGCTTCAATCTGCAAAGTGTCAGGGGCAGTACAAATTGGCTACTGAATTAAGATTGTTGTCCTTTCCTTTAATCTGGACTGGAGATTAAATTAACATTCGATATCTCTCCCCAGAGATAAACAAAGCCACGTCCATTCAATATCACCTGTGAATTCTGGCACATTTGTTGTTCTAAGTTCTGGGATCTACATAATGTAAGGATGCAATTTGCACAAGGCCCATAACCATTCTGCAATCATTGTTCCACTGAGAAGTAGAATTTCCAGGCCAATGTCTCAGCTGAAATCAGAATCTACAAATGTGCATCAGGTCAAATATCAAATTGCTTGTTGTTGGAGGAGGATGAGAGGTGACTTGATCGATGTGTACAAGATAAGAGGCATAGATAAAGTGGACAGCCAGGCACTTTCTCCCTGAGCAGAAATAATTAGTACCAAAGGGCATGATTTTAGGATGATTGGAGGCAAATATAGGGGGAATGTCAGAGGTAAATTCTTTACACAGAGAGGTGGGTGCATGGAACACCCTGCCAAATACATTGGGGGCATTTAAGAAACTCTTTTACACATGGATGCTAGAAAAACTAAAAGCTATGTAAGAGGGAAAAGTGATACTGATCTTAGAGCAGGTTAAAAGATCATCACAACATAATGGACCAAAGGGCCCATACTGTGCTATAAAGTTCTACGTTTACGTTGACAGAATTCGATGGCACAGTAGCACGATGGTTAGCACAACGCTTTGCAGTATCAGTGACCCGGATTCAATTCCTGCTGCTACCAGTGAGAAGCTTGTACATTCTTCTCATGACCACGTGGGTTTTCTCTGGGTGCACCAGTTTTCCTCCCGCAGTCCAAAGATATAACATTCATGGGTTAGTTAGTCATTGTAATTCGTCCTTGATTCGGCTGGGGTTAGGTTGGGCATTGCCGGGCAGCACGGCTCGAAGGGCAGAAGGGCCTGCTCCCTGCCATATCTCAAAGAAGAAGAAAGGATTGAAGGTACAAAGAAGATCTCCAACTACTCTACCCACTCATCTCAGCTTCGCCACAATTGCGGTCATTTGGACAAATTACCACTATTAATCAGTGCAACTATTTCTAACCTATATCCTTCTCTTTTTTCTTTTAATGCAATAATCTGGCTCTGCATAGGTTGATGCATTATCAGCAAATTAAGAAAGATGAAATTGATATCAAATCAGAAGTCTTAATGAGCAGAAGATGACAGCAAGTCAGGTAAGAAGATAATGGCTCCAATTTTTTTCAGAGTGAGACCAACTATCTATTCTCCCACTTGGGTCCTCCACCTAGCAGGCTGGTCTCACAGCCTGAGACAGCTGAGTTGAAAGGTGGCACAGGCAGTAAACCTCACCCCATTTTTGTCATCTGTCAATGCTGTGAAGATTTTTCAATGTTGCTGAGTGACCCTGATTTCCAGAAAGTTAGAAGTATTAAAAAAGGAATTAAAGTTAAATCTTTAAAGCAATAATTTTAAATAAGCATTCAAAACATGTTTAAATCATTAAAATACTAAAGCAAACACAAATCGCATTAATAATTTTCTTACTATTCTTAACAGCTTCATTGCCTCGTGCAGAAGGGCTAACCTAGCACAGGATCTGTGTTCTTGCAGAAGACCCAACACAAACTGATGCTTATTTTGGTGAACTCAAGTATTTCCAGACTGAACAGCTGACAAAAACCAATGAATTAAACATTGAACAAGGTTGTAAGAGACCACTTGAAGAAGAGATATAACGAGGCTAAGTGGCTTAAGGAGGCATTACTGAGGTTAGGGCATTAGCCGTTGAAGACTTGGTGCTTGTGACAAAATAATAAATACGCAGGAAGCAAAATGTGGATGAATTGTTGGAGACTTTGGAGATGGAAGCACAGGAGATTTGAAAACTGATGAAATTTTAAATTAAGGCATTTCTTCATCAGGAGTTAATGTAGACCTGCAATCAGAGAGATAATCGTTGATTTCATTCAAAGCAGAGATGATAGATTTCAGAGCATTAAGCAAAATGGCTATGGAGCTGATGAAGAACAGAGCAGACTCAGAGAACTGGAGGGTCTGTTCCTTCTCCTATTTGTTATGTTCTTACCTTAAGTGTAAAAAGGACGATTCGAGTTGAGACATCAGTTGAGTTTGAGGGTCTTCAAGATAAGAAACAGCCGAATGAACTGGCCATCCAGGAGTGCAATAGATTGCTAAAATCTAAAGTTAACAATGCAACAACTGATGGTTTCAGCAACAGATGAGCTAATGTAGGGGCTCAGCTCAGGCATATTATAGAAATAGAAGTAGCCTTGTTCAGTAACAGCACAGGCAATGTAGTCAGTAGCTCATCTCTGGATCAGACATGACCTAGTTCCGTTTCAGAGAACTGCCAGAGAGAGGGTTGGAGTCAGCATTTAAGGTCTATTACTTGTGGAGAACATCAACAGCAATAGCTTGAATCTTCCAATAGTTAGCTGGGGAAAATTTCTACACACCCAGTGCCAGATACCAGATCATTGACATATTACATGCAGAGAGGTGGCAGATATCATTGAAGTAAAATTACATTTTCAGTTAATGGGGTAGATGGGCTATTGGGGTGGGCTTTGGGTGTAGCTTTAGGGAGCGTAACCATTGCAGATGATCCCCTGCCTCTGACTGCAGAGATCAAAATGGAACCAGGCAAGTACAATTCCATGCAGCTGAACCACACAGGCACATTGTTCTGGGCAGTTACATTAAAGACTTCAGACAAGCTGAGAGGAACAAAGAGGAAGAACCTCCTTTTATCGTAATCAAGAAAGATTTCATTAGTGGCGTTCATAACGAACGTTTTACAACTCTGACAAGGTGGAAAGTTAATTGTAGGGATTCAGACAAGGTCTTAAGCGAAGGCGAAATACATAATATAGCTTCATTATCCACCTTATAAAGGAATAAAGCCACTGTCTAATTTTAGTTGACTGGCACTGGGCCCACGGCTGAAATTAATAACAATAATATGAAAAATTAGTGAAGTAGGCATGAGATGAAAACTGTGAGCTCTGGATGACTGGCACCAGTTAGGAGAAAACTTTAACCATCTCTCTCAATCTCACATCCACAATGCTATTGCAGCTCGGGGAGTCAGAGTGCAGAGTTCAATTCCACCATCCTCTGTGAGAAAACTTGCACGTCCTTCCCGTGAGTTCAGGGGTTTCCTCCGAGTGCTACAGTTTCCTCCCACAGTCCAAAGACCTATCGGTTAGTGGGTTAATGTGACCATAAGACATAGAGGCTGAATCAGGCCACTCGGCCCATCAAGTCTGCTCTGCCATTCCATCATGGCTGATTTACTATCCCTCAAATTGTAAATTGTCCAGTAAACACAAAGTGCACTGCAGATGCTGCCGTCAAATCAACACGGACAATACACTGGATGAACTCAGCAGGTTGGGCAGCATCCGTTGAAATGAGCAGTCAACATTTCAGGCCGAGACCCTTGAAGACCTCGAGTCCTGACAAAGGATTTCGGCCCGAAACGTTGACTGCTCATTTCAACGGATGCTGCCTGACTTGCTGAGTTCATCCAGCTTTTCTACATGTAAATTGTCCAGTGATTGGGCCAGAGTTAAGTCGGTGGGTTGCTGGATAGTGCGGCTCGTAGGGACAGATGGGCCTGTTCTGCACTGTACCTCTAAAAATAAATAAATAGACACCCCACACCTTGTGTTTGACTCCCCACACAAGCTCGTACTGTAGTTCCATTTAACTTTTGCGGATATACTGTTGCTAAGGTCATTCCAGTATCACTGCTGCAGGGACTTGGCTCAGTCTTTTCCAATAACTCAGATCCTCAAGTCCTAGCACCATCCTTGTAAACTAATCCTTCTGCATCCTGACCCCAATCCTCCTAGCTTGAATGTTTTATTAGTCCATTAAGTAGAACAGAGAACAGTTCTCAAAAGATTGCAAATATATAAAGACCATTTGATTTCTCTCAGAGGCTTTGACTTGTTGATATCAGTTTTTTTAAAAAGGCAACCGTTTCGCTTCCATTTTAAACCAGTTCAATTTCCTTGCTCTTTTCCTTTTTATAGATTATTTTCCAGCATGCAGGAATTGTTGACAACAAACATTGATTATACTTAACTCTTGGTTGAATTCATGCAGAGCAAGTTCTGCCATGATTTCACCAACAAATTAGCATCAAAAGACAGCATTGCAGGGGAATTTGATCAATTGAATTGACTTTATTACTTGAGTCCTTCATATACATGAGGTGTAAAAATCCTTATGATACGCTTCCGTTCAAATGTGTAATGTGCAATTATAGTAGTTTATAATAAATATTATGTACAACAGGATAGTCAATATAATATAGATATACAGTTGCATCAACATGAATTAATCAGTCTGATGGCCTGATGGAAGAAGCTGTCCCAGAGCCTGTTGGTCCTGGCTTTCATGCTGTGGTACAGTTTCCCGGATGGCAACATCTGGAACAGTTTGTGGTTGGGTTGACTTGGGTCTCCAATGACTCTTCAGGCCCTTTTCATGCACCTGTCTTTGTAAATGTCCTGAATACACATCTACAGAAGCACCGGGCTGCCCGTACCACTCTCTGCAGAGTCCTGTGATTGAGGGAAATACAAGTTCCCATACCAGGCAGTGATGCAGCCCGTCAGGATGCTCCCAATCATGCCTCTATAGAAAGTTCTTAGAATTTGGGGGGCCTTACCTAACTTCTTCAGCCATCTGAGGTGAAAGAGGCGCTGTTGAGGTGAAAGAGGCACTGCCAGTATGTACAGACCATGTGAGATCCTCGGTGATGTTTATGCTGAGGAACTTAAAGCTGTTCACCCTCTCAACCCCAGATCCATTGATGTCAATAGGGGTTAGCCAGTCTCCATTCCTCCTGTAGTCCACAACCAGCTCCTTTGTTTTTGTGACGTTGAGGGAGAGATTGTTTTCTTGACACCACTGTGCCACTGTGGACAATAAACGTGGACAGCCTCTGTGACATCAAATTATAGTCTACTTGATAAAGTAAGATCTCAGATCTGGATCTAAGGTATCTGGCTACTAGCCGCTGTGGTCTCCTGTTCATTCCAGAATCTGGAATAACTTACAACAGATATCTTGGAACACTGGTGAGTTACCACCACTGTATCCTCCATTTTAAAAAAACCCAAAGCAATTGTCAACACCCCAGCATTATTACACTCAGCCTGCTCCGATGCATGGCGAAAATGTCTACAAACACAACACCATTTTGGTGTCAAAGTCCAGAGTCTGCAGGCCCATGTTTGCTGGACGCTGGAACTTGCCCTGGGGTTAAAGTGTTTTCTATGTGCGTGGGTGGGAGAGAGGAAAGGGGCTTCTTTTTGCTCTTGTTGCTTGCTGTGTTCTGTGTTATTCTGGCAATACTGTGGGCACATTATGTTGACACTGGAGTATTCAGTTGGGTGTGTTGATTGTTAATGCAAACGACACATTTCACTGTATGTTTTGATGTACACATGACAAATGCACACTTGCATCTTGAATCAGATTTTTGAAACAGAAACCCTAATCTAATCTATTTCATAGCATAAGATTTCTAGGACAAATAAAACACTGCAAGAATGTGCTCAAACCCTCTTTTAAAACAAAATGTTACATCCTATCAATTCATAGGACCCGGGCCCATGTCCACATGAACTGGAGAAATAACACTTGGGAAGGCACGAAGTGTCTCATAGTCTGTCAGGAGCATGTGAAGGTCAAACAGAAATGGCAGAACCTCCCAAACCCACTCCCATCAAGCACCCACTGCCACTCCTGTGCCAGAGTCTCTGAATTCACCTTACAAGCCACAGAACACAAGCAATTAATTCTTGACCGTAGGGGACTATCCAAGACAACTTTGATTAAAATTAATGCAGTCATCCCACCCTGCAAACACTCATTTCAGGGAGGTAGCACCATCAATTTGTGGGAGACTCCCGGGAGAGGTGGGATGTCTGTTAGTGCACAAAAACAGAACGGTTTTGAGGTAAATAAGTGTGACTAGCTACTGGGACTAAGTTTTTAAATGCCTCACTATTTAACATTCAAAATCCTTCTATAAATTCAAAGATCTGTATTAGGTCACCCACAGCCCTTCACAACTCAGTTCACCTTTCTACCTAACTTGATACATCGATTTAATTGTCTCTGAATTCTCTACATCTTATAATAAAGCAATCTGAAGAATGATTTCCCTTACCAAGGTTCAGTGTATTTTCCATATTCTTCAATTCTTTAATACTCATGATCCATATTCTTCAATTTCCTCAAATTGTGTCGCAAATGAGGCTTCTAAACAAGATAAGAGCCCATGGTATTACAGAAAACATACTAGAATGGACAGAAGATTGGCTGACTGGCAGAAGGCAAAGAGTGGAAATAAAAGGGTCCTTTTCTTACTGTGACTAGTGGTGCTCCAGGGGTCGGTGTGAGTCTGCTGTTTTGTTTTTGCATTATATGCTAATGATATGGATGACAGAATTGATGGCTTTATGGCCAAGTCTGCAGATGATTCAAAGACAGGTGGAGAAGCAGGTAGTGCTGAGGAAGCAGGGAGCCTGCAGAAGGACTGAGACAGATTTGGAAGAATGGGCAAAGAGGTGGCAGATGGAGCCCAGTTTGGGGAAGTGTATGGTCATGCACTTTGGTAGAAGGAAGACTGTTTTCTAAATGGACAGTAAATTCAGAAATCCAAGGTGCAACGAGACTTGGGAGTCTTAGTCCAGGATTCCCAAAAGGTTAATTTGCAGGTTGAGTCAGTGGTAAAGGTGGCTAATGCAATGTTAGCATTCATTTCAAGAGGACTAGACTATAATGAGTGGTGAGTGTGTGGAATGGGCTGCCGCCACTGGCCGTGGAGCCGGAAGTGATAGGGTCTTTTAGGAGACTCCTGGATGGCTACATGGAGCTTAGAAAAATAGAGGGCTATGGGTAAGCCTAGGTAATTCTAAGGTAAGGACATGTTCGGCACAACTTTGTGGGCCGAAGGGCCTGTATTGTGCTGTAGCTTTTCCATGTTTCTGTAAAAACAAGAATGTAATGCTGAGACTTTATAATGCATTTGTCAGACCACATTTGAGGTATTTTGAGGGTTTTGAAGCTCATATCTAAAAAAAGGATGTGTAGGCATTGGAGAGGAGGTTTACGAGAATTATCCTAGGAATTAAAGGGTTAATGTTCTGCATGGAGGCTGGTGACTCAGGGATCTGTTCTGGGACCCCTACTCTTTGTGATTTTTATAAGTGACCTGGTTGAGGAAGTGGAGGGATGAGTTAGTTAATTTGCTGATGACACAAAGGTTGGGGGTGTTGTGGATAGTGAGGAGGGCTGGCAGAGGTTACAGCAGGACATTGATAGGATGCAAAACCGGGCTGAGAAGTGGCAGATGGAGTTCAACCCAGATAAGTGTGAGGTGGTTCATTTTGGTAGGTCAGGTACAATGGCAGAATACAGCATTAATGGTAAGACTCTTGGCAGTGTGGAGGATCAGAGGGATCTTGGGGTCCAAGTCCATAGATAGTCAAAGCTGCTACGCAGGTTGACTCTGTGGTTAAGAAAGCATACGGTGCATTGGCCTTCATCAATTGTGGGATTGAATTTAAGAGCTGAGAGGTAATGTTACAGCTATATAGGACCCTGGTCAGACCCCACCTGAAGTACTGTGCTCAGTTCTGGTCCCCTCACTACAGGAAGGATGTGGAAACTATAGAAAGGGTGCAGAGGAGATTCAGAGGAGATTTACAAGGATATTGCCTGGACTGGGGAGCATGCCTTATGAGAATAGGTTGAGTGAACTCGGCCTTTTCTCCTTGGAGTGATGGAGGAGGAGAGGTGACCTAATAGAGGTGTACAAGATAATAAGAGGCATTGATCGTGTGGATAGTCAGAGGCTTTTTCCCAGGGCTGAAATGGCTAGCATGAGAGGACATAGTTTTAAGGTGCTTGGAAGTAGGTACAGAGGAGATGTCAGGGGTACGTTTTTTTATGCAGAGTGTGGTGAGTGCTTGGAAAGGGCTGCTGGCAATGGTGGTGGAGGCGGAAACAATAGGAACTTTTAAGAGACTCTTGGATAAGTACATGAAGCCTAGAAAAATAGAGGGCTATGAGTAAGCCTAGGTAGTTCTATGGTAAGGACATATTCCGCACAGCTTTGGGGGCCAAAGGGCCTGTATTGTGCTGTAGGTTTTCTATGTTTCTGTATATGAGGAGTGTTTCATGACTCTGAACCCCTTGTCATTGTAGTTTAGAAGAATGGAGGGCGGGGAGGACTCTCATCGAAATCCAATGAATGTTGAAAGGGCTCGATAGAGTGAAGAGGATGTTTCCAAAACAGGGAGAGTTCAGGCCAAGTGGACACAGTCTCAGAATAGAATAGAGATAAGGAGGAATTTCTTTAGCCAGAGGGTGTTGAATCTATGGAATTCATTGTCACAGACAGCTTTGGAGGCCAAGTCATTAGCTATATTTAAAGTGGAGGTTGATAGATTCTTAATTAGCAAGGTGTCAAAGTTGAGGAAGAAGGCCAGAAAATGGGGTTGAGAGGAAAAATAAATCAGCCATAATCAAATAGTGGAGCAGACTTGATGGACTGAACGACCTAATTCTGCTGCTATGTGTTAATTCCTTTGACAGAACACTTTTTCCTCACGAATTATTAAGCAAACTTAGTTAAAGCTATTTTTTATTCATTAGGGAGACCACAGTCTGTATGGATCACAAATACTATCTCCTCCTCGCTGACAATCAACACTGGTGCAGCTCACGGATGCGTCTCTATCCCGCTGCTCTGCTCCCTCTACATCCACAGCTGTGGCAAGGCACAACACAAATGGCGTTTGTAAATTTGGTGTGACACATCTATTGTTGGCAAAATTTCAGATGGTGAATACAGGAGCAAGATAGATCAGCTGGTTGAGTGGTATCACAACAACAGCCTTGCATCAAATTCAGTAGGACCAAGTAATTGAATATGGATTTCAAGAAGGGGAAGTCAAGGAAGACACATCAGTCATTATCGAGGGATTAGTGGAAAGGGTGAGCAATTTCTTGTGTGTCAACATCTCTGAAGATCTATTCTGGGTCCAACATATTGATGCAATTACAAACAAGACACGACAGTGGTTATATTTCATTAGGAGTTTGAGGAGACTCGGGGTGTCTCCAAAGACTCTGGCAAATTTCTCCAGGTGTACCATGAAGAGTATTCTAACTGGTTGTATCACAGTCTGGTATGGAGGGGTGCACTGCACAGGATTGGAAAAAGCTACAGGAAATTATAAACTCAGCCAGCTCCACCAGGGGCACCAGCCTCCCCAGCATCGAGGATACCTTCAAAATGCGATGCCTCAAAACGGTGGCTTCCATCATTAAGGACCCCCATCACCCAGGACATGTCTGCTTCTCATTACTACCATCAAGGAGGAGGTGCAGGAGCCTGAAGACACACACTCAATGGATAACGAACCCAAGAACACTACCTCACTCTATTCTGTATTGCAATGTACTGCTGACACAAACCTACAAATTTCCCAACAAATGCCAGTGATATTAAACCTGATTCTGTCTACACAACTACAACTACACAAGCAGCCAACAAAATATTTCAAAATACTTGTGAATAATAATGGGATGACTTTGAATATTTTTAAAGTTAAGGGGAAAAATGCAAGCTTTGCATTAGAATTCTCCTTAGAGTACTTGGCCTTTAGTTGATGGATGCTGGGGAGATAAATGAGTAAGACTTGCCGAATCACTCCAGAACCAATGGCTACAGGAAGCATCTCAACCAACTCCACTATAGACAGTGACAGGTCTGCACACTCAACTGAGCACTCCTCTTAAGTTATCTGAACTCAGAAATTCACCAGAATGTCTGTAAAATGAGCATCCGGTGATCTAAGATTTTCTCTCAGCACTGACTTGTAAGTTTGATGCAACATTCTCTACTTATCCAGCTGAAGATGATTCCAGCAACACTCAAGACTATACACAGGAGAGCATCTGATTGGCACCCTATCCAGAATCTTAAGCATTCATGCCCCACCACTGTCTGCACCGTATACTGTTTACAAAATGCACTGTAGTTGCACTTCCTAAATACATGCTCTCTACCACAAAGAAGATCGGGCAGGTGCATGGAAATCCCACCATGTGCAGTTCCAAGCCACACAACAACCTGATTTGTGCCATATGTTTCCTAAAAGGACTTTGAACCCATGAACACTACCTCACCTTTTTAGTATATATTATTTATGTTTTAGTACTATTTTTTAATCTATTCAATATACATATATGTACTGACTGTAGTTTATTTATTTGTGTTGGCGCGTGGCCAAGTGGTTAAGGTGTTGGTCTAGTGATCTGAAGGTCACTATTTCAAGCTTCAGTTAAGGCAGCGTGTTGTGTCCTTGAGCAAGGCACTAAACCACACATTGCTCTGCGACGACACTGATGCCAAGCTGTATTAGCCCTTGCCCATCCCTTGGACAACATCAGTGGGGTGGAGGGAGGAGACTTGCAGCATGGGCAACTGCCGGTCTCCCATACAACCCTGCCCAGGCCTGTACCCTGGGAACTTTCCAAGGCGCAAATCCACAGTCTCTCGAGACTAACATATGCCTTATTTATTTATTTATTTTCCTATATTATTAGATTAGATTAGATTAGATTGTGAGGACACTCAGTCCTCGTTTATTGTCATTTAGTAATGCATGCATTAAGAAATGATACAATGTTCCTCCAGTATGATATCACAAAAGCACAAGACAGACCAAGACTAACTTACAAAAACCACATAATTACAACATATAGTTACAACAGTGCAAAGCAATGCTGTAATTTGATAAGGGCAGACCATGGACACAGTAAAAGAGAGTCTCAAAGTCTTTGATAGCCCATCATCTCACGTAGACAGTAGAAGGAAGAAAAACTCTTCCTGCCATGAACCTCCAGCGCTGCAAAGCTTCCCGATGTAGCCTCTGGAAGCATCCGACCACAGCCAACTCTGAGTCTGTCTGAAAAACTTCGAGCCTTCGACCAGCTCACCAATACCGAGCACCGAGCACCATCTCTGCCGAGTGCTTCAACCTCGGCCCCGGCCGCCAAGCAACAGGCAAAACCGAGGATTTACGTATTGCATTGAACTGCTGCTGCTAAGGTAACAAATTTCACGACACAAACCTGATTCTGATTCTGATATCACCGTCCACAATCTCACTGTTCCAAAATCGTGAATCTTCCTCCCAACATTATCACCGCAGTGGTTCAAGAAGGTGGCTTTCTGCCAGTTTTTCAAGGGTAGTTAGGGATGGTCAGTAAATTATGGCTGTACAGGTGATGTCTGTAAATTAATCTTAAGAACTTCTACCAGGGTTGCAATCACAAGCAGACTTATTCCTCGAGATTTCATTACAAGATAACTGCCTCAAAATCCATCATCTGTACATGAGATTGCTGAAAAGATTTTTAAGGAAGAAGTACTTTTCCTCCAGCATTGCTTACAACAATGTCCACAAGTTTAATCTTCAATTTCTAGTGACTCCAACACAATGCTAAATGGAGTCACACCGCTGTGCAGCTGATTTGACCTTTCTACATTTCTAGACATCAACAGTTCACATTACTTCTGTCTACAGAGGTAAAGCATGCCTTGCAGTTTTCACTTGTATTGTTACCTCAAGTCAGGTCAGGTCATCAAGTTAGTTGTCATTTAACTAAATACATTTATATAAACTGTAATCATGAAAAGACAATGTTTCACCGAACCAGGAGATAAGCAGAAGTACACTTCCCTTCTTTCTTCTCACCTGCCTTCCCAGCTGCATGTCATTGTACGCACTCAGGCACAAATTTACATTTTGCATCCTTAACAGAACTTGCAGTGAACTATCAGTACACTTCAGAATTCCCCTCTACAAACATACAACATTTCTCCTGGATTATCAATGCCTGTTCCCATGACCTACTTCATAACCTTGAAGAATATTTTTTTTCTGCAGGATCTAAGTTTCACTAAACTATCAAGGCTGTGTTGCTTCCTTCAGGCTCTCAATAAAACAGTTTAGCGTCATTGGATTACAGCTGGGGGCCTTGTGGCAGGTGAAACAGCAGTTGTTCATTAAGTTGGTGTTCAGAATATTGTCATCCAGCATTTAAAATGCTCACCAAGTTGCCATCCAGGATCTGCCTAGCCATAGTCCGAGTGAACGTAAAGGTTATTGACAAAGGGTCTCGGCCCGAAACGTCAACTGTTTATTCATTTCCATAGGTGCCGTTGATAAGGGTTATCAGAGTGTTTTATGCACCATCACACTGCAATTTGTAACAGACTATTTCAATGATTAATGGTAACATTATTGATGAGGTGGATCTCTCCTCACTCTCTGCAATGATTCTGTGCCAGACTCTAAGATTTATCTGGAGATAGAGGCCCTTCCAGCCCAACTACACCCATGTGGCCAATTAACTTACTAGCCCAAACACCTCTGGAATGTGTACATCCGGAGGAAATCCACATGGTCACAGGGAGGACATATGGACATTGGCAGGAATTGAACCTGGGCTGCTGGAGCTGACGCTAATGACAACATAATTAATCCATGGTGGATTACAAAGCCTGCCTTATGAGGAAAGGTTGGGTGAATGAGGATGTTCCTCTTTAGAGAGAAGGAGGATGAGAGGTGACTTGATAGAGTTGTACAAGATGAAAAGGGGTATAGAGTGGACAGCCAGAGACCTTTTCTCGGGGTGGAAATGGCTAAAACAACACTTGAAGGTTTTGGGGGTGGGGTGGTGGATGTCAAAGGTAGGTTTGTGGAACCCTCTACCATGGGTGGTGGTAGAAACAAGTATATTAGGGACATTTAAGAGACTTAAGATGGGCACATGGATGAAAGAAAAATGGAGGACTATGTGTGAGTGAAGGGTTAGATTGATCTTGGGGTAAGTTAAAGGATTCGCATAACATTGTAGGCCAAAAGGCCTGTACCATGCCGTCCTGTTCTATGTTCGATAACAGACCTGACAGACTGACCAATAACATATATCACTTTGTCACCAGGCGACTGATGGCTAACCAGACCCAAATTCCTCTGATTTCCAGCGCCTGCTACTCCATCTTTGCAAGCCTTGAGATGGTGATTCCTGTCTTACTGGTGACCTGCCTTTCCCTTTCCACAGAAAGGGAAGTTCAGAGCATGTGAAATAGTATGCGTTCACCTGACAGATAAAAATCATTCAACAGGGACAATGGCGATTGAAAGTCATGAGGTTGTTTAGGAACTTAAGTGTTGTTATTGGGGAAATGGGGAATATCCGAGAAGAGAAAATGGAGTGGATGTGCAAGCAAGGCTGGAAGTGGGCTTGAAAATTCAAAGGGTCTTACAATGTGATGCACCATCAATAACTCTTGGAGATGTGAGACAAGATAGACTTTTTTTAGCTGGAAGAAAGCACCGTCAGCAGCGTCAGCAGCAAGAGCCCACCACACAACGTCCTGGAGACTGAGAGGCCGGGCTCAGGCTCCAATTGCCTTTATACCGGGGTCTGTGGGAGGAGCCACAGGAGCAGTCAGTGGGGGGGGAGGCGTGTCCAGACAGGTATATGTAGTTCACCACATTCACCCTCCCCCCTTTGTTTTAAAAGAGAGTCCCCATGGGGCGAAGTTTCTTACAAGTATATTTGCAGGTTAAGTCTATCAGGTGGTTGAATCTGTCGCTGTAATCTACGTAGCACTGGCGGTGATTGCACGGGAGACAGTGGTTGTGCTGGTTCCGGCCTGACTTGAGGTGTCAGCCCATTAGGCGTCAGTGATCCCTCACGCGTGTGCGAGGCGCCAGATATGGGAGTGTCGTAAGGAGTCTGTGTAGGGCTTGGTGTGCGCGGTGTCAGGTGGGTATACACCTCGGTGGGCACAGGGTTCATAGTTACCATGGAGTGTTCGAGGTAGTGGTCTGCTGCTCCTGCAGGTGCCAGGTCACGGACGGAGACCGTGTCCTCCCACCCATCAGGTAAGACCACGTAGGCATACTGGGGGTTCGCATGTAGAAGGTGAACCCTCTCGACCAGCGGGGAGTATTTATTGCTCCGCGCATGTTTCCGGAGCAGCACTGGCCCTGGGGATGTCAGCCAAGCCGTAGGATGGTCCCAGTGGCAGACTTCCTGGGAAAAGAAAAGAGTCGCTCATGAGGGGTGGCATTGATGGACGTGCATAACAGGGAGTGGATGGAGTAGAGTGCCTCGGGGAGGACCTCCTGCCAGCGAGAGACCACCAATCCCTTTGACCTAAGGGCTAAGAGTGTGGCCTTCCACACTGTGGCATTCTCCCTCTCCACCTGTCCATTCCCTCGGGGATTATAGCTCGTGGTCCGACTAGTAGCAATGCCCCTAGCCAGCAGATACTGGCACAGCTCGTCACTCATAAAGGAGGACCCTCTATCACTGTGGATATAGCAGGGGTATCCAAACAGAGTGAAGAGCTGGCGCAGGGCTTTTATGACAGACGTGGCAGTGGTGTCGGGGAAGGGGATGGCAAAGGGGAACCACGAGTACTTGTCGATAATGTTGAGAAAGTAGACATTATGGTCGGTGGAGGGAAGGGGGCCCTTAAAGTCAACACTCAGTCGCTCAAAGGGGAGGGTGGCCTTGATAAGTTGTACCTTTTCAGGACGGTAGAAGTGAAGTTTGCACTCAGCGCAGACTTGGCGGTCCCTGGTCATCGTCCTGATGTCCTCAAGGGAGTAAGGCAGGTTCCGGGCTTTCACGAAATGGTAAAATCAGGTGACCCCCAGGTGGCAAAGATCTGCATGGAGGCCGTATAGCTGGTCGAGCTGTTTACTGGCACATTCTCCCTGGGATAGGGCATCAGGGGGCTCATTGAGCCTTCCAGACTGGTACAGGATGTCATAGTTGTAGGTGGAGAGTTCTATTCTCCACCGCAAAATTTTATCATTTTTGATCTTGCCCTGCTGTTGGTTGCTGAACATGAACGCAACCGAGCGCTGGTCGGTCAGCAAGGTGAACCTTTTGCCAGTGAGATAGTGCCTCCAGTGCCTAATAGCTTCCACTATGGCCTGGGCTTCTTTCTCCACCGCGGAGTGCTGAATTTCAGGGCCCTGAAGGGTATGAGAGAAGAATGTTACCGGCCTTCCTGCCTGATTGAGGGTACCAGCCAGCGCGAAGTTGGAGGTGTCACTTTCTACTTGGAAGGGGATGGTCTCGTTGCTTTGGCAATGTCCCCTTTAATGCAGCTGAAGGCCGCGCAGGCCTCGGCAGAGAGGGGAAATGCGGTGGACTTGACCAGGGGGCGGGCCTTGTCTGCGTAGTTAGGGACCCATTGGGCGTAATAGGGAATGAAGCCCAGGCACTGTCTGAGGGCTCTGAGGGTGGTGGGAAGAGGGAGTTCCAACAGGGGGCGCATATGGTCGGGGTCAGGGCCAATGACCCCGTTCTCCACGACATACCCAAGGATAGCAAGTCAGGTGGTTCCGAACACACACTTGTCCCTGTTATAGGTAAAGTTAAGTGCGTTGGCCACTTGGAAAAATCGTTGGAGGTTGGTGTTGTAACCCGGCCTGTCGTGACCACAGATGGTGATGTTATCCAGATATGGGAACGTGGCCTTCAGTTGGCACTGGTCCACCATCTGGTCCATTTCCCTCTGGAAGACAGAGACACCATTCATGACACCGAAGGGGACGCGCAGGAAGTGATAGAGCCTGCCGCCCACCTCGATGGCGGTGTAGGGGCGGTCCTCTGGGCAGATGGGGAGCTGGTGGTAAGCGGATTTCAGATCTATGGTCGAGTACACCTTGTACTGAGCTATTTGATTGACCATATCTGTGATGCGGGGTAGGGGGTACGCGTCAAGCTGCGTGATCCTATTGATGGTCTGGCTGTAGTCCACGACCATCCTATTTTTCTGCCTGGTCCGAACAACAACCACCTGGGCCCTCCAAGGACTTGTGCTTGGCTCAATGATCCCCTCCCTGAGCAGCCGCTACACCTCCGACTGAATGAAGGCCCTGTCCCCCGCGCTGTACCTCCTGCTTCAAGTTGCCACAGGTTTACAGTCGGGGGTCAGGTTGGCGAACAGCGGTGGGGGAGGGATCTTGAGGGTGGAGAGGCTGGAAGTGGTGTCAGTAGCGCAGCTGTCGGCATAGTGCTGGGTGGGATGTGCAGGTCAGTGTGTGTGTGTGTGGTCAGTGGAGTATATGACAAAGTCCCACAAAACTGAGGATTCCTGACAGTGACTGGTGGGAAGGGCCCTTCATATGCCATAGTCACATTTTTCAGGTGGCTCTGGCTGTCCAGCCCCAATAGTACAGGCGCACACAGTTGAGGCATGACCAGTAGCGCAAAGTCCTGATATTCTGTGCCCTGCACCACGAATGTCACTACACAACCCACCCGGATGTCTGTGGAATGCGACCCAGAAGCCATGGTGACCCACTGGCTTACCA
Organism: Hypanus sabinus; assembly: GCF_030144855.1. Taxonomy (NCBI): domain Eukaryota; kingdom Metazoa; phylum Chordata; class Chondrichthyes; order Myliobatiformes; family Dasyatidae; genus Hypanus; species Hypanus sabinus. The sequence goes on along the minus strand of NC_082714.1, from coordinate 24,604,550 downwards.
GCCGTGTCACGAGTCCACAGCGTTGCACTGCGTCCGGGTCAATAAAACTCTCAGTGCTGCCCATGTCAAACAGGCAGCTAGTCCTGTGCCCCTCCACTAGGATGTCCATTATTGACCTTGCAAGCTGCTGTGGGGCGCTTTGGTCAAGGGTTACGGAGGCCAGAGTTGAATTGCTGTCTTGGTGCCCGGTAAGCTCCCGTGGGTTGGAGGCGGGGCGAGGTGGCGCCGACAAAGATGGCTGCCCCCATGCCTCGCACGAGGCGGGCAGGCAAGATGGCGGCGACCAAGATGTCCACCTCCATGCCTCACATGAGGCGGGCTGGCAAGATGGTGGCGACCAAGATGGCCAGCTCCATGCTTCGCATGAGGCGGGCAGGCAAGATGGTGGCGACCAAGATGGCGACCCCCATGCCTCGCATGCGGCGCTGCCTGACCCTGCTCATGGCTTAGACATACAGACCTTGGAGAAATGGCCCTTCTGTCCGCAGCTGGAGCAGGTAGCTACTCGGGCCAGGCAGCGTTTTCGGGGGTGCTTTTTGAGTCCGCAGAAGTAACACTGTGCGGACTTGCGACTGGCAGCAGCTGTGGTCGCTTCACCAGAGGGTTTCGGGGAGTTTGTGGACTTGCGAGTGGCAGCAGCTGGTGTTGATTGGCTGGGTGGCGGGGTCTGCGGCGTCCACGGGGCCGGCGGGAGATTGCGCAGCTGGACAGCATCAGCATTGTGCAGGACAGCCTCCAGCGTGTCGGCCAGCTCGATCGCCAAGCGTAAGGTAAGATCGGCGTTTTCCAGCAGCCGCTGGTGCACGTACACTGACCTGATCCCCGTAACAAAGGCGTCTCATCCCAGGAGCTCTGCATGCTGTTCCGCCATCAGTCCCCTGCAGTCGCTGGCCCACATGAGTGTCTGTAGGGCTCGGACAAACTCAGCGCTCGACTCTCCGGCCCGCTGCCGCCGCGTCGCTAAGTGATGTCTTGCGTAGACGGTGTTCACCGGCCACAGGTATTGTCTTTTGAGGGCATCCAGTGCCCCTTGGTAGGTCGACAGGTCTCTGATGAGGGAGAATACCCTCAGACTGACTCTGGAGAGGAGGATTTTGTGCATGATAGCGGGCTCAGTCACGGGAATCTTTTCCAGGTACGATTGGAAGCATGCAAGCCAGAGTTCAAAGACAATAGCTGCTTCTGGGACTTGAGGATCAATGTCCAATTTTTTCGGATGTAAAATACTTTCCATGTTTTAAAATTCCAGCTAATATAATTGATACACAATCAATAACTCTCAGAGACGTGAGGCGAGATAGGCTTTTATTAGCTGGAAGAAAGCACAGTCAGCAGCAAGAGACCATCGCACAACATCCTGGAGACTGAGAGGCTGGGCTCAGGCCTCAGATCGCCTTTATACAGGGGTCTGTGGGAGGAGCCACAGGAGCAGTCAGCAGGGGGCATGTCCAGACAGGTATATGTAGTTCACCACACAATGATAACAGCTGGACAGGAATGAGCATGCAGTGTTAACTCACTGTCCTGAACTCATTATGTCATTGAAGCAGTGAATTCTGCACTTTTCTCCTTCTGTGGGCCTCCGGTAGTGCATTTTTTTTGGTGTCAGCAATGTGGTTAACACTGCCTCCTTCTGAATCCTTACTGTCCTCAGTAGCACCTCAGGGGTGATCCCCTCTAAACTGTATCTTTGCTTTTGCCCTTTAAATGCTGTTCAGCATCACTCATAAGGGAGGTGGCAGGTCCAGTGCTTCTGCAGGTGGCTGTACAAACATTTAACACAGAATTCCCACATTCTGCAAGCAAATTGCTGATCAAAGACCGAAGCATGTACAGATAGGTGATTTGGACTATCCATCTATGTGTAAAATAATTGACGCTTATAGATAAATCAATGGCTCATTAAGAGATTTATAGTTCTGTGAGATCAGATTTCAGCACCATCTCAATATAATGTATGCATTTTGATTACCTCTCTGTATTTCAAAATGGATTTAATTTTATACATTGAAAGATATACAATACACTCCTGAGAATAGTGCAAGTGCATAAACCACTGTATTGCAGATTTCAGCTCCATCTTATGAGCTGAGTTAATAGTTCTCGAGAGATCCAAGATCACTTGAATCACATCTTCCTAAATTAATACCCTGAGAAATACTCATATTACAAAGATGGCTTCTTGACAAATGGGTAAGAGGATGAGATTGGCACTTTCTGCCATGTCCTGAGAGAAATGCCTATCTCTTATAAAAAGAGAAATCAGTGAAATATATCTTTGTACAGGTGAACAGCCATAGGAGTTAGAGAAACGAGATGCGGGGCTATTATAATTCCTAACAGGAACAGTTGGAAAATCAGCACAGACCCAGGCTGAGTGACGGAATCAAATTACAGGGCAAACCCCTGGTGGCTTAGGGGAGGAAGGAAAGCCAGACACAAATCTTACTGATGTAGCTGAAGGGCACAGGGTGCTAAATAAAGCCCCAAGTTTTCTAAGTTGCCATCCCAGGACCCCGAGGCACAACTCCAACGCTGGCTCTGAATACACGACTGTATTTGGAGTAGCATTATCTAATGATATTCTCAGCCACTGGGCAGGGCTCCTGCCATCTTTAAGGAACTCGAAAGGAGTCACTCAATCACTAGACACAATGAAAGAGTTCAGAGAGTCAGGTCATTTGTTAATGCTTTCTCAGACTCTTGTTCATTGCAAAGTTCGTTGTCCATTCATTCCAAATGGTTCTGTTCTGCTCCTATGATCTTATAGTGTTGCAAGGATTCTGCTGTTGCTTGCATGGTGGGGAGGGGAGGTGGAGGGGTTGATGCTTTTGTTGCTGCTTGTGCGAAGGGAGAGGAAGGGGGGTCTTTGGGGCTTCAATGCTTCTATCATTCATTCTGTGCTTCGTAAATGTCTGTGAAAAGGATGAATTTCAGATTGTATACTGTATACAAACTCTGACATTAAATGTTCCTCTGAACTTTAAGCCTTTGAAGGTATTGCAGCTGTCATGAGGTGGCATCATGAAGGTATGAGACGTGAATTAGCTAAGATAGATTGGCAAATGATACTTAAAGGGTTGACGGTGGATATGCACTGGCAAGCATTTAAAGATCGAATGGATGAACTACAACAATAGTTCATCCCAGTTTGGCAAAAGAATAATCCAGGGAAGGTAGTGCACCCGTGGCTGACAAGGGAAATTAGGGATAGTATCAAGTCCAAAGAAGAAACATATAAATTAGCAAAAAAATGCGGCACACCTGAGGACTGGGAGAAATTCAGAGACCAGCAGAGGAGGACAAAGGGCTTAATTAGGAAAGGGAAAAAAGATTATGAGAGAAAGCTGGCAGGAACATAAAAACTGACTGTAAAAGCTTTTATAGATACATGAAAAGAAAAAGATTGGTCAAGACAAATGTAGGTCCCTTACAGTCAGAAACAGGTGAATTGATGATAGGGAACAAGGACATGACAAACCAATTGAATAACTACTTTGGTTCTGTCTTCACTAAGGAGTACATAAATAATCTTCTGGAAATGGTAGGGGACCAAGGGTCTAGTGAGATGGAGGAACTGTGGGAAATACATGTAAGTAGGGAAGTGATGTTAGGTAAATTGAAGGGATTAAAGGCAGATAAATCCCTAGGGCTAGATGTTCTGCATCCCAGAGTGCTTAAGGAAGTAGCCCAAGAAATAGTGGATGCATTAGTGATAATTTTTCAAAACTCCTTCGATTCTGAATTAGTTCCTGAGGATTGGAGGGTGGCTAATGTAACCCCACTTTTTAAAAAAAGAGGGAGAGAAAAACCGGGAAATTATAGAACGGTTAGTCTGACTTCGGTGGTGGGGAAAATGCTAGAGTCGGTTATCAAAGATGTGATAACAGCACATTTAGAAAGAGGTGAAATCATCGGACAAAGTCAGCATGGATTTGTGAAAGGAAAATCATGTATGACGAATCTTATAGAATTTTTTGAAGATGTAACTAGTAGAGTAGATAGGGGAGAGCCAGTGGATGTGGTATATTTAGATTTTCAAAAGGCTTTTGACAAGGTCCCACACAGGAGATTAGTGTGCAAACTTAAAGCACACAGTATTGGGGGTATGGTATTGATGTGGATAGAGAATTGGTTGGCAGACAGGAAGCAAAGAGTGGGAGTAAACGGGAATGGCAGGCAGTGACTAGTGGGGTACCGCAAGGCTCAGTCCTGGGACCCCAGTTGTTTACAACATATATTAATGATTTAGACAAGGGAATTAAATGCACCATCTCCAAGTTTGCGGATGACACGAAGCTGGGCAGCGGTGTTAGCTGTGAGAAGGATGCTAAGAGGATGCAGGGTGACTTGGATAGGTTAGGTGAGTGGGCAAATTCATGGCAGATGCAATTTAATGTGGATAAATGTGAGGTTATCCACTTTGGTTGCAAGAACAGGAAAACAAATTATCATCTGAACGGTGGCCGATTAGAAAAAGGAGAGGTGCAACGAGACCTGGGTATCATTGTATACCAGTCATTGAAAGTGGGCATGCAGGTACAGCAGGTGGTGAGAAAGGCGAATGGTATGTTGGCATTCATAGCAAGAGGATTCGAGTACAGGAGCAGGGAGGTTCTACTGCAGCTGTACAAGGCCTTGGTGAGACCGCACCTAGAGTATTGTGTGCAGTTTTGGTCCCCTAATCTGAGGAAAGACATTCTTGCCATAGAGGGAGTACAAAGAAGGTTCACCAGATTGATTCCTGGGATGGCAGGACTTTCATATGAAGAAAGATTGGATCGACTAGGCTTATACTCGCTGGAATTTAGAAGATTGAGGGGGGATCTTATTGAAACGTACAAAATTCTAAAGGGATTGGACAGGCTAGATGCAGGAAGATTGTTTCTGATGTTGGGGAAGTCCAGGATGAGGGGTCACAGTTTAAAGATAAAGGGGAAGCCTTTTAGGATCGAGATGAGGAAAAACTTTTTCACACAGAGAGTGGTGAATCTGTGGAATTCTCTGCTACAGGAAACAGTTGAGGCAGGTTCATTGGCTATATTTAAGAGGAAGTTAGATATGGCCCTTGTGGCTAAAGGGATCAGGGGGTATGGAGAGAAAGCAGGTACAGGGTTCTGAGTTGGATGATCAGTCATGATCATACTGAATGGTGGTGCAGGATCGAAGGGCTGAACTCCTGCACCTATTTTCTATGTTTCTATCATCTTGCACCATGGTGTGTTTTGGCCACACTGTATGAAAAACAGAGATGAGCAACTCATAGTTTTGCATCAAGGTGTCTTTCCAAATAGGCAAAGAAGGCAGTGCAGTTCTAGTCTCCTTACTTGAGAAGAGATATACTGGCTTTGGAGGTAGTGTAGAGGCCGTTCACCAGGTTGATTCCAGAGATGAGGGGGTTAGACAATGAGGAGAGTTGAGTCACCTGGGACTCTACTCACTGGAATTCAGAAGAATGAGTTTCATTCATAATTTTCATGAAATTTTCATTTCATAATTTTCATATAAAATTATGAAAGGGATAGATAAGATAGAGGCAGGAATGTTGTTTCCACTGGTAGGTGAGACTAGAACTAGGGGACATAGCCTTGAGATTCAGGGGAGTAGATTTAGGACAGAGATGAGGAGGAACTGCTTTTCCCAAAGAGTGAGGAATCTGTTGAATTCTCTGCCCAATGAAGCAGAGTGGAGGCTACCTCAAAGGTTGGATAGATTTTTGCATAGTAAGGGAACTACGGGTTATGGGGAAAAGGCAGGTAGGTGAAGTTGAGTCAATGACCAGCTCAGCCATGATCTTATTGGATGGTGGAGCAGGCTTGACAGGCCAGATGACCTACTCCTGCTCCTATTGCTGATGTACTCTGCCCTCAAAAGAAAGAGCAGCTATTCTGAAGGAAACTTTGGTGTATCTCATATCAATTACATTGCCAGAAATTTTGTCTGGAATAGATGAGCAGTTGGAGAAGACTATGAAAGAATGTCAGAAATGTCAAGAGCATGTTAAGTTCTAACCAATAGCTCCTCTCAAACCATGGTCAAGGATATATGTAGAGTTTGTGGCTGATATTACTGGGAACTAAAAAGAAATGGGTCACAGTAGATGCACAGTCCAAGTGAATAGAATCATGATCCAGCTCAAGCAATGGTTTCAAAGTTGAACATGAGCTGTTCTGGCGACAGAGTTGTTTGTGACAGACAACTTCACTAGTGTTATTCTTCCTGAATCCCACAGCAGGGACAAAATGAAGCTTGTGCATATGATTCCACCTCACCTGACCTTAAACCATTTAGCCAGCATAGTTCAGACTGTGAAAGAGCAACTGAGAAAAGTACCAGGAGATTAAATTGAAATAAAGGTTGTGTGCTTCCTTTTCCAAAACCAGATGTGTACACCTGTTCAGAAGACGTTTGCATTTGGTGGACAGAGCTAAAGAACCACACTAACATGTGTTTAAAATACACTACTGTGTATTTAAAACTGGTAAAGGAGAAACGTGATATGAGAACTCATGACAGTCACTTTGAAATAAATGATTCTCTACTTGTATGAAATATGGGTATTGATATTGGAATTGGATCATTATTGTCCAGATCCAGTGAAAAGCTTATCTTGCATACTGTTCAACTTGAGCCTTGTGGGATATGGCCTTTTGTAGTTTCTACCCAATGGGAGAGTGGAGAAGATGCAATGTTCAGGCTGGGTTGGATCTTTGATAATGCTGGCTGCTTTACTGAAGCAGCAAAAAGTATAGACAGAGTCCACAGAGGGGAAGCTGGTTCCTGCATTGATACATATAATGATGAGATATATCATTCACTAGAGTGACTTACGCCCATAAATGATTCAGCTGGTGGAAGCATATTGAAGTCTCATCAAGACCAGCTAAAACATCTGACCCTGCTATCATCAGCTCAACCAGATGAGCAGATGCTGGAGCCAGTCAATTCTTCACTCTTCACTTCCTTTGACACAGCAAAGAAGGACACTATTGAAGATGAAGTTTCACCGTGTATACTAATATTTCAGTACAGCCTCAGTTGCGTTGTGTCAGAAAGCTGCCAAATAGGTTTAGTTTGTAAATCAGGAAGCACACATTATGAAGGATAGAATAATCACTGTACAGTGTTGATGACTGAAGGACGTGATAGTTCACTCTGGATCTATAATTGTCAGATTTATAGCTTTTATTGTTAACATGCTTTTTCACCATTTTTTTGTATTAAATATGCTTGTGAAATTGAAGGAAAAAGAGACGTAACTTCAGAGTCTGAGACCCGTGTGCCGGAACTTAATTGCTCCATTGACATCCTATCTTAAAGGAGAGTGTTATGAGGGCACTGGCAATGACTGATCTCAGGTGCAGAGGAACAACTAAGTCCCATGTTGAGACGTAGCAGGAGTTTATTCATCAGAATTCCAACTGAACTTCAGTGGCTTTACCAAGTGACGAATAAGTGACACATATCATTCTTGAAACACACAGCCAAGGGCCCTGCAATAAGCACTAATTGGGAGTCCACTTTAAGTAATCACAGTAGGTTGAAAACCCATGCCAGTCAAAATAAAAACAACACACACAAAATGCTGGTGGAACGCAGCAGGCCAGGCAGCATCCACAAGGAGAAGCACTGTTGACGTTTCGGGCCGAGACCCAGCATCTGCAGATTTCCTCGTGTTTGCCAGTCAAAATAAACTTGACAAGATTAAACAGAAAGCACAAGGGCTTAAAGACTCTAGATAATCTAGACAACAGTTAACAACGCTCGGACAAGGTTGGGAGCTCACGACAGAGAGAGTGGAGAAGAATTTGGGGGGGGGGGGGGTGGAGGGTGGTGATAGTACTTCCAGAGCTTGACAAATGTAGACAGGGCTGTCAAAATGGAGCAAATGGAATAGAAGCCACACAACAAGACCTCAGAGTTCTTTGTGTATGACAGATGACCGATTGATTTTAAGCTAACAAGTTTAAGAATATTGGAAATCAATTACTAAAAATAAAATTATCTGAAATTCTTGATACGGTGGTAAATATTATACTCAGTCACAAAGAGAAACTGAGACATTGTGCAACGTGGCTTTAACCTGCGCACACAGAACAAAAAAAAACAAAATCTGATCAGATTTGTGCAAATGCAAACAATGCTCGGAGTTTCCAAGGAAACCAAAACGAATAATAAACACAGCTGACATGGGGCCATTATCGACGCATTCACTCACTCCTGAAGAAATAAGATTCTTGTTTTTAAAAGATACATCTTAGAGAATACCTCTAAGCTGCAAGAAACCAAAAACCATGTTGCCAAAAATTGAGCATACAGATCTGAATTCAGACTGCTTCCCAACCTGTAAAATATCTGCGCAATACAGTGATTTCTGCTCATCTTATTCCACTCAGATGTCGGGCGTTATGATCAATAGCTAGATAGTTGCTCCCTCTGGCAAATTCATATGAAACATGTTGGTTTTAATGCAATTTAGGAAATTTGTCCAGCTGTACCTGAACTCAGTTTCCGTTGGGCCATTTTGCAGAATTAACCAACACCTGGTAGAATTTAAATTCTAAGCTAAAGTCTCAATAAAGGTTGGCCAAATAAAATAGGATGAAGAAGACCTCCTTTACTCAGAAGGCTGTATGTCATGTTGCTCTGGCTGTGTACATGAAAGGATGATGTCAGTGGAGTTTAGATGCTGTTATGCAAAATGAGGATAGATTGAGAGAGTAATTTAAAGGACATCAATAGAAATGAAACTGAAGAGCAGGACAATCTCAGGGATCTCTTTGACTTGCATTAGTTTCTTTTTCTTACACTCGAAAGCTATATTAGTCTGAAATGCCTTGATAGAACAAATTATTGGGGTCAGCCTTAAATAAGCTCTTCCTTTTAATTCTCAGACAGGGGAATAAATTTTTATAACTGGATCACTATTGTTCTGATACTGGGGAGGAGGAATAATTATTTTAGCAGTTGGAGCCTTACCTGTTTCAATGGTAGGTTATTTGCCCAGTCCGAGTAAGTATTATATTTAGCTATTTATCAACCTTAGCTGATTCAGAACCCTTCCCATTAAGATTTATTTTTAAATAATAGCATTGTCATTATAAAGCCTTTCCTATAATTTTCTTGATAATAGGTAATAATTAAGACTGCGAAAGAGCAGGCTTTGGGGCACAAATGGATTACAGTTGTAGAGGTTGGGTTATATTCAACTTTGCATAATTTATTTTGTTGTGTGGGAATTTCCACAGCATCAACGCATTATGCTTTAGCTCCAACAAATAATTATTGATCTGAGCTCCACTCTGTGATGTCTCACCGAAGTCGGATATGTCAGAAGTAAAAAGAAATTGTATGGCTTGTAAGAATTTTAAACAGATAGAGTAAGGTACAAGATGAGTATTTTGGCTCATAGTGGACTATTTAAATATGTTTGAATTTATTCTTTAACCTTGTCTTTCAAACACCATATATCCCATGTGTAACTCAACCTGGAATCTGTAGATACAGAGTTGGGTAATGTAGATTCTTCACAATACAGGGAGAAACTAATAACATTTAAATGTACTTATTTATAGATTGGGAATGATCAAGAGGGCAGAATTGGAGAACCAGTTGCTCATGGAGTTACCGGACTTGGAAGTTAGGGAGAGGGAAGGGAAAACGAAGCTTCAGATTTTGAAAACATAGTACTGAGAAAATTTGCAAAGATGTTGCTAACCCTTGAGGATCCAAGTAATAGGGAAAGGTTGAATAGGTTAGAACTTTATTCTCTGGAGAAAAGGAAAATGACAAGTGATTTGATAAAGGCATACAAAATTATGAGGGGTATAAATAGGACAAATACAAACAGGCTTTTTCTACTGAGGTTGGGTAAGATTAGAGTTAGAGGTCATGTGTTAAGGGTCAAAGATGAAATGTTTAAGGGAACAAGAGGACAAACTTCTTCATTCAGAGATTAATGAGAGAATGGAACGAGTTGCTAGATGAAGTGGTAGATGTGGGTTTGATTGAAACATTTAGGACATTTTCAATAAGTACATGGATTGGAGGAGTATAGAGGACTATGGTTCAGGTGCAGATTAATGGGACTAGGCAGAATAATATGGATTAGATGCGCCAAAGGGTCTGTTACTGTTCTGTAATGCTCTATGACTTTATGACTCCATTGTTAACCAAGCTCCAGCAAGCACAAGGGTGAAGGGTAAACAAAACATTGTGAACGAGGATGTGACAGCAGAGTTTAGGACAGCATCTTTGATATAGAGGGTAGTATGAGGAAGGCTGGTAATGGGTTCCCAAGTGTAGATGGGTCCAGATGTAATAAAGGCAAGCAGGACAGTTTGGGCTGAATGGGCTGAGGCTGGATGAGTGTAGAAAAAAACTGTACCTTCAGAAACTCGATCCTCAATGTCTGGAATTCCTTACTTAGATCTTCCCATCACTCAAAACCTCTTTACCCCTTTCAAGATGCGATGAGCAAGATATTTGTACAGTAGATTCTGGTTAACCAGGGCAGCTGTTTATTTGGGACAACTCTTAAAGAAAAAAAAACTGAGAAAACAGCCGGCATTCCCTTTGTTTATTTGGGACACTCTGCCACTTAATTGGGACAGGAGACTGCTGCTGAACAGTTTCTATGTAAGGTCAGTCATGTGCCCTTGTCTGGCCATTAGACACCATACATAGAGTGAACAGTTTATTAATAATGTCAGTTACGTGTGTTTGTGTTCAAAAGTAGAGATTCTTTTGTTGGTGAGCAATAAGCAGTAAGATAGTTCAAAGCTGTTTTGCTCACCATGATTCAAGCATTCAGGCATTGAGATACCAGAAATGGCCAGGAGTAAAAATCAAACAATTTCCTGACTTCAATCAAAACTTGAAGGTATCAACAATCATCTTGGATGTTACAATGAAAAGGAAGATTTTGAGGATGCAGTTGTTGAAAGCAGTCCATTATCTGCACTGATCTTGGTCATTTGTGGTGGTTGTCCATTGTACCTGACGATGACAGGAGAACTTTAGTAGGGGAGATCTTAGGCACTAAGGCAGTTTCACCCTCTTGACATTGGAAGTCCAGGTAAGAGTGATTGTCACAGTTGGGGTCCTCCTTGGTGGCAGTGGATGACTACGACTTTTTCATGTACTTTGTTTTCCATAGAGAGTTACAGAATCAGGTATCTGGCCATTGGATCACACCATAGATCTCATCCACCCAGTCTGTCAGAATTGACTTCATTTACAATCAATCAAAAGAACATGGCAGCGTAATTCAGATAAGGTCCTCCTTCAATAACTATTAGGGATTAATATTTTATAGTACTGTTAGAGGTATTGGTAGTGTTTTAATTTGTTCTATGTTTCATTTAAGTACATAAACTGTCACTCAGTTAAACTGGAGTTTGCCTTTTTTATACCTTTTTAACTATTTCCATGAAACCTCAGCTAACTGGGCAGCCACTTAATTGGGCCAAAATATACTGGTCATAATATGTCCCAATTAACCAGAAGTCACTGTATTTGGGACAATTTAAGTTTCTGTATTTCTGATTTTGCTTGGTTTATTTTAGTGAAGAGCCTTGTGATCTTTCGTGGCTTTAAGGGAGCTTTAAACGTTGTTTTTATACAACTATGTATTTGTAATGACCACATTTTCTGGGTTGTTGGGGTAAAATCTGCAGGGCAAAGAGCGCTGACTGCAATTCCTTGGGAGTAACAGGAATTCCCATGGGCATGTGGTTAGAAAGCAGCCTGGATTAATTTCACTGAGATCAAAAGCCAACAGTGCTCCTCCGTTGTCAGGGCAATTGAATACAGGGCATTCACCGCAACAGTTAAATTCTAACTTCTGGCTGCAGTATTTAAGGACATATTCAACCTCTTGCGTCTACAATCTTAGGTTTCTATCTACTTCCAGAAGACATCTGTTGTTCTGGTGACCAGGAAGAGTATAATGACCTGCCTCAGTGACCACCATCCAGTACCACATAAACTGTAATGATGTGCTTTGAGAAGCTGGCTATGATGTGAATCAAGTCTTGCCTCAGAGAGGAACTGGAACTCCTCCAATTTGCCTACTACCACAACAGGTCAACAGCAGATACAATCTCTCTGTGCTCTGGACTCTCTGGACAATGGGAATTCATTCGTCAGGCCACTGATCATCAGCATTCAACACAATTATCCCATCCAACTTCATCACCAAACTTCAAGACCTGGGCCTCTGTATCTCCCTTGGCAACTGGATCCTCAACTTCCTCATCAGCAGACCTTAATCGGTGAGGATAGGCAACAATACCTTCTCACTGGCCGTCAACTCAGATGCACCTCAAGCAGCCATTTTACCTCCCTAATCTACTCCCTATGCACACGTAACTCTGTGCTCAGCAGAGCTCCAATGCCATCTTCAATTTCACTGTTTACACTACTATTGCTGGACAAATCACAAGGGGTGATGAGCAGGTTTACTGAAGCAAGGCAGTTAGCCAGTTAAGTGGTGCTACAAAATCCTTTCACTCAACATCAGCAAAATTAAAGAGCTGATTGTGGGCTTCAGGAAGGGGAAGGATGGTGAACATGTGACAGTCTACATTGGGAACTTGTCCATAGTGAGAGTCAGTAGCTTTAAATTACATATTGATGACCTGTCTTGGACTCAACACCTAGAGGCAGTCATAAGGAAAACATGCTAGCATCTTTACTTCTTTAGGAGATTAAGGAGGTGTGGCATGTCTGTGGAAAGTATCCTGGCTGGTTGCATATGGTCTAGTACAGCATATCGAATGCACAGGAGCATTAGAAGCTGCAAAGAGTAGTAGTCTCTGCCTTCTACCTCTTGGCCATAACCTTCCCCAATGTTGGTATTATCTACTGGTGGTGCTGCCTCAAGTAGGCCACATACATCATCAAAAATCCCCACTATCCAGGTCATGCCATCTTTTCATAGCTACCATCAGGCAGGAAGTACAGAAACCCCAGGTCCCACACTGCCAGATTCAACCATTCGGTTCTTGAACCGACTGACAAAACTATGAATCACTATGGGTCAAATGCAGATTGACCACTTTGACCTCTTTGCATTAAAATGGATTTTGGTGTTATTTTGTTCTGATTGTGTTTTCTTGTAATTTTTTTATGCTTAATTTACGATTTTCTTGTGAATGTTGCTTTTGCAATACTATGTGCCTGTGATGTTATTCCAAGTAAGTTTTTCATTACACCTTTGAATACATTAATTTGTGCATATGACAATAAATTTGACTCTGACTTCTAAAATACATGAAAGATTTCTGGACACACAATGAAAACTTAGATGAAAGTCACTAGACTAAAGCATTTCCTCTGTTTCTGTCTCCAGTGATGCTGCCTGTCCTGCTGGGTTTTCTATAATTCTGCTCCTCCTTTGGCCATTAATTGAATCTGCCTAGTGTAGAAGCCAAGAGGTGTCATCCACAAGTGCTTTACTAAAATCCCAAGTTTCCTATTTTGCAATGAGAAAGATTTAATGATTAGCTTTATTTGTCACATGTGTATCAAAACAAGTAGTGAAATGTATTATGTGTGTCAAATAAAATCAGTGAGGATTGTGCTGGCATATGGCTGCAAGAGTAGCTCTGTTTCTGGTGTGCAGAGCATAGCATGTCGACAACTTACAAACCCTAACCATATGTCTATACTATACTGTGGTAGCGTACCAAAAGTCTACTCTAACTTCCCATTGGGCTTGATCATGAGTCCTGGGCCCACCAGCCTAACACTGATCATTTTAACTTCCTAGTGCAAGTATTCAGGAGCCCAGCAGAGAGAATAAAATATGAGTAACAATCCACATCCAATATTCATGAGTTAGAAAGCAAAATCGTTCAACATTACTGATAGAGGGAAGCAGTTCAACTGGTATCACATAACTCTATAATGATGCTGCAGCAACTCTTCAGAAAGTGCATTGGCCATGACATATAAACTTTTTATAAGTCTTTCAGTCCTTTGAACGAGCTCAGCCTTTCAGTAAAATCTTGACTGATTTGATTATAACCGTAACGCCATATTGTCACCTTCCCCGGTAAACTCTCAACCTCTTACTTACAAAAAATCTAACTAGGCCTGAAAAAATTCAAAAGAAAATTCTGAATCCACCATCTTTGATGAAGTGAGGTCACAGACACATAAACCTCTGAGTGAAAAAAATAATTTCATCTCTGTCTCAAATGGACAGCCAGTTGTTTTTGAATAGCGACTCCTGTTTCTAAATTGTCCCACTCGAGGAAACTTTCTCTTCACATCTACCTTGTCGCATCATAAACATGAGAGATTCTGCAGATGCTTGAAATCTTGAGCAACACAAACAAAATGCTGGAGGAACTCAGCAAGTCAGCTGGCATCTATAGAGGGGAATAAACAGTCGACATTTTGGGCTAGGAGGCTTCATGATTCAGCCTAACTTGTTGAATTCCTCTAGCATCTTGTGAGTGTGGCCTCGTCACATCTCGTCAGGATCTCATATATCTCTGTCAATTTGCCTTTCACTCTTCTGAACAGACTCATCTTTTCCTCAAGAGACAACCCACGCATTCCCGTTATCTTCTCTGTACTCCTTTAAAAGCCACTAAAAATATCTTTACCTCCCTGCCCTCCCCACCTTGTTTTTTGCGGGGATTGCTCCATCCTTGTCTATTTGTCCTTCCCCACTAATTGTTTTCCGGCATTTATTCCTGAAGCCATCTAAGTGCTAGACTTACCTATACACCTCCTCCCTCACCTCCATCCAGATCCCCAGGCAGTCCATAAGACCATAAGATACAAGAGCAGAACTAGGCATTTGATCCATCTAGTCTGCTCCTCGATTTCATCATGGGCGATCCCATTTTCCTCTCAGCCCCAACCTCCTGCCTTCTCCCTGTATCCCTTCATGCCCTGACCATTCAAGCATCTATCAACTTCTACCTTAAATATACATCGAGACTAGGTCTCCGTAGCTGCCTCTGGCAAGGAAACCCACAGATTCACCACACTCTGGCTGAAGAATTTCCTCCTCATCTCCATTCTAAAAGGATGCCACTCTATTTTGAGGCTGTGTCCTCTGGTCTTAGCCTCTCCCACCATATGAATCATCCTCTCCACATCCATTCTATCAAGGCTTTTCGCCATTAGATAGGTTTCAATGAGGTCACCCTTCATTCTTCTGAATTCCAGTGAATACAGGCCCAGAGCCATCAAACACTCTTCATATGACAAGCCATTCAATCCTGGAATAATTTTCGTGACCCTCCTTTGAACCTGCTCCAGTTTCAGCACATCCTTTCTAAGATAAGATTCCAAAACTGTTCTCAATACACTGTGAAGCCTCGCCAGTGTCTTATAAAGGCTCAAAGTAACATCCTTGCGTTTATATTCTACTTCTCTTGAAAGGAATGCTAATGTTACATTTACCTTCCTGGCCACAGACTCAACCTGCAAACTAACCTTCTGGGAATCCTGCACAAGAACTCAAAAGTCCTTTTGTTTTCCTCTTCCTTTAGAAAATAACCAACCTTTAAATTTATTTTGCCAAAGTTCATGACCATACATTTCCCAACACTGTATTCCATCCACCAATTCTTTGTCCATTCTCCCAATCTGTCTAGGTCCTTCTGTAGCACCTGCAAGCTTTGCAACAAAACCATCAATTCCATCATCCAAATCATTTATATATAACGTAAAAAGAATTGGTCACAACAAACAACACTAGTCACCGGCAGCCAGCCAGAAAAGTTTCCCCTTTATTCCTATTCTTTGCCTTTACAACTTTATCCATGGTAGAATCTTTCCTGTAATACCATGGGCTCATAGCTTGTAAAGCAGCCTCATATGAATCACCTTGTCAAAGGCCTTCTGAAAATCCAAGTACATAACATCAACCAATCCTCCTTTGTCTATCCTGCTTGCTATTTCTTCGAAGAATTCCAACAAATTTATAGGCAAGATTTTCCCTTGAGGAAACCATGCTGACTATGGCCTATTTTATCAGGTACTTACACGTACCCTGAAACCTCATCTTTAATAACCGACTCCAACATTTTCCCAGCCACTGAGGTCAGACTAACTGGCCTATAGCTTCCTTTCTTCTGCCTTTCTCTCTTCTTGAAGAGTGGAATGACATTTGCAATTTTCCAGTCGTCCAAAACCATTTCAGAATCTAGTGATTCTTGAAAGATCATTACTTGTGCCTCCAAAATCTCTTCAGCCACCTCTTTCAGAACTCTGGGGTGTACTCCATCTGGTCCAGGTAACATATCTATCGTCGGACCCTTCAGTTTCCCAAGAACCTTCTCTCTAGTAATGGTACCATCACACACTTCATGCTCACTAACACCAGAACTTCCACCATACTGCTAGTGTCTTCCACCATGAAGACTGATGCAAAAACTTACTCAGTTCATCTGCTATTTTATTGTCCTCCATTACTACCGCTCCAGCATGGTTTTCCAGTCCTCCAGTATCCACTCTTTTATACTTTATGTACCTGAAGAATCCTTTGGTATCCTCCTTCATATTATTGGCTGGCTTACTTTTGTATTCCATCTTTACCTTCTTAATAATTTTTTTTAGTTGTCTTCTGTTGGTTTTTCCCAATCCTCTAATTTCCATTAATTTTTTGCTCTATTATATGCCCTCTCTTTGGCTTTAATGTTGGCTTTGAATTCTCTTGTTAGCCACGGTTATGTTATCTTTCCTTTAGAATACTTCTTCTTCTTTGGGATGTATATATACTGTGACTTCTGAATTGCTTTCAGAAATTCCAGCCATTGTTGCTCTGCCATCATTCCTGCCAGTGTTCTTTTCAAATCAGCTCTGGCCAACTCCTCTCTCATGCTTCTCTAATCCCCTTTACTCCACTGTAATACTGATACATCTGACTTTAGCTTCTCCTTCTCAAATTTCAGGGTGAATTAAATCATATTATGATCATTTTCTCCCAAGAATCCTTTTACACTAGCTGTCTAATCAATTCTGGTTCATTGTAGTTCCCAATCCAGAATAGCTGATCCCCTAGTGGGCTCAACCATGAGCTGCTCTAAAAAGCCATCTCTTAGGCATTCTAGAAATTCTTCCTCCTGGAACCCTGAACTAACCTGATTTACCCAATCTATCTGCATTTGAAACCCCCATGGCGATTGCATCGTTGCCCTATTGTCATGCATTTTCTATCTCATGTTGTAATTTGTAGACCACATCCTTACTACTTTTGGGGTTGGTGATCTATACACAATTCCCTTCACAGTCTTTTTACCCTTGCAGTTCCTTAGCTCTATCCGCAATGATTCAACACCTTCTGACCCTATGTCACCTCTTTGTAATGATTTGATTTGATTTTTACCAAAAGAGCAATGCTGCCCCCTCTTCCTTCCCCGTCTATCCTTATGATACAATGTGTATCCTTGGACATTAAGCTCCTAGTTATAATCTTTTAGCCATGATCCAGTGATACCTACAACATCATACCTACCAATATGCAACTGCGCTTATTCTGTATACTGCACGCACCCAGTCCTGTATGGAGCCTCCAGTGTGTTCTCCTCTACATTGATTAGACCCATCATAAATTGGGGGACCACTTCATTTAAAACCTCCACACTATCCACCACAGGCAGGATTTTCCTGTGGTCTAACATTTTAACTCTCATTCCCATCCCCATTCTGACAGGTCGATCCATTGCCTCCTCATGTGCCAAGATGTGGCCACCTTCAGGGTGAAAGAGCAACTCCTTGTATTCTATCTTGGTACCTGATGGCATGAATATCAATTTTTCCTTCCAGTTAACAAAATTTCCACTCCCCCACCCTTCCTGTATTCCCCACTCTGATCTTTTACCTCTTCTCACCTACCGATTACTTCCCCCTGGGTCCGCGCCTCCTTCCCTTTCTCCTGTGGTCACTCTCCTCTCCTATTGGATTCCTTCTTCTCCAGCTCTGACCTTTCCCACCTACCTGGCTTCACCTTCCAGCTAGCCTCTTTCTCGTCCCCACCTTTTTACTCTGGCATCTTCCCCCTTCCTTCTCAGTCCTGAAGAAGGGCCGCGGTCCAAAATGTCAACTGTCTTTTCATATCCATAGATGCTGCCTGACCTGCTGAGTTCCTCCAGCATTTTGTGTGTGTTGCTTTAAATGCATTTGTGTCCTTTTGCAGAAGGAGTCCAATCCTGTAGACAATACTCCTGATGTCATCTCAACATTGCGCTATTTAATTGAAGGATAACCTCCCTCATTTTAAACTCAATTTCCCAAGTAATAAACAGTAACATCCTGTTACTTTCATAATTACTTGCTGTACTTGCATAAGCGGCTTCTGCACACCACACAATCCAATACCCAGAATAACAATAAATCGACCAAGCATAATTTCTCTTTCACAAATCCATATTGGCTTTTCACTATTACCTTTAATTTTCCCCAGTGAGCTGCAGTACATTATTTAGCAAGCTCTAGCAATCACTGCAAATCGTTGCAATTAAGAAAAAACTGAAAATAACTTGCATCTATATCATATCTTTCATATCGCCTCAACCAGCATATAACTAATTAAGTGCTTTTGAAGTAGAGTTATTGACATGATGTGAAGAAGTTCAGTTTTGGACAGGGCAAGATCCCACAAACAGTAGCATATTCTTGACCAGGCAATCTGTGGTGCTGGGTTCTGCATCACTTCTGTGGGTTCGCGCAGTGTGATCTGTCGCATTAACTTGCGGGAGTAGATTGGATCGCAGTTTAAGACTGTAAACAATAAGCTGCATTCCCAACAGAGCAGCAGGTGTGTCACTTGGCTTGGATCCCTGCGCTCAAGTCTCTGGAATGGGACAACCCCACAACCTTCTGACTCAGAGGCGAGATTGAACTGTGGTGACAAATACATAATTATCATCCACTGATGACATTTCATTCCTCCCAAAAAAAGCACATTTTAAATGAGCATTATGAGCTCATTCATAAGTATATGTTTATTATTACTGTGATAAAGAATCTTCTTCAAAGCCCTATATCACCTCTGGGTTGCAGCCAATTGTGCATTCTCCCGAACATAAACTGATCAAGCTCCAAGAAACCAAAAGTACACGGATTAATAAAAAATTCTACTCTTAGTATATGCTATTAGGTTTCATCTCCAGAATCCATTGCAGTAAATACAGAGAACTGATCTCTACATTCAGGTTGAAGGTATTGTGATTTTACACTGGAATTTAGTGGGCTTCTGGAGATTATTTCTCCAAGGTGGAGTGTGAAAGGGGATGAGATGAAACCAGTCCTCTGCTCAAACATTAAATCAGAAATCCTGTATATTTTGAGAATATCTAGTTAGCATTCATCCCCAGTGTTGTGCTTTCTTGTTTAACTGGTGTAGAATCAAAACAACAATTTGCCTTGTGGTTTACCTTGGCTCCTCTCTGAATATCTTACAACGTTGTATACAATTTATCTTTGACAGCATTGAGAATGGACCAGAGCATCCTCTGTGAGGAATAATCACTTTCATCACAGCCTATGTTGTCAGCAACCAATAAAGCCTTCAGACATGTCAGGCTCCTGCCCTTTCTACCACGTGCACAGACCTTTTATCTGTGTTTTACAGTGTAAATCAGTGCTGCAAAGTACCACTTAATTAACATCACAAAACTGGATATATGTTCTTACTCTACAAATCAGTCCTCAATACGTTCAAACAGTCCCATGCCCTAGAATGTGAGAAAAAAATGCAACAAAAGAAGGGTGCTGCTGCATTAATTATTTACACTGTGATCTGTAGGCAGGCGTTTTATTTGTAAGTTATACCCTGCAGTCCTTAAGAAAGAGCTCTGACTCTTTTGTAGGAGATTGATGAATTGGCCTTGACTGAGGAGGATCTGAGGTGTGTGTATGGAGACAGCCGCTGAGGTATGAGCCACTATACACTGCTGCCCAAGATAAAATGCTTCCATGACAGATTCCACCATCCTACCGGTATCTCACATTCAAAGCTTGAAGATGTGAATAAACTGAAGTGTAAACAAAGAACTACCCCTGCCCAGTGGGGGTGGGGGGGGGGCTGTGGAGTAGGCTGATGCTTGAAATAAAATGAATTTTAAAAGGAAAAAGAAAAAAAAACACAAGACACTTGAGGTGCGTGGAGACTGGGCTGTGAGGATGCTCGGCTCATTCTGAGCCCGGTCTCACGTAACTGGAACAAAGGAAAGCAGAGATGAACAAAACAATCCAATTCACCAGGTGATACCACTAGCTTCAAACATCTGCATTGTTTCTTGCAACTTATTTAATTAAAAGTAGGCTATTTGATGCAGATACTGAGATGTCTGCATCATAGTAAAGCATCCCTAGAGTAGTGCACTAAAATATACTTCCTTGGCCTGCAGTGTTAATAGAGTAATAGAGTCAAAGAGTCTTAGGGATGTACAATATAGGAAAAGACCACCAGCACATGGACATTCCCTTCTTCAGGCACTAAGCCCGCAGCCTTCTATGCCTAAATTATTCAAGTATTAATCTAGAGCCATCAGGATCCCCACTTCAACCACTCGTTCAGCAGTGCGTTCAGTTTGAATAAAATGTCCCATTCATATCACATCAGAATCTCTTCCTCCCCACACCCCCCCCCCCCCCCACCATCCAATGCCTTCTTGTGTGGACTACATCTGACATAGAGAAAAGTTTCCTGCCGTCTACCTTATTTTATTTACCATTATTTTATCCTGCTTAGAGGGGTGGGTGTGGAGAATAGAAGAGTCTAGGACACAATGTCCCATTAGAACATAGATGAGAAGTGATTTCTTCAGCCAGAAGGTAGTAAATCTGTGGAACTCATTGCCACAGATGGCTGTGGAGACTAAGTTATTAGGTATATCTAAAGTGAAGGTTGAAAGGTTATTGATTAGTAAGGATATCGAACGCAGGAGAGTATAGTTGAGAGGGAAAAGAAGTTAACCCTTGTCCACGGCAGAGCAGACTTGATGGGCCTTGTAGTCTCATTCATGTCCCTTTCTGAATCTCCCCCACTCTAGGGAAAATAGACCTAGATTCTCCTTTCCCTCCTCATAACTGGAATGATCCAACTCAGGCAACGTGCTGGTGAATCTCCTCCACACCATTTCCACTGCTATCAAACCCTTCCTATAGTGTGGCACCCAGAACTCCACACAATGCTCCATTTGCGGTTGAATCAAAGCTTTATGAAGATGAACCATACTCTCCCTGCTTTGTTGTGCAATGCCATGACTGATGAAGGCCATTCTTTCCTTTGCGTTCCTAACCACTTTATGTGCATGCACTGTTATCATCAAGATATCAAGACCTGTACTCCAAGTCTTTCTGTTCCTCAGTAATCGCTAGGATCTTACTACTCAGGTCTGTGACCTCGTCTCAGTAAAAACTCAAAAAGTATATCATCATACTGTGGTGAACTACATATACCTGTCTGGACACGCCCCCCCCCCCCGCTGACTGCTCCTGTGGCTCCTCCCACAGACCCCTGTATAAAGGCGATCAAGGCCTGAGCCTGGCCTCTCAGTCTCCAGGATGTAGTATGGTGGTCACTCACTGCTTGTTCCTTCTTCCAGTCAATAAAAGCCGATATCTCGCCTTTACGTCTCAGAGTGAGTTATTGATGGTGCATCACATACATTTGTCTGGAATGGTCTCCATTTGACATTTTTCATTCAACTTTACCAACATATCAATATCACCCTGCAACCCAAAGCTAACTACAACTCAACACTATCCACAACTCAGTGAAACTTCATGTCATCTGATTGCCTCCCACGTCCACATTCAAATCAAAGTTCAAAAGTTCAAAGTAAACTAACTAACAGAGTACATAATTCACATCTGTTGGTGCCAATGACATAGGTGTAATGGGGAAAGGCCCTGTGCAGTGAGTATAGAGAGTTAGGGAAGAGGGGGAAGAGCTGAACCTCCAAGGTAGTAATCTCCAGATTATTCCCAGTACCACATTCCATTCAGGACAGTAATAGGGTGATAGAACAGATGAAAGAGTGGCTGAGGAGGTCGTATAGGGTGCAGGGTTTCAGGTTCCTGGATTATTGGGATCAGTTCTGCAAAAGGAGTAACCTGTGTAAAATGAGTCTGACAGGGGCCAATATCCCGGTGGGCAGGTTTTGCTGGAGCTGTTGGGGAGGATTTAAACTAATCTGGCAGGCAAATGGAAGTCAGAGTGCTAGTCTGAGGATGGAGCAGTGGGTATTCTAGTTGATGCGTTGTGTAATGAGATGGTGAGTGAGGATAGGCTGATGTGAGGGCAAAACTGCAGGGAAACCGGACTTTGAAAGCAGATTCTGGAATGGTTCCCAAGGACTGGAAAATTGCAAGTCTTCAAGAAGGGAAGGAGGCAGAAGAAAGACTTCAGTGGTTGGGAAGGTGTCTGATCCACTATTAAGGATCTGTATTGGGGGTGTTCGGAGACACATAATAAAGTAGGCCGAAGTCAGCATGGTTTCCTTAAGGGAACATCTTGTCTGTCAAATCTGTTGGAATTCCTTGAGGAAATAGCAGACAGGACAGACAAAGGAGGGTGAGTGGATGTTGTGTATTTGGATTTTCAGAAGGACTTTAACAAGGTGCCGCATATGAGGCTGCTTAACAAGATAAGAGCCCACAGTATTACAGGAAAACTACTAGCATGGAAAGAATATTAGCTGACTAGCAGGAGGCAAAGTGTGGCCATGAAGGGAGCATTTTCTGGTTAGCCGCCAGTGACCGGTGGTGTCCCACAGGGGATGACTTTGAGGCCACTTTATTTTGCATTATATGTCAATGATTTAGATGATGCAATTGATGGCTTTGTGGCCATGTTTGCAGATGATGCAAAGGTTTGTTGTGGGGCAGGTAGCGTTGATGAAACAGGGAATCTGCTGTAGGATTGGTAAAATAGGCAAATTAGTGGTAGATAGAATATAGGGTAAGAAAGTGTATGGTCGTGCACTTTGGCAGAAGGAATAAAGGTGAGAACTATTTTCTAAATGAGGAGAAAACTGAAAAATTAGAGGTACAAATGGACTTGGGAATCCTTGTGCAGGATTCCCTAAAGGTTAACTTGTAGGTTCAGTCGGTGGTGAAGAAGGCAAATGGAATATTATCATTCATTTCACGAAGACTAGAATATAAGAGCAAGGGTGTAATGTGTGAATGAAAGGGTTAACATATGAGGAACATTTGTCGGCTCTCAGCATGTATTCACTGGTGTTTGGAAGAATGAGAGAGGATGTCATTGAAATTTGTCAAATATTGAAAGGCCCGGATACAGTGGATGTGTAGAGAATGTTTCCTATGGTGGGTGAGGCTAGGACCAGAGAGCACAGCGTCAGAATAGAGGGATGTCCATTTAGAACAGAAATGAAGAGGAATTTCTTTAGAGGTGAATCTGCGGAATTCATTGGCATCGTTGGTTGTGGGGTCATTGAGTATATTTAAAGTAGAGTTTGATAAGTTCGTGATTAGTAAGGGCATCAAAAGTTATGGAGGAAGGCAGTGGAATGTGATTGAGAGAGAAAATATATCAGCCATAATGGAATGTGGAGCAGGCACGATGGGCGTAATGGCCTAACTCTGCTCTTATCCCTTATATTACAACCAGGAAAAGTCCCAACATTGATCCCTGAGGAACATCAAAAAATAACATCAGCAATTACTAAAATACCCCTCTACCATCATCCTCCATTTCCTATTGTCGACTCTGTTTTAGATCTAATTTGACAAGTATCCTTGGATCCCAAAGGCCCTAATCTTTTGGACTAGTCTCCTCTGTGGGACCTTAACGATGCCATACTGAAGTCCATGGAAAACACATCAATTGTTCTGTTCTCATTGATAAGTTTGGTTACATCTTCAAAAAGTTCAGTCAGATTGGTCAGGCTTGTTCTGCCCTTGACAAAGTCGCAGTAGCTGTTACTGATTAGACCCTGTCTTTAACCCTGCTCCTCAGAATTTTCTCCAATAACATCCCTATTATTGAAATTAGGCTCATATGTCCTTTCCCTGATATCCTTAATGGGGGGTGGGGTAGGGGCAGCACAGTCTCATGTGTTAACTAGTGGAGTTTTGGAAGGCAAAGGCAGACTGAAAGTTTAGGAAAGTGGTCGAAATGTGTGACAGGCTTGTTCAATGCAGGTAGAATGGCAACTTTGTGCTCCCTGTCGATCTCTGTGATTTCAATGTGCAGCCAGTGCCTTGACAGCTAAAATACTGTAACTGGCAGACACTGCTTAAAGTAATTCTGCACCTCTTGAAGGAGGTGCTTTAGAGTAGTTACAAGTAGACACACTGATCTGGGGAAAAGAAAAACATCTGAAAGTTAAGCTCCATGTTTGACTGGGGACCTTGCTGGAGGAGATTAAAGAATGTGATGGAAGGCTAGGTGGCCTTACAGATAAAATCTTTGATGGCAGCAGGAGCTATCAATAGCAGGAATCAAGAACCAAGGGTATTGATGCAACACCAGCTGATTCCTTTTGACTTTTCCATTAAGTCTATAGGGCTTTTGATGCTTCCAGTTTTTCAAGTTTTCTGATATCTGCATTGATGGAAATTTGTCCTGATTTCAAAGCTTAGACACAAATCAGTTGCTCCAGGACAAGGGTACATTAAGATATAGAACACAGAACTGGCCTTTTGGTCCATGATGTTGTGCCAACCTTTTAATCTACTCCAAGAACAAATTAACCCTTTCCTCCTATATAGCCCTCCAATTTTTCTCTCACCCATGTACTTAACTAAGAATTTCTTAAATGCCTCTGATGTATCTGCTTCTACCACCACCCCCGGCAGGGTGTTCCACACACCTAAGCTCTCTAAGTAAAATCCAACTCCTGACATTCCCCCTATACTTTTCTCCAATCACCTTAACATTATGTCCCCTTGTATTTGCCATTTCTGCCCTGTGAAAAAGTCTCTGGTTATCCAATCAATCTATGCCTCATATCATCGAATATATCTCTATCAAATCCCCTCTCACCTTCTTACTCTCCAAAAAGAAAAGTCCCAAGCCTCTCAGCCTATCCTTGTAAGACATGCTCTCTGGTGCAGGCAGCATCCTGGTGACTCTCCTCTGCGCCCTTTCTAAAGCTTCCACATCCTTCCTATAATGACGTGACTAGGACTGAACGCAATGCGGTCTATCAAGAGTTTTATAGAGCTGCAACATTACCTCAATTCCCCAGAATGAAATCCAACACACCATATGCCTTCTTAACAACTCAGGCAGCATCCCTTTTATACACAACATGGCAGAGTGAATGAGCAGTAGGCAGACAGATCAGGATTTCTGCTAGAGAGGAAAGGGGAGAACCAGTCAAAAAAATTCAGCAACCTTCATGATTTGAATGGATTGTTACACAACTGGGTTTTAGAGCTGACTGAGAGCTCCGAGCTGTCTGAGCCTTTGATCAAGAGGCAGGAGGTGGGGGTAGACTGGGATTAAATTCAAGGCATGACATTAAAACTGAATCTGGGTCTGTAAGTATCATTCAGTCCTGCTTTTTAACATTTTGAAGTCATATACTTCTGCAGAGCTGTTGGAGGAGAGTTCCTGTGGGAAGTGGATATTTTGGGAGGAGTGGGGTTTATCCAGAGTCCAGACAAGCTGTGTGAGGGTATGAGGAAGTTGACGTGAGCGGGATCAGCAGAAAGCAAGTGGGCCGAAACAGGAGGGTGAGGGAAATTATCAGAACTGGGAAAGAGGGGTTTTGAAGTCAAAGTTCTGGAGGTTTTGTCTGGCAGATCAGTGAGGGTGTGAGGGCTAGAGTGCGGGTTACAGCCGGTGAAGAAAGGTGATGCCCACGGTTCTCCCAGAGGCCACTTCTCACTACCAAGCTGCATGGTCTGGTCCCATTTAACTAATGTAAAGGAAGTCCCTGCAAAGTCCTACTCCAACTTAAGCACCTCTCAGCTTACAGAAGACATGCACGTCTAGACAAAAATCTCAGAAGGCGGACAGCACTGCCAATGTCTGAGCTCCTTCCCCTATTACCACATCAGGTGCGCTGAGTACTCGGAAGAAACACAATGTACTTCCTAATCCCTGTATGTCCCTGATTTTCCTTTGTGATTGATTTTTCACTGAACTGCTTAATGTACAAAAATGTGGCACTGTGCAAGGCAATTTCCATCATGGGTATTTTGTTTAAGATTTTATGTTCCTACGAATTGGCTTTCTGTAGTATTGCTCACAACTGAGAACCATAAATCAGTTGACTGATAAATTAGTGTGCCACTTCAAGGCACTAGTTAGATACTTCCTAGAGGGACTGGTCTTGATAAGCATATCCCACGCTTGATTACAAATTGATTACCATTGCCTTCGGATTTTTCTGCCGTTTGTTGTTGTGGCTCACCATGGGGGCAAGTTGGTTCTCTGATGACCAGAAAGTCCTTCTTAAATTACAAAAGGCTCCCTCTTTTTGCACATTTTTTAAAAATATGTGTTTGACCTCTCATGCTGAAAACACAGAGACATCTCTTCATAATCAAGAGTTGTAACTGAGTTGGTATCTCTCCATCACTGTAACCTCATCTGAAATAGTCCAGTTTAAGTGGGAAAATATATGTAAATATACCCAAACCCTATTTTTAACATAATTATTTCTGCCCCTTCTCTATTTCCATCTAGTCCAAGAGCAGGACAAGGTTAAGCAATTGGATTCTATTACTAATGCAGACATAATACCTAGAATGTAAAAACAAATCTGACAGCAAGTATCTTTTTTTTAACATGTAACCATTTTGTCTGCGGTGATAACTGTGGGGTAATGAGGTTGCGTAAAATGAAATATGGAGATAAAAATTCTTTTCATGAAAATATAACACTTTGGCTACATTACTTGTATCATGTCTGTTCATCCATCTGTGATAAAAGTATAGGTAGAATTTGACAATTCAACCAATGAAGAAGTTTCTGAGTTGATTTCATTAAGTTATGATATATTTCCAGATGCACCAGTGGTGCAGAGAATGAACATTTAGGAATTGGATGGAGTGTGATTTAAACAGGCTCTTTTGTCTTAAATGGCGCCAGAGCTCTTGGGAGTTATGCAGCTGTTCTCATCCAGAAATGTGAAGCAAATTCCAGCATATTCCTGATTTATTTCTTGTGGGGACAATAGAAAGAAATCAAACCAGATGGGAGTTAACCACTGCAGAATACCCAGCCTCCAGCCTCCTCAATGATGATGGTGATGGTGACTTCTCTAATGATAATGTGAGGGAAGGGGCTGGGGAATTAGTAATAATGTTGCTTCATTTCTGGATAATGTTGGAGGCAATCATTGCCTGACACCTGACAGGTATGAAGCAATACTGCTACTAAATATTTATCGACCAACTCTGAGCATTATCTGCATTTTCTGCATTCATTACCTGAGGAAGCTGTGGTAAATGTTGAACAGTTATCCGTTTCTGACCTTGTGATAATTATTATATCAGTAATATCAGTACATCTGTCAATCATCTCAGCCAAGTAGTTTAGAATTATCACAAGGATTTCAACTAATCAAAGCTTCCCTTCTTGGGGTTAGTTCCATTCCTCTTTTACTATCAATTGTTTGACAATGCCATTCCAGCACCTTGATGAACTGTCTGAATTTAGAAACAATAAAGAAGAGGATCATCGAAAATAAAACAGTTTTTTTAAATTCTTTTCTTAGATTTTCGGAAGCTTTTTGTTCTTTTAGGGCTTGCTCACTCTGCTTTTGCAGTTTCTCAGCTCCCACAGCCCAGGGACTAAGGTTGGCCCAGGCTCATGTCAGGAAGCCATGTTTTGAGGAATGTTGTTGTCCTTAAGCTGTTTACAATTGATGAATCATCTCATGTGCTTGTGAGAACAAAGTAACTGGCATTTTGTTTTGGGTAGAAATTTTACTGCAAGAATTTATTTTCTTCTCTAAACTCAAATCAGATCTTCTCAAGCTGTGTAGTATTTTCATGGGCATGTCTGTGGCCTTGAAGAATCTAGTAATAAATTGTGTGCATCTACTATGCTGGTTATCCCTGCTCTTCAGGTTTTATAGACTTGATTAAGTGACTTGCTCCATTCAGCCTCATAATTTCCAGTAACACACACAAAATGCTGCAGGAACTCAGCAGGCCAGGCGGCATCTACAGAAAAAGCACAGATGACGTTTTGGGCCAAAACCCTTCGGCAGGACTATTTTGTTAGAGGAACCCCTGCCAATTGAGCACAATATTCAAGTTCTATTTACTGAGCAAAGTAACGTGTTTCTGCTGACTGTTTAAAATCCAGTTTTGAAATCCAACTGCTAAGATTTGGATCAGACTCATGCTGTTAAATACCATTTAATAACAGCACCTCCTACGTCATTAAACTAAATCAGTAAGTTAGGCATTAAAAGAACTTCCAGATCTTGTATGATTTGTAAATTAAATTCTGATGAACTTCAGATATTTGAAATAATTATAAACAAGCTATTATGTGAATGTATTGGTACTGGTTTATTACTGACACATGTATCACGATACAGTGCATGTCTTGCATGTTGCTTATATAAATCAAACAACAGAGTGCATTGAACTAGAATAAGGTAAAACAATGGCAATGCAGAACTAAGTGTAAAAGCTACCAAAAAGTGCAGTGCAGTAAACAATAGCAGCAAGATAGATTGAGAAGTGAAGAATCCATCTTATTATTTATTTTATTTTTATTTAGAGATACAGCACGGAACAGGCTTTTCCGGCCCAACAAGCCACGCATCCCAGCAATCTATTTAACTCTAACCTAATCACAGGACAACTTACAATGATCAATTAATTTAATAACCAGTACGTCTTTGGACTGTGGGAGGAAACCAGAGCACACAGAGGAAACCCCACAGTCATGGGGAGAATGCAAACTCCTTACGTACGACACCAGAACTGAACTCCCAACTCCAATGCCCTGGACTGAAGTAGCTGACTGCTGTGCTGACATGGTGCGTACAAGGGTGCGGTTAAAGGTCAGATAACAGTGGGGTAGAAATTGCTCTTGAGCCTGGTACAACATGCTTTCAGGCTTTTGTATCTTCTGCTTGATGGCAGTAGGGAGAAGTGAGAATGTCCAGTGTAGGTGGGATCTTTGATTATGTTGGCTGCTTTACTGAGACCACGAGGAGCATAGGCAGAGTCCTTGGACGGGAGGCTGGTTCATGTCATATGCTGAACTGTGTCCACAACTTTCTGCATTTTCTTGCAGTCACGTGCACAGCAGTTGTCACAGCAAGCCAATATGCGCCCAGGCAAAATGCTAGATATGGTGCATCAATAAAAACTGGTAATAGTTGACAGGGACAAGCCAAATTGCTTTAGCCTCCTGAGGTGATGGAGACATTGGTGTGCTTTCTTGGCCATGACATCAATGGAATTGGACCAGGACAGGCTATTGCTTATGTTCACACATCGAAACTTGCAGATCTCAACCGTCTTAACGTCAACACCATTGAGGTAGACCACAGTATGTGCACTACCCCTCTTTCTGAAGTCAATGATCAGCCCTTTTGTTGACATTGAAGGAAAGGTTGGTGGAATGACACCACGTCAATAAGCTCTCTACCTCCTTCCTGTACTCTGACTCTTCGTTAATTGAGATGCAGCCCCAAACAGTGGTATCATCTGCAAATGTGGGGATAGAGCAGAACCTAGTCACATAGTCATGAATCACCATTAAAATGAATTGCTAGTAAGTAATAATAATTTTCAGGGATTAAGAATGATAACTAAAATATTTCTAACTGAAGTATCATAAACTTAAATTTCATCTTAATTCCTTTTTTCAAATTGTATCATTCTTAACTATTAATAGTTCTGCTGTGTTGAAAGCTAAGTATGAAATGCTGAAGTTACTCCTGGTAAGTAATAAGTCAAATTTGTTATTATTGAATATATATTTGGAAAAATATTCTAAGTTATTTCATCTCATGTTACGGATCCCTTTTATGTTGCAATGATTAGATCAGTGTAAGTTATTGAGAATTAGTAAGTTTAAACACAAGCTTTTTCTCCTCTGTTCTGCTGTTTGGTAATTATTTGACATTTAAATTGACGCTTCCCTGATAAAATTTTCCATCAAGAAACTCGAAATATGAACAAAGGCTTGTGGTTCAATGCTTGTTCATACTTATCCTCCAAAAATCTGACAGATAATTAATTATTCATTTCATTTTAGTTCCAAAATGCCACATTTTCTAAGTATTGTCTGCTTTTCTAATGTCATTTAAAGTGCTGGAATTTTTTAAAAATCTCTTAAAGTAGAAAGATCAATACATTCAAGGATTATTTTATAAAATTATGAAAACCAAGAGTATGTCTTTCATGTCACTTTCAAAGATGAATCTTTATAATTTAATTGTGTCCTTTATTTCAGTCTTTATCATTCAACTGTGTCCTTTACTACAAATAAAATAATTCCCTATAAAGAAAAAGATAGTGGGAAAGTGCACAACCAGGCAATTAGAAAGGCCAAAAGGGGCCATGAAATGTCCTTTGTGAGCAGGATCAAGGATAATCCCCAAAGCACTTTATACTTGAATTAAGAAGAGGATGACAAAGGAATTGGAGCAAGTGGCTGAAGTACTAAATGAGCACTTACGTTAGTATTTACTGAGCAGAAAGATTGGAGGATAATGAAGTTAGAAAGGGACATGCTGGGATATTTTGAGATTAAGAAGAAGCTATTGTTGGGTCTTCTGAAAAGCATTAAGGTTCATAAGTTCCCAGAACCTAACAGTATATATCCAGGAATATTGAAAGAAGCAAGTCAGGAGATTGTTGGGGCTTTGACAAGGATCTTTGTGTCCTCACTAAAAAAAGGCAAGATTCTAGAGGACTGAGAATTAGCAATTATTGTGCCTCTTATTTAAGAAAGGAAATCGGGATAATTCTGGTAACTATAGGCAGTGGTAGGAAAGCTACTGGAAAGGACACTAAGTGTTAGGATTTCTCCCCATTTGGAAAGGAATGGCCTACTTAAGGACAGGCAACATGGCTCTAAGCAGAACAAGTCATGCTTTACAAACTTGATAGAGCTTTTGAGGAGGCAACAAAGGAGCTAGATTAGGGTAAGCCAGTGGACATTATCTACATGGGCTTTAGTTATACATTTGCAAGTTTCCTCATGATTCATGATTGTAGATTGGTTCAGAAGATTAAGATGTATGGGGTCTAGGGTGAACTGCAAGATTGGATGTAGAACTGACTTCCCCATAGGGTAGTGGTGGAAGACTGTTATTCCAGCTGGAGGTCTGTGACCAGTGATTGGAGCTGTGCTCTCTGTTGTTTGTGATCATTTCTATCAATTATTTGAATGAAAATGTAGATTGGTGGATTTATACGTTTGCAGCTGAAACCAAGATTGTGGAGTTGTGGACGGTGTAAAGAACAAGGAATACAGCACGATATACGGTGGATCAGTTATCGATATGGGCAGAGAAGTGGCAGATGATGTTCAATCCCAGAAAAAGTGAGGAGTTACACTTTGGAATGGCAAATGAAAGGAGAAAGAAGATTCTTAAAAGTAGATCCCTTAAAAGCATTGAGGTACCAGGGGATCTTGAGGTTCAGTCCATCATTCCCTGAAATTGGCTACAAAAATGTTTAAGGTGGTAAAGAAGGCAAATAGGGATGTTGAGTATAAAAGTAGGGGAGTCAGGCTGAAGCTATATAAAACGTCAGTCAGCTTGGAGTATTGTGTGCAGTTCTAGTCACCCCCTTATGGGAAGAATGTAGGAACTGTGGAAAAGGTGTGGAAGACATTTATCACGAACATTATCATTGGAGAGTGTCCAGAAGAGGTTCATGAGGATGATTCTGATAATGAAGGGGTTAACATATGAGGAGTGTTTGGCAGCTTTGGGCCTGCACTCACTGGAATTCAGAAGAATGTGCGGGGATCTCTTTGAAACCTACCAAATATTGAAAGGACTAGATAGGGTGGATGTGGAGAGGATGTTTCCCATGGTGGGGGTATCCAGAACTAGAGGGCGCAGCCTCATATTTGAGGGGTGGCCCTTTAGAATAGAGGTAAGGAGGAATATTTTTAGCCAGAGAGCAGCAAATCTGTGGAATGCTCTGCCACAGACTGCAGTGGAGGCCAAGTCCATGGGTATATTTAAGGTGGAAATTGATTGTTTCCTGAGTGGTCAAGGCATCAAAGAATATGGTAAGAAGGCAAGTGTATGGGTTTGAGTGGGATCCGGGATCAGCCATGATGGAATGGTGTAGCAGACTTGATGGGCTGAATGGCCTAATTCTGTTCCTATGTCTGATGGTCTTAAATCCACCTGGATTGGAGGGTATGAGCTACAGGGAAAGATTAGATAAACTTGGGTTATTATCAGAAGCTGAAGAGAGAGCAGAGAGGTGTTTTTAAAATTATGTGAGGTTTCGATAGGATAGGCAAACAGAAATGTTTCCCCAGGCTAGAAATGTCAAATTTCAGAGAATGTGATTTAAATGTTAGAATGAGAAATTTAAAGACAACATGAGGGCAATTTTTTTTTACCTGGAAAGTAGTAGGGGCCTGGAAAGGGTTACCAGGGGTAGGAGTGGAAGTAGGCAGTTTGGTGGAGTTCAAAAGGCTTTCGGGAAAACGCATGAAAATGAAGGGAATGGGAAGATAGAAAAATAGAAAACCTACAGCACCCTCGGCCCACAATACTGTGCTGAACATCTACTTACTTAGAAATCACGTAAGGTTACCCATAGCCCTCTATTTTTCTAAGCTCCATGTAGCCATCCAGGAGTCTCTACAAGACCCTGTTGTATCCACCTCCTCCTCTGTTGCCGGCAGCCCACTTACCACACTCACTACTCTCTGTGTAAAAAACTTACCCCTGACATCTCCTCTGCACCTACTTCTAAGCACCTTAAAGCTCTGCCCTCTCAATGTGGACATTTAGTACAAATTAGCATCAAGCTTGGCTAAACATCATGACCTGAACGGCCTGTCCAATGCTCTACTGTTCTCTATCTTCTAACCATCTATTTACAAGCAGAAGCTTATGCAAGGGTGGGTCAGGAGATACAAGTCTTCCTCCTGCACTCATATTTCCTCCACCCTTCCACCATTGTAGTCCATGCCGGGTGTTTCCAAAAGACTACTCCTCCAAAAGCAGTCAAATTTAAATTCCTGCACATGTGCCAGCTTAAAATAATTCTCTTAGGATACTGTATAAGTCTGCAATTAATTTGAATCAGCAAATAGTGTTTTTCAGAATCATTGCCTGCTGCTCTAATATTTCAGAATTTTTTCCCCCAGTGGATGATGCAAACTCTCTAAAATACTAAATAACATGCCCACCAGCCCACCGCTAATTAAATGACTAAGGTTTATTCACACATCCATAACTCTAGTAAAGATTCAAGATAAAAACTGTTAATAACTAACCGAAGATATGATGTTAAACATAAGAGATTCTGCAGATGCTGCAAATCCTGAGTGATATATACAAAATGCTGGAGGAACTCAGGAAGATCAAGAGTCTCAGCCCAAAATGTTGTCTCTTTATACCAATGCTGCCTGACCCGCTGAGTTTCTCCAACATTTTGAATATGTTACTCTGATCTTAAACCTGTTTTTTAACAACAGTAGTAACAACCAGAACCTCTGTGCCCATTGCCTGACTAAAATGAAACGGATACCATCTCACTCCATGGGGCAGCCTGCCAATATGGGTACATTCCTCCCTCTCAGAATGGCGGTAAAGATTTCATACCATCTCTTGTGAACCCTCGTTCAGCTAACAGTAGCTCAATGAGACTAAAGAGATGTCAGTAACTTTGGTACTGTGGCACCACCTGCAGACAGCTAACAAACTTACACAATCTTCTATTACACCAAGAACTTTATTGGAAGATGCATGATGAACTAAATTAACTTCTATCATAAATCACCACCTTAGATGAAAATCCTTACAATGGACTGCTGTCCATGGCTCCTTAGCAAAGGGCTTGACCAATCAGGAAAGACTGGGCTTACTTTCACCAGAAACGGGAAGGGA
Source organism: Hypanus sabinus (assembly GCF_030144855.1). Lineage (NCBI taxonomy): Eukaryota > Metazoa > Chordata > Chondrichthyes > Myliobatiformes > Dasyatidae > Hypanus > Hypanus sabinus. Next base: position 24,570,534 of record NC_082714.1, on the reverse strand, counting down.
GGAACGACACCTACCAGAAGTAGGTCTTGGTAGGACAGACATAGATTTAGGTGTTGTCACTGGTGGAGACTCCAAAATGTGTGGAAATAATAAGAATCCATAAACAAATACAGATTGGAATGAGTTCTTCACATTAAGAAATAGCTTAAATGTTGAAATGACTATCATGTTAAACAGTTAAAGTAAATGGCGTTCATGTTTTTAAGAGGAAGTCCCAATAAACACATTAGGGGGGAAAAATAGAAGGAAATGCTATTGGAGCTAAACGAAGTAGGGTTGGAAGAGACTAGTGAGAAGAGACAACCCTGTCAGTACTCTGAAAGATGCAAAGTTACAGCATGGGACTGCCCTACAGAAAGTGAGACTAGATTTTTTGGGGATGTGTGTTTCCAGATTCAGAGAAGTGCTGCAGAGCTTTCAAAATATAATGGTATTATGATTGACAAACACATTAAATTGCTCATAATGGGTATTGTATAATATTATCGTGTGCTTTGCCTATACCACAAAACTTGGACAACATTTAGTAATTATGCCATTTTAATAGGAATCCATTATGGAGAAGCTTTCATGTTCCCACTATTTAATGCAAATTGTTATTTTTCCTCCCAGCTGAAACCGGCTGGCATTTTGATGATCTATTAGCATTAAAGGCTGCTGCATTGTGTTCGGTGTGCTGTTTTGGTCTCAAAGTAGATTAACATATTTTTCCAGAGAAGTCATGAGATGGTGGCGAAAACAAGGTAAAATCACTTCAATTGCAGAAAATCTGAAATAGAACTTGGAAATCTTGTAAGCACGTAAGGTAGCATCTGTGGAGAGAGAAACAGAATTAATGTTTCAGATTGATGACTTTTCATCGGAACTGGAACATTGAGAACAAGTCACCAGCAAGTGAACAAAGGGGACTGATAGATGCAGGACAACACAAAGAGAACTGAGCGGCAGGGTAAAAGAGCACCTGTAAGACAAGGAACAAAAATAAATATTTTCTTTCCTGATAGTAAGTCTTGATGAAGGGTCTCAGTTCGAAACGTCAGCTGCCTATTCCTCTCCATAGATGCTGTCGGACCTGTTGAGTTCCTCCAGCACTTTGTGTATGTTGTTCTGGATTTACAGCATCTGCAGAATCTGTTAAGTCTAAGAAATATGTTCATCTTTCAGAGACATAGGACATCCAAAAATACCTTATATGCAATCGATTTCTTCTAATATATAACCCCCTACTAAAAATTTTGCGCACTGCATCTTCCTGTAAACAGCAATGAGGTGCTGACCAAATGATCTGTTTGACTGTTGATTGAAGAATGAGTTTGGCAAGTGCACTGTTGGGAAAACTCACTTCCCTGCACTTCAGATTTGTGCTCTGGAATTGCTACAACCAGATGACAGGACAACAGGGAGTCGGTTTAACATCTCATCTGACAGATGGCACCTCCATTGGTGTAAGTCTCCCTCAGTAGGGCACTGGAGAATCAGCTTACGTTTTGAGCTCAGTTCTCTGAAACAGGACTTGGAATCTCAACTTTCTCAGTCAGCAATAACACTGTAGTTGGCAGACGAATTTTGGAATGATGAGCCCAGGGAAATGTAAGTGACTGGAGCGGAATAAGTGAGATAGAAAGAGGTGTGGAAAATCACAAAAAGAAAGGTCTATAGCACAAGAAAGCAATGGGCAAACCTCAGTGTTCAGACCATCCACGTACCCTGCACACACATTCCAAAAATTGCCTTAGATTTGGAATGGGAGTTGGATGTGTGGGGAGGGATATGCTTTTTAATAATTTTGGTTAACACATCTAAGTGAAAATTCTTCATCAAAATATTTAACAAAAACAGTAGTCAAACTAAAAGAAGACCTTGATTATAATGATGAACAAAGCAATCATGGTCTAATCAATTAATCCATTAATTAATCTCCTGATAGACATCAATAGTAAATGAACGAATTACAACTCTGATTAGACTTCATTTTAACTCACCCGTGTATGATGCAAGACTTGTAGGGGTAAGTAATGTGCAGGAAGCGTGGCTTTCCCACACTTGGCTTGAATTCCCCTTGGAGACCAATTAGAGTTAGTGGACAGAGATAGAAGAGGGAACAGAGAGGCATCCTTTCTGCATTCTGATTTGTTGGCTGGGATCCAATATGCCTTTTTCACGAGGTCTAAAAATGGGAGAGGAGCATGACTCTTGCTATTCCCTGGACACTTCAATTTCTTGCCAGTACAACTGTGACACTAACATTAATAATTTAATTTCTTTATATTGATTGTATTGAGCACATTCGCACCAACCCATCACCACTCAACTTACTTTACTACTAATGACAGCACCTCTACTCCCTCAAGAGTCTGTGGAGATTCGGCATGTCATCAAAATCCTTGGCAAACCTATAGATATGTGGTGGAAGGTGTACTTACCAGCTGCATTATGTGTCTGGTACATGAACACCAATGTATTTGACCAGATTTGGCCCATTACATTGCGGGTAAAGCCCTCCCATCCATTGAGCACATCTACATGAAACATTGCTGTAGAAAATCAGCATCCATCATCAAAGATCCTCACCACCCAGGCCATGCACTTTTCTCACAGCTGCCCTCAGGTAGAAGGTAGAAGTGCCTCAGGACTCACGCCACCAGGTTCAAGAACAGTGACTACCCCTCAATCATCAAGCTCTTGAACAAAAGGTGGATTACTACACTCACTCTATTTCTGTTGTTCCCACAAGTGACGGTCTCATTTTAAGGACTCTTTATTTGTTATTTCATGCTTTTTCATTTCATGTTATTTCATACTCATTACTTATTGCTATTTATTTATATTTGCATTTGCACAGCTTGTTGTTCTTTGATCCTGTTTACAGTTACTATTCTATAGATTCGCGAAATATCCCCGCAGGAAAAGGGTTGTATGCGGTAACATGTATGTCCTCTGATAATAAATATTATGTTGAACTTCACCTGCCCTATGCCCCATCTCTGAGAGTTATAACCTTAATATCCAGGCACCATACTCTGGAACTGCTCCCATCGATCCATTACATCTCGAGTGCTTTTCACTTTCCTTCCATTTTCTTTTAACTTGACTTTTGGGAAGCCCTAGGTGTTTATCTGGTGGCACAAGATGTGTCACTTCTTCAGGCTCTCAGCTTCAGTTAAGTTCCAGATGTGTTTATGACTTGCAGGGGAATGGTTAATTCATTCTCTCAGTAGCTCATGGATCTGAGCTGCATGATTAGAACAGGTTTGAACTACTCATTTCCAGACTGTGTGGTAAACTATAGAGGCTTTTTAAGAAAGAACATTATGGAAATGTTTAAGAACCTGTCTTGATCTTTGCATAGAACTGCTAAGCCATTGAAGCACAAGACACTTGTGGAGTCAAAATACCCCCAGCTTCCTCCTCTCCTGGCTACTAGTTACGGCTTCTCCATCAAAACTACCAAATTCTGGTACTTAAGTGAATTTTGCAGCATTTCTTTACTATTTACCTGTGCTTTAAAATCAAAGCTTTAAGATCTCCAAGGAAGGAACCAAACAACATTGGCCTTTTCTTGATATAGACACCAGGTCTGAAATTAGTTTGCAATTGTACAATTTCGAGGGAAAATTGGAGAGTTAATCAACTGTTGCATACAGAGCACTAAGAGTAAATTAGCTGTCTGTGCTTGCTGCCAGGGAGATCTCTGCACTGCAGGAAGATTCACAGAAAACATCAGAATGAAGAATAATCTTTTTTAGAAAATCGTATTCAATTTTTTTTTCAGAATTCTTTTCATTTTACTTTGTAAGGTCATACTGTTGGATGATGGTTGTAACATAGTTAAACGATGCACAACAGTGAAAAATCTGAATCCTATCTATGCACCAGTCACAAATGTTAACATTTTTTACTGTTCTCTCTTGTCCTCAATGTATGGAGAATCTAAATCGTCCTGTTACCCTATCATAGTTATTGTCATTAACATATTCGACAAACACTGCATTTATATGGCACTAATCTATGAATAAAATCAGAGCTCAGAAACCCTGTTCACTAATAGGTTTAGCAAACATCACTCAGGGTTTGCTATCCTCTAGCTGGGTTTGCATGTGGGATACAGAAATGATTAGCAGTGCTCCAGGCATCTGTGGTCATCTCTTTCTGCACACCTGGAATTCAATAAGCATTGGAGTCCGACTGCACAACTGTTGTATTAAAGTTAGAAAGTATTTGTTGGATGGAATTGGACGTCATTTGGTCCACAGATGGAACATGTTCATTTCTACCTGTCAGGAAATGCTGAGGTTGATTGATGAGGCCACTCAGGGAAGAGCAGCGAGTTCTCCCAGTTTGCCGGTCAGTACTGTGCCACACAGACAAATTAACTGCTTATTGATTACGTTACTACCGCGGGATTTTGCAGTCGGGTATCTGTCAACTTGGTCTAAAAACAATCATGATGGTTCAGTTATGAGTCTTAAGCTTCACCTAAGAGCTAGTCTTTTCTGGTTGAATTCCTGTCAGGTCGTATTTAAGTCATATACCTCCCCTAAAGAGAGAAGATACTAGAATTTTTAAAATCTAATCTTGGCAAATTTATGTACAAACAGAACTAAAGAAAACAACAGATAAGTGAAGCATTAAACAGCATTGTATGCATTAAACTTCAAAAGTACTAACTTGCCTACAAAGTATCTTGGGAGCACCCAAGGTCACGGAAGCCTATCTCCGCAGCTACACCCAAGGGTCTGAGCATTTAATAACACCATTTTAGTGCAATTTTAAAAAGTCTATCACCACCCAAAATCAACGGAACTCAAACGGACTCTGGGCGTGATGCTTCCCCTTTAAAACGGCAAAGGGGGGATGCTGAGATGCATTAAAGGTTTGTTCAAGAAAGTGTGGATTTCGACTCCCAATACTGACCATCTTGCTGGCAAACATACAATCTCTGGTAAATAAAATTGAAGATCCCAGAGCTAGAGTGCTGGACCAGAGGGACTTTAGGACCAGCTGCATTTTTTGCTTAACCCCTTCTGTTCCAGACACAGCGATTCGGATTGTTGGGTTCACAGTGCAATGCTAAGAAAAGACTGCCGAGTCTTTCAAAGGCAGGGGAGGCACAGTGTGCTTTATGATCAATTCCTTGTGATCCTGACCCAGACCGGGAACACTTTGCAATCAAATGTCACCCATTTTATCTGCTGTGGGAGATTTCAGCCATCACCCTGGCTGCAATGTACCTCCCACAGGCCAGTGGCAACAAGCACTAGACAAACTGAGCAATGTAATCAACGGGCATGAAGCAGCACATCCTGATACATTCCCCATCATTACAGGGGATTTTAACCAGGCCAGCTTGAAAGTTTCTGAATGAACATTGAACCTATGAACACTACTTCACTACTTTTTTAAAATTTCTATTTTTGCACTACTGATTTAATTTAATGATAAAAGCCTTCTTCATCACCTGATACACTTGCGTTGCCACTTCAGGGAGCTATGGATTCATACTCCATGAACCCTTTGTACGTCACTTCTTTAAAATATCCATTTACTGTAGTGAAGTGTGAAGCAATTTTGCAAGGGACGAACAAAATGACAAGTTCTTTGTACCTTTTGATAATTCTTTTTGCAGATTTTGAAACAAAACTCCTCTTTGGAATAGAAATTGATCTAAGAGCATTCTTGTTATTTTAAAGGCAAAAGCAGGTCAATATTTCAAAACACAACACTGTTTGAAGCTTCAAAATTACAGCAAGAATCACACTAGTTTCTGGGAAAAAATTTTTTTGGCTTTGATCAGTAGTCAGGCTATTACAGACCAGATGTGAATTGAAGTTCAGCACTTACTGCATGGTTGAATTGCAACAGGTAATCATATCCTGAAGATCTATATATTTCCATTCAACATCAACAAAATAGGTTTTGGGTTTGTTGATGGTAATGCTTTACTAATCATTGACATTTGATGATGACAGATCCTGACACGCAGGTCCAGCGGCTTGAGTTTAATCCTGACCTTGGATGCTATCCACGCTGTCTCCCTCTATGGCTGTGTGGGTTTCCCCAGGGGATTTGGTTACCTGACACATGACAAAGATGTGCTGACAGGGAGGATAATTGGCGATGGTAAATTCCTTGTGTAGGAGAGTGAGGAGTAGAGATGGGTGGAAGCTGATGGATATGTGAAGGATAATAGGTTATATATAAGGAAAGAAGAAGGGAAAGAGAGTGCTCTGAGAGCTGGTAATTACATAATGGGCTGAGTGCTTGATGCACCATCAATAACTCACACTGAGACGTAAGGCGAGATATCGGCTTTTATTGACTGGAAGAAGGAATGAATGAGTGTCCATCATACTATGTCCTGGAGACTGAGGCCGAGCGTCAGGCCTCAGATCGCCTTTATACAGGGGCCTGTGGGAGGAGCCACAGGAGCATTCAGCAGGGGGCGTGTCCAGACAGGCACATAGTTCACCACATTCACCCCCCCTTTGTTTGAAAGAGGCCCCATGTGGCGAAGTTTCTTACAAGTCAAGTCTATCAGGTGGTCGAATCTGTCGCTGCGATCTACGTAGCACCGACTGTGATCGCATGGATGCCAACGACATTGGTGATTGCACAGGGGACGGAGGTTGTGCTTGTTCCTGCCCACTAGGCGCCGGTGATCCCTCACGCATGTGCGAGGCACCTGGTATAAATGCGTACGAAACGCCCGGTATACAAGTGTCGTGAGGAGTCTGTGTAGGGCCTGGTGAGCACGGTGTCACCTCTGGTGCAGGGTTCATAGTTACCGGAGAGCCTTCAGGGTAATGATCTGCTGCACCTGCGGGTGCCAGGTCGCGGATGGAGACCGTGTCCTCCCGCCCATCAGGTAAGACCACGTAAGCATACTGGGGGTTCGCATGTAGAAGGTGAACCCTCTCCACCAGCGGGGAGTATTTATCGCTCCTCACTTGTTTCCGGAGCAGCACTGGCCCCGGGGATGTCAGCCAAACTGGTAGGGTGGTCCCAGTGACAGACTTCCTGGGAAAAGAGAATAGGCGTTCGTGAGGGGTGGCATTGGTGGACATACATAACAGAGAGCGGATAGAGTGCAGTGCCTCAGGGAGGACCTCCTGCCATCGAGAGACCGGCAACCCTTTTGACTTAAGGGCTAAAAGTGTGGTCTTCCACACTGTGGCATTCTCCCGCTCCACCTGGCCATTACCCCGGGGATTATAACTCGTGGTCCGACTGGTAGCAATGCCCCTAGCTAGCAAGTACTGGCGCAGCTCCTCACTCATAAAGGAGGACCCTCTATCGCTGTGGATATAGCAGGGATACCCGAACAGAGTGAAGAGCTGGCGCAGGGCTTTTATGACGGACGTGGCAGTGGTGTCGGGGCAGGGGATGGCAAAGGGGAACCGTGAGTACTCGTCGATAACACTGAGAAAATAGACATTGCGGTCAGTGGAGGGAAGGGGGCCCTTAAAGTCAACACTCAGTCGTTCAAAAGGGCGGGTGGCCTTGACAAGTTGCGCCGTGTCAGGACGGTAGAAGTGCGGTTTGCACTCAGCGCAAATTTGGCAGTCCCTGGTCATCGTCCTGATGTCCTCCAGGGAGTATGGCAGGTTCCGAGCTTTCACAAAATGGTAAAATCGGGTGACCCCCGGATGGCAAAGTTGTGCATGAAGGGTGTACAGCTGGTCGAGCTGTGTGCTAGCACATGTTCCCCGGGATAGGGCATCAGGGGGCTCATTGAGTCTGCCAGGCCGGTACAGGATATCATAGGTGTAGGTGGAGAGTTCTATTCTCCACCGCAAAATCTTATAATTTTTGATTTTGCCCCACTGTTGGTTGCTGAACAGGAACGCAACCAAGCGCTGGTCGGTCAGCAAGGTGAACCTTTTGCCAGCAAGATAGTGCCTCCAGTGCCTAACAGCCTCCACTATGGCCTGGGCTTCTTTCTCCACCGCGGAGTGCCGAATTTCAGAGCCTTGGAGGGTGCGAGAAAAGAATGCTACTGGTCTGCCTTCCTGATTGAGGGTAGCAGCCAGAGCAAAATCGGAGGCATCACACTCCACTTGGAAGGGAGCAGTCTCATCCACCGCATGCATCGTAGCTTTGGCAATGTCCTCTTTAGTGCAGCTGAAGGCCGCGCGGGCCTCAGCAGAGAGGGGAAACGAGGTAGACTTGACCAGGGGGCAGGCCTTGTCTGCGTAATGGGGGACCCATTGGGCGTAATAGGAAAAAAAAACCCAGGCACCGTCTGAGGGCCTTGAGAATGGTGGGAAGAGGGAGTTCTAACAGGGGGCGCATACGTTCGGGATCAGGGCCAATAACCCCGTTTTCCACGACATACCCAAGTATAGCAAGGCGGGTGGTTCCAAACACACACTTGTCCCTGTTATAAGTAAGGTTCAGAGCTGCGGCCACTTGGAGAAATCGTTGGAGGTTGGCGTCGTGATCTGGCCTGTCGTGACCACAGATGGTGATGTTATCCAGATAGGGAAATGTGGCCTGCAGTTGAGACTGATCCACCATCCGGTCCATTTCCCTCTGGAAGACAGAGACACCATTTGTGACACCGAAAGGGACGCGCAAGAAGTGATAGAGCCTGCCGCCCGCCTCGAAGGCAGTGTAGGGGCGGTCCTCTGGGCAGATGGGGAGCTGGTGATAAGCGGATTTCAGATCTATTGTCGAGTACACCTTGTACTGAGCAATCTGGTTGACCATATCCGCGATGCGGGGTAGGGGGTACGCGTCAAGCTGTGTGAACCCATTGATGGTTTGACTATAGTCCACCACCATCCTATTTTTCTGCCTGATCCGAACAACAACCACCTGGGCCCTCCAAGGGCTTGAGCTTGGCTCAATGATCCCCTCCCTGAGCAGCCGCTGCACCTCCGACTGAATGAAGGCCCTGTCCCTCACGCTGTACCGCCTGCTTTTAGTTGCCACAGGCTTACAGTCAGGGGTCAGGTTGGCGAACAGCGGTGGAGGAGGGACCTTGAGAGTGGAGAGGCTGCAAGTGGTGTCGGTAGCGCAGCTGTCGGCATGGTTCTGGATGGGACGTGTGGGCCCGTGTGTGTGTGTGGTCAGTAGTGATGAAGTCCCACAAAACTGAGGATTCCTGACAGTGAGTGGTGGGAGGGGCCCATCATATACCATAGTCACACTTTCGAGGTGGCTCTGGAAGTCCAGCCCCAATAGCACAGGTGCGCACAGATTAGGCATGACCAGTAGCGCAAAGTTCCGATATTCTGTGCCTTGAACCACCAAAGTCGCTACACAACCCGCCCAGATGTCTGCGGACTGCGACCCAGAAGCCAAATGGAACCTCCGACTTACCGGCCGCGTTGCAAGTCCGCAGTGTTGCACTGTGTCCGGGTGAATAAAACTCCCAGTGCTGCCCGTGTCAAACAGACATCTAGTCCTGTGCCCCTCCACCAGGATGTCCATCATGGACCTTGCAAGCTGGTGTGGGGCGCTTTGGTCGAGAGTCACAGTGGCCAGAGTTGGATCGCCGTCGGGGTACCCGGTCAGCATCGGAGGGTCGGGGGCGGGGCATGCTGACGCCGACAAAGATGGCCGCTCACATCCGGGGTACCCGGTCAGCATCCGAGGATCGGGGGCGGGGCGTGCTGACGTCGACAAAGATGGCCGCCCACATCCCGGCATGCAAGATGGCGGCCCCCACGTTTCACCCGCAGCGCTGCACTCTGCTCGAGGTTGAGACTTACAGACCTTGGCGAAATGGCCCCGCTTTCTGCAGCTGGAGCAGGTCGCTTCTCGCGCTGGACAGCGTTGTCGAGGGTGTTTTTTATGGCCACAGAAAGAACAAAGCACAGGCTTCCGACGGGCTGCCGCTGTGGTCGGGTTCGGGGAGCTCGTGGAATCGCGACTGGCAGCGGCGTTGGCGAATTCGCTCCCGGGAGCCGGCGGTGGCGGGGTCTGAGGTGTCCACGGAACTGGCGGAGAATCACGCGACTGGACAGCGTCAGCATTATGCAAAGCAGCTTCCAGAGCATTGGCCGTCTCCATCGCCGAGCGTAAGGTAAGGTCGGCATTTTCCAGCAGCCGCTGGCGCATGTACACTGACCTCAGTCTTGTCACAAAAGCGTCTCGCACTAGCAGCTCCGCATGCTGTTCTGCCGTGAGCGTCTTGCAGTCGCAAGCTCGGACGAGTGTCTGTAGTGCTCGGAGAAACTCAGCGCACGATTCGCCAGGCCGCTGTTGCCGGGTAGCTAAACGATGTCTTGCGTAGACGGTGTTCACCGGCCGCAGGTACTGTCTTTTGAGGGCGTCCAGTGCCCCATCGTAGGTCGGCAGGTCCCGGATAATGGAGTAAACTTTGGGGGTGACCCTCGAGAGTAGAATTCTGTGCATAACGGCGGGTTCAGTTGCACGAACCTCCTCCAAGTACGATTGGAAGCATGCAAGCCAGTGTTCAAAAGCGAGAGCTGCGTCAAGGTCTTGAGGGTCCAAATCCAACCTTTCCGGACGTAAAATGGTTTCCATGTTTTAAAACTTCCAGTCAATAAAATTGATGCACCATCAATAACTCACACTGAGACGTAAGGCGAGATATCGGCTTTTATTGACTGGAAGAAGGAACCAGGAGTGAGTGTCCATCATACCATGTCCTGGAGACTGAGGCCGAGCGTCAGGCCTCAGATCGCCTTTATACAGGGGCCTGTGGGAGGAGCCACAGGAGCAGTCAGCAGGGGGCGTGTCCAGACAGGCACATAGTTCACCACAGTGCTTTCCTTCTGTGTTATAAGAAAATATAAGATCTTCATTGTTTTACCTCACTTTTGTTATGTAATGACCTGTATGGATGAGACAAGATGGCACCAGCAACCAGCAACAACATCCTCCGGACAGCTCACAAAACTACTTCTACATTTGCTTTTAAATGTGCTTCTTCTTCTGAACTGCGATTGATTTCAACCTGTAATTTCAGTTTTGATGATGTAATTTTGGGCCAGCTGAGCAATTGGGCACTTTTGATGTCTCCTGGGGAATTGAGCCAGGATGAGTGCGGAGAGTGTGGCCTTTGTTTCCTACCGGTGGAACACGAACCCACGGTCAGCTGCGTTACTCCTCGCTGACTAAAGCATGGAGCAAGGTAGAAATCGACAAGGACGGGAGTGGAAAGCGAGCCATCTGCCTGTATTTGACTGGTCTCCCTCTTGTTGCTGCTAGAGGACGGTACAGGTTTGTTCACCTCAGCACAGCTCCTGGCTGTGGGACGCTGCGGTTTGATGTTTAATACGCTCAGCACTTAACCACAGTAGAGGAACACGCACAACAAGCTGGAGGAACTCAGCAGGTCGGGCAGCATCCGTGGAAACGAGCGTCAGACTGTTCACTTCCATGGATGCTGCCCGACCTGCTGAGTTCCTCCAGCGTGTTGTGCGTGTTGCTTTGACCCCAGCATCTGCAGTGTATTCTGTGTTTACCGCGGTAGTGGACTTGCTTGCGGAGGACTCTGCAGTTCACGTTCCACGTGTTTCGGGTTACTCTCTTTTTTTTGTTGTTTGCGCAATTTGATCGAGGCACTTCATCGCGGAACTGGCTCTGTGGCTGAAGCCTGCAATCATCGACACAGTGCTAAACTGAAGTGACTCTGTGACCGTCACCCCACACCACTTCAGGGGCTCTAGAGTTTGATGTTTAACGTTCTGTGTGTTACTTGCTCACTATTTGATGTCTGCGCAATTTGTTCTTTTTTTCTCACGTTCTTTGTTTGACGTTTTCTTTAAGCAGGTTCCGTGGTGTTTCTTTGTTTCGTGGCTGAGAACAAATCTCAGGGTTTTTATACTGTATACACAGTATGATATGAAATGTACTTAGAAATTTTGAAACAAAGTTTTTCACTGCACCTCTACACATGAGGAAATAATCAACAAGTTTGCCAATTTGAAATGACTGTGGCAGGACAGGTGATGTGATCTAGCCATGGTATCTGGGAAGTGTTATAAGCCATTGTGAAGCACATCATTCATGTCTTCAGGGAAAGTCTGCAGCACCAGGAACATCTCATCCAATGAACTAGAGCCTGAGATTTGGAGGCTTTGAAGCACGAAGGAGGAAGGAATTCAGCAGAAGCTGATACTTAGGAGGGTGTTGCTCTGAGTGAGTAACACGGAAGCCTCACGGAAGAAAGCGTAAAATCTTTCTGAAATAGTGAACTATAGATGTAAAATGAAGGAGAAGTGGAAAGAAATTGGCATTGGTAAACGTAGAAGACAGGAACAGGAGTAGGCCATCTGGCCCGTCAAGCCAGCAAGGCCATTCAATAAGATCATGGCTGATCGAAAGAAATAGTAAAGGAATATGAGTTGGACTAAAAGACAATAAATCCCAAGGTTTGGATGATCTGCATCTTTAAAGTTTGAGGCAATGGGTGCACAAGTCTTCAACTTCCAAACTTCCCGAACAGTAACAGGCATAACCCCCCTTTAAAAAAGGATAGTGATTAAAAACAGGAAACTTCAGGTCAGGTCAGTAGTGGTTGATAAGCAAAATTAAAGATGCAATTTGCCCACTTGCCTTTGATGCAATGAGCTCTAAGCTTTTGTCGCAGTGTCCCATCTGAGATTCTGTCAAAGGCCTAAGTGAAGTCCCTGTAGGTTACGTGGAAAGAAAAATGAAGGTAATTTCCAGTTATCTGACTGTAAGTGGTGAAAAGTCATTGGGATCATTACTGAGCCCCAGGATTTTCATGAATATATGGTTTTCTTTATTAAGAGGATTTGAACAGAAGAGTTGAAATGTTTTACTGCAACTTTATCAGGCTTGGTGAAACCATATCTGGAATATGATGTGCAGATCAGGCTCTCAGCCTAAGGAAGGATATACTTGTAAGAGAGTACCCAAAGGCTCACTAGATTGATTACTGAGATGTGCTAATTGTCCTGTGAGAAGAGATTAAGCAGATAGATCCATGCTCTCCTGAGTTAGGAAAATAAGAAATGATGAAACACTTAAAATCCCTACAGGGCTTAGCGGGATAAATGTTTCTCCTTGCTGCAGTGTCTCGATTTACAAAAAAATCGCTCTCAAAAAGGGGCTGTCATTCAGGAATGAGAAAGAAATGAATCGTTAGAATGATCTTCCCAGGAAGCCACTGTTTTGTAGTCTACTGAAGATAAAGATGGATCAATCTTTCGATGTCAAGGAAATCAAGAGATATGGAATTAGTGCAGAAATCTGATGATCAGATAAAAGATCAGCCGTAATCTGATTAAATGATGGAGCTGGAGAAAGGAGCTTTCCCTACTTCTAATTTTTTTTATATATTCATTTGATCCTTAAAATACTTCTGGTGGGTGGGGGAGGGACATTTTGTGCACTGAGAAGTTTGATATTATCAAACAATGTTCAAGTAATTCCTCTAAAGATTTATTCTATACAAAATGGACACCAAATCATTCTAAGAAGTGTTTTTGATCAGGACCTGTAAGAAGATTTCTCAGCTGGATTTATTTACTTAACCTCTTTGTACTTTATGTACTTTATATTATACAGTATCACTTAAAAGTTTAGATGCCCTGGTTATCATATATAATTCTGCCTTGATGACTTGATTACATTATTTGAGTATATTAAATGTAAGGATCTTTGGATAAGGAAAAATAACACTTAATTATTTTAATAGTTAATGGGGTGATTTGTTAAAGACATATGGTTCTTGTTGAAGTTGAATTATCATTCAGCCATACATGAATACAGCAGCATTAAATAGCATTCCTCTGGGGCCAAAGTGCAAAACACACACAGCACATTCAAAACAGTGAGCAAAAAAAAAAATACAGTCACACAAAAACAATGTATGTATAGTCCAAGCCCCTGAGGGACAGGTCCCACAAATTCTATTGATCCCTGCCATTCCACTGATTGAACACTGGAGGGCAGCACTGATGGGAGAGGCCAGCCCCCAAATGAGCATAGACACCATGTCACACCGCCTCTGGTATCTCTCTCCTGGACTGCAGCAGTAGGCAAGCCCCTGGCTTGAGGCCCAGTCCTTGCTACAACCAAGGCCATGCAGCTCCCACACTGCCTGTTGCAGCACCAAACAAGGGAAGCAGACCTGCAGCATCTTACATTATCAATGTCCAACAGGGTCTTGCAATTGCAAGAGAAACATCCAAAACAATTTCCAACATCCAAGACAAGTACCTTACTCTTAAAATGTAAGCTTAACTGTGAGGAAGTGTTTGTTAAATAAAAACTGTAATCCAAGAATCTGAGATTTAACTTTGCAGTTACCTTTTGAAACTGAAATTGAAGCAACAGGATTAGAACTAGCGAATTAAAAAAATCACTCCTCAAATAAATTTCCTACTGCCTGTTTTGTGTTTAAGGGCAATCTCACTTCTGAAATAAAAAAAAGTTTAAAAATCTTTCATATGACCAATAACTTAAGTAAAATCCATGCATTTTAATCCTTAATTTTTCAACAGCCTATAAAAATTAGAGTGTAAAGGAATTTCAACATAATCAAGTCTTAAGTTTAATGATTGTTAAGTTTGCATTATCTTGTCATAAAAAAAAGTGCAAAGGGCAATAATTGCCAATAATAAGTCAAACCTGTGAGAGTTTCTCATATGCAGTATAACCAATTGATAATCTTCAATTTTATAGCCCTGTTATTAATAAATTTCAGTTTGAATAATTCGATAATATTCTGCTTCAGTATAACCTTGTCTCTGATTTGTAACTCATTCCAAGTCTGCAGAACAATAGGTTGCTTCATGTGTATCCATTACCATTGCCTTCACATCTACTTACTTCCATAGTACAGGTAACTCAGGCAGAAAAGTATGGGATCAACTGAAAAGAATAAATGGATAAAAATACATTGGAGAAAAAAAGAGAAGTGAAAGTTATCATCATGTTATCAGTGATAAATGTAATTTTTCTTTTAAAGTTCCTATAAATAAAACATCTTCATTTATTTACTGGTACATAATGTGTTTAAACACACACTATTAAACAAGACTATGTATTCATTTTGAATTACAGCAGAGTAATGCCTGACTCTAAACTTTAATTGTTTTTAATCTATTCTCTGAGTGACCTCCTGCGAGCTGCCTTGGTTCCAAATTCAGCAGGGTTTATTGCCAGTACTGAGCATGCCATTAAATGATTAAATTAACTAAGGATGCATAAGCCCACAAACAAGAAGAAAAAAACAACTATGAGAGAAAGGCCTTTGTTCTGGAAGAGGGAGAAGAAACCAAGTTGTAAAAATTGTTTCTGAAACAAAATAGCTGCAAATAACGTCGCATATCGATTGTAGCTTATTGTGAAAATAAATGAGTCTTCCTTTAATTGCTTGTTTTCTGACTGATGGTTGAAATATGGATTTCAACATACATTTATGGTTTCTGATTGGGACCAAAGCTGTTAAAATTATTGGAAAATACAATCTGAATTTGGATAGCAAAATTCCATAAATATGAAGCAAATCAAGTAACAAAGTGGGGGCTTCACAATTAAAACAGCCATCACTAAATGTGCTGGACGGTTTTTCAATTATCGTGTGGTTAATGCAACTTCAGGAAGATCACTAAGCACTTCAATTGTCGACATTTGAACCATGACACCTACAAACTGAAGGGAAAGCAAGGTGTCCAAAGCTATGTGGCCCTCCCACAGTCAGCTAATGTTGGCTGACCTGAGTTTGCAGTCTCAAAAAGCATGCTCTCAATTTCCTGATGTTTTACAACTCTTATTTTTGATTCTGTAAATTGATTGGGCTTTTATTCTGTCATTTTGATCTGCTGCTATGCATTATTTCATCTCATTAGTAAGAATGTTGATCACTGCTTTGCTGTGCCCATCGCAAATAAAAAAGCTCGTACATTAACTCCAGGCCAGGGTCTTTCTAGTGAATCCATTCTGAGCTAAGAAATATATTTAACAACTAAAATGATATTTGGGTTCATTTGAACACTGGCCATCAGAACAAGTGGAATGGGATTGAAGATAAAGTTGGATTCCAGATTCACCTCATGTACTGAAAATAGAAACATATAAGATTATGGAAGAGATAGATAAGATAGAGGTAGGTGAGACTAGATCTAGGAGACATACCTTCAGGATTCGGGGTAGATTTAGGACAGAGATGAGGAGGAACTGCTTTTCCCAGAGAGTGGTGAATCTGTGGAATTCTCTGCCCAATGAAGCAGTGGAGGCTACCTCAGTAAATATATTTAAGACAAGGTTGGATAGATCTTTGCATAGTCGGGGAATTAAGGGTTATGGGGAAAAGGCAGGTAGGTGGAGATGAGACCATGGCCAGATCAGCCATGATCTTATTGAATGGCGGAGCAGGCTTGTTGGGTACACAACTTGCCAATGGACACATATTACTGAAGTGCTGCCCTTACGACCCCATCAAGTTTGGGAAATGGTCAAGGGTTAGGAAAGATTGGACCAGTCATGGTAAATTACTAGTGAAGGACCATGCTCTTAGCTGAATACTGTTCTTGCCCTGGGAAAGGGGTACACTTAAATACTTAAATGGAATTTCCTGATACTCGAACCTAGGATACAGAGGTTGTCTTGTGAGGAACTGATGCAAAGGTCAGCACAATAATTTGGAGTTTAAAAGAATGAAAAGCAATCCTCCTGAAAATATAATATCCTGAAGCAGATTGGTAGAGATGATACTGAGAAGGTGTTTTCCCAGTCAGGGAATCTGGAACTAAGGCATAATTTCAAAATAAGGGTTACCCCACTTAAAGTGAAGGTGAGGGAGATTGTTTTTTTCATTATTGAGGTTGTCATGAATCTTTTTGTATTCAGCTGTGGCATCTGACTCATTGAATATAATCATAGTGTGAGCTATGTTAAAGGTAATGGTAACCAGGCAGGGAAGTTTCTTTAAAAGCAAAATCAGACCCACAATGATCTTTTTGAATGTTTGACAGGCTGTATGGACCAGTCCATCTCCTGGTTCTTAACCCAAGGGCTCCTTTCTGTAAAATAACACTTTTGTGTAGTACATTGATGGGGGTGCAGCAAGTGAGAGAGCAGGGGTGAGGAGAGACCATGTTTCTAATCAGGATGAGAACTTTAAGCTCAAGGCATTGCTTAAACTGGAGAGAGGATAAGCCAACAAGCACAGGGAAAAGGAGACAACATGACTTAGGCATGTAGGGTTTTGGAGCAATTGAGTGTTTCTCTCATTTACAATGTAGAACATAGAACATTACAGCACAGTACAGGCCCTTCAGCCCACGATGTTGTGCTGAGCTTTTAAGGTATCCTTCCATTTTTCCATCCATGTGCCTACCTAAGGGTCTCTTAAATATCCCCAATGCATCTGCCTCTACATCACCCCCAGCAGCATGTGCCACACACCCATCACTCTCTGTTTGAAACAAACTTACCTCTAACATCAGCCCTCTGGTTTAATGCTTCAACCCCAAGAAAGTTAAACTCAGAAAACTATCATTAATCGGATCATCGAGCCTTCTGCCCACAACATCCATGCCAGACCATCAAACTCTCATCCATATTCACCCCATTTATCAACTCTTGGTCTGTAGTCCACTCAACCCTGGAGATTAGAGTGCTTGACAGATGCTCCTTAACTGTGAGAATCCCTATTCCCATTAGATTCTCAGGCAATGAATTCTAGATTCTGTGTGAAAAAAAATTCTTCCTCAAACTCCTTGCAAACCTTTTACCTTAAACTCACAAGTTCCAGTTTTAGACAACCTTGTCATGGGGAGAAAAAGGTGTCTTGTAATTTGCCCTCTCTATGCTTCTCATAATTCTGTCTTCCCTCCATCAGGGATCCCTAACCCTCTTCTGCTCCAAGGAAAACAAATCTAGCCTGTCTAGGGCGTAAGTGGCTAATACGAGGGTGCATAATTTTAAAGTGATTGGAGGAAACTTTAAGGCTGATGTTCGAGGTAAGATTTTTTAGTGGTGGATGTGTGGAACGTGCTGCCAGAGGTGTTGGGTGAGGCAGAAACATCAGCGACATTTAAGAAACTCTTAGGCACATGGTTGATAGAAAAAATGGAGGGCTATGTGGGAGGGAAGGGTTAGATTGATCTTAGTGTAGGTTAAAATGTCAGCACAACATTGTGGGCTGAAGGGCCTGTACTGCGCTGTAATGTTCTATGTTCTACATTCTAAATGAGCAAGTCTCTCGATTTCTCAAAAGCCTGACACACCCAAGTCCTGTAGCCTCCTTTCCCCTGTGCTTGTTGACTTATTCTCCCTCCTGTTTAAGCAATGCCTTGATCTTAAAGTTCTCACCCTGTTTGCAAACATTGCCTCTCCCCACTGCTGCTCTCTTTCTTCCTGCATACCCTTCAGTGTATTGCAAACAAGTGTTTTTTTCAAAACAGTATTTTACAGAAAAGTCATAACTGAAACGTACTAGGCCGGGCAAAGTTCCGCTGCATCTTCCGGGAAACTTTCTCGATGCCCGAATGAACTCACCACTTCTTGATAAGCACTGCCTGCACCACTGTGGCCAAGTCTAAGGTTCCATGTTGGCTTCATAGGACGCATCAGAACCTTGGGGCATGGAGTAGAAGCATATCATTGTCAATCCCAAGGGACTGCCCGTGAAGAAGGAGGCAATTTGGGTGAACTACAGGTAGCAGCAGAACCATCAGCATGGAAAAAGGAAGCAGTGGTACAGACAGAATTTACACCTAAAGGTGCACATTGCAGAAAACTAAATTTGTCCCAGCACAGAAGGTATTCAGTCTCCAAGTGTGACGTTCTCTTTTGTACTTTAATAGAGGTCTTAATCAAAATAGACCGACAGGGTGCGGCACAGGTGCAGACACATCCTGGCCTGAGACACCAGGCAAGGTCATTTCATTCCAAACGTTGGTTTATTGATCATGTGGGAATATTTTTCTGGTCTTTCCTGCTCCCTTCCCCTTTTCCCAACTATGATTCCCCTCTCCCTGCCTTCTTCCCACTCAGTCCACAATAGCGACGCATATCAAAATCAGGTTATCATCACTCACAGATTTCCTGAAACATGTTTTTTCTTACAACAGCAGTACAGTGCAATACATAATTACTACAGTGCTGTGCAAAAGTCTTGGGCACTCTAGCTTTATATATATGTGCCTAAGACTTTTCAATAGCACTGTTTAAATATTTTCCCGTATTAAAACAGCAAGATAATGCCAAATGAGGGAGCTGGAAGTTGTGAGTTTGGGCAATTGTACTTGATTGACAGCTGAACTAATTGCAACATTTGTCAGAATTAGAAAGTCAGAATTACTCCCATTAAATGTTTGCACAATCACATCAAATGTCAATTATAGATTTCCATATTTAAAGGGCAGATGCACAGTAAATTGTTCTTTATTTTTTGCCTGATATTGAATGTTAGGGTTTGGGTGAATGCCAAGTACAGATTACTGAATTAACGTTCAGTTCATGGAGCATGCAGATTGGGCATGGACATTAATAACAACATGGGACAAAATATCAGCATTTCTATGAATAAACCAAGTGGTTATATCCTGCATGTTTGACACAGTTCATTTGCCATAATTAAAGGCAAATGCTTGGAGTTCCTGCTCTGGTTCAGCCTCCGTAGCTCACAGCTTCTCATTATTAGAGGCTAAAAGAACAACAAGACAATGAGAAAGATAAAGAAAACCAACATGTGCAAATTGCAAAGTGACATAACAAATAGTGCAAGCAGATTAACCAAGTCATCAGAAGAATATACCATTTCTGCTTCGGAAGAAGCTGTAAGTAAGGATGCATCGGGAACGTTTGCATAAGTTCGGGCCCGTGATTTTCAGGAGCGCAAAAGCTGTAGAGGAATATGTGAATCACAGTCAAAGAATGGTAGTGAAAATCACTGACTACACAAACCAAAGAGACATTCCCTGATTTTCAGTAACATTCCTTTTCCCTCAAATTGGAATATGTGCCCTGATTCGATCTCCAGTTATTGTCAGGCTGCATTCATCAGGTTTCCTTGACTCATTCCGAATGGTCAGGTATGCTTTGACATTTAAACTATCCTCCCATCGGCCATTTGGCAGCTATGGAGCTTCTCATGTGAGCTCTCCGTGTTGATGAATTATTCTGAAAACCTAATCTAAGAAACAAGAATTATCCTGTTCTTCCATGGATGACCTAGGAGATGTGTCCAATGGCTAAGACCAGAAAATCTTATTTAGCTGGAAATCAAAATTGGGAACATATGTAGTAAACAAAAACCGTTCCCAATTTTTCTAAAAGTGTATGCTAAACTATGATGATTCATATCATTTCCAGGAGTACTTGTGTGGTTTGCATAATATTTGCTGCTGCAACATACGTTAATTCAATAGATAATTTCAACAGATCTACATCTTTTATGTTGGGTAGGTTATAATTATGCTCTGCTTTTAATTTTCTCAAGTAACAAGGGATAAATGAAATTCTCTAGTTCAAAAGCAACTCATTATTTCCAGTCTGGTTAAACCACAAACATATAATAGAAGAAATATTGAGGATTTAATTGATGGTCTCGTTATTGGAAGTGGAGCTCGGAGAGCATGATTTGTTCTTATCAATGCCAACAAGATTTGAATATCTGTATCCAGCCAGCAGCAATGTCAGTCCATGGCCTCCTCTACTACCACAATGAAGCCACACTCAGGTTGGAGAAACAACTCTCTATTTTCTATCTGGGTAGCCTCCAACCTGATGGCATGAACATCAATTTCTCAAACTTCCAGTAATTGCCCCCCTCCCTTTCACCATTCCCCATTCCTGTTTCCCTCTCTCACCTTCTCACCCTACCTGCCCATCACCTTCCTCTGGTGCCCCTTCCCCTTCCCTTTCTTTCATGGTCTTTTGTCCTCTCCTATCAGATTCCCTCTTCTCCAGCCCTTTGTCTCTTTCACCAATCAACTTCCCAGCTCTTTACTTCGCCTCTCCCCCCTCTCTTGGTTTCATCTATCATCTACCATCTTGTACTTCATCCTCCTTTCCCCCACCTTCTTACTCTGAATTCTCATCTGCTTTCTCCCCAGTCCTGATGAAGGATCTCAGCCCAAAACATCGACTGTTTACTCTGTTCTGACCTGCTGAGTTTCTCCAGCATTTTGTGTTACAGCTTTACTGCTCGGGAGTTACATTGTACCTGCAAGGTACTATCAGCATTAGTTAAAGCGAGCATTCACTTCTCAAAGGGGTGCAGCACTGTAGTTAGATCTGATAGTGGGATGTGTGCCGGTAGTGAAACGACAAGATTGAGGAATGGCACTGGAATGTGGTGGTCTATCCAATGAAGTGTATTCCTCAAGCTGGTGGAAGCAGCTTTGTGGGGGACCCTTATGTTGATCCCGTACTGCTTCTCCTGAATTTAATGCAGGCGCCTCTGATAGCAGATTTCAAGGTCTTCCTGAGGCACTGCTTCAAATAAATGTACTTTATTTTGTTCTGCTGTTAATTAGCTCTCTGAAGAGTCTTTTTCTCCAGCTGTTGCAGCAACAAGACACTAGGACTCACAGAGAGTGCAAAGGTCAGTTTTGTAAGGATAGCATGGAGCCTTCTGCATAAGCTATGAGTTGAGTTGAAGCTCCGGGGTAAGCTTGTGTCCCACAAGGAGAAATCCTGGGAGACCAAGTTTCATCCAGTCATGGATCAACCTCACAGCACATGCTTGTTGGCAGACGTCAGCAAATGAACTTAAGATAGTTGTGTTGGTCGCCATCAATCCCACAAAGAGTACAAACAGTTGTAATGCTTCTTCTACCTGAATTCAGCTAATTTAGCCAGAGAATAAAACAAAATCTTTCATGGTCTATTCCACAAAAGGCACATTTAAACTGGATGATATCAAAAGAAGCATTCAATTCTTGTTAAATTTGAAGTACAAAGTTAACAGATGTAAGGCAACATTCATCCCATTATACTATCGTAGGAACAATAACCTTTGTCTATAAATATAACTATTCATATTTAACGTAAATCTGAGATTACTCTTATTGCATAAGGCAAGCAGCAGACTTTATATGGAGCCACAGAATCATGAAGTCATAGAAAAGTAAGGCACAGAAACAGGCCCTTTGGCCCATCTAGTCCATGCCACACCATTTAAACAGCCTACTTTAATTGACCTGCATCAGGACCACAGCCCTCTATACCCCTACCATCCATGTACCTATCCACACTTCGCTTTAAGTGTTGAAATCGAGCTTGCATGCACCACTTGCACCAGCAACTCATTCCACACACTTGTGGCCCTCTGCGTGAAGATGTTTCCCCTTAAACATTTCATCTTTCACCCTTAACCATGATGTCTAGTTGTAGTCCCACCCAAACTTAGTGAAAAAGCCTGCTTGCATTTACCCTATCTATGCCTCTCATAATTTTGTATACCTCTATCAAATTCCCCCTCAATCTTCTACATTCCGAGGAATAAAGTCCTAACCTATTCAATCTTTCCTTATGACTCAGGTCCTCCAGACCCAGCAGCATGCTCGTAAATTCTCTCTGTACCCTTTCCTGTAGGTAGGTGACCAAAACTGCACAGAATACTTCAGATCTGGTCTCACAAACGTCTCACACAACTTCAACATAACATCCCATCTCCTGTACTTAGTATTTGATTTATGCAGGCCAATAGGCCAAAAACTTACTTTAAGACCCTATCTACCTGCACTGACACTTTCAGTGAATTATGGACCAGATCTCCTTCATTCTACCACACCCCTCAGTGCCCTAATGTTCACCGTGTAAGAACTACCCTGGCAGGTCCTACAACACCTGCACTTGTCCGCATTAAATTCCATCGGCCATTTTGCAGCACGTTTTTCCAGCTGATCCAGATTCCCCTGCAAGCTACGATGGTCTTCCTCACTGTCCACTACACCACCAATCTTGGCATCATCTGCAAATTTGCTGATCCAGTTAAGCACATCATCATTCAAATCATTGATACAGATGACAAACAACAATGGACCCAGCACTGGTCCCTACAGCACTTCACTAGTCACAAGCCTCCAGTCAGAGGCAACCATCTACTACCTCTCCCTGACTTCTCCCACAAAGCCAAAGTCTAATCCAATCTGCTACCTCATCTTGAATGCCAAGCAACTGAACCTTCCTGATCAACCTCCCATACGGGACCTTGTCAAATATTTTGCCGAAGTCCATGCAGACAACAACCACTGCCCAATCTTCATGGTAACTTCCTCAAAAATCACTATAAGATTGATTGGTCATGATCTACCACACACAAAGCAATGCTGACTATCTCAAATCAGTCCCTGTCTATCCAAATCCACATATACCCAGTCCCTGAGAATACCTTACGATCAGTTTCCCACTACATACATTAGGCTTACTGACCTGCAATTTCCTGGTTTATGTTTAAAGCCTTTCTCAAACAGTAGGACACCATTAGCTGTCCTCCAATACTCCGTACCTCACCTGAGATTAATGATGATTTAAATATTGCTGCTCAGGCTTCTGTAATTTCTGCACTTTCTTCCCGTAGGGTCTGAGGGAACACCTTGTCAGGCCCTGGAGATTTATCCACCCTAATTTGCCTCAAGACAGCAAACGCCTCCTCCTCTGTAACCTCTGTCGGGTCCATGACCGCGCTGCTGCTTTGCCTCACTTCTAAAGACTCTGTACCTGTCTCTCGAGTAAATACAGATGCAAAATATCAATTTAAGATCTCCCCCATTCCCTTTGGCCCTCACAACAATGGTCTCCACGACCACTCTACTATCTGTTCTGGCACTCTGGTTCCAACGCCCCTGCATCTCTAGCTTAAAACCCACCCTCCCATGTGGTATTAGCAAACTTTCCCACTAGGATATTAGGCCCCTTCCAATTTAGGTGCAAACTGTCTCTTCTGTACAAGTCCCACCTTCCCTGGAAGAGAGCCCAGTGATCCAAAAATCTAAAGCCCTTCCTCCTACACCAACTCCTTAGCCACGTGTTAAATTGTATGATCTTCTTATTTCTGGCCTCACCAGCATGTGACACGGGTAGCAGTCCTGAGATTACAACCCTGGAGGTCCTGTGCTTTAACATAGCAACTAACTCCCTGAACTCACTCGTAGAACCTTGTTACCCTTCCTACCAATGTCATTGGTACCTGCATGGACCATGATCTCAGGCTGTGCACCCTCCTACGTCAGAACACTGAGGACTCAATCCAAGATATCCCAGACTCTGGCACCCGGGAGGCAGCATACCATCTCGGAATCGCATTCCTGTCCACAGGAACTCCTTTCTGTTCCCCTACCTAATGAAGTCCCATCACCACATCTCACTTCTTCTTCCCCCTTCCCTTCTGAGTCACAAAGATAGACTCTGTGCCAGAGACCTGACCGCTGTGACTTTCCACTGCTAGGTCATCCCCTCCAACAGTATCTAAAGTGCTATCCTGTTGTTAAAGGCAATGGTCACCAGGGTGTATATATTTTGCACAGATATGCCAACAGAACACCTTCTTAGGAAGTCTCATGTTAAATTTGCATTTACAAACTCTAGAGCTAACCTTCGCAGATTTTATAATCAATGTCGACATTAGTTCTCGATTTTTACCAGTTTGTGAATTTGTGTAAGGTCTTTCTGCAACTGTGGAGTGAACATGAATCTGGGAAAGAGGGCCTCGCTTCCCCCAAAGGAATTTACAAAGTCCTGAATTAGTGACTGGGTTCTGATTGTAAGAGATACAACTTGAAGATCCTCTGTTATTCCATAAGACCATAAGACATAGGAGCAGTATTAGGCCATTTGGCCCATCATTTCTGCTCTGCCATTCAATCATGGCTGATCCTTTCTTTTCTCCTCCTCAACCCCATTTCCCAGCGTAACCTTTGATGCCATGTCCAATCGAGAACCTATCAGCCTCTGCCTTAAGTACACTCAATGACCTGGCCTCCACAGCTGCATGTGGTAACAAATTCCACAAATTCACCACTCCCTGTCTAAAGAAATTTCTCCGCATCTCTTTTTTGAATGGACACCCCTCAATCCTGAGGTAGTGTCCTCTTGTCCCAGACTCTCTCACCACGGGAAACATCCTTTCCACTTCTACTCTATCTAGGACTTTCAACATTCGAAAGTTTCAATAAGATCCCCCCACATCCTTCTGAATTCCAGTGAGTACAGACCCAGAACCATCAAACGTTCCTCATATGATAACCCTTCCATTCCTGGAATCATCCTTGTGAACTTCCTCTGGACCCTCTCCAATGCCAGCACATCTTTTCTAAAATGAGGAGCTCAAAACTGTTCACAATACTCAAGGTGAGGCCTCACCAGTGCCTTATAAAGCCTCAGTATCACATCCCTGCTCTTGTATTCTAGACTTCTTGAAATGAATGCTAAAATTGCATTTGCCTTCCTCACCATCGACTCAACCTACAAGTTAATCTTTAGGGTGTTCTGCAAAAGGATTCCCAAGTCCCTTTGCATCTTAGATTTTTGGATTTTCTACCAGTTTAGAAAATAGTCCACACATTTATTTCTACTACCAAAGTGTATGACCATGCATTTTCCAACATTGTATTTCATTTGCCCCTTTCTTGCCCATTCTCCTAATCTGTCTAAGTCCTTCTGCATCCTACCTGTTTCCTCAATACTATCAGCCCCTCCATCAATCTTCGTATCATCTGCAAACTTGGCAACAAAGCCATCTCTTTCATCATAGCCATTAAAATGTCAGCAGCCTGCTGATAACAAACCCAAGAGGCAGCATAGCACATTAGAATAACAAGTAAGCCATGCAACGTGGTGAAACCATAATAATGTCATCAAGTATTGAACCACATTGGTAAAGAGATATAGAATATGCACTTGTTTGTTGAGGATTCCCTCAATCCCATGTGTAGCTAATGACTCACTCACATTACAATAATATAAAAGCAAGTGTGTTGAGTCTTTATAAAGCACTGGTGAGGCCTTACTTGGGAGTATTGTGAGCAGTTTGGGGCCCCTTATCTAAGAAAGGCTGCGCTGACGTTGGAGAGGGTTCAGAGGGGATTCATAAAAATTATTCTGTGTAATTTGTCATGTGAGGAGCGTTTGATGGCTCTGAGCCTCTACTCACTGGAATTCAGAAGAATAAGAAGTGACCTCATTGAAAGATATTGAGTGTTGAAAGGCCTCAATATAGTGGATGAGGAGAGGATGGTTCCTATGGTGAGGGAGTCTAAGATCAATGAACACAGCCTTAGGGCATCCTTTTATAACGGAAAGGAGGGGGAATTCCTTTAGCCAGAAAGTAGTGAATCTGTGCAATCCATTGCCACGTGCGGTTATGGAGGCCAAGTCATTGGGTGAGTTTAAGTCAGAGGTTGGTAGATTCTTTATTGGTCAGGGCATGAAGGGATATATGGAGAAGGCAGGAGACTGGGGCTGAGAGGGAAAATGGATCAGCCGTGATGAAATGGCAGAGAAGTCTCGATGGGCCAAATGGCCTAATTCTGCTCCTGTATCTTACAGTCTTATGGTCTCTAGTTCCTGCTGTACATTTGCAATGAATTGCTTGAGAGAAACCAAAGCAGTTCACTTAGCTAACCAAGAGAGAAAAAAAATATCAATTGACTGTCAAACCTCGATGTACAACCTGCATCCTTCCTGGTGTGACTAACTAGCCAGACAGACGAACTGGAATAAAAATGGATGTTTCTGTATACTTGTTTCAAGGAAAAGTGACAGTTCAGTCTCTAATGCCACATTTAGTTGCTTGGTGACCTTATAGGCAGTTATTATATTAAAGACTTTATTTCATGTTCTGTGTTATAGTTTCTTGACTGTTGCTCCTTGAGAATCAAAATAAAATTAGAGAGCCTATTTTCCTCTGAGGTAATGTTAAGGCTTTAGCTGCAAACCTAACCAAGAGTATAATTTGCTGACTGCTTGCAATTATCTGCAGTTGCTCAGTTGAATAACTATTCATAGCTATAGGCTTGGCTTTGCCTTTGTATAGCAAATGGATCAGAGACTGAAAGTGCAAAATCTGACCAATGCCGCAAATGTGTTATCACTTACAGCTAAGTGGTAACAAATGTTTTTGCTTTTAGAAAGCTTCAAAGGGAATTATTAATTTCTACTTTTTCCAAGCCTGGAGGAGATGACGGGAGTAGAATGGTAAATCAATAACAAATTGAAGAAGAGAAAATCGGAGACACAAGGTAGATTCTGTGGTCAAGTGGGAGGTCAGTCCCTGGCTTTCATTGCATTAGTGCAGGTAATGGATGGTGAAATGTAAAATCATACCACATGATAATTCAGGGCACCCACGGACTTGCAAACAGCAGTTAAACATGAAAGGAATAGAAATAAAAAATTGTAGTAGGAGACGTACATCTAACCGAAGCCTCCTCTGCTATTCAATATCAACCTGGCTGATCATCGAAATTCAGTATCCTGATCCTGCTTTCTCCCCACATTACTCTTCATCCTTTAGTACCGTGGCGAGCATTTGGTCCATGACGACAGACGAGAAGAGCTTGTTCAACTCACTGCTGTTTTTATTGTGACAGAGTGCCGTCACTCGGTGAGAACGCCGCTCCGTCACATACAGATGAGGGAGGTGATTATTACCCACCCCGATTACAGTCAGGGAGACCCACGGACACACAAGTGAGCAACTGCATAACCCGAGCTAAAACGGTACGATAAATGAACTTGAACATCTCACCATAATTCCACCGACGCATTTTAAGACAAAAACAATAAGTGGCGCTGGCCACTAGGAATGCTGGGGCAAGCTGTCGACCGTGCCCCTGGAGTGCTACGGTACTATATCTAAATCCTTCTGGAGTAAATTTAAAGGTTTGGCCTCAACTGCCTTTTGGTAGTATAGAATTTCATGGGTTAACTACTCTTTCCATGAAGAAATTTCTTGTCATTTCTGGCTTATGTGCATCCTTAGGCTGTGATCCGGGTCTGGACTTCCCCATCACTGGAAACATCCATGCTGTCGGGATTTTAATAATGTTAATGAGATTCCTTGTTAATTTTCTAAAATGTAGCGAAGTTCAATTGTCCAAATCTCCCTTCATATGTCTGTCCAGACATCTTGATAATTAGTCTTAGAAAATAACTTAACACTAGGTGTATGACCTAGAATCTGATCTGGAATGCATTTTAAACCAATCAGACCAGGCTATTCATTGTGGATCACTAGATAGCTCAAACGTGCATAGCATACCGTATTGCGTGGCAACCTTTTCCAGGTTTACTACATACCCAAGCCAAGTCTTCACATACTAAAAGCTCGCACATATTCTTTTCTACAACTACAGTTGGAACTTTGTCAGATCTATGTCTTCCAAGGACATGGAATGAATGTATCACAGCCTAGTGAGGCACAAATACCTGGACATACTGGACTGTGCATATTTTCTTGTATGTTTATTGATTGCTTAGGTTTTCAGCGATTGCTTTATTTGTTTCTCCAAAAACAAGAACATAAGAAATAGGAACAGGAGTAAGTCATCTGGCCCATCAAGCCTGCTCCACCATTCAATAAGATCATGGCTGATCTGGCCATGGACTCACCTTCACCTACCTGCCTTTTCCCCATAACCCTTAATTCCCCTACTATGCAAAAATCTATCTGACCTTGTCTTAAATATATTTACTGAGGTAGCCTCCACTGCTTCATTAGGCAGAGAATTCCACAGATCCATCACTCTCTGGGAAAAGCAGTTCCTCTTCATCTCTGTCCTAAATCTACTCCCCCGAATCTTGAGTCTATGTCCCCTAGTTCTAGACTCACCTACCAGTGGAAACAACTTTCCTGCCTCTATCTTATCTAGCCCTTTTATAATGTTATATGTTTCTATAACATCTCCTCTCATTTTTCTGAATTCCAGCAAGTACAGTCCCAGGCAACTCAATCTCTCCTCGTAGTCTAATCCCCTCATCTCTGGAATCGGCCTGGTGAACCTCCTCTGCACTGCCCCCAAAACCAGTATATCCTTCCTCGAGTAGGAGAGCAGAACTGCACGCAGTACGCTAAGTATGGCCTCACCAGTACCCTGTACAGATACAGCATAGCCTCCCTGCCCTTAAATTCATTCCCTCCAGCAACACCCCAATAGGTTTCTTGACAGCCTGCTGCACCTGCAAACCACCCTTTTGTGATTCATGCACAAGCACTCCCAAATCCCTCTGTACAACAGCATGCTGCAATGTTTTACCATTTAAATAATAATCTGATCTTTCATTTTTCCTTCCAAAGTGGATGATCTCACATTTACCAACATTGTACCTCATCTGCCAGACCCTTGCCCACTCACTTAACCTATCTATATCTCTCTGCAGACTCTGTATCTTCTGCACAATTTGTGTTTCCACTCAATTTAGTGTCATCAGCAAACTTAGATACACCGCACTTGGTCCCCTCTTCCGAATTTTTAATGTATATCGTGAACAGTTGCAGGACCAACACTGACCCCTGTGGTACACCGCTCACCACTGATTGCCAACCAGAGTAACACCCATGTATCCCAATACTCTGCTTTCTATTAGTTAACCAATCCTCTGTCCATGCTAATACATTACCCCCAACTCCATGCACACTTACCTTATGGATAAGTCTTTTACGCACCATTAGGAAGTTCCTTTTACTGAACAATTCCTGTGAAGAAGATTTTTCTGACATAATTTTATAGCCCCAGACAAGCCTGTAACTTTGGACATCTGGCGAGTTAGAATCAGAATCAGGTTTAATGCCACCGGCATATGCGACAACACTGGTGCCAAGCTGTATCAGCCCTTGCCCTTCCCTTGGACCACATCAGTGACGTGGAGAGAGGAACCCACTGCATGGGCAACAGCCGGTTCTTCAAATCTTCCCGCCCAGGCTGAAGGGGACACAGTGCATCAGAGGCACAAACCCTTGATCCCCTGAGATCGACGGCTCTCTACTACACATATGCCACAAGAGGACACAGGTTTAAGGTGCTGGGGAGTAGGTACAGAGGAGATGTCAGGGGTAAGTTTTTTACTCAGAGAGTGGTGAGTGTGTGGAATGGGCTGCCAGCAACGGTGGTGGAGGCGGATACGATAAGGTCTTTTAGATAAGTACATGGAGCTCAGTAAAACAGAGGGCTATAGGTAAGCCCAGTAAATTCTAAGGTAGGGACATGTTCAGCACATATTTGTAGGCCAAAGGGCCTGTATTGTGCTGTAGGTTTTCTGTGTTTCTATGTTTCTATATATATGTAGTGAAATTT
This sequence comes from Hypanus sabinus, assembly GCF_030144855.1. NCBI lineage: Eukaryota > Metazoa > Chordata > Chondrichthyes > Myliobatiformes > Dasyatidae > Hypanus > Hypanus sabinus. The sequence continues at coordinate 24,540,340 of NC_082714.1, read as the reverse complement.
GTTAACTTTGTGGCAGCAGTGCAATGCAATACATAATAATATGGAAAAAAAGTAAATCAATTACAGTATATGTTAAATTTAACGTGTATAAGTTAAATTAAAATAGTGCAAAAACAGAAATAATATAAAAAAGAGAGGTCATGTTCACGGGTTCAATGTCCATATAGGAATCAGATGGCGGGGGTGGGGGGGAGGGGGGGCAGAAGAAGCTGTTCCTGAATCCCTGAGTATGTGCCTTCAGGCTTCTGTACCTCCTTCCTGACGGTAACAATGAGAAGAGGACATGGTCTGGGCGATGAGGGTCCTTAATAATGGACACGGCCTTTCTGAGGCACCACTCCACGAAGATGTCCTGGATTTTACAGTGACTAGTACCCAAGATGGAGCTAACTAATTTTACAACTTTCTGTAGCTTCTTTTGATCCTGTGCAGCAACTTCTTCTTCTAATTAAAGGCAAACCAAACTACTGGACCCAAAACAATCCAAGAAGTGACACATAAATCTAAGAATCGTTTTGTTAAGAATAAACCTAAGACCCATTCACATCATTAAGCAAGAGCCAGTAAATCTTGTACAAAAATAGTTAATATAAGCATTAGTAGTAGCCAGCTGGTGGTGTAGTGGCATCTGCACCAGAATTCGAGATGAGTGGTCCTGGATTTGAGTCCGGCTGGCCCCTTGCACGCTTTCCATCCATGCTGGGTTAAGCATTGAGCTGACAACTCAGCCTCGTAAAAAAAAAAGAGAACTTGCTCAAGAGACAGCAAGGGAGGCGGCCGATGTGCCAGAGCAATGACAACAAACCCAAGTAGTGGAACGTTGTCAGAATAAGCGGAATATAACAAAAAACAACCATGGCAATAAAATAATTTTGTTAAAAGCTAACTGTGAAGATTCTTATACAGTTTATAATCAAATAAAAGAGCAGCAAGTGAAATAGAAGACAGCCATAGGCAAAGCAATAATGAATAATAAGGAAATGACAGACTTGTTAAGTGAGTATTTTGTTTCTAATTTCACAATGCAGGAGGATAAAATACCAGGGCTACAGGGGGAGAAAGAAAATCTAGAGAAATCTGTAGTGGATTTAATATTAGTATATAAAACAATACAGAACATATTAAGTATTGGCAAATAATTTCTGGAATCAGATATTTTCTACTCCAGCATATTAGGAAGGGAAGAAATCACAGTATTTTACAGAATGTCTCTCAACTCCAAGATTTGTGCTTTAGGATTGAAAAACTGTAAATCATACTGCATCATTTGGGAGAGAGAAACTGTTAGTTTTGGGACCATTATTGAAATCCATCATCAGTGTAGAATGAGCAAGCTCCTGGACAAGTGTGTATTGATCAAGAAGAATGGCTCCTTAAAACAAATCAACCTGCCTCAGTTCAGACTATTCCAATGTTCTTTGGCTGGGATTTTGTCTCATCTTGCAGTCCTTTCTTGATCTCCTGCTCCAACCTCACTTTCCTGACTGGCACCTCCTCCCTCCTCTTAATTAGGCACTTTTCCCAAGTTCACTATGTCTCCAACTCAAGCAATATCTTTAGGGGGGAAAAATTAAAACTGATGAAAGGACATTGAGCTGAAATATTAAATATTTCTTCCACCACATATGGAAGATGAACGCCTGAGCACTTCTAGCATTTTCAACCTTAATTTCATCTGTTATTTGCTTTTGAACTTTTTTCTGTTTTCCTTTCCATTCAGTCTGCTATACTACTTGCAATCTATCACTTTGGTGTTTCATAACACACAGATGTTTGATATGTAGCATTGATGTCTGAATAATAACAGCTGCATTCTCCACAATTCGTTTCTATTAATGAATTCTATGCTTTGCTTCACTTGCTAATCTTCTCCTAGATTCTTCATCTGTACTTTGTTGCACGTTTCACACCCAATATCAACAAAGACTTAAGCACCACTGGAAAATCTCTATCTCTGCTACATTTTCAGACTTTGACAAGTTGACGACAAACTCTGTCTTCCATGGAAAACAGCACACACTGTATTAGAAGATCATAAAACCATAAAATATAAAAGCAGAATTCAGCCATTTGGCCCATTGCATCTGCTCTGTCATTTCATCATGGCTGATCCACTTCTCCTCTCAGCCCCCATCTCCTGCCTTCTCCCCATAACCCTTCATGCCCTGACCAATTAAGAATCTATCAACCACTGCCTTAAATATACATAAAGACTTGGCCTCCACAGCTGCTTGTGACAATGAATTCCACAGATTCACCACTCTCTGGCTAAAGAAATTCCTCCTCATCTCTGTTCTGAATGGATTCCCCTCTATTTTGAGGCTATGCGCCCTCTGGTCTTAGACACTCCCGCCATAGGAAACATCCTTTTCACATCCACTCTATCTAGGCCTTTCACCATTCAATTGATTTCAATGAGGTTACTCCTCATTCTTCTGAATTCCAGTGAATACAGGCCCAGAGCCATCAAATGCTATACATGTGACAAGCCATTTAATCCTGGTAACATTCTAAAATCAATGTGGTACCAGAACTTCTGCTTTTGAAATAGTTTATATTGCAATATCTTACTCTCCTTTTGATTTAGAACAGGGCTTCCAAACCTGGGGTCCACAGACCCCTTGCTTAATGGTATTGATCTATGGCATAAAGAAGGCCAGGAACCCCTGGTCTAGAGGTAATTTGCTGCAGTGACTTGGCTACATGTTGTAAGAAAATGGGTATCAAAGATAGATAGAACTAGAGGGCATAGATTTAGAGTAAGGGACAAGAGATTTGAGGGGATATGAGGCGGCCCTTCCTCACCCAGAAATGTACTGCCTGAGAGGGTGCTTGAAGCTGAGTTACTAACTGCATTTAAGAAGTGTATAAATGAGCACTTGAATCACCTAGGCAAGATGATGGACAGGGAGATGAGTTTAATACAGAAAGGCATTCATTGATCATTGTGGATATGTTAGTCCAAATGGCCTGTTTCCATGCTGTTTTGTTCTATGACCGTGGCTCTCCAGCCTTGAATCTGAGTAAGTCCCATGCCGGTCATCTTCTCTGTCCAATTACTGATTAGGGTTGAAATGAGAATTTTCCCCAACATATCTAATTTTACCTGAATACAACTTCGGAAGAAATATTTCCTGATATCATTTTAATTAAATAATATAACTTTGTTGAAGTGAAATAGGGTTGAATCTCATGGGATTAAGTTTTCCTGTTAACAGTCTTACTCATCATGCTGTATATGGAAGAGAAGCCCTTTTTCCCCAATTCCCTTGGGAGTATAATTCTTTGAGATCACCTCAGATCTTTTCCAAATGCTCCTTATCTCATTTGGAAAATAATTATATTAAGGTATTTGCAATTTAGCAAATGAGATGAAGATAAGAAGAGTATTATTCTCATATAACAGCTGCTCCCTTTGAAAATTTATAGCTTCTCCTGCTTGAGATATCTAAGCCTCAAAGTTTTGAAATGATGCAGCCAAAGAGTGAACTACTGATATTATCAAATAAATTAAGCCGTTAATTCCATTGTCTATTGCCTAAATGACTTTGAAGGCAAGTACTGCCAATTAAAATTAGTCGTGAATTATAGAATTTAATGCTAGGTTTGCTTCTAACAACTTACCTGATTTTCCATCTAATGAACGTGAGATGTAAATTAGAGCTGCTTCTAATTAATCCATGATGAGTTTATGAGGTTTATGTGACTGATTTTATACAAACAAGACTGTTGATGCCTTGTTTTATTGCAGTTTTGTTTGTTTTAAACTCACTTTCTATATGACAACAGTAGTGAAATATAATACCTTGATTTGCATTCTAAGTCCAGCAGTCTTCCACTATCAGCTTTTGCCACTTTTATTGGTTTAGTAAGCAAGAGAGTAGTATTAGTACTCACCAACAACAGTCTACAGCCAAATCCACTGTGATAATCCTTTGCCAAAATCCCAACCCTAATGCATTCACTTCATCTGAAAAGGGATTGGGACTGTACTGCTCTGATGCAACTGCTAGAAGGCTGCAGCTAATTACAAGACTGTATCACTTCAGGAGTCCCATTCTGAGGAAAGCCACAATATCTGAGCTGGGAGTTGCCACAGAAAACCCTCCACATGCCCAGCAGCACCTCTGAGGTCATTGCTGGCACACAAGAAGCAAGAAGTACAGAAAGTTGGCCACAGAGTGAAGGAGATCCCGCTAACTGTTCTGGAGATACGTAGATCCACTTGACATTACCAGAGATCACTCCACCAGTCAGGAAGGAATTCAATGACCTCATAGTAGTGGTAAGGATAATTCAGAGCACAGGTGTCAGTACACATCCTCTGTCTTTCTTTTAGCTTCCCTCTTCCTCTTTTCCTTTCAGCACCTGAATATTTAGACACCATTTCTGGAAAGAGTCATCTAGAAGCATGCAACCCGCCACTGCTTGTAAGGAGTTTGTACGTTCTCCCTGTGACCACGTGGGTTTCCTCTGGGTGCTCCGCTCTCCTCCCGCGGTCCAAAGGTGTACCAGCTGGTAGGTTAATTGGTCACTGTAAATTGTCTCAAGATTAGGCTCAGATCAGATTGGGAGTTGCTGGGCAGAACAGCTCGAAGAGCCAGAAGGGCTGTATCTCAATAAATTAAATTAGAAGTGCCTGCTGTCAATGACACATTCTTTCAATTGTAATTAAATCTATATTGGAAAAATGTTTCATGCTACACAAGTATCTTCTCCACCTCCAATGAATGACGGGCTACAACCCCCACCACATCCATTCGAGTGGAAGAAGAGAAACGGCAATGAAAACCAAGCTCATTAGGAGAGTTCACATTGCAAGCAAACAGGTGAATGTGTGGGAGAGAGCTGGGTTGTAGTTGGGAAAATTATAGAGAAGCAATAAAAGCTGCAGAATATTAATCATAAGTAGATTCTGCTTAATGTGTTTGTTCAAAGCATTATCCTCCTTCAGATTGAGCAATGATTTTATTTGACAATGATCTCATGCTGTAGGCAAGTACGTTGTTTGTTTCACTCACTGCAGATGCTTTGCAGGAGAAGGCTGCAAAACATTAATCACCTAGAGACCTACCCTGGGCAATTAGCAGCTGCAGAGGCAGGCTGAACTGTTGCCACTTTATTGCCAACTGAATGACAGCAGCCTTTTTATCAACAATGACAGTATCATGGCAGTGTAGTGGTTACGGTAACATGACAATGCATTGGTTATGGCAACATGGCAGTGTAGTGAATAGGGGTAACATGACAGTGTAGTGGTAGGGGCAACATGGTAGTGTGGTGGATAGGGTAACATGGTAGTGTGGTGGTTAGGGTAACATGGTAGTGTGGTGGTTAGGGCAACATGGTAGTGTGGTGGTTAGGGTAACATGGTAGTGTGGTGGATAGGGTAACATGGTAGTGTGGTGGTTAGGGTAACATGGTAGTGTGGTGGATAGGGTAACATGGTAGTGTGGTGGTTAGGGTAACATGGTAGTGTGGTGGTTAGGGCAACATGATATTGTAGTGGTTAGGGTAACATGGTAGTGTGGTGGATAGGGTAACATGGTAGTGTGGTGGTTAGGGTAACATGGTAGTGTGGTGGATAGGGTAACATGGTAGTGTGGTGGTTAGGGTAACATGGTAGTGTGGTGGATAGGGTAACATGGTAGTGTGGTGGTTAGGGTAACATGGTAGTGTGGTGGATAGGGTAACATGGTAGTGTGGTGGTTAGGGTAACATGACAGTGTAGTGGTTAGAGTAACATGATATTGTAGTGGTAGGGGCAACATGATATTGTAGTGGTTAGGATGGCACTTCTCAGAACCAGCAACCCGAGTTTAATTCCTACCGCTGCCTGTAAGGAGTGCCAGTGACCACGTGGGTTTCCTCCAGGAGCTCAGGTTTCCACCCACCTGCCAAAGACGTGAATTGGTGAATTGGTCATTGCAAATTGTCCAGTGATTCAGCTAGAATTAAATCAGGTGGTTGATGGGCGGTTCTGCTCAATCTCAATAAATAAATAAGCAGACAAACAAATAAATAAATAGTACCTTTAATGCAGAAAAAATACTTCGTAAGTTTTAGTTTTACACAGAGCCAGGTAACAAGCTCAGAATCAGAATTGGATTTACTGTCACTGACATTAGTTGTGAAACTTGTTTTGTGGTAGCAGTACAGTGCAGGCAAACAAATTATGATAAGTTATGGTAACATATTTGTAAATAAATAAAGAGTGCAAAAGAAGTAGGGGAGTGTTCATGGATTCATGGACTGTCCAGAAATCTGATGACAGAGGGAAAGAAGCTGTTCCTAAAACATTGAGTGTGGGTCTTCAGGATCCTGTGCCTTTTCCTTAATGGTAATAATAAGAACAGGGCAATATCATCATCTTAATAGCATTAACTCTACCAACCAATGACAAAGATAGACCTAATAGCAAGTTGCTTAATTTGATCAATTAAAGGTAAAAAGTTAACCTTAAATAATCTTTATGTTTTTAGTAATTTTAATACCTAAGTAAGTAAAATAATCTGTAACAATTTTATATGGTAAATATTTATAAATTGGAACTTGCATATTTAATGGAAATAGTTCACTCTTGTTAAAATTCAATTTATAACCAGAAAAATTACTAAATTGAGCAAGCAAAGACAAAATAGCAGGAATAGATCTTTCAGGGTCAGATACATATAATAACAAATCATCAGCATATAATGATACTTTATACGTCCTCTCCCCACGGGTAATACCCAGAATATTAGGTGATTCACGAAGCAGAAAGACTACGAGGAGAGATTGAGTTGCCTGGGACTGTACACGAAGCAAGAGTGCAAGATGGCCAAATGCATCACTGGCACCAGCTGATTGGCCATTAAGGACATATCGACAGAAACATGCCAGAAAAAGCATAACAATATCATAAAAGATCCTACCCACACCGCTGTTGGACTGTTTGTCCCATTCTTATCGGGGAGGAGGCTACATAGCATCAACACCAGGACCACCAGACTCAGAAACAGTTACTTTCCCCAAGAAGTAAAGCTGATTAACACATCCACCAGCTAACCGACCCCTCCACACCCCCAACCACCACTACTTTATCATTTCCTGTCAGCAACATTATGTACAGACACAGCATTACTTTATATACTGTACATACAATCAATCTATCCCATATATTTATACTTACTGTGGTTTTTTGTGCTGCATCAGATCTGGAGTAGCAATTAGTTCATTCTCCTTTACACTTGGGTACTGGAAACCATCCCAAATCTTGAAAAATCGACATGCTTTTCACTCCACAGTGTTACGTTTGATTTTGTTTTAGAATTTAATGTGAAGATTCCTGCTTTACAATTTAACAGTTAATACCAAGCATGATAATCTTCATAGATCATAGCAATGAAAGGGCAGACTCACGGATAATGTGATTTAATCCAGACAGATATGAAATTGTGCATTTTTCATGAAGCAACATAGAAAACAATTTCTATTATTCTATACAGTACATATCTCTTTCTCATCCTGTTCCTATAAAGATCCCTCCAATGATTAGCACTCATGATTCTTATCACCCAATCTATTTGAACCTATCTCTAGGTAGTTATTTGTCTCACATCTCACTCCTCTCCCAATTCTGCTTTCAAAACTGCTTGCCTCTCCTGAAGCAAAAGAAAATCCTCAGATACTGGAAACCAAAGCAACATACACAGAAAGCTCAGCAGGCCAGGCAGCGTCTATGGAAAAGAGTAAACAGTTGACGATTCGGGCCAACACCCTTCATTGGTCCTGAGCTCCTCCACTCTTACCCAGCTCTGAGGAAGATTTCCTGATCTTAGACATTACCTGAATTTTTCTTTCCACAGATGCTGCCTGACTGGCTGATTTGTTCGAGCATTTTTTTTGTTCTAGCTTCTGCAGTTTTATTTGTTCACCGTCACAGGATAGGGGGTCATTCATTCAGGACTAAGATATAGAGGAATTCTTTTACACAGAAGGGCACAGTTCCTTGGCAATCTCCATGAGAGCTCAGGACAAACAGAGGGGAATATTGAAACTGTGAAATGCAGTTCAGAGTTGTTGTTGAGACCTGAAATAAGGACAATACAGGAAATGACCAACAGATAACGCAACATCTACACAGAGAGAAAATCTTACTAATATTGCACCTGGATAATACACAGCAGAACCAGTCACTACCTGTTAAATGTTCCCAATGGTGTGCGTCTCAAATAGCCTCTGACAACCAAGTCCAGCTTCTGGCCTTCGCCTGTGGCTTAGCTACTAAACCCAGCAAAACCACTTCTACTGACAGGAGAAAGGGTGAAGGTGTGGTACTGGTGCCTGTAAATCAGTTGCTTTGGACAGATGGGTCTCTCCAGCCACATTTGGCAGCTCATCTAGGAGAAGGAAAACTCTGATCTCAAAATTCTGCTGTTTTGCAGCTATACCTACTCATGGGGCAGGAGTAAACCCTGAGGAAAAAATCTGGAGCTGGAGTTCCTCAGGCAGTCCTACATTGAGCTCAATGCTGACTGGCAACTCCGACAACACTGCTGGTGCCAAACTGTACCAGCCTCTGCCATTCCTTTGGGTTTGTCAGCTGCATGGCAGAGGGAGCCTCCTATATAGGCATCAGCTTCCTCTCCATATTGTACTGCCCCGGCTTGCATATGACAGCTAGCAGGCACCATCCATGGTCAATCCCCACCAATGGAGGGCCACAGACAAGTCAGAATCTTAGTGAGAAAGAGTATATGGTGACGTGCAACTAGAACCTCAGGGTCTCCCTTGTGGACAACATACAGGTATTCTGCGAAGTCATTCTCTAACCAACAGTTGGTTTTCTCCTGTGAAGAGGCAGTCACATTGTGAGCACCAAATGCAATACACTGGATCAGAAGAAGTGCAAGTAAATTGCTGCTTCATCCAGAGGCTCTGTTCGGGTACTCAGGTGGTGGGAAGAGACAAGGTTAGAGAGGAGGTCATGGAAAAGTGCTGTGACAAGGGGATTGGTTGGTGAAGATGGAAGAATGGATCAGATCACAAAGGGAATAGTCACTTCAGAATGCTAAGAGAGGTGAAAAAGATGTGTTTGAATGTCATTGAAAGTGGTGAAAGAACTGAATGCAATCCAATTCAGGTATAGTTGTCATTCAACCGTACAGAGCCAAACGAGACAGTGTTACTCTGGAGTCAAGGTGCAAAACACAGTACCAACAGTCACACCACAGCTCAAAGCACACACAAGATAGCAAACACAAATAGTATCACAATTGCACTATAAAATGGTCCAAAACTCTTGCCATCGATCTACAGCTGACCATAACAGAGCTTGTCTTCTTGCTGAGCGAACGTTGCGGGGAAGGGCAGCACTAAGTCCAGTCTGGACACCTTGCCACGCCACCTCCAGTGAAGTGCTTAGGCTCCAATGCCTCTCTCAGGCGTCACCACGCAACCACGCAAATATATAATCCTGACCCTTCAGTCCATTGAAATCTTCAGTAGACCATAATAGAGCTTGTCTTCTGCCGAGCAAACACTGGGGGACAGCACCGACTCCAGCCTGAGCCCCGCACCACAATGCCTCTCTCGGGTGACACAGTGACTTGACTCCTAGTCCTTGCATATACTCAGTAACGCAGTGAATGTAGAGGTAGCGATGTGAACATAAGAACATGGAGACCCAGTCCTTGCTTTGAGTTGAAGACATGTTGAGACCAGAGGTACAGGAAATAGATGGCAGAACATTGAGCCTCTGTCAGCTATAGCATGGAGATGCCAAACTAAGAAAGAAGGAAGATTTCTCAAAGTTACCTGTGTGAAAGTCTTGTAAATAGGGTAGATACAATGGAGGGAGATAGTACAGGATACTTGCAATACATAATGTAGTGTACACTGTAAATAAATTACAGTCAAATAAAGGTAGCACATTTCTCGAAGGGTTCATCACTTGGTGGCAAAGCGAAAGAGAAGAGGCAGGTGATTGGATGACTTTAATCTTGCTGATAAAAGTCCTCACACATAATTTGGCAACTCTTATTTGGAAAAAAAGTTCTAGAGGATCTCTAATGCAGCTTTTCTGTTCCATACTTCTGCCACTGAATACTCAGCTGAACTGTCTTATCCACATCTTTTCTTTCCCGCGCAGAGTGGAAAAACAAGCTGGTTCCATCACTGTGTGTTTCTCAACTTTCTATCAAACAGTCTTTGTTATTTCAGTTAGCTTTGTTATCATGGATAAGCAGAAACTTTCAAGGGAAATGAAAGGACACTTGAAATTTCTCCCTGATATTTCTCTCTGGTAGTAAACTGAAATTTGGGTATCTTATTCTCCCAGTTGTTATTTAACCCTTACATAACTGCTCATATTCGACTTGTGGAAACTGTGTGGTAGTTTCTTTCGAACTTACAGTCTTTTAACATTTTTGGACTATTTTTATCGTGCCCATGGTCTTTTTTTTATCAATTATAGTATTGTTTGCACTGTTGTAACTATGTGGTTTTGTGTAGATCTTGTAGCTTTAGTTTTTGGTTTGTTGGGTGGTAGAGTTGGTCTCCTGACTTGGTGTGTCTGGGTAGTCTTGTTTTGTCTGGTGGATTTGGAGCTCCTTTCCAGGGAATGCGCTAAGATGGAAGCGCGATATTAATATGCAGCAGCCTCTCCGGACTCTGGATTTGGGGATTGCCAAATGTTATGTGGATTTTCTGGTGTAGTCTGTTTTGTCGTATGCTTTTGTGATATCATTCTGGAGGAACGTTGTTTCATTTTTTAACTGCATTGCAGTTGTGGTTTCTAAATGACAATAAACCAAAATTCAATTCAATATTCTATACCTTTACAGTATGGTCCAGGTCAATTTTGACCCAGCTCCTGAATCCACTCATAAATACCAAATTTTGAACCACAGTTCTATTTAGAATGTACAAATAGCCTATCTGACATTAATAAAGGGTGATTAAGCCTTAATTAATGTTTCAGAGATCTAAAATCCATTTCAATAGATACGGGTCAAATTTGTAGCACCTGTACAAAAGTATAACATTTTTAAAATATTTTCATTTTTACGCATTTTGGGTCACTTTAGGAAAAGTCATCAAATTTCGGCTAAAAAAAAAAATTACGGTTGGGGTGTTTTTACTGCTGTCAAAATTCAAAACGGGTCAAATTTGGCCCGAACAGTATGTAAGGGTTGAATGTAAGGAATACTGTAAATATATTATGTAGCCAGTAGTTGGCGATGTGGCTGGAGGTCAGCTAGTGAGGTACAGTGAGATGTCCCTGCGCCGTCGGATTCCGCTCCTCGGCAGCAGAGAGGTGCCGGTGTTATGGCTCCTCTCTTGGAACACGAGAACCAGATCTTTTTAGACTTATTTCACGAAGATGGCCTCGTCATCACGGCAAAGGGCTTGGGTATAGACAGGATTCTGCTGAATTTTCTCAAGCTATATTGTGACCCCGGGAACCTGGTGCTTGTGCTGAACACCAACTTGGCGGAAGAGGTAAACGTCGAGGGTCAGGGCGGCGGCCTGTCAGTCGGAATTGGATGGCTTGGCGGTGCCGTTGCCTGCACCCTCCCTCGCCGAGCATCCGTGACAGTTGTCGCGGACCCGTCGCCCCACTTTATCCATTTGTTGGCCCGGACAGAATTAGGTCGAGACCCTTCGTCCGGACTGAGGGAGTAGAGGGGAGATGGACTGAGGGAAAGGGGAGGCTGGGCATCAGTACATCAGGATGTGGTGTGAAGAGCAGCTGTCAAATGCGCTTTTAGGAGGAAGCGGTTACAACTGTTTTTCGATGGGGGTGTGTTGTTGCAGCTAGTTCTGTTCTTGAAGAGGTTGCAACTAGTTGTCTTATCAAAGGTAAAGTAATGTAGATTGTGTAATTGAGACAAAATCTCTGGCGGTGAAAAGCAAACTTGCCATTTAAAGCTCACAATAGACTGCAGATGCTAGAATCTAGAGTTTGGAAGTATTTAAGGTATTTTGGAAGTTTTTATCTGAAAGAGTTAAACATGCATTTGCCCTTTAATTGACATGTCATAACTTTATTGGCATATTTAGTACATAATTATAACTGAAAAGATGTATTTTCAGAGATTTCAGTGCTGACATTCTGACAAGGCATGATTAAGTTAATCACCATCATGACTTGCATGGTTAACTGCACATGTGCAGATCTTCTGAAATCTCTGAAAATAATGGGCTGAGGTTTTGATTACTTTTTTAGTTATGGAACAATAAATTCAAGATTTTTTAAAAGTGATTTTCCCATTTCAGTACAGAAAGAAGCCATTTGAGTCCTGTGAATCTATGGCAACGCCCACTGGTTTCATTCCCTCTTCAGTTTGCCCTGTACGTATCTACTGCACATTCCCATCAGTGATACCACCCTAAAAAAAACTTTCTACATATCCTATCTGACAGGAAAGGTACAGAGAGACACCTAGTATTGAAAGTTTTCATAATAATTTTGATCAGAGGTTGCAATGCTAATGCACAAGCATTTACAATTAAGTTAGTGCAATTAGTTCAAAGTAAATTTATTATCAAAATATGTATGTGTCACCAAATACAGCCCTGAGATTAATTTTCTTGTAGGCGTACTCAATAAGTGCAATAACCATATTAGAATCAATGAAAGACAGCACCATCAGGCAGTCAACCAGTGTGCAAAAGACAACAAACTCTGCAAATACAAAAAATAATAATAATAATAATAATAATAACAACAACAACTAAGAAATGAATATTGAGAACATGGGATGAAGAGTGTTCAAAAGTGAGCCCATGGGTTGTGGAAACAGTTCAGTGATGGGACAAGTGAGTCCTGAAGCTCATGTACCTTCTTCCTGAAGGCAAAAGCGAGAAGAGAGCATGATCTGGGTAGCAAGGACCCTTGATGATGGATGCTGCTTTCCTGCAACAGTGCTTCATGTAGATGTGCTCAATGGTAGGGAGGGTTTTACCCATGATGAACTGGGCCGTATCCACTACTTTTTGTAGGATTTTCCATTCAAGGGCAGTAGTGTTTCCATACCAGGCTGTAATGCATCCAGTCAATATACTCTCCTCCACACATCTGTAGAAGTTTATGGAAGTTTTAGATGTCATACAAATTTCACAAACTCTTAAGGAAGTAGAGGCACTGCTGTGCTTTCTTTGTAATGGCACCTACATGCTGGACCCAGGACAGGTCCTCTGAAATTATAACATGGAGGAATTTTAAGTTGTTGACCCTCTCCACCTCTGATCCCTTGCCGAGGACTGGCTCACAGAATAACAGTTTCTTCCTCCCGAAGTCAATAATCAGCTCCTTGGTCTTGCTGACGTTGAGTAGGAGTTTGTTGTTATGGCACCACTCAGCCAGATTTTCATCCTCCGTCCTATTTGCTGATCTGATTCAGCCTACAACAGTGGTATTCTCAGCAAACTGTAATATAAATATGGAGCTATGCTTAGCCACACAGTCATAAGTGTAAAGTGAGTTGTGTACACAGCCTTGTGGTGCACCTGTGCTGATGGAGATTGTGGAGATGTTGTCAATCTGAACTGACTGGGATCTGCACGTGAGAAATTGCCCAAGGAGGTATTGAGGCCAAGGTCATGAAACTTTTGGATTAATTTTGAGGGGATGAATGCAAAGTTGTAGTCGATAAAGAACATCCAGATATATGCATCTTCGCTGCCCAGATGTTCCAGGGTGTGTGAAGAACCAATGAAATGGAACTTGCTGTGGATTTATTGTACCGGTAGGCAAATTGAAACAGATCCAAATAGCCTCTCAGGCATGAATTGATATGTTTCACCATCAAATTCTCAAAGCACTTCATCGCTGTGAATCTAAGTGCTACTGGATGATAGTCATACAGGCAGGATACCAGGTTCTTCTTAGGCATTGGTATAATTGAAGCCTGCTTGAAGCAGGTGGGTATGTCAGACTGCTGAAGCAAGAGGTTAAAGATCTTAGTGAGCCCTCCAGCTAGTTGATGAGCATAGGTCTTTGGTACTCAGTCAGGTACCCTGTCTGGGCTGGATGCTTTTGGTAGGTTCACCCTTCTGAAGGATGCTCACACGTTGGCCTTAGAGACTGAAATCACGGTTATCTGGGACTGTAGGAGTTTGTTATGGTTCCTCCATGGTATAAGATCATGCAGCACTTAAAGATTGATAATGTGACATTAAAATAAGAAAATGGCAGACATTAAATATTTACCTTTCATCTGTGACCACGGAAAAATGTGAGACTACTGTGTCACATCTCTGAAGGAAATTAGTGATGAATGAAGGACACAACCCTATTGGGAAATATGATTCTCCTTCAGAGACCAGATTAAAATAATGATAACAACTTCTGGAGAAAAAAAAAGGAACTGAAGTCTACTTACCAGGACTATTCTGCTGGAGAATCAAATTAACAGTAGGGAAAATGACACTGAGAAGTAATACATTCCTGAGACCGGGTAGCTTTAGTCCCAGATTTTTAAAGAAAGTAGTTAAGATTATTGAAGATGCTGAAACTGTAGTGTTCTCTTAAACTGTTCCTTTGGATTGAACAATTGGAGATCATTTTGCATTCTATGACTATAACTAGGAAGAGAAGTAGACCTGAGGGCTAAACATTCAAAGTCCCTCACATTTGTTGTCAAGAAATTATTTGAATCTGTAGTTAAGAGCTGGTAATTAAATATCTTGGAAGTTTTCAGTAGATCAAAGGGAGTTAGGGGACAATTTGTGAAGGGTAGGACCATGGCTGGAGAGAATCTTATTTGATATTTTTTAAAAAGATGACAGAATGAGACAAGGAATATTTTGTAAAACTACACCATTCCTTCATTTCACAAATGAGAAAATCTGTGGATGCTGGAAATTCAAGCAACATGCACAGAATGCCGGAAGAACTCAGCAGGCCAGGCGGTATCTATGGAAAAAAGTATACGTGTCGGCAGTACTCTTTTCCATAGATGCTACCTGGCCTGCTGAGTTCCTCCAGCATTTTGTGCATGTTGCTTGCTGTCCCTTAATGTATTCACTATATATGTCATTGGTATACTAACAACATAGATGTCTGACAACTACATAACCATATAACAATCACAGCACGGAAACAGGCCATCTTGGCCCTCCTAGTCCGTGCCGAACCCTTAATCTCACCTAGTCCCACTTACCCGCACTCAGCCCATAACCCTCCACTCCTTTCCTGTCCATATACCTATCCAATTTTACCTTAAATGACACAACTGAACTGGCCTCTACTACTTCTACAGGAAGCTCATTCCACACAGCTATCACTCTTCGAGTAAAGAAATACCCCCTCGTGTTTCCCATAAACTTCTGCCCCCTAACTCTCAAATCATGTCCTCTAGTTTGAATCTCCCCTACTCTCAATGGAAACAGCCTGTTCACGTCAACTCTATCTATCCCTCTCAAAATTTTAAATACCTCGATCAAATCCCCCCTCAACCTTCTACGCTCCAATGAATAGAGACCTAACTTGTTCAACCTTTCTCTGTAACTTAATTGCTGAAACCCAGGTAACATCCTAGTAAATCGTCTCTGCACTCTCTCTAATTTATTGATATCTTTCCTATAATTCGTCGACCAGAACTGCACACGATATTCCAAATTTGGCCTTACCAATGCCTTGTACAACTTTAGCATTACATCCCAACTTCTGTACTCAATGCTTTGATTTATAAAGGCCAGCGTTCCAAAAGTCCTCTTCACCACCCTATCTACATGAGACTCCATTTTCAGGGAACTATGCACAGTTATTCCTAGATCTCTCTGTTCCTCTGCATTCCTTAATGCCCTACCATCTACTCTGTATGTTCTATTTGGATTATTCCTGCCAAAATGTAGAACCTCACACTTCTCAGCATTAAACTTCAGCCCATTCTTCTAACCGGCATAAATCTCCCTGCAAGCTTTGAAAATCCACCTTATTATCCACAACACCTCCTACCTTAGTATCATCGGCATACTTACTAATCCAATTTACCACCCCATCATCCAGATCATTTATGTATATTACAAACAACATTGGGCCCAAAACAGATCCCTGAGGCACCCTGCTAGTCACCAGCCTCCATCCCGATAAACAATTATCCACCACTACTCTCTGGCATCTCCCATCTAGCCACTGTTGAATCCATTTTATTACTCCAGCATTAATACCTAACAATTGAACCTTCTTAACTAACCTTCCATGTGGAACTTTGTCAAAGGCTTTGCTGAAGCCCATATAGACTACATCCACTGCCTTACCCTCGTCAACATTCCTCGTAACTTCTTCAAAAAATTCAATAAGGTTTGTCAAACATGACCTTCCACGCACAAATCCATGCTGGCTACTTCTAATCAGATCCCGTCTATCCAGATAATTATAAATACTATCTCTAAGAATACTTTCCATTAATTTACCCACCACTGATGTCAAACTGACAGGTCTATAATTGCTAGGCTTCCTTCTAGAACCCTTTTTAAACAATGGAACCACATGAGCAATACGCCAATCCTCCGGCACAATCCCCGTTTCTAATGACATATTAAAGATCTCCGTCAGAGCTCCTGCTATTTCTACACAAACTTCCCTCAAGGTCCTGGGGAATATCCTGTCAGGACCCGGAGATTTATCCACTTTTAAATTTCTTAAAAGCGCCAGTACCTCCACCTCTTTAATTGTCATAGGTTCCATAACTTCCTTACTTGTTTCCCACACCTTAGACAATTCAATATCCTTCTCCTTAGTGAATACCGAAGAGAAGAAATCATTCAAAATCTCTCCCATCTCCTTCGGTTCCACACATAGCTGACCACTCTGATTCTCTAAGGGGCCAATTTTATCCCTCACTATCCTCTTGCTTTTAATATAACTGTAGAAACCTTTCGGATTTACTTTCACCTTATTTGCCAAACCAACCTCGTATCTTCTTTTAGCTTTTCTAATCTCTTTCTTAAGATTCCTTTTCCATTCTTTATATTCCTCGAGCAATTCCTTTACTCCATGCTGCCTATATCTATTGTAGACATCCCTCTTTTTCTGAACCAAATGTCTAATATCCCTTGAAAACCATGGTGCTCTCAAACCTTTAACCTTTCCTTTCACCCTAACAGGAACATAAAGATTCTGTACCCTCATAATTTCACCCTTAAATGACCTCCATTTCTCTATTACATCCTTCCCATAAAACAACTTGACCCAATCCACTCTCTCTAAATCCCTTCACATCCCCTCAAAGTTAGCCTTTCTCCAATCAAAAATCTCAACTCTAGGTCCAGTCCTGTCCTTCTCCATAATTATATTGAAGCTAATGCTATTGTGATCACTGGACCCGAAGTGCTCCCCAACACATACATCTGTCAGCTGACCTATCGCATTCCCTAACAGGAGATCAAAACACTGCCCCATCTCTAGTCGGTACTTCTATGTATTGTTGCAAAAAACTATCCTGCACACATTTCACAAACTCTAAACCATCCAGCCCTTTTACAGAATGAGCTTCCCAGTCTACGTGTGGAAAATTAAAATCTCCCACTATCACCACCTTGTGTTTACTACAAATATCTGCTATCTCCTTACACATTTGCTCTTCCAACTCACGCGCCCCATTAGGTGGCTTATAATACACTCCTATCAGTGTTACTGCACCTTTCCCATTCTTCAATTCCACCCAAATGGCCTCCCTAGAGGAGCTCTCTAATCTATCCTTCCAAAGCACCGCCATAAGATTTTCTCGGACAAGCAATGCAACACCTCCTCCTCTGGCCCCTCCTGCTCTATCACACCTGAAGCAACTAAATCCAGGAATATTTAGTTGCCAATCACACCCTTCCTGCAACCATGTTTCACTAATAGCTACAACATCATAATTCCAGGTATCAATCCACGCTTTAAGCTCATCCACCTTTCTTGCAATGCTCCTAGCATTAAAATAGATACATTTAAGATACTCTCCGTCTCCTCCTCTCTTTCCATCCCTAACAATGCATTCAAATTTATTATCCTTTTCTTTCTTCTCCCCTACATCTTCGGGCTGAGCGCATCCCTTCTCCATCACCTGCCTTTCCTCCCTCACACACTGTCTATTTACTTGCTCCACTGGTGAACTAACCTCCTCTCCCATAGTCTCCTCAAATAGTCTCCCGCCCCCCCATCTTACTAGTTTAAAGTCCGCCCTGTAGCCCTAGCAAACCTCCCCGCTAGGATATTGGTCCCCCCACGATTCAAGTGTAACCCGTCCTTCTTGAACAGGTCTCTCCTGCCCCAGAAGAGGTCCCAATGATCCAGAAACTTGAATCCCTGCCCCCTGCTCCAATCCCACAGACACGCATTCATCCTCCACCTAATTCTATTCCTGCTCTCACTGTCGCGTGGCACAGGCAGTAATCCCGAGATTACTACCTTTGCGGTCCTTCTTCTTAACTGCCTTCCTAACTCCCTATACTCTCGTTTCAGGACCTCTTCCCCTTTCCTTCCTATGTCATTGGTACCTACATGTACCACGACCTCTGGCTCTTCACCCTCCCACTTCAGGATATCTTGGACGCGATCAGAAACGTCCCGAACCCTGGCACCAGGGAGGCAAATTACCATTCGGGACTCCCGGTCACCTCCACAGAAACGCCTGTCTGAGCCCCTGACTATTGAGTCCCCTATTACTATGGACCTCTTTCTTCTAACCCTACCCTTCTGAGCTACAGGGCCGTCCTCTGTGCCGGAGGCTCGGCCACTGTCACTCCCACCAGGTAGGCTGTCTCTCCCAACAGTACTCAAACATGAGTACTTATTGTCAAGGGGTACAGCCACTGGGGTACTCTCTAGTACCTGCCTCTTCCCCTTGCTGACTGTAACCCACCTATCTGCCTCCCGTGGTCCCGGAGTGACCACCTGCCTGTAACTCCTCTCTATCACCTCCTCACTCTCCCTGACCAGGCGAAGGTCATCGAGCTGCAGCTCTAGTTCCCTAACTCGGTCCCTCAGGAGCTGCAGTTCGGCGCACCTGGCGCAGATGTGGACGTCCGGGAGGCTCGGAGACTCCAGGATCTCCCACATCCGACACCGAGAACAACAAGCTGTCCTCACACTCATACCTCCCAAATAACTGAAAATACAAGAACTAAAAGATAAGCCTACTGTGCCCTCTTCCGCCTAAGCCCTCTGAGCCCAAGCCCTACACTCTGTGCCCGGCTCACTCCGCTGCCCGCTTCTTAAGGCGGCGTTCTTTATATATCTTCCCTCCTTCCCGGGCCTCCTTCACGCGCCTGCGCAGTCCCGCCTCTCAGAACTCTGATCTGAGAAGCAATTGGACAATTTGAAAATGGCCACCGCCGCACTTCCTCTCAAGCCTCGCTGTCCTCTTCCAAAAGAGAACTACCTCACTCAGTATCCCCTTTATATATCTTCCCTCCTTCCCGGGCCTCCTTCACGCGCCTGCGCAGTCCTGCCTCTCAGAACTCCGATCTGAGAAGCAATTGGACAATTTGAAAATGGCCGCCGCCGCACTTCCTCTCAAGCCTCGCTGTCCTCTTCCAAAAGAGCATAAGCAGTTAGAATATATTAACAGATTAGGTGAAAAAGGTAAACTTCAGTAAACACTGCAAAGTAGTATTCTAATAAGTGTATGATAGAATAATTTGGAGTACTTTCTAATTATGAAGTGCTAGAGGCAGTTGGAGTCCAGAGAAGCTCATATGCACAGGTCACATACAGGTACAAACAGTAATTGGAAATGCTAATAGAATGATCATCTTTAAATATCTCTGATAATCGATTAAGTGGATTAGAATACAGCATGTTAAAAAATCATTCAGAAATGAGACACACGCCAGTTAGCCAATACCAAAAGATTGTTGGGCATCACAGCTTTCCAGAGACACATTGGCCTTGCAGTGAATGCAGCTTATGTTGATTGAAATGATATCGGAACTCTAAGAATTTAATTATAATGGGTGATTATGAACTAGAATTGTATGCAATGAAATTTAGAAGAATATTGAAAGATTTGTTAAGTTATCAAGATGTTTGAGGAAATCAATAGACAAGTGAAGCCAAACTATTTTTGCTGAAGATCAAGATCGTAGTCTGAAATTTATAGTCAGGCTCTATTTGTCATATGTACATCAAAACATACAGTGACATGCATCACTTGCATCAAATCAAATCAGCCAGGGTTGTGTTGGGTGCGGCCCGCAGCGTCGCTACACTGCTGGTACCAACATAGCATGCCCGTAAACAAGAGAAAATCTACAGATGCTGAAAATCTGAGCAACACACACAAAATGCTGGAGGAACTCAACAGGCCAGGCAGCATCTATGGAAAAGAGTACAATCAACATTTTGGCCCAAAATGTTGACTGTACTCTTTTCCATAGATGCTGCCTGGCCTGCTGAGTTCCTCCAGCACTTTGTGTGTTTTGCATGGCATGCCCATAATTCACTAATTCTATATAAAGATATAACAATTACAGCACGGAAACAGGCCATCTCGGCACTTCTAGTCTGTGCCGAACGCTTACTCTCACCTAGTCCCACAGACCTGCACTCAGCCCATAGCCCTCCATTCCTTTCCTATCCTATCCAATTTTACTTTAAATGACAATATCGAAACTGCCTCTACCACTTCTACTGGAAGCTCGTTCCACACAGCTACCATTTTCTGAGTAAAGAAATTCCCCCTCATTTAACCCCTAAACTTTTGCCCCCTAACTCTCAACTCATGTCCTCTTGTTTGAATCTCCCCTACTTTCAATGGAAAAAGCCTATCAACGTCAATTCTAACTATCCCCCTCATAATTTTAAATACCTCTATCAAGTCCCCCCTCAACCTTCTACGCTCCAAAGAATAATGACCTAACTTGTTCAACCTTTCTCTGTAACTTAGGTGCTGAAACCCAGGTAACGTTCTAGTAAATCTCTGTACTCTCTGTATTTTGTTGACATCTTTCGTATAATTCGGTGACCAGAACTGTACACAATACTCCAAATTTGGCCTTACCAATGCCTTGTACAATTTTAACATTACATCCCAACTCCTATACTCAATGCTCTGATTTATAAAGGCCAGCAAACCAAAAGCTTTCTTCACCACCCTATCCACATGAGATTCCACCTTCAGGGAATTATGCATCATTATTCCTAGATCACTCTGTTCTACTGCATTCTTCAATGCCCTACCATTTACCATGTATGTCCTATTTGGATTATTCCTACCAAAATGTAGCACCTCACACTTATCAGCATTAAGCTCCATCTGCCATCTTTCAGCCCACTCTTCTAACTGGCCTAAATCTCTCTGCAAGAGAGATTTTAAAAATTAAAATATAATTTTCCTTCAAAGACCTAATTAAAATGCTGGCAATGTTAAGTTAGATAAATACCATTTTGGAGAAGTAAATGGAGAATTGATGACCATATACTAAGAATATTTTTGAGTAAAATAATTGCATTACACTTTAGTATTTAAGTACTCTAAGTATACCCCATTGATTACATTTTCATATTTGCTATGCACAACCCTGAATTTACACTCCAAAATGTATCCTTGTTGATCATGTACCCAATGAAGATGATTGTTACTTGTAAGTCATCCCATTCAAAGACTAGAATTTCCCCCACTTAATTTCTTTTTTAATTCACCGTTGTTTTATTTGTGGAAA
The DNA here is from genome assembly GCF_030144855.1 of Hypanus sabinus. Lineage (NCBI taxonomy): Eukaryota > Metazoa > Chordata > Chondrichthyes > Myliobatiformes > Dasyatidae > Hypanus > Hypanus sabinus. The sequence goes on along the minus strand of NC_082714.1, from coordinate 24,518,701 downwards.
AAGCTAATATACTTCTATTTTCCATGGGAGCTGATTGATACCTTAATACAAACGTGTCAACGATTGTACAATGTTCAGATTGGCAGATGCCATAAAAGGGAATGCAAGTCTTAAGCATAAGCATAATGAAGAAGTACTGAAATATATGGTGACAAAAAGAACTTCTGGGGGGGGGGGGGTATGATTGATGTACTGAGTGAAAAGTTTTGTTCTCATTTCACAAGGGAGAAGAATGCTGTCAATATAGTAATAGAGGGGATGAGAAAGAAATCTTTTTAAAATATATTTGGATAATATTTGAAGTTGTTACGTACTTGTGACACATGATAGTGGTACCCTTGTCACGTGACTGGGGTTGAAGCTATACTGGACTTGAGGTAATGGTCTTGTGATGGTGGAGACATCATTTTCCCGCCAGTAGACATCATGTGACAGTTTTTTTTACAGGGTATAAAAGGAGGACCCCTCCCTGTGAGGAAGGGCAGTTCGTGGCGGGATTTGCAATGTTGACTTTATGCCCCTGCATGATTTAATGTGATGACACAGTTTAGTTGAAGATGAAGTTTTATCTAATGCCTAAAGTTTAAAAGGTCATTGCCACCAGTTTCTTTACAATACTGCTAGTTGAGAATCAGTGGAGAGTGAAGATCGGAGTTCGGGAGTTAACGATCGAGGAGAATCTATTTTGACGGTGAAACGGGTTCGACCTTGTTTAATCCTTATTCAGAAGGAATTTGTTGACTGGTCTCGTGTTAATCTCTGCGGAATAGCAGAAAAGATTGAGGACAGTGTGATAAAGGGAAGGTCAGTGCCTTTAAGCCATTACGTTTTGTAAATTCTTCATGGGAAAAGTTCGACTTCGGGGATCGAAGCAAAACGACGTGAAAGAGAATCTAAATCGTCTTAAAAAGTCTCTCCCTTAAATGGACTGTGAGCATTTTGAACTTGTGGCAATCCTACTTTAAAGAACTGTTTTTGCAACATCACTTTAAGAACTGTTTAAGCTGCCGCACAGCAGCTGTTTCCGGTTACGTTAGTGTTTGTTTACTTTTGGGGGGTTTGTTTTCAGTGTTTAATAAACGTGGTATTTGTTATATAAACCCTGCCAAACTCATATATTTATTGTTGCCTATATACGTAACTAAGTATTTCCCCTTTATCAGCTCTCAAAGTAGAAAATTGTGAAGTTCAGATGGTTTAAAAAAAAGAATGACGATTACAAAGGTATACTCTTCTAATCCTTAATTAGACCCAAGAGATAAGTAGTGGTGAGCATATAGTGTGTTCCAGTGGTACTATTGTTGAATTGCAAATATCGTCTGTTGGACCAATCAGCATAATATCTTGGTTAGAATGGCTTCAAAGTCGATACTCACAATCAAAAATATGAAAAACATGATGTTGAATAAATGAAAACACTGATTTATCAAAGGAAAATTATATTTGACTGACATGGGGGCCATAGAGTCACACATCACAGAAACAGGCCCGTCAACCCAACTGGTCCACAATGACCGAGAGTCCCAAGTAAGCAAGTCTGATTTGCCACAATTTGGCCTATATCCTTATAAATGTTTCCTATCTTTGTAGCTATCAAGGTACCTTTTAAATGTTGTTAATGTGCCTCTGCCACTGCAGCTATAGTAGCAGCTGACAGTCAAGGCATAATGAGTTAATTCTGCCTCTTCTGGCTAACTATATGGCTTCAAACAGGCTTTAAAGCAAAACTACTTTCCAAACTTTAATTGTTCCTTTCACTTTCTCCTCTATAATCCAGCAGTGAACTATCAGTGTATGTTGCTGTCTTACTTACAAGGAAAGATGAAGAAAATGCTCAGCATCTTCCTCAGTTAAACCTTCCCGTCTTTGTACAGGCTGGCGACACAGCTATATGGTCCATTGTGCGCTTGCCAGAAATATTGGGGCTGCTGAAGTCAATTCTGCTTCCCAATTGTAGATTGGGACTGTTTATGTGCTCATCCTAATGTTTTTTTTAATGTGCTGATTTTTTCTGAACCAGCTAGTGAATTCCAAACAGATGAAAACATCTATGGAAATGAATAAACAGTCGATGTTTCAGTCCAAGATATTTTCCTCAGGACTCTGTTCAGGATATGCCCTCTTCTCATTACTATTATTAGAGAGGACGTGTTGAAACCTAAATGTTTTAAGAACATCATCTTCCCCTCCACCATCAGCTTCCTGAATGGTCCATGAACACTACCTCACAACTTTGATCCCTCATTGCATTACTTATTTAATTTTTGTATTTTTCTTTTTGTAACTTGTATTTTTTTTATGTATTACACTGTACTGTTGCTGCAGGACAAATTTCATGACATATGTCAATGATAATAAACCTGCTTCTGAGTCTGAGGAGTATTATGATGAACTTCAGGAGAATGTGCACAGATAGATAATAGACACACGCATAGTGATGTGGTTTACTTGGGAAAATGAGGCAAACTAAATGATGGAATATTCAGTGTTGCTGCCACAAAAGAGCCTGGGGGTTTGCAAACACAAAACATTAAATGAAGTAGGGCAAGTAAAGAAGGTTTTGCAACCGAATTACATGTTGTGAGTACATTTCAACTGCCCTGTGCACAAAACTGAAAATAGTTATATAACAAAGAATTTTGAAATGTCTTGTTTTTTTTATGTTTCAGCAATATTTTATTGAGCAGTTACGGTCTGAAGGAGTGTCCCATCTTCCTCGTATTATTACTAATGAAATTCCAAGCAGTGAGCGTTATGCTGTGTATACAGAAGGTGGAGTCTTATTTGTGACGAGCCGGATTCTGGTTGTTGATTTTTTAACAGATCGTATTCCTTCTAATCTAATTACAGGTGAGCAATTTATATGTTCCCCCTCCCCCCAAGGAATGGCTTGTTCTTAAGGTGTCTTAATATCAGGTTGCTCTGTAAGATGAACCTGATGTTCTTGCACTGAGAAATATGATGGTTTTGATCAGTCAAGTCGTCAATTTTTATTGTCATTTCGACCATAACTGCTGGTGCAGTACACAGTAAAAACGAGATGTTTTTCAGGACCATGGTGCTATATGAAACAGTACAAAAACTACATTAAACTAAATGAAAACAACACAGAAAAAAAATAAACTACATTAGATTATAGTCCTGCCCAGGACTGTATAAGGTGCACAAAACAGTGCAAGCATTACAATAATTAATAGACAAGACAATAGACACAGTAGAGGGCAGTAATTTGGTGTCAGTCTAGTCTTTGGCCATTGAGGAGTCTGATAGCTTGGGGGAAGAAACTGTTACATAGTCTGATCAGAGACCTTGGTTAATTTTAAGCTATCTTGTTTCCCTTTTTATATATATATATATATATATAGAATCTAGGAGTTTAAAAAGTGTAATGCAACTTCTGAAATCATACAGGAAGATTATTATTGGAAATATTTAATTTATGTTCACTTTCCTTTGAAATAAAATATATTGCCAAAGGGCTTGAGCATTTGCAATATCTTCATGCAGTAAAGTTATTTCATGTGTATATAGACTCAGCGGCTATTTCATTAGCTACCTCCTGTACTTAATAAAGTGGCTACTGAGTGTATGTTCGTGGCCTTCTGCTGCCGTAGGTTCGATATGTTGTGCGTTCAGAAATGCTCTTCTGCAGCACTATTGTTGTAACGTGTGGTTACTTGAGTTATGTCACCTTCCTGTCAGCTTGAACCAGTCTGACCATTCTCCTCTGACCTCTCTCAATAACAAGACATTTTGTCCACAGAACTGCTGGTACAGTCCACAGTAAAAACGAGATGTTTTTCAGGACCATGGTGCTATATGAAATAGTACAAAAACTACTCTGAACTACATGAAAACAACGCAGAAAAAAAGAAACTACGTTAGATTACAGACTTGCCCAGGACTGCATAAAGTGCACAAATCAGTGCAAGTATTACAATAAATAATAGACAAGACAATAGACACAGTAGAGGGTAGATAACGTAACATCACACTTGATGTTTTTTTGTTTCTCGCACCACTCTCTGTAACCTTTGTGTGTGAAAATCCCAGGAGGTCAGCAGTTTCTGAGATACTCAAACTGCCTCGTCTGGCACCAACAATCATTCTACGGGGAACGTCGCTTCTATCACATTTCTTCCCCTTTTTTTTGCATATGCAACATTGTTTTATTTGACATGATATTCCAAATTATACAAATGATTGATTGAATGGAAATTTTAAAGTATGGTGTTAATTCTACAAGACACATGTGTATGGAACTTGACATTAAAGGTGAAATCTTATATCTTAATGTCTGTTGGTGGCCAAGTTTAAATTTGATGGTGACATCGATACCAGTGATTCCCAATTGTATATTGTAATTTACACAAGACTAATGGACCGAATAGTTTTTTTTTAAAAAGGTGAATTTAAGATACCACAAATTGTAAGGTTATAGCATTTGCAATATTCTTGGCTATTATTCCAGTTGAATTTGCTTTTGAGAATAATATACAAAGGTTTCTCATTACAAAGAAGCAGGGTTTGGCAATATATCCCTCCACAACAAGTTACAAGACCACATGCAGTCTCCATAAAGTACATAGCAACATTGCATTAAGATAATCCTACCATGGATCAATAAAGCAGTGGTTATGGTCCAAATGCCTGTCCATCTTTCAGCTAGAACCAGAATTTGAGACACTGACATTGGTCTTTACTTTTGGAGGTAGGGTGGGGTCTCAACTGAGATGGTTAGTATATCTTCTGGGTTATCCAGTTCACTGTTGAGCCACAGAAAATTAGGCAGAATCAGAGGAAGCTCTGCTAAATTTTTCAGTTCAAGGATTTTTTTAATCTTTCCAATTTCAGCAATAGATTTCTTCCCCATTTTGATGTTTGGTCTAAACAACAACTAGACCTCTTGACCATGTTTTGTGCACTGAATTGCTGCCACGTGATGGGCTGATTAGAGATTTGCAGGAACGAGCAGGTATACCTAGTAAAGTGGCCATTGGGTGCATTTCATTTTGTCCCGACCTTTGAAAACTTGGTGTCTTCAGTGTGTTATTAAAGTTCAATATTTTTGCAATGCTTTTGCTTGTAAAGCAATGGAAATGCCATATTGTGTGAGGTCTCTATTTGAATAAGTGTGTTAAGTGTAAAATGAGAGACTGCCTGCCTGCCCTGGAGTGAGCAAATGGATGTATTGTCACAAATTTTTGCTTGTTGCTATTCAAAGAGGATTGATCATCCAGCATTCACCAGAAAGAGTGAAAATCCTACTACCGTTCTCCAGTGATATTGATAGTGTTGGTTTCATACCTGGGGATATAAATCTCTGTAATCTCAGTTATTAAATTCCAGGTTTCTCGTACTGTATGATTTATAGAGTTGCGTCTGTTTTAGAAAATTCATGATATTTGCTGCACACTCTCCAGCTGTCTGGACGTGACCTAGATACATTAGTGGCTTCTATGAACACTTAAGTGCTGGAATGTTTTATGTTTCTGCAGGTATTTTGGTATACAGAGCTCACAGAATCATTGATTCATGTCAGGAAGCATTTATTCTTCGACTTTACCGGCAGAAGAACAAACAGGGTTTTATCAAGGCTTTCACGGATGATGCAGTAGCCTTTAATCTTGGATTCTGTCAAGTGGAACGAGTGATGCGAAATTTGTTTGTCCGTAAACTGTACCTTTGGCCTAGGTAGGTACTGTACAGAGAAACATCATAATCTGCTGAGTTTCTTCAGTGTTTTGTGTGATCACAAGTTGACAGAAGTGAAGTTACTCTCTCAAAATCCTCTTAAACTTGTTATTTTGCCTATGTAGAATTCTTTAGGCTTCATTTGAATGGAGCAAAGTTTTTTCTTATTCAAGTGCTAATTCATTTTTGTCATTTCATCCAAATAAGAAAACAAGTTTCGTAACTATTTTAGTTTATCTGTTGAGTGCAGTGCTGTACTGTTTTAAGTGACTAACAATTGAAGTGTCTTTCTTGAATAAATGTGCCTATTGGCAATATTTTGTACCAGAATCATAGATAACATACTTGTGCTCAACTATGAAGTTACTAAGTTTAAAGCCAACACATCTGATAAAAGCCTTTGGATGTACATGCAAGTTCATTTGAAACTGAAACATTCCAGAAATCTAATGCACTGAGTGAACTAGGTATGGCTTAGCTTCCTTGAAGAAGAGCTGGTACAGTAGTAGCCAAGTATATTTATTTTCTTGAGTATTACCACGAGGAAAGTGACCATTTAGCCTGTCAGGTTCATGCTGGCTTCCGGCGGAGCATTCTTATTGGGACCATTCCCCAGTGACTTATTCTTTCTAGTGTACTCTTCAACTCACAATTCTTTAAAATTTTCTACAGCGTACCTTACATTAAAGGGTAGCTTCCATTAGCTAATTAACCAACCAGTGCATCTTTGAGATGTAGAAGGGAACTGGAGCACCCTAAGTCAGAGTGAGAACATGCTGACTCCACACATACAGCACCAGAAATCGGGAACAAATACAGATTCCTGGAATTGCAAGGCAGCAGTGCTGCCCCTGTTGTACTTGTGCATTAGATCAGGCAAGCTGGAAATAATGCCCATGGCCAAATTTGGCCAATGACAGTCTCAGTTTGATTCAGGGTGAAAATATCCTGAAGCAAAGTTTTGTCTTCTATAATGCACCTTGTCCAGAATATTGGAATAAACCTATCCCAGTGAACTTCTCCCATTAACTTTAAATTCATCAATGTTATTAAGTGCACTTATGAAGAAAGCTCTGCAGAGCCTCTTCTTCCTTAGGAGTTTGCAAAGATTCGTCATGGTGTCTAAAGCTTTGACAGACTTCTGTATATGTGGTGGAGAGTATATTGACCAGCTGCATCACAGCTTGGTATGGAAATACCAATGCCCTTGAACAGAAAATCCTACAAAAAGTAGTAGATGTAGCCCAGTCCATCACGGGTAAAGCCCTTCCCACCATTGAGCATGTCTCTATGAAATGTTGTCACAGAAAACCAGCATCCTGCATCAGAGACTCACACCACCCAGGACGTGCTCTCTTCTCACTGCTGCCATCAGGAAGAAGGTACAGAAACATCAGGACTCACACCACCAGCTTCAGGAACAGTTTATTCCCCTGAACCATCAGGCTCTTGAACCAAAGGGAATAACTTCACTCAACTTAACTTGCCCCATTACTGAAGTATTCCCACAACCAATGGACTCATTTTCAAGGACTCTTTATTTCATGCGCTCGATATTTATTGTTTATTATTATTATTATTATTGTTGTTGTTGTTATTTATGTATTTATTTTTGTATTTGCACATTTTGTTGTCATCTGCACTGTGGTTGAACACCCAAATTGGGCGGTCTTTAATTGATTCTGTTACGGTTATAATTTTATAGATTTATTGAGTATGCCCACAAGAAAATGAATCTCAGATTTGTATATGGTTGGCATATATGTATTTTGATAATAAATTTACTTTGAACTCTGAAGAGATAATATCTGCAAACGATGGGTTACATAGATGGTAAGTGGATGTATTGACGAAGAGGATTAGAACAGATTGTAGCAGCACTTCGGGAGGGGTTAAAGGGCAGTGGAGGATAGATGTTGAGTAGATTAGGACAGGATTGTGGAAACTAGGTTAGAGAGGATGGCAGGGTGAGTGACAGATGCTTGTGGGGGAAGACATCATTAAAAAGTAGTTGGTCTGGTTAGGGCAGATAATGGAGGTTTGGAAGGGGTAGGGTTCAAGATTTGCAGATGGAGGAGTGATACCATGAGGACTTTAAAAGCATTGTAAGATGAGAGCAATTACTAACACCTTACCTTCAACAGGACCTTCAAAACAAAACAGGAAGGGTGAAGCTCTTTAACTATTGCTGAAACAGGGCACTGGTCTTTGGTTAAGACTTGCTTGCTGTTCCCATTTTCCTTGCATGCATAAAGAAGTTTTGTGCAAGTGCCAACAAATGAGCCTTGTGCACCATCTGAGCACAATACATATGCCTGAGAGCATCCATGCTTCAACATGTCGTGAATAAAAGTGCAGGCAACAATATTGGCACCCATGGTCAAACTTTGGGTACAATGCATTCTACATATTGGTTTCTTTCTATAAGACCATAAGATATGACCCTTTCATTCCTGGAATCATTCTCATGAATCTTCTTTGAACCCTCTCCAATGTCAATATATCCTTTCTAAAAACCACACACAATATTCCCAAGTGTGCCTTTTAGAGCCTCAACATCATATCCCTGCTCTTATATTCTATACCTCTAGAAATGAATGCCAACATTGCATTTGCCTAATTCACCACTGACTCAACCTGGAGGCTAACCTTTAGGGTATCCTGCACAAGGACTCCCAAGTCCCTTTGCATCTCTGCATTTGAATTCTCTCCCCATCTAAATAATAGTCTGCCCATTTATTTCTTCCACCAAAGTGTATGCCCATACACTTTCCAACATTGTATTTCATTTGCCACTTCTTTGCCCATTCCCCTAAACTATCTAAGTCTCTCTGCAGGCTCTCTGTTTCCTCAACACTACCCGCTCCTCTGCTATTCTTTGAATCATTGGCAAATTTAGCCACAAATCTATTAATCCCATAGTCCAAATCATTGACATACATCTTAAAAAGCAGCGGTCCCAACATCAACCCCCGTGGAACTCCACTAGTAACCAGCAGCCAGTCAGAACAGGATCCCTTTATTCCCACTCTCTGTTTTCTGCCAACCAGCCAATGTTCCACCCATGGTCGTAACTCCCCTGTAATTCCATGGGCTCTTGTCTTGCTAAGCAGCCTCATGTGCGGCACCTTATCAAAGGCCTTCTGAAAATCCAAGTACACCACATCTACTGCACCTCCTTTGTCTAACCTGTTTGTAGTTTCCTCAAAATATTGCAGTAGGTTAGTCAAGAAGGATTTTCCTTTCAGGAAACCATGCTGCCTTTGGCCTATCTTATCATGTGCCAATGACAATGGTTTTTGTGGTCCATGGTTCTATGGTTTTTACTGCTATTAATATTAATTTAAATAAACAGTTTGAGTTTCAAAGAATGCTCAAGAATTTTTTAAAGCTATTAAGAGTTTGATGATTTATGTGAAATTTTGCTATTTATCCTACTTCTTTCTGCTGGCAACTTCAGTGACATTAAATGCATATAAATGCTACACCAAGGCAAGACTTTTTAATTGTTAAAGAGAAGATTCCAGCATGTTTCAATAGGAAAGATCTGTTCCTTACGTTTTAACTTGAAACTTTCATTTTTTTAAAAAGTTGTGCAATTTAATAATTCATTCATCTTGGGGCACCTTGATCTTTTAATTTTGTGAGCCTTCTGCAGTTGTCACCAGTTAGGAAAGAAAAACATTGAAACTTGAACAGCTGAAGTGATGAAGATGAATTGCTGCCATTTCCTTGGTATTGAGGCTGTATATTGTTCTGTATACTAAATAGGATATTGGGATTCTGTAGTTTGTCCTTGAAACTGCTTGCTTTTATTATAAATACACTGTTCTATTATTTTGAGAACAGCCTGTGTATATAATAAATGTATTCTTCTTAAAGTTCTCAAGTGTAATTTATTTTGTGCAGTAAGTGCTTTTTACACTAAGTAGCACATTAAAGCAGTATAAAAGTATGCTTCCCATTAGAGCAGGTGTAGGAAAAAGGATTGTCAGATAAAACATTTGTCCAAATGATTTGCTCTTTGTTTTGGCCTTTAGGCTTTCTCAAATTTAATCTTGCCAACACTGAAAGTTATTTAGAATCTTCACGCTTTCCTTTCAAATTCAAATCCAATTTAAGTTTATCCATATGTTTAGATCAGTTACTCTTACATGGAGGTGATACAATTTCAAGTGTATGATCTTACAATGCTTATTTTAATACCAAACTCATACTAAATGTCAACACCTAATTCCATGCTGACCTCCAGAAGTAGAGATGTCAAACTGCTTTTGAATATAAATTTTTAATGTCAACCCTGCTGCAATTTGGTCTCTCCAAGCTTTATGATTAGTTTATTTGTTCTGAAAGCTGTAATTGGTAAAATCGCTAAACAAATACACTCTTGGGGATTTTCAGCGCAAACGATGAACGACTTGTCGAAATGGTTCTAGCCTTGGTTGGATGCTTAATGGAAGTTTCTCATGCACTCTCAATGGAATTACAGAATTCAGTAATTTTAGCTGTAATTGTTCTCTGATAGAACTACTTTTTGAAGAGTCTGCTTTTTGATTGACTACATGTTATATTTCCCTTTCACTGGTGTACATCTCTCTGTTCCATTAAGGTTCCACATTGCAGTTAGCTCTTTCCTAGAAAGACACAAACCTGATGTGATAGAGCTGCATGTTTTGCTCACTCCCACTATGCTGGCTATCCAGACGGCCATTATGGATGTAATGAATGCCTGCTTGAAAGAACTTAAACAGTACAATACATCTTTGGATGTTGAGGATATGTCTCTTGAAAATGCAGTTGGAAACTCCTTTGAAAAGGTTTGTGATGTGGAATTTTGTTTTGATGAATATTTTGTATCTCAGCATTTCTTTGACAGACTCAGGACTTTTGCCCAGAGGCAGCTGTAGTTCACTTGAGCTCATTGTTGGTGAGTGATTTGAGCTGTATGGGCAACTATACCTGGTTTGTTTTTTTCTTTATTCTTTAACTTGTATCTAGTTCATTCTGGGAATGGTCTTGAGTCTATATGATGCATTTCCAAGCATACAGCTAAGAGATAAACATCCTAAATGGAGAATTACTCTATGTGGACTGAGAAGTAAGATAAATTGAGAGGGGGTTGGTGGGTGCTAGGGGACACATAGAATGGTGGGAATACAGAAATATTAAATCCCTTGGAGATGGTAAAAGACATTCCAAGATTGGTCTCTGAACCAGAGAAAATTGGAGTAATGTTTAACTTGCAGAAGTTTCAAGTTTGAAGCAATTTAAATTGAATCATAATAATCCTTGCTTTGCCTTGTTGCCTAAAGTTTTAATATTTGAGTCTTTCACCTGCCTTTAAACAAAACTGTTCTATGATTTATACAGATTTGTACACTATGGGATCGCAGTTCTGACTGGAATATATAAACTACACTGTATAAAAATATGTCTTGTAATTTATGCATGCTGGAAACTCATGAAATTTTTCCATCCAATAAAATTAACTTGCGGAAAATGCTGCAGGGTAGATTGACCTTAATATCCAAGCTATCATTGCTGCTCTTCCTTTTTGTGAAGTCCTATGCGAGGACTGTGAATTTGAAAAACCTGCTTATGAATCCAAGCATAAAGACACATAAAGACACAGCTTTGATAGGTGATTCCTCTGATCTATCTGTAATGAAGAATTTTGTATAATTTTTCTCCTGCACATTTCAAGCCTAGCCTAATAATTTCTCAAGTTCACTTTCACATCTCTTTCATAATTAGGTTTAGACTTACCACCTAACATCAAGACCCATGATAGTAAGGCCTGGGGGTAAAGGCAATTAAACCTTTTGTTCTGTGAATCAAATATTAAAGCTCCATGTTCACTTTTGGAAATTTCTAAAAGGCAGGCTGATCAACACCTTCGTGACACAAAATAAAATATAAATCAGCAAGCTGTTTGCATTTACAATTTGTCAAGTGCCTGTATAGATTAGAATTTAAACTCATAAATTCACATAAACTCATAAACTCACATAAATTCAGCTGTTCCTCCAAGAGGAAAAGTTACAGTACAATTGCTCATTATTGGGCTAAAAGTCACCTTTTTCATCATTCAGCTTCTTAATGGCTCTGTATTTTTTTCTATTTGGCTCCCTTCCAAAATTTTATGGAATTGACTGTGGACCACATTCCTCTCCCTTGTTCCCTGCTCAAAAATAGCATTCAGCAAATTGATCTTTGTTCCCCTCCTTGACCTACGGTGATTGACTGTCATGTCCGAATATGACAGGAAACCTGTGAGAGAGTTTTTTTTTAAAGTGGAAAAGCCACTGCACTGGGGTAGCTCCAATCTCTTGACCTCAGAAGTCCAGGTCCAGTGGTACAAACAAGCATCACAAACTGGGGTCTTCCTTGGTTGCACTGGGTGCCCATGAATGTTCCTTGTCATGTCCTTGGCTCTTCACAAAGCTGCTTTCCTGGCCATTGACCTCACTGTAGATCTCATCTGCCCAGTCCACCAGAGCTGACTTCGCTTGCAAGTCCCTATCTCACTGGGGTGTGAGGCTGCCAGCTGCTTTCACCTGGTTTAGCCTGTCTGTTGAAGCAGTGTGACCACTGCTGCATGCACACAGCTACTTGGAGCCATAGGTGAGAGCTGAGTGTCCGGTGGGAACTAAAGGTGAGTGAGTTGCCCTGGAATGGACACGACAAGCCTCTTCACCAGAGAAGCTAACCTTCACTGGACACCCCATACACCTTTCTCGAATAGCGATTGTCTAATAGAGTAGTTAATTAAGAGATTGTTATGATTTGAAAGAAACAACCATGTGCAAATTGGGAGTATTGTGACTACTCAGTGGCTCCAAAAACGTCACTGCAGTTTCCTCTACAAAGGCTGAATGATCAGTTGACAACTTTTTTTGCATTTCAAATTTCCAGTATCTGTATTTCTCTGCTTTTCAGGGAATGTATAAATTGGTTCATCTAGCTTGAAAACACGTGCATTTTGTTTCTGTTCTCAGTATTTAATCCCATAAGGTTAAAGTTTAACTTGATTATCAATCATGATAAAATCCTTCCACAACAAAATATTCAGAAATCCTCCTTTAAAATAATAATTATAAAATATTTGGAGCATTAAAGATTATGGTGCATCAGAGAGCTTTTTTGAGAGGAGTTCCAATGTTCTGTAATGTGACAATCAAAGTTTCCTCAAACTCTAAGGTAGTGTATCAATATATTAGAAAGGCAGAAGCATTATGTGAATATGAAACAGCCATGCAGCAAGGAAAGTACATGCGTCACTCTACGCCTGAGCTTTGTCTGAAAAGAGATTTTCTTTTGGAAAATAGCTCATCACATTACAGATCTATCATGAATCATCTTCACTTACATATGAAATGAGCCATTTACTTCTTGTTCATGAGCTCTATGATACCCAAAGGTAAACTGAAATGCCAGTACCAAGTCACTTAGTAGACTGAATCTATCATATCAACCATCAGCAAAGCAAGGACACATCCTCTAAGGCTTGATTATAGTGATAAAGACATTATGTAAAGTAATTACACATACACCAAATAAATGACTGAGCATACTTCAAATTAAATTCAGGAAGTTTGAAGAAGCTATTAAGCATTGCTTTATTTTACCTCAGCAATAAATACTTTTTTAATATCCTCATTTTTCTTAATTCCCAGGTAATACGTCACCATTTGGATCCAATTTGGCACCAGCTTGGTGCAAAAACAAAATCCCTGGTACAGGATTTGAAGATTCTTCGTACTCTGTTGCAATATTTAACCCAATACGACTGTGTTACCTTCCTCAATCTACTTGAATCTCTACGAGCCACGGAGAAAGCTTTTGGCCAGAATTCAGGTATTTGTGAAATTAAGACTTGGTAAAGTTATGGCTGGGTTCATTTATTCTGGAAATGTCTTGAGCATCTAAACAATTATCTTCAACAAGTAACTATCATTCTAACTATTTCTCAGATTTGTTGTTAATGCTGGGAAGTAGTCGAGTTCATTTAGCCTGCTTGGTGTTGAATCATGCTTGGTGTTACATCATGCTTGTGTTGCTTTAGCATTGCTTAGTATCTTGCATCATTAAAGAAAATTTAGCTAAAATACATTTTAAATGTAACTGCCTTTACCACTTCTTCTGGCAGCTCACATACCAGTGCGAGAGGGTCAAAAGTTGCCCTCATGTCTCCTTTAAATCTTCCCCTCTCACCTTAAATTTATGCCCTCCAGTTCTAGACTCTCCTACCTGGGGAAAAAGATTGTGCCCATTTACAAGAATAGTCTCCTTTGTAAAGTAGCAGCTACTCTTTGATGTGTTCCTTCAGCCCTTCAGCCTGGCATGATGAAATGGCAGAAATATTCTCACTCGCTGCATCTGAGAAGGACACGAGATCTATTTCATTCCATTTCTATCCTGGGACTGGCTCTGGGTCTCCGTCAGAGGACACATTGCCCGCAACTCAGATGGCTGTTGTCCACCAACAGCATAATATGCATTGAGTCCATCTTGCTTTCAGGTTGTCTGAAGCTACTGTGCCCAGGGGTCCAGTTTGTATCCTTGGCTTTACCAGGAACCTCAGCAGTGGTGATGACAGCATCTGCGAGTTCCTTCATGTTATTTGTGAAGCCATCATCAACCATGGGAAGAGGAAGGTTTGCCTCAATCCGATCGGGTGGCTTGGCTTAGCAGGATGATGGCTCTTATAGAGTTCTGCACACTCGGTTGGACTTACAGGTCCTGGATGGGACCACTCCTCCAGTTGGCTGATGTCTACTTCTACAATGTTGGTGGGAAGCTCCATCTTCATGACTCGTGAGAGCCACATCCCTGGATATCAGAGCCTCCACTTCAACCTCGTGCTTTCCTGACTGGCACACAGCTTATCCTCAGGAGATCAGGACTTTCCAAGGTGCTAATCCACCAGTTTAAACAGACTGTAATGCATTGATGGAATAAATCTCTTACACCATAATAAATATATAATCCATGATGATACGTCTATCTCTCAACTGTGAAGGGGCCAGGGGACAGACTCAGGGTAGAATGAGTGGTGAACGAAATGCTCACGCAGATGTGCTGACAAAAGGTACATCAGGTAATCATGAAGACAAAATGGTAACAATGACAAAACTGTGCAAGACACTAGGTGTGTGCCAAATGTTGAAGGGTGTGAGGGACGAGGAGTGAGTGCAGTTACTATTACAAGGGAGATGGCACTCAGAAAGCTGAAGGACCTAAGTGTACATAAGTCACCCGGGCCAGATTCACTGTGCACTAGAATCCTTAAAGAGGTAGTGGTAGAGACTGTGGAGGCATTAGTAGTGATCTTTAAAAAATCATTGGACTCTAGCATGGTGCCAGAGGACTGGGAAATTGCAAATGTAACTCCACTCTTTAAGAAAGGAGGAAGGCAGCAGAAAAGAAATTGTAGACCAGTTAGCCTGACCTCAATGGTTGGGAAGATATTGGGGTTAGTTGTTCAGGATGGCGTTATGGGGTACCTGGTTACACAGGACAAGATAGAACAAAGTCAGCATGGTTTCCTTAAGGGAAAATCTTGCCAGATAAACCTGTTAGAATTCTTTGAGGAGATTACATGGAGGATACATAAAGGGGATGCAGTGAATGTTGTATATTTGGATTTTCAAAAGGCCTTTGACAAGGTGCCAAACATGAGGCTGCTTATCAAGTTAAGAGCCCTTGGCATTACAGGAAAGTTACTGGCATGGTTAGAGCACTGGCTGATTGGTAGGAGGCAACAAGTGGGAATAAAAGGATCCTTTTCTGGTTGGCTGCCAGTGACTAGTTGTATTCCACAGGAGTCGGTGCTGGGACTGTTTTTTATGCTGTATATCAGTGATTTAGATGATGATGGAATAGATGGCTTTGTTGCCAAGTTTGCAGATGATACAAAGATTGGTGGAGGGGCAGGTAGTGTTGAGGAAACAGGTAGGCTGCAGAAGGACTTAGACAGATTAGGAGGTTGGGCAAGAGAGTGGCAAATACAGTGTTGGAAAATGCATGGTCATGCACTTTGGTAGTCGAAGTAAATATGCGGACTATTTTCTAAACGGGGAGAAAATCCAAAACTCTGAAATGCAAAGGGACCTGGAAGTGTAGAATGTCCTAAAGGTTAACTTGCAGTTAGAATAACAAGGTCAAATTGCAAAGAACCAGACTGGTGATCAGTCAACCTGATACCAGAAGTTATACACAAAATTACAGATCCAGCACTCACTCTTCCTGGCAGGGGACACTGCCTAATCCCAAACCCTGTCCTGACACAATCCAAAACCCTGATCCCTGACCCAACTTGTAACCATCAGCCCTAACCCTGTTGCCAGTCAAAACCTAACAAGTAAAACTAACCCTAATCCCTAACTCTTAAGTACCACTCCTGAAGTATAGGTGAACCTGTAACTCATCCCTAACCCTAAATCCTGACTGATGCCCCAATTTATAATATTTAGTAGGAGTACAATCACTCAAATCAAGCATAATGTTCTCTCAAGAGCTTATTCCCTTAATGATGAAACTAACTAGGGTTAGTTTAATGTGGGGAGGCTGATTTCCGGACAGCCACCACACAGTGCTTGACAGATCAGGGTGTGGTCTAGTGACATGGAATGCAAGATGACTGGGGTTCCTTCACTCTGCAGCCTTCCTCTGCCTTCACTGCCATTGAGCTCTTAGTTAGATCATTCTTTGTCTGGAACCTCTCTCTTGACCTTACCACCATGGGCAACTCTACCAGGAGTTAAGCTGCAGATGGCATCTCTCTTGGGATCTCAGGGGCACATAAACCTCTCCACCATGACTGTGGAGAAGATTATAAACTAACCTTCATCACTAACTCTAAACCCTAATCCATGACCTGATCGCTAACCTTACCCTCATCTCCAGTTGTAATGCTACTCCTTACATTCAACCCAAAGACCAAACCTGGACGTCAAACCTAAAGAAGCCATTGGTGACCATGGGAAGAGGAGGGACACACCCTACCTTACACAAGAGATCACTGATGCAGTCAGAAGTCCTTCCATTACTGCTGAGGTTCCAGATAAAGTGGAAGGATGTGAGGCAGAGCTCATCCTTCCTCTTCCTGTGGCCACCGAAGGCATCTCGTGCACAGAGAGGAGCTAACTGATGCATCCATGAGTCCTTCCCTCATCACTGTGGATATCCCAAATCAAGTGCTTAGCTGGCTGTTGCACTCTCTCTACAGTTGTGTTGACATATGAGAAGCACCCAGTGGCCTCTTGCCTATATTTTGCAGATTAGAGAATAACGAGGGGATCTCATTGAAACCTATCAGATATCGATATGCCTAAATAGAGTGAATGTGAAGAGGATATTTCTTGTAGTGGAGGAGACAAGGACCCAAGGGCACAGCCTCAGAATTCAAAGATGTCCCTTTAGAAAAGAGATGAGGAGGAATTTCTGAGCTAGAAGGAACTGATTCTATGGAATTAATTACCACAGATGGTGGTGGAGGCTAAGTCATTGGGTACATTGAACACAGAAGTTGATAGGTTGTTGATTAGTAAAGGTGACAAAAGTTAAAGGGAGAAGACAGGAGAGTAGGGTTGATAAATCAACCATGATGGAATGGTGAAGAAGACTTGATGGGCCAAATGCCTTAATTCTGCCTTATGGTACAAAGTCCCCCATCAGCTTCCTTGTGTAAGCACTCTATTCTGTAATCTCTGAAAAACTAATGGGAAGTCAATGACAAAAGCATGCAGCCTACTACAGTCAGACTAATGATAGAGGAAAATAATTCAGTTTGTATCTGATATTCTGATCAGTCTATTCTGAATGGATACACTTAAAGATGCTGGCTACATCTAATAAGCGAATTAAACCTTCAGTCCAAAAACTATTCATGGCAATCATGAATCTAAAGTTGTTTTACCTTTATTATTTGAACATTGCTGGGTGTTTTTAACCATGTTTGAAAACAAAATTAACTCAAGTCCGCAACTTCAGTGCATCATCTTCCCACAATTGTATCAAAATAGAGCAGTCTCTTACCTACTTCCTTTGACCATCCATTCATCTTCACTGATTTACAATGTACTGGTGCCATGAGCATAGTCAGACATCTTGCTGCCGCAGCAGACAACTGCCTCTTCAGTTGAGTGAAAGCAACAGATAAATTGAGACGAGGGTGAGGAATGCTTTGTACCTCATTCAAAGTAATCGAGAATTTGCTGTTTGATTTCAGTATAAGGTGCGGTGTTAGCATTTCAGTTTGTTATATCAGTGTGTATTTCTGGTTGAGGCCCTGCATGAGGACTTCTGGGTTTTGATGGAACCATTAATTGCCCTTTTGCCTCCACAGATATTGCTTGACACATTAAGATCCTCCAGTAGTTTGTCTGGTGCTTTCACTTAACCAGGAATTAACCGTGCAAAAATTGAATAGGAAAGGAAAATTTGAAAAAAAGATACCAGAAAACTAAATTTTAAAAAAAACTTTCAAGAACATTCTGCCATCAAGCAGTATTTGTGGAAGGAGAAACTTTTACGATATCAGGTCCAAGACACTTCATCAGAATCAAAATGAGTTTAAATAAAATCTGAAAATTTTAAAAAAACGCTGTTCTCAGTAGAAGTGGAAAAAAAACTAGCTGGTTCAAAATGTAGTTTGGACAAATCAGTTCACAGAGGATTAAGAGAGGAGACATCTGAAATCAGATCAGAAATAATTTTTCATTGGCTCCTCCTTCTCCCAGCTGCCATAGTTGTGATGGGAATTAGAGGTGATAATAACTGATATTAGCACAGCACTGGCAGACAGATCATCTCACTTTTTTTGAAGTTATATTTTAGTCATGTCAAATGTTTTGAGAGAGTTTTGCTGACAGGAACATTTTAAAATTTATTAAATGAAAACATTGAGTATTGTGAAATAGAGATCAAAGGCTAAACTTGGCAGAAATAAAACTTTACCTTAAGAAAAAGAGCTTAATTTGCATTTGCTGTAGCTAATACGGGAAATACCCTGGGAAGACATATTGCTATAATTAATGTATTATTTGAATATTTTGCTGCTATACTACTGCATCTATCCCTATTGCTACTAGCACCATATTTTATGCAGGACCAGATGGCACTTCAGTGGCTGTTGCCAAAGTCCCTAGTTGTAGCTGGAAGGAGATGACTCTGTAAAAGGCTGTGACAGCCTTTGGCAGAGTACGAAGCATAAAAACTAAAAATGCTGGTTAAGGTGCAGCATTTGTGGAGGTAAAAGCATTTCAGTTTGATGACCTTTCATTATGATCTGATCTATGAAAGATTATTCACCTGAAATATTAACTCTGTTTCGCTCTCCACAGATGACACCCAAATGTTGAGCATCTCCAGCATTTTCTGCTTTGATTTCAGATAGACAGAATCTGCGGCTTTTCAATATCTGTTATTCTGTGTTTACAGGGTGGTTATTCCTGGATGCCAGTAACACAATGTTTGTGAATGCTCGTGCCAGAGTTTATGAGCTTCCTGAGGCAAAGCTCAAAATCTCAAAGAATGTGTCAGAATCTGAAGCAAAAGAAAGAGACCAGGCAGGTATGTAACTTGCTGCTCTGCTGCATTAAAGACTGCACTGAATTCTTTGGACTGGTTGTATATGTTTCCGGAATTAACTTTTTATTGTTGAAATTAGTAAAATCTGACCTGCAGAAAGTGAGAAATCCGTAATTTTTTTTTCTCTCTCCCCAGAGGAGCTTTCCTGTGCAGTGGCCAGGACAATAGTGCCACTACACTAACAAATCGACCGTGCTGCTGCTGAGTGCCATGTACCTAGCAAAGGCTCAAACATGTGCTTGGCCATAGTCCATAACTCAGCATTAGATAATAATCCTACAGAGGAGCCTGTTGGAAAGCAAGGCACCATGTGGGGATCAAGATAATGCACCTGCACACAAACCAGACAGAAGTGGGACTAAGCCATCTCTTCCAGGCTGCCTGCCCATTCAATATGATCGTGGCTACAGCCTCTTCTGTGCCAACTCCACACAGCACACAAATATCTTTAAACAAATTAACTACTTGCACTTCAAATCCTTTGTTAATGTTGCCTCCACTACCCCTTGGAGTAGAGAATTGCAGACATCCACCACCCTATGTGAGAAGATTTAGTCACACAGCAGGGAAACAGGCTGTTTGGCCCATCATGTCCATGCTAACCAATGGGCACCCATCTACATTAATCCCATAATCAGTCTTGGGTCATTGCCTACACCTAAGCAATTTGAGTGCACATCTAGTCACTACTTAAATGTTGTCAACAACCCTGCCTCAAACACTGTCTGGGAAGTCCCTCTCAGGATACTTGCTGCTCTCTGGGAGTGGGGGTAAGTTTCTCCTCCCAAGTCCAATCCAAATCTCTCCCCCCCCCCCCCCCCCACAGTCATCAGTCTATATCCTCCAGTTTTATCTAGCTCTGAAATGTGGAAAAGTTTCCTGCAGTCTGCACCAGCAATCATGTCTTCTCTTAACCTCATCTGATCCAAAAGAAACACTCCCAGTTTTGGGAGTTTTTTTTTCTCAAGACTGAATTACACTACCTTATCTTGTTTTACTCTATAACTGCCACAGTGCACTGTTGTAACGAAATAGTCACTATGGATGGTATATAAGTACTTGTGTAAGTTAAATGAGCATAGAGGTTCAGGTTGCATTTCTCTTACTTAATGGCTGAAATAAAAGTTGAAGTAGCTGATGACTCTATACATGTATTATGCTCGGATAATTATGTTGGTACCACTTTTTGCCTCTGAAACAATGGATTCAAATCCCAATTCGTAGTCTTTAGTACAGCAATCTTTACTAGTGTCCTGTGCTGTTCCAAATGAATAAAATAGTCATCTTTCAGATAGGATGTTAAACCTGGTCCAACTTACTCTTTCAGGTAGATATGAAATTTTCAATGCCATTATTTTGGAGAACAGTAGGGAATCCTCTATGTCATTGCTCATATTTTATCCCTTCGTAAAATTACTTGGAAAGAATCAGATTATCTTGTCATTATCACATGATATATACAATTCAGTTAGCATGTACCCCAGAAATGGCACTGGTGAACCATGGCAACGTGTTGCAAGCAGCTTACAAAATTACTAAATATATTTCTAGTACATTACTCTCACTGCAGTCTGCAGACTGTCATATGGTACTTTTGAACAGTCTTTGTGAACGAGTGACTTCACAATCTTACCTCTCAAGCATTCAGGTATGGCACCTTTAAGCAGATGAAGATACATCACAATAGCCAGTAGAGAGGGAGAAGGAAAGGACTCCAAGCCAGGCTGAAATGCCAGGGTATTTCGTTAGCAGATGTACAGTCACTGAGGATCTAAGGAAAAGTTTGCGTATCAGAGGGAAATGGGGAATTGCTGTGTTCTCTGCTTCACAGAGATATGGTGCACTCCAGACATGCCAGATATATTGGTAAGACCCATGGGTTTCTTGATACAGAGAATGGACCAGATTGCTGATTAGGAAAAGGCAAGAAACAGCCTACCCCTATGCCTTTCTAATCATTGTGGGGGACTTCAATCAGGCCTATTTGAAGAAATATCTGTCCAATTATCATCAATGTATAACTTGCAGCACCAAAGGACCCAACACACTCAACCACTGCTATACTGCAATTAAGAATAACTACTGTTTAATTTCTGGGAACAGAAATTACTGCATTTTGGGAACTCTGATCACTTGGCTCTCCTCCTCCCATCTGCATACAAGCAGAGGCTAAAAAGCAAGGCTCAGAGATAAGGACCACAGAGAGGTGTTCACAGCTGGCAGAGGAGGATTACTTCAAGCTGGTGGACTGTGCCGTGTTCAAGGATTCATCAGAGGATCTGGACAAATACACCACGGTTGACATGGACTTTATAAAAACAAGTCATAGTGTGTCCCCATAAAATCATTTAGAGTCTTCCCCAGCCAGCCAGAGGCCGTGAATGAACCCCTGTTGAGACCCAGCTCAATGGCATTCAGGTCTGGCAACCAGGAAAATATAAGTCATCTAGGTATGATCTTCAGAAAGCCATTTCATGGTCAAAGCGGCAATTAGACAAAACTTGAATCTCAAGTTTTACTCGAGGATATTCAACAGCTGTGTCAGTGTTTGAATGCTATCTCCTCTTACAAAGTGAAAACAAGTCACATAGGTGATAACAAGGCTTCACTCCCAGATGACCTCAATGCCTTTTGTGCTTGCTTTGACATAGGTGAATCTTCCCAAACTCCTATAGATCCCGAGGACTCTGTGATTTCAGTTTCTGAGGCTGACATGAGAGCATCCTTCAGGAACGTGAACCCACAGAAAGCATCTGCTCCAGATGGGGAATCTAGCCGAGTACTGAAGACCTGTGCTGATCAACTTCTGGAGTGTTCACCAATATCTTTAACCTCTCACTTTGGCAGTCTGAGATATCCATCTGCTTCAAAATGACTTCAGCTATACAGGTGCCTAAGAAGAATGTGGTAACCTGCCTCAATGGCTATCATCCAGTAGCACTTGCATCCACTGTGATGAACCTCTTTGAGAGGTTGGTGATGAAACATATCTCCTGCTTGAGAAACAACTTGGATCCACTCCAATTTTCCTACCAGGTCAACAGGTCCACAACTAATGCTATTTCATTGGCTCTTCACTCAATCCTAGAATATCTGGACAACAAAGGCACACACATCAGGATGCTCTTTATCAACTGCAGCATTCAACGTCATTCAATACAGTTGGCCCTCTTTATCCACAGGGGATTGGTTCTGAGACACCCACGGATACCAAAAAACGCGGATGCTCAAGTCCCTTATTTAACCTGAATCAGTGCTGTGGTCTTTAGGACCCAGCGGAACCCCAGACTTTATTTAGCATGTTCAGTGTGGTGGACATTAGGAACCAGCATTGCTCTGAATCTGCGGTGTTTCTGTTCACGAAAAGAATCAACGCTTGCGATTGAAAATAAAGTGGAAATAATAAAGCGATTGGAAAGAGGTGAAGCGCCAATGGTCATTGGAAAAGCGTAAGGCTACAGTCGGTCAACGATCTGAACAATTTCAATGGAGCATTTGAAAGGCCCTGCCCCGATGAAAGCTACAATTATTGCTAAGCAATGCAGTGGTTTAATTATTTAAATACGTATGTTTCTTAAGTGTTTTATATGCATTGAAAGGTAAAAAATGTACTATATACTAAGAAAAATGTTTGACTAACTGACGCTAAATAATACCGGATGTACCTGTTCCGACTTCAAATCTGACTTAAAGACAGGCTCAGGAATGGAACTCATTCATAACCCAGGGACTGCCTGGACTTTTAAGTCATTTCTATATTACTTATAATGCTTAATACAATGTAAATGCTATGTAAATAGTTGTTAGACTGTATTGCTTAGGGAATAATGACAAGAAAAAATAGTCTGTACGTGGTCAAACAAGTGCTGGAGAGAACTTACAGATTTTCCCGACCCGCGGTTGGTTGAATCCGCGCATGCAGAACCTGCGGATGAGGAGGGCTGACTGTTCTATCATTGCCTCAAAACTAATCAATAAGCTTCAAGATCTTAGATCCTTGATTTCTTTACTTGCAGTCTTCAGATATTTCTAATTGGCAACATCTCCTTCACAATCTCTCATCAGTACAGGTGCGTTGCAAGGCTGTGTGTTAAGCCCTGTGCTCTACTTACGAATGTGAGGCTAAGCACAGCTCCAATACCATATTTAAGTTTGCTGATGGCACCACTGTCGTTGGCTGAATCAAAGGTGGTGACAAATCCACATATCAGAAAAGAGATTGTAAATCTGGCTACAACAACAACCTCTCACTCAATGTCAGCAAGACCAAGGATTTGATTATTGACCTCAGGAGGTCCATGAGCCAGTCCTCATCGAGGGATCAGAGGTGTAAAGGGTCAGCAACTTCAAATTTCTCAGTGTTACTATTTCAGAGGATCTGTCCATGAGTCTAGCATGTACATGCCATTATGAAGAAAGCACAACAGCACCTCTATTTTCTTAAAAGTTTGCAAAGATTCAGCATAGCATCTAAAACTGACAAACTTCTGTGAATGTGAGGTGGGGATTAGTTGCATCACAGCTTGATATGGAAACATCGATGCCCTTGAACAGAAAATCCTACAAAAAGGAATGGATTTGGCTCAGTATCATGTGTAAAGCCCTCCCCTCCATTGGGCACATCTGGATGTAATGCTGTCACAGGAAAGCAGTATCTATCATAAAGCACTCTCACCATCCAGGCCATCCTCTCTTCTCACTGCTGCCATCAGGAAAAAGATGCAAGAGCCTCAGGACCTACACCATCAGTTTTAGGTACAGTTATTACCCCTCGACCATCAAGCTCTTGATCCAGATGGGATAACTTCACTCACCCCATCACTGTACTGTTCCAACAACCTATGGACTGACTTTCAAGAACTCTTCATCTCATGTTCTTAGTAGTTATTGCTTATTTATTTATTAATTATTTTTGTGCTTGCATAGTTTGGTATCTTTTGCATAATGGCTGTTTGTCTAGCCTTTTGAGTGTGGTCCTTAAGTGATTCCATTGTGTTTCTTGTTTTTACTGTGAATGCCTTCAAGAAAAATAATCTCAGGGTTGTATATGGTGACATATACTCTACATACTTTGATAATAAATTTACTTTGAACATTGAAGATACTCTGGTTGTGGTGAACTTAGGTTGTGAAAAATGCTTTTTAAATATATGCCTTTTACTTACTTTAGAGGAAAAGAGGGGACTTGTCTTGGAGCCAAATCCAAAGTGGGAAGCATTGAGTGAAGTGTTAACAGAGATAAAAAGAGAAAATGAACCCAGTGAAGAACTGACTGACTCTGGTGAGCTGGATAAAGAGCTAGAAGAATTGAATGCCTTCTTTTTATTTGCCTATCTTCAGAATGCATGTATGGGTAATGATTGTGTGAATCCTATGAGAAGGACAAGTCCAGATGGTACAGGTTTCTACATGAAAAGCTTTAAGGTTTTGGGAGGGTTTTAGGAGACAGCTAGGACTGGGGTACATTGGTAATTGTCCATAAAATGTTTTTGAATATGGAATTTGTTCCAAGGATAACTAATTTATGAGTTGAGTACATACGTATATAGAAAAAAGATACTCCATTTTATTGCTTGTGAGATCTAGGCAGGTTTTTTTTTTCTAAAGCCTGCTGCTTCATGATGCCAACAATTGCTGCATAAATATGCAGAACCCATTCTCTTAGACTGGTATGGTGCTAATTTGGTCCAAGCTATGTGGTTTACAAGTAAAACCAATCTATGATGTCTGTGGACACTCCATGTTAGTAAGAATGATTAATGCTCTAAAAGAGAAACAAACATCGCCATTTACTGTACCTGAATCCAGCAAGTTAGCAGATTTAGAAGCTGAATATAAATGTTTAGCCTTTACTGCTGATGCCGTATATGGACTTTGGTTTTTCAGTCAGATATTGAGTCTTTAAAACATATTTGCTTTAGAAACAGAAAAGTAAAGAATTGATATAAAAACACTGAAGCAATGCAAACTAGAAACAAATACAGATGAGGGCAATTATTTGGTCATCAGTCTTTATAAAATCAACGCCATTCATTTGTGGTGTCTTTTTACTGCCTGGAGAAGTTTACATTTCACAGTTTAAAATTAAGGCAATTAAAAGTACCCTTATCATCAGAGTATAAAATGGATGAAATCGCCTGGATGTTGTAAATCCAGACATAACTCAAAAACTACAGCAAAATAAGGAAAAGTGAAAATTAATGGAATGTGAAATTTGAACAGATAGCAAGAAAAGTGAATGCAAAGTATAGGATTAATATAGAAATCAAAATAACAGGTGAAGGCTTGCTATGGTTTGTATGACTACTGTAGTCTTTTCTCTTGCCTGCCTGTAGGTCATGTACTGATCTGTGCCAGTGATGATCAGACCTGCGCACAGTTGAAGGAATACATCACCATTGGAGCAGAGGCCCTTTTAATGAAACTCTATAGTAAAACATTTGGAAAGAATGAGAAGGCTGAGTATTTAAAGACAGCCACTGTGAAAAATAAGCCTGGCAAATCCAAGGCAAGACCAAAGTCTGCAAATGGCCCTAAACTGAAGAAGGCAAAAACAGAGACTGTCAAAAAAAAGAAACCAGAACTAACACTGACTCAAATGGTTGGAAGAGAAATTAAGGAAGATTCTACGGAAGAGAAGGAGAAAGAAGATTATGGAAGTGTTAGTATGGAACATAGCAGTGAAGAAACTGAAGTTAATGATATGATGTTGAGCCTGCCAACAGATGCCTGCTATGGAATCCTAAAGGAGCCACTCATTATCCTCCATCCTTTACATGGCTGTAATGATCCATATAGTCTGTCACGCGTGCTACATGAAATTGAGCCCCGTTATGTTATACTCTATGATGCAGAACTGTCATTCGTTCGTCAGCTTGAGGTATTCAAGGCAAGCAGAACAGGCAAGCCGCTGAGGTAATTGTGTTCCTGGTATTCAGTCTTCTTAAATGTGAAACTGGGACTTGTTTGTTCTCAGAGGAAGGGGGATGCTGTTAATGCTTATTGCTCACCACTAATTGCTGTTACATTTTTTAAGTGTTTCTTTCCATAATCAAATAATCTAATGGCACTTAAAAAGAATCAACTACATTTGTGAGCTGGAATTATTACTAAACCATGTGAGGAAAAGGATATGATCCCTCGACCTGCAGCTCCATGTTTGGTGCCATAGTTGTTGCAGTGTTACTCTGATATCCACTGGAGTTCCAAGCGAATTTAATTTTGGAAGATAATCTGAGGTTGGTGGCATTCTGAAGCTTTCCCATTGTTTGTGGACTATCAGGTTAGTAGATTAAGGAGGGCAGGTAGAGAGAAAACAGAATAATGTGACATATTAAAACACAGGTCAGAGCTGTTCCTGAGACCTGAACCCAGAGGAAGAATGCTGAAAATGTGCAGAAGATCAGGCAGTGTCCGTGGAGGGAAAGAATAAAATTAATTACTGATGAATAACTTCATGGCAGAACTAGCTTGCTTCTGGCTTCTTCTAATGGTTGACTTTGCATTGCACGTTTGTTTAGTCCACAGGGTTAACACTGAGCTTCCAGTTACCTGTGGCTTTAATTTTCCAGCTCACTCCATTTTTACTTATCTGTCTGGTTTCCTGCACTGTTCCAGCAGAGCTAATGTAACTGTGTTTCAGCCTTCACAATGTGCTATCATATTCAACAGTTTCAAGTAATTTGTTTTCTCTATTAATAGCTGAGCTGATGGGTTCTGTTATAAGTTTATCCATTTGTAAAATTAACTCAACCTCCTATCACTCCACGATCTGTTTGGATCTAACCTACATTTTGCATTTTTTATATGCCTTTTCATTTGTTGGCTTACTGACTGAACTATTAATCTAACGGTCTACTTCTTGTACAGTGTATCATCATTGCAACTTTGGCCTTGCCCTTTAGATGTCCTTTGTCTTATCCATTTCACCCTTGTTTCCTCTGCAAGATTAAACAAATTTATTTTCTCTCTGCAACAATTCTGATGAAAGGGCTTTGACCTGAAGGTTTAATTCTGTTTCTCTTTCCACAGATTCTGCCTGACTTACATAAGAACATAAGAAATAGGAGTGTTTCTACATTTTTGTTACTTTATTTCAAACCTTCAATGTCTGTTTTTATTTTGAGTTTTAATTATTACATGATCACTTATTGCTGATTGCAGGATGTGTCTTTGCTCAGATTCACTCCTCCTTGCCTCCTTTACAATACTTTTAGAGTATTGTCTTTAAAGCTGTGAGATATTCTGAGATGATGTTCTTTTTGTGATTGTTATAAATGACTTAGATGAGGGAATGGAAGGGTGTTTGTAGATGACACAAAAGATGGTGATAATAGAGAAGGTTGTCATAGGTTACAGTGGGTCATAGGATGCACTGCTGGCCTGACAAATGACAGGTGGAGTTCAATCCAGAAAAGTATGAAGCAATTTCCTTTGGAAGGTCGTACTTGAACACAGAGTACAAAGTTAATGGCAAGATCCTAGCAGTGTGGAGGAACAAAGGGATCTTGGGATGTTCGTCCATAGATCCCTCAAAGTTGCCACAGAGGCCAATAGGCTGGTTAGGAAAGAGTGTGGTGTGTTGGCCTTCATTAGTTGGGGCATTGAGTTCAAGAGCTAGTTAATGTTCTAACTCTATAAAACTTTGGTAGACCACAATTGGAGAATTGTGCTCAGTTCTGGTTGTCTCATTATAGGAAGGATGTCAAAACTTTAGAGAGGAGATTTGCCAGGTCGTTACCTGGATTAGAGAGAATGTCTTTTGAGGAAAGATAGGACTTCTCTCTTGGGAGCAGAGCAGGATGAGAGGCAACTTAATAAAGGTGTATAAGGTGATAAGTGGTATAGACAGAATGGGCACCCATGCAGTGGCTAATACAAGAGTTCATACTTTTAAGATGATTAGAAGAAGGTATAGGAGGAATGTCAGAGGTAGTTTTTTTACATACAGAGTGCTAAATAAATGGAATGCACTGCCAGAGGATGCTGATATGGGCAGATACATTAGGGATATTTAAGAGACTTTACTAGGGACATGGATGAAAGAAAAGTGAAGAGCTATGTGGGATGGAAGGATTAGATTGATCTTGGTTAAAAGGTTTGCACAATATTGTGAGCCTAAGTGCCTGTACTATGCTGTACAGTTCTATACAGAACTTAATAATTAGAATCATTGAGCCAGATAGATTTCTGTAATGTGCCAGTGTGTTCATGGTCATTTCTTTTCAGATACTGTAATTGTAAATTCACAGTGTGCAAAGGTAGAATTTGCAAATGCATAGCTATTTGGATGATTACTCATCACATTAGGATAACCTTTTGCCTGAAATAAATAGTAATAAGTATACAGTTTTCTTTGGGTGTGAAATATTCATATAAAGAATCAACACTTTTTCTTAAACTATTCCCAGTTATGGGGGATTCAGAATTGGCTAGCCTATAGAAGTTAGAAGGTAGTTGGGACTGACTAGATGAAAACAGAGAAGGGTGGGTTAGTAATTTTGCAGTCAATACGAAGATTGGTGGTGGTGTGGGTAGCAGAGAAGATTGGAGAGAATACAGCAGGACATAGTTCACTTGGAGAACTGGCAGGTGGAGTTTAAACCAGACAAATGTAAAGTATTATATTTGGTGGGATCAGATGTCTAGACAGTATATTGTTATTAACAGGATCCTTAGCAGTGTTGTTGTGCAGAGGTATTGTGGGATCCAAGTCTATAGCTCCCTATAAGAAGCTATGCAGCTTGATGAGGTGATAAAGCATACTTGTCCTTATTAGCTGAGGAAAGGAATTAAGAGTTGGGAAGTTATGTTGTAGCCTATAGTTAGTTTGCATCTACAGCAGTGGTTCCCAAAGTGGGAGATATCACCCCCTCCCCCGGGAGCGGTAGGGGGGTGCACTCAGTAGCAAGAGCAGCAGGTGAGAGATTACAGGCTTAATTTGAGAAACTAATTACTTATTATAAGCATTTGATCTTCAGTGCCTCATAGTTGATTACAATGATCATGTAGTCACTTCATCTCATGCTAATCCGTCATTCTCTTAGATTTTGCTTAAAGTGCGTTATAGTTGTTGAAAAGCAATGAGGCAGTTCTGAATTTGGCATATCATGAGAAATCTGGACTGTAGAAATTGTGTTATTTCCAGGCCCAGCCTGTGTATTAGTGGCATTCAGTACTGTACTACTGTGTTAGCTAGTACAATTCCCATGCTCAATTGGGTAAAGTTCAGAATCTGCCTTTTGAATGGTCTTGACTAAATTTCTGTAGCCCATGGCCGAATTGAGTTATCACTGTCCTACTTTATATACCTTCAACTCAAGAGACAGGTTTTGCCTGAACTATGATGATGTCATAACTTTCCTAGAGCAGCGCTTGAGGTTAGACAACCGATAGGCAATTGACCATCAATCCATACGAAAAATGGCGGGGGCAGACCAAACAAAAAAGAAGTGTAGACAGTTTGGTGTGGAGTATCTGAAATATGGATTTATACCAGCATCAAGCAAACAACAGCAGCCAATGTGTGTGTTGTATGAAAAAGCTTTTTTCCAAATGAGCCAATGAAACTGTCCAAGCTCCTTGATCAATTGAAGATAACAGACTCTGATAAAGTGAACAACAACTTGGCTTATTTTCTGTCACTTCATGAAAATTTTCAGAAACAAGACATTTCAAAACAAATTTACCAGCACTTCACAACAAAACAGTGATGATTTACTGTACATACTTCATTTTTCATTGCTAAATATGGAAACTACCATACAATTGAAGAAGAACTGATTCTGCCAGCAGTAAGGCAGGTTCTGAGTACAGTTTTGCATAAGTCACCAGACAGAAGTATTAAGTTGATTCTGCTCAGTGATAAATCTGTTCAAAGACAAATAAATGTCTCAGAATATGGATGATACATTGTGCAACATATTTAGGAAAACAGGATTTGCAGTTAATTTTGCCAGGCATCAAACTTTTGCTTCTTGATTCTGTTTGCTTCATAAAAGATGAAAGCATGATTCAAGAGTTATTATTTGCAAGGGGACTGGAAACAGATACAAAGAGGAGTCAATATTCGAAAGAAAGGAACATTCTGCTCACCAACATTCTTGCCTGTACAACAGATGGTGCACCATCAATGACAGGATGTCATCATGGGATTTTTATTTCTTGAAAAAATCTGTACTTAACATATTTACCATTCACTTTGTAATTCATAGGCAACATCTTGTCGCAAAAAAAGCCTAAGTGATCAGCTGCACAAATTATTTAATACTGTTATCACAGCAGTAAATAAAATCAAATCCCATGCTCTCAATTCCCAGACTATTCAAGAGTTTTCTTTAGAGAATGATGAACAGTTTGAATGCTTGCTGTTGCACAAAGAAGTCAGATGTCTCTCAAAAGGAAATTGCCTGAAATGCTTTTATGTGCTTTTTGAAACTGATAAAATTCCTTGAAGGCTTAAATGTTTTATTCAGTATTCAACTCAAGAGTATTAGGCATGACATGGCTTATTTGTTAGAATTATTCACAAAGTTTAATGAAACCAACCTTCAATTGCAAGGAAATGATGTGATCCGGTTTAAGATGGCGCTACTGAAGTTGTGCGACAGCTTTCTGGTTCAGAAGACAGGAAATACGACAGTTAATTCCTAACATTACTAGTAATAACTTTTCTGAAGTAAATTGTGGTCACCACAAACAATAAAGAAGCAAGCAGAGATTAAGCTAATTTAAGGAATAAGCCATGGTGGTGTATCGCAAAAGCAAAGCACAGTGTGTTCAAGATGGCATCGCAGTTGGATCTGGTATCACTGTTACTCTTGGAGTGAACGATTTGGAGAGGAGTTGATGCAGAAAAGTTTTGATACCATATGCCTAATCTAGGTGCAAGGTTGGATTGCTCCAAGCACCAAGCCAATTTGGTGAGATTGAGAACAGTTTAGAGCTGTGTGACCCAAGTGTGTCACTGTGCTGTGGTCTGGGTCCGAGAGCCCGGCATGGACAGTTTAAACCAGGTAGACTGGAAAGCCCAAGTGTCTAGACTGGAGACAAAGGTCAGGCTGATTCTGCTGGCTCTCACGTAATGTTCATTCCTCTCCCTGGGGCACCAAGGCTGTAAACTGCCCCAGCAGCTGTCGTCTCTGTGAGCTTCACAGCATTTTTGCTCCGCTAATGTGATGAGTCGAGATCATGGCTTGGGTCTACTCCAGGGAGTGGATCTAAGGACTCAGTCTAGTTCGGAATGCTCTCGTTTGCTCCTATTGTTTCCACGATGTGTGTGTTTTTTCTGTCTCTCTCAGCACAGTGGTTATAGTCTTTTTTTTAATCAGGTTATTTGGGTTTCTTGCTTTGTGACTGCCTGTAAGCAAACAAATCTCAAGGTGTATTATTTATACAGTCTTTGATAAAAAATGTGCCATGAGTCTTTGAATCTTATCAATCAGCCGTCTCCACATTTCTGTCCAAGGCAACCCTATTTAAGTAGAGCATTGGCCATCGTGACCTTTTCCAATTTCTGTGACTCCAAGATGGAATAGAAAGAAAGAATACCAGTTGATGATCTTCAATATACTGTGCCCACCTAGGTGAGCTGCATAAAGACGTCAGAGAAATTTCAAGATCTTCACTTGATCCAGATTCCAGATTGGGTTCCTGAACACTAGTAACAAGGAATTAACAGGAAGGATGGAGGAGACATTGATCTTGCTACAAAATAACTTGGAACTGAAGCTGAGGTTCAAGTTTTTTACATGGAGAATATACAGCCGGGGGTAGGGGGTGGAGGCAAATATAAGAGGTATTGAAGAGGCTGTTAGACGGGTATATGAATGCACAGGACAAGGAAGGGTATGGAGATTGGGTAGGCAGAAGGAATTAGTTAGCTAGACCATTGGTGTCTGATCTTGTGTTGTGCTATTCCTGTCCTTCAGCACGTTTACTAACTTGTAGTCTAATTGACTGGAAGCCGTGAAGAGGCAAAGTAAAAGGTCTTTGGGTCAACTTGGATATTATTTGCTGTGCAGAAGTAACTTGTTCATTTGTAGTTGTCAGGGCACACAAGCACAGAGAATTGCAGATTATATAGCTAACTGTGCTCGAGCTATTTCATCTCTATAAATACATATTGTCAGGATAGTGCCTCTATAGTAGCTCACAGTTTTAATGGAAAATGTAAACATTTTAGTAAAGAGTACAGATTACTTGGTGTCAAAGACTTGCTTCCCTGGAATTTATGAATCAGGCCATTTCCAAATGTTATGCATTAATTCAGAGCTCCAGTTCCAATCGGTGCCAATGATCCAAATTGACTTCTTCATTTTTGTAGTTCTGCTTGCGCCCATTAATCTCTGATTTGCTCTGAAATGCTCTACCATGGAGGGGACAAAATGTGAAGCAAGGTTTATATTTTTTAAAAACTTAACTTGGTACTTATTTGGCACCCATTTTCATTCCATGCCTTCCAGTTGACCATTGAGCTCCTGCTATCTTGGTGGACAGTTTTCATATTTTACTTTTTGTACTGTACAGCAGAATGTTTCTTTCCACAGTATTTAGAATGTGAAACCTGCAACAGATGGAGTAATTGTGATGAGTGCCTTAAAAGGGAAGAAAATAACACACATGGTTGATTGAAGATGACTGGGAGGAGCTCATGAGTATCAGCACATATATTTTAGTCTTTACCAAACCGTATATAATGATGTTGCTTTTTAGAATGTTTGTTTCTTTCTGTGCATTTCTTCCTCCCCACTAGATTTCCTTCAGGTTAATAAATTGAAAAACATACTCCTTTCCTCATCCTGGTGATAAATTATTTTCCACCCGAGTCATTTCAATTTTGTTGAACATTAATGAAGCAAACTGAACAATTGTATTGGGAATTACACAGCTGAGTCAAAGGGAGCTACAAACCAATTTCACTTAAATATTCTGCCTTCTTTTTTAACCTAAGCAGCAGCCATGAACATGTTTCAGCGTGAATTATTATATGCGTGTTGCCTGAAGGACTGATGTTCCATTTAATTTCTTTATTCTAGAGTTTATTTCCTCATATATGGAGGCTCAACAGAAGAGCAGCGATACCTGACCAATCTGAGAAAGGAGAAGACAGCCTTTGAAAATTTGATAAGGTAAATTAATAGAAAAAGTGCTTCAGTGGGGCTGATGCTGTAAATGAAACGCTTTGTAAAATTGTATTCGCTAAGGTGGTGATGATGACTGACTTGCCCTAGATTTGTGTGCTAGGGTTTCTGATGTAGGATCCAAGAACCTAGATAAGCAATTGCCAAAAATTGGGAATAAAAGATTGTCAGAGGAAAAGTTATTCTGATGGTTTGGCAAATACATCAACAAATGCTGAAGATGTCCAGATGAAATGAGTAGTCAAATTCAGTAATCCTACAGCTGGGAAAATTGTATACAACTGCAATAAAAAGTTAGACAGCTATTCTCTTTAACCATAAGTTTATGATGTTGAACAAAGTGTAAGGCAGAATCTCCTGGTATTACCTGCTGTCTAGGTGACCCTATACATCTCTCAGCCTACCTGTACTAATGGAGTGATGCACTATTTTTCCCTGCAGGATTTCATACAAATGTAGAAAACCTTTAGCACAATTCAAGCCCTTCGACCCAGGCTGTGCTAAACATTTACTTACTGTACTTTATCTGGTATTGGGAAATGAACTTGGTCAGGTGTCAGGTCTCTCAGTGGGAGAGCATTTTGGAGATAGTGATCACAATTCTATCTCCTTCACCATAGCATTGGAGAGGGATAGGAACAGACAAGTTAGGAAAATGTTTAATTGGAGTAAGAGGAAATATGAAGCTACTGGGCAGGAACTTGGGGACAGGTGTTCTCAGGGAAATGTATGGCAGAAATGTGGCAAATGTTCAGGGGATATTTGCATGGCGTTCTGCACAGGTACGTTCCAATAAGATGGAGAAGACGGTAGGGTACAGGAACTGTGGTATACAAAGGCTGTTGAAAACCTAGTCAAGGAGAAAAGAAAAGCTTACGAAAGGTTAAAAGAACTAGGTAATGATAGAGATCTAGAAGATTATAAGGCTAGCAGGAAGGAGCTTAAGAATAAAATTAGAAGGGGCCAGGAGAAGGCCTTGGCGAGCAGAGTTAAGGAAAACCCCAAGGCATTCTACAGGTATGTGAAGAGCAAGCCGATAAGACGTGAGAGAATAGGACTAATCAAGTGTAACAGTGGAGAAGTGTGTATGGAACCGGAGAAGATAGCAGAGGTACTTAATGAATTCTTTGCTTCAGTATTCACTACGGAAAAAGAAATGCACTGACTGTAAAGGCGGCTATTGTTCAAAGAACCAGTCAGATCACTCACTAGTTCTTTGTTTATTTAGTACATTTGTAATCTACTTGTCTATAATATTAGAATATATTTTAAAAGCCTCTATTGTTCAACATTTTTACTCATTATTATTATATTGTTCACATTGGGGAAAAAAGTGCTGTTTGAATCTGCTCAGGTTCCAGTTGATCACTGCAATCATTGCAAGATAAAAACCTTAAATAAAGAGTCTTAGTAAAGAATATTTAACTATTATCAATTTCAACCCTGACCATTTTTAGGGAGAAGGCTGTAATGGTAATCCCTGAGGAGAGGGAAGGAAGGAATGACTTCAACTCAGATCTTGTACGAGATGCTGGCCTCTCACCTGCTGAAAAAGACACGAGGAAAGCTGGTTGGTTTAAACTGAGCGGGCTCTCTATTTTCTATATTTGTTGTAGATCTGAATAATGCTTCTGGTGGAAATGCCACAACCTCTACTCCAAAGAGAGGATAAAAAATGAAAGGAAAATCTACCAGTTAACTAGTTAAGAATTATATGGAAGTGCATTGCCTGATATCTTCTTAATACTCTGTAGCAATAGTAATTGCTTATTATTTAAGAAAAAAATTTATATGTTTAAATTTTTGTATGGCAATTAAAGATTTTTTAAAGTCATGATTTATTTAATTTTAACCTTATGCCTACTTTGCCTTTGTCCAGGTGGCCAGGCTCAGAAGAAAGAGCAACATCGCATTATAGTGGATTTACGGGAATTCCGCAGCGAGCTGCCTTCCCTGATACATCGGCGTGGCATTGATGTTGAGCCAGTCACCCTGGAAGTTGGTGATTACATCCTGACTCCTGACATTTGTGTTGAGCGCAAGAGCGTGAGTGATCTGATTGGCTCTTTGAACAGTGGCCGCCTTTACACTCAGTGCACTTCCATGTCACGATACTACAAGCGGCCTGTCCTGTTGATTGAGTTTGACCCCAATAAGCCTTTCACCTTGAACTTCCGAGGATCGGCCCACCAGGAAATTTCCATTAATGACATTACATCCAAGCTCACCCTGTTGACTCTACACTTCCCCAAGCTGCGAATTATCTGGTGCCCCTCCCCGTATGTTTCTGCTGAGCTGTTTGAGGAGCTGAAACAAACCCGGCCAGAGCCTGACGCCGCTACTGCCATGGCCGTCACAGCCGATTCTGAAGTAGTTTCCGAGTCAGACCGATACAATCCAGGTCCACAAGATTTCTTGATGAAAATGCCTGGAGTGAATTCTAAAAACTGCCGGGCACTGATGAATCACGTAAAAAACATTGCTGAGCTGGTAAAACTCTCTCAGGAGCAATTAGCTGACATCTTGGGGAATGCTAACAATGCCAAACAGATTTGGGAGTTCATTCACTCATCGTATACAGACAAGGCAGTACAAGCCAAAAATAGAAGATGATGTTCAGAGCGGAAAGAATTTAATGAACTCTTCCATACCTTCTGTTACCACAGCCTTTGAATACAAAATTATTGTCTTAAAGAAAAGTTGTTAACTTATTTAATTATTGTAGTAGACTTGTAAAAATAACAATAATCTGACAAAAAAGTGTTTCGAATAGGTTTCCAGTTATTTTGATAATAACATCAGGAACTCTATTTAAAATAGCCCCTTGGAAATTCCAGCTTCAATAGTCAGGTGCTTTGCTGATTCATAGATACTTGCTTTGAGTATTGGGGGCAGGGTAGAAGTTTTAAGCTAAAAGGATAGTGAACTATAAAAATGATTGGGTCAATGGTACTTTCATACAAGAGACATTTAGAGGCAAGTTTTAAGAATGCTGATAAATCAAGCTGATACCAGTCATTGAATCTAAATAACCAAGGGTGTTTAATATATTTATGTCTGTAGATGCTAATGAGATGTACATTTCTGCTGCTTTCATGTTTTGTGAACTTGTCTGTCTATGTTATAATCCATTTACCATATTAGAATCATCCCTCTAAAAGTGTATTTTGTATAGTCATTGGAGTCATTGTCATAAGATAATGGGAAATGTTCCAAAGGATTAACTCTTTGAAATATTCCTTTGACATTTTTTAATTAGGTCTGCTGATCCCTTATTTGGAAGATTCTGCCATAAAATTTGAATCAGTAGACTCAGCCTTTAATGGACTGACAGTATTAAGGACTTCTTTCTGTAGCATATGATGTACATGATGCTTTAGAAGAATTCCCTTGGATTTCTTTCCTTTTATGCTTTGAAAGCAATAGATGAAATTTACATTAATGTGTGTGATGCAATAAAGTAATTACAAAATAGAAAAAAATATGAATTTTGGATGCTTAATCTTAACTTAGAACTTTTTTTGTCAAATCAATTGAAATAGTACTACACCTTTATTTTCTGTATGGTACACTTTGCTGGATTTTGAATTTTGAAATCTTTCCAAAAAAATCCTTAGGATTCACTGATTTTTGGGTGCAATATTTAATGACAGAAACTGAAACCCTTGGAACTTTCTTGGAAACATTTTAAGAATTAACTTGGTACAAAATGAATGAGAAATATCATCCACCTTTTAGGTTGGTTGGAGTGCTAAAATATTGAATCAATGCTTTTTGTACTTGAATATTTTAATATTGTATTTTAGTTTTATAAACTTTCTGTTTAATAAAAAATGTAGCACTTAAATCAATGTTCCATTATTAAAAAAGTCAAACTTTTGATTGAAGATTCCCTCTCACCTGTTCTCAGCTATCACCTGCCAGCTTGTACTCCTTCCCCTCTCCCCACCTTATTCTGATTTCTCTTCCTTTACTTTTCAGTACCAGTGAAGGGTCTTGAACCATTGACTGTTTATTCCTCTCGGTAGATGCTGCCTGACTTGCTGAGTTCTTGCAGCATTTTGTGTGTGTTGCCCTGGATTTCCAGCAACTGCAGAATCTCATGTGATCTCTTATGTTTATGAAACTGTTTGGTCTGTTTTCTATTTTTATTGATCTTTTGTAGTTTATACTGTGTTCAAGAATGGGTATAAATGCCTGTCACCTCTGGCAAGAGTTGCTCTGTGAATTCCCCAATCCCACCCCCGTGTGCACTTCGTCTTTTTTAAGTTTCACAATTAAAATAGGTCACATGAAACTCAGACAAAGTTCATTTACTGCCTACTGAGTCCTGACGTGCCGAATGGTTCTTATGTGATAAATGGAAGTATCTCTGAAAAGCCTTTGATAAAAGATATTCTACTCCCTGGCGATTGACCAGTGCAGCCTGTCAGTTCCACCGTTTGTTGGAAAGCTGATCAATGAGCATTTTGCAACTGAAGATTTGCACAGCTGTAAGAGATATGGCCACTAACAGCATGTTTGGGAA
Organism: Hypanus sabinus; assembly: GCF_030144855.1. Classification (NCBI taxonomy): domain Eukaryota; kingdom Metazoa; phylum Chordata; class Chondrichthyes; order Myliobatiformes; family Dasyatidae; genus Hypanus; species Hypanus sabinus. The sequence continues at coordinate 24,480,745 of NC_082714.1, read as the reverse complement.
TCTACTCTGAGTCTACGCTGACAACAGGAAGTCTAGCACATAGGACAATCTGTGGCTACATTTCAGATGTTCCCACTAAACATTCCAGTTCAACAGATATAAGAGTGGCCTTTCCTGTTTGAAGATAATTTTCATAGAACAGTAACTCTAAACAAGAATGGATTAGTACCCTATTTCCTGAACTGGTGCAAATAACTTAAGTCACAACTCTGAATTGATTCTACAACATACAGACTCATTTTCAAGGATCCTTTACAACTCATGTCTCATGTTGAACAGTTTGTCTTATTTTGCACATTGGTTTTTTGTCAGTCTTATGTATGTTTTTGTCGATTCCATTGTATTTATTTACTTTCCCTGTAATTGCCTACAAGTAGATGAATAGTAACATATATACTTTGACAATACGTTTCCTTTGAATTTTGAATGGGCTGCTAGCCTATGTCTATTAAAAATGAGAATCTAAGCGTTCCTTCCCCATCTACTCAATGTCAATTATGAAAGGACTGTTATCTCTATATTAAAATCTATAAATCATGCTGTTAAGAAACCCACAATGATAGGTCTGGAACAATTGGATCCCATTTAGACATTGAAGCTTCTATTTAATGCAGTGGATAATTTACAGACTAGCCAAACACATTCCTTTGACCCACGTACTGCGATAGATTTTTGTCACCTAAGTTAATCACAGATTTAAAATTAACAATTGGCACAGCATTTATCCACTTCGCAAAACTGTTTTCCGTGACTGTACCACTCTAGATCATAAGCACGGGTTTAATGTAAATGTATTTATAAAGAGTGAGGAGAACTCAACTGCAAACCCCCATTAAACAGAGTTGAGAGAGATATTGAAAGTGACGGAATTGCTGTAGCTGGCAAGGTCTCGATGGACTGATGGACCTCCTATGTTATAAAAGGAAAGTAAAATCTGATATTCATATAGATTGACAGGATCAATCGGTAACTGGTAGGTTTGAAAGGTAATCTGAAATGAATTTTGAAGAATCCCAAATTCCAGTGATCAGCAGCTAATTCTGTTAAGTTTGCCTGATCAATCACTGACAAGTGCCTGTGATTACAATTCTGCTACAATTCATATTTTAAAGACAAAACTTTACTTCCTTTCTTATTATCTCTTTTGTTATGCCATCAGTAAAAGTACCCATATTCATTGATCATTGTACAATTGATAGTGTGGGTTTTAAACCCTGACCTAGTCAGCAGCTAGCAAGTCTCATCCCCATCCGGAGGAATGCAATTTGCTGTAAAGTTAACGTATTTCCACCAAACTTCAGGCAACACACTGGATGGCTAGTTACCATCTGATGATGGGGTAGTATGGTCCACAATAGGCCTTGTTCTATCTCGTCACTTGGATAGAGTTATTATCTCCCAAAGAGTTCTGCCATCTTCATACTGAAAGTAGAAAGCAAAATTAAACTGCAGAGGCTGGAAATTTGAAATAACCAAAATGCTACAAATACTCAGGCAATATTCAAGGACAGAAACATTCTTAATGTTGCAGCAATTTTTTATTTAAAACTTAACCATAAGCAGTTTATCTTTTCCCTCTCAGAGATCTGAATTTAAGAACTATGATGACCATTGCACATCTTGGACAGTGACATAATCTAAAAATATTTCTCTCATCAGCTCATTGGTTTACTGAGATAAATTGTAACCCAGTATGTTGCTTTCTTATACATGCACAGTTAGAACAGAATTTTTAATAGTGAAATTGTTTGAAATGCATTGTCTCATAAGATGGAAAAAAATTCAAAACAATAGATGTATACTTGGGGTTTAATTTTAAGACACATACATTCTCACTGGCTCTCTACTTGGCCTTGGATCAACTGGGCAATAACAATAACTATGTTACTTACTGCTGTTGTACCACTGGCGTTCAGAACAGCAATAAAGGTCCTCCATCTCTGTCTATCCTTGGCCATCTTTTGGGCCCTGGGTGTTGTTTCAAGTCCTCATTTCTGCCTCTGTGGTACGACACCAAATTGTCTTTGGCCTCACACATTTCCTCCGCCCTTCAGGGATCCAGTGAAGTGCTGTCTTTGACAGACAGACAGACATACTTTATTGATACCGAGGGAAATTGGGTTTCATTACAGCCGTACCAACCAAGAATAGTGTAGAAATATAGCAATATAAAACCATAAATAATTAAATAATAAGTTAATCATGTCCAGTGGAAATAAATGTCCAGGACCAGCCTATTGGCTCAGGGTGTCTGGCACTCCTAGGGAGGAGTTGTAAAGGTAGGAATGATTTCTCATGATGCTCTGTGTTACATCTCAGTGGAATGAGTCTCTGGCTGAATGTACTCCTGTGCCTAACCAGTACATTGTGGAGTGGATGGGAGTCATTGTCCAAGATGGCATGCAACTTGGACAGCATCCTCTTTTCAGACACCACCGTCAGAGAGTCTAATTCCACCCCCACAACATCACTGGCCTTACAAATGAGTTTGTTGATTCTGTTGGTCTTGATGTTGATGATCCTCTCATCACATGCCCAGTCTATCTCCAACACTTCATGATGATTGTGGCCATATCCTCTTGATGATATGGTTGGTTGTTCGTCTATCATCATCGATGAAGACCTCGACACCATTTATCATGATGATGACGGTGTCGAGACTAGCGCTCGATTTAGATTTAAGTGAGGGAGAGTTGTGCAGTGTCAACCTCACTCTCTCTTCCCAATTCCCATTGGATCCAGTGGCAAGACAAGAGTCGAGACGGCTGGAGATGGGACTAGGCGCCGTGGATGACCAGGACATTATCTGTGTCTTGTGCTCTACGTGTTCCACAACGCTTGCAGAGACCACCTTCTTGACCGTTGGACCTTCCATTGGTCTCGTCTGCTCAATTGCCAGAGTCTGTCTTCACATGCTGGGACAGACAACTCCCTATCTCACCAAGGGTTTGAGACCTGTCAGCTAACCTCACCTGGTTTAGCCGCTTGTCGAAGCCATTGCCCAGGGTGTGGCCGCTGTCACATGCAAACAGCCACGGGAGCCACAGGTGAGAGCTGAGTGCCAGGTGGGGACCGAAGGTGGACACACCGCCTGAAAGGGACACGACATGTTCCCCCACCAGAGGTGCTACCCCTCCCTGACACCCCATACACCCCTCTCAATGATATAGCATTATGGGAAACACTGTGGAAGACACTTGCAGTATGGCGGAATATAAAATAGGCAATAGTCAACATGGTTTCCTCAAGGGAAAATCTTTCCTGACAAATCTGTTGGAATTCTTTAAAGAAATAAGCAGAATAGACAATGGAGAATTGATTGATAGACAATAGACAATAGGTGCAGAAGTAGACCATTCGGCCCCTCGAGTCTGCACCGCCATTCTGAGATCATGGCTGATCATTCACTATCAATACCCAGTCCCTGCCTTGTCCCCATATCCCTTGATTCCCCTATCCATCAGATATCTATCCAGCTCCTTCTTGAAAGCATCCAGAGAATTGGCCTCCACCGTCTTCCGAGGCAGTGCATTCCACACCTCCACAACTCTCTGGGAGAAGAAGCTCTTCCTCAACTCTGTTTTAAATAACTGACCTCTTATTCTCAATCCATGCCCTCTGGTACCGGACTCTCCCAACATCTGGAACATATTTCCTGCCTCAATCCTATCAAATCCTTTAATTATCTTAAACGTTTCAATCAGATCCCCTCTCAATCTCCTCAATTCCAACGTGTACAAGCCCAATCTCTCCAATCTCTCTGCGTAAGACAGCCCTGCCATCCCAGGAATCAACCTAGTGAATCTACGCTGCACTTCCTCAATTGCCAGAATGTCCTTCCTTAAACCTGGAGACCAAAACTGTACACAATATTCCAGGTGTGGTCTCACCAGGGCCCTGTACAAATGCAAAAGAACATCCTTGCTCTTGTATTCAATTCCCCTTGTAACAAAGGCCAACATTCCATTTGCCCTCTTCACTGCCTGTTGCACTTGCTCATTCACCTTCATTGACTGGTGAACTAGGACTCCTAGGTCTCTTTGCATTTCTCCCTTACCTAACTCGACACCGTTCAGACAATACTCTGCCCTCTTGTTCCTGCTTCCAAAGTGAATAACTTCACATTTATTCACATTGAATGACATCTGCCAAGTATCTGCCCACTCACTCAGCCTATCCAAGTCTCCCTATATTCTCCTAACGTCCTCTTCGCATGTCACACTGCCACCCAGTTTAGTATCGTCAGCAAACTTGCTGATATAGTTTTCAATGCCCTCATCTAAATCATTGACATAAATCGTAAAGAGCTGTGGTCCCAATACAGAGCCCTGTGGTACCCCACTAGTCACCTCCAGCCAGTCTGAGAAACACCCATTCACTGCTACCCTTTGCTTTCTATCTGCCAACCAGTTTTCTATCCATGTTGAAACCCTGCCCCCAATGCCATGAGCTCTGATTTTACTCACCAATCCCCTATGTGGCACCTTATCGAATGCCTTCTGAAAATCTAGGTACACAACATCTACTGGCTTACCCTCGTCTAACATCCTTGTTACACCCTCAAAAAACTCCAACAGATTAGTCAAGCATGATTTGCCCTTGGTAAATCCATGCTGGCTCGGCCTAATCCTATTTCTGCCATCTAGATGTGCCACTATTTCGTCCTTAATAATGGACTCAAGCATCTTCCCCACGACTGACGTTAGGCTAACAGGGCGATAGTTCTCCGTTTTCTCCTTCCCTCCCTTCTTGAAAAGTGGGACAACATTAGCCACTCTCCAATCTTCAGGAACTGATCCTGAATCTAAGGAACATTGGAAAATGATTACCAATGCATCCGCAATTTCCTGAGCCACCTCTTTTAGAACCCTCGGATGCAGACCATCTGGACCCAGGGATTTATTAGCCTTCAGTCCTACCAGTCTACTCATCACAGTTTCTTTCCTAATGTCAATCTGTCTCAATTCCTCTGATATCTTCTGACCCTGGCCCATCCATACATCTGGGAGATTGCTTGTGTCCTCCCTGGTGAAGACAGATCTAAAGTACACATTAAATTCTGTTGCCATTTCCCTGTTTCCCATAACAATTTCTCCCAATTCATTCTTCAAGGGGCCAACATTGTTCTTAACTATCTTCTTTCTCTTCACATAGAGAAAAAAGCTTTTGCTATCCCCTTTTATATTCCTGGCTAGACTGAGCTCATACCTGATTTTTTCTCTCCGTATTGCTTTTTTAGTTAAGATCTGCTGTTCCTTAAAACTTTCCCAATCATCTGTATTCCCACTCATCTTAGCCCTGTCATACTTCTTTTTCTTTAATGCTATACAATCTCTGACTTCCTTTGCCAACCACTGTGGCCCCTTCCCCCTCTTTGAATCCTTCCTTCTCATTGGAATGAACTGCATTTGCATCTTTTGTATTATGCCCAAGAATATCTGCCACTGCTGATCCACTGTCTTTCCTGCCAGGGCATCCGCCCATTTAACTTTGGCCAGCTCTTCCCTCATAGCTCCGTAGTCTCCTTTATTTAATTGCAACACTGACACCTCTGATCTGCCCTTATCCCTCTCAAATTGTAGATAAAAACTTATCATGTTATGATCACTACTTCCTAATGGCTCCTTTACTTCAAGATCACTTATCAATTCCTGTTCATTACACATCACCAAGTCCAAAATAGCCTCGTTCCTGGTTGGCTCAAGCACAAGCTGTTCCAAAAATACATCCCTTAGACACTCCACAAACTCCTTATCCTGGGGTCCAGCACCTACCTGATTCTCCCAGTCCACCTGCATGTTGAAATCTCCCATAACGACTGCATTACCTTTAGCACATGCCAGTGTTAACTCCCTAATCAACTTGTACCCAATATCCACGCTACTGTTTGGGGGCCTGTACACAACACCCATTAGGGTCTTTTTATCCTTACTGTTCCTCAGCTCAATCCACACAATCCTCCTTCCCCTGTTCCCAAGTCACCTCTTGCTAAGGACTGAAACTCATTCCTCACCAACAGGGCCACCCCACCCCCTCTTCCCATATTTCTGCCTCTACGATAGCACATATACCCTGGTACACTCAATTCCCAGGCCTGATCCCCTTGCAGCCATGTCTCCGTTATCCCAACAATATCGTAGTTCCCCATTTTCATCTGAGCTTCAAGCTCATCTGTCTTATTTCTGACACTACGCGCATTCAAGTATAGAATTCTTAGCCCATTCCTCCTCCCTTTGCTTAAAACACTGTCTACTGTACCTAACCCAGCTCCTTGAACTTCCATCGGGCAAATTGCACCCTGAATTTTGATGACCTTCTCAAGATCACCCAAACCTTGTACACATTTAACCCCATGCACCTTCTGACCAACCCTCTGGATCTGGATCCCTGCCCCCTGCACATCTAGTTTAAACCCCCCCGAGCAGCACTGGCAAATACTCCTACAAGAATGTTAGTACCCCTCCGGTTCAGATGTAGACCATCCCTTTGAAACAGATCCCAATGTCCCTGGAACAAAGACCAATTATCCAAAAACCTGAACCCTTCCTTCCTGCACCATGCTCTCAGCCTCGTATTAATGTGCATAATCATTCTATTCTTCGCCTCACTCGCACGTGGCACAGGTAGCAATCCCGAGATTGTCACCCTGGAGGTCCTGCCTTTCAGCTTCACTCCTAATTCCCTGAACTCTCTAAGCAGGACCCCCTCACTCACCTTACCTACATCATTGGTCCCTACATGGACCACTACATCTGGGTTCATGCCCTCACTCTCAAGAATAGCCTGCACCCGATCTGAGATGTCCCGGACCCTGGCACCAGGGAGGCAACATACCATCCAAGACTCCCGATCTGCCCCCCTAACTATAGAATGCCCTAAAACTATCGCTCTCTTCTCTTCCCTCCTCCCCTTTCTAGTTGAGGGTTCAACCTCTGTGCAGAGGCAGGACCACTACAACTCATTCCTGGTAGGTCATCCCCATCAACAGTATCCAGTACGGTATACTTATTGTTAATGGGAATGGCCACGGGGTGCTCTGCTCTCTCTGCCTGCTCCCCCTGCCTCTCTGGACCGTCACCCATCTGCCTACTTCTTGGTTTTTTGGTGTGACTACCTCCTGATAACTCCTATCTCTGCCTCTGCCTCCCGAATGATCCGTAGTTCATCCAGCTCCTGCTCCAACTCCCTAACTCGGGCTGATAGGAACTGCAGCTGGACGCACCTATTGCAGGTGTGGTCATCAAGGACAACTGTGTTGACCCTGACCTCCTACATACCGCATACGGAGCACACCACTGCTCTGACTGTCTCCCCCATTACCTGAACTGGATTAATAGAATAAGTCTAAAAAGCACCTAGCGACCTTACCTTCCTCCCCTCAGCGAGCAATCACACAGCCTTACCGAAGTCCCCTTACGCCGAAGCCCACTTAGCCAAAGCCCAGGACTCTGCTTCCACAGACTCCGCTGCCCGCTCTGACAAGAAGTCCTGCCTTTTAATGTGCGCGCTCGACGCTGACTTCACTCGCGCCTGCGCAGTTCCCCCTCCTCCACAGGTATTGACCAGGTAGGCTGAAATCCTACCTACACGGTCGAATTCTCTGAGCTCCCAGCTGAATCACAAGCTGTAACTTGCTCCCGATTCAAAATGCTGTGTACTTGGATTTTCTGAAGACAAGGTGCCACACACGAGGCTGCTTAATGAGCTACAAACCCACGGTATTACAAGAAAGATTCTAGCATGGATAAAGTAGTGGCTGACTGGCAGGAGGCAAAGACTGGGAATTAAGGAAGCCTTTTCGTGACTAGTTGTGTTCTATAGGGGTCTGTGTTGGGACTAATTCTTTTTATGTCGATAATCTGGATGATGGAATTGTTGGCTTTGTTACAAAGTTTGCAAATGATATGAAGATAGATGGAGGGGCAGTAGTTTTGAAGAAGTAGAGAGGCTACAGGAGGGCTTGGACAGATTAGGAGAATGGGCAGAGAAATGGCAGATAGAATAGTGTCAGAAAGTGTATGGTTATGCACTTTGTTAGAAGAAATGAAAGAGTTGACTATTTTCTAAATAGAGAGACAATACAAAAAGTGAGGTGCAAAGGGACTTAGGAGTCCTTGTACAGGATTCCCTGAAGTTTTTATGTTGAGTCTGTGGTGAAGAAGGCAAATGCAATGTTAGCATTCATTTCAAGAGATCAAGAATATAAAAACAAGGAAGTAACGTTGAGACTTCTAAAAAGCACTGGTGAGGCCTCACTTGGAGTATTGTGAGCAGGTTTGGACACCTCATCTTAGAAAGGATGTGGTGAAACCGGAGAGGGTTCAAAGGAGGTTCACAAAAATGATTCCAGGATTGAATGTTTTGTCGTATGAAGAGCATTTGATGGCTCTGGGCCTGTATTCACTGGAATTCAGAAGATTGAGGGGTGACCTCTTTGAAACCTATCAAATGGTGAAAGGCCTTGATAGAGTGGTGTGGACAGGATGTTTCCTATGGTGAGAGAGTTAAGACTAAAGGACACACCCTCAGAATAGGGGGCGTCCTTTTAGAATGGCGATGAGGAGGAATTTCTTTAGCCAGAGAGTGGTGACTCTATGGAATTCTTTGGCAGAGGCAGTTGTGGAGGCTAAGTCTGTAAGTATACTTAAGGCCTGGTTAGGGCATGAAGGGATACTGGGTGAAGGCAGGAGATTGGGGCTGAGAGGAAAATTGGATCAGCCATGGTGAAATGGCAGAGCAGACCAAATGGCCTAACTCTGCTCCTATATTTTATGGTCTTAGTGTCTTGTGACACTGAAGGAGTAGGGCGGAGTTGGAATTCTTGGCCAGAAAATACTGAAGAACTTCCAGAGGCTCGCAGTATGGAATGACGACAGTTTGGCAAGGTCATTCTCTATCATGCGCCAGCACTCTGTCCCTTGCAAGAGTGTGGACACAATGCCTCTGATACAAATTGACCCTGGTGTGGACGCAGCACTTGGTTGATCATCATATGTAGCTCATTTATCTAAATGTGTTTCTAGCTTTGAGTTTGCACTGGATATTGTCCTTGATCCCACCCTCCTGCCTAGCGATGCTGCCCAAGTATGCGAATCTGCCAGTTCTGGGTAAGTTGATGCCAAATGCTTTGACAGGAGGAGGACACTCTGCATTGAGAGCTATGATCTTAGTCTTTCTCTGGCTGAATCCGAGTCCAACAGTACACAGGTGTTGAGTTATCTCTTTGATGTGCTGGTGTGTATGTGATAGTAACGCAAGGTCGTCCACAAAGTCAAGGTTTTCTAAAGAAGAGTAAGAGTCCACAATGCCTCGCTGACCATCTTTCGTTGCTTGCCTCATAGCCCAGTCAATCACCAGGTTAAACAATATTGCTGACATCTCACAGCCTTGCGTAACTCCTGTCATGACTTCAACGCTCAAACTACAGTCCTAACTGTGCAGGTGCAATTAGCATAGAAACCCTGGATGAGCTGGACAATGTTGGAAGTGATCCCATATGATATGAGAATTCACCAGACACTCTCCTTGTGGATGCTATCAAAAGCCTTTTCAAAGTCCACGAAATTTACAATCAGTTTTCTTTGCCACTCTTTGCACTATTCTATGATGTGCAGTGTAAAGATTATGGTCGGCACAGCCTCTGCTCTTCCTGAAGCCAGCTTGCTCTTTCCTCAAGCACACATTGACAGCATCTGTAATCCGTTGGACAATGACTGGCAAGAATCTTGCCGGGCACTGACAAAAGTGCGATGCCACACCAGTTGCAGTCAATTAGTGCTCCATTCTTGGGGATCCTAACAATGACTCCCTTTGTCCACTCCTTGGGTACTTGTCCCTGTTCCCGGATTATAGTAAACAGTGGTTGCAAGTTGGCTGCTGCAATTTTTGGTTTAGCTTTAAGCAGTTTGGCATTCAAATTGTCGTGTGCTCTCCTTTAATAATTTAATTGCAGCAACAATCTCTTCTTCTTGGGTGGATCTATGTTGATGTCAAGGTCCTCTGTTACCCCTTGTATGTCAGATTCTTCATCTGGTGGTGGTCTATTCAGTGATTCTCTGAAATACTCTGTCAATCATGCTTCTTGCTCTTTCTCAATTGTCAAAAGCCGACCATCCTTCTCCCTCACAGGACCACTGGATCCGGCCTGGAACTTATCACATACCAATTTTGGAAACTTGTAAACGTTTCCCTGATCGCCTTCAGCCTCCACTGCAAGGTCTTCCATGGAGACTCACTTATCCTTTCTGACAAGTCTCTTCACTTTCTTGTTGGCTTCAGTGTATGCTGGTTGAAGTTTCACCTTATTTCATGTTGAATTTGTATCTAACACTTCCTTCTTAATTTTCTGTTTTTCTTCTAAGGTTATCCATGTTTCCCGGTGTGTCCATTTTTTGTTCTTCTTTCCAGCTCAGTATCCTAGATAAGCCTCACTGCTTTCCCTGAAAAATGAAACAATCTGTTTCCACATTGTCAACCTGTCTGCTGATGCATCCTCATCAAGGTCTTGCCAGGCCCGAAATCTGTTCTTAGGGTGAATGATGAAGGCAGATACACACTGGTGTCCTTGAGCTTCTCAACATCAAAATGACTTTGTACATGTGTTCTAGTCCCAGTGCTTGAGCTTCATCACTCCTACAACAAGGAGGAGATCACTTTCTGTACCTGCTTCTCTCTTCACCTTTACACCTTACAAGGATCGTCTCCATGTACCATCGATCATCAAATGGTCAATCTGGTTCCTGTTGTGTTCATTGGGGGAGCACCGTGTCAGTTTGTGAATTTCACGGTGTGGTAAAAGGGTCCCTCTTATGACCAGATTGTTCACGGCACAGAATTCCACCAGTCTTTCACCATCGTTCTTCATTATTCCACATCCATGGGTGGTGTGAGTTTTTATTTTCCACTTGGGCATTTAGACTTCCCATGACGATGATTATGTCACGACGTGGTGTAATTCTACCTCCAATTGCAACTGTTGCCATGGTGGTGCTGGCTAGAAGGGCCAAATGGCCTACTCCTGCACATATTGTCTATTGTTTGTAGATGTCTTTTTCTTCAATGTCACTATCGTTAGATGGAGCATAGCACTGAATCACAGTCAAGTTCACTTGCTTCCCTTTCAGCCTGACTCTGATCAGCCTTCCATTGATTGGTTTCCATTCCAGCAAGCACTTCCTCCATGGCTTTCTTCGGAATGACACCTATACCATCGTAATGCTGGCCATCTTCCCTTCCTGAGAATAAAACTGTTTCACCAGTTGCTGGCCATTTTTGCAGTTACTTGCGCTAGCTTTCCAGTGTTGTACGTGAGTCGCACATTCCAAAAACTAACTTTGGTCTTGGTCTTGGCTCAGGACTTCCTTCAACATGCCAGTAGCTTTTTTCCTGACTCCAGCCCATATAGCTCTCCAGGTCATTGAGGCACCTGAGCCTCCAAGGTTGTGGTCCTCTTGGAGGAATACCGACAAAGTCTGCTGTTTATTGACAACAACTCAGTAGTTAACACAATCATACTCTCAGTTCTAATCAACAAGCTCCAAGATGTGGACCTTCCTACCTCCCTCTGCAACTGGATCCTTGACTTCCTCACTGGGAGACCACAGTCAGTGCAGACTGTAAATATTATCTCCTCCTCGCTGACAGTCAACACTGGGGCACCTCAAGGCTGTGTGCTTAGTCGACTGCTCTACTCTCTCTACACCCACGATTGTGTGGCTGGGCCTAGTTCAGATGCCATCTATAAATTTGCCCTCAACACAACTATTGTTGGCAGAATTTTAGATGGTGATGAGGAGGTGTACAGGAGCAAGGTAGATCAGCTGGTTCAGTAGTTGAGTGCAAAGTTGTTGCTGTGACATGTCAATAAAACCAAGAAATTGATTGTGGACTTCAGCAAGGGGCAGTCGAGGGAACTCACACCAGTCCTCACTGAGGGATTGGAAATGGAAAGGGTGAGCAGTTCCAAGTTCCTTGGTGTCAGCATCTCTGAGGATCTATCCTGGGTCCAACATATCGATGCAATTACAAAAAAGGCACAACAGCAGCTGTATTTCATTAGGAGTTTGAGGAGAATTGGAAGACGTTTGCAAATTTCTACAGATGTGGCTGTGACATGGACAGTGTTCTAACTGGTTACATCACCATCTAGCATGGAGGGGCCACTGCACAGTAGCTGAAAAAGCTGCAGGAATTTGTAAACTCAGCCAGCTCCATCACGGGCACTAGCCTCCCCAGCATCGAGGACAACTTCAAAAGACATTGCCTCATCTGTCATTAAGGACCCCCATTGCCCTTTTCTCATTGCTATCATCAAGGAGGAGGTACAGGAGCCTGAAGACACACACACTCAGTTTTTTCAGGAACAGCTTCTTCCCCTCCACCATCAGATTCTGTCTGAATGGACAAAGAACCTGAAAACACTACCTCAGCATTTTTTCCTCTCTCTTGTACTACTAATTTAGTTTTTATATATACTTATTGAAATTCATATTTTTATTATTCTGTATTGCAATGTACTGCTGCCTCAAAATAACAAATTTCACAACATATGCATGCCAGCGATATTAAAACCTGATTCTGATTAAGACGCACGGCCTTTGCTGGTATGCCCAATCATTGAGCGCCACCTAGTGGCAGCATTTGCACACTGACTACATAGCCCCCTCATGCCAAACTCCTCAGTAATTATTACTTTAGATTAGATTGGATTCAACTTTATTGTCGTTGTGCCGAGTACAGATACAAAGCTAATGAAATGCAATTAGCATCTGACCAGAAGTGCAAAAGAATAGTATTATTTACAAAATAACTGCGAATAAAAAGTAAGTGCTACAGCATACAAACATAAAAGTACTGAGACAGTACAATATGGGTGCAATACTGCTTAGTGCTGTGATGTGAGGTTCAGCAGGGTCACAGCCTCAGGGAAGAAGCTCTTCCTGAGCCAGCTGGTGCGGGAGCGGAGGCTCCTGAAGCGCCTACTGGATGGGAGGAGAGTAAAAAGTCCATGGTTAGGGTGAGATGCATCCTTGATGATGCTTTTCACCCTGCAACAAAAATATTGTATATTTGTTTAGTTTCCTCCAAAGTCCATGCATAATAGTTTAGTGATGATTTTATTGTGAATTGAAAATCAGTACATGCTTCAGTAATGGACTAAAATATAAAAGCAAGGATTTAATGATGAGGCTTTGGTCAGACTACATTTAGAGTATGTAAGCAGTTTTGGAGCCCGTATCTAAGAAAGGATGTGCTGGCATTGGAAAGGGTCCAGAGGTATAAGGGTGATCCTGGGAATGAAATGGTTAATGTATGAGGAGTGTTTGATGGCGCTGGGGAGGAGGCAGAAGAAAGGGAAAATAAAACAGCCATGATCGAATGTAGAGCAGACTTGACGTGCCAACTGGCGTAATTCTGCTCCTGTACCTTAAGGTAATAAGATAGTGCAACTTCTCCAAACACCTTCAGCACTTTCTTCAGACAAGGGACAATGAGTTAAACAAAGATGGTGTTCTGATGTTAAAGAATGTGTTCTTTGTCAACTAGATGACTGTAGGTGCATAAGTAATGTACCTCTGCTTATTCATAGAACTGTACACCCACATAGCTTTGCACATCTTAATCAGAGCATGGGCAAAATAAACTACACACAATTGGAAAGGTGTAATTTCACAGCAATACACAACCAGAACATTTACTAGATAAAGGCAGTGCATGCCAAAACAAAGGGGGAGGAATTTTGCATTAAAAGACCTCCTCATAAAATACATTACATTAAGAGATTATTTCTGTGCTTAAACCAGAAAGTCTTGGATATTTGGTTTATTTGGGAAGTTATAAGACTATAAGATATAGGAGTAGAATTAGGCCATTTGGCCCATTGAGTCTGCTCTGCCATTTCATCATGGCTGGTCCAATTTTCCTCTCAGCCCCAGTCTCCTGCCTTCTCCCCATATCCCTTCATCCCCTGACCAATCAAGAAATTATCAACCTTTGCCTTAAAGATGCATAAAGATTTGGCCTCTACTGCTGCCTGTGACAAAGAATTCCAAAGATTCACCTCTCTCTGGCAATAGAAATTCCTCCTCATCTCCATTCTAAAAGGACTTCCCTCTGTTCTGAGACTGTCCTCTGGTCTTAGACTCTCCCACTATAGGAAACATCCTCTCCACATCCACTCTATCAAGGCCTTTCACCATTCGATAGGTTTCAATGAGGTCATCCCTCATTCTCCAGAATTCTAGTGAATACAGGCCCAGAACCATCTAAAAGGCAAACACGAGGGAATCTGCAGGTGCTGGAAATTCAAACAACACACACACAAAATGCTGGTGGAATACAGCAGGCCAGGCAGCATCTACAGGGAGAAGCGCTGTCGACGTTTCGACCCAGGGTCTCGGCCCAAAACGTCGACAGCACTTCTCCCTGTAGATGCTGCCTGACCTGCTGCGATCCACCAGCATTTTGTGTGTGTTGCCAGAACCTTCTAACCCTCTTCATAGGACAAACCATTCAAACCTGAATCATTTTCGTGAACCTCCTTTGAACCCTCTCCAGTTTCAGCACATCCTTTCTAAGATATGGAGCCCAAAACTGCTCACAATACTCCGAGTAAGGCCTAGTCGGTGCTTTATAAAGTCTCAATATTACATCCTCACTTTTATTTTCTCGTCCTCTCGAAATGAATGCTACATGGCATTTGCCTTCCTCAACACAGACTCAATGTGCAAGTTAACCTTTAGGGAATCCAGCACAAGGACTCACTCCCAAGTCCCTTTGCATCACAGTTTTTTGTATTTTCTGTCCATTTAGAAAATAGCCAACCTTTTCATTTTTTCTACCAAAGTGCATGACCGTACACTTCCCGACATGGTATTCTAAGTCTTTTTGTAGCGTCTCTACTTCCTTCAAAACTACCTGCCCCTCCACCTATCTTCATATTGTTTGCAAACTTTGCAACAAAGCCATCAAATCCATCATCCTAATTATTGACGTAAAAAGAAGCAGTCCCAACGCAGACCCCTGTGAAAGACCACTAGTCACCGGCAGCCAATCAGAAAAGGCTCTCTTTATTCCCACTCTTTGCCTCCTGCCAGTCTACCATTACTTTATCTTTCCTGTAATGCCATGGGCTCGTAGCTTGCTAAGCACCCTCGTGTGTGGCACCTTGTCAAAGGCCTTCTGAAAATCCAAGTACACAACATCAACTGATTCTTCTTTGTCTATGCTGCTTGTTATTTCTTCAAAGAATTCCAACGGATTTGTCAGGCAAGATTTTCCCTTGAGGAAACCATGCTGACTACAGTTGATTTTATCACGTGCCTCCAAGTACCCTTGGACACTGCACTTGTTCTATAACAAACACCTTCCAACCAATTGACACCTCTTTCTAAAGTTTTGATTTCACTTTTTACCAACAGAGCAATGCTGCCCACTCTGCCAGTCCTTTTGATACAACGTGTATCCATGGATATTAAGCTCCCAGCTATAATCTTCTTTCAGCCATGATTCAGTGATGCCTACAACGTCATACCTGCAGATCTATAACTGTACTGTGAGTGCTGCTGAAGGGTCTCGGCCCGAAACGTCGATAGTGCTCTTTCCCACAGATGCTGCCTGGCATAGTTCCTCCAGCATTTTGAGTGTGTTGCTCAAACCTGGTCAGACTGCATCTGTGGGAGGAGAAATAAGGTCACTGTTTGGAGTCAGAGACTCTTCATCAAAACTGAAGAGGGGATAGAAGAAGCTGGTAAAAATGCAGGGAGGATAGGGTAGGGGAATTCTATGACTGGGTTAAAACTAGGGAGATCAAGGTCAGAGCTTAACCCTCCACTGCCCATTTCTACCTCCTTCACAAGATCCATAAACCTCACTGGCCAACTAGAGCCCGCTCCTGCCCCACTGAACTCATGCCCTCATTGTGTACGGTCAATGAGTAAATGGGAGCAGTTCAGAGGTGAGAACACAGATAATCAAATGTGGGAGCTGTGAAATGTTCTCCGCTCCCAGAGACTGGACTTTTATCAAAATGTTCCAGCCCAAGGCTTGCTGGTCCTGCTGCCCAACGACTCTATCAATCTCCGACTGTCAGGATGGATGGTAGCCATGAACGAAGTGCGTCAGGGTGCCAAGCTAGAAAAGAGGAGGGGGCCTACGAATCAAGTATTCGAGTTGTGGAGTTCAACATTCAGCTCTGAGGGCTGCGAGAGGAAAATGAGGCCGTTTCTCAGGCTGGACTTGGACATTGCTATGACTGTTCTGCAGGCAGGGGACCAACTGGTTCACCCCCACATCTCAGTCTGTGACCTCCTGAGGCCCAACACACACCTGAAGAACAAGAGTAATATCGTATAGCAGAGGAATAAGCCTTTCTGCTCCCTGTGACTGTGCTCACTGTGATTCCAATCTGACTGTTCCCATCTGCCTGGACATGGTCCTACTTCCTACTTATCCGCCTGTTTCTCTAAATGTCATATCTGTTTCTTCCACCTCCTACAACTTCCAGGGGAACTCGACCTGCACATCTTTAAACTTTCCCCACTTCACTTTAAAGCCACACTCTCTAGTATTTAATGTTTCAGCCCTCTCTATGTATCTTATATGCAGCAGCTCATTTCACACCTGGAGCAAACAACACTGCTGGAGGAACTCAGTCTGATGAGAAGCTTTCGTGAGTGAAAGGAATTGTCAACGTTTTGTGTTTCCAGGTTTGGGATTCCAGCATCTGTAGTCTCTCGTGTCTTCATTTTTTATCTGGGTATGTATGCCTTTGAATCCTACAGCTTCACATACTTAACATGGTTGTTCCCCTTCACTCCTGGACCAGGTAATTTTGTTTATAATTTATTCCTATGCTCACTCCATTTCACCCTGGCAGAGCCAGCCCCCCTCACTCCCCTCCCCCACTTCAGCTTTACCAGCTCCTGTTGTGCCCTTTTCATTTCTGCTGGGGGCTCTCGTACCCAACACACTGACTTTCTCTTTAAAGAAAAGCAGCCTGAGCCACTGAGCATTTCTGTTACAGAACAGCGGAGTTCGGGGCACTGGGACCAGGATGTTGTGCTGACTGTTTAACCAATTTCAAACTCAATCTAACATACGCTGCCCATAACCCTCCATTTCCCTCTCAATCACACACCTGTCTAAGAGTCTCTTAGATGCCCCAACTGTATTACCCTTTGCCACCATCCTGAGTAGTGAATTCCACCGCCTATTGCCCTCATTGTGAAAGAGGACCTATGTCTGACATCTTCTCCCAAGCATTCCTCGACTTGCCTTAATAGGATGCCCCCTGATATTAGCCATGACACCCTGAGAAAAGGACACTAGCTCTCCACTCAATATATGCCTCTTATAGTCATATAAGCCATAAAATATAGGAGCAGACAAGAGAAAGTCTGCAGACATTGAAAATCCAAGCAACACCCACAAAATGCTGGAGGAACTCAGCAGGCCAGGCAGCATCTATGGAAAAGAGCACAGTCAATGTTTCGGGCCGAGACCCTTCACTAGGACCAGAAAAAAGATGAGGAGTCAGAGTAAGCAGGTCGGGGTAGGGGAGGAAGAACCACAAGCTGATAGGTGAAGACAGAAGGGGGGGAAGGGCGAAGTAGAGAGGTGGGACGTTGATTGGTGAAAGAGATACAGGGCTAGATAAGGGGGAATCTGATAGGAGAGGACAGAAGGCCATGGAAGAAAGGAAAGGGGGAGGAGCACCAGAGGGAGGCGATGGGCAGGTAAAGAGATAAGGTGAGAGGGAAATGGAAATAGGGAATGGTGAAGCGGGAGGGTCTTTACCGGAAGTTTGAGAAATCGATGTTCATGCCATCGGGTTGGAGGCTACTCAAACAGAAGATAAGGTGTTGCTCCTCCACCCTGGATATTGTATATTCTCCTAATTTGTCCAAGTCTTTTTGCATACTACGTTATTCCTCAACACTACCTACGTCTCCAACTATCTTTGTATCATCCTCAAAGCTGGCCACAAAGCCATCGATTCTGTCATCCAGATCATTAACACGTAATGTTGAAGGTAGAGGACCCAACACCAACCCCTGCAGAACACCACTAGTCCCCAGCAGCCAACCAGGAAAGGCCCCCTTTCCCTTCTGCCAGTCAGCCGTCCTTTGCTGCATTCTAGTATATTTCCTGTAATGTCACAGGCTCTTAACATGTTTAGCAGAGTTATGTCTAGCACCTTTTCAAAGGCCTTAAAAAATCTAAGTAAGCAACATCCACTGACTCTGATTTGTCTCTCTTCCCTGGTATTTCCTCAAAAATTCCAACAGAATTGTCAGGCAATTGTCCTTAAGGAAACCAAGCTGACTTCCACCTATTTTATGGTGCACCTCCAAATAACTCAAAACTTCGTCATTAAATTTGGACTCTAACATTTTGCCCATGGGTTTGCAACCTGGGGTCTGCAGATTCCTCGGTTCATGGTAGGAGTCCATGGCATGAAAAAGGTTGGGGACCCCTGATCTTCCCAAGTCAGACTAACTAGCCTATGAGCTCCTGTCTTTTGCCTCCCTCTCTTCTTTAAGGGTAGAGCGATGATTGCTATTATACCCTTCTACCACTCACCTTCCTTTGCTCCTAAGAGAAAAGCCCTGGCTCACTCAGCTCTTCCTGATAAGATTTACAGCATCTGCAGTTATCTTGATTTTTCAAAAAAAAACATTATCTGGCCTACTTCATATGATTGCAAAGGAGGTATTTCATTTTTTAGACACTATTATGTTGAGAAATTAGGCACCGCACAGCCTACAGGGAGGTTAGCACATTCATTCTTGACTTACTTACTTACTGCCAATTACGGCACTGGAGTATAAGGCTTCCTTCATCGTGTCAGTAACTTTCCCTTGGTTTTCACTACTGTCAGTCGTGCAAGTCCCAGGTGGAGGCTCAGGAATACCGTCACACTCAGCTGTAGAGGGATTCTTCATTGCTGTTTCCGTAAAAATTTCGTTTGATCAGTCAGGGTTGTTCGTCCTGAGCTGAACCCCTGAAACTGGTAGACCACCCTTAGTCTGACCTCTACCCTTTGACCCCTTTGGCATGGGTGGCCATACCAAGAGCCGAGGCATAAAGCCCTGAGTCCAGCCAACATAGTTCTCCGGGTCACTGAGGCATGCAAGCCTTCATATCCTACAACGAGATTGGAGGATTCATTCTTGAGAATATCTTTTACTTTTCTGAAATATGTCTCTGTGACATATTTAATATACAAACCACTAGAGTAAGTGTTCTTTTAAACTGGAGTTCTCATTAGTAACAATTTATTTTCTGACGGAATGCTTAGCGATAGAGTAAGTGGTTTCTGTATAAGAGCGAGATATATGGCTGCTCATGGAGTGGAGTCACTGAGAACTGCAGCACAGAAACGAGTCCTTTGGCCCATCTCCCCTGTGCTGAACTGCTATTCCACCTGGTCCCATCGACTCACACTTGGACCACTGCTCTCCAGATCCCTCCCATCCATGTTACTATCCAAACGGCCCTTAAATGTTGTACTCAAAACCACATCCATTATTCCCACTGAACTGAAGTGAATGTATGGATTTCTGTCAAAAGTAAACTGAGGAGCTGGGGGAGCTGAAACTTAGTAACATCAAAAGAGGTAGTTAAGTATGAGAACTTTATCTAGACTGCTTCCATCATAGAAATTCCACGTTGGTATGTAAAACAGGCATCTAACACAAAACAGGAGTGATTTTGTTGACAAGTGTACAGTTGAAAAGATATATTCACCTTGGAATTCAATAAAGTTTCTAACAATCTCCTTCAATAACTTTGGTGGTACAAGAAATATGAAGAC
The DNA here is from genome assembly GCF_030144855.1 of Hypanus sabinus. Classification (NCBI taxonomy): domain Eukaryota; kingdom Metazoa; phylum Chordata; class Chondrichthyes; order Myliobatiformes; family Dasyatidae; genus Hypanus; species Hypanus sabinus. Next base: position 24,460,929 of record NC_082714.1, on the reverse strand, counting down.
AACAATAATGTACTTTCCACTTTTAAATCAGTTAAATCTTCCAGGTGGCTTCACTGGAGCACTATTAAACAAGACACGCAGCCAAGTTCCTTTAGAAGGTTACACAAGATATTCACAAGCTTGGTATAGGAAGCAAAGTTTAACAGATACTTTTACAGTCCTTTTAAAGTCCTTTGTAAAAGATGAAATCTTTGCAGCAGGAATATATGGCTTGCACAATATTATCTTCTATGATTCCAGTCTGTCTATTTCACCATTTCCACTGACCCTTCAAAGCAATGCTGCAATGTGGGGGCTGCCTTTTGAAAAAGAAGTTAAACTTAGGCTACATTCATCATCTCAGATGCACAGTACCAGGCATAAATATCCTTCAGCTCAAAGTGGAAGTTATGAGTCCCAAAGCATTTATTCTTAACTAACAACACTACAATGATTTAGACAGCCATTTTTGTGGCCCTTTGCAATATTCAAGACTACCTTACTGTATTTTGGCCTAAATAATAATAAATGGCTGAATTTTACAGGTCACTTCCTCATTTAAAATATCTGAGAATCTGATAAAATGTTACAACTTATTTTTCAGTGGAAAAAGTTACAGTAAATTTACAGTGCCTATAAAAAAGTATTCACCCTCCCCCTGGAAGTTTTCATGTTTTATTGTTTTACAACATTGAATCACAATGGATTTAATTTACCTTTCTTTTGACACTGATCGACAGAAAAAGTCTCTTTTGTGTCAAAGTGAAAGCAGATCTCTACAGAGTAATCTAAATTAATTATAAAATGTACAATACAAAATAATTGATTGCATAAATATTTACTCCCCCCCCCCCCCGCCGCCCTTAAAATGACACACCAAATCATCACTGTGCACCAGTTGCACACAGCTGCACGCCAGTTGGTTTTAGAAGTCACAATATTGGTGAAATGTAGATCTGTTTTTGGAGACCTGTGTGCAGTCAAGGTGTTTCAATTGATTGTAGTAAAAATACACCTGTATCTGGAAGGTTCAACTGCTGGTGAGTCAGTATCCGGGCAAACATTACACCGTGAAGACAAAAGAACACTTCAAACAACTCCGCAAAAGGGTTATTGAAAAGCACAAGTCAGGAGATGGATACAAGAAAATGTCCAAGTCACTGAATATCCCTTGGAATACAGTTCAGTCCATCAACAAGGAATGGAAAGAATATAGTACAGCTGAAAATCTGCCTAGGGCAGGCTGTCCTTAAAACAGGTGTGCAAGAAGAGGACTAGCGAGGGAGGCCACCAAGACATCTATGACAACTCTGAAAGAGTTACAAGCTTCGGCAGCTGAGATGGGAGAGATTGCATATATAACTGTTGCCCGGGTGCTTCACCAGTCACAGTTTTATGGGAGAGTGCCAAAGAGAAAGCCACGGTTGAAAAAAAACTCACATGAAATCTCAGCTAGAATTTGCCCGAAGGCATGTGGGAGACTCTGAAGTCAGCTAGACAAAGGTTCTATTATCTCATGAAACCAAAAGTGAGCTTTTTGGGCATCAGACCCAATGCTATGTTTGGTCTAAGCCAGACACCATACATCAACAAAAACATGTCATCACTACCGTGAAGCGTGGTGGTGGCTGCATCATGCCATGGGGAGGCTTCACTGCAGGAGGTCCTGGAAGGGTTGTGAAGGTAGAGGGTAAAATGAATGCAACAAAATACAGGGAAATTGTGGAGGAAGACCTGATGCCGTCTGCAAGAGAACTGCAACTCCGGAGATTTGTTTTCCAGCAAAACAATGACCACAAGCATAAAGCCAAGGCGACATAGGAACGGCTTAACAACAACAAAGTTAACGTCCTGGAGTGGCCAAGAGAGAGTCCAGACCTCAATTCAATTGAGAATTTGTGACTGGTCTTGAAAAAGGCTGTTCACTCACAATCCCCCTACAATCTGACAGAGTTTGAGCAGTTTTGTAAAGAAGAATGGGGAAAAATGTGGTGTCCAGATGTGCAAAGCTGATAGGGACCTATCCACACAGAGTCAAGGCTGTAATTGCTGCCAAAGGTGCATCTACCAAATACTGATTTGAAGGGGGTGAATACTTTTGCAATCAATTATTTTGTGTTTTATATTGTTATTAATTTAGATTACTAGGTAGAGATCTGTTTTCACTTTGACATGAAAGAGTCTTTCTCTGTTGATCAGTGTAATAAAAGCCAAATTAAATCCTTGTGATTCAATGTTGTAAATCAATAAAATGTGAAAAATTCCGGGGGAGGGGGGGTGGTGAATACTTTTTACAGGCGTTGTATATATGCAAATAAAGTAATGCAAGGTTATTTACCAAGTGGTCTGACTTTGTACTTGAACTTGTTAATTGTGTCTCTGACACAGACACATTCTTACAAGTTTACACTACGTATGAGGAGCAGGAGTAGGCACCTTGGCTCCCTAAGCCTACACTTCCATTTAATACAATCACCGCTGATCTGAATGTAACCTCAGCTCTGCAATCCCAACTACCTACAGTAATCCCTTTGCTCATCAAATATCTATCTACATAGGCTTTAAAACTTGTCAAAGACTGTTTCCACTGTCCTTTGAAGGGGAAAATTATTCCCCTCATCTTCCTACTTTATGGGTGACCCTTTACTTTTAAATAATGATGACTATACTTCTAAATTCTTACATAAGAAGAAACATTGTGTGCCCATCCTGTCAAACCCCCTCTGGATTTCAAATGTTCAGTCAAATTTCTCACTTGCACAAATCCAGTGGGTATGTGTTCTCCACTCTGACCTTTCACCTTCTCTCACCTGCCTATTTCTTCCCCCGGGTCCCCTCCTCCTCTCCTCAATTCTCCTCTCCTATCAGATTATATTCTCTCCAGCCCTTGACCTTTCCCACCCACCTGGCTTCACCTGTCACCTTCCAACTCGCCTCTTTCTCCTCCCCCCACCTTTTAACTTTGGCATCTCGCCCCTCCCTTCTCAGTCCCAAAGAAGGGTCTCAGCCAGAAGCATCGACTGTTTTTCCATAGATGCTGCCTGACCCGCTGAGTTCCTCCAGCATTTTGTGCGTGTTGCTCTGGATTTCCAGCATCTGCAGGCTTTCTTGTGTTTGTAAGAAACACACTTAGCTTATCCAACCTTTCTTAATAAGACGAATCTCGGAGATTGGTTCAGTAAATCTCAGAATTGATTTTAATACATTTACATCCTTTCCCGGATGAGAAGATAAGTACTATATATATTATTATGGGTAGTGTGATGTTAGGTATCTAAGTTACACAATAATTCCGGTATTCCTATGTTATTTCCTCTTGTGGTTGTGGTAGGTTTTCCACCAATGCATGAGCCATTCATAATTCTTATCCCAGACGTAGTTTCTGATTTCTGGTAAGGACTGTACAGGAAGTTCACTTCCTCTAAAAGTACTAAATCCTGGACTTAATGAAATAATTAAGGATGAATAAAATCTAAAAATCACTAAGTTATTGTTCTCATTTATTTTTCTCCAGTCCAAAAGGGTCCAGAATGTCTCCAGTCCAGAAGGGTCTCGGCCCAAAATATCAACTACACTCTTTTCCATTGATACTTCCATTGAGTTCCTCCAGCATTTTGTGTGTGTTGCAAGTTATTGTTTAGCTTATCTCATTATTAACCAGTTCCATGCTGACCTTCTCTAATCAAAGCAGGTTGTTTTGCAGCAGAGATAATGACAGGTTAAAGTTTCATAAGGAATTTGAGCTATGGCTAAGGCAATTAACCTCACTTTACTTTTTTGGATACGTGAGCACTTGTCATTACTTACAATTTTTACTGTGTTGACAATAGAAGTGCCATTAAAATGTCCTTAGACATTTCAGGAAGATCCCGAACCAAAAGATATATTCAGAAGACGAACAAATGTTTTGAGAGAAGAGATGAGGGCCTTTATAAGTTGGGTGGAGGGAGGGAGTCTGAGGAAGGGACATAAATATTAAAGGCATAGATACTACCATATAAGGGGGAAGGAGAAATAGGAGAGCATGAGACCAAAATCATCAATGAGGGTGTGTGATTAGAGGACTTTACAGTGTTAGTCTGAAGGGATTTTAGCACATAGATTAAAAGGAATCAGTTCCACTGAGCTGCACAGCAGAGGATGATAGGTGCATGCCAAGCACGCAGAGATCAGGAGGGCTGATGCCAAATGGTTCAAGTTCAAAGTAAATTTATTATCAAGGTACATATATGTCACCGAGATTCACTGTCGTGTGGGCATTCTCAATAAATCCAAACAACCACTATAGAATCAATGAAAGACTGCAGCAGTGTGTGAAAGACAACAAACTGTGCAAATACAGAGAGAAAGGAATAATAATAATAAATCGGCAACAAATATTGAGAGCCTGAGATGAAGAGTCCTTGAAAGTGACTCCATAAGTTGTGGGGACATTTCAATGATGGGCCAAGTGCAATGGAGTGAAGTTATCCCCTTTGATTCAAGAGGTTGATAATTGAAGGGTAATAACTGTCCCTGAACCTGGTGTTGTGAGTTCAGAGCCTTCTTCCAAATGGCAACAGCAAGAAAAGAGCATATTCAGGGTGGTGGGGGTCCCTGATGGAGGGTGCTGCTTTCCTGAGACAGCTTTTCGTGTAGATGTGTTCATTGGTGGGGAGGGCTTTACCCATGATGGACTGGGCCATATCCACTACTTTTTGTAGGATTTTCCATTCAAGGGCGTTGGTGTTTACACACAAGGCTATGATGCAGCCATTCAATATACTCTCCGCTACGTATCGATAGAAGTTTGTCAAAGCATTAGATATTGTGCTAAATCTTTGCAAACAGTAAGGAAGTAGAGATATTGTCATGCTTTCTTCATAATTGCACTTATGTGCTGGGCCCGGGACAGGTCCTCCAAAATAATCACATTGAGAGATTTTGTTGCTGACCCTCTGAGGACTTGTTCATGGACTTCCAGTTTCCTTTTCCTGAAGTCAATAATCAGCTCCTGGGTCTTGCTGACAATGAGTGTAATGGAACCACTCAGTCAGATGTTCAATCTCCCTCCAATTTGTTGATTCGTCACCGCCTTTGATTCAGCCTATGACAGTGGTGTCATCAGCAAACTGGAATATGGCATTGGAGCTGTGCTTAACCACACTGTCATAAGTGTGAAGTGAGTAGAGCAGGGGCCTTAACACACAGCCAAATGATGCACCTGTGCTGATGGAGATCGTGGAGGAGATGTTATTGTCAATTCAGAACGACAAGTGAGGAAATGTAGGATCCAATAGCACAAGAAGGTATTGAGGCCAAGATATTGAAGCTTTTTGATTACCTTAATATGGTATTGAATGCTGAGCTGTAGTTGATAAACAGCAACCTGCAGTCCAGATGTTCCTGGGTTGAGTGATGAGCCAGTGAGGTGGCATCTGCTGTGGTCCTGTTGCTCGGGTAGGCAAACGTAAGTTGGGTTTCAGGCAGGAGTTGATATGTTTCATGAATAACCTCGCAAAGTACTGTGGATGTAAGTGCTACTGGATGATGGTCATTGAGGCAGGTTACCACAGGTTACCCTGGGCACCGGCATAATCGAAGCCTGCTTGAAGCTGGCGGGTACATCAGACTGCCGAAGCGAGAGGTTAAAGATCTCAGTGATCACGCCAGCCAGTTGATCAGCGCAGGTCCTCAGTACTTGGACAGGTACCCCATCTGGGCCGGATGCTCTTTGTGGGTTCACCCTCCTGAAGGCTGCTTGCTCGTCAGCCTCAGAGACTGAGATCACCAGATCATTGGGGACTGTGGGAGTTTGACGATTCCTCCACGTTTTTACAGTAAAAGCGAACAGAGAAAATATTGCGCTCGTCTGGAAGCTCAGCCCTGCTATTGCCTCTGAAACTTGATTTAACTTTGTAAGCGGTGACACAACTCCCGTGCATTCTTTGATGATTCATGTTTAGTCCAGAATTGCCACGATAAGATCAGTTTCAATTTTATGACCAAGGCAAAATTTTGAATGGAGCGATTCAAAGATGGAGTTGTGAAAAGATAAACATGCATTTTAGGTTTTAATCAATGGGGTTTCACCATTGATTGCTTTACATATTGTTCTTACATTTCCAAACACTAGAGGGCACTCCAGCTCTGAATTGGCAGTAGCTCTGGGCTATTTAAATACTGTACACGACCAACCTGCAGTTTATGATATAACAAAACAAACATTCAAGCAAAAGATACATCTCAAACAAATGAAATATATAGATACTGAATACTGTACAGAATGATAACATTTGAGGAGTTTGCTTATATCTTTACATTCATTAACATGATTTCCCATTCACGGCTTGTCTGGTGACAGTAGACCATCAAGTAATCATCACGGATGACGGAATGAAAAAGCAAAATGTCTCTTGGAGCTTCTGACTTCTGGTTGGTGATATCTAATCAATCCACATATATCTGATCTGGTCACCCAGATTGATCAGGAAAATTAAGTAATCATTGTCACATCAACTTTCTTCTTTGTTACATAAAGATATCTGCAAACTGAGTTACAGATAAATCCATATGTGGTGATTATATTTGACTCACGTGGATGTGGGCACTTGGGTAAACTTATCGTGTTTCCCCGAGCACAGTAAGTGGATGCAGTTCCACATCATACAAGTCATGGGGCCTCCTCGAGTGGACAGAGCGAACCAGTTAAAATTGTACAGATTAGCAGACCAAAGCACAGTTAAGCCGCTTACTGCTTATCCAGTTAATGTTATCCTACTCACTGGGAACTGGTTCATTGGATTACCTTAATAAAAAAAGAAAATGTCCCCTCCCCCAAGTGATGAGCCAACTCCTCCAGGTCCCATTCATGAGTCAATATAAATTGGCATAAATGTCTGGCAGTATTACTGAGATACTGAGCCTGCCACGGAGAGTTGATGAACTTCCAGTACTGCACAGAGGACTTGCCTCAAAGGCATTTTGCTTATGTTCCCACTCAACTTCTTTGTCCCTTTCTCTGCTCCCCTGAAGAAAAATCTACTTCATCCTCTCTAACAAATCCCTCTGCTGAACAGAGTTAGTTTTCAGTGAAGGTCTCCTCGAAAGGTCATATCTCACAGAACAGTGATCCCACGGGCGTGTAGCAGTTTGGGCAACGCTATTACAGCTCAGGGCACCCAGAGGTTGGAGTTCAATTCCAGAGCCAAAGCGTCTCTGCACGGCCTCCCCGTGGAATGCTTGGGTTTCCCCCTGCCCCTCCAGTTTCCTCCCACAGTCCAAAGACATACTGAGTAGGTTAATTGGTCATTGTAAATTGTCCTGTGATGAGGTTAGAGTTAATCAGGGTTGTTGAGGGCTGCTGGGATGGTCTGGCTCAAAGAGCCAGAAGGAATTACTCAACACTGTATCACTAAATAAAACAAAATACATTTATTTGGAAATTCTGCGATACATATTTTCTTAAAGTTTTTTAATGTTGCCAACAGAAGACTAAGAATGAACTCTATCAGATTCCTCTTACTTGCTACTTCCAGACAGAATATTTCCATTATTCATTATTTTCTGCTTCCAACCACAGCCAGTGATTTGATCTTGGTAAGAATATTATAATATTCAGTGTAAAATTTTAATAAGATTGCTTACTTTGAAAGTTAATGAACCAAATTACAGCTGGAAATTCAGATGTTTGCTCTGCTTCAATGGTAAACACTTCTGGAAAATGTTTTAAAAACTGAAAGCATATGATTACGCAGATATAAGAGAGACCGCAGATGCTGGAAATCTGAATCAATGCACATAAAATGTTGCTCGTCTATGCTCTCAAAACATAATCAGCCTGAATATATTACATTGTATTTGATGTAAACAGATGTTTATTATATTTATTTGATTATTTAAAATGCAAACTCTGAATCACATTAATGCCATTTTAACTATTCTGTAGCTAGGCCTTAATGATCTGAGAATGGAAGCTGGAAGTTGAATTGATATTTTACATGCCTTCCCCTATCCATCTCCCCTTCACTCCTTTTCCTCCCACCTCACTTTCCTTGATCCCCCTCCAACCCTCTGCCCTCCACTGACCCCAGCTCCAAGCCCTGCCATATTTTTACTATCTCCTCTGTCTTCCCCCTCTCTGAGGTGGGACATTCAGTCCTCAGCGGGGTCTTTATCTCTGTGCCCACCACAATACCAAGTTCTTCTACCTTCACCTCTGTCTCCAGGCTAACTTTTTCGGCAAGGATTCCCTAACCTCCCTCCCCCCATCAGTAACTCTTTTCCTGCATTATCCTTCCTCCTCCTCCTCTTAGCCAACTTGCTGTGGATCTTCTCATCTCTAAATGCTGACATTAAACACCTCAACTTCACCATGCTCTTTGCCTATTCCAACCTCTCTAAATACACTGCTCTTCACTCTCTCTGCACTAATCCCAACCTCACCATCATACTCGCACTGTTGTCATCTGGCAGACTGGCCTCATCTTGCCAAGGTCAGACGGTAGCTCTCAGACACCTTCCTCGGACTTACCCCGAACCAGGATCCCACTGAGAGGCGTCTGGCCATTCCCACCTACACCCTTGACTCTTCGCATGCTCTTTACCTCTTCAACAACTTTCATCTTGGACATCTCTCTTTCTGCATTCTTGACATCTTTTGTAAACTATTGACACCCACAGTTACGTTGACTACACCTCCTCCCACCCTGTCACTTGTAACTTTCTCTTAGTCCCTCTGCCTCTGCCGCACCTTTTCTCATGATCAGGCTTTCCATTCCAGGACTCTTTCCATGGTTCCTTTGTCCATTCGCCCTCCCCAATGAGCCCCTCAAGGCACTTACCCCTGCATCTGTGCTAAGTCCTTACACATCCTCCCTCACCACCATTCAGGGCCATAAACAGTCCTTTCAGGTGAGGCACATGGAAATCCATCAGGGCCACATTGTGTCCTCTACATCGGCAAGACCCGACTAGATGAGGGGACCACTATGTCAAGCACTTTCACTCCTTCCGCCGCAACAGCCAGCACGTCCGAGTGGACAGCCAGTTCATTTCCATTCCCCATCCCCACACCGACACACTTGTCCACTTGTCTGCTCGACCGCCACAATGAGGCTAGACACAGATTGGAGGAGCCATAGCACGTTTTCTGTCATGGTATGCTCCAATTTGCCGGCATCAACATTGAGGTCTCTAACTTCCAGTTTCAAGACCCCTCTATTCCCCCCACACCTTCATGGCTATGGCCCCCTTACTCCGCCTCTTTCCACTCCTCCGCTCTCACATAACCTGCCATCGTCTTCACCTTTGTTTCCCATCTCCTTCCTCGTATCTGTGGTCTACTGTCCTTTTGCATTGGATTCCTTCTTCTTTAGCCCCTCTGCTCTTCCACCTACTACCTCCCAGCTTCTCATATCACTCCTTTACTTCCCCCTCCTACACCTTCCCACCTCCCCCTCGCCTAGATTCACCTATCATCTGCCCGCTTGTGCTCATTTCCCTTCCCCCTTCCTGTTATTCTGGCTTCTGCCCTCTTCCATTCCAGTTCTGATGAAACGTCTGGCCCAAAATTGTTTGTTCAACTGTTTGCTTCCCTCTTAGATGCCGCCTGATTCAATGAGCTACAGGGTTTTGTGTGTAACTCCGGATTTCCAGCACCTGCCATCTTGTCTCTCAATACCAGGTCTGAGCTTCTTCTGGTTATGTTTTGGTGTACAATGATAAGAACTTTTATTCCTGCAGAAGCAAACTCTAACTTTCTTCTACCTGGCAAATTAGCAGTGACGAGATACTACTGTGTTTGTAACAGTGTGTTATCTGATAAAATTAGTATCACAGATAATGAAATATGGCAACATTCTTTGATTAGACAAAACTTATATACACTGTTCAGTTTTTAAATGTGGAAATCAGTTCTCACTTCATGATCTTAAACTCACATGGACCTATTGAGTTTTTTACTGCATGTGTAAATGAGTTAATGCTTGAAAGAATCTTCTGCCACAATAAAAATGCTGTGGGCATATGATTCAGCAAAACTGGTTCCAAAATTCTTTCAGTTTGGTGTAGGACAGGGTCCGACACCAAAACATACAGAACAAATTTGCTCCTTATGTATAATGTGAAAAACAGACAGTAGCAGCTGCAGGCACCTGTAATGATGACAGGTCTTGAATCTGAACGGGGCAGTTGTGTGATATGTTATTGTAAATGAAAGTGAGACCATTCCACTCTGATGGCCAGTCTCTGGTATTTTACTGGAAGAAGTTGGGTGTTCCAAGAATGTAGCCAGGTACAGTGTAACATGAAAGGAGAACTCAGCGCTCAAAGACAGTGTTTTGTCACTTAGAAGTTGTAACTTATGGAATCAATCAAAACACAACAGATTCAGCAGATGCTTGCATTTTTGAGCGACACACACAAAGTTCTGAACTCAATGTTTTGGGCCAAGATCCTTCATCACGAATGGAAGGCAAGGGGACAGAAGTCAGAACAAGAAGGGGGGGAGGGCAAGGGAAACCATCTGGCAGTCCTGATGAAGGGTCTTGGCCCAAGGCATTGATTTCAGCATTTTGTGTGTGTTGCTCAAGTTTTCAAGCATCTGCAGAATCTCTAGTGTTTATGGAAAGCTTTCCAACAACTTCCTTTTCAGCATCAATCATCTTGAAAATCACTTTAACATTTTGACCCTAATTTTTAAAATGATAATCATGCATAATGAATGTGATTTTTCATGATAACAGACAGATATAATCAAAATTATCTTAATAATCACATTCTTGTAGACGCAGTAAGTGAAATTCTGTGTGTTGTTTATAAGTAATACAGAAGGATTGAAGCATCTTGAATAAATCAAAAGTATTTAAAAATGCCATCAACTTTATGTCTTTCCAGCATACATAGACACACATTAGGATTCTGTAATTCACGACCCCGGTGTGTAATCTGAGTCCCCCAGAAACTGAACTGTACACCCAATATGGCAACAAGAGCAAGTCAAAGGCTAGCTATCCTGCGTTGTGCAACTCACCTCCCAACTGCCCAAAGTTTTTCCACCGCCTACAAAATTCAAACCAGGAGCTTGAATGGAATTATCCCCACTTGCCTGGATGAACGGAGCTCTAACAATAGTCAAGAGACTACACAAGCCCATTTGATAGGCAGCCCCCTCCATAACTATTTGCTCACTCTACTACTTACACACAGTAGCAATAACTTGTACTGTCTACAGGGTGCACTGCAACAACTTACCAAGCGTTCATCGACACCACCATCCGAACCATGACCTCTGCCACCTATTCATTCTGCAACCTTTGGATGGCCCCGGCAAGGCCTCCTGAGAAGCTTTGAGTCACCTCCTTGACTCTCTGAAGTTCTCTTATTAAAGGCTCATCCATAGCGCTGGCGGAACGATAATGCAAGATTTAGACCGCCTTCCTGATCAGTGATTTTATATCCAAAAAGGATAATGGTTCATGAATATGGGAACACCACCAAACATTAGGAGCTTTCTCTTTAAGCTGCACATCATCTTGACTTGGAAATATATCGATATCCTATCACTGTGCATTATGGGCTGGTATGGAATTACCAATGTCTTTGAACAGAAAATCCTATGGAAGGTAGTGGATTCAACCCAGTACATCAGGGGGAAAGCCCCCCCCCCCCACCATTCAGCATGTATAAATGAAACTCTGTTGTAGGAAAGCAGGGTCAATCATCAGGGACCCCCACCACCCAGGCCATGTTCAGCAGCATCCATCATCATCAGAGACCCCAGCACCCAGGCCATGCTCTCTTCTCACTGCTGCCATCAAGTAGATAGTTCAAGATCCTCAGGACTTGCACCACCAGGTTGAAGAACAGTGACTATCCCTCTTGCTCAAAGGGATTAACTTCCTCATCCATTGAGATGTTCCCACATCCAACAATTTCACTTTAAGGACTCTTTATCTTGTTACCTCATGTTCTCATTATTTTTTGCTATTTATTTACCTTTGTATTTGCAAAGTTTGTTGTCTTCTGCACTCTGGTTAATCTCTCACTGGTCCTGTTATAGTCACTATTCTAAAGATTTGCCACTTGTGCCCACAAGAAAATGGATCTAGGGTTGTACCTGGTGACATGTAGGTAACTTGATAATAAAGTTTACTTTGAGCTTTGAATTGTGGCTGGGTCTAAATCTGGGAATTGCCTGCCCAGCAGCATTTTCAGACTAACCCCACCAGAAAGCCCACAGGGGTTCAAGAAGGTGAATTACCACCACCTCTAATAAACAACTGGGGATGTGCAGTCAATGCTGATCTTGGTGATGCCATATTCCAGACATTTAATCTATTAAAAAATGCCTAAAAGTAGTTAGCAAAATGCCAAATGCAACAAAGTCAACTGCACTTCCCAACATAAAAGGTAGAGAATGCAAGGAGGAGGAGGGGAAAAATTGTCTCTCTCATTGCTCACAAATTCAATAATGATGGCTTTAGTTGTGGCTGAGTTGTTATATATTAAGCAACAGTTAGATTATAAAAAAATGAAACAGCTATAAAAGCATTCATTTTACATTCCAATAAAAAGGATGGGTGGGACATTTTGTACTGAGACTAATGGTGAACACGCTGCATTAACCTCAATGTCATATACATATCGGATAACAGCTATGTACAGAAGTCACTGGGTTGTTTTTTTTATTCCTTTCAAGACTTTCTTTTATTTTCTTTCTTTTCCCTGTCTATTGTTGAAGTGGTAGCAAGCCTCCAGTTGCAGCCTGTTGACCGACCTCACTCGCTGAAGCCTGCAGTCAGTGGAGCTGACTTTTGCAGCTTTGTGTTCTGTGAGTCCTGGTACAATTCTAATTAGTTCATTTTTTTCATGAGTATGAGTACCCTTAGACTTATAATGTTGTGATCCCACCTCCCCTGCTGGTATTGCAGCGTTTCTATGGCACTATTGCTTTTGAGTTGACATTTTAAATGGATTCGCAGTCTCAGCCTCTGTAGTGGGTCTCATTTTAACAGTGCACTTATCTTTGATTGGCTGGGATGTGCACTCAAGAAGTTAAGACATGATTCCCAAGTCCGTCAGGTCTCCTTCGCTGCTTTCATTCCACCTTCTATCATTATTGCTAGCCTTGTCCTTGAAACCTTTCCAAACCTATAGAACACCCATAAAACTATATTTTTTTTTACAAGCAACAGGATGTTCTAATGCATATCCAATCACAGCTGCGAGCCCTATCCAATTACAGTCATATCAGACGTGCAACACAAATAAGATTAAAATAATGCAAACTGAGCGGCTGCATGATGGAATGTGGCATTGCATCTGTGCAGCTTCTGCATCACGCGGGGCGAAAGGCATCTGTATTTGAGATAGATAGGTTACAATATCCATGTTTTTGAGCTGGGTCTACAACGAAGTATAACCAGTGAGTGCCGAATTTCGATGCAACAATATTTGGAGAAAAGGTTTACATAAATTTGACCTTGTGGTAACAGGACTACCGTGTTTCCTTTTGAGATTTAGTATGGACATCGGGCTTTTAAAACTTGAATTAAGGAACTTCAAACGTTTATGGGGACTAGGCTGTGCACGTGCATCCCATTTGCCCCCATTAGCACGTTGAAAATGTATCCCCTTGGTACGTTGTATAGTGAAGGGCTGCAGTAGAGAAGGCTGACGAGGGCTTTCAGTCACCTAGATTTATGGCCATATACAAAAAAAAAATCTGGGACTTACAGGACCTGAAAGAAGATGTGCAATGCACAATTTTAATGAAGCACTGTCGATTACTAGTACATAGAAAAAGTAAAACCCCTAAAAATACTCAAGTATTTTGCAAAAAATAGTAAGACGTATTTGTATTGCTCTCAAGTATTTTTGTTCAATACATGAACTGAACTTCGAGATCTGGCATACAGCCAGAATTATTGGATGCATTTAACTGCACGGTGCAAGCGCTGTATTAGGCACTCTTGATTAAAATGAATGTAGATGGACCAAAAAAAGTCTTCATCTTCTGTACTTAACTTGTTTTTGTTTTAATTCAGCAATGATTTTTAAAGTGTCAGTATTTCTCCCAAACTTCTGAAGAAGTACATGACTGCTCGCTTCAAAGAACTGAATGTTTAATTTTCATCTGTTGTTTTATGGCAAAACAGTAAGTTTCAAATAAAGATTGAGGCATTACATTCCTAAATAATTCAACATATTGGAGCATGTCAAGACTTCTCCAGAAATGATAACATGAAGGCACCGAAGCCTGCCGGTCAGTGCGGGTCCTCCCGCCATTTCCGCGTTGCGGCCTCTGCCCTCGCGGCCCCGCATCCACCCACCCACGTGCCCGCCCCCCCTCTGACCCCGCCCCCGCCGCGCGCTCACGCGGCAACAATCCGCCTGCCGGTACGTGCCCTCGCACGGGGAGGGGGAGGGTAAGGGGCACAGGACGCGCCTGCGTCACGCCGCGGAGTTATTTGCATACTGCGCGCGAGGGTTTGTGGGAGTGGGCGCCAGCTGACAGCTGTGCTCTGGACGCCGGTCGAGGTGGCACCTCCGCGCCCAGGTGAGTGGACGCTCCTTCGGCCGGCGTGCGGCTCAGGTGTGCGGCCCTCGGGCTGCAGGGCGGCTGCGCGAGGCGGCCGGTGCGCTCAGCAAACGTTTCCATGGTGACTACCGGTAGCCGAAATAATGCGTGCAATTAAAGGGTCTCCGGCACGGTTGTGCAGAGTTTACGCTGAGGTTAGCGGCCGTTCTCCGGCCTGGGCTACTCCCGAGGTCTCCCCCGATCACCGTCTGCTCCCCTCTCTCTCTCTCCCCCAGCCCTGGTACTAGATAGGTTGCCAACAGGATATTCCGCCTTCCTTTCCTCCCTTCTCGAGTGAACTTTGCTTTAGCATTTCAATATTTATCAATCGTGAATTCTGACTGATAACACTGGCCCCGATTCAGCAATGTCCATGTGCTTGTTATCTCAGAGGAAACACAATCCAGGATCCTGTCAGTTGAAGTACAGTATACTGAAGATGGTCTATACGGAAAATAGCCAATTTATTAGACTGGACTTGTAAATTATTAGTAATCAACGTATATAGTATGTGGCTGTATAATGTAGGCACGCCTAATGAGATCGCAGAAAATCTCTCGTTTTGGAGTGGACTCCTATTTACTAGACACATCCATTTTCATGAGAATGTGGTACAAACCTGATATGATGTCTTTTTATAGATCTGAGTTGCTTAGCAATACTTTTGTGAAGCTATATGTACCAGGAAAGGGTGGCGTGCATAGTAAATTATGTCATTTACTGTAGGAGGAGTACTTATCACCGTTATTTTTCATAATTTTATTTTTGTTATGTTTAATTAATTGAATTATTCTTCAGAGTACAGGACATTAAGATTTCATCAACCATATAAATGAGTGTTTTGTAGCGCTGTCACTGTTAACTTCTGGCTTCAATTGATTGCTGTGCAAGGATGCTGTTGGGTCAGCAACTGTTTTATATAAGCTTATGGTTATTACTATTATTTCTGTAATGTGTGCAGTACATTTTAGTATGGACCTTGTTGAAAAGGTACTTTTAATCCACGAGAATTCTTCCAGAGCCACAGGAATACACATGTCACTGTTTAAGCTTACGGGCTATGAGGCCTTTCTGGCATGTTTCCATTCTTGTGAGGGGAAACTCAGATGAAGCAAATAAGATGTATTTGTGCTTTTTTTTGTTATCATCTTAAGCACTTAAACCATGCCATTTCGGATTGGAAATCATTTAATATTTAGGCAATATAAAACCTTATTACCTTAAAGCTGTATGATGAGTAATGATAAGTAGGAATA
Source organism: Hypanus sabinus (assembly GCF_030144855.1). Taxonomy (NCBI): domain Eukaryota; kingdom Metazoa; phylum Chordata; class Chondrichthyes; order Myliobatiformes; family Dasyatidae; genus Hypanus; species Hypanus sabinus. The sequence continues at coordinate 24,445,134 of NC_082714.1, read as the reverse complement.
ACACCAAGGTTTGAGAACTATGTTAATCTGGCAAACTAGAAACTGAGAACGAACAATGGCTTTCATGATTTCAAGACAATGCAAAGTGCTTTTGAGTATTACTGATTGTACTCATTGCTGGAGAATAGAAAGGTAATCTCAATTAAATTTTACAATATATGTTACTGAAATGGATGCACAAATGTGCAATTACAATTTTAACTCATTTCACAATTTAATCTGTTTAGTCTGACATTTATTATGATATCAAAATTGTGCAACATACAATCTATCTTAAGAAGTGATATAGTTAAGATACATGTTCTGACAGACTTTATTTCCAGATAGTATTTTGATCTGTAATGTTGTAGGATTTAAAATGTGGAGGTTTTATCATTTTGGAGTGATAATCTAACTTTTTATCATTATCTGTGATTTGCAATTAATGAATTGAATTTTTTCCATGGAAATGGAGAAGGTTTTAAAATATATCGCTGTATTTATCCAAGTTGAGTGCTTTGTGGAAAATGAAAAAAAGATACTGCTGCCTAAGTGCTTGGTGCCTCCATTTTCAGAGATTTAGACCAGGAATCTGGTTTTCATATCTTTCTTACAAAACAGACTGAAACTTGTCTTCCAGAAGAACACATTGACTTCCTGTACCACCAGGTATTATTTTTGTTATTTTCTTTCTGGAACTAAGAATGTTAAGGATCAAGGGAGTGAAGTTTAGGTATGCTTCTGAAATACTAAAGCTTTTACGTGCTTGAGACTTCTAGAACTTGCACTCGATCAAGCTGTAGTTGATGCATTGTGGAATTAGTTTAATTCCTGAAATGATATTAATAGGAGGAGCCAAAAGAATTAAGTACAAACTAAGCAACACACACAAAATCCTGGAGAAACTCAGCAAGCCAGGCAGCGTCTATGGAAAAGAGTATAGTTAGCATTTCGGACCCCCAGGTCCAGATGAAGGGTTTTGGCTCGATATGTCAACTATACTCTTTTCCATAGATGCTGCCTGGCCAGATGAGTTCCTCCCCCATTTTGTGTGTGTTGTTTAGATTTCCAGCATCTGCAGATTTTCTTTTGTTAAGTTTAAACTGTTTATTTATAGATCTGATATACTGAACTAACCAGTTCCTTTCTACCACCACCCTCTAGCACAGGGGTTCCCAATGTTTTTTATGCCATGGACCCTTGCCATTAACCAAGGGCTCCATGGACCACAGATTGGGAACCCCTGTCTAGCAGAATTGGTCCTCACCCTCCACATTTTTTCCTTTGGCTCCTCCCGCATTCTCCATACTCAAGGGGTAGCCATGGGCAGCCGTATGGGCTGCAGCTTTGCCTGCCTTTTCACTAACCCTCCCCCCACAATCCTTCCCAACTCTTCTTCCTCTTCCTCTGTTATATTGACGACTGCATTGGTGCTGCTTCGTGCAACCATGGTGGGCTGATCAAATTTGGTTCCAATTTTCAACCTGTCCTTAAATTCACATGGTCCAGTTCTGACATATCCATTCCCTTTCCTGATCAGTCTGTCTCCATCTCTGGAGACAAATGTTGACTGACATATTTTGTAAGCATACTGATTCCCAAGGCTATCTTGACTATAGCTCTTCCCATCCTTTTTCCTGTAAAAGTGCTATTCCCTTTTCTCACTTCCTTTGTCTCAACTGCATCTGTTTCCAGGATGAGGCTTTCCTTTCCAGGATATCGCGGATGTCCTCCATTTTCAGATGGGATTTCCCTCCCTCCACCATTGATGCCGCCCTCACCAACATCTCCTCCATTTCCCGAACATCCACGCACACCCCATCTTCATGCCACCTTAAGAGTGATGGCATTCCTCTTGTCCTTACAGCATCCAACACATCATTCTCTGCAACTTACACTATTTCTGTAGGAATTCTACCGCCCCCACGCACCCCCCTTTCCCCCCAGGCTTTCTGTAGAGATCGCTCCCTCTTTGATTTCCTTGTCCATATATCCCTCTTCACTAATCTCCCTCCTGGCACTTATCCCTGCAAGTAGTCAAAGTGCTGCACCTGCCCATTCGCCTCCTCCCTCACCTCCATTCAGGGCACCAAACAGTTTTTCTGGGTGAGGCAACACTTCACCTGTGAATCTGCTTGGGTTGTCTATTGTGTCCAGTGCTCCAGATGTGGCCACCTCTACACTGGTGAGACCTGTTGTAAGTTGGGGAACCGCTTTGTCAAGCTCCTCCATTCCATCCGCCAAAAGTGGAATTTCCCTGTGTCCAGGCATTTTAACTCTGATTCCCATTCCCATACAAACGTGTCAGTCCATGGCCGCCTCTTGTGCCACAATGAGGCCACCCTCAGGGTGAAAGAAGAACACATTATATTCCGTCTGGATAGCCTCCAACCTGATGACATGAATATTGATTTCTCCTTCTGGTTTAAAAAGATAATTCCCTCCCCCTACCCCTTTTACTATTCTCCACTCTGACCTCCTAACTCTTCTCATCTGCCAATCACCTCCCACTGCTGCCCTTCCTCCTTCCCTTTCTCCTTTGGTCCACTCTCCTCTTCTATCAGATTCTTTCCTCTCCAGTCATGTACCTTTCCTACCCACCTGGTTTCACCTATCACTTTCTAGCTGTCCTCCTTCTCCTTCCCACCCCCATCTTATTGTTCTGGCATCTTCCTTCTCCTCTTCCAGTCCTGAAGAAAGATCTCAGCCCAAAACGATGACTGCTTATTCAGTTCCATAGATGCTGCCTAACTTTCTGAGTTCCTCCAGCATTTTGTGTGTGATACTGTTTGCAGAATCTGTCTTTTGGTTAATTAAATATTCAAGGTATCTTAGATTCAAAATGATTATAATGTCTTCCAAAATTTAATTTTCATGTTTTTTAAAACATAAATAAACCAGGCCATGTAGAAAGCACTTTATCTGTTGTTCCTTTTCCATTTGCTCACAGCTTGGATTCAGTATTTTCACATTATTTTGTATCTTTTTTATGTGATGTAATTTAACTGATAAGCTCGGTAAAGTTTTATTACAGGTTGTACATTCATACACCTGATAAATATTACCATCAAGCTAGGTCTTGTTCTTCAATTGGTTCACTTTGGTACAAATTTCATAAATTTATTTAAAGCACATCAGAAATGTACGAAATTTAGAGATTTATTATGAACTTTTTGGAGAAAGGAGAAGGAGCAATCAGTGATCCTGGAATCTTATAATAATCAGACTTTAAAGTATAATTAATATTCTGTACTAATAGGTTGTTTTATGATGTACCCTCTCAGCATATAGGCATGGTGAGGATTTCATTGCGCAATTAGATATGTATTGAGTGCACCTCAACCTGATGTCCTAAAGTGGCTTAGCAGGCAATGAAATAGATTTAAACATTACATTTGAATTGTAATGAATGAAATGTAGCACACAGTTTGAGTGTATTAAAGGTCCTTTATGAACAATGCAATAATGACAAGGTATATGTTTTTTGAAAGATGTTGCACTGAATACTTGAGAGAGACCGCCTCTGTATACCTTCAAAATTGTGCTGTGCAATTTTTACATAATGACAGCAGTTAAGCCCTGATTTCTCAGTGGAAATAATTGCGCCCTCAACAAGTTAGTAGTGCTTAATACTGCAGGGGACTGTTTTTCTAGTTTATGGGCATAAATTTCTAGCATACAACTTGCACCCTTATTTTTCATTGAATCTTAGAAATGTATGTTATAGACTAAAGCATTTAGCCATTTGTTGCTAAATTCCCAAAAATAGAATGTTTATGTTATTCCCTTTTAGATCACCATCTGTAATTTTGTAGGTACTTGTCCAGGTGCTTTTTAAATCTAAGGATGGTTTTGACCTTTCAGGTAGTTAATTCTAAATTCCCACTACTCTAGTGGAATTTACTCTATAGTGGGGAAAAAACACTCTTTAATTTTCCTCTTGTTCTCAGTCAGTTTGTGTCTGTGTCCCGTTGTTACTGACCCCTGTAGCAGTTCTGTTTCTTCTGTCTTGAAAATTTATACTTTTTCACACCTCAGTTAATCTAATTTGAGTCTTTGTTCTAAGGAAGACAAATCTGCTTAGTTGACTCCCCTTACTTCTATAATTATTCAATCCTGGCAATATCTTTTCAGAGTACTCTGTACCCTCTCCAATGGTATCATATTCTTCATGTAGTGTGGTGACTGGAACAGTACACAGTACTGTAGCTATTTTGACACAGGCAAGTGTACCACAGCTGAGCCAAGTCTAACACCCCATAACATGACATGAGGATATTTCCCAATAAAGTGTTGGCATATTTTTCTTTGGATTAATAGAAATTTGCCTGTAACTCTCCCAAAGACTATGTTAAACTTTGTAGTTTTATTTTCCTTGTTAATATCAATCTCAAGAGGGTATGCACATTTTTTAAAAGGATCTCAGCTACATTAGTAAAATGATAGATAGAAATGTTATCTCCTAATGGTGCAATCTTACCAGGTTTCACCATGGCCTAGAATACTGTAGAATATGACTGGTCAAATTGGTGTGTATATCACACCAGGTGCCAGAATGGGAAAATAATTCATAAATCATTCATAAAACTTAATGAAAGTAATCTACCTATTGAATAATTTCCATAGGTTGTAGAACTGCAGTACCTCAGTTGCCTATTGCTAAAATTGCAGTGGAAATTTGTGTTAGTTCAACATTATTCTGTTATTGTATGTCAATGTGGAGTGTCTTGGTTTAAAACAGAATCAGTTTGTGTCATCTCATTGTGTAACATCAGTTTTATGTACTGAACATTGGAAAATGGGGAATTCTGTTTTTGAAAACATTATAAGTAGCATCTTTAAAAGTAGGTTGAGGAATACTTCACTTGCTGCCTCTTATGAAAGATCACTACATTGTAAGGTTTATGGTACCGACACATGTAGAACCACAGTTCAGCATGAGTTGTTACTCCTGTGAGGTGTAATGGAAGATTCATTTGGAGGAATGAGATAAATAGTAAATGATGCATTCTAAATATAGTGCAGTCTTGCAACTTACTGTATTACTTGTATCATCACACAATGATATTACAATACTTAATTTTAGTACAATATTTAAGGATCAAACTGATTGCAGTAGGAAGAATTTTACTGTAAGTATTGGAAGTGAAGATGATTAAAAATGTTGATTTTGTTTTTGCCTGTCCTGTCCACAAGGTACCTAATTTAACATGTTAATCTACTTTAATGTACATCCCCAGCTTCCCTATAGTGTGTTGTACACATCAGTTTGAATAGTAAGTATTCTAGTATGTTAATCTAATCCAAAAATGTTATTACTCTAGGCATTAATTTTTAACACTGTTTGCATTATGTGCATTCTTTGACTTGTATGAACATGATTACCAGATGTTACAAATAAGTCTTGGCAAGTAAATATTTTATTTAAACTAAGGTTAACAATATTTTTGTACGAACTTAAAAGAAAATTTCTTTCCTATGTTTAATATCACAGAAGGCAACAATTTAAAAAAAATTGACAGGATGATATTTGCATACTTGACACAGAAGTGAGTATATGCAAGTTCATTGTGCAGAGTACAATTAGTGGAATTGCCCTGTATCAAATCCAAAATTTTGCAGATGTCAGAAAACTGAAATAAAACTAAAAATGTTGGAAATACTGAGCAGCTAAGCTATCAGTTATGCAGAGAGAAAGAGGTAGTTTTTCCAATGACCTTTTACAGGAATGGATACAGTTCAAATGTAACAAGCTATAAGTAAGTGCGTAGGCATGGAGAGATGAGAAAGAACCAAAAAATGTTCACCCACAATAGGGTAAAAATCCACCTTGTTTAAATGACAAAAGAAAATACTAATGGGACAATAAAAAAATAAGTTGGATCTAGAAGAGAGAAAGCAGTGGTAAAATTAATATGTTGCTGCAGGAATTCCTTTGGCTAGTGTACTAGGCCCAACAGTCTTCAGTATCCTCCCAATGACTTTCCTTGCCTCAAGGTCAAAAGTAATGATTGTACAAAGGTCAGTTTGGTTTACAGTCCACAGAAGATGCATTTCATATATGCATGCCTCACCACTTGGACAACATTTAGTCAAGGACTGAAAAGTAATAACAAACATTGTATGGCATTTCATGTCACAAAGCACCATCTCCAGCAACAGACAGTTGAAATAATTTAAAAGTTCAGTGCCATTACTATTTGTGTGTTCCTTACTGACTAGAAACTCAGCTTTGCCTGTGACATAAATATTTGGCTACAAGAGCAAGCCATAGGCTCGCTATCCTATGGTGAATGACCTGTGGAGTGCCGTTAAAGAGAATTATGTTGCTTTATGGTAAGAATGCAGGAAATGGTGTGGCACAACTTGTTCACTGCCATGGAAGAGATCTTACAGAGGCATCAAATGAAGAAATAAAGGAATACCCATTAAAACATTGAATGAAAAGTGTAACCGTGAAAGATGTGTAATAGAATCAGTGAATCTTGAAGAATGGAATGGAGGCACAATAGAATACTGGATAGGAAGTCTGAATACAGGAAAGGCAGCCCCAAAAATTCTGGACTTCTTAATGTGTGCGTCCATCGTAAGTGATTGTCCTCCTTGAGTGGGTGTGTTTGTTATTTGTGTATGTGGAGATGACTGAATTCAAGCTAGGCAAGGGAATACCTCCCACTCGTGGGGCAAGTGCATGACAGTTCCATAGTTGAGGTGCCTGCTGCTTGTTTTTTCTGCTGTTGTCATTTCCTTTTTGCTTCAGCGTTGCAATTCTTTTCAGCTTTGGTGGCGCCTTTATTGAGAAGACTGCACTATTCTCAGGAAGTGTGCTCAATCTCAAGGACCTTGAGCAAAATCTTGAGTGTATCCTGTCTCAAATCGTTTTCACTGACTACCATGAGAGTGCTTCACTGTGGACTGTTCCTCAAAGAACAACTGCTTGGGGGTGCAATCATCTGACATCCTGACAATATGGCCTTCCCATCTGACTTAATATTTCATCAGCAATGTGTGGATGGTGGGTGTGTCTGCTGCAGACAGCACTTCTGAGTCAGGAATTCTGTCTTGCCAATTGATTTTCATAATCTTCCATAGGCATGACGAGGAAGTGGTTCAGTCTACATGCATGTCTCATGTACACATTCCATGTTTTCATCTGTAAAGAGGGGTAGAGTAGGATGATAGCACAGTAGACTTTCAGCTTGATCTTTAGAGTAATTCCCCTTCATCCCTAGAGAGTGTCACATAGTCTCCCAAAATTGGCAGTAGCTTTGGCGATTCTACAGCTGACCTTGTGTCAGTGTGAACTGCTCTTGAGAGGGTGCAGCCAAGATACGTGAACTTGTTAACTGCCTGGAGCTGCTGGCCATTCACTTACATGGATGGCTCCACATAAAGTTGATCTGGGGCTGCTTGGTGTATGATTTCCATCTTGGTGCTGATGGTTAGACCAAAATTATCACATGCAATGGAAAATTTGTCATTGATGCCCAGTATGGTGAACTCGGAGCTCTCATTGAGAGCGTAATTGTCAGGGGATAGGAAGTCTCTCAGTGTTGAGAGACTTCTTAGTAGATACTACTAAACAGCAAATCTGCAGAAAGAAGAGTGGTGACTTTGAAAGGTAAGATGAATACAAATATGGTGAAAAGGAAGTAATTAAAAGTAACTTTGGTGTGTTTTCACTGTGCCTTATATGTTTATATACATCTGAAAGGGAAAAAAGGAATCATTACATTAATGTTGATGCAACAGTCCCTTGACTGAATTGAAAGATCACCTGAAATGTTATGTTATCAGAATTAGTAGGTTTATCAGTGAAGCTTAAAGTACCATCATTTGACTAGATGCTGTGAGAATGTCAGCACTGAGCCACCTATAACACCATTTATAACTTGAAAGGCATATAAGGAAGAAAAGTTCACTTTTGTGCACAATTTGGATCATTTGACAGTAGGTACATCTACACACAAAATGCTGGTGGAACACAGCAGGCCAGGCAGCATCTGTAAGGAGAAGCACTGTCAGCATTTCAGGCCGAGACCCTTCGTCAGGACTAACTGAACGACTGAACGGAAAGATACTAAGAGATTTGAAAGTAGTGGGGGTACATTAATCATTTTATGTTTAATGCCATCTTGACTATTTTGAAAACATCTCAATGGTTTCAATGTTTAAGCTGGAATCAAAACCTGCTCATTTAAATAATTTCTTCTTTAATATTAATGTAGCTGGTGGTCATTTTTTAATATTTCATACAATTATGATTTAGAATTAGACTACTCAATCCCTCCAGTTTATTTTACCATTGATATGATCATGGCTGATTTCACTATAACCCCAACTCAGCACTCCCATCCAACTGCAAAGCATTTCACACCATTGTTCACCACAGATATTTTTACCTCATATTCAAAGACTCTGCTTCCACCACTGAGAAGAGTGTTCCAAGATTCTCAATCCTTTTGAGAGAAACAAATTACCTCATCTCTAGATGACTTGCTATTTTTAGAAGCTGAACCCCCTAATTCTAGGTATTTCATGGGGAAGGATTTTTGTGAATACCATAAACGTAAGGGATTCAGCAGATGTTGGAAATCCAAAGTAACACATACAAGATGCTGGAGGAATGCCAGCATTTTTGTATGTGTTACTCCTGTGTATACCAATTATCCTCTTTTCCTGTTAACTATTATAAGGCTTTGTCCATGGAAATTGTATGAAATTACCTGATTTCCAGAGCTGACAGAGAAACTATTACCTTCTGCCAGGTATGTAATGCCAAGTATTTTCTGAGGGTTGAAAAATCAAAGCATTTCAACATGTGTATCTGAAGGGAAATGTTGAAAATATTCAATATATCCTGCATCAGAGAAGAGGATTGGGGATGAACTTCTACCTCAAACCTTTGGCCTTTTGTCAAGAAAGGAGACGCCAGAAATGATCAGCTAATGAGGCAGAATGGTACCAGGGACGAAGATAGAGACAAAAATAAATCTGTTAAATAAGCTGGGTACAAGTGATGAATAAAATACTTAATTATAAAGAACGTAGATAATTTGTAAAGTCAAGTATATAATCAAAAGTTTGGTTATGGCAGAAGAGGGGAGAAACAAGCATTGAATATCTGCTGAAGTGGAGCAAGTTCTGAGACTGAGAATATAAGGGGGGAAAAGGTAGGTAATCACTAGGCATCCAGACGATCCAATTAGTTGTGCACCTGGAGGGATGTGATGTCTTGCATCAATCTTAAAAATTTGTGCCATCTCTTCCTAAAAGCACAGATGTGATCATGGAAAGCTACTGGAGCCTGCAAAAGGAAAATGGCTGTCATGGTTAAGGGAGTTGATTGGTAAAGCCTGCTCTAAAGAGGGATTAAGTGTAATCCTGCCTCATTCACTCTCTCCATGTATTTATGTTTTCCACTGGATATGATGTAAGGCATTTTACAAGATTCCCCATGGTAGGCTCATTCAGAAAGTCAGGACACATGGGATTCGGGGAAACTTGGATGCTTGCATTAAGAATTGACGCCTACAGAAGGCAGAGGGTTGTCATAGCTGTATTCTGTCTAAAGGTCAGTTAGTGTTCCTCGGGGATCTGCTCTGATATGTTCACGGAACTGTGATGTTTATAAATGGTGTGGATAAGGAAGTGGAAGGGTGGGTTAGTAAGTTTGTAGATGACACAAAAGTTGATGGTGTTGTGGATGGTTTGAAGGTTATCACAGGGTTACAATGGAACATTAATAGAATGCAGAACTGGGCTGAGAAGAGACAGACGGAATTCAATCTGGAAAAATGAAGCAATACATTTTGGAAAATTGAACTTGAAGGCGGAGTACAAGATTAATGGCAGGACTTTTAGCAGTGTGTAAGAACAGAGGGATCTTGGGGTCCTTGTCCATAGAGCCCTCAAAGTTACCATGCAAGTGATAGAGCCATTTAAAAAGGTGTATGGTGTCACAAACATGAGTAAATCTGCAGATGCTGGGAATCCAAGCAACACACACACAATGCTAGAGGAACTCAGCATCTATGGAAAAGAGTAAATGGACAACATTTTGGGCCGTGACCCTTCATCAGCTGTATAACGTGTTGGCCTTAATTAGTGGGACGATTGCATTCAAGAGCCGCAAGGTAAAGACTACAGCTCTATAAAACTTGTTACACCAGACTTGCAGTATCGTGTTTGATTCTCGTCATCTCATTATAGGAAAGTTGTGGAAGCTTTAGAGAGGGTGCATAGGAGATTTACCAGGATGCTGCCAGAAATAGAGAGCGTATTTTATAAGAAAAGGTTGAGCAAGCTAGTGCTATTCTCTTTGGAGTGAAGAATGATGAGGATTAACTTGATGGCAATGTTTAAGACTGTGAGATGTATAGATAGTGGACGGCTAGCACTTTTTTCCCCTAGGACAGTAATGGCAAATATGAGGAGGCAGAGTGTTAAAGTGACTGGAGGAAGGTATAGGGGGTTGTCAGAGGTAGCTTTTTTATACTGATATTGCTTGTTTCGTGGAATGCGCTGCCAGGGAGGCAGATACTTGTGGATATTTAAGAGACTCTTTGATAGGCACATGGCTGAAAAGACAATGGATGGCTATAGGGGAGGGAAGGTTTCAAATGACCTTAGTCAGTTAAAAGGTCGGTACAACATTATGGTCCAAAGGACCTGTACTGATCAATGCTTCATGTCTGTGTACTAAAATTAGGGCTGAGAACCTTGGTTTTGTTCACCTTCATTTATGTGGAATCACTTGTCACACTTGTATGACTAATTAGTTTGCTCGAGACAAATAAGGTTTCAGATGTGGTTTAGCATTACAGCAGTTGGTGCACCATCCTCCCAAATTTGCTTACTCTTAAATATTTCTTTAGTTCCAAAGAAATTTTAAAACATCAAAATTCTGATCCTTGCCACAGACCCATGACTTGTTTTCTTCAGTAATAAAGAGCTAATTTTTTTCAGTGTACCTTTGATACTTTAAAGTACCAAATTAATGAATCTGTGTTTATTTTTCTCTGAAACCCACCATTTGTCTTTGAATAGAAAACATTTGTTTAAATGTTTGAGAGTGAGACAAACACTCTGTTCCCAAAGTCTGAACAAGTTGGTATTTTCAGATGTGCAGTTTAAAATGTTTCTTTTTCTGTACTTTTGTCATCCCATATGGTACAAAATATGTAAAGAGTCATTTAGTTTGATGTAATTTTTTTGATTTCTTAAATGTAATTAAAGAAAAATTAACTCAAAAGTTTTGTCTGCAAGTTTAGACATTTGTCTTCATCTTAATAATGTCACTCTAGCCATGTGATCTCCCCAGAAAATCCAAAGATTCTCCAAAAAAGAATCAGGTGTCATATCACTGGCATACTGTATGTCGTGAAATTTGTTGTTTCGCAGCACTATTTATATAAATATGTAAACATTTTCATGTTTATTTAATAGAACTGTGCCTTGCCCTTGAGCATTGAACATATTAAGTTCTATCCCTGTGCTATGCAGTAGTTTTTTTTACAGTCATGCCCGTTTAAAAATGGTAAGTGGTTGTGTGAAGCTATCCTATGAAGGAATGAGAATTGAGCAAGTTAAATGTTCAATAGAAATTTCAAATTCTTGCATTCATACATTAAAATTAAACTTTAAAGGAGAATACTAATGATCCTCTTGAAAATAAATTCAGTATGTTAAGCAAAGAGAGAGATGCCTTCCATTCTAATCATACAGTTGAAGAATGATAGGATATGTTACATATTTTATTGGAAAGTATCTGTACATCTTTAAAGCCTAAAGGCTTACACTGTTTATTTCTTTAGCTCTTGACGCTTATTCCATTGTTCAGAAAAATTTAATCAAACATACTACATTTGTTTCATTATGTATCTCCTGCACATCTGCGCTCACCCCATCTCCCCACCTTTGTAATAGTGATAGAGTCCCTCTTGTCCTAACCTACCACCACAGTAGCCTCCGCATCCAACACATTATCCTGTGTAACTTCTGCCATTTCCAAAGGGATTCTACCACAAAACATATCTCTACCTTCACACACCTTCCCCCACCGGTTTTTCACAGAAATCACTCCCTCCATGATTCCCTTGCCCACCCATCCATCCCTCCCCAATAATCTCCCTCCAGTCATTTATCCCTGCAAGTGGCCTAAGTGCTACACCTACCCATACACCTCCTCCCTCACCTCCATTCAAGGCCCTCAACAGTCCTTACAGTCCTCCTCCTCTATTCCCCAATCTGACCTTTTACTTCTACTCACCTGCCTATTACTTCCCCCAGATACCCTCCTCCTTCCCTTTCTCCAATGCTCCACTCTCCTCTTCTATCAGATTTTTTCTTCTCCAGCCCTTGATCTTTCTCAGCTACTTGTCTTCACCTATCACCTTCCAGCCTTCTCCACCGTTTAATTCGGCTCAGTCCTGAAGAAGGGTCTTGGCCTGAAATGTCCACTGTTTATTCTTTTCCATTGAGGCTGCCTGACGTGCTGAGTTCCTCTAGCATTTTGTATATGTTGTTTTGGATTTCCGGCATTTGTAGATTTTCTCATGTTTGGAATATTACATTTGGAGACTAAAATGCCCAGAGTTATAATCTTTGGTCTAATCTTATTTGATGCAGTATAGTATTCCAATTTAAGTGTCCTAGATCACTTTTGATTTGGCTGATTCTTTATGGTAATTTAAAAAGTAATTGGACCTTTCTGATTAATAACTTATTTGTGGCAAACTATTGATTGATTTATAGAGAACATTTGGGTGCCTAACATAATTTATTATTGAGAAGTTTTTAAATACCAGTTTAATGTAATTTATGGAAATCATTCATTTAGGCTTCATTTCTCCTTGAGTGTGCCTGGAGCCTCTTTGCTGGTATTTTAACATTGAAAACAGTGACTTTGCTGAAAAGGGGAGAACTTATTGGCAGGTCTTATATGATGTTTGGTTGAAGATAAGCTAGCAGTGTCTAATTGAGAACCACCAAGGGAACTGTTAAACTTTACAATCTTCATATAGTGAACTCTAAAGCTAATTCTTGATAGTTAGTTATACTGCCACTTATGGGGTCCAAGATGAAATTAAACTACCTGTTACAGGTGATTTTAATTAATTTGCATTACTATTTAAAAGCTTGAGTAAGGATCAAGTTCACTGTTCCCTCAAAGTTGTGCAGGTGCGTGGCTGCGTAGTCACTGAAATGCCCCCACACACACATTGCAGCTTTTGTGGTCGCATAGCTAGAATTTTCTTTTATATATGACAAAAGCATTGCAGGAATACTGTGATTTCATATCATTGGTATATTGAACCGCATGCTTAGAAACAAAGAATTTGTAAACTGTTCATTCTTGTTGACATTATTGGAACATTTCAAGCTTTTAGTGCTGACTGTGAGCATGGATTCAATGTTATGAATTCAATCAAATATAAATCCAGAAACAGACCAGAAATGGAACGTTTTGGTGATCTAATGAGGATTAAACTGTATCTTTCATCTGGACAGTGTTTATAGACAATAAATTTGTAGTAAAGACAAACAGGAAAATGTTTATGAAACATGAAAGATTTTCTTTGTACTGTACTTATTATTTACTTCAATTAACAAATACAATCAAAAGTATGTGATTTTTCAGTTTTCATCTAAATATTCACAGTTTGTATATTGCAAAAAAACATTTAAAGTACCATGCAATTTTAGGGCTGTTTTTTTTTAATTCCTGTTCAGAGCTATGGCTGATCTGCACAGCTGTAAAAAAAAATAGAGGGAACTTTGGCCAAGCCCCAGTGTGTTTGTCACATTGAGGATTTTTTAAAAAAGCAATTAAATTCCAAGATGAATGGAAAATGTATTAATTGGAAACAGCTCTGATCAGTTTTCTTACAATCACATTAAAAGAGTTTGCAATTGTTCTGATGTAAAATATACTGTGTAAGTGAGGTTAAATTAATTATAAGAAAAACTTGTCGCTTATAGGAGCAACTACTAATTGGGACAGTTTCAATTCAATAGTGTTTGGGCTCCTCTAAGGAATTGGCTATGCCAATAAATCTCATCATTTTCTTTAGTTTCAGGGATTAATATGGACATTTAGAACACATTATTAATTTTAAAAGAAAATAAGAGCAAAGGTTGGAGGAACTCCAGTGTTCATATTGAATGAACCTTTATTCTTAAAAACAAGTTGACAAGAATGATTCCAAGAACAAGTCTTCCAATGTTTGTTTGTATTCTGTCCGGGATTTTACAAAAAAGATATCAGAGAAAAGGCAGTGTTTAAAACATACTCTCCATTGAGAGTTAAGAATTACTGAGAAGAAACAGAATAGGGGTACTTTTAAAAGGCAAGCTCTAAGAAGCAGATTCACCCACTTTGTGCTTTTTTATCTCAGTTTCTATGAACTTGTTGGCTATGCAGCTTTTGGTTAAGAGGGCACCAGCGAACAATGATTCCTTGGGCGACACCTTTCAGATAGCAAATCTTTTAAGTTACACCTTCTGCTTGTTCTTTTTGTCTTATTTGTGTTACGGAAGCTCTTGGAGTCTGTGACTTGCAGTTTGGAGCTTGATTGAATGACAACGATTGAACAGAGAGCTGCCTTGTGAGGGGCCAAAAAGGACCAAGAACAGGTCCTGACTCATGGAAAAGACCAGAGACGAGACGCGGGGTCATGAATGACTCTGTCTCGAAGCAGTGAGGAAGATTGAAGCATTGAGGTGAATGCAGAGTGGATCAATGATCGCTCCCAACAGAAGCCAGTAAGGTGAATGCAGAGGGGGTCAGTGATCACTCCCTAATGGAGGCCAGACAGTCAGCAATCATTCATAACAGGTCACCATTAGACCAGATGTGAGTTCTGAGTCGTGGAAGGACTGTTCGATGTTCTTAGTTTTCTGTGATTGGACTGTACTTTATATTGGTCTCAGTCAGTTTTTTTTGGCATTTTCTTGTGGCTGATTCGCAGATGGGTGATCTATTAGTTCTTTGTGAGTGAGGGAAGGGGAGGGGGTCTTTGATGCTACTGTTGCTGTTCTTTTTTTTTTACAAGTTATGGGGTCTTGGATTAAAATTGTCAATGCTTTTTTTCTGCAAGGGGAGGTTGGGGATGTGTTGCTATTGTCACTGTCTTTTTTCCTGTGGGTGAAGGGGTCAGGGATTTTTATTGTTGCTGTTTTTTTCTACATGAAGGGGTAGAGATTTTTCTGCGGGGAGAGTGTGGGTGATTCTTGGGTCTGCGAGTTCCATGGCTATCTGGAAAAGACAGCTATCAGTTGTATTGTACATGCATACTTTATCAATAAAATAAACCTTTGAACTTTTTTTAAGCCTCACATTAACTGATTCTGCCAAGTTAGTTCAATGTCCTACACCTCTTACTCAAATTTGATGTAATCAGAAACAAAATCTTTGGCACTTCTGACATTGCCAACTGGTTTTCCTTTTCTCTAAAATTTTGAATTTCCATTGTTGCTTTTCAAGTTCTTGTCACTCTTTCCTTGGACCCTTGTTTCATTCTTCCTTATCAGATTTAATTTCTACCCAATGTAAATGGCACCCAAAATAGCTGGTACCATAGACAATGATGGTTATGGAAAAATTAGAGATTTCAATCAACAAGCTAAGTGGGCTGAAGAATGGCGAATAGTGTTCAGTTCAGTTAAATGGGAGGTGGTAAATTGATTTGTTGTTGCTACATATACCAAAGTACAGTGAAAAAATTGTCATACGGATCATTACAACAGTGAATGAGTGTGTGTGGCCTCCATTGGTCATAGTTGACCATGGGTACTGTGCCCCTGGTGGTCACTGGTTTGTCAAGCAGCGTCAACTGCGGCTATTGAGGCTGGTCCTGGAATGCTAGGCTCTGCCACAATTGCTGCATGTGTAGGGCATTGTGGAATTGTTTCTGCTGTCTGCTGTGCTCTCCATTTAGCTCTCTGCTCTTCAAACTGACTCAAGATCACTCTTTCGCCTTGCTCTAGGTGTTGCTGAAGAGTATCTTGCTGTTTGTTGCGGTCATCTGCTGTATCCTCCCAGCACTCTTTGTTGATTTTTAAGGCTTTCATGTTGCGCTTGCAGAAGTCCTTGAAGCGAAGCTGAGGTCTACCTATGTTCCTCTAGCTTGTTGCTAGTTCTCCATAGAGGATGTCCTTTGGCAGTCTACCATCCTTCATACGACAGATGTGGCCCAGCCAGTGCAATCTGCGTTGTCTTAAAAGCATGAACATTGTGGGAAATCCAGCACGTGAGAGGACTTCAGAGTTTGGGACTTTGTCTCTCCAGGTGATGCTGATGTGGTGAAGGCTGCGCGGGTGAAAACTATTGAGTTTCCTTTCCTGTTTGGAGTAGATGATCCAAGTCTCGCTACCATACAGGAGGGTGCTGACAACACAAGGCAGTCTTGGTCTTTGTAGCAAGTTTTGGATTCTCCCAGACCTGCGAGGGGAGTCAAGCAAGGATCGATGTTGCTTTGCTGATACACCTGTTGATTTCAGCATCGAGGGAGAGAGTGTCGCTAATGGTCAACCCCAAGTATATGAACTCGTGGACCACTTCTAGATCGTAATTGTCAATGGTAATGACTGGTGTCTCCACTACGTTCTGGGCAAGGACATTTGTTCTCTTTAGGCTGATGGTAAGCCTGAAGTCCTTACATACTTTAGAGAAGTGGTCCATGAGAGTTTGTAGTTGATGTTTGGTGTGCGAGGTTATAACAGCATCATTGGCAAAGAGCATGTCACATATTAAGATCTTTCGCATTTTTGTTCTTGCTCTCAGGTGCGTAGGGTTGAACAGCTGCCCATCAGACCTGGTGTGCACATAGATGCCTTCTGTCAACATCCCAAATGTGTGCTTCAATAGCATAGAGAAGAAGATGCTGAATAATGTTGGGGCCAACACGCATCCTTGTTTGACTCCACTACGAATAGCAAAGGGTTCTGATGAGCTGCCATCGTACTGAACAGTAGCCCTCAACTCGTCATGGAATGACTTAATGATACTTTGGAGTTTCGGGGACAGCTGCTCTTGAGGAGAATATGAAAGAGCCCATCCCTGCTGACAAGGTCGAATGCCTTGGTCAAGTTGATGAAAGTAACGTAGAGGGGTTTCTGTTGTTCCCTGCACTTTTCCTGGAGTTGACAGAGTGAGAAAATCATGTTGACAGTTGACCTGCTTGCGGGAAAACTACATTGGGACTCAGGGTAGACCCGTTCTGCTAGAGTTTGTAGACGTGCCAGAGTTACACGAGCAAAGACTTTGCTGACAGTACTCGAGAGGGAGATACCCTTGTAGTTGTTGCAGTCACTCCTATCACCCTTGTTCTTGTACAAAGTGATGATTTTGGAGTCGCACATATCTTGTGGTACAGCTCCTTCCTTCCAGCACTGACAGAGGACCTTGTGTAAAGTTTGGAGAAGTGAGCTCTTGCAGTGTTTGATCAGGTCTGGAGGAATCCCATCATTGCCAGGAGCTTTCCCTGGGGCCAGACTGTCAGTTGCCTTGATGAGGTCCTCAGTGGTTGGTTCGGAGTCGAGTTCATCCATGACTGGTAGACAATCGAACGCATCAATGGCTGAGCTACAACAACATTTTCCCTCGAGTAGAGCTCAGAGTAGTGTTTACCCAGCGTTTCATCGGCTTGCTTTTATTGGTGATTATTTCATTGCTGGATGAGTTCAGGGGTGCTGTCTTGCTCTGCGATGGGCCAAGGGCCTTCTAGATACCATCATACATCGATCTGATGTTGCCTGTCACAGTTGCTGTCTAAATGCATGAGTAATGCAAGGAAAAATAATAGAGTGAAGAATAAAGTGTTAGAGTTGCAGAGAAAGTGCAAGTTGACAATAAAGTGCAAGGTCATAAGGTAGATTGAGGTTGAGAGTCTGTCTTGTAGTACTAGGGAACCATTCAATGGTATTACAGTATAACAGTGGAATAGAAGCTGTCCTTGAGCCTGATGGTTTGTTCTTTCAGGCTTTTGTATCTTCTGCTCAATTGCTCCAGAGACAAGTGTAGGGTCAGGGAGATGGTAACAGCCATACACTTGTTTCAGTGGTAGGATAATTGGAGTGGGCTGAGGCTGACTGGAAGTCCAGAGTTAATGTGTACTATGATCAGCCTCTCAAAATGCTTCCTGATGATGGATGTCAGAACCACTAATAATAATCATTAGACACATTGCATCATTTTTCATAGACAGTGGGATTATAGTGGTTGTAAGATAGGTGGAAACCTCAGATTGAAACAGGGAGTGGTTAAAAATATCTGGAAATACCCTGCCAGTTGATTTGCGCTGGTTCTAAGGACATGGCCGGGGCATAGATCCAGGCCAGATGCTTTCTATAGGTTTACGTTCTGGAAGATTGATCTTGTGTCTGCAACGGTGACTGTGGGTTCAGGTACATTGGAGGCTGCCGGGGTGGGTGGTGACATACCAACCCTCTTCTATTCAAAATGTGAAAGGGATGTTCATTAAGCTCATTAGGAAGGGATATGCTGCTGCTGGCAATGCCTCCTGGCTTTGTCTTAACCATATAACAATCACAGCACGGAAACAGGCCATCTTGGCCCTCCTAGTCCGTCTTATAGCCTGTTATAGCATATCAACCTGCCACAACTGACAGCTAGTTTCAATTTTGGACTGGCTTTGTCTCTTGGCATCCTTGATAGTTTTACTAAGGTCATATCTCAATTTCTTGTAAAGGTCAAGGGTCCCCTGATTTGAATGCTGCCGTCCTGGACTTTAAAAGGGAACAAGTCTTTCATTTCATCTGTGGTTTCTGGTTTGGGAACACCTGGATTGTCCTCTTTGGTACACTGTCCTCAATACACTTGTTGATAAATTCAGTGGCAGTACTGATGTGTTCCTTATGTTGGCTGCTTAGTGCTTGAACATAGATTAATGTTGCACATTAATGATTAATGTTGGTTTGAAAGACAAACCAGGGTAGTAGTCTCGCAGTGAACGGGTAGAGTCTTACAGATTGTTGTAGAACAGAGGGACCTTTATGTACATGTACACCTTTCCTTTAAAGTGGCTTCGCAGGTAGATAAGGGTGGTGAAAAACATTGGCACATTGCTTTTCAACAGGGCATTGAGTACAGTCTTGGGATGTTATGTTGTATAAGACATTGGTGAGGCTATAAGTGGAGGATTGCATTTAGTTACCTAAACGTAAAGTATAAAGACTTAAAAGAATGTAGCCAGGACTTGATGGCCTGAGTTATTGGGGGAGGTTGGCCAGGCAAGGAATTTATTTCTAAGAATGTATGAGACTAAGGGTTGACCTTAGAAGTGTACAATATTATGAGGGACATAAAAATAAATGAATGCACGTTCTTTTCAA
This sequence comes from Hypanus sabinus, assembly GCF_030144855.1. Lineage (NCBI taxonomy): Eukaryota > Metazoa > Chordata > Chondrichthyes > Myliobatiformes > Dasyatidae > Hypanus > Hypanus sabinus. Next base: position 24,425,799 of record NC_082714.1, on the reverse strand, counting down.
AAGTACATTTAATGTCAGAGGAATGTATACAATATACATCTTGAAATGCTTTTTCTTCTCAACCATCCACAAAAACAGAGGAATGCCCCAAAGAATGAATGACAATGAAATGTTAGAACCCCAAAGTTCCCCTTCTTGCACGTAAGTGGCAGCAAGCAACAATCTCCCTCACCAGCAAAAAAAAAGCAACAGCACCCACCACCGAGCACTCAAGCGTGCAGCAAAAGCAACAGACTCGCAGTACTCCAAAGACTACACATTCACCCAGTTTTTGACATACCACAGGTTCTCTCTCTCTCTCTCTCTCTCTCTCTCTCTCTCTCTCTCTCTCTCCCTAATAAGGGAGAAAGAGATGTCTTTGTTTCACAATGAGAGGGAAGACCTAACAAACAACTCGCTGGTTTACTATGTTAAAAATCTGTTGCGTTGCTTTTTCCGAGCTCTGGGCACACAGCCAAAAATCTTCCAGTTCCCATGACACACTGGTCCAGGACTCCGACCTTCGATCTGCCCTTCTCCAGAGCCCCGAGATCCTAGGCCTCCAAAGGCAAGCCAAACTCTTAGGCCGTGCCATTGGCCTGTTGGATAATGGCTAGTCGTGACACCCCAAGAGCGGGTCCCATTCCTGAATAAAAAACACCAAAGTCAGTGTGTAACTCCAGGTCAGGATCTTGAAAAGCACCCTGAAGGGAAAAACAGAGATATTAAAGATGGAAATAAAGCTGTTTCTGAAGATGTAAGCAAAGGAGTCGCAGTTTTGCGCCATCTTGACTAAGCTCCGCCCTCAGAGTTTTTGTCAAGGAATGAGAATCAAAAACGGGCACGGATTTAAGGTGAGAGGAGAAAAGGGATGAAAAGGGCGGCTTCTTCACATGGTTTATATATGGAATGAGCTACCAGACGAAGTGATTGAGGCAGGTACAATTCAAAGATGTTTGGACAGATACATGGATGGTACGTGTATGTGGTTGACAATGGACTCTCCAGTACCTTGGGAAGCTTTCCTGCATTCAAGCTGTTGCTGTTGGTTAATCTCTGAAGATCAAAACATGGTGAGGCCAAGAATATCATTAGGGGTAGAGTGGTTAAGTGAAAAATAAAATTTACTAACTGCTCTGTGAGAAGACTTGACTAGCTTGTTTCCTTGGAATAAATAGAATTAAAATGTGTTGTGCATTTTGTAAGGCATGATTTTAAAGTTTACTTTTTTGCCAAAAAAACTTACATGTATAAAATGGCAGCATGAACAAAGTATTTCACAATTATAGCTGGTGGTTGCTGCTTTACAAGCATAAATGTGCTGACATCAATGCAAATAACGAGAATAGAAAAGGCACTGGAAAATTTCTTAATAATAGCAAGTTTTGTTTTGATAAAAATACTTCCTTGTGCTTCAGTTTCAATTATTTTTCTGCTACAAATGCCTAGAAATGTTGTTGACAGTGAGCCACAGTTAATGGCAGAGCAACTTCCTCCCCTGTATGAGTAGGACTCCACAGTTTCATTTGTTCACTTCTCAACATTCTTCAGTTATTTCAGGATCATGAGCTGCCTAATTAACAGGGTGTTTCAATGAAATTAGAACATAGAACAATACATTGAAGTAGTGGTCACCAACCTTTTTAAGCCCAAGATCCCCTACCTCGGCCTTAGTGAAAGGCAAGATCAACCCCAACTCGATTAGTTACGTGCATGTGCACCAGGGCAGAAAAGACCAGAAGTAAAACCCTACAACCCGGAAGTAGAAATAATGTATGGACACCAGGTGTCACCACCCTTTTTTTTTGCACCGCGGACTGGTTTAATATTGACAATATTTTTGCGGACTTGGGGGCAGTGTTGTTAAACATGACTGGAATACAGCGATACTCAGAGCAGGTTCCTTATGTCCTGTCTATTCTGCAATTTAGTTTTTGTGGTTCTCAGCACTTAGCTGCTGTCCTGCTTGCTCACGTTTTTTCCACTCAAAAAACTCAGTGGGTTTCTCTTTAAGTGCAGGGTGCTTGGACTCAGGATACCAAAGCAGTTTTGAGGACTTCATTACTTCATTAGACAGACTCCAGCCTCCTGCCCGCCACCTGATGCCTTGGGCAGGTGCGGCTGTTCCCGTGCCGGGACCGCAGTGGTCGCAATCTGGAGAGAGTGACCGACCGAGCGAAGAGGAGTGCGACAGGACGAGCACCCGCCCCCCCCCCCCCCCTTGCAGGATCTATCGGCTGACAAAAGCTTGCCTCGAGGGATGACTTTTAGTAGATTGCAGCGAGGTAGCTGCTCTGATACTTATGGAACCCTGAGCCCGAATTAGGTTGTTGAAAATATTTTAGCACCGGTTTCCCCACAAACATTTGGTGTGTTAAACAGGCTTAGAGGCTGCACCCATCTGTCCACGCTCCAGGCCAGTAGTGACAGGATTTCCTGCTGGTTACCTGAGGCCAACCAGTGATCCCTGGCGCTAGGGTATCACTGCATTTAGGCAACCGATGACCTCATGTGGGTAATGACCTCACGTGCATAATGACTTCGCGTGCGTTCCAGTTCAACAGTGGGCATGACAGGGAATGAGGAAAGGTGCAGCTGACTCGTATCATTTCATATCGCCAAATCATGTAGTTTCCTTGCGGTTTTCCAGGTGGTTGGGGACCACTGAAGTACACTGTAGTGCGTGGCAGGGGAGCTACATGCATGCGCATTGGCCAGAAACATCGGAATTAAAACCCCGCAACCTGGAAGCAATCTCTCAACAGTATTTGTGTATATTTTTAATTTTTTTTTTCGGGATCTACTGGGGAAAGCCTCAAAGGTCAACCAGTTGATCACAATCGGCGGGTTGGCGACCATTAGTCTAGTATAAACTCTTTGGACCCTGATTTTGTGCTGACCTACATCAACCCACTCCACAATCAATCTTAATCCTTGTCATCTACATAGCCCATAATCCTCCATTTCCTCATCGATGTGCTTATCTAGGAGTCTCTTAAATGTCCCTATTGTATCAGCCTGTACTACCACCCCTGGCAGTCCATTCTTGGAACTTGCCACTCTCTGTGCCTTTTTAAAAAGGTGGGGGAAAACACTACCTTTGACATCTCCCCTAAGCATTGCTCTACTCATCTTAGACAGATGTCCTCTGGTATTGGCCATTTACATTTTAGGGAAAAAGTCTCAGGCTGTCCACTCTGTCTATGCCTCTCACTGTCTTAAGCACCTCTATCATATTATCTTTCATCCTCCTTCATTTCCTAGTTTGCTCAATCTTTCCTCAAGACCCATTCTCTACTTCAGGCAAAATCCTGGTAAATTTACTCAGCACAATCTCTGAAACCTTCCACAACCTTCCTGTTACAAGGTGACCGGATATGAACACAATACTCTTTAAGTGTGGTCTAACCAGGATTTTATAGAGCTGCAGTGTTAACCAGGATTTTATAGAGCTGCAGTGTTAACCAGGATTTTATAGAGCTGCAGTGTTAACCAGGATTTTATAGAGCTGCAGTGTTAACCAGGATTTTATAGAGCTGCAATGTTAACCAGGATTTTATAGAGCTGCAGTGTTAACCAGGATTTTATAGAGCTGCAGTGTTAACCAGGATTTTATAGAGCTGCAGTGTTAACCAGGATTTTATAGAGCTGCAATATTATTACCTCGTGGCTCTTGAAATCAACCTGTTGACAAATGAAGGCTAATATACCACACACTTTCTTAACCATTCTATTAACTTGCACTGCAGCTTTAAGAGATCTGTGTACTTGGACCCCAAGATCCTTCTGTTCCTTCTCTGCTAAGAATCCTGCCATTAACCTTGTACACAAGTTTGATCTTCCAATGTGTATTACTTCACACTTTTACAGATTGAACTGTATCTGCTACTTCTCCACCAGCTCTTCGTCCTGTCTATATTCTGTTAAAACTGGTGGCAATCTTCTGTACTATCCACTATACCACCAACCTTCAGGTCAGTAACAGTTTACTAACCCACTCCACTCTTCCACTTTTATAAGTCATTTATAAAAACCACAAAGAGCAGGGATTCCAGAACTGATCGCTGTGGAACACCACTAGTCACTGACCTCCATGCAGAATACTTGGCATTTACTACCACTCTCTGCCTTCTGTTAGCTACCTGATTCTGAATCCATGCAACTGAGTGTCAATGGATCCCATGTGACATGACCTTCTGGATGAACCTTTCAGGGGGCATCTTGTCAAATAGCTCACTAAAATCCATATGCACCACATTCACTGTTCTACGTTCATCAGTTTTTTGACACCTCCTCAAAAATCAGGATGATGAGGCACAACCTGGCCCCCTCAAAGTCATGTTGACTATTCCTAATATGATTATGCTTCCCTAAATGGTTGTAAATCTGGTACTTAAGAATCCTATCCATTAGTAAGACTACCTGGTCTATAAATCACAGGATTATTCTTATTACCTTTCTTGACATTTTCCATCCTAAAACTTCCATCCTAATATTTCGCCTGGCCATTTGGACTTATCCATCCTAATACTTTTCAGAATCAACAACAGTGCCACTTTCATAACTTTGACATGCTCTGGCACATCAACCTCTTCTCCACTGAACTAATACTTGTCAAAGTCCCTCTCTATGATGAACACTAGGCAAAGTACAGTCAGCCCTCCTTATCCGCGGCTTCTACATGAGCGGATTCAACCAACCGCGGATCGGGAAAACCTGGAAGTTCTCTCTTCAGCACTCGTTTGAGCATGTACAGACTATTTTTTTGTTGTCATTATTCCCTAAACAATACAGTATAACAGCTATTTGCATAGCATTTACATTGTATTAGGTATTATGAGTAATCTAGAGATTATTTAAAAGTACAGGCAGTCCCCAAGTTATGGAGGAGTTCTGTTCCTGAGTCTGTCTTTAAGTCAGATTTGAAGTCAGAACAGGTACATCTGGTATTATTTAGTGTCAGTTAGTCAAATGTTTGTCTTGGTATATATTTTACCTTTCTATGCATATAAAACACTTAACAAACATATGTATTTCAATAATTAAACCACTGCGTTGCTTAGTAATAATTGTAGCTTTTATCGGGGTAGGGCCTTTCAAATGCTCTATTAAAATTGCTCTGATCGTTGACCAACTGTAGTCTAACGCTTTTCCAATGACCAATGGCGTTTCACCTCTTTCCGATCGCTTTATTATTTCCACTTTATTTTCAATCGTGATTGTGATTATTTTCATGAACAGAAACACTGCGGATTCAGAGATGCACCGGGTCCTAAAGTCCACCACACTGAGACAGGTTAAATAAGGTCCAGGGTTCCGTTGGGTCCTAGAGACCACTGCACTGAGACAAGTTAAATAAGGGATTTGAGCATCCACGTTTTTTGCTATCCACAGCGGGTCCCAGAACCAATCCCCTACGGATAAGGAAGGCCGACTGTATTTATTAAGGATCTCCCCTTTCTCCTTTGGCTCCAAGCACATATTTCCCCCTTTATCCCTACCCCCACTCTAGTCATCCTGTTCTCCATGTATGTGTAGAACGCCTTGGGGTTTTCCTTAATCCTACTCGCCAAGGCTTTTTCATGTCCCCTTCTAGCTCTTAAATCTGTTAAGTTCCTTCCTGGCAAACTAATATCTGTCAGGAGCCCTGTCTGATTTTTGATACCCAAACCTTAACAAGCTTCCTTTTGCCTCTTGACTGAATGTTCCACCTGTATGTCAACCAAGGTTATTTTGACTCTACCACTCTTTCCCTGCCTCAGTCTTTCTGCACATGGTATCTGCCTTTACAGCAATTGCTCCAGCATCTGACCTAACACTCTGGTTCCCTTCCCTCTGCCAAACTGGTTTAAGCTCTTCCCTGCAGCTCCAGCAAACCTGCCTGCTAGGACATTGATCCCTTTTGACTTTAGGTTTAACCTGTCCCTTTTATACAGGACATACATTCTCCAGAAGAGATCGCAGTGATCTGTAAATCTGCATCCCTGCTCTCTGCACCAAACTCATCAATTTGGCAGATGAATGCATGGCTGGAGTGCTGACTTGCCACAGTGGGTTTAACTTGTATTTACAGTACTGTGCCAAAGTCTTGGGCAAATATTTAGATAGGGTGCCTAAAACTTCTGCAGAGCACTGTAGTAATGTTATTTATTGCACTGTACTGCTGCCACAGAGGAAAAACAGATCATAACATATATGAGTGATGATAAACCTGTTTCTGATATGGGTTTCTATTGTGGACTGAGAGTTGGAAGGGGGTAGGGAGAGGGGAATCATGGTTGAGAAAAGGAAAGAGAGAGGAGAGGGAGTAGGGAGCAACAGAGAGACATTCTGTAATTATCAATAAACCAATTGTTTGGAATTAAATGATCTTGCTCAATATCTCAGGGTTGGATGTGTCTGTATCTGTGCCATTCCCTGCCACCTATGCCAGCCCCTTCTATGGCAGTCCACCCTTGCCATTCCCAACATATAACATGTGTTTTCAGTTCTAATGCAGGGTTTTGACCCGAAACGTCAAGAATTTCTTCCTCCCACAGTGACCCGCTGAGTTCCTACAGCAGATGTTTTTTGTTTTTCTAGTGATGCATTGAGTTATTAATTATGATTAATGTATTAAATTTGTAGTACAGATTGTGCCAATGGTGAGAGGAAGACAGATTCTTCACATTGAAAGAAAAATGCTAAGTTAATCAGAAATAGACATCCTTCATATGGTGAAAGATACATACATGGAGAAGAGAAGTGAGGAGATTAATTTTGATTGCAGTCTGAAAATGAACAAATTTATATAAATCGGGCTGTCACCATGTAGGTTCTAAAAAGTTCAATGTGAAATTCAATTTACATCTACTATTGTATCTTTGTAAATTTACTTTGACTATAATATTTGAACATGGTGAAGGATAGGTAGTGAATTATCAGTCAATGCCAATTACTGCACATGATTGGTAATCATTACAGTGCATTTCTCTGTTCTGTAATACCTTCAGTGCAATTTTTAATATCCCTTGCTATCGTATCAGGTCAGCTGTTGCATTGCTAGGAGTTTACTCTGCTACTTCAAGTATCCACTTCAAGTAAGAAGGCAAATGCAATGTTGGCATTTATTTCAAGGGGAATAAAATATAAAAACAAGGAGATAATGCTGAGTCTTAATAAGAAATTAGTTAGGCCCCACTTGGAGTATTGTCAACATTTTTGGCTTCTTTTTCTCAGAAAGGATGTGTTGTTGTTGGAGAGAGTCGAGAGGAGGTCCACGATGATTCTGGGAATGAAGGGGTTAACATATCAGGAGCATTTGGCAGCTTTGGGCTTGTAGTCACCACGGGAATTTAGAAGAACATGTGGGGATCTCATTGAAGCCTACCAAATGTTGAAAGGACTAGATAGGATGGATGTGGAAAGGATGTTTCCTATGGTGGGGTACCCAGAACTAGGGGGCACAGCCTCAAAATTGAGGGGTGACCCTTTAGAACAGAAGTAAGGAGGAATTTTTTTTTTCAGCCAGAAGGTAGTAAATCTGTGGAATGCACTGCCACGGATTGTGGTGGGGTCCAAGTCCGTGGGCGTATTTGGGATGGAAGTTTTCTGATCAGTCAGGGCATCAAAGTACATGGCATGAAGGCAGGTGCATGGGGTTGAGTGGCATCTGGGATCAGTCATAATGGAATGGTGGAGCAGTCTTGATGGGCTGAATGGCCTAATTCTGCTCCTATGTCTACGGTCTCATCCATATTGGGTAAGGCATCTCTGAAAAAGGACAGTTAAAATCCAAACCAACCAGGAATCAGACAGTGTAAACAATAATAGTTGCTGTGCTGATTGTTGTGTATTTAATATTTCAGTAATATTTGTGTAATATTGTAAATATGGTTCATTACAGGTTATATATAAAGATACATCAATGACATATGTTATTTCACCACCACATCAAAGGTAAAGAACGAAGTAGACACATTATCCCACAGCTTCATCTTTTTCTTTTGATTAGTTTTGTGTTGTGGAGTTACAAAACATAACACCCTTAAAATTGTTGGGTATTAAAACAACAATGTTTGTGCAATGTATTTAAAGCATTAATTTTGCATACATTATTTTATTTAATAGATGTTAAGGTGAGGGATGTTAGCTTGCAGTGATATGTACGATGTGTGTCTAGCACAAAATTGGTGTTAGTTGACTCATATTTTTCCCAAGTATGAAGGTGCGGTCAAACTTCAACCAAGCCTTTCTTTGAATTTTTTAAAAAATATGGACATAAAATATAATGCTCTAAATTAATTAATACTTCATTGGTGCCAGTATAATTTTCTTCAAGGAAAATTAGTGGCAAAATGTCACTGCTTCAGTTCCACACAATAAGATTCAAGTGTATTTATTATCAAAGAATGTATAAATTATACAACCTTGAGAATTGTTTGCTTACAGGTAGCCACAAAACAAGAAACCCAAAAGAACCCAATTAAAAAAAATAAAACACCAGCACTCGATGAGAAAGAAAATAAATAATTAAAAATCACACAAACAATTGAAGAGAGCAACAAGCGAATAACCGAATGTCTTCCAGTTAAGATGGCACTACCGAATGTGTGCGACAGCTTCCTGGTAGTTAAAAAGCTAAGAACTCCTGACTAAAAACATCACAATAAAATTCAATCATCCTAACAGATCCTACTGATAAGCACTTGTCTCTAAGCTCAGAGTTGTCCAATACTAACATTGACGTATTCACAGAATGATACTTTTCTGACAACTTGGAGAAATGTCCCTTTCGTTCTTCCTATCCAACCAGAAGGGCTGACCATCCAAAGATGGAAAATGGTGGTAAACAGTCAAAGTTCTGGGAACTCTCCTTGACTTTATCTCTGACTTGTGCATATTAGTTGCAAGGCAACCTTTTTAATAATTCCAACATTCATTCAACAAACTTCTTAAAATATGTAAGAAGCATTGAGTGTATATGTGCATAGAATGTACTCTGAGGGATTTTAGTTTTCATTATCAAGTGTTTTGCCAGCCCTGGCCAAATCCTGAAGGACATGGTTGTCAGATTGGCTGTGCAGTAGTGAAGGAATCAAAATGTGGGGAAAAACATATTTGTCTTCACTCCTATCTTGTGGTGGTCAAGTTCTGTCTGCATAATGTGGGCACCCTCCATTACCTAGTGTGGCACAAGCACCATAAAGAAGGGAATAGATTCTGACAGATCTGTCAAGTTAATTGGACAATTGTGAGTTTATAGACTATCAACAATGTCATCGAGCAAAAGAACCACTGTGGTTCAATGATAAACGTAGAAGGGGCTTCCAATAGTAATGCTTAATATTATAAAAATGACGTGCCAACCCAGTTTAATGACATTTAAAGGATTGCATATATGTTGAACAACTGAGTGTAGCTGTAACACAGGATTCTATGCCTACTGAGATGATGAGACAGCTGTCCAATTTTATTACCTACAAGTTTGTTCAAAATAGATTAGTTACGCTGAACACTTGTAAATATATGGACAATTAAACAGTAAACAGAGAAGATGAGGCTTTCCTAAATACTCCAACCTGCAATGATGACAGAGCCTAGCAAATGAATGCAATGGACAAAGCAGAACCAGTTGTAACTACCTTCATCCATAAAGGCTAACTAGATGATTCATTTTAATTCTGTATGTGGTGTAGAAGCCAAACTTCAGTACATTCATTTCAATTTAGTTAATTGATATTTTAAAATGGTTGAATATACCGAATGCAGCAAAAGAGATGTATCTTGACAACATCCTGCCTTGTAGATCAGAGCTATCTGTTTCACTCGGTAAGCTATTTCAGTAAGGCTGCAAACTGATATCTGTATGACAGTGGGGGGAAATTGGCTAGCTTATATTCTGTGCCAGGAAGCTGGATAAATTTAATTTTCACTTCAGGCTGTGCTCAATCATTGACGAGATAATGGAAATAACTACAATAGTGATATCAAATGGTCGCTAATGCTCAGCTTGATTCATCTGAGAGCATTTTGGTTGCAGTCCTTACTGCAATCTTCAAGTATGGGTAATAGAGCACTCTCCTTAACACCAAAGCTACACTTAATGGAATGTGGTATCAAGGAGCCTTGGTAAATTTATTTTCAATGAGAATTAAGAAATGGGCATTAAGTGCTAATGGAGCTATAAATAAGCAACTGCCATTTTTTTTAAAAAAACTTAAAGATGTCAAAATAGCTGGTGTTTTCTATCTATTACCTCTAAAATTGGTATTTTTAAAATGTTGGTCCATTTTTTCATAGCCTTAATATCAGTTAATAAAATTTATAATGTAAAGGCTATTATTTCAGAATAGAAATTATTTAAATTCATTCTTCATTTAAGTGACTTCCATGGTGATGGTAGAGGGGGAGGTGGGACAGAAAATATTCTTGTTGCAATAGCTTCTCACTTTGAGATTCGGAGGTAGTAGGAGAAAAGAGAGGCTAAGTATACATCATAGACCCAGTCTTGTTACTCAAACCAGCACCATTCTTTTCCCATCTTTTCATTTGCTTGGCAACTACAGTATAGTTTATCACTTTGATCTACCTCCCTTGTCACTTCTCTATTTCCATAATATGTTTAGGATTGTTTGTGGATTCATGTTCATCCATGAAGAGAAATTGAAAGACTAGACTTGATTTTTTTGTTGATTTATATGCTCTATTTTTTTCTAAATCAGTCATTTTCAATATTGTAATCGAATACTTTCTGCCTAAATTATTCACGTAATCTGTGGTTTATTTGTTATGGATTCCATCTGTTATGAGGTGTTTATTTGTGTAACAGTTGTAGAATTGTTTTTTAATGTTTGCCATCAGAATATTTCTGGTAGATTACATTTCCTATGGCAGTGTACAATGCAGCAGATTAGCATGTGTATAAAATATAGGATGTGTATTCTGTCAGTATGTTTGTTCCTTTTTCTCTTTGATTCTGCCATATGCTTTTAATATGGTATTGTATATTAGCTCACTAAATCAGATATATGCTTCAATAGTCTGTTATATACTGGCATCTCAGCAGTTTATCTGTATGCTGAATTTTAACCAGTGTTAACAGATGTTTTATAGTTTTTTTGTATTGAATGCTGTTTATCAATGAGAAACCATTCTGTTCAAGGCCCATTAGCATGGTGGCACTTAAGTTAGTATTGCAATCTTGATGCTCCGGGAACCCAGGGTGATCTTGACCTTGGGTGCTGTCTAAGTACTGTTTGTATATTTAGCACTTGAACATGTGGGATTTCCCAGGTGCTTCCATTTCTTGCCACCTCCCAAAGTTGTGCTGCTAGGTTAACTGGCTACTGAAAATTACCTCCAAATATAGGCAAGTGATAAAGAAAGGAATATAGTTGACATGTGAGAATCAATCATTTGCACAGCTATGGAGGAAAGTGACTACAGTAAAAATTGGGATAATCTTGGGACTTTGCTGCTCTGCAGATTTTCTGGACTATTAAGTATTATTTTTGATGTTAAGGTATAATATGTTCCGATGAACCAGAATACTTTAAAGGGTGTATAGGGAAACGGGATGCTGGTGCACATAACAGGAGCACAAAAAACTTAAGTCAGAAGCTGAAAAATAGCAAGCTATTGGAGTTTTACTGTAATTGGATTATTCTACTGCAGTGGTTCCCAAACTTTTGTTTTACTACCCCCTTGACTCCCACACCACAATCTTACTTTCCAGCCATTACAAAAAAGCTATAAAGAATCTTGATTTGCGATGCACGGGGGGGGGGGGGGGGTGAAGAACTGTAAAGTCAACGGCGTGACAAATGATTGCAAAAATTATTCAGATCTATTTAAACCTACAAATGAAATTATTAATTACAGTAAAAAAACAATGTTCATCCCAATTTTAGAGTGCACATTAATAGTCCAGCTATTACTACTACTTTTCTTTGTCATCTTTCATTGAGATGGATGGGCTTGGTGCAGTGATATCAGCTTCTCAATGTCACTCAGGAGTCTCAGATCCCCACATTCAGTAATTTACAGTCTGTTTTGCTGCTTTGAAAGAAATTGGGTGGCTGTGCTGAAACTGTGCTCCAATAAATATAAAACATAGGAGCAGAAAAAGGCTATTTAGCCCATCGAATGAACTCCCCCATTCAATCTTGGCTGATTTGTTACCCTCCTCAACCTCATTCTCTCCTGCCTTCTCCCCAACCATTTAATGTCCTTACTAACCAATAACCTAGTCTCAGCCTCTACCCTCTTGTGCCCCCTCCCCCTGGAAGATTTTGGATGTTTCAGTAAGATCACCTCTTATTGTCTTCAGTTCCATAGGACATTACCTTAGCTGCCAGCAGGGGTTTTCAGGTGAGGTTATAGGCCAGAGAAGGATGACCTTCAGGGCTCAGTTATCGATCAAATCCAGCCTCCTCCCCCCCCACCTGACTTGCAGCAGCTTGAGGCAACAACAGAGTGAGAAACTTGAATTGCTATAGCACCAGCCACAACCTCAGCACACCCCAGAGATGAATGAAGTGCAGCTCATAAAAGAGATTCTGCATTTGCTGGAAATTCAGAGCAGCACGCACAAAACCTCCACTGGGAGGGAGTGATATCGCCCACTTTGGGAAACACTACTCTGCTGGCAGTCAGCATGGACTGAATGGCTTTCACCTGTATATAAAGTTTAAAAATAGAAGTCATTCAATGCACTCATCCCTCATTTACACTAATTACCATCATCATCTTGGGTAAGGTATGGTGGTCAGAATTTTAATTCTACAGCATTTCTCAGTTGGAAATTTATTACTTAAAGCTTAACAATTGGAACTGACCTGGTGAATTTCATAGTTGATCATTTTATTTTAATAACTTATCGTTTAATGGGTACACTTTTAATTTTGAAGCTGTTTTCCCTCTGGGGAAAAAAAACAATTTTGTTTTTGCTCTTAAGTTGAAGTCCCTTAAAGTATGTACTCTAATCTACTCCCTCCAGGTTGTCCTTTCTGTTCCAACTGCTGTTTTAGGCTATCTCAAGTTTTATTTTGGAAAACAAAAAACTTCATATGCTGTAAATATGAAATAGAAGCAGCAAGGCTGGAATTGTGCACTAGGGCAGGGAGCAACAACAGAAAGAAAGAGTTAGCATTTCAGTTTGGAGACCTTGTATGTCATAAATTTATTTTAACTCATGCCACTTGGATTATTTTTCTCCTCTAATTCTTTGGGTGTTCTTTGTTTTTGTCAATCTCTCCAGGATATTATTGCAGAAGTCTTTCATTTTCACATCTGAGCATTCTTTTAGTTCTTGTACTTTTAGTGAAGGGCAAACTTAAGAAAAGTGTAGAAGTTCATCCTTCATTTTTTGCATTAAATATATTAGTAGCATCTGTTATTATGTACATTGCTTCTGAATGTTATTTTTATTTTATTGATGTCAGTAAAGCATTATTTCAGAAACTAAATACTGCCCTGATTGTATATATTCAGACCCTGTAACTGAGCAATGTTGGAAGAGGCCAATCATCCCATCTACACTATGCCATCTTTCAGCTAAGCAATGCCATCAGTCCACTTTCTTAATAATTGAGAATCTGAGCCAAGATAATAATGAAATTGTAAAATACTCAAAGGTACACAATTTGACAATGATGTAAAATAGTACATTTAGAATGTTGACAATAATATCTCAAATTATCTTTTTTAAAAACTCAATGTGAAATGTGGGCCAACTTGTGTGCAGCTTGGTCAATGCTTTTCAGTCCTTCAATGCAGATGTTATTATAATCCCAATCATAATTAACCTCCTCCTCCTGTATGTCTGAACCTTGACTTCTCTATGTCCCACTTCTACAACCTATCCACCTGCAACATCTAACAGAATAAAGAGCAAACACGAGGAAATCTGCAGATGCTGGAAATTCAAGCAACACACACAAAATGCTGGTGGAACACAGCAGGCCAGGCAGCATCTATAAGGAGAAGCACTGTCGATGTTTCGGGCCGAGACCCTTCGTCAGGACTAACTGAAAGGAAAGATACTAAGAAATTTGAAAGTAGTGGGGGGAGGGGGAAATGCAAAATGATAGAAGACCGGAGGGGGTGGGATGAAGCTAAGAGCTGGAAAGGTGATTGGCGAAAGTGATACGGAGCTGGAGAAGGGAAAGGATCATGGTACGGGTGGCCTTGGGAGAAAGAAATAAGGAGGGGGGGAGCACCAGAGGGAGATGGAGAACAGGCAGTGATAGACAGAGAGAGAGAAAAAAAACAAACAACTAAATATGTCAGGGATGGGGTAAGAAGGGGGCATTAATGAAAGTTAGAGAAGTCAATGTTCATGCCATCAGGTTGGAGGCTACCCAGCCAGTATATAAGGTGTTGTTCCTCCAACCTGAGTTTGGATTCATCTTAACAGTGGAGGAGGCCATGGGTGGACATATCAGAATGGGAATTGGACGTAGAATTAAAATGTGTGGCCACTGGGAGATCCTGCTTTCTCTGGCAGACCGGGTGTAGGTGTTCAGCGGAATGGTCTCCCAGTCTGCGTCGGGTCTCACCAATATATAGAAGACCACACCGGGAGCACCGGACGCAGTATACCACACCAGCCGACTCACAGGTGAAGTGTCGCCTCACCTGGAAGGACTGTCTGGGGCCCTGAATGGTGGTGAGGGAGGAAGTGTAAGGGCAGGTGTAGCACTTGTTCTGCTTACAAGGATAAATGCCAGGAGGAAGATCAGTGGGAGGGGATGGGGGACTAGTGGACAAGGTGTGGTATACTGCACCCGGTACTCCCGGTGTGGTCTTCTATATATTGGTGAGACCCGACAGAGACTGGGAGACCGCTTTGCTGAAAACCTACGTTCGGTCCGCCAGAGAAAGCAGGATCTCCCAGTGGCCACACATTTTAATTCCGCATCCCATTCCCATTCTGATATGTCTATCCATGGCCTCCTCAACTATCAAGATGAAGCCACACTCAGGTTGGAGGAACAACACCTTATATACCGGCTGGGTAGCCTCCAACCTGATGGCATGAACATTGACCTCTAAGTTCTGTTTATGCCCCTCCTCCCCTTCTTACCCCATCCCTGACATATTTAGTTGTTTGTTTTTTTTCTCTCTCTCTCTGCTCATCACTCTGCCTGTTCTCCATCTCCCTCTGGTGCACCCCCCCCTTCTTTCTCCCGAGGCCTCCCGTCCCATGATCCTTTCCCTCCTCCAGCTCCGTATCACTTTCACCAATCACCTTTCCAGCTCTTAGCTTCATCCCACCTCCTCCGGTCTTCTCCTATCATTTCGCATTTCCCCCTCCCCCCCCCCCCCACTACTTTCAAGTCTCTTAATATCTTTCCTTTCGGTTAGTCCTGACGAAGGGTCTCGGCCCGAAACGTCGACAGTGCTTCTCCTTATAGATGCTGCCTGGCTGCTGTGTTCCATCAGCATTTTGTGTGTGTTGTTCTAACAGAATAAATCTCTTCTGTCACACACAAACCCTTTGCAATAGCATCAAGCTGTCATAGGGTCCCTGAGACAGTGCACTTATAGATGTTAAGGCATTTCTAGAGGTGGATATTTGTCTTTATAAACTTGACAATAGTTTTTTTCAATGCACCTGTCTGACTCAGCCTATATTTGGGAGATAATAATGGATTTCCCCAATAAAACCCCTAAGGTTTGTGTTTGTCATATTCATTGGCATTTGAAATCTTTTTAATATTCAACTACACTTGTTTTCAATTTCTTTGAGTTTAATTGATTACAGGCCTAAGTAAATAAAACTGCAGATGTTTTTATGTGAAGATTGGCAACATCCTTTAGTGATTTAACTGAGATCATACAGATTTGCCCTTAATGCTTTTAATTATTATGCAACTTGTGTTTTGAAGTTTCAGAATTCAACATATCATTCTTTGAAGATAACAGTGAGATCATTCTATTTGGCATTTGTTTATTATTGTCAGTATACCAAGATAAGAGTGAAAAGCTTATCTTGCATACTGTTCATACAGATCAAATCATTACATAGTGTATTGAAACAGTACAAGGTAACACAGTAACAATGCAGAATAAAGTTTGACATCTACAGAGAAAAGTGCAGTGCAGGTAAACAAAAATATGCAAGGTCGTAATGGGTAAATAGTATGATCCAATCACAAACAAGAGAAAATCTGCAGATGCTGGAAATCTGAGCAAAACACACAAAATGTTGGAGGAACTCAGCGGGCCAGGCAGCATTTGTGGAAACGTGTACAATCGAGGTTTCGGCTGAAACCCTGCAGCAGGACTGGAGAGAAATAGCTGAGGATTAGATTTAAAAGGTGGGGAGGGGAGAGAGAAACACAAGGTGATAAGTGAA
Organism: Hypanus sabinus; assembly: GCF_030144855.1. Classification (NCBI taxonomy): domain Eukaryota; kingdom Metazoa; phylum Chordata; class Chondrichthyes; order Myliobatiformes; family Dasyatidae; genus Hypanus; species Hypanus sabinus. The sequence goes on along the minus strand of NC_082714.1, from coordinate 24,409,478 downwards.
ACCTGAAGGTGGAGGGATGAAGTGAAGAGCTGAGAAAAGGGGATGGGAAAGGGTGAAGGAGGTGGGGCTGGGGGGAATTACTAGAAGTTTGAGAAATCAATGTTGATGCTTTCAGGTGGTAGGGCTCCATGCCTAGCGGACAGAGCATAGGTGTGCTCTGTCAGCCAGAAAAAGTGGGATCTCCCAAAGACCACCCATTCCCATACCAATATGTCTATACGTGGCCTCCTCCACTGTCAGAATGAGGCCGCACTTAGGCTGGGGAAACAACAGATTATATTCCATTTGGGTAGGCTCCAAACTGATGGCATGAATGTCGATTTCTTAAATTTCCAGTAATGCTTCCACACAACCCTCCCCCCCCTTTACCATTTCCCCTTCGCTTATTCCTCATGTTATCTCCTTGCCCGCCCATCACCTCCCTCTGGTACTTCCCCCACCCCTTTGTTCTTCCATGGCCTTCTGTCTCTTTCACCAATCAACTTCCTTGCTCTTTGCTTCATCCCTTCCCCTCCAAGTTTCACCTATCACTTGGCTTTTCTCTCTCCCTCCCCCAACCTTTCACATCTACTCCTCAGCTTTCTTCCTCCAGTCCCGCCGAACGGTTTTGGTCTGGAACATTCTCTGTACTTTTTTTCCATAGATGCTGCCTGGCCTGCTGAGTTCCTCCAGCATTTTGTGTGTGTTGCTCAGATATCCAGCATCTGTGGATTTTCTCTTGTCTATACTTCTCGCTGACTTGGTAAAGCAGAGTCCACAGAGGGGAAGCTGATTTCTGTGACATACTGAGCTTAGTTCACAAGTCTCTGCTGTTTCTGGCAGTCAAGTGCAGAGCAATTTCCATACATAACCTTTACGTATTCAGAAAGAATTATTTAAAAATTGGTGAGGATGAACAGGGGCATCCCACATTTCTTCAGTCTCCTGAGGTAAGTATTTCTCTTAACCATTAGTCTTAACGGTATTAATGTTATGTGTAATAAGGAGGCTGTTGATCAGTTGGTTTGAAATTGAGATTAGAACATTTTTACCAGAAATACTACTTTCAGACCTACTTCAGAATGTAGTGTTCCAGTTACAGAGAAATTGCTGTGCGGGTAGTCAGATAAAGTGCAAGGGCTACAACTAAGTTGACTAGGAGTTCAAGAGTTCATCTTTTGGGGTTTAATAAGTCTGTCCTGGAGTAATAACAGCGGGACAGAGGCTCTACACAAGCCCGTTGTCTGTATATTTTTTCTACAATACGAAATTAACCAAACAAATTGACCATTAATTCAGTAAAATCATTTAGACAATGATAACAAATCTGTTAGGAACATGGTAAATCTGTGCTTTTCAGTAAACTGTACCCAGTTGAATGTTTGGATGAATCACTCTGTTATGTAATAATGATAATCCGTCCAATGATGCTTAAACTGCAAGCTATTAGTAGGTTTAAAAAAAAATCGAATCTGAGGTACCAGCAATCACTATGGCAACCTCAGCCCAAGTGCTCCAAATAAATCAAGAGCATCACTAGCACTGAATTTAATGGTTCGCAACAAAACCTGCAGTTGAAAGGGCATGATCCTTGACAGAGATGCAGTCACACCATGTAATTAAATTTAGACCAAATAGAATTCTCAAAAGATAAGTGTGCCCAAAGTCATCTAGTGCTTGTCCTCACTACTTAATTTTGTTAAATCAGCTGCTGCATTGACATAGTACACACTGCAGTGAGAATTCCCCATAAGCACTCTGAAATGTTGCTGCATATCTTCTGGATTGGACAAAAATAGCAGATTCCACATGTGAATCCATGTGAAACCTGACTGCTGCTTAAGGAGATGTGGCTAGATCTTTATTATCTTGTTTTAAAATGAGTAATCTAAGACATCCGGTAAATTAGTGGAAATAATTCATATTGAAAGACACAGTCTACACATAAAATCTAATGTAATTGATGGTAAAGTTGAGACAAAAGCAACAGCATTGCTTCATATCCAATCTTCAGACACAAGAGGCTGTAGATGCTGGGATCTGGAGTGAAAAAAATAAGCAACAAACTTCTGGAGGAACTTGGTGTGTCAGGCAACATATGGGCGAGATCCTTAATGCTAACATGAAGCATCAGCTTTTCCTTTGCCTCACATGTGCTGCTTGATCAGCTGAGTTCCTCTAGTGATGTGTTGTTGTTTATTCTTAAATTTTCTTCTGTTAATTTTGTGGTGTTCTGTAGCCTCCATACAATAATCAGCTCATTATATATTTAAATATAATCCTCCAAATGATGGACTTTGGACACTTGTCATAAGACACAGCCAGTATTTATGAACTAAAGAGGAAAGCAGTTGAATATGCCCCATGCTCAGACTGTAAATTTAGCTTTTTTTGAGCTGCTTCTGGCTTGGGTTCACTTGCTTGTAGCTTTGGTCTGATTGGAAAGCTGTGATGGCTCCCAGTACAAGAAAAAGTTTCTGATTATAGCCTATCCCCTAATTACATCAGAGCCAGTCATCAAGTTTAAAGAAGTACTTTGCCTACTTCAAGTAGGTAAGCAGGATGCATCTTAAAATTCTAGTCAGATTTTTGGCAAAAAGCAGCATGTATCTCCTACTCCATTTTAAATTACCCTTAGCCAATTTGCTCTAGATATTTGGGGTTATAAATTTCCCTTTGGTTATCTGAAAAAGATGGAGTTCTTTAATTGGGTACAAGTAACTTGGCAGATAAACATTACTGAATCTGAATTCTAAATTTGCGTATGTGTGGGCAGAAGAACGACTAAATCTTGTGTTAAGTGCAACATTCTCTGACTGCATAATTATAGTGGTGTGAGAAATTGCATAAAGCTCAAATGAATCGATTGTTATCAGTATGTTTACAGTCTCAGCCTGGAAAGGGTCCTAACACTATGGAAAATGTCATGTGTGGTCTCAGTACCCAAGAAGGGTAAACTGAAAATCTTGAATGACTATCATCCTCTGGTCCTGACATCACATCATGAAGACCCTGGAGAGGCTAGTTATGGCTCACCTCCAACCCGTGGTCAGATCAGCCCTCGATCCCATGCAGTTTGTCTACCAAGGACACATTGGAGTAAAAGATGCTGTCACCTACCTGCTGAACAGGGCCTACTCTCATTTGGATAAGCAGGGTAACATTGAGAGGTTCATGTTTTTTGATTTCTCAAGTCCCCTCATTGCTGGGGGAAAAGCTCTGTTCAATGCAGATTGGCATTTCCATTGTATCCTGATAATTGATAATGGACTACCTGACTGGCAGAACACAGTTTCTGTGGCATCAGAGCTGTGTATCAGACATGGCTATAAGCAGCACTGGGGCCTCACAGGGAACTGAATTGGCTCCCTTCCTGTTTATCCTGTCCTCGGATACAACACCGAATCATGTTATCTGCAGAAATTCTCTGATGACTCAGCAATAGTTGGGTGTGTAAAGAGAGGATAAGAGGATGAATGCAGGGTCCTTGTGGAGGACATTGTCAAATGGTGTAAGCTGAATCATCTTCAACTCAACATCGGTAAGACAAAGGAGATGATGATGGACTTTAGGCAGACTAAGCTTGCACTGCTCCCTGTTACTATTGATGGTGAGGACCTACAAGTACCTGGGGGTGCACTTGGATGACACACTTGAGTGGAGCACCAATCCAGAGGCTATGTCCAAGAAGGGCCAGAGTCTGCTCTACTATTTGAGGCGACTAAAGTCCTTTGGAGTATGCAGGCCTCTCCTTCGCATGTTCTACCAGTATATTCTAGGTGGTGATGTGCTGGGGCAATAGCATCAATAGGGGTGATGTCAACAGGCTCAATAAATTGATTAAAAAGGCTGGCTCTGTTAGAGGAGTCAAACTGGACATACTGGAGGCTGTGGTAGAACAAAGGATCCTATGGAAAATTGCAATTCTGACAATGTTTCTTAACTTCTGCATGCCGCCGTGGCTGAACAGAAGAGCACTTTTAGCAATAGACTAGGATAACTATGCTGCTCCAAAGTGCGTTATTTGAGCTCCTTCTTACCCCTGGCCATTAGGCTCTATAATAAATCGACCTATAGCTGGGGAAGTGATGACTGCCTCCTGTTAAACTGTTTGTGGTTTATTCTTTCCACTTCTAATATGTATATCTGTGCATTTGTAATGCTACTGTGATATTGTAATTTCTTTTGGAATCAATAAAGTCTCTACCTATCTTGTTGTGAAGTGACAATGTCACTAAAGACAAATGATCCCCTTTGTTTATCCCTCCTATAAGAGAAAGAAATTCTGTCATGTTTGTAATAGCTTTTTTTTTTGACTGAAAGTATGAAAATCCATTCAAAAATAAAGGAAATTAAAATTTAAAATTCCTACATTTCAAGAGTTATTAAATGAATTTTCATCATGATTTCAGCTGCAGAGCTCAAGGTCTCATAAAGCAGTTACTTGTGGAAGAGTAAACACATCAGATTTTAAAAGCAAGCGGAGCTTGAGATTATTAGGTTATTAGACACTTGGCAAAAGCCCCAAACAAGTTGGTTTTAAGCGGAATGACCATTGTTGGTGTGGGCCAGGGTTAGAGTGGGGCAGCTAAAGCTTTGGCTCAGGAGGTTTCAGTGTGTAGAGGCAAAGGTTTAGGTAAGTTTCATTGTTTCTTATTGCACAGATAGAGCAGTGGGAATGAGAATTAGGGCAGTTGAGTGCTCCTCTTGTGGGATGTGGAAGTCAGGGAGACCTCCTGTATCACTGATGACTGCACCTGAAACAAGTGCATCCAGCTGCAGCTTCTTGCAAACTGCATTATAGAACTGGAGTAGGATGACCTTTGGATTATTTGCGAGATATAGAAGTTGATTGACAGGAGATACAGGCAAGTAGTTACACCTAAAGTGCAAGACACAGGTAACTGGTTGACTGTCAGGATGGGAAAAGAAATAGGCAGCCTTTTGGGGATGACACCCTAGCAGAGGAAAACTACAGCAGTCAGGTGTCTGGCTCTGTGACTCAAGGAAAATAGGGAGAAGAGGACAGCAATAATAATTGGACATTCATTGGTTAGGGGAACAGACAGGAGGTTCTCTGCAACACACACAAGATGCTGGAAGAACTGCCATGAGGAGGTTCTGTGGATGAGAATGAGATTCCCAGATGGAACATTTGGAATGTTGCCTCCCAGTTGCCAAGGTCAAGGACATCTCAGATTAGATTCTTAGGGGAGAGTGTAAGCATTCTGAGGTTGTGGTCCATGTCAGTACCAGTGACAAGGGCAAAACAGGTGACAAGCTCCTGCACAAAAAGTTAAAGGAGTTAGGTTCTAAGTTAAAGGACAGGACCTCCAGAGTGTGGGTGGTCTCTAGATCACCACCTATGCCACATGCTACTGAGGCTAGAAAGAAGAAGGTAATGCAATTTAACACTTGGGAAAGGAGGTGCTGCGGGAAGAAGGGCTTCAGATTTTTGAAACATTGGGCTCTCTAGGGAAGGTGGGACCTGTACAAATGGGATTGTTGGCACAGAACAAACAATTCATTGCTTTCAGCCGGGGGCGGGGGGGGGGGGGGTTAAAACTAGAATTGCAGGGGTGTGGGAGCCAGGGTGTTAGTGCAGCTAGTGAAGTTATTTAGGGAAAGTCGATGTTAAGCCCATATATAAAGGCTAAAAGGTTGTGCATGGTGGGACTAATGTTATGAGTTGCATCTGTTTCAATGTAAAGAGTATTATACGTAAGTTGGGTGAATTTAAAGCATGGTTCAGCATATAGAATTGTGAGAGTTGGTTGCAGGAGGGACAGGACTGGCAGCATAATGTTCTGGAGTTCTGTTTCAGACATAATGGAGGAGAATGTATTAAAGGGGAAGGAGTGGTTTTACTAATTGGGGGAAATAACAGGACATTCCGGAGGGTGCTTCTACTGAGACTATATGGGTCGAAATGAAAAATAAGAAAGGGATGACCACTTTAATGGGATTATGTTATAGACTTTCCAATAGTCAACCATCAAAAGCGTTCATCTTATTTGCACCAAGCTTCAAATGCAGTGGCACAATAGCAGAAGTTGTCCTAAATTTTAGTTTTCATGAAATCATTTTACCATAAACTCAAGATTATGTAGGTCAAAAAGGTATAAGTTGAGAATGTTCACATTACATGTGCAACCTCCCAAAACTGCATCTAAGCATTGGCCTTGTCAGCCACCTCAGAACCTGCAGACTTGGAGTGAGGGCAGGTTAACTTAACCCAAGGGAGTGCCAAGGAAGTGTGTGTGCATGTGCGCGTGTACGTAATGCTTCTGGTGTTTCCTACTGATAAGTAATGGACTCTGATTATAAACTTTTAAATTCATGCATTAGCCGTTAACCTTTTCCCGGTAAATTGGTCCAACCTTGATGTTTTAGTTCATTAATCATCCTCTGTGCATTCTGGGCTTCATGCCTAAAGTTAATTGATGCCTTGAGGGAAAGCCAACAACATTTTGAGATTCTTTGTCAAAGCAGTATTCTTTCAGAAAAATATTGTTTAAGTCCATGTTTTACAATTAAATGCAGATAACTGGAAACAAACATGTACTTTTCATATGGTTAGGCAATGAGTCATTATTACAGGTGCTTGAATCCTGAACCCTAAACACAAAAAATTCTAGAAATATCTGCTATCAGTATTGGGAGAAAACAAACAAGTTAACATTTCAAACATGCAGTTTCTCAACCAAACAGTAACGTGATATAGAAACACATCTTTTATATGGTAACGGGGCAAAGGGAGGAGAAAGAACATACACATCAGGAAATAAAGCATTAATAATGCATTAATGGAAAACGCAAGATGATTCATTAGTAAATGAATTAGCAGTTGTTATAAAGCAACGAGAACAAAAATGACAAGGCAAAATTTGAATAAATAAAACAGTTAATTTTCAGAAAGATGAAAGGGAAACATAAAACAACTGGCAGAATGGAACATGTGCCACTGTTGTCCTGACTGAGTTTATAAAAAATCAGTATTGTGCATTTATGAAAGCCTTGGGGTAAAGAGCAAAATGCAGATCATGGTATGTCAATAAATACAAGTATCCTCACTTCCTCATTGTAAAATGTTCCCTCCTGTGAATAGTCCTGGAAGTTTGACAACTTGGAGATAAGCTTACAAAATGGGTGTAAGATGGGGGAAAAGATCCATTTTTCTAGTTGTTCAACATTAAATAGGTACTGAACCTCTGGCTGAAGGCAAATTTACCCATTGAGTCAGTATATATAAATCTGTAGAACAAGCAGGGAAAGTATACCTAACAGCCTGATGGCCATCTTCATATGAGGCTGCGTCAAGCTGTGCCTAGAGCTAAAATGCTCACTGTTTTTATACGTTGGATTCTACCTGTCCTTGGTTTTGCACAATGTTTAATTCAGCTGGACCTTGATGCAGTACCGTTGTTTAAAAAGTTTTTGCAGAAAAATACCTTTGACCAAGCTTGCCACCAAGCAGGATAGAACCAGACTACAGTGCACAGTGAGGACTGCCGAGCGCATCATTGGAGCCTCCCTGCCCTCTACTGTGGACCTGTACTCTTCCAGGTTGAAGAAGAGGGTGGAGAACATCATAAAGGACTCCTTCCATCCTGTGCACGGACTGTTTGAACTGCTTCCGTCTGGTAGGCGCTTCAGATCCCTCCAGACTAAGACTAATTGGCACTGGAGAAGTTTTTTCCCTACTGCGGTCACTTTGCTGAACAGTTAACTGCCGGTTAACTGTCGGCTAACTGCCGGTTAACTGTCGGCTAACTATTACTTGGATTGTACTACCTGTATGTATAATCTATATTTTCATTTATATTTATCATTATTATTGTTATGAGTAGAGAGACAACATCTGCCGGAAGTAAATTCCTTGTATGTGCACAGGTACTTGGCGATTAAAGTCTGATTCTGATTCTGATTTGACCACAAGTCAAAAACATTGATTTGCATTGAACGTCCTAGGTGGCCTGCCGGAGAAGGATCCTATAGAATGGCAATGAGAGCGGTCCTACTTAGGAGGTCTTTCCTGCACAGCTTGAGCCTCAATCCCATTGTACTTTACCTTCAAAGGCTATAGTACAGATGAGACAATTGCCTACCGCTTGGCTTGTGCATTGGCCAAGAAAGGTTGGAACAAGATTTGGAGGTCCTAGTTGAGGCTCATGCCATGCAGCTGTACAATAGAGAGCTCTCTGATCTTTGGGCTGTTTTTGGAGACATTTACAGCTTTTGCTGGTAGATCATCAACTAGGTGAAAGATGCACTTTGGTCTGCCTCAGAACTTGTTGACTTTCCAGTGTAGGGAAGTGTCCATAAGTGAATGCTGCCACCTTACATATTTCAAGGTTTGGGAGTCCATGCTTAAGGAAGCACTGAAATTCAGTGTAGCCATTCCAAAGGCTTTGTAGGCAAGGACCACAATCTAGGGTCCTGTCACCTTGTGTCTCATGGGTGAATTATTTAAGAGGGGCAAGTTGCATTTATACATTATAAGAGAGCGCATTGAATTGATAGTACAAACATTAAGAGAAAGAGGTGAATCTATTGTATTTAACGTGTATGGATTATGGAAAAAGTATATCTTTGAAATTAGGTAATGCAACTACCACAGATGCACAGTGAGTTTCATGCTGACATGATCCGTGTCTTTTGTGCACTGTAATTGTTGAAAACAGTGTTCTACTTGGGGCTGAGACATACTTTTTTTATGCCAATCTATAGGTCATCATGATCATTTTGGGGCCAAGACAAGTTGAGGAATGAGTGGGCCAACAGTGATGAACTAAATGAAAGTTTGAGATGAGGACTTGGCGTGGGGTGACCTAGTAATAGTTGGTGCTTGGAGATAATGAGTAATGATTTCAGTTGGTTAGGACATGATATTTGTATCAGGTTGTTGGTGGCAGAAATGTTGAAGTGAAAGGATTCAAAATCCCAGCCTTCTAGCCATTTTTTTTTAAAATGCAGGCCAAAGTGAATTGTGAAAGAGTTTTTTTTCCCCCCCTAGAGGCAGATACAGATGAAATTGTGTTAGGAAGAGTAGGCAGATATGGGCGGGGAGGAATCAAAGTTATAATTAGGGATGGCTCTGTGATTGAGATAAGACCTCTTGAGATGGCCATGTGAATGAGCTAGCTCTATATATTGTTCTAAAAGCAACATACTAATTTTAAAAAACTTGATTGACTCATTATCATGAATTTCTGGTGTCTTTCTGTAGTTTTATTTCTGTATTTTTTAAAATACCCATCTTAAAAGTGACTTAGATTTTAATTTAACCCATATCCCCAATAATATTATGTTAAATTTTAGCCATCTAGGTTCACCATTTTTATATACAAATTATTACAAGATTCTATAGATTGGTTGTTTTGCACTTTTAGGAATGACGTTCTCTTTAATAATATAGCACTAACATAAGAAAAAAAATGAGCTGCTGATAGAACTCACCGGGCCAGGCAGCACCTGAAAAGAGAAATGGATGGTTGATGTTTTCGGACAAGACTCTTCATCTGGACTGACATCATCCATTCTAAGTGTACGTTGGGTCCAGAATGACACAACTGGAAATACAGTCCAGATGACCAGATTTTAGTTTCTGTAGCCACCTGTGTCTGTAGTACTAATCGTAAATATTGTTTGCAGGAGCAGTTGGTAAGGAGGGATAAAATTCGAATAAAGTAAAGTCATGATTAATCAATTTAGGAAAGCTGTATCTTTTTCAAATCTAAACTGATGATAGGTGTTTAGACCATTAAACTAATAACATATAATGTGGATTCTCTTAATTTACTGTGCTTGGTGTCTTGACAAATTATTATGATTGTAATCCAGAGACTTCTGGAGAGTATGATTTACTGGTTACGTTGGGAATTTAGAAAAATGCAGGAGATGCTGTTTAAGTGCAATTTGTAGATGTGCAAGACAATCTTTGTTCCAAATACAGATGAGTCCTTTATTACGGTTCTTTGGATAATGGAAACTTATGCTCAAAGGATTCACAAATCATTGACTAAAAATTTGAGGTACAGACTAAAATTTACTCAGAGTTTATTTGAAAAAGTAATAAGCACTTTTAATTGTGTGCTTCTTGATATATGTACAGGTTAGCAGCTTTGTACTATGGAAAATCATGATAGCTTTTTCTGTAGTTTGCAACTAACCCACCCCCAGTCCAAAACAATGGGGGGTGGCACCTGTAAAAATGATTTAAAGAAACCCTGAAACTATATTTGACTTTGTGGTAATCCATACTTCGTTTTGTACTTGGTAAATAAACAAAACCTGATTTGAAGTAACAAATGGGACAGTGGCACCTTGTACTTAAAACAAATCGATAATGCCTGATTAAGAATCCAGAAGTCTTCTAGATAAACGCCACTGTAGAAGCATCTAAAGAATGGCACAGAAAATGCAGCTTGCTTGATGTACCCATCTGGATGGGGAAGCAAAACAATAAAATCTTCATGTATGTATGGAGCCATCCACATTATATTTTCAAGACAGTACACTTAAGCATTTGCAAGAGAATTTAAACATTTGGTGGACATTAACCTTTCCAGACTCTGAAATTGTTACAAAGCAGACAAACTGCAGAACTCTACCAATCAAAAGGATCACAAAGAAGTTAAATATGTGGATACAGAAAGAATAAGATCACTGGATTAAAGATATATTACAAATTATGTGATGTTGATTAACTTTTAGCATCAAAGTTAAGATGACTCCAAGTTTTCTATTGAACCTAAAATTACAAATTATTCTGCTGATTCAGTAAGTAGGCAAGAGTTGAATGAGTCTTTCATATTAACTTTGGTGTTTATTCAGTCAGTGCAAAATTAAGCTATCGTTGTCATGATATTTCTATGCTTTACTTCAAGGGTTCATTGCTATATGAAAATATGGAGCTCTTTCTTTTGCCTGTACTCTGGGGTAGTGATTTTAAAGTGGGGAATGCGACCCTCAAGTGTTGTAGGATGCCATAAATGGTTTGCTGCATCTCCTCCTTTAAAAATACGTTGCTGTTAAAATAGAGACCTTATTATTAGGATTGAGGATTAACTTTATTTGCCACATGTTTTGAAAAATTGCTGTTGGTCAGACTGAGATATACAACGAACCCAACATTTAACAATTATAAAGAATAAAGCATATATATAAAAATAGGATTTGCAGTGAATCATTTGATTGAAATGGGTCACCAGTAAAGTTTAAAGCCACCATTCTAAAGAAGTGGGAATGTAAAATGTTCCCTGCTTAATACAGGACCACAATCCCTTATCCGAAAAGCTCAGAAAACCAAAGTTATTTTTCATGGAGTATGGAGCGTGTCGTAACAAGGCTTGTTTGGCGTGCCAACAGCTGACGACACTCAGGTGTGATGTGGCAGCACTAGCAGAGGCTGCCAGACATCAGTTGTGGGTCAGCGCTCGTACTGGTTACACATGCATTTACTGTTTGCTGATATTTTGTGTTCAGTGTTAACTTTGTGTTTAATTTCACTGTGAAAATGTCAAAAAGAGCTGCAGACACCCCTATGGGTAACAATGAGAAAAAGAGAAGGAAGCATCTATCATTATCAGTAACACAGAAAGTGGAGTTAATTGCAAAAACTTGATCGTGGTGTGTCTGTGTGGCGTCTTACTGAAGAATATGGTCAGAACTACCACTGTATATGATTTAAAGAAACAGAACGACAAGTTACTGAAGTTTTACAGTGACAGTGATGACCATAAACTGATGAAAAATAGGAAAACACTGCAAAGGCGAAAAATGAAGAGCTTGACTGTGTTGATTGAGAGGAATAGACAACGAAGAAGTGAAAGTATGTCACTGAATGGCATGTTGATCATGAAACAAGCTAGAATTTACCATGAGAACTGATCATTGAAGGTGAATGTCAATATTCAGAGGGTTGGCTGCAGAAATTTAAGAAGCATCATGGTATAAAATATCTGAAAATCTGTGGTGAAAAAGCTTCTGCTGATCATGAAGTAGCTGAAAATTACATTGACGAATTTGCCTGATGAAAACCTTAGCCCTGAGCAAATTTATAATGCTGATGAAACAGCTTTGTACTGGCGCTATATTCTTAAAGTATTAACAATGGCTGATAAGAGAGCACCAACAGGTTTTAAAGATATAATTCAACTTAACTAGAGGTACCTGTACGTATTTAGCTTAGTTTGAACCTGTATATGTCCTAGAGTATTTACGCTGTACGTTTATTCCAATAAGTCATTTGCCATGTGTTTGATTCGGTTCATTTGATGCTGTATATTTTTATGTTTTATTGAATGTTTTTGTTGGAAAGAAAATGTACTAGTGTATTTATGGTCTGTAATCATCCCACTATTTAATTTATCAGTATATTACTCTATCTCTATAAATAAACTGTAATAGTATTTGTAAAAGAGCGCGGATCAGGAAAACTCGGAAGTCCTCTCTCCAGCACTCGTTGTTTGAGCATGTACAGACTATTTTTCTTGTCATTATTCCCTAAACAATACAGTATAACAACATAACATTTACATTCTGTTAGATATTATAAGTAATCTAGAGATGATTTAAAGTATACGGGAGGATGTGGGTAGTTCTGGGGCTCCCACGGGTCCTAAAGTCCATCCGCACTGAGACAAGTTAATTATCAATATAATTATCAATTTTCTGAAATCCTAAAAATTCTGAATTCCAAAATGCAACTGGATTTCGGATAAGGGATTGTGGACCTGTACTACAAAATACTACTTGAGCAGATATTTATAATATTGAGTAAAATATTAGGCAAGGTCCTTCAAAGTAGCCTGATCTAAAAGGTTAAGGCATATAGGATTTATGATGGTTTGTGGATTGGATTCAATTTTGTCCCAGCTGTAGAAAACAGAGGTAGTGTTGGAAGAGGTGTTATTTCTGGCTGGAAGTCTGCAACCGTTGACATTCCAGTTATTACTGGGATCTTTTTGTTGATTGTGATATATGTAAATGATTTGGATGAGATAAAAGCTTGCAAACAAAATAAAAATTACCAGAATTGTGGACCGGGAGGAAGATTGTCAAAGGATGCAGGATCTAGATCTGTTGGAGATATGAGAGATGGAGGTTAATCCAGACAAGTGTGAGGCGAGTTCAAATGTAAGAGGAGAGTATATAGCAGGGCCTTGAGAGCATCAATGCATTGAAAGATCTTAGGATGCAAATCCATCACTCTCTGAAAGTGGCAAGAGAAGTTAAAAAGGCATTATGCCAGATTTACCAGATTCATTGGTTGGGGCAATAAATATAAAAGTTGGCAAGTCATGACACAGCTGTATAAAACTTTAGTTAGATCATCTTTGGAGAGCTGTGTGCAGTTCTGGCCATTTCATTATGGGAAGGATGCAGAGGCTTTAGCGAGGGTGCAGAAGAGAATATTGCCTGGAATAAAGAGTATCGGTTATCAGGAGAGGTTTGATGAACTTAAGATTGTTTTTTTTCTAAACCAGATAGACGTGTATAAGATAATAAAAGGTGTAGATAGTCTATTACCCAGGATGTAAAGGTAAAGAGTATAGATTTAAGGTGAGAGGGGCAAATTTCAAAGGAGATTTTTAAATTAGGCTTTACTACAAAGAGTGGTAAATGCCACAAACAAGCTGCCAAGGGATGAAGCAGATATGATGGCAAGGTTTAAGAAGCATTTGGAAAGGCACTTGAGTAGGCAGGGTATAGAAGGATATAGAAGAAGTTAAAGCGGATGTGATTAGCTTAAATTGGCATACAGTTGACACAAACATGCTGGACTAAAGGGCCTGTTCCTGTGTGTTTTGTCCTATGTTGTAGATGACATATATCTTTATAACAAATCTAATCATGAGTACAGTTATTGTAAGGTGATGCTTACTTTTATTTACAGCATATTGCAGCAAAACAAAAATGCAGCTTGGTTTTGAAAATCTCTTTGCTCTCCTGTCCTTGTGATGGACTGAAGAGTAGGAGATTTTTGTCTGGTGCTGTTCACCCATGATGAGCTGAAGGTGAATTTAATTTGAGGAACCCATCTGAAATAACTTCAGTTTCAACTTTTAAGTAGAAAATAAATATCAGATAATGAACCTGAATTATGCTAATAAAATATAAAAACTAAAGTAAATCAACTTGTATTGTCGGTGAAACTTATGAACACTTGGCCCTTTGTAACTTTTCACCAGGTATTTCATCTCTTAGTAAATGAGCTTCCATAATATATATTTGACATTTATTGTTAATATAAATTACCTTCTGAAATATATTGTTTCAACATAGTCCACTTCAAGCAATTTAATTGCTATCTGTTTGTTCATTATGTCCCATGTCATATGGGTAGGCTACTATAGTCCTTCCATAACCAATATTGTTCTTCGTAAATTTTTCCTACAGAATTGGTTTGCCATTGCCACCCTCTGGGTAGTGTCTTTACAAGACTGGTGACCCCAGCCATTATCAATACTCTTCAGAGATAGTCTGCCTTGTGTCAGTCGTCATATAACCAGGACTTGTGATATGCACCAGCTGCTCATATGGCCATCCACCGCCTACTCCCTGGCTTCACATGATCCTGATTGGGTAGGAGGGGGTGCTAAGCAGGTTCTACACCTTGTCCAAGGGTAACCTGCAGGCTATTGAAGGAGTGCCTTACACCTCCTTTGTTAGAGACACCTCTCCACCTGTAAAATTTCTCTTATGAGGCTATTAAAGTGATGAAAAGCAAACTCAACAAACAGATTTTTCCACCCACCAGTTTGAGAACCAAATTTCTTGGTGTTCACCTAGCGGAGAATCTCATCTGGTCTCTCAACACCAGCTCCATAGCAAAGAAAGCCCAGCAGCATCTCTACTTTCTGCCAAGGCTGAGGAAAATCCATCTCCCACCCCCCATCCTCATCACATTCTACAGGGATTACATTGAGAGCATCCTGAGCAGCTGCATCACTGCCTGGTTCGGAAATTGCACCATCTCAGATCGCAAGACTCAGCAGTGGATAGTGAGGTCAGCAAGGAAGATAATTGGGGCCTCTCTTCCCGCCATCACGGACATTTACACTACACGCTGCATCCGCAAAGCAAACAGCATTATGAAGGACCCCACGTACCCCTCATACAAACTCTTCTCCCTCCTGCTGTCTGGGAAAAGGCACCGAAGCTTTCGGGCTCTCACGACCAGACTATGTAACAGTTTCTTCCCCCAATCTATCAGACTCCTCAATACCCAGAGCCTGGACTGACACCTTACTGCCCTATTGTCCTGTTTATTATTTATTGTAATGCCTGCACTGTTTTGTACACTTTATGCAGTCCTGGGTAGGTCTGTGCTCTGGTGTAGTTTTTTTTCTGTGTTGCTTTTTACGTAGTTCAGTGTAGTTTTTGTACTGTGTCATGTAACACCATGGTCCTGAAAAAGTTGCCTCGTTTTTACTATGTACTGTACCAGCAGTTATGGTCGAAATGACAACAAAAAGTGATGAATTGAGTTGACTTTACCAAGTCCATATTGCTTGGGATATTTTGGAGGTTTTGTACAATGTTTAGATTAAACTAAACAAATGTAAACTTCAAACAGAGCTTCTCAATGGTGAATGTATAGTTGTAAGAAATTTTGACTAGCTTCCAGAACTCGGAGCTGCTGAGAAACCAGTTTCCAACTCCAAAATAACATCAGGGAATTTTTGGATCTCATTCAAACTGGATTGTTCTATAAATGCAGACTTCTGTTATTACCTACAAACATTTTACACCTGCGAATTACTACATACACTTCATATTTCTTGAAGTTTTGCTGAATTATCAACACTCCTGGTGTGACAAGAATTTGCAGGTCCAAGTACTAAATCTGGAAAACTAATATACAAGTATTGTCCTTGGGTAATATGTACATTGTGTTATGACATTGCTAAGGAAACAGTTTTTCTGGACGAGAATAATTCTATTGATGTGTCATTAATGAAAGGAATGGAGGGTTATGAGCTGAGCGAGGGTCAGTGGGACTAGGTGAGAATAAGTGTTCGGCATGGACTAGAAGGGCCGAGATGGCCTATTTCCGTGCTGTAATTGTTTTATGCTTATATTAACGTGTTAAATGATGCAAATATCTAGTCACTTCCAGCACTCCAGTAAAGTGTTAGAGATCGGGCTTTGAGTGTGTGCTGTTAATATTTGAGTATCAAATCTTGACAGAATATTGTGAAGAGAACAATTCTAACAAGAGATGAAAGTAGTGTTATTGACATAGGGCCATCAATTACTAGTGTCAGAAAAGAGTAGTTTCATTGGATTACAGTTCAGAACATAAGAGCCACCCTCATTTGGCTGTGGAAAGTTTAAAGAGAAGTATACCCCCAGAGTCTGTGAGAGCGGGGGCACAAGACTGACCTCCCAGTAACGAACTTTGGCATGGACAGAACAATGAATCAAGAAAGTGGCAATATCTTGAGAAACCAGCAGCTGGACATGTTTTTCAGACCTGTAGGTGTGGCTGGACTAAAGTAACATCAATTCGTGGTCTTAAAATTCATCAAGGACAGAAGAAATGCTTGAAAATCTCCAACCTAGGACCCCGCATTGACCAGATTCTGTTAAGAGGAAGGTCAAATCAGTCGGATGAAACTCAGTGGCAGGAAGAAACCCACAGTCCGCAGAGTATCAGCACCCTACGTGACGTGGAAGAAATTTCAGGCACAAGCAGCGGTCCAGAATACAGCCAGGCACATTGTAAAGTGGAGAACGTGCAAGGACATAAGCCATTGGTGAAATGGCCAAAGTCTAACAGCAAGGAGTGGGAAACCACCAACGCAGATATAAACCTGATCTTAAGTGGCATCAAGGGATCAGCAGAAAAGAAGCTGGAGAAGATGGGCGATCTGAGGAGAAATTTGGAGTGAAGGAACAAGTCAGCAGGAAAGACATGCCTCCTCCCTCCAAATCCTGTCATCTCCAGAAAATCCAATGACTTATTAAAGAAAGAAGAGGCGTGAGGAAGTTATGGGAAAAAGCAACAGCAGAAGAAAGGGAGGGCATCAACCTCCTTCAAGAGGACCTTAAACAGAGGCTCTCGAAGTTGCGCAGAGCAGATAATTTAAAGAAACAACGCAAAAAGAAGGGAAAAGCTAGAACAGACTTCTGCAAAGACCCCTTTAAATATGTGAAAGACATTTTCACAAAAGAGAAAAGCAGATCCCTGAAAGCATCAAAAGAGGAGGTTGAAAGATATCTCAGAACCACCCACACTGATGAGCTAAAAGATGAACCGATACTTGTCTCAGCTGACATCCTACCAATCTCACCCCCACAACATCTATTTAACATCAGCCCTGCCAAGCTGAGTGAGGTAAAAAAAAGGGCAGTGAAGAAGGCAAGATCGGCATCAGCGCCAGGCCCTAACAGTGTTCCATATTGTGTTTACAAGAACACCCCAGATGTTCTGAGATTCCTCTGGAGAAACATGAGGGTTGCGTGGGAAAAGCAAGTTATCCCCAAAGCCTGGAGAAGAGTGGGGGGAGTTCTGATCCCAAAAGAAAAGAATTCGTCCACCATTGAACAGGTTCGCCAAATAAACCTTCTGAACATAGAAGGTAAGATCCTTTTCAGCGTGTTGGCGCAAATACTTACAAAATATCTGAAACAAAACTATTTCATTGACACATCAATCCAAAAGGCTGGCGTAGCAGGCTTCTCAGGATGCCTTGAACATACCAGCATCATATGGCATCAAATCCAGACAGCTAAGTGTTACGAATGTGCCACAACTCTGAGAGGCCGAAGGGTACAAAGTCGCACCCTCCTTTTTGAGAATGCAAGATCGCTATTAATTCGGGTCTGGGACCCAGGAAATGAGAGAGAATCGACAAGGTTTGGAATGTGTCCTGGCCTCAGCGAAACAAAAACCCCTGATAACGGCTATTGTCGCTTGGAGACGGAATTGTGTATTGAGTACTGTACTATTCATTGAAACCCCTCAGGGGACGACCAGAGTGGGCTGGTTGAGGGATTGCATCATCCCAACCTGATTGACATCTGAGACCCTGTGAGTAAGGATAAAAGAGGGTCTGGGGAACAACCCCTTTAGACGCACCAGGAGAAACACTAGAAATCCCGTGACAGCATTTAATAGCGACAGCCGGTGGGGGGCTCGTGTGCGTCCTTCCCTTGCCTGGGATTGGCGGGCTCGCCATGGAAGAACGGCTTAGCTAAAGGAGAGGCCACAAGTGAACGGCCACACCAACAAGACTCTGACGGATCGAAATCATAAAAGGAAAGCCGGCAAGTTTCTCAAAATCTCTCTCTCCAACCATTACAAACCCAACAGTCCCCCAAAGGCTGCAGCATGAACTGAGTGACTTTTATATTTCCATCGGACAATACATTGTCCCCTAGACAACGATAGAGCTTATTTCTTATTGATTATTATTATACCCGCATTTTTAGATTTAGTATTGACGATGTATATTATCTGTATATTTGCATTGATATTATTTTTGTGTATTTTTACTAATAAATACTGTTAAAAAATAGTACCATCAGACTTCAGCGGACCTCTCTATCTTTGCTGGTAAGTGACCCAGGTACGGGGTTCGTAACATAAGAAAGAAGGAAAGGATCTGCATGTCTTGTTCCTCGACCTGGCCAACGCCTATGGATCAGTTCCTCATTCCCTGCTGTGGATTACTTTTGAATTCTTTCAGGTGCCTGCAACAATAACAAATCTGGTAAAACACTACTTCCAGGATCTGCAAGTTTGTCTCACAACATCAGACTTCACCACAGCTTGGCAATCACTGGAAGTAGGCATCATGGCGGGGTGCACCATCTCCCCATTGGCCTTCACTATGGCAATGGAGCTCATTATCAGAGCCTCAAAATGGGTTGCAGGAGGGAAACAGCTTCAGTTTGGTCAAAGGTTACCACCAATACAAGCCTATTTGGACGATATAACAATACTGACAACAACTGTCCCCTGCACCAAGAGACTTCTGCAAAAGCTTCATCAAAACATCACATGGGTGAGGATGAAGATCAAGCTCAGCAAAGGCAGAAACATCTCCATTGTCAAAGGTCAACTCACGGATCAAAGATTTCATATTGATGGAACACCCGTCCCAACTGTTTCAGAAATGCCAGTGAAGAGCTTGGGTCGATGGTATGATGCTAAGCTCAAGGACACCAAGCAGTTTAAACAACTCAAAAAAGATATCATCATGTACATAGCTCGCATCAACAAGACCTTGCTACCAGGAAAACTCAAGCTGTGGTGCTCCCAGTTGGGCATACTCCCAAGACTCCTGTGGCCTTTAACAATGTATGAAATCCCCATCAGCAAGGTGGAAAAGCTTGAAAGAGTGATCAGCACACATGTGAAACAGTGGCTTGGACTTCCACGATGCTTAAGTCCTGTTGGACACTACGGGAACGGCAAATTGGAATTACCAATTACAAGTCTTGTAGAAGAATACAAATGCACCAAAGCAAAGTTGGTCATTACCCTCACTGAATCTGAAGATACTGTTATTCGAACAGCAGCCCCCGATGTGGCAACGGGGAGGAAGTGGACCCCATCTGAAGCTGTTCAGAGTGCTAGGTCTGCTCTTCACTTCAGGGATGTGGTTGGCCAAGTCCAACATGGGAGAGCTGGTCTCGGGCTCATCCCAAAGGTTCCTCAATGGCACAAGGCAACATCAGTGCAGAAAAGACGGCTGGTGGTGGAGGAGGTGAGGAGACAGGAGGTGACAAAGCGACACGCCAGAGCTGTTTCAATGGCCAAGCAGGGTCAATGGACTAATTGGGAGAGCCTGGAAAAGAGGAAACTCAGTTGGCGTGGCATCTGGGAGATGGAGGGACCTCAGCTAAGTTTTGTCATCAGAGCCACATGACCTCCTACCAACACCTCAAAACCTGAACCAGTGGTGGGGAGAAGACCCCACTTGCTCTCTTTGTCAAGCACCTGGATCACTAAGGCACATTTTAACAGGATGCACCACGAGCCTCAGCCAGGGGCGGTATACTTGGCGGCATAACCAAGTTCTCAGACAGCTGGCATCAATCTTGAAACAGGCAAACCACCATAAACGCTCTCCCACAAACATCGGCAGGAAATTTGCCGATTTGTACCAGCAGGCCAACCTCCAGAGCACCAAGTAACTTCAAAGGATATAAGCATTCTGCATGTTGCTCGGGATTGGAAAATGGACGTGGACTTAAAGAAAAAGCTTGTGTTTCCCCCAGACATTGCGGCTACAACACTCTGGCCAGGCAGAGTCCTGTGGTCCACAACAGCCAAGCTGGCATATGTTGTGGAATTGACAGTACCATGGGAAGATGGTGTTGAAGAAGCTTATGAGAGGAAAAAGACCAAGTACTCTGAACTGGAAACTGAAGCTGCTCAGAACAGCTGGAAGACCAAGATTTTCCCTGTAGAAGTGGGATGCAGGGGATTCGTTGCTACATTTACGACCAGTCTATTGAAGAAAGTGGGGGTGAGGGGTGTCTCCCTCCAACAAGCAATCAAGTCCTTGTCAAATGCAGCAGAGGAAAACAGCAATTGGATTTGGATTAAAAGGAAAGCCAACAACTGGGCTGCAAGATGAAGACAGGAGGGTACGGAACTGAGGAGGGTGTATCTGGGATGCCAGGTAGCACCGTTGAGCTCGCTGGAGATGTCGTGGGCTTATCAATGAAACATCAAAGAAGGAGGGTGCCCACCTTATGGCCCCAATGAAGTAGCTACCCTCCTCATCACCAGTCTAAGCCTACTGAAAACATTGAGAGTGCCGACTTTATCATTGGGATTGAAACATCCAAGTCCTAGTAGCTCTACTACTCAATTATGGGACGTCACTATTGTGAGTGCAAGACTTTTGTGTCTTGAACTATAAATAATAGTTTCTACTTATGGAACTGCGACATCATCCAGGAATAATGAAGTGTGGTTCAGAAAATAGGATTAAATTTGCAGTTATTATATTTGGCATGAGATCTATGATTTATATAATCCCTCTTTGTGAATATTCCAGTTCTTTTCTGAATACCAGTTTAAAAGTCTACATTTTATAGTTACTGTGGGTCTAACTTACACTCATTCAGAAAAGGAACCAGCCAACTGGTCCATCAAAAATATAAGAACCCAGTCAAAGAAACTCAGCCAGTAAGCTCTGAAGGCAATTTAGAATCACACCTGGGGGAAATTCTTCATTTGTCCCCTGAAATAATTATGCAAGCTCCAGGAAACTGCAGTTACTCCTGTTTATTAATGATATAAGTGTTCAACTTAAATTGTTAGATGAGTTGGATTCATGAGTCTGCAGAGCTTCTATGTTTACCAGAAGCATTGACATCTGGAAGCTATGAACAACGTTACAGTGAAAAGAACACTTTGCATGTAGACTAATTATTTGAAATTTATTTTAATATTCTTTAGTTTTCTTCATGTATACTAACTTCTGTGGAAATAAAACCTTTTATTCATATTTTGGAATTTCAGGTACTTTTCCTTCAAATCTACATTCTTCAAATCTATCTTCTTCAAATTTATTCACTTTACCTTTTAGGATGCAAAAGGAGATCATTGATCCCAGCAGGGCAATCGCAGTAATGCTAACCCTGTTATTCACCATTTTTTCTTTTCGTATCCATAATCTCCCCTTTTCTTTGGCAACTACCTATACTACATAGTAATATGAAATAGCGATCATCACACACAGTAACCTACCAGTGGATCTTTGAGATGTGGGGAGAAATCATAGAAATCTGTCATTACCCTAGAATTTTTGCTGAGAGGTAACTGAAGATGATGATTTTACGCTAATATTTTCTTCAGCAGCCTGAATTTAGAAACAGCTTTGAACAGTATCAGCAAATATCTATTCCTTTCTCCTCTTATGATATTGTTTCCCCCAGTCAAACTGCTCAATGACTTAAAAATTAGATTTCTTAAAATGCCTTAATTTCAGTGCTGTGCTGAAACATTGCTGATTCTTCAGGATCTTGGACCTGGTGATGACCTTTTCAACATGTTCTGGGATTTGGGTTAGGACCAATTTCTAATTCTGGTTGCAGTAAAATTGTGTCAACCTTTTCTTATTGGCCATTAGTGTCTCTGCCTTATTATTAAATCCACTTTAAAAAAAAGTCTACTACTAAATAGTTTTTACAGCTTTTTGCTGTATTAGGTTTTAGCAAATCCTCTTGATTCAGATTAATTTATTTATCACATTTACATTAAAACATACAGTGAAATGCATCATTTACAGTAATAACCTAAGGATTTGCTGGGGGCAGCCCTCAAGTGTCGCCTCACATTCCAGTGCCAATATAGCACAGGACAGGCCATGTTCAACAGTTATACAGTGAAGTTACAGGATGGAAACAGACCATTCAGTAAAGCTTATGTTAATGTTTAGATGCATACAAATACCCGTTCACTTCTTGTCCTGTATCCACATCTCTCTATTCCAAAATTTTAATGTATGTGTTAAGATGCCCTTTATTGCTTCAGCTACATCATTTGGCATCTAATTTTTAATATTCTCAGTGCAAAGAATTTTTTTCTAACTTATTTGGTACTTTTTTAAACATATATTTCTATTTTTGCACTATTTTAAATCTATTTACTGTAATTTTTATTTCTTCTTTCTATATTATCATGTGTTGAATTGTACTACTGTTGCTAAGTTAACAAATTTTATGACACACGCCAGTGGCAGTAAATCTGATACTGATTCTGATTCATTGCTGTACTTGCTGTCTTGTTTTGGATTTGTCAGAGTTAGGAAGTTCATCTGTATTCACATAATTTGATATATGTTAAGTTGCTTTTTTAGAGTTTCGCTGTCAGCCCAGTTATTCTCGGAGGTGCTAGCATTCTGGTACAAGCTCAAATCAAGCAGTTGATTATAGAAGTGAGGTGAGCATAACTATCTTCACGTCAGCCCAATAGAATAAGGCATCAAGGCGTTCTGCTAGAACAAAGTTAATGAACATGGAGTGGAAAATACATCCTCAGGTGAAGTAAAAGTGCAAAGTAAGTTTATTATCAAAGTCTGTATATGTCACCATATACACTCACTTAACGCTGAGGAGTCATTCCTCCAAGGTGGAGCACTATATAAATTAGCACTATGCCAATTCATTATAACATTATGTAAATGGATGCTTGTCTGATTTTTTTTTTGAAAGATCAAACCCAAGATATATGATTTTATGTATACACAGTAATATGTGGAGTAACAAATTGCAGCAGCAGCTGAGGGAGGTGAGTGTTGGTTACGCTTTAGAGGAGGGACCAGGCTGTGGTTCCTCCTCTATCTTTGGCTTCTTCAAGTAGGCGTCGAGATTTAACTGTCTTTTAAGTTTCCTCTCTTGAAGTAATTCTCAGTAACAGGAAATCATGTCGAGAAACCCTCTCTTTACCTTATTACTTCTCTGTCAGTCAGGGTCATTATCGATAATTTGTGTGATTGTGGTGAAGTTTCTTGCTGGTGTTTTTGTTTCTCCATCTGTGTTCTCAGATTCACCTAGGATGAGATGCTCTGTCAATTCGTGAAGCTCTTTATTATTAAGCCTCTTTCTGTCTGCACTAGCCACTTCATTAGCGATACATATGCTATAGAGGTTACTGCACTGTTTAAACCTATCGTCAACTTCTGCTGGCTATGAGTGTTACCAATGTATCTTCTTCTCGAATATGATTGAAGATGCTTCTTGCCTTTTCCATTATTATCAGCTGGCTTAGGGGCATGTTTCATTGTTTGGTCATCCACCATACATTTAGTCTATTTTCAATTTTTTCAAGAAAATGACTATTTGAATGAGTAACCTTAATTGATGATAACTGAGGTCATTGTTGCAGAAGCTTTTATTTTGTCTGCATTTTTTTGTAATTGTTTTGATCGTTGATGTAGCCAGTTTCAAAGAGGTGCCAACATCAATCTGATGCTCACCAGCTTACAATCGCCATATCACCTGCAGTTTCACATCCATGCTCATGCTTTTCTTAGATATCTTAGATGTACAACCCTCACTGGCTGTTTTCTAGATTTTGAGTGGAAAAAATGGAATAAATTGGCAAGGGAGCAAGAATGTTTACACATGTGGGGGGGCAGAGCATGAACTAAGACATAATTGGCTGTGAGTGGCTCAGAGCATATGCTAATCTCTCTTATTGGCTGATTGGATGTTTACTGGAGAGGTGGCTGCTCTTGAGAAATTTTAACTGTTCTTTAGAATGATTTTTTGTTAATTTAAAAAATTTCAATACAGATTGAATAACCATGTTGTAACGAATCAGCACTGTGTAAGGTAGTGTTATGCAGGGTCTGAGTGTACAATCCTGAGATTCATTTTTTTTTCAGGTATTCATGGTAAAAGGTATAACAGAATCAATGGAAAATATATGCACAAAGACTTGCAAACAACCAATGTACAAAAGAAGACAAACTGTACAAAATATAGATAAGTAAATAAATAAAATGAAAAATATCTTGAGAACGTGAGTTGTAGAGTCATTGGAAGTGCAATCAGTTCAGAGTTGATTGAATATTTTTCACAAAGGGCAATTTTTTTGGAAGTCAATCTTCTCAGTTTCAAGAGTGCCTTGGGTCCAACATGTTTTTTACTCTTCCATCATGAGGTAGATATCCATAGAGTTGTATAGCCCTTGATAACAAAAAGAGCTGAAGCCCGATCCATCTTGTCCACGTCGGCTTGTCATCGACACTAATCCTATGTCTTCACTTTAGATCTGTATTCTTCCGTGCCTTTCCTCTTCAAATGCCTGGCTGAATGGCTCTCAAATGCGGTGTTTCTCAGGCACTGAGTTCTAAATAATCAGCCACTCTGCATTTTAAAAGAAACTTTTACCTCAGATGCTCTTCTTCCTCTCCCCTCAAACCTATACCCCTTTTGTTTTTGATACTCTTGCCATTGGAAAGATATTCTGACTGTCCATCCAATCTATGACTCATGATTTTGTACATCTTTGAGCTATGCTTGCAGTGTTCAGTTTAATTTACAACTTTTCAGAAAATGAAGCGACCTATGCCTGAATGCATTAATAAATTCAAAAGTATACTGATAAATGGTAAATAATATTTGATTAACATGATTGCCAGGGAATGGCCAGCAAGGAAAATTTTAGACACTAATTGGAAAAACATTACCATTGTCAAGTCCCCACTTTTAACGTCTACAAAATGCTCTGCAATTAGTCACCTGTATTTTAATGACAGCAGCTGTCAACTACACAGCCTCAGTGCAAGGGCAGTAACTTTTTAATGTAACAGCACTGGCATAATTTGATAAGAAATCTATTTGCCCTTGGGAACAGAAAGTGAATAGATGGCAAAAATAGTTGTTTAGATATAAAATTACCATTCCTATCATACAGATAATTGGTCCCTCAACTCGGAATGATCCTGTGATTCAGTAAGATAATAACAGTATTTTTAAAATGAGTACAACCAAGTTAAGTTCTTGCTGTACAACATAACAAAATAACATTAATTATTCTTGTAGAACTGGTCTCATTACTCCAGGGGATGTAGCCTTGGTTCCTCATGCTGCTTGGTATCCAGTGACCCTCAGTAAGTTGATCCTGTTGATTTTCCTATGGTCACACCCCTAAGTGATTTGCTGGTCATTTATTCATTGTCGAGCATATATTAATGTAGCTATTAAAATCAGCAACTGAAAGATTTCACACAACCAATTAACAATAATATTCAATTATATATAACAACATTTACAGACAAGACCTTCGTAAGGACAAAAAGCAAGAAATTTGAGGATAAAAATGGTATTTTCTCTGACTCATTCACATCACATTTGTTTCGTTTAAATTTATCAACATGTCCTTAGTGTTCTGCCAATAAAAACAGGATTCTATGTACCCACAAATTTTGTTTTCTTACATGGTCTTTAACTAATTTTAATTCTGCTCAGATCTATTGTAAGATTATAGTCCGTATTAAAGATTTTAGCCTCTGTCATACCTGCTTTTATTTTCTAAAAAGTTCCTTCTTCCCAGGACTTTTCTTAAAGCCTGTAACACGAAGGTTATTTTACAATACTTGATATGTTAAAATGATTTAAATAATAACATTTTAATACCTGAGAAGGTATGTAAACAGTTACTTGACAAATTGGTTTATTATGTCAGATGTACTGAGGTACAGTCAAAGATTTGTCCATACTGTCCATTTGGATCAATTCATTACAACTGTGCATTGAGGCAGTACAGGGTAAAACAATAACAATGTGCAGAGAGTGCAATTAGACAATAAGATGCAAGATCACAATAAGGTACAACCGGTGAACACTTTATTAGGTACAAGAGTAGAACCTGATATGGTTTTCTGCTGCTTTAGCCCATCCACTT
Source organism: Hypanus sabinus (assembly GCF_030144855.1). Taxonomy (NCBI): domain Eukaryota; kingdom Metazoa; phylum Chordata; class Chondrichthyes; order Myliobatiformes; family Dasyatidae; genus Hypanus; species Hypanus sabinus. The sequence continues at coordinate 24,383,113 of NC_082714.1, read as the reverse complement.
CAAGGTTTGACGTGTTGATAGAGATGCTCTTCTGTATACTACTGTTGTAACACATGGTTATTTGAGTTAATGTCTCCTTCCTGTCAGCTTGAACCAGTCTGGCCTTTCTTCTTTGATCACTCTTATTAACAAGGTGTCTTTGCCCACAGAAGTGCTGATAACTTTTTTTTTTGTTTTGCACACCATTCTCTGAAAACTCCAGAGACTGTTGTGCATGAAAATCACAGGAGACGAGCAGCTTCTGGTTTCTCAAACCATGCCATTTGGCACCAACAATTATTCCATGGTCAAAGCCACTTAGATTACATTTCTTCCCCATTCTGATGTTTGATCTGAACAACAATTGAACCTCTTGACCATGTCTGCATGTTTTTTTTTGCATTGAGCTTCTGCCATGTAATTGGCTGATTAGATGTTTGCATTAATGACCAGGTGCACCGATTAAAGTGGCCACTGAGTGTAGATTGTGAGGTGAAGAGTTCACTTATCATATTAGGAAAACATTTAATAGTTTTATAACTGCACGGTTGAAGCTGACCTTGAATCTGGAGCATCTTCTGCCTGACTTGGGTGGGAAGAGGAGAGAATATCCTTGGTGGGTGTGATCTTTGATTATGTTGGCTACTTTACCGAGACAGTGAGAAGTGTAAATAAATTCCATGGAGGGGAGGGTGGTTTCTGTGAAGTGCTGAGCTGTGTCCACAACTCTTTATGGTTTCTTGTGGTCAATGACAGACCAGTTTCCATACCAAACCGTGATGCATCTATATAGAATGCTTTCTATGGTATATCGATTTAAATTTGGTAGGGTCAAAGGGACATGTCAAATTTCTTTAGCCTGCAGAGGAAGTAAAGGCACTGGTGTGCTTTCTTGGCTGTGGCAAAAATATGGTTGGATCAGGACAGAGTATTGGTGAAGTTCTGGATGTAGTCATAAGACATATGACATAGGAAAAGAACTAGGTCATTTGGCCCATAGAGCCTGCTCTGCCATTCCATCATGGCTGGTTTATTATACTTTTCAACACCATTCTCCTGCTTTCTTCCCGTAACAGTTGATACCATTATTAACCAAAAACCTATTAATCTCCACTTTAAATATACCCAGCAACCTGGTCTTCACATCTATTATTGACAATGAATTCCACAGGTTCACCACCCTCTAACTAAATAAATTCTTCCTCATTAATTTAGAGGGTCATAAAGAAATATCCCCCTATTCTGAGGCTGTGCCCTTTGGTTATAGACTTTCTGCCCACATTGGAAATATCCTCTCCATATTCATTCTATCTAGGGCTTTCAGTATTCAATAGGTTTCAATGAGATCCCGCCACATTCTTCTTGATTTCAGTGAGTACAGACACAGAACCATCAAATGTTCCTCATACTTTAATAATTTCATTCCCGGGATCGTTCTCATGAATATCCTTTGTACTCTCTCCGATGCCAACATATCCTTTCTTAAATAAGAATCTAAAACTGCTCATAATACTCAAGTGCAGTGTGACCAATGCCTTATAAAGTCTCAGCATTAAGGCATGTGATGTTTTTCTTAGTTACTGGGATGATAGTGGTCTTAAAACAGGTGGGAACCTCCAATTGAAGCAGGAGAGTTTAAATCACTGCAGATACTCCTGCTTATTTATGAGTTTTCATAAATTCTTGTATTGGGAAGGGTGACCAAAATCTAGGACAGTGATGGATGATGTCTAAGCAGGATCAGAGGAGAGAGGTTTAATGAGGGAATTCTAGAGCACAGATTCAAAGCAATCTCTTCCCACCTATGAACAAGGGGGGGATAAGACAGTGTCAAGGTATGCAGAAGTGAGTTCGGTGGGGCAGGAGCAAGCTGAGACAATTGGTCTACCTGGACAGGCAGGTTTGTGGATCTTGGGTAGGAGGTAGAAACGGGAAGTGCGGGGTGTGGGAACTATGAGGTTGGTGGCAGTGGATGGGAGATCCCCAGAGCTGATAAGGTTGGTGATCGTATAGGAGACAATGGCCTAGTGCTCCTTGGTGGGGTCATGATCTAGCAGAATTAGTTCTTACTCTCAATAATTTCTCCTTTGGTTCCTCCCACTTCCTCCAAACCAAGGGTGTAGCCATGGGCACCTGTATGGGTCCCAGTTATGCCTGCCTTTTTGTTGGCTTTGTGGAACAGTCCATGTTCCAAGTCTATACAGGTATCCGTCCCCTTCTTTTCCTTCGCTACATCGACCACTGCATTGGCGCTGCCTCCTGCATGCATGCTGAGCTCGTTGACTTCATTAACTTTGCCTCCACCTTTCACCCTGCCCTCAAATTTACCTGGTCCATTTCCGACACCTCCCTCCCCTTTCTTGATCTTTCTGTCTCCATCTCTGGAGACAGCTTATCTACTGATATCTACTATAAGCCTACAGACTCTCACAGCTACCTGGACTATTCATCTTCCCACCCTGTCTCTTGCAAAAATGCTATCCCCTTCTCACAATTCCTCCGTCTCCGCTGCATCTGCTCTCAGGATGAGGCTTTTCATTCCAGGACGAAGGAGATGTCTTCCTTTTTTAAACAAAGGGGCTTCCCTTCTTCCACCATTAACTCTGTTTTCAAACACATCTCTCCCATTTCCCGCACATCTGCCCTCACCCCATCCACCCGCCACCCCACTCGGGATATGGTTCCCCTTGTCCTCACCTACCACCCCACCAGCCTCCAGGTCCAATGTATAATTCTCCATAACGTCCACCACCTCCAACGGGATCCCACCACCAAGCATATATTTCCCTCCCCCCCCCCCCCACCTTTTCTGCTTTCTGCAGGGATCACTCCCTATGCGTCTCCCTTATCCACTCATCCCCCCATCCCTTCCCACTGATCTCCCTCCTGGCACATATCCTTGTAAGTGGAACAAGTGCTACACCTGCCCTTACAGTTCCTCCCTCACCACCATTCAGGGCCCCAGACAGCCCTTCCAGATGAGGCGACACTTCACCTGTGAGTCGGCTGGTGTGATATACTGCGTCCGGTGCTCCTGGTGTGGCCTTTTATATATTGGTGAGACCCGACGCAAACTGGGAGACCGTTTCGCTGAACACCTACGCTCGGTCCATCAGAGAAAGCAGGATCTCCCAGTGGCCATACATTTTAATTCCACGTCCCATTCCCATTCTGATATGTCTATCCACGGCCTCCTCTACTGTTAAGATGAATCCAAACTCAGGTTCCCCCACTACTTTCAAAGCTCTTACTATCTTTACTTTCAGTTAGTCCTGACGAAGGGTCTCGCCCCAAAACGTCAACAGTGCTTCTCCTTTTTGAGTATAGGAGTTGGGATGTTATGTTAAAATTGTACAAGGCATTGCTGAGGCCAAAATTGGAGTATTGCGTACAGTTCTGGTTACCGAATTATAGGAAAGATGTCAACAAGATAGAGGGAGTACAGAGGAGATTTACTAGAATGTTACCTGGGTTTCAGCACCTCAGTTACAGTGAAAGGTTGAACAAGTTAGATCTTTATTCTTTGGAGCGTAGAAGGTTGAGGGGGGACTTGATAGAGGTATTTAAAATTATGAGGGGGATAGATAGAGTTGACGTGAATGGGCTTTTTCCATTGAGAGTAGGGGAGATTCAGACAAGAGGACATGAGTTGAGAGTTAAGGGGCAAAAGTTTAGGATAACATGAGGGGGAACTTCTTCACTCAGAGAGTGGTAGCTGAATGGAACAAGCTTCTAGTAGAAGTGGTAAAGGCAGGTTTGATTTTGTCATTTAAAAAAAATTGGATAGGTATATGGACAGGAAAGGAATGGAGGGTTATGAGCTGAGTGCAAGTCAGTGGGACTAGGTGAGAGTAAGCATTCGGCACGGAGTAGAAGGGCTGAGATGGCCTGTTTCTGTGCTGTAGTTGCGGTGCAGGCTCGAAGGGCCGAATGGTCTACTTCTGCACCTATTGTCTATTGAAATTGTTATATGGTTATTTCCCCATGTACTGTGCTTGCAAAAGCAATGAACTGTTTATTAACCATAGTTAATAAATGGTGTAGGGGTAGTTTTGTAGTCTGGAACTTCAGTAGTTCATGTTTTAAGAGACTTGTTGGAATGAGTAACAAGCTGTGTTATCAACACTAGGAAACTATTCCAGACAGTCTTCATTCTCTTTTGTTTTTAAAAGGTTTGTGTTTAGGTCAATAGGCCAATTTACCAGAGAATGAGTTGCTGTAATGTGGAATTTTAAGGACCTTTCAGCAATTGTGGTATTAGGTGACTCTGTAAAACTTTTGTTGGAGTTTATTAGGTCATTTCCCTAAGCTTAATGCTTTAAGAATTTCTGAAGATTTTGATTTTGTCAAAGCTTCTCTACCCTTTCCTTTTTTAAAAAAAAAATCAGCGAACTTGGTCAGTGGCCTTTCAACCAACATCTCCTAATTTTTCTGGCAAAAAAATTGCAAAAATGATCATTAGCCCATGACTCTTTCTGAAATTTGATTGCCTGGGTAAGTGGAAGTGCATTAGCTGTTCTTCACAGGCTATTTATATAAATCTGAGCTGGTCAGCAGTAGAAACAATATTTATTCATACCTGTACATCTAGTTGGAGGTGTTCACAATTGCAGCCCACTTGTAAGAAGAAAAGCAGTCCACAAAGTTTTAGAAGCATACTTCACAAGAGAGTTTCAGTTGATAAAAGGAGAAAATGACATGATCTTGTTGGTAATGAATGTTCTAATGTTGAAACAGCTGCAGTGACTCAATAGAAAAACAATAAGCATTGTTCATGCACATCAGAAGGAGCAAGTTCATTCTTCTCTTCCATCACTCTTTATGATTTAACTGTGAATAATTACTTGTAAAAATAGTACCTTTCAGCTATTTGAGGTTTTATTAAGACTTGAGTATTCTATAGATTCTTACTTAGAGAAAAACATATGCAATTTTATTGTGCCTTTTTGGCATTCATGCAATATCCCAAATCTAAATAATTTTTACAGTGCAGTCATTGTTTCATTGCTATCCAAAGGTGTCAATTAGCACATCTAAAAACCAAATAAATAGCAAATGAATGAATTAATTTTCTAAAATGTTCTTTTTCTGAGGGGAAGGGGGACTAACTTAATTTAAGGGGTGTTTTTTTTTTCCCTTTGGTTGCTAGTATTTAATGTGTACAAGGTTATTTGGTCACTTATGCTCTCATCCAGCAAATCCATTGACATCAACTGATGGTTACTCTTCTCGTATGCATTTAAAGCAGGGGTTCCCTACTTCTTTTTATTGACATGGACCCCAGCTGCTAACTGAGGGCTCTGTTAAACCCCAGGTTGGGAACCCCTAGTTTAGAGGAATCAGGCAAAGGTAATTATTTTCTCATAGTACATCTTGGCATTATTATAAAAGCTTGGTTAAATTGAAAACTGTAATTTTGAAATAAAATGGATATAATTCTGACTTTAGCAAATCTACACCATGATAGAAGAATGTCTACATCATATTGCATCCTTAGGCATGATAATTTCACTGCAGTTCTCTGTCTTGACAATAGAAAATCTGTAATCTAACGGATCTACAGAAAGTTGTAAAATCAGCCAGTTCCATCATGGGTACTAACCTCTGTGGTATCCAAGGTATCTTCAAGGAACAGTGCCTCAAAAGGGTGGCATCCATCATTAGGGACCCCCACCAACACACACGGGACATGCCCTCTTCTCATTGTTATCAGCGTGTGTATGTGTATATGTATACTGTATGCATCTTCTTCCTATATTTATCATTTATTGCATTGTAGTGCTGCAGCTAAATTAACAAATTTCACAGCATATGCCAGTGATATTAAACCTGATTCTTATTCTAAAAGCAAAAATACTGCTTTCTGGTTTTTGAGGGCTTGTGAACACACAAGAATTGGGTTATTGGAGCAATTTTAGTAATTCAAAGTTCAAACTATACCTTTGAAGCAGTTATATAATGAAGTGTAAGATATTTGTGACTGCAGATGAAAATAATAAAAAATATTTCTGTTTGTGACACATGCCTTAAGGATCAAGCATTATCTTTGTGGCAATATATATTTTCATAGCAAGGAGGCTGTGCTTGCCAGGAATGATTAGATTGCATTTTTGGCTGGTGAAGTCCTGAAAGTTCAAAAGCACATGTTGTTTTCAGTTGATGAACAATTACAAAGTATGACTGATTATTTTTTTTCCCCCAAAAGTTGATGAACTGAATCAGCCATGTGTTTTGCAGACGGTCAGAAACAGACAGAATGTGGATTGCTTTAAGATATGTCATGCTTACTCCCACTCGTTTTCTTGAAGCTCCTAACATCAATTTCGTACCTAAATTCAGTTTCTTTCTTAAATTCCTTGCAGTTTTAAAACATTTAATCACCTAGGACTTCTTATTATACTATTTATTTTAATGTTGCCAGTCTTTGTGGTGGTTTTATCCTTGCATCCAAGCCTTTGCCCAGATTCCTTAAGTAAATTCAATAAAGGAGCAACTCTTGCAATCTAGTCATTTATCTTCAACAAAATGCACTCTTGCTTTTGTAGTAGTTTGTTTTCTTCTTAAGAAGTCCCTTATGTTTGAGAATAACTTGCTTCCACTGTAGTTCCTGATGGGGGGGATAAATAGTCCAATGTGGGATCTACAAGCTATGCCAGAAGTGTGACATAGAACATAGTAATCTACAGCACATCATAGGCCCTTAGGCCCACAATGTTGTGCTGACCATGTAACCTACTTCAGAAACAACTTAGAATTTCCCTAGCACATAGCCCTCTATTTTTCTAAGCTTCATGTACCTATCTAAGAGGCTCTATCTAAGACCCTATTGTATCCGCTTCCACCACCGCCACCGGCAGCCCATTCCACACACCCACCACTCTTTGTGTGGAAAAACATACCCCAGATATCCCCTCAGTACCTATTCCCAAGCACCTTAAAGCTATGCCCCCTCGTGATAGCCATTTCAACCCTGGGAAAAAGCCACACGATCAATGCCTCTCATCATCTTATACAACTCTATCAGGTCACCTCTCATCCTCTGTCTCTCCAAGGAGAAAAGGCCAAGTACACTCAACCTATTCTCATATGGTATGCCCTCCAATCCAGGCAACATCGTTGAAAATCTTCTCTGCACTCTCTCTGTAGTATCCACCTCCTTCCTGTAGTGAGGTGACCAGAACTGAACACAGTACTCCAAGTGGAGTCTGACCAAGGTCTTGTATAGCTGTAACATTCCCTCACGGCTCTTGAACTCAATCCCACGATTGATGAATGCCAACACACTGCACACCTTCTTAACAACACTTGTCAACCTGCGCAGCAGCTTTGAGTGTCCTATGGACACGGACTCCAAGATCTCTCAGATCCTCCACACTGTCAAGAGTCTTACCATTAATATTATATCCTGTCTTCAAATTTGACCTACCAAAATGAACCACTTCACACTTATCTGGGTTGAAGTTCATCTGCCACTTCTCAGCCCAGTTCTGTATCCTGTTGATGTCCTGCTGTAACCTCTGACAACCCTCCAGTCTATCCACCTTTGTGTCATCAGCAAGCTTACGAACTCACCCTTCTACTTCATCCAGGTCATTTATAAAAATTGCAAAGAGGAAGGGTCCCAGTACAGATCCCTGTGGAACACCACTGGTCACTGACCTCCATGCAAAATACGAACCAGCTACAACCACCCTTTGCCTTCTGTGGGCAAGCCAATTCTGGATCCATGAAGCAAGGTCTCCTTGGATCCCATGCCTTCTTACTTTCTGAAGGAGCCTTGCATGGGGAACCTTATCAAATGCCTTGCTGAAATTCATGTACACCACATCCACTGCTCTACCTTCATCAATGTGTTTTGTTACATCCTCAATCAGGCATGTAAGGCATGAACTGCCATGCTGACTATCCCGAATCAGATGATGCCTCTCCAAATGCTCATAAATCCTGCTTCTCAGATACTTCTTCAACAACTTGCCCACCACTGAAGTCAGACTCACTGTCTATAATTTCCTGGGTTATCTCTTCTCCATTTCTTGAACAAAGGAACAACATTTGCAGCCCTCCAATCCTCTGGTATTTCTCCTGTCCCTATTGATGATGCAAAAGTCATCGCAAGAGGCTCAGCAATCCCCTCCCTCACTTCCCACAGTAGCTGAGGGTATATCTCATTCTGTCCTGGTGCCTTATCTAACTTAATGCTTTTCAAAAGCTCCAGCATATCCTCTTCCTTTATGTCTAAGCATTTCAGTCCACTGTAAGTCATCCCCACAATTGCCAAGAACTTTTCCCTGGTGAATACTGAAGCAAAGTATTCATTAAATACCTCTGCTACCTCCTCTGACTCCATGCACACGTTTCCACTATTGCACCTGATTGCTCCTATCCTCACACAGCTCATCCTCTTGCTCGTCACAAACTTATAGAATGCCTTGGGGTTTTCCTTAATCCTGCTCACCTAGGCCTTCTCATGGCCCCTTCTAGCTCTCCTAATTCCATCCTCAAGATCCTTCCTAGCAATCTTGTAACTTTCTAGAGCTCTAACAGTACCTAGTTTCTTGAACCAGGGGAAGCTGGCTAGGTTGATTGGATTCTTGTAAAGACCAGCTTTGTTTTTTGGCCTCCAGGTGTTCCACTGAAGAGATGGTGCTCGCTCCTCCTCTCTCCTGAATTGTTACTGCTTGTTAAGTGGTCTTGAGTCAGTGACTGCCATGAGCTGGGTTGTTCTTTCTGAGGAGGGTTTGAGCATTTTCTCTGTGTCTGGAATGTGGATGTTGCTGAGAGTGAACAGAGCCTTGGTGCTTAGGATGTTGACCTGAGAGAAAGCTGATATTGGTTTGCCAGCCCTATCTGTGGAGCATTGGTGCACCTCTGAGTGGTACAAGACGTTAGTGTGGCTGCGCTTGAGTACTGCTTACAGTTTTGGTAGGAAAACTTCCCATCATTAAGATGGAAAGAGTGAAATAATAAAATACTTTATTCATCCCAAGTGGGAAATGGAGGATTTATGAGGATGTTGCAGATTTTGAGGGCCTGAGTTATAGGGACAGGTTGAGCCAACTGGGAACTTTATTCCTTGAAATGTAGGGGATTCAGGAGTGACCTTGGGGGTGGATTTTAAAGCATAAGGACATAGAAGGGGAAGGGAACTGAAAACGAGAGGGCATAGGTGTAATGTGAGAAATTTAAAAGGGGCCTGAGGGGCAAATTCTTCATCCAGAAGGGGATTTGTATATGAAATCTGCTGCCAAAGTAGCTGATGCAGGTAAAATAACATGAGTTAAAAGCCATCTGGATAAGTACATGAATAAAAAAGATTTGGAAGGATAGGGAGCAAACGTAGGTAAATAAGACTGAGTTAGATGGGCACCTTGACCAAAGTTGAGCTGGAGGTGCTATTCTGTGATGCATCACTCTATGACTACCCAAAAATTTAAGGTGTGGAATAAAATTCACTCACAGTATTTTGAGAAAGTAACTCAACTCCCTTTATCACACTTAACTTTCTTGACATAGCTGCATATTTTACAGAAAATCATCATTCACCCCCCAATAGGATTGTTTTCATGTTAGTTAAATAGTGGCAAACTAGCCTATACATATCAGATAAAATTTATTTTTTTATGTATATCTGTACTTTGTAAAACAGGTCCAACTTTACAGAAATGGGCGAATTATTAAGTATTTCCAGAATTTAGTTGATAGCATGCAAACAACTTTTTACCTTGTACCCTATTTAAAAAGCTTCATGCATTCGATATGCTGTTTATTGCGGTTCTTGTTTCAGATTCAACTTCTGTCAATGTCCCAAATCTTCAGAAATTAGATCCAGTATTTGTTCTGAAGTATGTGCTTCAAAGTGCCACACGTGCACGTAATGATAGAAACAATAATATCTCTTTCATGTAACCCACAATGAAACTGTAGTCTTATTGTGGTTAATGGTAAGAAATAATTTGCAACCAGACAATGGAGAAACAGTTATCAGGGTTGAGTTATGGACATCTTATAAATGAGGTTTTGTACTGCAAGTCACATTCAACCATTAAATGTCTTTTTTATTATCAGAAACTTTTTGATGCTGAAACGTATTTGAAGCTGCTTTATATTCTCCCTTTGATTGTTACCCATCTGTGCTTTGTGGTTTAAAAGACATTTGTTTTTAACTGTATATTTTGGCATGGAGTATGTGTTTTGAAATCTGGACTGTAAATCACATTGCTGTGTAAAATACTCTTCTATTTTGGTTGCTGTTTTGTTTGTTTAAAGACAATCTAATGCAGGGATAAGATCTAAACCATCTGATTTAATAGTTCATATGAATAAAACTTTTACACTAACTGGTTAACTCTTTTACAACATTTTGGCAGGAGAAGCATTGGCAGGGAATTAACTATCTATATTGTCCACTTGTACAACTTTGTTTCTATGTTGTTATTGGCTGAGTTTGGAATATGAAGGGCTGCAAAATCAGCCTTCAGGCAATGAATGACGTCAAGGGATGAAAAGCTACTTTGACGATCCAATTTTCCAAGTATGATCACAAATTAAAGGGGTATGGTACTTTAAAATAAAATGTGCAACAGCTTAATTTCTCTCAAAATACTTTACTGTTAATTTGATGCCCATTCTTTCATTGGTTGTACTAGTGCTAAATTCTTCACAATATTTCCTTCCATATAATCAGAATCAGGTTTAATATTACTGGCATATGTTGTGAAATTTGTTAACTTTGCAGCAGAAGTGCAATGCAATACATGATAAATAAAAAAGTTACAGTAAGTATATGTATTAAGTAGTTAAATTAAGATAAGCAGTGCAAAAAACAGAACTTAAAAAAACGTAGTGAGATAGTGTTCATGAGATCAATGTCCATTTAGAAATCAGATTGCAGAGGGAAAGAAGCTGTTCCTGAATCACTGCGTGTGCCTTCAGGCTTCTACGCCTCTTTCCAGATGTTAACAATGAGAAAGAGGGTATTTGTGCATAAGCACACAATTAGATGGCTATCTTACAGGAATCCTTATTTGCGATCAAGATGGTTTCTGTTTTACAAATATTTACAGATGTTCCTTGATGATTGGTGATAACCAACACATAATCTGCACTCTCTCATCATTCAGTGTGTTACCATTCATTTAAATTGTTATATGCAACTTGACATATTGGGAGCAGGAATAGGCCACTTGAATCTTTAAGCATGTGACTTCATTTAGTAAAATTGCAGCTGGTCTGCTTGTAACCTCATCGCTACATTCCTATGTGCTATGTAGTAACCTTTCACCCCCTTGCTTATCAATTATCTATCTACTTCTGCTTTAAAACAAACAGACATTGCCTTTCCAGAAAGAGTTCCATGCTCACAGTCTTCCAAGAGGAAACAAAAATGCATCATCCCAGTCTTTAAGTGGGTGATATATTTAAACAGTGACTCATGATTCTTGATTTTCCCACGAGGAAACATTGTCTCCATATTTCATCCTGACTTCCTGGAATTTTTTACAATTTCAAATAAGCTCCCTCTCAGTGTTCTAAATTCTAAGCCTTGCCTATCCAACCTCTTCACATAGATGAAATATAGATATTTACAATGAATTTTGTTTTTAAATGTTAAATATTGGTTCAGTCACTGTCAGTAATAATGTGTTCCTTTATGGTTTTACTTCACAGTGGACACAATGTTAATGCTCAAGTTGTGTGGCTCTCTACAATCAGTAGAAGATGTGGGATGTTCTCAAGAAACAATTATCCAATTGTTTCAAGTAGATGGAAAGGAAAGGGAAATTGTCAGCTCATCAGTCTCTAATTCTCAATTTCTTTTTCCAATCTATCACTATTTTACATATAAAATTATTTTATTTGCCTGTCATTATCTCACTGACATTCACTTAAAATGGTTCTGTTCTGCTTGGTAAGTCAATGTCACCTCATCTGTGTATAATTTTACGACTTTCTCTTCCTTCCCTCCACACCAACCAAGCAACCACCTCTTAATTTCACTGGCAATGTTGTGGCTTTTGCTCATTATAACATGCACGTGTAACAAATTTAGGAACCTTTCCATTTTATTCATGAAAATACAAGTAAAGCAAGCTGAAAAGTTTTGTAATAAGCTCTCCACATGTCAGAGTTAAATTATTGCTGTATTTGGGATTTGGGTGGGTAGAAGTTTGGGTGTGCTAGGAAAAGGGGTTATTATGAGTTCCTACTAAAGGGTGCAGTCTAGTCCGTGATGTGGGCAGGTGTGGACAGTGTGTGACACTCTTATAGCTCGCACCGTCAGAGTTCAGTGTTCAATTCCGCCATCCTCTGTAAGAACGTTTGTATGTTCTTCTCGTGTGTGCATAGACTTCCTCTGGGTGTTCTGGTTTCCTCCCACAGTCCAAAGATGTACCGAATAGTTGGTTAAATGGTCATTGTAACTTGTCTCAAATTAGGTTGGGTTGTGCATTTCACTGGGCTGGAAGGGCCTGTCTCGCACAGTATCTCATAAAATTTAAAAAATTCCAGCATCTATGATCAAAACTGCTGAAAATATCACTCGAGGCAGATAATAGCATGTTGCGTTATTTCAGTGCAGTGATTGTGGAAACAGTAGTAAAACTATTGAAAAGGAGAGAGAAGAGAATGATGCCACGAACAAAAGTTTATAGCTATAAAATGCCATACCTGTCATCTATTAATAGATTTGGCAATTTGAGAACAAATAATTAGAAGTGTGAAGTAAGATTTGAGCTCAGATCCAACACTTTTCCTTCACTAGTACGGAAGGTGGGTGGAGCTTATATCCTATAGGCCTCACACAATGCAAAGAAAAATAATTTACCTGCTATTTTTGCAGTTCACTTCTCATGTGAGCTGCTTCTCTTCGGTAGACACAGAAACCCAAAAAAGCTACTATTACCTGACAAAGTCTGTCATTAACTTTGTGTAATGACTAATTTAACAGAAGGAATGTGTATGCTGTATTTATTTTCAGTATGTTTATTGCAATGGCCACTAAGTGCTTCTGAAAATATGAACACTGATCATATAAGGACTGTATTCATTTGCTAGCCAATTTCAATGATCTAAGTCAGATGAACTGCATAATTTATTGTGTAAGAAAAATAACTTTTACTAATAGAAATTATTATCTTCTATTTGCAGTTAACTGCTTAATCTCACCATGTTCTAACAATGTTGGATGTTTCTACATGTAAACATTGAACTACAAACGTGGCCTTAGAAGAAAAAAGTGGGCCATCTACTTGAAGTAAGTTTATTTTTAAACTAAGGATGCTTGCCATGATGTACATCATGGGTAAAACCCTCCCAACCATTGAGCATGTCTACATGAAATGTTGCTGTAGAAAAGCAGCATTCATCGTCAAAGATCCTCACCACCCAGCCCATGCTGTTGCTGTTGCCATCAGATAGAAGGTACAGGTGCCTCAGAGCTCGCACCCCGAGGTTCAAGAACAGTTACTCCCTCTCAACCATCAGGCTCTTGAACAAAAGGGGATAGTTACACTTATTTAAGGACTCTGCTATATTTATTGCTATTTATTTATATCTGCATTTGCAAAGTTTGTTTACTGTTTATAGTTCCTAATGTTTACAATTTAGTTGCTGTTCTATAGATTTGCTAAGAATGCCTGCAGAAAAAAGAATCTCAGGGTTGTATGTGGTGGCACGTATGTGCTCTGATAATACATTTTAACTTGAACTTGTGTTTCTTTGATTTTTTTTGGTGGGGGAAGGAAGTTGCAACACTCAAAGTTGTGGACCAATTAATATAAATCAGTAAGAAAACTATGGTATAGTGAAATGTATCACTTTAAGTTGATTTTTTTTAACTCAGTAGTGTATGGTGCAAGTACCTTCTGATCTTTGAAATAAATGCCTTACATGGCCTTGAGGTATAGAACATAGAATAGTACAGCACATTACAGGCCCTCCGGCCCACAATGTTATGCTGACCCTCAAACCCTGCCTCACATATAACCCCCCACCTTAAATTCCTCCATATACTTGTCTAGTAGTCTCTTAAACTTCACTAGTGTGTCTGCCTCCACCACTGACTCAGGCAGTGCATTCCACGCACCAACCACTCTCTGAGTGAAAAACCTCCCTGTAATATCCCCCTTGAACTTCCCTCCCCTTAAGCCATGTCCTCTTGTACTGAGCAGTGGGGAAGAGACGCTGGCTGTCCACTCTGTCTATTCCTCCTTTACATTTATCTCTCTATTTCACATTTAAAAACAAAATTCATTGTAAATATCTATATTTCATCTATGTGAAGAGGTTGGATAGGCAAGGCTTAGAATTTAGAACACTGAGAGGGATCCAGTGAACAGAACAGAAACATCTCATGATCATTTTTAAATCAACGTCATTTCCTATGGTGACAAAGGGGAAATTAGTTATTTTTAGATTCTTTGTTGAAGGAACACATTCAACCCATGTTATTGTTTCCAGTTAGAATCCAGCTAGCTAGTGTTGCTTTGGATATACCTGTATCAGTCAAATGAAGGAAGGCTGATTCTCCACTTGATGGCCATTTTATTAGGAACCCCTGTAGACCTTGTTAATCAGAATCAGGTTTCATATCACTGGCATGTGTCATGATGTTGTGAAATTTAAGTTTATGGTAGCAATACCATGAAATACAGGCAGTCCCCAGGTTATGTACGAGTACTGTTCTTGAGTCCATCTTTAAGTCGGATTTGTACATACTTCGGAACAAGTACATCCAGTATTATTTAGCGTCAGTCAAACGTTTGTCTTAGTATATAGTATATATTTTACCTTTCTATGCATATAAAACACTTAAGAAACATATGTATTCCAATAATTAAACCACTGCATTGCTTAGTAATAATTGTAGCTTTCATCGGGTCAGGGCCTTTCAGATGCTCCATTATTCTCACTTTATCCTTTAAAATTGTTCCGATCGTTGACCGACTGTAGCCTAACGCTTTTCCAATAACTGATGGCATTTCACCTCTTTCCAAACGCTTTATTATTTCCACTTTATTTTCATTTACGATCGCTTCCCGTCAATGGAACAGAAACACTGCCGGCGGCGGATCCCGAACTGCGCCAGCTCCCAAGGTCTGCTGGGTCCTAAGGTCCACTGCACTGAGACAGGCCAAATGGGACAAGTGGGGGCTGTGCTGGGTTTGGGTATTTGATCCTCCACAATATTCTGCGTGGGAATTTAAACTGGAGGTGGCTGTGTTTTTTTTTTAAGCGGTCGAGTTGTGAGCTCGAAATCAACCCGGCACGGATGGTACGGGAGTCACTGGATCCACGTCAACCCAGCATGGGAGTGGACTGTCAATGGATCGAACTCGCAAACCTCCGTTCTCCAGCCTGGCGCTGATCTCACTGCGCCACCAGCCGACCGGAACCGGGGGGGCGGGGTGGTGTCAGGGTCAATCTTACTAAGAACAATTTAAGCCAAATACAAAGTTAAACACTCAAAACAGTGTCAATGGCAACGACTTAAAATGGCGGATGGCATCGCGATCTGACTTAAAGTGGCGGACAGCGTTCTCCTTCCTTGGTTCATAAGTACGAGTCGTCCATAAGTTGGACGTTCGTAACTCAGGGACTACCTGTACACGATAAATACATGTAGAGAAAAAAAAATACTTTAAGTATAGATATGCCTATTAACTAGTTAAGTTAAAATAAGTAGTGCAATAAAAACAGAAATAAAAAAATGTAATGAGGTGATGTTATTGGGTTCAATGTCCATTTAGAAATCGGATGCAGAGGGGAAGAAGTTGCTCCTGAATCGCTGTACCTCCTTTCCTATGGTAACAATGAGAAGAGGGCATGTGGTGGGGGTCCTTAATGATGGATGTTGCCTTCCTAAGGCACTGCTCCTTGAAGATGCAAACAAGAGAAAATCTGCAGATGCTGGAAATCCAAGCAACACACAAGAAATGCTGGAGGAACTCAGCAGGCCAGGCAGCATCTATGGAAAAAAAGTACAATGTTTCGGGCCAAAACCCTTTGGCAGGATGGGCCCAGAATGTCAACTGTCCTGATTTCATAGATGCTGCCTGACCTGCTGAGTTCCTCCAGCATTTTGTGTGTGTTACTCCTTGAAGATGTCTTGGATACAATAGAGGCTACTACCCGTGATGGACTGACTCATTTTACAACTTTCTTCAACTTGCTTCTATCTTGTGCAGTAGCCCACCCCTCCCCCCATACCAGAAGGTGACGCAACTAGTCAGAATGCTCTCCACGATACATTTGTATAAGGTTTTAAGTATTTTAGTTGACAATCCAAATCTCCTCAAACTCCTAATGAAATATGGCTGCTGTCTTACCTTCTTTATAGCTACATTAATTTGTTGCAACAAGGTTAGGACCTCAGAGATATTGACCCAGAGATATTCAGGAATGTGAAATTGCTCACTCTCTCCACTTCTGATCCCTCTGAGGGTTGGTTTGTTTTCCTTCATCTTGCCCATTCTGAAGTTGATAATCAGCTCTTTGGTCTTGCTGACGTTGAGTGCAAGTCTGGTGCTGCAACATCACTCAACTAACTGAACATATCAACTCAACATATCTCGCTCCTGCACAGCTTTTGTCACCATCTGATATTCTGCCAACAATGGGTATATCGTCAGCAAATTTATAAATGGCATTTGAGCTATGCCTAGCCACACAGTCGTGGATGTAGAGAGAGTAGAGCAGTGAGCCAGTGCACATCCCTGTGGTGTCCCAGTGTTGATTGTTAGCGAGGTGGAGATGTTATTTCCAATCCTCACAGATTGTGATCTTCCAGTTCATGCAAATATCTAATCAGTCAAGGGGTTCATTTGTTGTTCAGACTGAACATCAGAATGGGGTAAAAGTGTGATCTAAGTGACTTTGACCGTGGAATGATTGTTAGTGCCAGACAGGATGGTTTGAGTATCTCAGAAGCTGCTGATCTGCTGGGACTTCTACACAAAAATGTCTGGAGTTTACAAAGTACGGTGTGAAAACAACAAAAAACAGGCCCAGTGAGCGACAGTTCTGTGGGTAAAATGCCTTGTTGAGGAGAGAGGTCAGAGGAGAAGGGCCAGGCTGATTTAAGCTGACAGGAACTCAAATAACCACACGTTAGAGCAGTCGTATGTAAAAGGGCATCTCTGAATGCACATGCCAAACTTTGAAGTGAATGGCTAACAGTATCTGAAGACCATGAACATACACTTAGTGGCCGCTTTATTAGGTATAGAAAATACCTAATAAAGTGGTCACTGTGTGTATGTTGTTTGGTATTGTGTCTGGTATTGATGGCTGATAAGGAAAAAAAGAAGTAAAAGAAGGCTTGCAATAAAATGAGCAACGTGCGGAGATATTCATGTGGAGATGATGAATATCCTGAAAATTTTCCACTTTTCAATTTAAGTGGATAGGATAGTGGCTGCAGGCCATATTTCACTGCATCTCTAAACTTTTTGTAGCCAACATGATATTTCTGCTTTGTAGAGATCAGAGATAATGCAAATAATCTTCATGGTTTGGAGAGGAAATAAGGCAGGCACAATTTCTGGATAGTTGCATCTCTGTACTACTAATATTGATCCAAAGAAATGCCTATTCACAGTTTAATAATTTACATTAAAATCAATATTAAAAATGAATGCCTGTATTTCAAGGCTTACACCTTTAAGAAAAGATAATCTATGGAACTTCTGTCCAGCAGGTGTTTGGAAGATGAGCTGGAACTTAAATTTCATTCTGGAAGTACACAGTCATGGGCTTTGCACATTTGGAATTGAACACCAGGGCTCTTTTGGGAGTGGGTCGATGGGTTTTATGGTGTAGGAAGCCTCCTACTATCCTGGCACATAAGCAGTGGTATAATCATAGTTACATCTTCCTGAAGCTCCTATCATCTTTCAATTGCTGATTTTTCTGAATCCTGGGAATCCCGTTCTGTTATTCTAAGTAGGTGCTGAATGAAGATCAGTAATTGCTTTGACGATTTAGAATTTTTTTAAATCTTACATCCACCTCATAATGTGAGGGAGTAAAAATCTTTGTGTTATGACTCAGTCGCTATGTACAGAAATGCGAATTTATAAGTCTAATGGCTTGTAGAAAGAAGCAGTTTTATAGACTGCTGGTCCTGGCTTTAATGCTGTGGTATTGTTTGCCAGATGGAAGCAGCTGAAACAATTTATGGTTGGGGTGACTAGTGTCCCTGATGATCTGCCAGGCTTTCTTTCTTTACCTGCTGCTATAAATGTCCTCAGTGGAGGGAAATTCCTCTCCACAGATGCGCTGGGCTGTCTGTACCGCTCTCTGCAGTGCCCAGCAATCAAGGTTGATGCGGTTCCCATACCAGGCAGTATTACAGCCAGTCATTATGCTCTTAATGGTGCCCCTATTGGATGTCTTGAGGATTTGGGGGCCCATGCCAAACTTCTTCAGTTGCCTGAGGTGTAAGAGGCATTGTTGTGCTTTTTTTTTTGCCACAAAGCTGGTATGTACAGTCCATGTGAGATCATGGGTGATGTGTATACTGAGAAACTTGAAACTACTCGCCCTCTCAATTGCAGACTCATTGATGTTCATCAGAGAAAGCTTGTCTCTGTTCTTCCTGTAATCCACAATCAGCTCTTTTGTTTTTTGGACTTTGAGGGAAAGGTTGTTACCTTGGCACCACTGTGTCAGGCTGTTAACCTCTCCTCTGTAGGCTGTCTTTTAACCTCTAGAAATAGCCGATCAAAGTCGTGTCATCTGTGAATTTGATCAACAGATTAGAACTGTGTGTGGCAGTACACTGTGGGTATAAAGGGAGTAGAGGAGGGTATTCAGGAACAACCCTAGGGCGGGTACCTTTGTTGAGGGGCAGAGGTGAGGGAGCCCATCCTTACCATCTGTCAGTGATCCAACAGGAAGTTTCAGATCCAGCTGCAGAAAATGGGATGCAGGAGGAGGTCTCTGAGCTTCCCGTTAAGTCTGGAGGGGATTATGGTGTTGAATGCTGAAATGTTGTCCAGGATCAGCATTCCAACGTTTGCATCCCTCTTCTTCAGGTAAGAGAGGACAGTGTGTAGTGCTATGGTTATGGCTTCATTGGTAGACCATTTCTGTCAGTAGGCAAACTGTAGGGGTCCAGTGTGGGTGGTAGAATGCTGCAGATGTAGTCTTTAACCAGCCTCTCAAAGCATTTGCTTATAGTTGAGGTGAGTGCAAAAGGACGCCAATCGTTCAGGCATGCTACCTTGGGTACAGGGACAATGATGGATGATTTGAAACAGGAGGTCACTACCCACTGGGAGAGAGAGAGATTAAAAATGTCTTTAAGCATACCAACCAGCTGTTCAGCACACACTTTGAGGACGCGCTCCTGCTGTTGGAATATTCTACGTACCTCAGCCTCTGAGATGACCAATGTGCAGGACTTGTTGGTGGCTCTCCTCATTAGTTCAGTCCTATCAACCTCAAATCGAGCATAAGAAAACATTTTGCTCATCTGGGAGTGAAGTGGTAATGTTGGCTCTACTGCTGCGTTTCCTCTTGAAGTCTGTGATGGTGTGCAGTCCTCGCCACACACTGTGTGTGTCATTGTCACAGAGTTATGACTGGATTTTGTCTGTGTTGCCGTTTTGCCACCTTGATGGCTGCGTAATTCATAGTGACTTCTGTTGAGCTCCTGTTGGTCTCCAGGCGAATGTATGGAAGAACGTATAGGATGCTGTCAACACTCCCTCCAATTTTTTTTTAATACAGCTGCACAGATCAAACATTGCTCTGAAAACTGCTTAGCACTTTAAATGTTGTTTTTTGGTATGTGCATACTATGAATATTTAGAAAGAAAATTGAAAAATCATGTACTTTTGATTACTTATTAAAAAAGATAGAATATATAGAATTTTTCACATCAAACAAACAAGCCGCAACTCACCACACAAGTAACCAATGTCAGGCAGTCAAAACAACTGACAGGCACAAAGGCAAAAGTAAAATGTTTTGACTAGACAGCATCAGCATTCAGTGGGGCTGGTGGTTTATTAACAATGAGCTACCATCTTCCATTCTGTATTTCTTGTTATAATTTGTAACAGTGTTGTATCTTGCAACACTGATAATGTAAATGTGTTGAAGCTGTAATTATTTAGATCTTATATCCGTCTCACAACGTGAGGGAGGAAAAATACTTGTGTTAAGACTCTGTCACAATGTCCAGACATGTGAATTAATAAGCTTAATGGCTTGTAAAAAGAAGCTGTCCTGTAGCTTGTTGGTCCTGGCCTAAATGCTGCGGTACCGTTTGCCAGATGGAAGCAACTGAAACTGTTTATGGCTGGGACGACTGGTATACCTGATGATCTTCCAGACCACCTTTACTCACTTGCTGCTATAAATGCCCTCAATGGAGAGAAGTTCACATCCACAGATGCACTGGGCTGTCCGTACAACTCTCGGCAGTGCCCAGCGACCAAGTTTGGTGCAGTTCCAATAGCAGGCAGTGATACGGCCAGTCAGGATGCTCTCAATGGTGCCCCTGCAGACGGTCTTGAAAATTTGGAGGCTCATGCTGAACTCTTTCAGTTGTCTGAGATGGAAGAGACATTGTTGTGCTTTTTTTTGCCAACAGCTGGTGTGTACATAGCAGATGACATCTTTGGTGATGTGTATACCTAGGAACTTGAAACTACTCAACCTCTTGACTCCCAATTATCTTTATATAAAAGAAAATTCCAGCTGTGTGGGAATAAAGGTGATGAGTGTGGGAACATTTCAGGTATTGTGTGGCCGTGAATCCGCACGGCTTAGAGAAAATGATGGATGTTTTAAAATTCCCTGTTAACCGAAAGCAAGTTAGAGTATACTGGCAACAAAATATGTATTTTGCCAACCTGCCTTATAAGAAATTATTGGCTGAGCCATTTTGTTTAAATTGGAGCCAGCCAGATTAAGTTCGGTTTTCTAAAACGTTTGTCTCTTATCGGCCCTAACCTACATAATTGTTTAAAAATATGCCAAGGAAGCTATTGCTAAATTTGAAATTATCCTTCATCCAGAAATTGCTGCCCTTATAGTTGATTTACAGTAATTTTTTCTTGCAGATCATATTCCTGTGATTATATTGGTAACTCCATGGGTGAATTGTTGGTAATTCATCTGATGTTTTCCATTAGGATCTTTTACTCTGTTGCATATAAATGTGTTTTGGAACAAATTACCTGTAAGTATGTTGTGCTCTGACACTGTTGATAGCAAATTCTTTTGCTTTTGTTTATTAACTTGCTCTTCAATATCCTGTCCTTTTCATTCCCCTTCATGTTAACAATCTCCATTCTTATCCCTATCCTATACTTGTGGATATTCCACTCTCACAATCAACCATGTTTCAGTAGTTCTTTTACACAGAAATAACTGAATGCTCAAATCTGGATTCCGTACTTTTCAAGATTTTTAAAAGAATTTTAAAAAGTCAATTTAAATTTAATAATTGAAAATTGCCACTTCCCACAGATTACATGTATCTATATATTTACACTTACTTTTTGTTAAAATCGACTTGCAGAGGAAAGTATGGTCCTCGAAGTATAAGATCAACTTTAGATTTTTGCTTGTGATTACTTCTGACTTGACTTAATATAGATTTTAAAAAACACATGCATCCAAAAATTTGAATTACTGCACTTAGTGCAGCATAACTGTTTAAGTCAGTGTATGGAAACGTTGAATAATTGTAATCAGGGTTGGTTGAAGAAATACTCCTGATGACATTTATTTAATAGTAAAATCTGTCGTAATTCCCATTGTGAGATTTCTTTGGCCTATTAAGATTTGCAAGAATATGTCATTTCCTGCTTGATGTTGCTGCCTGCCACACTTCCAACAGTGCCCTTAGGTCAGCTGCAGGGTCACCTGCTGCGGTCCGCTGCTCATTGATATTTCGCTCCCTTCATCCTGGTACATCTTGTGGTGGAGCAGAGGCAGTCATGTCTTCCTGCCACCCCCTGCAGCTTCCAGTGGAGTTAGTTGGT
This sequence comes from Hypanus sabinus, assembly GCF_030144855.1. Taxonomy (NCBI): domain Eukaryota; kingdom Metazoa; phylum Chordata; class Chondrichthyes; order Myliobatiformes; family Dasyatidae; genus Hypanus; species Hypanus sabinus. Next base: position 24,361,135 of record NC_082714.1, on the reverse strand, counting down.
CCCCCAATTTCTGTACTTCCTCTTCAACCACAGCCAAAAGCTGCCTTTTTCTGCCTCTTCATCCAACTCTATGGTGGCCCTCCTGAGCTTCACTCCAGTCACTGCCGTATCACGGAATAATCTTATTGATGATGCGCTGACAAAGCCCTGGCATCCTACCTCACAGGGTAGATGATGCTTACACTCAGCTGCCAGGTATAAGTACTTAAGCGTCTTCCACTCATGGGCACCCTCTACTCCTTCCTCCCACGGATGATTAATTCAGTGAGGAGGACTGTCTTGGTGGTTGTGGACCACAGTAGTATACCTGGGTGGAGGGATGTGTTGGTGGTATCCTTGGAGAATTGTAGCTGTCTGCCAAGACCTGCCCTTGTGTTCCACTCCATGTTAGCAGAGAGGAGTTCTAAAGGAGCTCTTAGGCGGGTGCATTCAGCGGTCTTACCAGCTTTAACAAATGGGATGAATTGTCATCCCACTGGAGAAAGGCTGCTTCTCGCATCCTGCCTGCAGATCTCAAGGATCTCCACCAGCTTCTTTAGGACCTGGTCATGCTGCCATCTGTAGCACCCTTGGGACAGTGCAGCCTTGTATTCTGCCAGGATGTATTGGAGGTTGGCATTGGTGGTATCATAGAGAGGGCAACTATCCTCACAGCTTTATACCAGTGTGTCTAAATGAGTTTGTTTTTACATTTCTCCCCCCAGTCTGTATGGTTGTGTTTATATTAAGTGAATAGTGGTGTCTCTCAGTGTCCTTTGACAGTAGCTTTAAGTAGTGTAATGCATAATGATGAGCCCTGGCTGGAATCCCTCAGTTAGTTTGCTACACTGCACGACTTTGAAAAGTTTCATTGTAAATGTGCTTCTGAGTCATCAGTTTCTTTTCCAACTAGGAGTGAACGGAGTTTAAGTTTTCTCTTATTTCAACTTAGTGCCAATATGCAGTTTCAGGTTTTAACAACCAAAATCAAAAGAAGTTTTTCTTGTATTGGAAATTTTTCTTTGAGAACATTGTTTTCACCTATTACTAGAAATGTAGCGCAAGCCATCAAGCTGTATACCTCCATAATTATGCTATTGACAGGAATACACTGTGAAAGTAATTGTTTTGTTAGTGTTGTAATGGCATCTTATGCAATAAGATGTGCTTCTTCACCTGTAATCTGAATAGCAATAAAGTTAGTACAAACTGCAAAGTACTTTTACCCTCCTCCTCCCTACCCCTCCCGACACTCCTTTCTGTTAGTGCACATCTCTAGCATCACAGATGTCCTCACTACACAAGGTCTGGTTAAACGTGTTACCAAACTGTTCCTACAACCGTTGTAACTGAAAACTGAAGGTGGTGAACAATCTCACAAGGTAAACTAACCCACAGTTAGCACTAACTCATGAAGCCACTTGAGGTTTGAAACTCTGTGTAAGAAGTTGGAGATTACAATTAGTGGTTGTTGTTACATGGCAAGTTCATTTTAATTGATGTGTACAATTTTTTTTGATTAGTACTCAGCTTAACAAGTATGCAGGAGCACATATATGTTTTCATCACCTGGCAAGTAACTACCCCTTATTGCTTTAGCTTTAAGTGTTTAATTTACAACCTCACAAAACCTCCAGTTCTGTGCAAATGGTAATAAAATACATTATTTAATATTGACCTAAGCTTAATTATATAGAAATGCTAAACTTGCCCATTATAGTTTAGAAATATTTTTCAATACATTTTCCATGCATGCACAGATTTGATTTGCCTGTGGGAAATCTGGAATTTTAATTATTGTAATTTATAAGATTACATTTATGTGTATCCTTCTGATGATTGTGTGACAACTCCTCCCAGAGATTGCAGTCAGCTGTTGAATTTGAATGTCATGTCAGATTTGAATCAGGAAGCTGTGGTACTGAATACAGATCTTGGGTGACCATATCAATAGTAACTGAAACAATTGTATTCTTACACTTTGAATTTCTGATCAATTCATTTTTTTCCCAGATTCAGCTGCCTAATCGGATATTAACATCCTAGAAAAACCATTCTGTTAACAGCAGTGATTCTGTTTTCTAAAAAGAGGTAAGTGCCTATTTCTTCAGTTGCTTTAGTATTAAAACTTAATATACTACTTCCTTAAAAAGTACATTTTATTCATGCCACTGACCTCTGCTGTTCTCAATCCAATGTACGGTGCTCCAAATGTGAATTTCAGTAATACAAAATATCCAAAGTCTCAATTGAAGCTGGAGTTTAAGCTACTCACCAGTGTTGCTACTTATATGATATGACTCTTCCATATTTTTAACACTCAGGAAATATTTAATAACATTTATCATGTTCGTTCTCACTTACTAATGAAGCACCCTAATCTCACCCTAATCCTATGTTATTCTATGCTGTACTGTGAAATCAGATGAATTAGCTTCAGTAAATGAGTACAGTTTGGTTATGAGAGCTATGTTGTAACATACAGTGGTGCTAGAAAGTTTGTGAACCCTGTAGAATCTCTATTTTTGCATAAATATGGCCTAAAATGTGATCAAATCTTCATGTGTCCTAACACTAGATTAAAAGAACCCAATTAAATAAATAACACAAAAAAAATTTATACTTGTTCTTTTATTTATTGAGAAAAATGATCCAGTATTTTGTGTATTTGTTGGAAAAAGTGTTTGAACCTTTGCTTTCAGTAACTGGTGTGATCCTCTTGTACAGCAATAACTTCAACCAAACCTTTCCGGTAACTGTTGATCCAACCTGCATATTAGCTTGGTTGAATTTTAGGCCATTCCTCCTTACAAAACTGTTTTAACTCTGGGATGTTGGTGGGCTTCCTTGCATGAACTGCTTGCTTCAGGTCTTCCACAACATTTCCATGGGATTAAGGTCATTCCAAAACACAAATTTTCTTCTTTTTAAACCATTCAGTTGTTGTCCTTTGGATTATTGTCTTGTTGCATTATCTGACTTCTATTAAGCTTCAGATGACAGACTGCTATCCTGACATTCTCCTGTAAAATTTCTTGATACAATTTTGAATTCATTCTTCCCTCAATGATTGCAAGCTGTCCAGGCCCAGAGGCAGCAAAGCAATCCCAAACTATGATGCTTTTTCCACCATCCTTCACAATTGGGATGAAGTTTTGGTGTTTAGTGTGTAGTACCCTTTCTCTTTCAAATATAGTTGCGTGTATCTCTATCAAAAACTTCAACTTTTTCCTCGTCTGTGCACAGAACGTTGCCCTAGAGGCATTGTAGAATATCCAGGTGGTCTTTTGCAAACTTGAGACGTGCAGCAATTTTTTCTTTTTTTTAAGAGAGCGGTGGTTCCCTCTGCAGTGTCCTTCCATGAACACCATTCTTGTTCAGTGTTTTTCTTACAGTGAACATGTGAGCAGTGACTTTTGCAAGTTCTAGAGTTTTCTGAAGGTCTTTTGCTGTTGTCCTTAGGTTCTTTTTCATCTCCTTAAGCATTGCATGTTGTGCTCTTGGTGTCAGCTTTGTAGGATGCCCATTCCTAGGGAGTAGCAACAGTACTGAGTTTTCTCCATTTGTAGACACTTGCTCACACTGTGGACTGATGAATGCTCAGGTCTTTGGAAATGCTTTTGTAGCCTCTTCCAGCTTCATGCATCTCTACAGTGCACATAAACAGATATTTCTTGAAGAGTAAGCTCTGCCAGTAAGACAACTTTGTGTGTCTTTTTTTATAGGGCCGGGCACCTCTACAACCCACACCTCCAACTTTATCTCATTTATTGGAACACCTGACTCCAACTAGCTTTTGTAAAAGGCATTGCCCCAGAGGTGCACATACCTTTGCTAACAAATACATGTAATATTGGATCAGTTTCCTCAATAAATAAATGAACAAGTATAATGTTTTATTTACTTAATTGTGTTCTCTTTATTTTTAAGACTTGTGTGAAAATTTGATTACATTTTAGGCCATATTGTTGCAGAAATAGAGAAAATTCTACAGCGTTTACAAACTTACTAGCACCACAGTAAATTTTCTGCCCCAACCTTTCAGACGAGGCAAAATTAAACAGGAAGTTCTGGAAGCACTTAGTGGGCAAGGCATCTGTGAAGTGAGCATCAGAATTCTGACGAAAAGCTTAGGATAGGAAACATTAACTTAGTTCCTCTTTCTGTAGATGCTGACTAGTCTACTGTTATTTCTAGCATTTTCTATTTTTAGTTCAATGATTTTCATTATCTGCAGTTTTATTTACTCTTCACCTGAGAACCTATTGGCATTCCATGTCACCCAGTGAATGCAGGTATGGAATGGCTTGATACAGTTCCTTTTTAGTCCTGTTATTGGTTGGTAAATAATATAAACTTGGAGAAGCAGCGCAAATGGTGTAAGCTTATTCCAATGATTTTGTAGGTGTGTCCTTCCTTTCCAAGAGACTATAATGCCTCATCTATTGAAGGCCTGAGGCTAAGCTTTTGATTGTGTGTACATGGGCCAATATCTGAAATTATCTTTGACCACTTTTAATGATCAATATCCTCTTACCTGATTGTAATAATCTAGCTGAAACCTTCGTCATTACTACCCTTGACCCCAACGTCATAAAACTAGGCATAAATATGCTTATGTATTCCATCCCAAATCTTGGATTAGGAATCTGATCTTGTACTAGGAATCAGTCTGTCTAACATTTTTGATTACTATACTTGTTGAATGGCTCATGAACATTTGTGAATGTCTTGCACAGTGTTTAAAAACTAAAAGGAAGTACAACATCCTGGAAACTGGGGGGGGCGTTGAGCTGCAATTTGGCATCCCAGTGAGACATAACATTATCATGTGATGCAGTGAAACAATTTGTTCCTTTGTGTTATAGTAGGTTTTATTTATATTTATTAATAAACATCTTTGAGGGGAACTTGGATCTGTGAAAATGTTTTCCTCTTTTCAAAATACCTATTTCTGTGTGTAACATAGATTGGTTCTCACTCTGCTCAACTATTTTCTGTGCAGCAATAACTCAGAATAGTTTTATAGGGAAGAACAGGGAAGACCCAAACCATTTCCTGAGGTAAAACTGGTCATTTATGGTTGGAAATTGCCAATCAGGTACTTTCCTTGTAAACTAAGTTGGTGCCCAAGTATGAAACCAGCAGATAGGAGAACTAATAGTAAACTGAACGGAAATATCTTGTGGACCAGTTGTGACTGTATGTTCTACGTCACAGTGGTATGGGCATCATTAGAAGAGACAGGGCTAGCAGAATAATGCCATCAGATAGATTAGTGTCATTTTTGGCATCATAAATGCAATGTGGATAATACAGTATTTTGTCTCTGGATTTTGGTGGAGAGGTGCCAAAATAATTTCAAATGGCAGTTAACCAACAAAAGCAGCAACTTTAAAATTAAATACATATTTTGAATGTATTCAGCTGGATGGATCATTGTCATTTCCAGTTTTTACCTCTTATTCATAGTGCTATTTGAAATGACAAATCTGCACAAGTAATTTACACAAACAAATCCAAGTATTTCCACAACCAGAATGAGTCGGGAAGAGCTCAGAAGTTTTAAGTGTGCCAAGTTGTCTTGCGCACAGTCAACAAAGGCAGATATCGTCCCGTGCAGAATAGAATTATAAAATAACTTTAGCAGCAGCCAAATTACCATCATAACTGTGGGGCAAAAGACTAAAGTGCACATTTTTTGTTGATGAATTTGACTAATATCATTAGCTTAATTATCGTTTAGTCAGTTTCTGCTTTGTTTTTTGTTTCTGAATTCTTAACTTTCTTAATCTCAGTCTAGGCTAATGGCAATACTTCACATAGGAGCCCAGACACAATGTTGCCAAATTGACCATCAACCATATCCTACCTGTTCAGAGGCAGATCATGTATTCTGCCAAGTGTTCACTTTTCAGCTAGCAAAGTTAGAATGAACACTTTCATTCATTTTCTTTGCCTTTCTTAGTTATAGGAAAATTTTGGTGATCCAAGTAAGACCATAAGACAAGGGAGCAGAATTAGGCCATTTGGCCCATCGAGTCTGCTCTGCCATTCAATCATGGCTGATCCTTTTTTTCTCCTCCTCAACCTCATTTCCCTGACTTTTCCTCGTAACCTTTGATGCTGTGTCCAATCGAGAACCTATCAATCTGTGCCTTAAATACGCCTGGCCTCCACAGCTGCATGTGGCAACAAATTAACCACTCTCTGGCTAAAGAAATTTCTGTTTTGAATGGACTCCCCTCTATATTGAGGCTGTGCCCTCTTGTCCTAGACTCTCCCACTATGGGAAACATCCTTTCAAGATGTACTCTGTCTAGTCCTTTCAACATTCAAAAGGTTACAATGAGAACCTTCCCTCATCCTTCTGAATTCCAGCGTGTACAGGCCCAGAGCCATCAAACGTGCCTCATATGATACCCTTTCATTCCTGGAATCATCCTTGTGAACCTCCTGTGGACCCTCTTCAATGCCAGCACATCTCTTCTAAGATGAGGAGCCCAAAACTACACAATACTCAAGGGAGACCTCACCATTGCCTTATAAGCCTCAGCATCATATCCCTGTGCTTGTATTCTAGACGTCTTGAAATGAATGCTAAATTGCATTTGCATTCCTCACCACCAACTCAACCTGCAAGTTATCCTTTGGGATGCTCTGCACAAAGACTCCCAAGTACCTTTGCATCTCAGATTTTTGGATTTTCTCCCCCTTTAGAATATAGTCCACACATTTATTTCTTCTACCAAAGTGCATGACCATGCATTTTCCAACATTATATTTCATTGCCACTTTTTTGCCCATTCTCCTAATCTTAAGTCCTTCTGCATCCCACCTGACAACACTACCTGTCCCTCCACCAATCTTCCAGTCCTCTGGCACCATGACAGAGACCAATTATTTTTGAAAGATCATTTCTAATGCAGCCACAATCTCTTAACACTACCTCTTTCAAAACCCTGGGGTGCAGTTCATCTGGTCTGGATAACTTATGTACCTTTTGGTCTTTCAGCTTTTTGAGCATCTTTTCCCTTGTAATAGGAGCATTAATGTGGTGGCCATGGAGCTATGATGTGGTGCCCATTACAGAGACTTGGATGGCTCAAGGACAGGAATGGTTACTTCAAGTGCCGGGTTTTAGATGTTTCAGAAAGGACAGGGAGGGAAGCAAAAGAGGTGGGGGCGTGGCACTATTGATCACAGATGGTGTCACGACTGCAGAAAAGGTGGACGTCATGGAGGGATTGTCTATGGAGTCTCTGTGGGTGGAGGTTAGGTACAGGAAGGGGTCAATAACTTTATTGTGTGTTTTTTATAGGCCGCCCAATGGTAACAGGGATATCGGGGAGCAGATAGGGAAACAGATCCTAGAAAGGTGTAATAATGAAAGAGTTGTTATGATGGGTGATTTTAATTTCCCAAATATTGATTGGCATCTCCCTAGATCAAGGGGTTTAGATGGGGTGGAGTTTATTAGGTGTGTTCAGGGAGGTTTCTTGACACAATATGTAGATAAGGCGACAAGAGGAGAGACTACTTGATGTGGTATTGGGAAATGAACCTGGTCAGGTGTCAGATCTCTCAGTGAGAGAGCATTTTGGAGATAGTGATCATAATTCTACCTCCTTTACAATAGCAATGGAGAGAGATAGGAACAGAAGTTAAAAAAGCAATTAATTGGAGTAAGGGGAATTATGAGGCTATCAGGCAGGAAACTGGAAGCTTAAATTGGGAACAGATGTTCTCAGGGAAAAGTATGTAAGAAATGTGGGAAACGTTCAGGGGATATTTGTGTGGAGTTACGCACAGGTATGTTCCAATTAGACAGGGAAGTTATGGTTGGGTACAGGAACCGTGGTGTACAAAGGCTGTAATAAATCTAGTCAAGAAGAAAAGAAAAGTTTACAAAAGGTTCAGAGAGCTAGTTAATGCTAGAGATAGGTAACTTGCGGGTTGAGTTGGTGGTGAGGAATGTTAGAGATCTAGAAGATTATAAGGCTAACAGGAAGGAACTTAAGGAAATTAGGAGAGCCAGCAGAGGCCATGAGAAGGCCTTGGCGGACAGGATTAAGGAGAACCCCAAGGCATTCTACAAGTATGTGAAGAGCAAGAGGATAAGAATAGGTGAAAGAATAGGACCTATCAAGTGTGATAGTGGGAAAGTGTGAATGGAACCAGAGGAAATAGCAGAGGTACTTAGTGAATACTTCACTTCAGTATTCACTATGGAAAAGGATCTTGGTGATTGTAGTGATGACTTGCAGCAGACTGAAAAGCTTGAGCATGTAGATATTAAGAAAGAGGATATGCTGGAGCTTTTGGAAAGCATCAAGTTGGATAAGTTGCTGGGACCGGATGAGAGGTACCCCAGGCTACTGTGGTAGGCGAGGGAGGAGATTGCTGAACCTCTGGCGATGAACTTTGCATCATCAATGAGGATGGGAGAGGTTCCTGAGGATTGGAGGATTGCAGATGTTGTTCCCTTATTTAAGAAAGGTAGTAGAGATAGCCCAGGAAATTATAGACCAGTGAGTCTTACCTCAGTGGTTGGTAAGTTGATGGAGAAGATCCTGAGAGGCAGGATTTATGAACATTTGGAGAGGTATAATATGATTAGGAATAGTCAGCATGGCTTTATCAAGAGCAGGTCGTGCCTTACCGCCTGATTGAATTTTTTGAGGATGTGACTAAACACATTGATGAAGGAAGAACAGTGGATGTAGTGTATATGGATTTCAGCAAGGCTTTTGATAAGGTACCCCATGCAAGGCTTATTGAGAAAGTAAGCAGGCATGGGATCCAAGGGGACATTGCTTTGTGGATCCAGAACTGGCTTGCCACAGAAGTCTACAACCACTCTTTGCCGGGTCATATTCTGCATGGAGGTTGGTGACCAGTGGTGTGCCTCAGGGATCTGTTCTGGGACCCTTAATCTTCGTGACTTTTATTAACGACCTGGATGAGGAAGTGGAGAAATGGGTTGGTAAGTTTGCTGATGACACAAAGTTTGGGGGTGTTGTGGATAGTGTGGAGGGCTGTCAGAAGTTACAGTGGGACATTAATAGGATGCAAAACTGGGCTGAGAAGTGGCAGATGGAGTTCAACCCAGGTAAGTGTGAAGTGGTAGGTCAAATATGATAGCAGAATATAGTATTAATGGTAAGACTCTTGGCAGTGTGGAGGATCAGAGGGATCTTGGGGTCCAAGTCCATAGGACGCTCAAAGCAGCTGCACAGGTTGACTCTGTGGTTAAGAAGGCATATGGTGTATTGGCCTTCATCAGTCGTGGAATTTAATTTTGGAGCTGAGAGATAATGTTGCAGCTATATAGGACCCTGGTCAGACCCCACTTTGGAGTACTGTGCTCAGTCTGGTCACCTCACTACAGGAAGGATGTGGAAACCATAGAAAGGATGCAGAGGAGAATTACAAGGATGTTGCCTGGATTGGGGAGCATGTCTTATGAAAACAGGTTGAGTGAACTCAGCCTTTTCTCCTTGGAGTGATGGAGGATGTGAGGTGATCTGATGGAGGTGTATAAGATGATGAGAAGCATTGATTGTGTGGATAGTCAGAGGCTTTTTCCCAGGGCTGAAATGGTTGCCACAAGAGGACACAAGTTTAAGGTGCTGGCGAGTAGGTACAGAGGAGATGTTAGGGGTAAGTATTTCACGCAGACAGTGGTGAGTGCGTGGAATGGGTTGCCGGCAATGGTGGTGGATATGATAGGGTCTTTTAAGACACTTTTGGATAGGTACATGGAGCTTAGAAAAAGAGAGGGCTGTGGGGAACCCTAGTAATTTCTAAGGTAGGGACATGTTGGGCACAACTTTGTGGGCTGAAGGGCCGGTATTGTTTTGTAGGTTTTCTATGTTTCTAAGTTTAGTAACTGCACCCATTTCTCTTCCTTCACACACTACAACATCTGGCACACTGCTAGTGTCTTCCACAGTGAAGATTGATGCAAGATACTCATTTAGTTCATCTGCCATCTCCTTATCTCCTATTATTATTTCTCCTGTCTCATTTTCTAGCGGTCCTATATCCACTCTCATCTCTCTTTTATTTTTTACATACTTGAAAAAGCTTTTACTATCTACTTTTCCTTTCTAATGATTCTTTTAGTTGCTCTCTGTAGGTTTTTAAAAACTTCCCAATCCTCTATCTTCCCACTAATTTTTGCTTTGTTGTCTGCTCTCTCTTTTTTTTTACATTAGCTTTGACTTCCCTTGTCAGCCACGTTGTACTATTTTGCTATTTGAGTATTTCTTCACTTTTGGAATACACAAATACATGTGTCCTGCACCTTCCTCATTTCTCCCAGAAACACATGCCATTGCTGCTCTGCTGACATCCCTGCCAGCATCGCCTTTCAATTTACTTTGGCAAAATCCTTTCTCATACCACTCTAATTTCCCTTACTCCACTGAAATACTGCTACGTCAGACTTTAATCCTCCCTATCAAATTTCAAGTTGAACTCAATCATATTGTGATCACTGGTTCTTTTACCTTAAGCTCACTAATCGCCTCCAGTTCATTACATAACACCCAATCCAGTATATCTGATTCCGTAGTAGACTCAATGACAAACTGCTCTAAAGAGCCATCTCTTAGGCATTTAACAAACTCATTCTCTTGAGATTCATTACCAACCTGATTTTCCCAATCAACCCACATGTTAAAATCAACTATCATAACATTGCCATTTTGACATGGCTCTTCTGTTTCCTGTTGTAATCTGTGATCCACATCCCAGCTACTGTGGGAGGCCTGTATGTAACTGCCATCAATGTCCTTTTACCCTTGCAGTTTCTTAACTCAACCCACAGGGATTCAACATCTTCTGATCCTGTGTCACATCTTTTCTACTGATTTGATGCCATTCTTTAGCAGTAGAGTCACACCATCCCCTCTGCCTACCTTCCTATCCCTCCAATACAATGTATTAACCTTGGACATCCAGCGCCCAACTACAACCATCCTTCAGCCACGATTCAGTGATGGCCACAACATCATATTTGGCAAACTACAATAGTGCAACAAGATCATCCACCTTATTTCTTATGCTCCGCGCATTGAGATACAACACTTCAAGTACCGTATTTGCTACCCTTTTTGATTTTACATCCTGAATGTACTGATACACACCCTGTTGGCTGCGACTGTATCCCATCACCTGTGTGTTGTTCCTGACAGTCTGATTGCACATTGTCTTTACTTTTTTACCAAATGTTGTGCTGGTTGAAAAAAGGGCATTGTATTGAACTACTGAAGAGAGATTCTTGTATTTTAAAGTATTCTAAGAAAGTTGCAGCTGCCCCAGGCAAACTTTTTCTCAAACTTTAGGCACGGTATTTTTCTGTAAAGTAGTTGCAGTCTGTGAGAGGACTCTGAGTGAAAGACTTGTTAATTATGTCAAAAAATTAGCTCGTTTCTAAGTTTTGGAATTCAGTATGGCAAAGAATCAAGACTGGGAATAAGAGGCTTCTACCAGTTTTATGTCCTTACTCAATGAATAATATTAACATGTATGTGGAAAAATAATAATAGTTGGTGTTGTAGTTGTAAAACTGTAATGGGCTGGGTTGTTTAGACCAAAACAAATTGGAGTGTCCAGGAGATAAGCATACAAAGACAACAAAATACTTAAGTCTACTTTAGTTTCATAAAATAGAAAGCAAAAATAACCTCACAAAATAATATGTAGTAAGTTACAAAGATTTCAGGGCTCATGATTCTTAGTCACCATTTGATTATAACTGTTGTTGGGGGACTTAATTGATGCTGCTATTGGGGGAGCTCTGAATTCCAACTTGCAATGTCACTTTGGGTCTGTTCTGGGTTATCTCCCTAGGTTGCAATCCGCTGGTCTAGGTAAAGTCTGAAGAAACAAGTGAAACATGCCTCAATAAATAGAGGTTTAATCCACAAGCATAGTGAGACACAGAGGTAGACAAATTATCTGATCTTTTGTTCTCGTGCTATTAATTTAATATGATTTCTTTCATTCAAAAAACTTGTGTTCATTGATAGATATCTTGATGCTACTGTGCCTAAGGCCAGAAAGAATCCAGTGGCTATCAGCAAACATTTAACAAATAAGCAACGCACACAAAATGCTGGAGGAACTCAGCAGCCAGGCAGCATCTAAGGAAAAGAGTGCAGTCAACTTTTTGGGCCGAGACCCTTCAGTAGGACTGAAGAAAAAAGTTGAGTAGTAGATTTAAAAGATGGCAGGAAGGGAGGGAGAAACACAAGGTGATAAGTGAAACCAGGAGTGGGAGGGAGAAGGAGGAAGTAAAGAGCTGGGAAGTTGATTGGTGAAAGAGATACAGGGCTGGAGAAGGGGCATCTAATAGGAGAGGACAGAAGGCCATGGAAGAAAGAAAAGGGCAGGCAAGGAGATAAGCTAACAGAGCCTCCCCCTTTTCTTTCTTCCATGGCCTTCTGTCCTCTCCAATTAGATTTCCCCCTTCTGCAGCCCTTTACCTCTTTCACTAATGAACTTCCCAGCTCTTTACTTCTCCCCTCCCCCACCCAATTTCACCTATCAGCTTGCATTCTCTCTTCTCCCCTTCCCCCACCTTTTAAATCTACTCCTCAACCTTTTTTCTCCAGTCCTGCTGACCTTCTCCAGCATTTTGTGTGTGTTGCTTAAGTAAACCTACAGTGTTTAATTTGTACATCTTGATACTTTACATTCTGTGGACTCGCAAAGAGTTGAAGTGTCACCTGAAATTGTTCAGATATTCATTTAATATTTTTAATATACCACAACCTAAAACTAAAATTATTTTAGGGACAAGATTCCAACCTGAAGCTTATTTAATTACTTCCCACTTTATTTATTTCTGCTTTATGCAGCATTTTAAGAAGTCTTGAGTACAGGAGATAGAAATATTTTTTATTTTAATCAGAATTGGCAGCACTCATGACTAGTAAGTTTGATTAAATTTCTCCAACTGACATCAAGCAATTCATTTTGGATCATTGTCCTGATAATTCTTCACATGGTCAAATTGGATCTATCAGCAAAAAAATAATTGAATGTAACACAGTGCAGTTTTCTGCAGTGTAATCACCCAAAATACTGCATAGTAAGTTACCAAGATTTCAGGGCTCACGATTCTTAGTCACCACTTGATTGTAACTGTTGTCAGGGGACTTGTTTGCCACTGTTGTCACTAAGTTGCAACTTATTTGTAGTTTATATATTTTCAAAAACCAGTGTGTTTTATCCAGGAACTACAATGCATTTTGTAGATGCGGTCATAATGCATCAATAATAAAGGAGATGAATGTTTAGGGCGATAGTTTGGGTACCAATCTAGCTGCTAGATGCTGCTCTATTTCTGACGGTATCCAGCTCTGGCTGCCATTAGAATTTTACTCATTCAGCCTAGTTTGAGGGTTTCTACCACAGTCCTGAGTTGTACTTCATTCCTTTTCATTTCTTTTGGGGAGTCCAAAGGCGAGTGACTTGCTTGAAGATGCCCACCTTCTGAGTTGCCTGTGTGCAAATTTTAAGCTATTTGCCAATTTTATCTTTCTAGTAGAGCTCCTCTGTCTGATGTGATGAGTGTTATTAATAAATGAAAAAAATATTCTAAATGGTATTTTTCATTAGGAAATGTAATTGTTAGCAACTTAAGGATTACTAACGTCAACATAATCGAAGATTAAAAATAGCCTGAGACCTTTTGGAACTTTTCAGCGAGCTGTAATCATGATGAGAGGGAGCTCCTTGGTGAGGCAGCACAAAATTTAAAAAGAGCTCAAGACTTCCAGAACATTTCATCACAATGTTTTTGGCATTCGGCAGGGCCAATTTTTAAAAAAGAAAGGTGCAAGCGGAGTAGCCATTGTTGGAATGGGCTACTTTTAGAGTGGTCAGGTTGGGCGAGAACAGGCACAGGCTAGAACTTAAGCTTGAGATGTTAGAGTTATAACAAGTGTAGACAGGATGGTAGTGAATGCTCCTCCTGGGAGATGTAGGATTTCATGGTACCTAATTGTCTTGACTGCATCTGCAGCTCCTGACTGACTGGGTTAAGTAACTGGATCTGGAGCTGGACGTACTCAAGACCAGCTGGGAGGTTGAAAACCTCATAGATGAGACTTACTGAGGTGGCCACACCCAGAGTGCAGGCTTCAGATAGTAGTTAGTTGACCATCTGAAGAAGTAAGCAGAAAAGTACAAAGTTCCCTGTGGCCGTTTCTTCAGCAACAAGTAGTACCCCTTTGGATACTGTTGGCGGAATGACCTATCAGGGCATAGCAGTAGTAGCCAGGCCAGTGGCACTGTGGCTGGCTCTGAGGCCATGAAAGAGAAGCTAGGATGGTGTATTACCTCCCAGGTACCAGGGTCCAGAATCTCTCAGAGCAGCTGTGTAAAATTCTCGAGAGAGCGTGAGACGTCAGAGGTTGTGGTGTACATTGGCACTAATGATGTAGGTAGAAAAGGAGAAGAAGTCCTGTGCAGTGAGTATAGAGAAGAGGCTGAAGAGCAGGACCTCCAAGGTAGTAATCTTCAGATTACTCCCAGTGCCATGTGCTAGGTAGGGCAGGAATAGGATGATAGTACAGATGAAAGAGTAGCTGAGGAAGTGGTGCAGGGGGCAAGGTTTCAGATTTCTGAGTCATTGGGATCTCTTCTGGGGAAGGTTTGACCTGTACAGAAAGGATGGGTTATACCTGAACCTAAGGGGGACCAACAGGCTTGTGGTGATATACTTACTAGAGCCATTAAGGAGGGTATAAACTAATTTGGCAGGGGGATGGGAACTGGAGCGATAGGGCAGAGGATGGGGCAACTTGATGCATTGTGTAGTGAGACATTGAGGTAGGACAGGTAGATAATAGGGCAAAATTGCAGTCACTGGGATGAGTTAAAGTGTAACCTGGGGCAAAATCGAAAAGGGCGATGAATACAAGAATGCACACAGTATATGAAATAAGGTAGATAATCTTGTAGCATGGCTGGAGATTGGCATGTAGAACATTATAGACATCACTGAGTCGTGACTGAATGAAAATCCTGGTTGGAAGCTTAACATCAAAGGACACACCTTGTATCAAAAGGACAGGCAGGTAGGTAGAGGAGGTGGGATGACTCTGTTGGTAAAAATGAAATCAAGTCCTTAGGCATAGGATCAAAAGATTTATAGTCTTTGTGTGTAGCATTAAGAAACTGCAACAGTAAAAATCCCAAATGGGAGTTATGTACAAGTGCACGAATGTTAGTTAGGATGTGGGATATAAATTACAATGTGAGATAGAAAAGGCATGTAATAAAGTCAATGTTACAATAGTCATGGGAGCTTCAATATACAGGTAGAAAGGGAAAATAAGGTTGACCATTGGATCAAAAGAGAGAGAGAAATTGTACAATGCCTACGAGATAGCTTTTTAGAGCAGCTTGTGTTTGAGCCCAGTAGGGGAAAAGGCAATTCTAGATTGGGTGTTGTATAACTAACCAGATTTGATTATCATAATATGATAGGATTCGCCCTGCAACTTGTGATGGAGGAGATAAAGTCAGATGTATCAGTATTATAGTGGAGTAAGGGAATTACAGTGAGGTCAAGAAAACAACCTCTCCCTTAATGTTGCAAAAACAAAGTTGCTGGATGTGGATTACAGGAGGAAAGGAGACAGGCTAACCCCTATTGACATCAGTGGATCTGGGGTCAAGAGAGTAAACAGCTTCAAGTTCCTCAGCATACACATCACTGAGAACCTCACGTGGTTTGTACACACTAGCTGTGTGATGAAAAAGGCACAACAACGCCTCTTTCACCTAAGACGGTTGATTAATTTTTTTGACTTCTCCAGTGCATTCAACACTATCTGCCCTGCTCTGCTGGGTGAGAAGCTGACAGTGATGCAGGTGGATGCTTCCCTGGTGTCATGGATTATTGATTACCTGACTGGCAGACCTCAGTACGTGCGCTTGCAACATTGTGTGTCAGACAGAGTGGTCAGCAACACTGGGGCTCCACAGGGGACTGTCCTGTCTCCCTTTCTCTTCACTATCTAAACCTCGGACTTCAACTACAACACAGAGTCTTGCCATCTTCAGAATTTTCTGATGACTCTGCCATAGTTGGATGCATCAGCAAGGGAGATGAGGCTGAGTACAGGGCTACGGTGGGAAACTTAGTCACATGGTGCGAGCAGAATCATCTGCAGCTTAATGTGAAAAAGACTAAGGATCTGATGGTGGACCTGAGGAGGGCAAAGGCACCGGTGACCCTGTTTCCCTCCTAGGGGTCAGAGTGGACATGGTGAGGATTACAGATACCTGGGGATACAAATTGACAATAAACTGGACTGGTCAAAGAACACTGAGGCTGTCTACAAGAAGGGTCAGAACCGTCTCTACTTTCTGAGGAGACTGAGGTCCTTTAACATCTGCTGGACGATGCTGAGGATGTTCTACGAGTCTGTGCTGGCCAGTGCTATCATGTTTGCTGTTGTGTGCTGGGGCACCAGGCTGAGGGTAGCAGACACCAACAGAATCAACAAACTCATTTGTAAGGCCAGTGATGTTGTGGGGGTGGAATTAGACTCTCTGACGGTGGTGTCTGAAAAGAGGATGCTGTCCAAGTTGCATGCCATCTTGGACAATGACTCCCATCCACTCCATAATGTACTGGTTAGGCACAGGAGTACATTCAGCCAGAGACTCATTCCACCGAGATGTAACACTGAGTGGCATAGGAAGTCATTCCTACCTGTGGCCATCAAACTTTACAACTCCTCCCTAGAAGTGTCAGACACCCTGAGCCAATAGGCTGGTCCTGGATTTGTTTCTACTTGGCATGATTAACTTATTATTATTTAATTATTTATGGTTTTATATTGCTATATTTCTTCACTATTCTTAGTGCAGCTGTAATGAAACCCAATTTCCCTCAGGATCAATAAAGTATGTCTGTCTGTCTGAATGTTGGTAGGGCCCCCAAATTCTAAGAACTTTTTACAGGGGCACAATTGAGAGTATCCTGACTGGCTACCTCACTGTCTTGTATGGGAACTGTACCTTCCTTAATCACAGGACTCTGCAGAGAGTGGTGCAGACAGCCCAGTGCATCTGTAGTTGTGAACTTCCCATGATTCAGGACATTTACAAGGACAGGTATGTAAAAAGGGCCCATAGGATCACTGGGGTCCCAAGTCAGCCCAACCACAATCTATTCCAGCTACTAGCATCAGGGAAGCGGTACAGCAGCATAAAAGCCAGGACCAACAAGCTCCAGGACAGATTCTTCCACCAGGCCATCAGACTGATCAACTCACACTGATTTGAGTGTGCTCTATTCTACATTGACTATTCTATTTATTATAGATTACTATGATTGTACATGGCACATTTAGATGGAGATGTAACATAAAGACTTTTACTCATGTATGTGAAGAATGTAAGAAGTAAAGTCAATTCAATTCAATAAGAGAGGAACTGGCCAAGTTGATTGGAAGGGACCACTATTAGGGATGATGGCAAAACAACAGTGGTTAGAGTTTCTGGGGGCAATTCAGAAGGTACAGGATAGACACATCCCAAAGATGAAAAAGTATTCTAAAGGGAGGAAGAGACAACCATAGCTGACAAGGGAAGTCAAAGACAGTGTAAAAGCCAACGAGAGGGTATATAATATGGTAGAAATTAGTGGGAAGTTAGAGGACTGGGAAGCTTTTCAACCAGACAATTAAAAAGGGCATCAGGTGAGAAGATTAAATATGAAGGTAAGCTAGCCAGTAATATAAAAAGAGGATATCAAAAGTTTTTACAGATATATAAAGAGTAAAGGAGAGGTGAGAATGGATATCAAACTGCTGGAAAATGACACTGGAGAGGCAGTAACGGTGGGCAAACTGCATAAGGATTTTTGCTCAGTCTTCACTATAGAAGACATTAGCAGTATGCCAGAAATTGAAGTGTCAGAGGGAAGAAGTGAGTGTACTTGCTATTACTAAGGAGATGGTGCTTGGAAAGCTGAAAGGTCTGAAAGTAGATTAGTCAGCTTGACCAGATGGAGTATACTTTAGAGTCCTGAAAAAGGTCACTGAAGAGATAATTTTGAGGCGTCAGTTATGATCTTTCAAGAATCACTAGATTCTGACATGGTTCCTAAGAATTGGAAAATTGCAGGTGTCACTCCACTTTTAAGAAGGGATAGGCAGAAGGAAATTACAAGCCAGTTATCCTGGCTTCATTGGTTGAGAAGATGTTGGAGTCTATTATTAAGGAAATAATTTCAGGACACTTGGAGACACATAATAAAGTAGGCCAAAGTCAGCATGATTTCTTTAGGGGCAAATCTCGCCTGACAAATCTGTTGCAATTCTTTGAAGTAACAATAGGCAGGATAGACAAAGAGTTGGTAGTTGTTGCTTGCTTGGATTTTCAGAAGGCATTTGACAAAATGCCGTGCATGAGGTTGTTTAACAAAATAAGAGGAAAGATAGGAATAATAGGAAAGATATTAGCATGGATAGAAATTGGCTGACTGGCAGAAGACAAAGTGTGGGAATGAAGGGGATCCATTCGTGTTGGTGCAAGTGACTAGTGGTGTTTTACAGGGGTTGGTATTGGGACTGCTTCATTTCATGTTATATGTCAACAATTTGGATGAGAGAGTTAATGACTTTATGGTCAGTTTGCAGAATATACAAAAGTAGGTGGAGGGCAGGTAGCAGATTGGGAGTATTTGGCAAAGAAGTGACAGATAGAATATAGTGTAGGGAAGTGTATGATCATGCACCTTGGTAGGAATAAAGATGTAGACTATTTTCTAAATGGAGAGATAATTCAAAATCAAAGGTGCAAAGTGATTTGGGAGTCCTTGTGATGAATTGATTTGAGAGGTTGGTCATGACTAGACTGAACTCCTGCCTCATCAAGGACCTGGATCCATTGCAATTTGCCTATCACCACAATAGGTCAATGGCAGATGCAATCTCAGTGGCTCTCCACACGGCTTTAAACCTCATGGACAACACAAGCACCTAATCAGGATGCTGTTCATCGACTATAGCTGAGCATTTAATACCATCATTCCCACAATCCTGATTGAGAAGTTGCAGAACCTGGGCCTCTGTACCTCCCTCTGCAATTAGATCCTCGACTTCCTAACCGGAAATCTTTGCAGATTGGTGATAACATATCCTCCTCGCTGACGATCAATACTGGTGCACCTCACGGGTGTGTGCTTAGCCCACTGCTCTACTCTCTATATACACATGACTGTGTGGCTAGGCATAGCTCGAATACCATCTATAAACTGCTGACAATACAACCATTGTTGGTAGAATCTCAGATGGTGATGAGAGGGTGTACAGGAGTGAGATATGGAGTGGTGCCACAGCAACAACCTGGCATTCAACATCAGTAAGATGAAAGAGCTGATTGTGGACTTCAGGAAGGGTAAGACGAAGGAACACATACCAATCCTCATAGAGGGATCAGAAGTGGAGAGAGTGAGCAGCATCAAGTTTCTGGGTGTCAAGGTCTCTGAGGATCTAACCTGGTCCCAACATATTGATGTAGTTTTAAAGAAGGCAAGATAGCGGCTATACTTTATTAGGAGTTTGAAGAGATCTGGCATGTCAACAAATACACTCAAAAACTTCGATAGTTGTACCATGGAGAGCATTCTGACAAGGCTGCATCACTGTCTCATATGGCGGGATTACTGCACAAGACCGAAAGAAGCTGCAGAAGGTTGTAAATCTTGTCAGCTCCATCTTGGGTACTAGCCTACAAAGTACCCAGGACATCTTTAGGAAGTGGTGTCTCAGAAAGGCTGCATCCATTATTAAAGACCTCCAGCAGCCAGGGCATGCCCTTTTCTCACTGTTACCATCAGGTAGGAGATACAGAAGCCTGAAGGCACACACTCAGCGATTCAGGAACAGCTTCTTCCCCTCTACCATCCAATTCCTAAATGGACATTGAAGCTTTGGACACTACCTCACTTTTAAAAAAAAATATATAGTATTTCTGTTTTTGCATGTTTTTAAAAGATCTGTTCAATATGCATAATTGATTTACTTGTTTATTTATTATTGTTACTATTTTTATTTTTTCTCAGCTTGATTAGGTATCGCATTGAACTGCTGCTGCTATGTTAACAAATTTCATGTCACATGCCAGTGATAATAAATCTGATTCTAATTGTGTAGGATTCCCTAAAGGTTAACCTGCAGGTTGTCAGTGGCAAGAAGGCAAATACATTGTGGGCATTCACTTCAAGAGGACTAGAATATAAGAACAAGTGTGTTATGCTGAGACTTTATAAGGTATTGGTCAGACCGCATTTGGAGTATTGTGAGCAGTTTTGAGCCCCTTATCTCTGTAAATAAATGCTGACATTGAAGAAGGTCCAGGGGAGGTTCATGAGAATAATTCTGGGAATGAAAAGGATAATGTATGAAAAGCTTTGGATGGCTTTGGGCTTGTACTTGCTTGAGCTTAGACGAATGAGAAGCAAGCTCAATGAAACCTATTGAATATTCAAAGGTCTAGGTAGAGTGGATATGGAGAGTATGTTTCCTAAAGTGGATGAGTCTAGGACACAGAGCACAGCCTTGGAATAGAGGGATGTCTATTTAGAACAGAGATAATCCGGAATTTCTTTAACTAGAAAGTGATGAACCTCTGGAATTCATTGCCACAGACGGCTGTGGAGGCCAAGTCATTGAGTATATTTAAAGTGGAGTTTGATAAGCCCTTGATTAGTCAGGGCATCAAAGGTTTTGGGGAGAAGGCAGAAAGAAGTTGCAGCCATGATTGAATGGTAGAGCAGACTCAATAGGTCAAGTGGCCTAATTCTGCACCTATATCTTATGGTCCTATGATCTAATAAACAGTGGCCAATAAGGCTGTGTAAACCTCCTTTAACATGGACTGCATATTGATTTCATTGGTTGTTGGGATTTTCAAGATTGAGACAAATATTTATAAAAGTGAAAATGAATGTAATGCAAGTTAAAAATCAGTATTTCTTATTGGCTAAGTGCTAGAAGCTTACAAATGAAAATAGAAAAGTCTGAAATTTCTTAAAAGGCCATGAGCATCCTTGAAGACAGAATTGCACCATCTGTCGCTTTCCTGAATATTGGTACTAACTTTGCTCAAATGCTATTGTATGCCTTCCTTCAAATGCTACCTGACTTATTGAGTAATCCACAATCTCAATGGTTGAAGTCAACCATTTGATTAACATTGCTAAATGAGCCTTTTCAAGTTGCAGCATTGAATTTATCTATTTAATTACCAAAGTTATCTTTAATGCTCAAAAATATTTGAGGTTAAGTAAAAGCAATTCAGGTTCTTAAAAATGGAAATCAATAAATGTGACTGCAGCCTACCATGGAAATATGACACTGTAAAATATAACCAAGTAAGTGAAAGGGAATTGAAGTAAAGGAGAGAAAGACTAGATAGAAATGAGTGAAAGCTGTAAATGATCCTCAGTTCCATGGAAAACAACTAGATTGGAAATTGGATTTGGTAGTTACTATTTAGTGAGTCAGAATAATGAACATGCTAATTGGATGTCTACCTGCAGTTATTTTAGAAGAAGGGTATGGATTCACGGCTCCAAGAAGTTTGAATGCTATTATTACTTAATTTTCTGCATCAATTATTTTTTTGCCTGCTTCACTTTTCCAACATTATAGTTTAATATTTTGCTTTTGTAGTTATTGCTATTATACCTCAGGAATGAAGAATAATTTTGAAAATAAGACATAAAAAGTAGTGGAGTAGAGCACAAGAACAGGCTCTTCAACTCACAACATCTACACAGAACATGGTGTTGAATTAAAGTACAGTTGGCCCTCCTTATCCGTGAGTTCCACATGCGCGAATTCCACCGACCACGAATCAAGAAAACCCGGAAGTGCTCTTCCTGCACTTGTTGTTCGAGCATTGTTTGCCTTGCATCTCGTTCATTCGCTACTTTCTTCCTGTGGAAAAAATGGCTCCTAAAAAGCAATTAGGTGGTCAAAGCAATTCCTCAAAGTCTAAGAGCAAGCGTAAAGTGCTGTCTCTCACCGAGAAAGGAGAAATATTAGATCTTTTGAAAAGTGGCATGTCGCATACCGAAGTGGGCCGTAAGGTTGGTAAGAATGAATCAAGAAAAGAGTTTAAGGCTAGTAAGGGATGGCTGGCTGGCTGGCTATGTAAAGCGCTACAGCCTCAGGAACGTAAAGATCACGGGAGAATTGGCATCGGCTAATGCCGAGGCCAAAGCAGCGTTCCCAGAGGAGCTGCAATTCTGAAGTCTCGACATTCAATGCTTGAAGATCCTCAGCCCTCAACCTCCACAGTTCCTGACTTTAGAATTATTGAGCCTCCTCCAAAGAGTCCTTATTCCCTAAACAAGACAATGTAACAACTATTTACATAGCATTTCCATTGTATTAGGTGTTATAAATTCTGTAATCTAGAAATGATTAAAAGTTTTACTCGTCATTTGATCATTGTTCGCCTCATGTCTTGTTCGTTCGCTGCTTGTGTTGTGAGTGAGAGGAGCGTGTACAGTTTTTTTTCTTGTCAATATTCCCTAAACATTACAGCATAACAAATATTTACATAGCATTTACATTGTATTAGCTATTATAAGTAATCTAGAGATGATTTGAAGTATACTAGAGGATGTGCCTAGGTTATATGCAAATACTACACCACTTATATAAGGGACTTGAGCATCCACGTTTTTTGGTATCCACAGGGGGTCCCGGAACCAATCCCTCGCTGATAAGGAGGGCCAACTGTATTTCTCTTCTACCTCTACATGAACCACATCCCTCCATTTCCTGTATATTCATATATCTATCTAACAGCTTCTAAGACTATAACATGAATAACATTTGCTTCCTTGATCCTGCTTTGGCACTCAATAATTACTGATCTGATCTTTGACCTCCACATTATTTTCCTGCTCCATACTAATAACTAACCTTCCATTTAGTATGGCAGTAGATGACTCAGCATTTTGCCACCTGGGTTGGAGAACTTTAAAGATTCACTATCCTCTGAGAAATGATTCAGATTAATTTCACATTTTGATTAATTTAGTTATCACATATGTCTCAAAACAGAATGAAATCTGACATTTGTTTGAAGTTTGGTTGATTGCCAAGCTTGACAAAATGTTTGCAGACATTTTGGCTCCAATGGAGAAACCACCATCAGTACACATTTCAGGGTGTTGTCTCCTCGGTATCCCACCTTATATACTCCTCTGGGGTCCAAGTGGATATTGATCAGACATCATGATCTGGTTGGGTGATTTAAAATGCTGTGAACCAACACAACCTATGGATGTGCAGGGGGCATAGCATGCCCACAATGCTCAGTAGAACATCACAGAACACAGCAAAACAAAATCTTTGGCCTCCCTCCCACCTAGCCACAAACCCACTTATGTACATAGACTGTCCTCCAAACCCCAAGGAAGGCCTCTGGGCCTCCAGTGGACTCATGGATTTTCAGACAATGAGACTCTAACTTTCCCAGTGGACTCTCAGACTCATAGACCCAGGGCTTTGACTTTTCAACTTCTGATCGACTTGTGGACTTCAGTCTTTGACTTAGACCCTAGAAGTAGTTGATGACAGAACCTGAATCCCAGGCATCGAACTGTGGACTTGCCAGCTTGTGTACCTATTAGATCACTGACCCTCATGCCTTCTGCTTGCAAGACCTTCCATTCCTGGGGCAGACTCACTGAAGCAGTAGACCATTAGACGTCATCTTCGCTGGTCTTCAACCATAGCACTTGCTAACCTGACAGTCAGATATGTTCTGCATCACATGTACACATCGCTGAGTGCTTTGAGTACAGAGTAGAGGCCTAATCTCCAGATATCTTGCATCACCTGTCCACGTCTCTGGTCTTTGAATGAGAAGTGGTGGCCTGGACTCTGACTTGACATCTAACTTCACCACATCCTTAAACCGTAGTCTTATACACCCACATCCCTGTCCCTAAACCCTAACCTAGAAACGAAAACAAAAAGTGCTGGAAATACTTAGCAGATGAGGCATTTGAAGGATAAACAGAATTAACACAAGATGAAAAATATTTTTTCACTCTTCAATCTGAAAAGTTATCTCTTATTTTTCATTACACAGAGCCTGAGTGTTCCTAGCATTTTCTGTCTTTGTAATCTTGGTTTGAACTGGTCAAGCCCTTATCCTGAGACAATGCCCTTATTCTTAATTCCTCCAGGGGCAGCATCTTTGCAGTGGTTATTTCACTGGGGTTTTATATGTTACAATAAAGTGATTATTCTCAACCCAAACTAAAATGAGCTCATTCTGCTCCATTTTCTTCCCCAAGTCAACCCACACATTCCAGAAATTTATCTATTGAATCTTAACGTACTAATTATAAAGAAAGTATGTTCTTAAATAAAGAGACTAAAATAGTGTACAGTACTTCTAGTTTGGTCTCAGCAAAATGTTGTAGGGTAGCAAGATTTTCTTACTCTTGCTTTGCAATAAAAGCAATGCTACAATGAAGACATAATGAAAAGTGGCTCAGGTAGTTTGGGGAAGAGCTGAAATTTGTTTTGAAGTCTAAAGCTTTGTTCCCGAGGTTTGTAATTTGCTGTCATCAGTGGGTCTGTGCAAGTAGTTCAGAGCAAATGGTAATTTAGTTATAAATTTCAGTGGAATATTGGGTGTAAGTGCTTCAAATCTTTGTTAGTAATTACATTTAACAATGATAAATTGCATTTGTAAGGTGTTCAGCAATTGCTGCATTGTGTTTTAAACTAGACCATCATCCTTCCTCCCATTCTAAAGTGTTGCATTAGTATTCTGTGATTCCTTTCTATGGAACTGAAAAAAGAAATGCATAGGCTAGTTTTCAATTGTTTCTAAGGAAAATAATTTAATAAATAATTTTTTTAAGTCCGTTTCTTATTGTGTAATTAGGACTTTGTTTTGAGGTTCATTGTTGAATAATATGATACCACTGTATTGGAATTAGATCACACCTATTTTTAATGCACTAAGCTTGTGCTAAAGTTGGTATTTAGCCCCAAATCTAAAGTCACTAAAAGACTCAAAATAGGTATATCCTCACTGTGGTGTGGTTTGTATGCTGTGAGACATTAAAACTCACTTATGTGCATTACAGGGGCTTGGTAACAATGCAAATTTCCATACTCACCCATGTAAAACGGAGCAACACGGACAAAGATTTGGTTGCCATGGAAATGAAAGGATCCAGAGGGCAGGGAAATGAGCAGAAGAGTGAGATGGGACAGGAGGTGGGAAATAGTGCTTCTATGTTCTCGATCGACCTGATTGGGTGAAGTCAGTGGGATGGCCAGGTGGGAATGAGATAGACCTTTAGTCATATGTGATTGATCATGATTAGTTAACAAACACTTCCAGTTTCAAAATGAGGAATCATAAAAAGTAAAGGTGATACCCTTTACACATTAATATCTATATGATATACCCCTTTTTGAATTATATCAGCTATTTGTTGCAATTATTGCCAGTAAACACTTGCAATGTGCTGCATATTTCACACTTCTGGGGAAATACATGGGTGTTTCAATGAGTTGTGCCGGAAAATGTCTGCTCCAATCTCCAAATACCTAGGATTCTATCATGAACTATACAGAAAGCTTGTGCAAATATTTTGTTGCCATTAATGCTTTAAAAAAAGTGAATGGATTTTTTTCCTAACTTTATTTCTAGTTGAACTTAACATCATTATGGATCAACAGATGACTCCAACCATCTTACTGAGTGTGATGGATAATATACAAGTATCTGAATTGGAAGACTCAGTTCTACAGAGTTTAATAACGCCAAGCCCACGAAGTGAAATGGTTGCCCATGAGTTCCAAGAGCTTACGTTACAGACAAATCCACGCCTACCTCCTTTGAATGAACGGAAGAATGGTGAGTATTGCACTGAACTAGCTGACCACATTTATCTTCACTTTCGGGACTGGAATTGGTTTATTATTATTTACATGTACTGAGATACCGTGAAAAGCTCATCTTGCATGCTGTTCATACAGATCAAATCATTATATGGTGCATTGAGGTAGAACAAGGTAAAACAGTAACAATGCTTAATAAAGTGTAACAGCTACAGAGAATAACAGTGCAGGTAAACAATAAAGTACAAGTTCACAACAAGGTAGTTTGTGAGTCCATCTTGTCATACTAGGTCACCATTTAATAGTCTTATAAAGGCAGCAGTGCAGAAGCTGTGTTTGAGCCTGGTGGTTTGTGCTTTTGTGTACTCAGCACGATGGGGGGGGGTGTCAGGGGGTGAAGAGCGCGTCCAGGGTGGACAGGGTCTTTGACTATGCTGGCTGTTTTACTGAGGCAGATGAAGTTCATAGAGAGGAAGCTGACTCTTGTGATGTGCTGAGTGGTGTCTACAACACTACAGTTTCTTGAAGTCACTTTCACAGCAGTTTCTATAACTAACTGCTATGCATCCAGGTAGGATTTGGTGCATCAGGAAAAGTTGTTATTGGTCGTCGGGACATGCCAAATTTCTTTAGCACCCTGAGGAAGTACAGGTTTGGTGAGCTTTATTGGAGCACTGAGTTGAAATGTTGGCCGAATTCTCTCCTATCTTATATTGCAGCACTCAGCCCTCAACTTCTACAATTACTCTGAAAATAACTGTAGTGCAAATGACCATGTAAATTCCTTACTTGTATTATTTGCAGCTAAACTCCATATACTTCTACAGTTTATATGCAGGCATGGGACATATTTGATCCACTCCTTCAAACTTCTGCTTCCATTCAGCCATTGTTTTATGTAATCTTCTTCTTTAAAAGTTTGGTTGGAGTGAATTCAGAGTCATAGAATCCAGAAGTGGGCACTTCAGCCTACCACTTTCATCCAATCTGTTTACTCACCTATACTAATCTAATTTGTGTAGATCCAGATCTTTGTATACTTGACCATTCAAGTGCTTGTTTAAATGTCTCTAAAATGTAATGAATATGTCTGACTTTACCACTTCCTCTGGCAGTAAGTTACCAAGAGTGGGTGATATCTGATTTGGCACAGACCAGATGGACTGAAGGGTCTGTTTCTGTGCTGTAGTGTTCTCTGACTTTTCCATATTTCCATGATTGAAATTGAGTAAGTTCAAGAGCTGATCCATGCACTAAGCTCACCTAACTTATCTGTGAGACTCCTTGCATTAAAGCACATGCAAACCTTCCCATGTTCCCACCCTGCCTCAATCTTCTCTGTCCACTAGACTTGCTTAATTTGCCCTCTATGTTTTCCCCACCTGACATCTGGAAATAATAACTTGATTACTGATAGCAATTACTTATGCAAAGTCAATAATTCAGTTGTGAAGTCTGGGGCTATATGCAAAACAAGATGCAAAGATGCTGGGACCCATTGAAATATTTTGATCACAAGAGAAAAGTATTACTGTCCATGAGAAGTTTTACTTTTGGTTTAATTGAGTTGTAAATGTAAAATTCAAAACTACCTTAATTGTGCTATGTCTGACTAAAGAGTAAACCCAAACCCTAATTTATGCCTGATTTTGAGTAAAGGCATGGGAAACTCAGCGTGTTGACTTAGCCAGGTTATAAATGCTTCCTAATACATCTATATGTGGGTGTAACTGCTTTATACAGAAGCCTTGAAATTTAGAAAATGTGCCTTGCCACCTAATATTTGACTCCATCCAGACTTTGGCAGTTTTGATGGTAGTTGCAAATTGTCCAATAACAGTGGGAGCAAAGTTATGTAATTTCAAGTAATTAAATCTGGGATTAAATCTTATTTTAGTAATGGTTG
Source organism: Hypanus sabinus (assembly GCF_030144855.1). NCBI lineage: Eukaryota > Metazoa > Chordata > Chondrichthyes > Myliobatiformes > Dasyatidae > Hypanus > Hypanus sabinus. Next base: position 24,333,322 of record NC_082714.1, on the reverse strand, counting down.
CGGGGAAGCCACCATATAGCCATGTAAATTCATATGATTCACTATTCCTAACCCACTCTTGTCTTTAGAGAGTGCCTTGGGGTGAATGAAGGGTGATTGGCTTCCACAATAGATCAGAGGATTGTCCGGCAGCTGATGAAGCTAATTTTCATCTTTTGACTCTGCAATCAGTTGGGCAGAAAATGCTTGTAGTTTGAGCAAGTGTGAGTGTTTTGGGGCAGTCTGTTCCTTCAGCCCTTCTGTGCTGTAATTCTTGTCTGCTTCTGACACAAGTTCAGAAGCACACTCAATTTCCTAGCTCCCACGGTGAGATTTGAATTTATGTTGCTGGATCATTGGTTGTCAATGCCATGCTGAGTGGTCAAGGTTTCTCACAAGTTGAGGGGATATTGCGATTGTTCTTGAAAAGTTGTGAGGGTGTCCTTCAGACTTCTCCTCTGTCCACGTGAAGTTTGAATGGCAGAGTCCAGAAGTGAGTATCTGCTTCATGAATCTAGTGTTGGGCAAAGAGACAACATGCATGGCAGCTGAAATAGGTTGAGTGTAATAAAGCCTAAGGATGGTCTGGGTGAGAACACTGATGTTGGTTTCGAGGATTTTTCATGGGCAGTGTTTGTTATCTTGCAGTGCTTTGAAGTGGTTGCTGTAGACAGTCAGTTGTTTCTAACATATATAGCATGCAAAAATAAACTACTGCCTGTGTGATCACATTACTCACATTTTTATGGATTTCCCAACATACTCTTCCTCAGAAGGCTAACTGTATAATAAAAGCAGAATTGCACATTTCATATTTGATATTTATTCTCACTAAGAAGTAGTTCCCAAAATATGGGAAGTGGTTCTCGTTTTCCAGTATCTCATCATGGGGCTTTCTTTGGTGGTATTGTACAGCAGAGATAGTTTGGTAAAGTGGTTTTTTTTGTGGCTGTTAAAATTAAGACTCATATCCGAACCTGTGCACATGTAGGCATCTTCTCTGTACTGCAGCTCACTGACTGTGGTTGGAATGACATAAATTGAACAATTTCACATTTGTCCTACAAATTATCTCCACTCTAATAAGAAGCCTGTTGAAAGCAAATTGTAGCATTGAATTGTGGAAAAAAACAGTAGGCATAGAAGTGATAGTGCAGTTTTGTTTGATTTCATTCTGCACTGATATTGGGTATGTAATGGACCTTTTGATACTGTGGTGGATCCTGCTTAAGTGCAGTCATGAAGAAGACATGAGATGGAGGTGAACTTTTGCAGGGAGTCAAATTTAAGAAAGCTCCTCCACAGTCCCACTAACTGAGTAAAAAGGGTTTTGAGGGTTCAAGGAACAATCTGTATAAAGGTTGATGCTACTGTCTGCATTTCTTTTGAAGCTTTCCGTTGTGCCTCGAGTTTGATGGAATCCACACTATAATTTGAGGAATAGTTTTTTGGCCTCTGGGAAGAAGGAAGATTTCAGTGCCAAGGTTGGAAAAGACACGATTTTCTGGTATGGTATGATTGGCAAGGATGGAGTAGGGAAAGCCTAACTAACTAAGTTCTCCTCCTGAAAAAATAAATGGAACATAGCCTTATTTTCCTAAATTCAAACATAAGACCTCCTGTCCAGATGGTGTTATCTGTTAGCTTGTGTCATTCATCTCAATAACTATTCACAAGGTTGTCCACATTATCTGTGCTGTACCAAGTACAACTAACTGTTAGATGAACTAAACAAACTACTATCTAATAAAATAGCCCTCACAGCCAACCTGAGAGCTTCCAACCAACAGGAGCCAGAGTCTAGTGATTTACCTGCCCCAATCGCTATCATAATTGCCATCCTAGAAGAGACTTGTGACTTCAGTACCAGAAAGCACCCAAAACTGGTATGATTAGAATGATGAGGAGCTCCAAAAGCTAATTAACTGCAAATATGAGGTGTCTTTACAGGCACCTGAAGTCTATTAGAGAAACTGAATTCGGGATGGTGAGTGAAAAGAACACAGTAAGGTCAGCTTCTTGTAAAGCTGAATTCTTAAGCTTTTTGAAGCCATCTATGACCCAAACATGCTGGGACCCACCCCAATGATAGTAATGAAGTTATTAATTACTAAGGTATTAATTATTAAAAAGTGAAATTATTAAGGGAAAGACTCAATTAGTGCACACGAAAAACAGCACCTCGGATGATACCTTAGCAATGACTTTGTCCATGATCTGAGTGCCCCTAACTGCATCCCATAGTGAACAATTCTGCCCAGCTTCGTTACAAGCTGTGTTTGACTTATCAAAACATTTATTAGCCAACTGAAAAACAGTGCCATGGGAACAAATATCTCCCCACTAAGGTTCTAAAACTTGGCAGAAAGGAACTCCAGTTACAAGTTCACAGCATCCTCTCTCGCATCTGGGAAAAGGATGACATTCCAGGAACATCAAATGTACATGCAGTAACAAGAGTCTCCCTGTGGACTATGACAAGTGAAGTCATTGCTTGGCATGGCTTATCGTTCACACTTGACTTTTAGTCCAGGCAGTTTAGAACACACTATAAATGCTGACATAGCCATGAAAAAGATCAAAACTCTAATGTTCTAATCAGTTCATTTATTTACCTGAAGTTGCTGAATTCATTAGGACAAGTCTTGAGTGAAGTAATGTGCCTTTAGAAGATGGTTTGTTGTTTCTTAAATTTACAGTGGATTTCATTGGAACTGTCTGAAAGGCCAGACATGGACAGTTCAAAGTGAAAGTGCAACGGGCAATTCAGATGGCAGACGTGAGAAACTTGGGAAACCCTTGCACGTTGAATGTTAATGCAAAATTTTGCACACTGGTTTTGGGTTCCCCAATGTGAAGGAAACCACATCATGAGCACTGAATACTTTATATGAAATTGGAGAAGATACAAGTGAATTGCTGCTTTATCTGAGGGTAATGTTGAAGTCAATGTATGGTATAAAGCGGAGAAGGACAGATGTTGCATCTGCTGCATTTAGGTGGAATAATGCCATGAGAATTGGAGTGGATGCTCTGTGGAGAAGGAAGATGACAATTCTATTCAAAGCCATGCCAAGCAATGCTGAAAGGAAGGAGGAGGAGCTGTATCCAGCTGTGGCATCACATTTAAAATTGCAAAGGGTAGCCAACTAAATATTGGGGCTGGTAGGTAAGGCAAAGATAACTCGATATTTGTTCAGAGTGTGAGCGGAGGTACTAAATGTTGCAGAAAAGCAGTTGAGATCCTAATAACTGTGGTGGAGATGAAGAAAAACAATGCATGTGTCAATGTAAAAGCTGCTGTAGTCAGAAAAAAATATGATGGAGCCTGAGAAACTGGGAAAAGGGAAAGGAATCCTTTATGGAACAGGGTAGGGAGGGCTCTTGTAGGTAGTTGTGAGAATCTGTAGGCTTGTGATTGTGATTGGTTGGCAACCAATCCTCTGAGGTATAGCTGTTTTATGCCAAAAGGTTATCTTGTATTGATCATTGATGTGTTATGAAAATATAATAATTACATTCAGAATTCAAGAATTCTGAAGTTCTTGCCAATACTACTTGGTATTGTGTTGTGAAATTGAGGTGGTTTATCATTTTCACTGTTCTGCAGTAAGATTGCATGGATTTATACGGATAAATTGGATTCTTATGGTGAAGATGTATATTGCCTTTTCTTTCCAGACTGTAGTCTGCTGAATAGGTCATTTATTATAATAAGGAATAATCAATGTCTTTTTATATCTTTACTTCGCATGTGACTGTCATTTATTTTGGTTTGAAAACATGAACTGTTTTGATGTAATTTTCTCCTTCAGATTAACTTCATGGTTACAAGTAACTTTTCTGTCACTTGCTCAATTAAATGTACCTTATTGGATTCTAAATTGGAATTCGTATTTAAACATGGGAACAAATCTGAATTATGGTTATAATTTTGCCAGATTTCAGTTGTGCCGTATTACTTAATCTGTGGGAAAAGCAACTTGAAAATCAAATTCTAAAAATTAATTGCAATTCCTTTATGGAGGAGAAATGCATCAACTTTAGAGGAAAAAATTTTCCCACAGTTTTCAAGCCCATTGGGATATGATGTAATGTGTTGGTGAAATGTTGTTGAAAAATTGACCCATGCATCCCATTTAACCCATTTCTGTTAAAAAAGAAATGATCTAATTCTGAATCCCAAGAGCCATGCTGTAGTTGTGGAATTGTGTCCTCTTGTGTGGGTTCAGTGTGAAAGTTACATCAAGGCATAAACTTCAGGGACATCTGTGACTCAGTTTTGTACAAATATAAATCACAGGACCAAAAGAAGAGACTGTTGTTATTCATAGGCTGGTAATTGACATGCCTGATATGCCTAGTAGCTGTTGAGAATGTTTTTTGTATATTAGAATAGATTGCTTTGGACATTGGCAGTCAGTTTATTTGTGGTAAAAGCAAAAACTGGAAAAAGATTTACTAAATCCTCTTGAGACCCTCTGAAAGGACAAAGGGCAAGCTTGAGAATTCCATTGTAAAGGACCCCAAATGAGTTTTAAAGGCAATAACTTTCTTTTTTTAGATGACTTGTTCCAGTGGTATTGCTTGATACTTGATTGCTTTCCCAAGAAAATAAATGACTTTCTTTTGCCCATGGTAATCCAAGTTGAATAGAGCAAGTTTCCCCAAGTGACCCAATTCTGATAATCTTTTTCTGTTAGCAATAACTGTACTTATTAGATCCCTTTACATAATAACCTTAATTCTTCAAAGCTCTACCAATGAAAAAGTATTTGTAGGAGAGTAAAATGAAGCATACATTTCATTCAATCCAGTTAACGGTAAACTAGATTTTGACTAATGTAGCATTAAACTGCTAGCAACATTCAGGCAATGAAAATGTAAACAGAAAAATTATCAATAATTATGTCAAATTCAATCATTTATTTAAATTCAATCACTAAAGCAGCAGGACAAACACAAAGTGTACTTGTAATACCTCAATAAGCTGTGATTTATTTCTTTAAAGGATTTCGTGTTAATTTGCAGTTATCTGATGCATTTAAAGTTCAACTAAGGGGTATCCAAAATCTGATTGGCTTGATGCATCATGAAAGTTGTTGTTTTGGAATTTTGTTACAAGTAGCTGGTTGTGATGTCCAAGGAAATTTTTGAAATTTAGAAAGTTTAAATTCAAAAATATACTACAATTGCATAAAAAGGCAGATCTCACTTGCCCTTTTGAGCCAAATAAGGGCTTCTTATTCCACAGAGAATGTAATGTTTATTAGTAGTAAATGTGTTGATTTTGATCCAGATGCTCACAGTTGTATTAAAAAAAAGTTTCAAATAAACCAGAATATCATTAGTAAAGGTTCTGGTACAGACAAAGGGTTGACACATCATAATCTTAAGAAAAATATTTTTTTGTCCCCTACCATTGTGGTCTCATATTTCCAAACAGCTCAGTGCTAAATGTTTTTTCACTGAATGACTAGTAATTTGGGAACATTTATGGCAACTCAAGGCTCAGTACTTGATGTTTGGTTCTTTGTGCTTCTTATTTCAATTCAGAGCTACAACAGATAAGGAAGACAAAACCTACAGCAATCAAAAATGTCAAATCGTCTTCACTCAACGCAAAATGTGATTTACAAATAACTGAACATCACAGAGTTTGAAAAACAACTCCTTTTAATATATAAAAAAACAAATTTGGCAGATGTTGGAAGTCCAAGTAACACACACAAAATGCTGGAGGAACTCAGCAGGCCAGGCAGCGTCTATTGAAAAGAGTACTGTATAGTCGAATATTTGGGCCTTCTTTTCCATTGATGCTGCCTGACCTGCTGAGTTCCTCCAGTATTTTGTGTGTGTTCCTTTGAATAAACTGTAATTCGGTTCCCATATATTGCAGTGATTTTAAGAAAGGCTTACCTTAACAGATTTTTTTTCCTGATCTATCACTCTTATAAACCTATACTGTAAATGCAAGTTCCAGGGATAAGTTCCAGGGACATGTAAAGGAGATGAGCATGACTCAATCATTTATGGAATTAAACATTATTTTTCAAATATTGACATTTTGATTGCAGTGTACATGAAATTAAATGAAGGAATTTTCTTAAAATAATGAAATGATTTTGTAAGCTTGCAGCAGTACAGTGCAATATATAAACATTGCTATAAAATACATTAAGAATCTATTATAAAATAAATAGTGCAAAAAGATAGCAAAATAGTGAGGTGGTGTTCATGGATTATTCAGAAACCTGAATGCAGAATGACTTTTCAATATGGATTTCTGCTGGAACCATGATGAATGCTTTGCTCATTTCTATAAACTCGTAAGTAAGTAATATACAAAATTTTCTGGGATACAGATATCACTGACTACCTTTTATTGTCCATTCCATAGTGTCCTTTAGCTGCTTGCCAGATCACTTCAGATCAGTGATACACAGAGATACATCAGAGATACCTGGGAAAGTACTGATAGTCCTTGATGTGCATGCCAAAAACAGTACATGTAAATAAGTACGTGATAAAACAGACATGTAAATATGGTGATTAAAAAGCCATTCAGGATGAATCTAGAATGAGCTGCCAGGGAGGAGGTAGAAGCAGATATAAAGGCTATATTTGTGGTTACTTATACAGAAGCATGAATAGACAGGCTATAAAGGGATATGCTATATCGACGATTGCATTGGTGCTGCTTCCTGCACCCATGCTGAACTCGTTGATTTCATCCATTTTGTCTAGGTTGAATAGGTTAGGGCTGTATTCCCTGGAGCATAGAAGAATGAGGGGAGATTTGATAGAGGTGTTTAAAATTATGATGAGTATAGATAGAGTGAATGCAAGCAGGCTTTTTCCACTGAGGCTAGGGGAGAAAAAAAACAGAGGACATGGGTTAAGGGTGAAGGGGGAAAAGTTTAAAGGGAACATTAGGGGTGGGACTTCTTCACACAGAGAGTGGTGGGAGTGTGGAATGAGCTGCCAGATGAAGTGGTAAATGCGGGCTCACTTTTAACATTTAAGAAAAACTTGGACAGGTACATGGATGAGCGGGGTATGGAGGGATATGGTCCAGGTGCAGATCAGTAGGACTAGGCAGAAAAATAGTTCGGCACAGCCAGGAAGGGCCAAAAGGCCTGTTTCTGTGCTGTAATGTTCTCTGGTCTCCAACTTCCACCCAGCCCTCAGACTCACTTGGTCCATTTTTGACACTTCCCTCTCACAGCTACCTGGGCTATACCTTGTCTCACCCTGCTACTTGTGAAAATGTCAACCCCTTCTCTCAATTCCTCCATCTCTGCCGCATTTGCTCTCAGGATGAGGCTTTTCATTCTAGAACAAAGGAGATGTTTTCCTTCAAAGAAAAAAGGGGCTTCCTTTCCTCCACCATCAACGCTGCCCTCAACCACATCTCTTCCATTTCTTGCACGTCTGTTCTTACCCTATCCTCCCACCACCCTACCAGGGATAGCACTCCTCTTGTCCTCACCTACCACCCCACAAGCCTCTACGTCCAGCGCATAATTCTCCGAAACTTCCGCCACCTCCAACTGGATCCCACCACCAAGCACATCTTTACATCTTCCCCACCCCCCCCCCCCACTTTCTGCTTTCTGCAGGGATTGCTTCCTCCATAACTCCCTTGTTCATTCAGCTCACCCCACCGATCTCCCTCCTGACACTTACCCTTGCAAGCGGAACAAGTGCTTCACCTGCCCCTACACCACCTCCCTCACTACCATTCAGGGCCCCAAACAATCCTTCCAGGTGAGGTGACGCTCCACCTATGAGTCTGTTGGGGTCATTTACTGTGTTCGGTGCTGATGGTGTGGCCTCTTGTATATTGATGAGACCTGGCAGAGATTGGGAGACATCTTCGCTGAGTATCTACACTCCGTCCACCAGAACAAGCGAGATCTCCCAGTGACCACTCATTTTAATTCCAGTTCCCATTCCGACATGTCAATCCATGGCCTCCTCCACTGCCAGGATAAGGCCACACTTAGGTTGGAGGAACAACACTTTATTTTCCATTTGTGTAGCCTCCAACCTGGTGGCACGAACATCGATTTCTTCAACTTTCAGCAATGCTTCCACACACCCCCCCCCCCTTCACCATTTCCCATATCTTTGTCCCTCTCTTATGTTATCTTCTTCCCTGCCCATCGCCTCCCTCTGGTGCTCCTCCTCCCCACCTTTCTTCTTTCTCCCATAGCCTTCTGTCTCTTTCATCTATAAACTTCCTAGCTCTTTGCCTCATCCCTCCCCTTCCAAGTTTCACCTCTCTCTCTCTCTCTCTCTCCCCCCACCTTTCAAATCTCCTTGACTTTTTTTTCTCCAGTCATGCCAAACGGTTTCAGCCCAAAGCGTCGACTGTACTTTTTTTCCATAGATGCTGCCTGCCCTGCTGAGTTCCTCCGCATTTTGTGTGTGTTGCTCGGATTTCTAGCATCTGCAGGTTTTCTCTTGAAAGGGATGCAAACCATACACAAGCAGATGAGATTCATTTGGATCAGCATTTGAAGGCTATGAGGTTGTGAATTTGTGACCAAAGTTGACACAGAGGTGGCTGGTTGAAGGGTTTATTCCAATTCTGCACTGTTCTTTGCACTATGAGAAAAGGGGATTACATTAAGAAATTTGCTCAACAAAATTGAGAGCGAAGAAGTAATGACTTAATGGGCGCAAAAGTGGCAATAGAATCCAATCTGGAAAGCTGAGCTTTTGCAATTGGAAAAAGACAAACAAGGCAAGAGAAAAAGGTGTTAGGATGCTAAGAAGTGCCAAAGCATACAACATAGAACATGGAACAGACACTTTAGCCCACGATGTTATGCTGACCTACTCTAAGATAATTCTAACCCTTCCCTCCCGCATAGGTCTCCATTTGTGTTTCAACTGTGTGAAACATGTCTGAGACCTGTCGAAATGTCCTTAAAGTGCTGTATCTGCCTCTACTCCTATCCCTGGCAGCACAGGCAGCACATTTGATGCATTTATCATTCTCTGTATTTAAAAAAAATAACTGTGACATCCGCTCTATACTTACCTCCAATCACCTTAAAATTATGACCTCTCATGTTAAACTTTTCTGCGTTAGGAGAAAGGTCCACATGATCTATGCCTCTTACCATCTTGTTCACCTATATCAAGTCACTTCTCATCCTCCTCCTTTCCAAGGAGAAAAGCCCTGGCTTACATAATCTATCCCCATACATGTTCTCCAATCCAGGCAACATTCTGGTAAATCTTCCCTGCATGCTCTCTAAAGCTTCCACATTCTTCCTATAATGAGGTGACCAGAAGGGAACACAGTTATTCCAAGTGTGGTCTAACCTGGGTTTTATAGAGCTGTAACATTACCTCACAGCAATCCTTTGACTATTGAAGGTCAACACACTTCTTGCCATTTCAACAAAAGGATCTTGGTAGGAAGTTTGATAAGAAGACACAGTCAATACCTATCTTTATTAGCCCTGATGTAAAGTAGGTGGCAGAATCATGGTAGAATTGTATAAACCACTAGATAGACCACAATTAGCCACTGCTCAATTAAACTCTGCTTAGCACACTACAGGAAGGACATGGAGAGGGTTTAAAGAAAAATTACAAGAATATTGCTAAGATTGTAGCTCTGAGGAGACGCTGACAGTGGTATTGTCTTTGGAACAGAGAGACAGTGTATTCTTCACCACAGTTAAGAATGGCCTTTACAAGGGGCACAAAGGACCTTTTTCCTTGGACTGAAAGGTTAATAACAAGATTCCAGCTGACAGATTGTAAGATTGATGAGAATATTTATTGTAAATAGTAATGCGAGTCTTAAAATTGCTAATGGGGACAGAAAATCTTAAAACATTAATAAAAACTAAATGAATACTTGAAGTCTTCCCCTTCCTAGACAATGGGGATGAGATTGTGAATTGTGACTGAAGTTTATACCACCAAATTTAGAATTTAAGCAGAGTTGCTATCTGCCTCTGGGACCTTGCTCTTCAGTTGACATATGGCTTTTTTGACTTTTGGTGAGACTTCCACAGTTGAATACTTCAGAAATGCTCCTTCTCAGTAGGCATTGACTAAGCCACACCTCTTGCCTTTTTCAAAGTGGGCTTTTGTGTCTGGATCATCGATTATTATGGCATTGTTGAAAATATAACATTATCTGTCCACATCTTGTTTATCAGCAGGTTGCTGAAGCTCCTGTGTCTTTCCATCTTCTGTCTATTCCTTAGTTCTTGGGTTTTTTGTTGGGCCATAGCATTCAGATACTTCTGGCTTTTGCCTGATCCTTAGTTAATTGTGAGGATTAATCAAGCTTGATAGTTTAGAAAAGGATTGAGTGGTGATTGGGAACTTGTAGTTCAGATGAAGTGGAGTTGGATCTGATATATGGGAGATTAGTGGTGGTTGAGCTCTGGGTCTCCAGATATCAGTGATGTGTAAAGTGGACAGTCAAAGGATACGGGTAGATAATTCAATCACCTGGTAAGAAATCTATTCTAACACTGCACTTGGAGAACTGCTGCTTCCACAGAAATAACTAATATTGGATGTACCCATGGTAACATAATTTCCATTGCAATGCTTCAAAAGAGCAATTACACAAGAGCAATGTCATCCCTTGAGCACTTGATGACTCTGGGCCTGTGTTCATTAGAAATCAGAAGAATGAGAGGTAACCGAATTGAAACCCATCGAATGGTGAAGGGCCTTGATAGAGTGGGTGTGGAGAGGATGTTTCATATGCTGGGAGAGTCTGAGACCAGAAAGCAGCCTCAGAATAGGGGGGTATATTTTAGAATAAAGAAGAGGAGGAATTTCTTTAGCCAGAGAGTGGTGAATCTTTGGAATTCTTTGCCACGGGTGGCTGTTGAGGCTGAGTCTTTATGGATATTTAAGACAAAGTTTGATAGATTCATGATTAAGGGATTGGGGCTGAAAGGAAAATTAGATCAGCCAGGATGAAATGGTGAAGAAACTCAGTAGGGTAAATGGCCTAATACTGCTCCTATAGCTTATGGTCTTATTATCCCTTGCACCCTAACATGGAAGCCATGTAGCAAGCATAAAGATAGTTTAAACCTGGTTGCATTTCTGATTTGGTTGTAGGAATGCTGGAACAAATAGAATTACATAATTCAACTTTTAGTAACCAATTTTAGCCCACTGCTTTAAATGTGCAGACTATGCAGTGTTCAGTATCAGTGCTATGGCTGTAAAGAACTTTACTTTGTCTGATGTAGATTTATTGACGGTGTCACGCTATCTGAAAAAATAACTTGCAAGTTATGTGAGAAGGTAATCATAGAAAGTTTGATATATTTCAGCAAATTACTTATTACTTAAGCACCAATTGTCAGTTCAATGTAAGATGAAATGAAAATGGGAAAACTTGATGAGTAGTTCAGCTAACATTTAATGGACCTTTGTTAATAAATGCTTCAAATTGTGCTTAAGTCTTTTCATTTTCTCACTAACAAGTATGTTAGTCCCTACTTCTCATTAGATTTTTCATCAGTGTTTTTAAAGGATGATGGAATATAGTTAAAGAAATGCAATAAATATTCTTTCTAATGCAGTTTATGCCTGTACTAATATATGTGTAAAATTGTGGTATTCAGTCTCTTAATATTATTGGAAAACTAGATTTGTGACCACGTTGGTTAGATATTAAAGCATTGAATCTGAAGCTTACAGGTGCTCCTACTGAATCTTGAGACCTTGCCATATTGTGAGTGTTCTTGGTAAATTCATATCATTTTTTTCACCAATGTCTTCTGTCTTTGTTTAGGAGGGTATCTTCAGGCAATGTGTCTATAAATTTCAGTACAGTGTTGATACAGAAGTTGAGTGATGTATAGCCTAGGACCATTGTACTTAAATTAATATCTTGGAAATATTCTAAGGATAACTGTATATATAACCATATAACAATTACAGCACAGAAACAGGCCATCTCGGCCCTTCGAGTCCATGCCAAACGCTTACTCTCACCTAGTCCCACCGACCTGCACTCATAGCTCTCCGTTCCTTTCCTGTCCATATAACCTATCCATTTTTTTTTAAATGACAATATCGAACCTGCCTCTACCACTTCTACTGGAAGCTCGTTCCACACAGCTACCACTCTGTGAGTAAAGAAGTTCCCCCTCGTGTTACCCCTAAACTTTTTCCCCTAACTCTCAACTCATGTCCTCTTGTTTGAATCTCCCCTACTCTCAATGGAAAAAGCCTATCCATGTCAACTCTATCTATCCCCCTTATAATTTTAAATACCTCTATCAAGTCCCCCCTCAACTTTCTACGTTACAAAAAATAAAGACCTACCTTGTTCAACCTTTCTCTGTAACTTAGGTGCTGAAACCCAGGTAACATTCTAGTAAATCTCCTCTGTACTGTCTCTATTTTGTTGACATCTTTCCTATAACTCAGTGACCAGAACTGTACACAATACTCCAACTTTGGCCTCACCAATGCCTTGTACAATTTTAACATTACATCCCAACTCCTATACTCAAAGCTCTGATTTATAAAGGCCAACATACCTAAAGCTTTCTTCACCACCCTATCCACATGAGATTCCGCCTTCAGGGAATGATGCACCATTATTCCTAGGTCACTCTGTTCTACTGCATTCTTCAATGCCCTACCATTTGGATTATTCCTACCAAAATGTAGCACCTCACACTTATCAGCATTAAACTCCATCTGCCATCTTTCAGCCCACTCTTCTAACTGGCCTAAATCTCTCTGCAAGTTTTGAAAACCTACTTCATTACCCACAACGCCACCTATCTTCGTATCATCTGCATTCTTAGTATCATCTGCATACTTACTAATCCAATTTACCACTACATCATCCAGATCATTAATGTATATGACAAACAACATTGGACCCAGTACAGATCCCTGAGGCACACCACTAGTCACCAGCCTCCAACCTGTCAAACAGTTATCCACTACTACTCTCTGGCATCTCCCATCCAGCCACTGTTGAATCCATTTTACTACTTCAATAACAATACCTAACGATTGACCCTTCCTAACTAACCTTCTGTGTGGAACCTTGTCAAAGGCCTTACTGAAGTCCATATAGACAACATCCACTGCTTTACCCTCATCAACTTTCCTAGTAACAGCTTCAAACAATTCAATAAGATTTGTCAAACATGACCTTCCACGCACAAATCCATGTTGACTGTTCCTAATCAGACCCTGTCTATCCAGATAATTATATATACCATCTCTAAGAATACTTTCCATTAATTTACCTACCACTGACATCAAGCTTAATTGCTAGGTTTACTCTTAGAACCTTTAAAAACAATGGAACCACATGAGCAATATGTCAATCCTCCGGCACCATCCCCGTCTCCAACGACATTTGAAATATTTCTGTCAGAGCCCCTGCTATTTCTACACTAACTTCCCTCAAGGTCCTAGGGAATATTCTGTCAGAACCTGGAGACTTATCCACTTTTATATTCTTTAAAAGTGCCAGTACTTCCTCTTCTTTAATTATCATAGTTTCCATAAATACCCTACTTGTTTCCCTTACCTAACACAATTCAATATCCTTCTCCTTAGTGAATACTGAAGAAAAGAAATTGTTCAAAATCTCCCCCATCTCTTTTGGCTCCACACATAGCCATCCACTCTGATTCTCTAAGGGACCAATTTTATCCCTCACTATCCTTTTGCTATTAATATAACTGTAAATCCTTTGGATTTATTTTCACCTTACTTGCCAAAGCAACCTCATATCTTCTTTTATTTTTTCTGATTTCTTTCTTAAGATTCTTTTTACATTCTTTATATTCCTCGAGCACCTCATTTACTCCATGCTGCCTATATTTTTTGTAGATCTCTCTCTTTTTCAGAACCATGTTTCTAATATCCCTTGAAAACCATGGCCTCTCAGACTTTTAACCTTTCCTTTCAACCTAACAGGAACATAAAGATTCTGTACCCTCAAAATTTCACCTTTAAATGACCTCCATTTCTCTATTACATCCTTCCAATAAAACAATTTGTCCCAATCCACTCCTTCTAAATCCTTTCGCATCTCCTTAAAGTTAGCCTTTCTCCAATCAAAAATCTCAACCCTGGGTCCAGACCCATCCTTCTCCATAATTATATTGAAACTAATGGCATTGTGATCACTGTATGAAGTAAGGGTGGTGGAGAGTTTTTCCAATAAATCACCTAAGGAAAAATGGACTTTCCAGTTTTCAACCAGCATCATTAAAGAACACGCAAACAGATCATGCACCTTGTTCCTGTTTACGAGACTGCACTGTACCTAAGTGGCCTAATGTGCTTTCTGAAGTACTGTCAGTCACTGACCATACTTCAACAATAGCTTAAAATGAATGAATTTAAAACACAGAAAGTTATAGTAATTAAACTAATGTAGTGGGCCCATTGAAATGTTGCCCTGATCAGTCATCAGCTATTATATTCTGAATAGCCCAATTTACTTTTTTTAACTAATGTGACTAGTATATTTCATGTACTTGAATCAATGTGTTGGATTTCTTGGGAACCTAGTGTGAAATCTATGTTGTCCATTAGACAAGGCAATGCAGAGAATCTTGAATCGACTAGTTGATACTTCCATTCTCCAGCTGTAAAATCTGATTTAAACTGTTCCTTTTGAAAACACCATGGGGGTAGAAATTTGTTTTTTGGTACATGCACTAAGTGTGTAATACAGTAACTTTGTGTTTTACTTTGATTTTAAAATGTTTGTACCAACTTCTTGAAAGGACTATTACATTACGTGTTTAATTCAAGGATGAATTTATATCCATATTTTCCAAAAGGAAAATGTTTACCCTTTGAAGGTGGTTAAATTACCTCTGCACATTCATGTGACCTTAGAATCCCATGGCCATGTGTTAAATCAATAGTGCTTGTACTGGAAGAGCTACTGCTAACTTCTATTATTACAGTGTTGCAGTTAAAGAATTTCCATTTGCTGAAACAAAATATTTTATAGATTGCTTTAAAATTTCCTGGTGAAAATAACAATATTGTGTTTTTTTAAAGAAAAGAGCTTAGTTATTTAAAACAAAAGATTATTAATAAAAACTGTGTTAGTTGCAGTTTGCATCATCTCCCATTCTAATATAATTTTTAAATAAAATTAATGAACAATTATATGGAAAGCAGCAGAATTAATGTTTCAGATTGATGATTTTTCAGAACTATCTGCTATCCAAGTGTTAGGTAACAGATGAAATTTATTTTGCTGTTAGGCAAGGTAAGACATTTACCACAAGTGAAATACAGGCAATTTATTTGTTTAAATGTAATATCAGAGCATATAGAATGATCTCCATTTGTTAATTGTGTCTTTTCTATTGTGTCTTCCTTCACACACCTGTTTCTTTATGGACTTCAAAGGGTTGCAACTCAAAACATTGACTGTTTATTTCCCAACATAGGTGACACCTGACCCACTGAGTTCCTTCAGCAATTGGTTTGTATCATTCTCAGCTATCAGGTTATGACACATTAACGTGCACAAATAACCAGTAAAATATCACTACAGTATTTGCGAGTCTAAATCAGCTCCCTGTTCAGGAAGGCATTCATTTTAAAATGTTACTTTTTGGTTTCAGTTTTTTCTGTGGCTTCGCACTATTTGAAAGTTATAATTATTTCCAGTCCTAAAACTTATGCATTCCCATAATTTGGACCTCTTGCACAGATCCAGCTTTCATGGCTTTAACCAATGGCATCCTTGCCTCTCATCAGAATTGACTTTGAAGAGAAAACAAAAGTTGAAGATCGATGATTTTCTTGACGAGGGAGCTGTTGAAAAAGGAAAGGAGTAGTCCCTGATTAGGGTTAAACATTGTAGACCAGTGGTTCCCAACCTTTTTTTTGGCCATGCCCCACCTAATCACCTCTAAAATCCTGATGCCCCCTATGGTGATATATAATTCTTATTATTCAAAAAGTGAACTCCTATTCACCTGGAGGAAGCCTAAAAGACCATTAACTTGGTTTAAACAAGCTTGCAAAGAACATGGCATTCATGAAAGAGGAAAATAAAAGAACCAAAGGACTGTTAAAGTTCTGAGGAAGAAATTACTAAGAAATTGTAAAAAAAAAGAACATTAAGTGATATTAAAATAATAATAATAAATAAATAAATAAATAAATAAAACGATGCCGATTCGTTTCTACAGCATACGAAGACAGATACACTGTTTAAAAGAGATGACGCAATGTACACACCTTCACACCACCAAGAACCGAAAGCTACTGCAAAAAGCAGCATTGGCGCGACCTCGTACGAGTTTCTTACGAGTTTGGACTTGTTCATTCGTTCCTTCCTACATCAGTCAATTCATTAATTTAATTATGAAAGCTATTTGATGGTTGTAATGATGGTGATACACTACATATACAGTACATACGCAATTACACATGTACATACACACAAGTATTTTTATGGATGCATACTGTATATACACATATGTATTAACTCGCACACACACTCATACTCACACAGACTTACTAGAAAAAATTCACTGTTAATAACTCATTCTTGAATTGCCCCCCTTAAAAATCAAATTACCCCCCTGTGGGGCATACACCCCACGTTGGGAACCACTGTTTTAGACTCTTTCTGATCTCTGCTTTATCCAGGAGTAGAAATATATTGGAAGGTGCTCAGTTCTAAAAGAGTAAGTGGGATACAAACCAGCAAAAAAGGCAGATGTAGAAGAGAAATGTTAGAAAAGCTAAACTAGATGGAAGGAGAAAGGAGAGAAGCAGCAGTGGCAATTGATTGGAAATTTTCTGCCTTGCTCACAAAGGAATCCAAAGGTTTTTCACATTAGTTTGAGATCTACCTTGTCAAATTGATGAATTTTATGGACTTGTTAAAAAACATAGCAACCTAAGAGGTAGAATGAGGCTATTTTGGCCCTTGGGTTTGCTCCACAGTGAGATCATAGTTGACTTTGTACTTCATTGGCCATATTCCACTGCAATCCTTGTATCACTCAATTCATTCCTATGACCATGACTGCTAATTCTAAATTCTTTGGTGAGCCTCTTCTCTGAACTTCATATGCTCTAATGAGGTGACCTCTTATGCTTAGAAACTCTGGAGAATGGAGGCCTATGCTATTAAATTTCATTTGATAGACCCAACATTTCAGGAACTATTCTGGTGAATCTATCATATTTCTATAACAGTATATACATTTTTAAGTAGACCAAAATTGCAT
Source organism: Hypanus sabinus (assembly GCF_030144855.1). Classification (NCBI taxonomy): domain Eukaryota; kingdom Metazoa; phylum Chordata; class Chondrichthyes; order Myliobatiformes; family Dasyatidae; genus Hypanus; species Hypanus sabinus. The sequence continues at coordinate 24,316,088 of NC_082714.1, read as the reverse complement.
ACAGTACTCCAGAATGATCTCATGAAGGTTCTGTATAACTGTAGTAAGATATGCTTACTGTTCTCTTTAATTCCTAATACAATGAAGGCCAGGTTACTCATTTGTCTTTCTAACTACCTGCTGCATATTACCTATCAGTGTCTTGTGCACACAATTCCATTGAACATTTAGCTTTCTAAACTCTTAACCATTTTAAATTGTACTTGATATTTTTGTCTTTTTCTACCAAAATAATAAACCCACCTTTCTCCACATTGTTTTCTATCTCCTATGTTGTTGTCCATTCACTTAACTTATCTGTATCCTTTCTTAGTCTCTGCATCCTCGGCACTGCTTTAATTCCCATTTAATTTCATAACATTAGCAAAGTCGCAAGTATTACAGTTTGTTCCTGCAGCCTAGTTGTAGATTGATGGTAGTTGGAACCCAGGCTCAAGTTCCTTAGGCATCTCACTAATCACAACCTGTAATCTTGGAAGAACAATTTACTCTTGCTCTTTATGTTTTAACCAAATATCAGTTTGACCTAGTATATTACTGTATCTCTAATTGACAAAGTATTGGGTGACTAGTTGCTTCACAACAAATTGAATTCTTATTGGCATTGGAAGATTGGGGCAGTTCTAATCTGTATCTACTGAAATATAATTAAGAATACAATCCAAAGAAAGAGCTGTAAAGTTGTCTGAATATTAATATTTAACTATCTACTTGTATTTTATATAACTTCCTGCATACATGTAACTGTTTTGTGTGTAGTTGTCACAGTATGTACAGTGTAAATGCAGTTGTTCAGTATCCTCTAGTGGTTACAATTCTATACAATTCTAGAAGCTTCTCTTGTATCACAGTGTTTGAATATGGGCTATCTGAGTGGCTAATTCTCATCTACAAATTTGAATGGAATGTTTCTTATTTATGGTATAAAAAGGGCTGAGCATGTAAGCCTGTCATCTTTAGTCTTTATTCATTCCCTTCCTTCCTTCTTTGTTCTTAGACTCCTGTTAATGTCTGTTTCCAGTTCTTTTTGCTCTATTAGCACTTAATAAATCGATCATGAAGCAACATGTTTTATGCCTCTTTGACTTCCAAAAAAATGTTGGATCAAAAAATCAAAATCAAACACCATCAAGTCTGCTCCTCCATGCAATCGTGGCTGATTTATTATCTCCCTCAACCCCATTCTCCTGGCTGCTTCTCATAACCTTCTAACCAAGACACCGAACTAATCAAGAACCTATCAACTTCTGCTTTAAATATACCCAATGACTTGGCAACGAATTCACAGATCGACTACCCTCTGGCTAAAGAAATTCCTTCCTCCTCATCTCTATTTTAAAGGCAGCTTTTGCCAACTTATGACCCATTGCCAGAAACATGCTATCCAAAACGTGTTATCTAATTGTTTAAAACATGTCACCTTTTGCCACATATGTTTTCCATATATGAGTAGTCAACAAAATAAGCATAAGTATTACCTAGTACCAGGAAAGGTGCATCAGTGTTCTTCAAGGTGGCTCCTCTGAAATGCGGGGAAAAACAGCTCATCACACAATTACACTTACCCTGTTGGAGATGGAAAATGTATCTGTGATAACACAGAACATTACACATTGGACAAGCCATTCAACCCATAATGTTGTGCCTAACTAATTAAACTTCTAATTAATCTAATCCCCTTTATCTGTACATTGACCATATCCTTCCTTACTCTGCATATTCATGTTCTTATCTAAGAGTCTCTTAAACACACCTCTACCCATTTTCCTTTACCATCACCCCTTGCATTGCATATCAGGCCTCCACCATTCCTATGTATTTTTAAAAGCTTGCCTTACTCATCTCCTTGGTACCTTCCCCCTGTCAACTTAAATACATTCTTTCTAGTACTAGGTATTTCAATCCTATCAAAAATATACTATCTACTATGCTATCTACTTTATCCATGCCTAGCATAATCTTATAAATTTCTACCAGGTTTCCCCTTTGCATCTGCCCCTCTAAAGAAAGCAGTTGCAGCTTGTCCAACCTTTCCTCATAGCAGGTGTCCTCCAAACCAGGCAGCATCCTGATAAAACCTCTTCTGCACCTTCTGCAGAGCCTACACATCCTTCCTATATGGAGGTGACTAGAACTGAATACATTGCTCAGCTGTAACATTAACTTCCTGTCTCTTAAACTCTGCCTCAACTGATTAAAGCAAGCATGCAATACACCTTCTTTGCCACCTGATCAACTTGTGCAGATACTATTAGAGAGCCATGTACCTGAGCCCTCTGTTAATCAATGCTGTTAAGAATCATGCCATTAACTCTATTCTCCTCTTGTGTTGTATTTCCAAAAGTGCAGCACCTCAGACTTGCCTGCATTAAGCTCCATCTGTCACTTCTGCTCATATCTGCAACTGAACTACTGTTCATCATTTGATAATCTTTTATGCAATCCACAAAACTACCAATTGTTGTGTCATCTGCAAACTTACTACCACTCTGCTACATTTGCATCCAAATTATTATATGACAATCAAACAGGTCCCAGTACTGACCCCTGTGGAATGCCACTAGTCACAGACCTTCATCCAGAGTAAGTCCCTTTCAACGTTACACTCTGGGCAAGGCAATATGGGGTCTAATTAGCTAAGTCACTGTGGATCCCATATATCCTAATTTTCTGTATGAGCATACCATCTGGGACTGTTGAATACTTTATTAAAATCTATGCTTGCAACATTCACTGCTCTGCATTCATTAATCATCTTTGTCATCTGCTCGAAAAGCTGAATTCAAATTTATCAAACATGACTTGTCTTTTACAAAAGCACCCTGACTGCCCTTAATTAGATCGTTCTTCTCCAAATGATCACAAACTCTATTCCTAAGAATCCTCACCATTAGTTTCCTTATCTCTGACACGACTCTCAGCACTTCATAATTTTAAGGATCATCCCTACTACACTTCTTGAACAAAGAAACATTAGCTGTCTGGATTTGGACATGTTTATTATTGTCACAAGTTTGGGGCATGGTGACGGATTCTCTTATTTATTGTTTTGCCATAAGTGCTGTCTATTCATTGATTATAATGAAATTTAGCTTGAAGAATGCAGAGCTAATTTATTGCATAACAACAAACATAGAAAATTGGAAATTTTAACTGAGTATGAATGGATTTTCACTCTTTATCAGGTGCTGAACTAAATGAGTCTGCCATTGTGATAGGTAATGTTTATAAATGGTATTAGTTTCAAGATTCAAGATTCAAAAACTTTATTGTCAGAATGAGACAGCGTTTCCCAGGAGCAGTGCAATCATAGCATAAGAAATGCAACACTAAATAATAAACATAACAATAAATAGTAAAACATAACAACCACATGTCAGTTAAAAACAAGTTATAAGTGTCCAGTGCAAGTTAAAAGTGTCCAAAGCAGAGTCAGGTAGAGCAGCTACTTAGCAGTCTGACTGCCTGTGAAAGGAAGCTGTTTAGTAGCCTTGTGGTTTTAGTTTTGATGCTCCTGTAGCATTTAACTGATGGCAAAAGAACAAACAGTTCATGGAGAGGGTGTGAGGGGTCTTTAATGATGTACCGTGTCTTCTGGAGGCATCGACTCTGAAAGAGATCTTGGACAGAAGGTAGGGAGACCCCAATAACTTTCTCTGCTCCCCTAGTTTCCTATTAGCACTCTATTAACCAATTGATGTAATTCATTTATTGTTTACGTATCATTCTTTCTTGTTGAGTGTTTCACTATTAAAAAAATAAAACTAGTTTTGATCAATTTAGCATTATTTTCAATTCATTTTCTTTGCCCTTTACCTGCTCAAAAGTGGTTTATTTTTTTCTTGATTATTGAATCTGATTGTAGAAGTGAACAGGGTTAAGATCAAGGGCTATCCAGACTGTCTCTGAGATGTCCTGTTCCTATCTTGTACTGTGTTCTCTGTACCACTTGTTACCTCATTTTAAAAAAGGTCATGGCCTCAATTGATGCATCACTATTTGAAGTTAATTTTGCATAGTATTGTACAGCAGAAGTAACTTCTATTTCAAAAATGTACAATATTTTGGAAAATCGCACCTGGTTAGCCAGGTAACTAATCACTCCTCCCATTTGCAGATTGTCAAGATAAGACAACACCACATGAGTAAAAGACAAACATTCGTTATGGGTTAAATTCAATTCTGAAAAGCATCAGGTCATAGTTATACCCCAGTTTAAGGATTATTACCTCATGCCTATGGAATTCTGTTTTTCACAACACAAAACAGAAAACACTCCCTGTTAATGTACTCAGCTAAAATGTATCTTTGCTTGCATCAGTATAGAAATCCCAATATATTAGTTAATAAAGATGTGTTATATTCAGGCCTTCTGACAATCAGCAGAGCTCTAACGTCTGTCTAAATATATTAGTGAAAAAGCATTTTTAAAAAGCCAAGGTTTCGATGCACATAAACAGTCAGGTACAGTGTGAGGTTATGAAGACAAATAGTGTGTGTTGGCTTTTATTATAAGTAATTTGGAGTGCAGTTGTATGAGATCATGCTGAATTTTTAGGGAACTTTAATACATTTAGCACAGCATTTTTGATCTCAGCAACAAAGGAAGGATATGCATGGAAGGAGTGGAAGATTGATTCCAGAGGTGTCAGCTTGTTCAATGGAGGAACGTAGAACATCTTGTGCCTGTAATTAAGTTTAGGAGGATGAAAAATGATTTAATTGAAACAAGAGGTTTTGAAGGGTTGATGCTGAGAGATATATCCTTTGGTTGGAGAATGTATTAGAGTAAGTGACATCATTTTCGGATAATGGGTCAGCAATTCAGAACTGAGCTGAGGAGCAATTTGTTTACTTCAGGAGTTGTGCATCTTTGTAACTTGCTGCTCCAGAGAGACTGTAGATGTTCAATTGTTAATATATTCAAGGTTATGTTTTAATAGATTTTTGGGCACTAATGGAAGTGAAAGATGAGGATTGAGCTGGAAGGTGGATGAGACAGATGATCAGCCCAGATCATATTGATTGTCGAAGCTGTGTCTCAGCCCAAAATCTTATATAACTACTACCTGGCTTGCTGAGTTCCTCCAGCATTTTGTGTGTGAATAGCCTTTTCTTTTTTTAATTTTCTCACACTATCAATGCCCTCCATGATTTGATGCCCTCCATAAGGTTTCCCCTCTAATTTTTAAAGTAAATGCTGAAATATCACGCTCTTAAAATAACAATATTAAAATATTTATAGTTTGAATTTTTTGAAGCAATTGCAGGTTGCACCATTTAAAAAAAAATTCTCCTGCTTCATGTTATAAATTGTTAAATTTTCAAAACATTTTTACATTGAAAATAATCTAGGAATACTTGAAATTCTTATCAGTTCACTGCTTTCTCAAGATTATGCTGGAGAGGCTTATAAAGCAGCTTGGTGGAATCAGTGAGAGTGACTTCTGGATCAAAGTATGTAACTTTGCATTTGAGTATTCCGGATATTACTTTCATAGTGTAGTGACCTCAAGTGGTAACAGTTCTATCTTTGCTCCTGCTGGAAAACCTGACCATTACTAAATAATAGTATTTAATTTAAAATTTGTATAATAAATACTTCAAATCAGAGAAAAAATTACTTTGGCAATCAACAGATGTTAACCAACCAATTTTCTTTATTCTAATTCTACTCCAATTTCTTTTTTATTTTGGTCGCTATACTGGATAGATGGCCAGTGCGGCTATGTGAGTAGGTATTAGAAAATTTAGTTTTTACTGGGCTCATGATCTCATTTCCAATGTGAACAGAGTGAATCTAAATATTAAAATGGCATCAAAGTGGATTGTTTAACTATTTTTGCCTAACTAATGTGAAAAGTTTACAAGAAAATTTGTTTCAAGAGGTACAGTGTCTCTTCTGTTAATCCTGTGCACTTTTATTGGGACACGATTATAGTTCTGATTGTGTCTAGCTTGACTAATTTCACTCTGAAACCACATGCATTTCTCCTGACTAAGCAGTGGTTAGCTTGCTGGGTATCACATTTCTCAATCTAAGCTTGAACCATTTGGTTCAGAAATGAGATTTAAATGCTATTAGAGCTCAGGCACTGATTGCATAATAGAAGCCAGATTGATCAAGCATTAAACATACAGATTCTTTTGCAATATTAACATGCCTAGCTTTCATTGGTGACTGTCAGTCCAGTGAGCCTTGCTATAAACTGGATCTGACATGACCTCTCAACTTATTGTGAGGGGTAGAAGCTGAAGCAGTTTTATGAAAATTGACATTTTTGTAAGAGCTTAACTGGCTTATGTGCCAGTACAAGAAAGCAATGATTTAATCTTTCTTTTGGAACTACGGACCACAAGGACCTTTAAGATCATGAGTACAAAAGCAGCAGTTCCTGTGATAATTGGTGTCTGGCAGGATTCCTGAAAGGGGCTGACTCACTGACTGCTTTCTGCACCGGGGCGGCTCTGATTGGTACTCTCACGATAGCAAGGTCTTGGTTTGCCTCTCAAAAGCAGACTCCTGCAGTCCTGTAACAGGCTTTTGGTGTGCATACTGGATGCCTGACATATTTTCTGTGTATTTCAATGGAACTAAATTACAAATCAAAAGCAAAATATCGTGATTCTGTGGGATTTCAGGCATTAGCAGATGGCTCTGCTTGAACCCAAGAGGACCATTGTATTACGAAGTAAATTTAAATCAGGTGAATGTTTGTCTTTTCTTTTACGTTAAAGTCAAATGTCTTAGTCTGGAGTAAACAGTTTGAAGTGTACACACAAAAATGATTATTTTGATTCACCAAAGTCTATAGTTGTAGTTTGGCCTGCACTGTCAGTTGTTTGGGGGAGGAAACAGAAACATTGAGTAGGGGTGTGTTCTGTGACCAAATCTACAGTATGATAACCTTTCCTGTTAGATAATATAAACTTTCCTGCTATTTATTTGATTAATAAGATCTTGTAGGCGTGTTCTGTAAGCATATTCATTAAATGAAGAAAATCATATCTGTGCTGTGTTATATGGTAAAGGACTTTGCTTGAGTAGATTTTTTAAAAAATGAGCAAAGTAGTTTTACACTCAAATAACAAAACCTGAAATGGTTAAGAAGTTCAGAAATGTTGATCAAAGATCCTAAACGGATCAGTGTCATTTGTAAAGTCCTTGGATCTGTCAATAAAATTGCTCAGAACTAGTTAAATGTAACATCAGCCTTTCCAGGGAAAACTTGTTTTGCATGAACTTTGGATTTGTAGGAACCTGTATGCCTTTTGTGTCCACCAAGTGTTTATATTTCTGTTGCAACTTACAAAGAGTATTTTTAAACTGCTGCCAACGTTCTTGCTGACTTGTTTTATTTCATTTAAAAATTTAAAAGTTATACAAATTGTGAAAGGGCATAATTACCAATTGTATTTTAGTAATTATAGTTGAAAACGAGGCTGCAGGATCAGGATAAGAGAACAAGAATGTTCACAGGACTGAATGAAAACATCCATGGTAACAATATAGCCTGAGGGGACATAAGCAAAGTCATAAGGGGACATGTCAAGGCTCATGCTGTACATTTAGGCCATAGTAACAACATTTTAAGATTGCTGAATCCACCAGGATTACTGGGAACAAGCAAGCAATCCCCTTGGGTGTCACAAGGAAAACCACCTCCATCTTCTGAGTTCATTGGTTCCTCTGTTACTTTCAGTATCAGAGCCATCATAAGCTAAATGCACCGTAGATTGCTTCCAGCTACAATGTTCTGAAGCTTTTTTTTCCCCCTATGGTTAGCTTTTATTGTATAAAGTGAAATACTGGTCCAAATGTTTCAGGAAAAGTAACAGGGAATTTACAGTTAATAATGTACAATTCAGCCAGGAAGTTAAAATGGAAAAAAAAGCCATTCTGAGCTGCGAGTCTCCAGAACTTATTGACCCATTACTTCGTACAAACAATTGGCTTCCTTTAACCAGCTAGTTTCTTTAAAGAACACGAAGGATTTAAAAACATTAAACTAATTTATAATTTGTACTTAACTATACAAGATCCCTTTTAATGACCTGGTATTTGTGCAATGCCAAACAATTACTTCGATCCAGTAAAGAACAATTTCAATTTTTAAGTCTCTTTCTTAAATTCCTCATGAAAGGTTTTTAAATTTTTCAAATTTGTCTTTTATTTCCTCATTTTAATTCACCTTTTGAGATCTTGGCATTGCTGGTAATTTGAGCTGGCATATGGAGAGTATTCCATCACACTTGTGATTTGTGCCTTGTAGATGCCTTTTGGAGCTTTTGGAGGCAAACCACTTGTCATTTGGTACCTAACCTGCTTTAATAGTTGCAATATTTTTGTAGCTGCTCATATTGAGTGTTCATTTAGTGGTGACCTCAATCTCCATCCCTCATCACCCACTATGACACATATCAAGAATTCCATTGCTGTCGCATTGGACACTCACTCACCAATACACTTACCTACAGAACTGCTCTACGACAGATACCATAACATCTATCGTGCACCTGGCCCTGGCACCTAGAAAACAAGGACACTTATGCTGCTTCTGGATTTCAGCTTGGTATTCAACGTAATTGTCCCACAGACCTTGGTGAACAAACTCCTTTGCCTTGGTCTTAAGTATAAATGGGCGTTGGACTTCCTAATGGACAGACCTCAGATAGTCAGGATGCACAATCACTCCTCCCTATCCATCATCCTCATCACAGGTGGCTTCCAAGGCTGTGTGCTAAGCCCATTGTTGTAAACTCTGCTCACAATAGACTGCATGGCCAAACGCCCAAGAAATCACATTGTCAAGTTCACTGATGACATGATAGTAGGAGGGCTCATCACCAACAACAATGAGATAGCCTACAGAGAGGAGGTGGAAGAGCTTGAGGCCTGGTGCCAGGAAAATAATCTCTTCCTCAATGTCGACAAGACAGTTATTAGCTTGATGGTTATTGATTTCAGGAGAACTCGCACCACTTACACGCCCCCCCCCCCCCTTATGTCAACAGTACTCCACTTCATATGCACAACCTCTCGTGGTCCCAGAACACATCCAACACAGTCAGGAAAGCTCACCAAAGCCTCTACTTCCTGAGGGGGCTAAAAAAATCTGGACTTTGCATATCCATACTCACACCATCCTACAGATATGGAGTAGAGAGGATCCTATCAAGCTGCATCACAGCTTAGTGTGGAAACTGCACTGTGGTGGACAAGAAGACTCTACAATGGGTAGTCGAGACTGCCCAATGCATCAGTGGCACCTGCCTACCCATTCTCAGGGACATGTATATGAAAAGGTGCTGGTAAAGGGCCAGTAACATCATGAAGGATCCCAAGCACCCAGCTCGTGAACGGTTTGTCCCACTCCTATTAGCGAGGAGGCTATGTTACACCCACGCTTGGACCACTAGAGTAAAAAAAAAGTTACTTTCCTCAAGCAATATGGCTGATCAACACCTCCACCCACTAACTTCGTCACTACTTTTATTATTTACCACGTTAGTTACCTTATATACAGCCTACCATCACTTTACTAACATAGAATCGATATATGTATGGAAACTATATTACAAATTTATATTTTTGCATTTTTATTACTATTATTATTGTGTTCTTTATCTTTTATGTTTTTATTTTGTATCGCATCAGATCCAGAGTAGCAATTATTTCATTTTCCTTAAACTTGTGTACAGAAAATGATATTAAACAACTTTCAATCTTTTTCAGACAATGCCTGAATATTGTCTAGGTTTTTTCTGAATGTAGGCATGCTGTCCTTCAATTGCTGTGGAAATACAAAAAGAATTAAATAATGTGTGTAATTATCAGTGAACATCCCCAGCAAATGATGGAAGGTGGATCATTAATAAAGCAACAAAAGTGTTGTGCCTAATTATGCCCTAAGCAATACATGAAAATATGTCCTGAGTCTGGGATGAGTGTCCTCCAGCAACTACAGTAATCTTTCTTTAAGCAAGATATGACTTCAACCACTGGAATATTTTACCTCAAAGCTATTGAGAGTCTTGGCCTTACTGGATGCCACATTTGATCAAGCACTGTCAGGATATAAAGGGTAATCATTGTTACCTCACCTTTGGAATTCAGTTCTTTGGTGTATCTTTGGGCCAAGGTCTGGAGCTGAGTGGTCCTAGTGAAATCTAAATTGGACCTTTGTTTGCGGGGTTGATTGATTGGACAGTAATTAGTCTTTTTGCTTTCTGTGAACAGTATGTTTTATTTCAAATGATCAGAAACATGCCATCATTGTAACTATGCTAGACAACTTGGCTGAATGCATAGTAGGTCCTCGAATGCAAATCTTAACCACTATAGCTGAGACACTTTCGGATTGCCAGGGCCCATATTTTATCCAGCGCTCATGGTTCTTCTACTACTTGAAGTGAATCAAATGGGTAGAGGACTATTTTTGCAATGGGGGTAACGTCAGGAGGAAGCCATAATAGATCATCCTCTTAGCAGTTCTGAGTGAACATGAATGTAAATATGCCAGCCTTGTCATTACCACTTGGATGCTGGGCTCTGTGGTGAGTGTCGAAATAATTTCAATAAATGGCTACTGGAATGCTGACACAGTCTTTGCACCAAAATACATTTTCTATTGCTGATTATTGTAGTCAGCAGAACATAACTGGGACAGTGAAAGACTTAGCTCATACTTGGATAAATAAGCAATGTGGTTGATTCTTGTGCACATCATTTTTGAATTATTGCCAGTGGTTTATAAGGAAATGATGTATGAACCACTAATTTATCATAACCACTGGACTAATACTCACAAAGCAACTTCCTCAAAGAATAATAGCTGACGTCTACAGTTTTGTTTGCCTCCCACAGATTTAAGATGGAGCAATGTTCTATAAATCTGCAACACTCATCTTCAATATTCTGCATTGTTATATTTTGCTGTAAGTAGATAGAATTATGAGAAAAATACAAACTGCAAATATGCATCAAAAGTGAATAAAATGGCTTTAGGTGAGTGCAGAAGTTTAGAGAGCATAAAATTCTCCAAGATTGATCTTCAGTCTAAGTTATTTTAAAGATGCCATTGGAGTAGCTATAGAAGGTACAATTAGCCACACATGGTATTGATTTATTACTGTCACAATGTTAACTAGGGATTTTTATTCCCAATTGTTATCCATGACCTAGGCCTTCCAGCCACTGAGGATCTGAACAGCAGATTTTCTTCAGTCTCTGCTGGCAAAGGAGATAGATGCGGTGGGGGAAACTGTTCCAGTAGGCCCACCACTTTGTACTGTATGGTGTAATGAGTAGTTTTGCATAAAATGGGCTGCATTGGAAAATTGGGACACAAGTCATCTTCTGAACGATGACCCAGTAGTTAATGGCTTTTATTTTGTATTGTACTCCCTAATTCTTGTACACTTTTATCCTCCTCTTGCACCCTACTGATTACCACCCATTTCTATTGTTCTGCAGATGAATCAGTGCTCTTTGTTGAGTGTAGCATATTCCTCCTGTTTACATTATTATCAAGCCATCTGACTAATCCATGTTCAATAAGGGTTATAAGATATACCAGGAGTGGTGCATGCATAGATGAAGAACAAACTTTATCACAGTACCAATGAAAAATTATGTTTGTGCTCAACCACATCATGTAGATAGTGCTAACCGGCTAATAAATCATTACATCACTCTCAGTCCTGCCACCTGGTGACAACGATTGCTTAGCAACTAAAAGGAGGAAAAATTCTACAGTCAAATTCCCCATTCAGATTTGCAAGTAGCCAACTAATTTGGCTTCCTCTATGTGACATGAGGAAGTGGGTTTTTGAGACTACCGTAGAAAGGGTGCAGAGGAGATGTACAAGGATGTTGCCTGGATTGGGGAACATGCCTTGTGAGAATAGGTTGAGTGAACTCTGTCTTTTTTCCTCAGAGCGACGGAGGATGAGAGATGTATAAGATGATGAGAGATATTGATTGCGTGGATAGTCAGAGGCTTTTTCCAAGGGCTGAAATGGCTGGCACGAGAATGCACTGTTTTAATGTGCTTGGAAGTAGGTACAGAGGAGATATCAGGGGTAAGTTTTTTTTATGCAGAGAGTGGTCAGTGCGTGGAATGGGCTGCTAGCGACAGTGCTGGAGGTGGATATGATAGCGTCTTTTAAGAGGCTCCTGGACAAGTATATGGAGCTCAGAAAAATAGAGGGCTGTGGGTAACCCCAAGTAATTTCTCAGGTAAGGACGTGTTTGGCACAGCTTTGTGGGCTGAAGGGTCTGAATTGTGCTGTAGATTTCTGCTTTTGCTTCTGCTTGGTACTGCGCAAGCGCTGCCGGACGGCTGTTATTACGCGCAGTCGGTGTGAAGTCGCGCAGTCGCATAGGCCTTCTATGTTTCTAATGGGTCTGAGCGACATCTTTTTGAAAGTGAAGAGTATCTGTCCTCCAAGATTAAGAAGATAGATTCTCCTTGGCTGATGCCATTAGAGTATTGGTACCTACCAAGCACTGGGAAATTGCTTTGATGTGCTGCATCTGCTGTAATCAAAATGAACTCAAAGCAGTGAGTGAATTGTCATGTATTCAGACTATTCCCAATTTAGTTACTGATAACTTCTTCCTGAAGTTCTGTTTGTGGTCTGCCAGAAGCACTTAGATTTGTTTAGGAATTTGTGCAGGAATTTAAATTTGTTGGCTTTGAGTGACACACACTGATCATTAATGTTTCAAGGGAAACTTGCAAGTGTAGCCATGAACCTGCTTTAATAGACAGATATTCAAATGGTCCATGTCCCTGTTGGTCATCCTCTCTGGGAATTCTTCTAGCCTCAGTCATAATTACAGTTTTGATCCAAATATGAACATGGGATGAGAATTCCAGAGATGAGGTCAGAATAACTTCTTTTCCACATTAAGGTTGTAGTCACTGAAAGGTGCCCAATAAACCTGAAATTGATGGAAATTAAAAATAATCTCTTCATTGGTCGGAGTCATACCTGAACAAGCAAAAGTTACTGTTTGGTGATAGCTGGTCATCTCAGCCCAACGATCATACTGCATGAGCTCTAGAGTATTATTTTAATCTTGTTCACCATTCATAAATTTGGCATTAAAATCAGTAGATTTGAACAGCTACCCACAATAATTAAGGCACAAAAGTACTTCATAATCTTGCTGATGTTGCCCAGGCTGTGTAGCATTCTAGATGTTGAATATTCTTGGAACTGTTGAGTTTCCATAGCCGACTATGTCTGTGGCCTGGTATTTTTTTCAAATTGTCAAAATTAATACAAAATCATAAGTAAATCTGGGTGATCTGAGCTAAAGCCTATCATCTCTAAAATTACAAATGATTGCTGTGGCTAGTAAGGCCAGTAATGAAACATAATTTCCCCATCAACATTGTAAAGCAACATGACATTAAAATTATCAGTCACAGAAAAATGAAGTAGGAACCAGTTTTCATTGAGCTGCTTAGAGTTTTTAAAAAAACCTCCAAGCAGTGTCCTCTTTGAAAATTTCTGTGCTATGGATTTGTACTGCAGTAGAGATCTTTCCCACCATCTCCTGCTGTTCTAAAGGAATATAAGTTTAACTAAGTTCACTGATGTTGACCCTACTTTGCTGCTTCTCATTAATTGATTTCAATACTTTTTTAAAAACTTTGTGGAAAACGTGATGATTCCCTGTGTTCATAACTTTTTTTTCCAAATAGGAATGTTATGTCTATTTATCTTTGAAACTTGCTAAACACACACCCAGCTGTTGTATTTCAAAGGATTGTCCTTTACAATCCAAAATATCTCTTAATTTCTTCTAAGGACGCATATTTGTTATAACATTGCAAAGATAGAAATTTTTTAAAAACTAGTCATAGTACAGATTCCCCCTCCCCCCCCCATTTGGAACAACTCTTAAAGAACTCAAACTAATCGAGAAAATAGCCGGGATTTCCTTGATTATTTGGGATACTATGCCACTTAATTTCGGCAAGAGACTTGCTGAAGTTTCCAACCAGCATCAGTCACATGTGCTTATGTGGCCGTTAGTTACAACTGCCATGCTTTAAGCTAACAGTTTTTAAATAGCGTCATAATAGATAAATAGATAATAAATAGCATGTGTTTGTGTTCAAAAATCAGTGATTTTTGTTGCTGATAGTTAGTGAGAGATAAGCAGTAAGACAATTCAGAACAGTTTTGCTCACTACAGTTTCAAGTATTTTGGCTTGAAGACACCAGAAACGACTGTGAGTGAAAATGAAATAATTTCACTACTTCAAGTTACGTACTTCGATGAACTTGAAGGTATTGCCAATCATCTTGAATATTACAATGAAAATGAAGATTTGGAGGATGCAATTGTCAAAAGCATTGTATGAAGGCAGTCCATTGTCTGTGCTGATTTTGTTCATTTACAGTCAGTCATAAGGACACAGCAGCGTACACTGGATGAATTCCTCTGTCAATAACTATTAGAAACGAATACACAGTTTTATAGTACTATAGTGGTATAGGTACTGTTCTAATTAGTTCTACATTTCATTTAAGTACATATTTGTTACTTAATTAAACAGTAGGTTATCTTTTTGTAATACTTTTTAACATTTCCATGAAACTTAGTCTAATTGGGGTAGCTGCTTAATTGGGCCAAAATGTACTGCTCCTGCTGTGTCCCAATTAACCGGAATCAACTGTATTTCTATCCCATAATGAGGTATGTCTTGGTTTCACTGTGGTCCTTTAGGTAAAGGAATATGCTGGCCTATATTTGATTCTAGATCCACAGCAATGTGAGTGACCATAGTACTCTCTGAGATGTCTATCTTCCCAGTTCAAGGGAAGTAGGACTGGGCAATAAATGCTGGAAACAGCTACTTCATGATTGACTTTTTAAAAAATGGCAAATATCAGGACTGGCAAAAAAAAATGATGTAACCTAGGTTAACTGTTTCTCACCTTTAAAATGTTCTTTTTTCCATGTATTTTCTGGAAGGCCCATTTAATTTAGGAGGTTATTTAATGTTAGAGGGCGGTATAGTATTGAAGAATTGTGTGTGTTTCAGTTACCTGATTGATCAACGTGTTTTACCTTAAGCAAAATGGTAAAAATCTTCATTGGTATCCAGTCATACCGTTGAAGTCCATTGATTCTCTGGACAAGGAAAGTACTTCATCTTCTAATATTAATTTTCATTCATTTAAGATTGGGATCCATGTAGAGCAGCACCTCCTGAAGGGGGAATAATAGTCCATTTCCAAACTGGACAGAGCTAGATTATGTATTTCTTTTAACTATTCCAGAAAAATTGTAAAACTATCAGAATTATCGACCACAGCTCAGCATTCAAAGCCATTATCCCCTCAAAACTAATCAATAAGCACAGATGTACCACAGGGCTATGTGCTTAACCCCCTGCTCTATTTGCTTTACACCTATGACTATGTGCCCAAGCACAGCTCTAATACAATAAATAACTTTGCTGATTGCACCACTATTGTGGTGATGAATCAGCATACAGGCGAGAGAATGAAAATTTGGCTGAGTGGTGTCATAACAACAATCTTTCACTCAATGTCAGCAAGACCAAGGAACTGAATTATAGAGTTCAGGAGAGAAAAAACAGAGTTTCATGAGCCAGTTCTCATTGGAGGATCAGAGGTGGAGAGGGTTAGCAACGTTAAATTCCTGGATATTGCTATTTCAGAGCATCTGTCCTGGGCTCAGAATGTACTGTAATTACAAAAAAAGCATGGCAGCGCCTCTACTTCCTTGGGAGTCTCTGGAGATTCAGCATAACATCTAAAACTTTGACAAACTTATATAAATGTGTAGTGAAGACCGTATTGACTGGCTGCATCATGGCCTGGTATGGAAACACCAATACCTCTGAATGGAAAATTGAACAAAAGACAAAAGGTAGTGGATTTGGCCCAGTACATCACAGGTAAAGCCCTCCAAACCATTGTAGGAAAGCAGCATCCAAGATCAACAGAGATCACCACCACCCAGGCCATGCTCTGTTCTCACTGCTGTCATCCAGTAGAAGGTACAAGAGCCTCAGGACTCGCACCACCGGGTTCAAGAGCAGTTACTACCACTCAATCATCAGGCTCTTGACCAGAAGGGGATAACTGCACTCACTTGGCTCATCATTGAGATGTTCTCACAACCAATGATCTCAGAGGACTCTTTATCTCAGTATCTCACATTCTCTTTTCTTATTGCTATTTATTTATATTTGCATTTGTACAGTTTATCTTCTGCACTCTGATCTTTCATTCATCCTGTTATAGTTACTATTTTCTTGATGTGCTGAGTAATAAAATTTACTTTGAACTTTGAGACTAAGTAATTGTGCGCTAAAAGTCCTAAGGAAAAGATGTACTACAGGTGTTGAAAATTGTAAGTAAAAACAGAGAAAAATCTAAAAATGATCTTTTAGATCACTTATCTAAAAGATTTCTCTCTCCACAGATGCTGTCTGACTTGCTGCATTTTTCAGCATCTCTGCTTTTCTTTTAAATCATCTGATTGTTTTCAACAACTGGTGGAGTTGTAGACAGTGTAAAGAACCATCAAAAAATACAGTGAGATATAAATCAGTGGACAGACAAAGTACAGATGGAGTTTAATCCAGACAAGTGTGAGGTGTTGCACTTTGGGAGGTCAAATTATTGGAGAAAGTAAACAGCTAGTGGAAGACCCCTTAATAGCATTAAAGTACAGAGGGATCTTGGGGTCCCGGTCCATAGTTCACTGGAAGTACTGAAACAAGTTGATATGGTTATAAAGACTCTCCACCTCTGATCCTTCAGTGAGGACTGGCTTGCCTTCATTGGTACGGGTGTCGAATATAAGAGTAAGGAAGTCATTCTCTGGCTATATAAAACTTCAGTCAGACCCCACTTGGAATATTGTGTGCAAGCCTGGTTGCTCTTTTACATGAAGGATGTGGAGAGGGTAAAGGCAAGTTTTATCGGGATGCTGCCTAGATTAGAGGGTAGAAGCAATAAGGAAAGGTTGTACAAATTTGGGTTGTCCTACCTGGAGTGTCCAAAGCTAAGGAAAGACCTGGCAGGGGTTTTAAAATTATGAGAGGCATAGATAGTTCAGACAGAATCTTTGCCCCAGAGTAGAAATATTAAACATCAGAGGACTGACTTTTACAGTGTTGGTGGAGGGGTGCGGGGAGTAGTCTAAAGGCAGTATTAGGGACAAGAATTTTCATATGCAGAATGGTATAGGTTACTGGGGTGGTCATGGAAGCAAGCAGTTTGATGGAGCTTTAAACATATTTAATGAAAGATTAAAAATTAACTTTATTTGTCAGTGTGGATTGAAACAAATAGTGAAATGTGTCATTTGCATCAAAGACCAACACAGTCCAAGGATGTGCTGTGGGCAGCCTACAAATGTCACCATGCTTCCAGCACCAGTATAGTATGCCCACTATTTACTAGCCCTAACCCATACATCTTTGGAATGTGGGAGGAATCCCACACGTTCACATGGAGAATGTTCAGACACCTTGCAGACAGCAGCAGAAATGGAATCTTGATCGTTGGCAATGTGTAGCTTTACGCCACCTCCCTACGTTTGAGGCTTTTAAATATGGAATGAAGGGATATGGATGATGCAGAGTAGGAAGGCATTTTGTATAAATTGGTATTAAGATCATCACAACAGTGTGGGCCAAATGGTCTGCTCAGTGCTGTCTGTTCAATCTTCCATCCAATTAATGCAATTCACTTGCTATAGGCAATTCAAAGTTCAAAGTAAATTTATTATCAAAGTATGTATATGTTATCAGATACTACCTTGACATTTACTGGACAGGAAAAAAGAAATACTATAGAATAGTTATACATAGGCAAAGACAAACTACAAGTAAATATAATACTGAGAACATGACTCGTAAAGAGTTCTTGAAGGTGAGTCTGCAGGTCATAGAATCAGTTCAGGATAGCAGTGAATGAAGTTATCCATGCCGGTTCAGGAGCCTGATGCTTGTAGGTTAATAACTGTTCCTGAACCTGATAGTGTAGGACATGAGGCTTCTGTATCTTCTGCCCGATGGCAGTAGTGAGAAGATGGCATGGCCTCAATGGTAGAGGTCTTTGATGGATGTTGTTTTCTTGTGGCAGCACTCCATGTAAATGTACTCATTGGTAGGGAGGGCTTTACCTGTGATGGATTGCTGTATCCACCACTTTCTGCAGCCTTTTCAGTTCCTTGTCATTGGTGTTTCCATACCTGGCCGTAAAAAAAAATTGTCAGGATTTTTGGTGACATGCTGAAACTACAGAAACTTCTAAGAAGTTAGAGACATTGTTGTACTGCCTTGCTGATGATGCTTATATGCTAGTCCCAGGATATGTTTGCACCATGGAATTTAAAGTTACTGACCCTCTCCACCTCCAGTCCCCTAATGAGGACTGGTTCTTCCTTTGGCTTCTTCCTCCTGTAGTCAATAATAACCTTTTTGGTTTTCCAGTTATTGAGTGAGAGGTTGCACCACTCCTTCCTATATCCCGATTTATCACCAGCTTTGATTTGGCTAACCTCAATGGTGTTGTCAGCAAACTTGAATACAACAATGGAGCTGTACTAGGCCACATAATAATAGATATAAAGCGAGTAGCACAGGGGGCTAAGCCCACAATTTGATTAAGTGTTGCCAGAACTAAGTTAACCTAAGTTTTAGCTGTTGTTTATTATTTTGATTATTTTCTTGTTTGTGTTAACCACACTTACAAAAATATTTTTCATATATAAAGTTTCACAGTCATTGAAAGCCATTATGTGCAAACATATATTGTACTGTAGGTGGGGGGTTTTCACAGGAAGGTAGACCTTTGTCTTTATAACAATCAAATTGTGATTACAACCAATGGAAAGTAAACTTCAAAAAGAAATACCTAATCCTTTATCAAGAGTTCTAGTAAAGTTTATCTCGTTATTTTCAGCATTTGCAAAGAACAAAGAGTTCATTGGCTCTGTACTACTATTGAAAGTTTTTCTAATATTCAGTGTTGATTCTCTGCCCAAGTAGACAATAAGAGCCAGTAGTAGTATTGTTTTATTTCATCTCAAGTCAGTCCAGATCCTGAGTGTGCAAGTAAGTATATCATTGACACAGAACTTTCTACATAAGTAGATATAGTTCAAGTTCAACAAGCTTTAAAGAAGTATTGTTCTCAGATTATTTTGGGAGGCATTGTTCCAAAAAAAAGACAAATTACTAACAGATGCACCATTAATGGCAATCATTTGTGACAGGAGAGAAGTAGACGGCATGTCTACACTGGCAGATTATTTGTTTCAATGGATGATGTGCCTTTATGATTAGATCTAATATTGCTAAAGATGCCAAGCACTGTTATTGGATATATGCCAAAATAATTATGTGGGCTTCTTTTCAATTCAGTTTTGCAGTCCAGGAGAGAAATCGACTGAACACCAGTAGTTCCTGCTCCTCTGCTGTCACAGACCTCACAGTGTTATGGATTCAGCAACAATAAATATTTAAGTGAGGCGGGGTTTTTTATAACAAATAAAACATTTATTAAACACTGAAAAACCCCCAAAAAGTAAACAAACAACTAACGTAACCGGAAATCAGCTGCTGTACGGCAGCTTAAACAGTTCTTAAAGGAATAAAGCGAAAACAGTTCTTAAAGCAATGTTGCAAAAACAGTTCTTCAGAGTAGTACTGCAAAAGTTCAAAATGATTACAGTCCATTAAAGGAGAGACTTTTTAGACGATTTAAATTCTCTTTTACGTCGTGTTGCTGCGGTTCCCAGTCGAACTATAATTTTCCCGGAGAATTTACGAAGATGAAAATGGAATGGCTTAAAGGCACTGATCTATCCTTGACAAGACTGTACCCAACCCCTTCTGCTATTATTTGCAGGGGTTACCAGGGCACAGCCAACGAATTCCTTCTGAATGAGGATCAAACAAGGTCGAACCTGTTTCACTGTCGAAATCAACTTCCCTCAATCTTTTAGCTCCCAAACTCTGATCTTCACTCTCCATTGATTTTTAACTGCCAGTATTATAAAGAAACTGCCAGCAATGACTTTTTAAACTTTAGGCATTAAATAAAACTCCACCTTTCAACCAAACTGCGTCATAATATTGGACCACGCAGTGGCATGGAGTCAAAATGGCAAATCCAGCCATGAACTGCCCCTCCTCACGGGGAGGGGTCCTCCTTTTATACCCTGTTTTAAAAAAAACTTGTCACATGACCTCTCCTGGTGGGAAAATGTCGTCACTCCACCATCACAAGACCATTACCTTAAATCCAGCATATCTTCAACATCACTGTCACGTGACAAGGACAAGATACCCATGGGTACGTAACAACAGGTTCTGGCACAAGAACATATCAGCAGATTTCCTGCTCACCCCTTATAACCAGAGATTACCAAGGCCCCAGAAATCCTGACCTAAGGAAGAGTTAGAGGACTTCCTGTAATTGATACTTTGCACAGGCTTTATGAACCATCTGGGAACTGAGTAACTGCCTCTAAGAAGTTCAATAGAAAGAACAATCCAATTTACTTTCTACTAGTTTATTAAATAGGCAAAACTCATCAAAAAGCTGCTCTATTTGGGGTTGAACTTTGGAATCTACTGATGGCATTTTATTAAAATCTGATGTTTGAATGGACAGCAGATTATTATGTTGGTTGTTTTTTATTGTTTTTTTAAATTTAAATGTTTCTAAAAAAAAATTGTATGTCTTTTCAAATGAAGCACATAACTTGATCTGAGGGAACATGGGCAGAATAGTCATAGAGAAAATATCTTGAAAAGATTTACTTTTATTGAAGGTTATTATAGGTATATACATGAGGAACCTTGGATTACCGAAAGAAGCAAATTGGCGATAGTCTTACTGACAGGCAGAGCAGGTTCGAGGGATAGGTGGCATTCTGCTGCTAATTCCTACATTTGTAAAAATGGTCAAAGCATGATCATCCATTCTTGGAAATGTATACAGAAAAATGATGGAAAATGGTCAGAAACGTCATGAAGGATCCCATCCACCCTCCTCATGGACTACTATCATCGAGGTAGTATCCATGCCAGGACCACCAGACTCAAAAACAGTTGCTTTCCCCAGGCATTATGTCTGATCAACACTTCCAGCTACTAACCCACTCCTCCACACACCAACCTCCTCCAAGCACTACCACTACTTTATCATTTCCTGTACGAGTAACTTTATATACCAATAGTCTTCTGCTAACTACTACTTTATGAACAGTCAATCTCTGTATAATATTATATACACTCACATTCACACATATAAGCTTAAGATAGCTTATATAATATAACATTATATACATACATAGAGAGTATGTATGTATATAATATATAAGCTATCTTGAATATATTTATTGTCATATTTGTGTCCCTTACCTTATTGTGTTTTTTTGATGCTGCATCAGATCTTAAGTAACATTTATTTTGTTCTCCTTTACACTTGTGTAATGGAAATGATATTGAACAATCTTGACTCTTGAATACAAGAGAAATGCTAAAGGATGGGAAAAAAAATGCACTGCACCATATGTTTCACCTAAGAAAGGGAGAAGGGTACACCAGGAAACCACAGGCCTTGTAGGTGAAGCTTGAACAGTTGAGAAGTGATTATCAGCCTAGATTTGTGCATTTGGATCCTTAGAATGGAACTTGAGCCCATAACATTCTGACTCAGAAGTGAAAATGCCACCAACTAATTCAGTTGACAATCAAGGACAGTCAATGTAATTTGTTAAAAGCACCCTGTGTCTGATTAACTTGTTTGAATTCTTGATTAATTATCTCTATGAATTTATCACATTAATGATATTGTGCTTGTACATGCAAGATTTAAAAATGCTTCTGTTCCTAGAAAGGCATTGAACAGCACTGTTGTGGGAAAGGATGTGTATCAGTTTTCTGTGAGATTGCCAAGCAGCAATATTCTGTAGTGTATGTGGGTCAAGTAATGGCAAGAAGCATTGGCTCTGGAGGTGCCAGAAGACTGGAGGATGGGGATGGATGGATGCAGGTGTTGGATGGTGAAGGTGTTGACATGAAACTGGGGATGATGGCTGTTGGGTATTATTTTCTTTCAATAGCTTTAATGAAGATCCCTGCAAATCTCTAACCGTCACTCAGTTTAAAGTTTGTTAACACAAAGCAAAGTTCATTGATTGCAACAAAAGCACCTGTCTCACAGTTCATTCATACAGTCCGAGTTAGAGTTGTATAGCTCTTTGGCCCAGTTCATCAATGCTAGTTGTGATGCCAATCAACATTGATCCCATTTACCCATATTAGAACATAGTACAGGCCCTTCAGCCCATGACGTGGTACCAAACTTTTAACTTATTGCAAGATCAATCTAACCCTTCTCTCCCACAGCCCTCCATTTCTCATTCATTCATGCGCCTACCTAAGAGTCTCTTAAATGTCTCTAAGGTATCTGTCTTTCACTTCCCACTCTCTGTGTGTTTTTTAAAAATCTACCACCGGCATCCCCCTTATATTTCCCTCCAGTTACCTTAAAAAATGTCTTTTTACATTAGCCATTGTCACCTTGGGGGAAAAAGGCACAGTTTGTGCACTCTATGTGTGCATTTTGTACACTTCTATCAAGCAGCCTCTCATCTGTCTGCACTCCAAAAAGAAAAGCCCTAGTTTGCTCAACTGTTTCTCATAAAATATTGTTCTCTAATCCAGACAGTGTTCTGGCAAACCTCCTCCGCATTTTTTCCAAAGCTTCCACATCCTTCCTATAATGAGGCAACCAGAACTGAACACAATACAGTCGGCCCTCCTTATCCGTGGATTCCGTATGTGCAGATTCAACCAACTGCGGATCAGGAAAACCTGGAAGTTCTCTCTCCAGCACTCGTTGCTTGAGCATCTACAGACTATTTTTTCTTGTCATTATTCTCTAAACAGTACAGTATAACAACTATTTACATAGCATTTACATTGTATTAGGTATTAGAAGTAATCTAGAAATGACTTACAAGTACAGGCAGTCCCAGGGTTATGAATGAATACCATTCCTGAGTCTGTGATCAGAGACATCAGAGACATTTAAGTCGGATTTGAAGTCAGAACAGGTACATCCGGTATTATTTAGCGCCAGTCAAACATTTTTCTTAATATATAGTACAGATTTTACCTTTCTATGCATATAAAACACTTAAGAAACACACATATTTCAATAATTAAACCACTGCATTGCTTAGTAATAATTGTAGCTTTCATCGGGGCAGGGCTTTTCACATTCTCCATTAAAATTGTTCCGATTGTTGACCGACTGTAGCCTAACGCTTTTCCAATGACCGATGGCATTTCACCTCTTTGCGATCGCTTTATTACTTCCACCTTATTTTCAATCATGATCGTGATTATTTTTGTGAACAGAAACACTGTGGATTCAGAGCTGCGCTGCCAGGTCCTAACGTCCACCACACAGACATGTTAAATAAAGTCCGGGGTTCCGCTGGGTCCTAAAGACCACCACAGTGATAAATGTTAAATAAGGGACTTGAGCATCCGCAAATTTTGGTATCCACGGGGGGTCCTGGAACCAATCCCCCGCGGATAAGGAGGGCCGACTGTATTCCAAGTGTGGTCTAACTAGGGTGTTATGGAGTTGCAACATTACCTTGTGGCGCTTGAATTCAGTCACCTGACCAACAGATCATATTCTTCTTAACAACACTATCAACTATTGCATCATCTTTGAGGGTTCTATGGATATGGACCCCAAGAACCCTCTGTTCCACCACACTGCTAAAGAACACAATAATACAAAGAAAAACAATAAATGTAAGCAACACACACAAAGTGCTTCAAGAACTCAGCAGGCCAGGCAGTATCCATGGAAATTACCAAACAGTCAACATTTCAGGCTGAGACCCTTCTTCAGGACTAGAAAGGAAGGGGGAAGACACCAGAGATAAAAGGTGGGGGGAGGGGAAGGAAGATAACTAGAAGGTGGTGGGTGAAGCCAGGTGGGTAGGAAATTTAAAGGGCTGCAGAGGAAGATATCTGATAGGAGAGAAGCAGGGGGAGGTGATAGGCAGGTGAGAAAAGATGAGAGGCCAGAGTGGGGAATAGAAGCAAGGGCGAGGTGGTGGGAAAATCTTTTTACCAGAAGGAGAAATTGATATGCTTACCATCAGGTTGGAAGCTACCCAGGTGGAATAAATATTATGATAAATATAAATACTTATTAAATATAAATATAGATAACTTGTATGTCTGTATAGTGACACTAGGATACACATAAAGTGACTGACTGGAAATAATGAAGTAGTGGTAGACTTGGTGGTAGTGAGGATCAGCTTTACTCAGCTTTAACTGTTTTTGAGTATGATGGTCCGTACATGAATGCTATTTGGCCTTCTCCTTGATGCTATTTAGCCTACCCCATGTTGGGAGTGGAACAAATAAGCAGAGTGGGATCCTTTATGATGTTGCTGGCTTTTTTTTGGGCATCTTTCTGATGTATGTCCTTGATGATGGGTATGTTGGTACCAGTGATGCCTTGGGCAGTTTTGACTACCCAGTGCTCCCGATAGAGTGATTCCTCCCTTTCTGTTTCTGACTTTTGCCCACATTGACTCAGTAGATGATCCTTCCACAGCATCCTCCCTTTCTGCAACTGTGATACTGTCCCTGATTAGCAGTGCCACTCAACAGCTCTTTTACCTCCCTCCATCCCATTTGAAACATTTAAACCCTGAAACAGCCAGTGTTCTTGCCCATGTGACAGCCAAGACTCTGTAATGGCCACAAGTACTGATCCATGTTCTCAGTTTCATCAACCTTGTTCCTGATACTTCTCACATTAAAAAAAATAAATTTCAACCCATCCAATTGACTGCATTTATGCCCCATCTACTGCCTATCCTTCCTCACAATATTTCTGTATTTTACATCTACCCTTACACTAACTGCTCCATCATTTGACCTAACATATCCCCCTAGTTTAAACCCTCACCAACAGCTCTAGCAAACCAGCCCACAAGAACACTGGTCCCACTACTTATGTACAAGTCATTCCTTCTGGAGGAGAAATCCCAATGATCTACAAATCTGAAACCATACCCCAATCATTCATGTGCCAAATCATCTGTTCTTACACTCACGGGGAGCAATCCTGAGATTACTGCCCTTGAGGTGCTGCTTGTTTGCCTTCTTCCTAGCTCATTATATTTGTTATTCAGAAACTCGTCCTTTTTCATAGCTTTGTTATTGGTACCAATACATATCATGACTTCTAGCTGCTTTCCTTCCTGTTAAGGATGCTGTGGACTTGATCTGAAACATCTCTGACCCTTGCACCTGGGAAGCAACATATCATCTGGTGTCTCATGTCTGCCTCCTAACTCTTGAAACTCCTATCATCACTACTCTCGTCTTCTCTCCCCTTGCCTTCTGAGCCACAGAGCCAGACTCAGTGCCGGAGACCTGGTCACTGCAGCTTTTCCTGGTAGTTCATCCTCTGCAATGGTATCTAAAACTGTATACTTGTTATTGTAGGGAATGGATCTGTAAAGCAAACAGCATTATGAAGGACCCCATGCACCCCTCATACAAACTCTTCTCCCTCCTGCCGTCTGGGAACAGGCACCGAAGCAATTGGGCTCTCACGACCAAACTGGGTAACATTTTCTTCCCCCAAGCTATCAATCTCCTTAATACCCAAAGCCTAGACTGACACCTTACTGCCCTATTGTCCTGTTTATTATTTATTGTAATGCTTGCACTGTTTTGTGCACTTTATGCAGTCCTGGGTAGGTCTGTAGTCTACTGTAGTTGGTTTTTTTTCCTCTGTGTTGTTTTTACGTAGTTCAGTCTAGTTTTTGTGCTGTGTCATGTAACACCATGCTCCTGAAAAACATCTCATTTTTACTATCAACACACACAAACTGCTGGTGGAACACAGCAGGGCAGGCAGCATCTATAAGGAGAAGTACTGTCGACGTTTCGGGCTGAGACCCTTCGTCAGGACTAATTGAAAGGAAAGATACTAAGAGATTTGAAAGTAGTGGGGGGAGGGGGAAATGTAAATAATAGGAGAAGACAGGAGGGGGTGTGATGAAGCTAAGAGCTGGAAAGATGATTGGCAAAAGTGATACAGAGCTGGAGAAGGGAAAGGATCATGGGATAGGAGGCCTCAGGAGAAAGAAAAGGGGAGGGGGGGGAGGACCAGAGGGAGATGGAGAACAGGCAGGGTGATGGGCAGAGACAGAGAAAAAAACAAACAACTAAATATGTCAGGGATGGGGTAAGAAGGGGAGGGGGGCATTAATGGAAGTTAGAGAAGTCATGCCATCAAGTTGGAGGCTACCCGGCGGGTATATAAGGTGTTGTTCCTCCAACCTGAATGTAGCTTCATCTTGACAGTAGAGGAGGCATATCAGAATGGGATGTGGAATTAAAATGTGTGGCCACTGGGGGATCCTGCTTTCTCTGGTGGACCGAGTGTAGATGTTCAGCGAAACGGTCTCCCAGTCTGCGTCGGGTCTCACCAATATATGAAAGGCCACACCGGAAGCACCGGACGGAGTATACCACACCAGCCGACTCACAGGTGAAGTGTCGCCTCACCTGGAAGGACTGTCTGGGGCCCTGAATGGTGGTGAGGGAGGAAGTGTAAGGGCAGGTATAACACTCGTTCCGTTTACAAGGATAAGTGCCAGGAGGGAGATTGGTGGGAAGGGATGGGGGGGATGAGTGGACAAGGGAGTCGCGTAGGGAAAGGGGCGGAGGGAAAGATGTGCTTGGTAGTGGGATCTATCTATCCCCCTCATAATTTTAAATACCTCTATCAAGTCCCCCCTCAACCTTCTACACTCCAAAGAATAAACTTGTTCAACCTTTCACTGTAACTTAGGTGCTGAAACCCAGGTAACATTCTAGTAAATCTCCTCTGTACTCTCTCTATTTTGTTGACATCTAACCTATAATTCGGTGACCAGAACTGTACACAATACTCCAATTTTGGCCTCACCAATGCCTTGTACAATTTTAACATTACATCCCAACTCCTATATTTAATAAGGAGAAGCATTGTCGACGTTTCGGGCCGAGACCCTTCGCCAGGACTAACTGAAAGAAAAGATTTGAAAGTAGTGGGGGGAGGGGGAAATGCAAAATGATAGGAGAAGACCGGAGGGGGTGGGACGAAGCTAAGAGCTGGAAAGGTGATTGGCGAAAGTGATACAGAGCTGGAGAAGGGAAAGGATCATGGGACGGGAGGCCGTGGGAAAAAGAAAGTGGGGGGAGCACCAGAGGGAGATGGAGAACAGGCAGAGTGATGGGCGGAGAGAGAGAAAAGAAACAAACAAGCAAATAATGCTGCCTGGCCTAATGTGTTCCACCAGCATTTTGTATGTGTTGTTTGAATTTCCAGCATCTGCAGATTTCCTCGTGTTTGCTCGTTTTTACTATGTACTGTACCAGCAATTATGGTTGAAGTGACAATAAAAGTGACTTGACTTGAATGTTGTTACAGCTCAGGACAATTCTGAGTTCAAATCTGGCACCGTCAGTAAGGAGTTTGTATGCACTCCCCATGAACCACAGTACAAAGTCTGGGTAACTGGGTAATTGTAAACTATTATTAGGCTATTGTTAAGTAGGTCAAAGTGATGGCCTTTGGAAAGCAAACAGGCCAGCTGCAGCCTTCGCTGCTCTTGGCACTTATGTCACCATTTTCAGTGAGCTATAACCTTCTACCCCAAAATCCTTCTGTACAGATGGTAAAGTTGGTCCTTCTGCTTTTTGAAAAATACAAGATGAAAAGTCAGAGCAAGAAAGTGAGGGGAGGGGAGGAAGAAGAAGTAGTGCAAGATGATAGGGGAAACGAGAGAGGGGGAGGGGTGAAGTAACGAGTTAGGAGGTTGATTGGTGAAAGAGATAAAGGGTGGGGGAAGGGGGAATCTGATAGGAGAGGATAGAAGACTATGCAAAAAAAAGAATGGGGAGGTGACAGGTAGGTAGGTAGGGAGATAAGGTGAGAGAGGGAAACGGGAATGGGGGAATGGTGACGGGTACCATATATTAGATAACTGAACAATTCATAGGGAGCACCAATGCAAAAAATAAGTGCTTTGTCCAGAATTCCCCCCGCCGGAGACTTAATCTAAACAGTCAGCACTACCCTGGTTGTGAGAACTTCTTGTGAAGGATTTTGGTTCAAAACAAGTGTCAGTAGTAGAAAGAATGCATAAACAGCGTCAGATGCTCCATCAAGCTCAGATCCACCATTGTTCATGAGAACAACACAAGCAACAGCAGCACAACCATAGCAAAACAAACCCACTTCCCAACCGAAATCAGCGAGTCCTGGGGTCGGTACCATCAATTCAAGTTGGCAAGTCCTGGGGACAATACTGCAGGTCGAGGACTGAAGTCAGCGTTCCCAGAAGTTGAAGCCCGATGATCAAAGCTCTTAGTTGTCACTAATCTTCTACTGTGGTACATGAAGTATTTGTACTAAATATTTTAGGCACTTGTTGCTACCTAGGATGGTGAATATTGGGTTGAGGCATCTGATGTTGCGATGTTCACTGTGCTTGGCAATTAGCTTGCAGGGGTTTAATCACCATTCAACACGACATCCTCGGCACAGTCTTTAGAAGTGTGGTTCTCTTCTGATAACTCCGTAAACAAACATGCATAAGAAGATACCATCTATGAACCCCTAAGAGTCAAAGAAATGCAAGCCAATAGAATTCAAAGGTCAATTGAAGGGGTAACCAATCAAGGCTGAGGCAAGTGAACATAAACAACTGTGCACTGATGATGTCACCTTGACTGGTGATGAAATGTCTGCAAGCTAATTGCCAATCTCAGGAAACACTGCAACATCAATTTATTGCTACTATTTTCAGATTTCCATCATCTGAAACATTCTGTTTTCTTAATAATTCTGTCAGATATTTTGCTGAAATGGGTTGTTTTCAGATATTTCATATATCACAGATATTTGATAGTAATTCTAGCTCTTGTTTTTATAATATTGAATGTCGGTGTGGTGTAAGACATTTTACAGCCTTGGTCTACATGTATTTGTAGTTGCACACTGTCTTAATCAGTAGTCTTATAAACAACTGTTCAACTTATTTTTACCAAAGTTTGTTATGTGAGTCTGTCCATTGAATTTTCTTCAAAACAGGAAGATGCCCCTAAACTAAGTGCGCATATTCTTGACATTGATTAGCTCATGTCTACATAATGCCTTAGAGATCAGCAACTTGACAAATAGCAGATTAGTGTAGCAAACACGAGGAAATCTGCAGATGCTGGAAATTTAAACAACACACAAAATGCAAAACACAAAACACAAAAAAGAACAAGTGCTACACCTGCCCTTACACTTCCTCCCTCACCACCATTCAGGGCCCCAGACAGTCCTTCCAGGTGAGGCAACACTTCACCTATGAGTCGGCTGGTGTGGTATACTGCGTCCAGTGCTCACGGTGTGGCCTTTTATATGTTGGTGAGACCTGACGCAGACTGGGAGACCGTTTCGCTGAACACCTACACTCGGTCTGCCAGAGAAAGCAGGATCTCCCAGTGGCCACACATTTTAATTCCGCGTCCCATTCTGATATGTCTATCCATGGCCTCCTCTACTGTCAAGATGAATCCACACTCAGGTTGGAGGAACAACACCTTATATACCGGCCGGGTAGCCTCCAACCTGATGGCATGAACCTGATGGAACTTCTCTAACTTCCATTAATGCCCCTCCCCTTTTTACCCCATCCCTGACATATTTAGTTGTTTGTTTTTTTCTCTGTCTCTGCCCATCACCCTGCCTGTTCTCCATCTCCCTCTGGTGCTCCCCCACCTCCCCCTTTCTTTCTCCTGAGGCTTCCCAACCCATGATCCTTTCCCTTCTCTAGCTCTGTATCACTTTCGCCAATCACCTTTCCATCTCTTAGCTTCATCCCACCCCCTCCGGTCTTCTATCATTTCGCATTTCCCCCTCCCCCCACTACTTTCAAATCTGTTAGTATCTTTACTTTCAGTTAGTCCTGACGAAGGGTCTTGGTCCAAAACGTCGACAGTGCTTCTCCCCATAGATGCTGCCTGGCCTGTTGTGTTCCACCAGCATTTTGTGTGTGAGATTAGTGTATCAGCTGCTTTTCTGTAAGGATTTATTATCATGGTTTGTCTTGTGTCACTTTCTTATAGGTAGTTCCTGCTATTTGGTAACTTGAACTAAATATCAAATGTGCTATTGCCTAGCACTAGGACACAGAAGCATATACAAGTTGGAGTTTTTAATTTTCTCTGACATAGTTCCATTGTGGTTAGAGTATTCTTGTGGCATTTTCTACCTTTATTCATAACTTCCTTAGTCAATGAGGTAAAATTCAATCTAAGCAAGAAAACAAACCAGCCGCTGATGGTTTGCCCATCTATTACATGCCTCCTAAATATTTTTATTTCTGTTGGTTTCACTGGAAGGTGGAATCTGCAGAGAGGAGAGTGGTGGGGGTGAAAATCTGGAGGAATGATGCAGAGAAGGAAAGAGAAGGCACTATTGCATTGATGAAATTGCAGGATAAAAATCCAAATTGTTTTCATCAGGAAATTTAATAATTTCATAAATATTGTAAACTTCAATTCAGCAACTCAATTTGGGTTAAAAGAGCTTGTGCTCTGTGGGATCTTGAGCTTTGACCTTTTGTTTCAAATGTGTTATTCTTTGTATATCACTTTATTTTGACTCAGGTCAAACAGTGAACACAAAGTGAATATGGTTTATCCAAAGAGCTTCAAGTTGCATCCATGGCAAATTTTGGTTTTATTTTGGTGTGCACGTTACAATTTAAAAGCTATGTACTGGAAGTTGCAGTCATCGCAAAACTGGACGTATCTCCAGTTTAGATTTCCACTGGGTTTCTGCTAGCGCTGCCTGGTTACAGGCTTTTGAATAAGCTTTTATAATTAAGAATTCCTTCTTCAGAGACATGGCACCACAGGACAAATTATAAAAGCCCTTTACTGTTGTAATCAATTTGCAAATTATAATACTCTAGATTAATTCTACGATTTTTTAATGTGACCAAGAAATTATTCTATATAGTATTTTAAAAGTCATTTGCAATTAGAACCATAGAACATTACAGCACAGAAACAGGCCTTTTGGCCCTTCTTGGCTGTGCCGAACCATTTTTTTTGCCTAGTCCCAATGACCTGTTCATGAACCATATCCCTCCAAACACCTCTCGTTCATGTACTTGTCCAAGTTTTTCTTAGATGTTAAAAGTGAGCCCACATTTACCACTTCATCTGGCAGCTCATTCCACACTCCCACCACTCTCTGTGTGAAGAAGTCCCACCCCTAATGTTCCCTTTAAACTTTTCCCCCTTCACCCTTAACCCATGTCCTCTGGTTCTTTTCTCCCCTAGCCTCGGTGGAAAAAGCCTGCTTGCATTCACTCTATCTATACTCATCATAATTTTATATACCTCTATCAAGTCTCCTCATTCTTCTGTGCTCCAGGGAATAAAGTCCTAACCTATTCAACCTTTCTCTGTAACTCAGTTTCTCAAGTCCCGGCAACATCTTTGTAAACCTTCTCTGCAATCTTTCCACCTTATTAATATCCTTCCTGTAATTTGGTGACCAAAACTGCACATAGTACTTCAAATTCGGCCTCACCAATGCCTTATACAACCTCACCATAACATTCCAACTCTTATACTCAATACTTTGATTTATAAAGGCCAATGTACCAAAAGCTCTCTTTACGATCCTATCTACCTGTGATGCCACTTTTAGGGAATTTTGAATCTGTATCCCCAGATCCCTCTGTTCCACTGCACTCCTCAGTGTCCTACCATTTACCTTTGATGTTCTACCTTGGTTTGTCCTTCCAAGGTGCAATACCTCACACTTGTTTGTATTCAACTCCATCTGCCATTTTTCAGCCCATTTTTCCAGCTTGTCCAAATCCCTCTGCAAGCTTTGAAAACCTTCCTCACTGTTCACAACACCTCCAATCTTTGTATCATCAGCAAATTTGCTGAGCCAATTTACCACGTTATTCAATGTAATTATTTCAAATTATTCACCAAAATTTGAGATGGATGCAAATGGTGGACTGAACATGTGATTAAGATTTTAGTGATAAATACATTTTCAGCTTTATTAACAAAAGCACATCAGGTAACTAACCTTAAATATAATTATTGAATGTTAAAGATCTCCAGATATCACTGTAGAAGTGACCTGTGTATTACTGTCTTCAGCTACATCAAAGGGTACACCTATTGTCTTCCTAAAGATTTGCCATCAACTGCAAACCAGAAGTCAGAAAAGTGTTGCTTGCTTTCAAAAAATTAAAGGAACTGGTGATATTCTCCACCATAATTGTGATGAGTACGTGTACCTTCTACACAATGTATTGAAGAAATTCACTCAGGCATTCTTCAGCATTGCTTCCTAAACATGTGATGATCTCTCATCTGGAAAACAAGCGTGTAATCTCTGATTCCACTTGTGTGGGCCACTGCAATTTGA
The DNA here is from genome assembly GCF_030144855.1 of Hypanus sabinus. Classification (NCBI taxonomy): domain Eukaryota; kingdom Metazoa; phylum Chordata; class Chondrichthyes; order Myliobatiformes; family Dasyatidae; genus Hypanus; species Hypanus sabinus. Next base: position 24,283,508 of record NC_082714.1, on the reverse strand, counting down.
TCCTCAACTTTCTAATTGGGAGACCACAGTCAGTACAGATCAGTAATAAGATCTCTTCGCTGACAATCAACACAGGCCCACCTCAAGGATCTGTGCTTAGCCCATAGATCTACTCTGTGTTTTCTCTACATTCATGGCTGTGTGGCTAAGCACAGCTCAAATTCCATCTATAAATTCGCAGATGACACTGCTGTTATTGGTAATGTCTTAGAATGCAACAAGGAGGTGTACAGGAGTGAGATTAGTTCAGCTAGTTGAGTAGTGTTGCAAAAATAATCTCAAACTCAGCATCAGCAAGACCAAGGAATTGATTGTGGACTTCAGGAAGGGAAGTCAGCAGAATATACACCATTCTTCATTGAGGGTCAGCGATGGAAAGGGTAAGCAGTTCCAGCTTCCAGGGTGTCAACATCTCAGAAGCTCTATCCTGGGCCCAACACATTGATGCAGTCATGAAGAAAGCATGCTGTACTTTGTTGGGAGTTTGAGGAGGTTTGGTATGTCAGCAAAAACTCTTGCAGATTTATATAGATGTACAGTGGAAAGCATTCTGATTGATTGCATCACAGCCTGGCATGAAGGCTCCAATGCACAGGATCGCAAAAGGCTGTAGACTGTTGTAGACTCAGCCAGCTCCATCAGGGTCATAACCTTCCCCATTATTGAGGACATCTTCAAGAAACAGTACTTCAAGAAGGCAGCATTCATCAGAATCAGGTTTCTTATCACTGACAAATGTGAAACGTTGTTTTGTGGCAGCAGTGCAACGGAAGGCATAAAAATTACTAAAAGTTACCAAAATGAAATAAATAATGCAAAACAGGTATAGCAAGGTGTTCATAGACCATTCTGAAATCTGCTGGCAGAAGGGAAGAAGCTGTTCCTGATACATTGAGTGTGGCACTTCAGGCTGGTTTACCACCTTCCCGATTGTAGTAATGAGGAGAGGGCATATCCCAGTTAGTGAGCGTCATTAACGATCGATGCTGCCTTCTGGAGACACCGCTTTTTGATGATGTCCTTGATGTTGGAGACAGTTGTGCTTGCAATGAAGCCGACTTAGTCTGCAACCATCCAGGATGTGTCCTCTTTTTGTTACCTCAACTGGAGATGAGGTGCAGGAGACTGAAGACCCACACTCAATGATTTATGAACAGCTCCTTCCCCTCCAGCATAAATTTCTGAATGGTCTATGAACACGACCCCCTTTATTCCTTTTTCTTTTGCACTATTTATTTTGTAACCTATGGTAATTTTTATGTCTTTGCACAGTACTGTTGTCATAAAATAACGAATTTCACTTTATATAACTTGATGATCATAAATTTGATCCTGATTCCTATAACATCCTAATTCCTCCTTAATTCCAGGGGCTAAATGTTTGAGATCTTTACCTAATAACATAATAGGGTTAATCTTACCACGAGGATTAAAGCAGTTAAGAAAAAGAGGCTTTTCAGGGGGCAATTAAAGTTTAAGCAAAAAATACTGTCAATGATTTCTGCATCATGAATGATCAAAAAATAAAGGCAAGTAATGATTTTAATACATCTATTTTCTAAAATAATAATTATATACAAAAATATTGCTGCTTTATACCAGTTCATTAAAGACTTTGTTAATAGGCAATGAATTTAACAAGGAAATGGAGCAAATAATAAATCTGAAAATCCACACAATTTGACTGTAATTTACACTTGGATTATCTATTGTACCTAATAGCTGAGGGAACGTGAGGGGAAATTTCTTCACTCGGAGGGTTGTGAGAGTGTGGAATAAGCTGCCAGCACAAGTGGTGCAAACAAGCTCGATTTCAAAGTTTGGATATGTACATGGTTGGTAGGGGTAATGGAAGGCTATGGTCCAAGCGCAAGTTGATGGGAGTAGGCAGTTTAAATGGTTTCAGCATAGACTAGATGGGCCGAGTGGCCAGTTTGTGTGCTGTACTTTTCTATGACTCTAATATATAGACTCTTAGCCAGTCAGTCTTATTTTAATTGTCCATATGCCTCTTCTTTATTATAGCCTCAGGCACTGATTGTGAACCTGTAGAAATTCATCCTGTGCAATCTGCTGCTCAACAGTTTTGCCTGAAGTCTGGCAGGCAAAGTGACAGATTTAAATTTAGATTTAGGGATACAACGCAGTAACGGGTCCTTCTGGCCTAAAGAGCCTGTACCATCCATTAACACCCATGAGACCAATTAACCTACTAACCCGTACCCTAATCTTGTAATTTGGAAAACCCAAGAAGATTACTGAAGGGTGAGTATATCTGCACTTCAAATGTTGTTTTAAGCAGAAATAGCAGTAAGTGATATTGCAGTAAATAAATATATCATACTGGGGATAAAGCAGGGTAGGAATGGTTGTATTCGACTAGGAGAAGCCGTTAAGTGAGCTGTGAGTAATTCAATTATTTTTAGATATAACCAAGTTAATGTTAGATATTGAGATGTATTGGTAGCTGGGAATTTTTAATTTAATCATAATTAATATTAAATATACGAGTATTGATACCTAGGAAGTGGATTCCAGAGCAGAACAATTTTAGTCACTATGAAATTAGCTGTCGATTTTAAATGTAATGAAAAAGCAGGCTAGGAGCAAATTCCATTATATCAGTTTATTTCTTTCAGGTCCACAGTGTGCATGGTACATGAACATATGGAGATGCTCTGATACGTTCAATGAATACACAGCTAGGGGCCACTTCTGTCACATATACTTAGCACCATCTGTGACCATTCAAGCAGGAACATTCTTTGATGTGCTGCAGATTGGCTCCTTAATGCACCCTAGGCCAGGTCTTTCAGTTTTTTAGACGTGAATGTTTAACAGCGTTAAGGAGGAAATTCAATTGATTGAACTGTTTCAAAATTGCATTGTTGGCACAGTTTTTGCACATGTCATATAGTCCCATCAAAATAGAAAATATTTTAACTTTTTATCATCGCTCATCACTGCAATCTCAAAAGTCAGAATGTTTTTTGAAATTATTGTATGCAGTTTAAATAGTATTGCAAAACTTAACCTCTAATGCAATTTGTCATTCAGTACTGTGAATGGATAGGGAATTGGAACCCTTTTTCACGTTTCTCCTCCAGTTAGATATGGGAATTGATTAATTCTGCTTTTAATCCAATATATTTAAAATCAGTTGTAGTGCTTAACATTATTTTTTGTGCACACCAATTATAAATCTGTTAAGTACTCTTTAACAATGGTGTGTGTACATGAAGTGTTGAAGACCCTAAAATATTTAAAATTCCCCTACAACAATTTTCAAGATCTTTAACAGCAGGAGAAAATGCTGAATGATTCTGTTTACACAGATGCTGCCTTCTGAGTGTTCCAAGCATTTTCTGTGTTTATATCTATCTGTAGAAAGTGAGTTTTCTTGCTTGTTTATGAATATCCTTAACTCCATACATGTAGAGTCCATTTCGAAGTGCAGTTTAGGTGATTGACCCCTAACTATGTGGTGGTTCCTGTTGGAAGAGAGATCCAGATGGATTTAATTGCTGAAGATATCCATTTAACAAAGATCCAATACATCAGTTTTCACCTTTCGTTTTATAACTCAAACTTTGGTTGTGGGCTTTTCAGCCAGCATTGAAATTATTTTTAACAAGGTGAATTTCCAACCAAGATTCCTACCTTATTGTGTGTGTTGACAGATGAGAAAAGCTGAGTACACTACTCATAAAACTGTTTCCTATAGACTTTGAAGCCTAATCAAATCAATGTTGAGAAAAAAAATAGTAAATCAACAGTGAAATTAAGTCTAGTATATTGGGTAATTTTAATTCGTTGCACTCAACTTATAAATATGAGAATGTATTTCTGCAGTTTAAGGGTCAGGAATTTCATGATTTGCATCTTGGATGGTTATGGAAGCTGGGAGATTTTTGAACCTAGGCTAAATCAAGCCTCATGGGAAACAAAGAGAAAAGTGGACTTAAAGGCAGTTGGTGTCATACAATCTACTGCTATTAAGCTTTTAAGTTGCTTATAACAGTTGGAAGCTTTATAAACATTGTGAATTTTACTAGCGCCCAAGAAGAATGTGGCAACCTACCTCAATGACTATCGTCCACTTCCACTGTGATGAAATGTGTTGAGAGGTTGGTGATGAAACAATATCAACTCCTGTCTGAGGAGTGACTTGGATCCACTCCAATTTGCCTACCATCACAACAGGTCAACAACAGATGCCACTTCATTGGTTCTTCACTCAACCCTTGAACATCTGCACAGTGAAGATACATACATCAGGAAGCTCTCTTTGTTGACTTAAAATCAACACCATCAAAACCTCAAAATCAACAATCAACACCTCAAAACAAATCAATAAGCTCCAAGACCTAGGCTTCAATACATCCTTGTGCAATTAGATCCTCAATTTCCTTACTTGCAGAGCCTAGTCAGTTCCAATTGACAACGTCTCCTCCATAATTGCCATCAACACAGATGCACCGCAAGGCGGTGTGCTTAGCCCCCTGCTCTACCGGCTTTCATGTCTTTATGTCTGCATGGCTAAGTTCAGCTCCAATGCCATATTTAAGTATGTTGATGATACCACTGTTTTTGGCTGAATCAAAGGTGGTGATGAATCAGCACATAAGAGTGAGAATCTTACTAAATTATGCCACAACAACATACTCAGTGTCAGCAAAACTAAAGGGCTTATTATTGATTATAGGAGGAGGAAACTGGACATCCATTAAGCTAGTCCTCATCAGGGGATGAGAGGAGGAGAGGGTTGGCAACTTTAAATTCCTGGGTCCAACACACAAATGCCATTACAAAGAAAGCATGGCAGCACTTCTTCTCTCTTAGAAGTTTGCAAAGTTTCAATATGTCAACTCAAAATTTGATGAACTTCTATAGATGCATGATGTAGAGTACACTGATTGGTTGCATTAAGGCCTGGTATGGCAACATCAATGCCCTTGAACAGTGCCTACAAAAGGTAGTGAATACAGCCCAGTCATTACAGGTAAAGCCCTCCCCACCGTGGGGCACATCTACAAGGAGTGTTGTTGCAGGAATGCAGCATCCTTCATCTAAATTCAAGGAGCCTCGGGTTCCACACTAACAGGTTCAGGAATAGCTATTACCCCTAAACCAATGAGAGATCTTGAAACAGAAGGGATAGCTTCACTCCACCCAACACTATACTGATTCCACAACCAATAGACGTACTTTTAAGGACTCTACAACTCAATATTCTTGATATTTGTTTCTTATTTATTTATTACTATTATTTTCACTTTTTTATATTTGCATAGTTTTGTTGTCTTTTACACATTGGTTTGTTCATCTTTGTTGTGTGTGGTTTTTCATTGATTCTATTTTTACTATGAATAACCCCAAGAAGATGAATCTCAGGGTGGTATGTGGTGAAATGTACCTTTTGAAACCTTTGAAGCCTTCCATCAGTAATAGGAAGATGATTGGAGAAAATTCTCAGAATAGGATTTAGGTACATTTAGAAAGGCAAGGTGGATCAGCAGTAGTCATCATTGCTGTATGGGGTGGGGGAGGTGAATTCTGCTTCCCTAATTGAGGTTTTTGAGGAAATAACTGAGGAAACCATGATGGTAGAGCAGTTGATATTGTCCATCTGGAATTTAGTAAAGTATTGGAATAAGTCCCACGTGACAGGATGGGTAAGGCTCAGGAGATCCAAAGTTAAGCTGGCTAATTGGATCTCTAGCCAGAGGGTGATGAACCTGTGGAATTCATTGCCACAGACATCCGTGGAGGCCAAGTCATTGGGTATAGTTAAAACAGAGGTTGATAGCAATTTAATTAGTAAGGGTGTCAAATGTTATGGGGAGAAAGTAAGACAATGGATGTGAAAGGGAAAATACATAAGCCATGATTGAATGGCAGAGTTGATTCAATAGGCCAAATATTCTAATTCTGCTGCTATGGCTTATGGTCAAAATGAGATTGATGACAGGAGACGGGGAGCCTGTGGAAAGATGTTTTACTGATTGGAAGTCCGTGGCCAGTGGTGTATTGCAGGGTCGAAGCATGGTCTCTTAAGGTTTGTGATATTAATGATTTGGATATGCATACAGGAGGTATGTTTAAGACAACTACAAGTAACGAAGGTTGATAATGTTGTGGAGAAAGGGTTGTCAAAGGACACGGCAGGTTTTCGATTAGATGGGAAACTGGATCAGATTGTTACTGACAGATAGCATGAAATGTGTGGTTTTGTGGCAGAAGTACAATGCAAAGACATAAACTTACTATAAATTAAAAAATTGATTAGGTGGTGCAAAAGCAAGATAGTGTTCATGTGCTATTTAGAAATTTGATGGCAGAGGGGAAAGAAGAAGCTAATCCTGAATGATTGAGTGTGGGTCTCCAGCTCTTGCACCTCCTTCTCGATGGCAATAATGAGAAAAGAGCATGTAGATGATGGTGAGGATCCTTAGTGATGGGTGCTGTCTTCTTGAGGTACCTTCTCCCGCAAGTGCCTTCAATAGTGGGGAGGATTTTGCTTGTGATGAAACTAGCTGACTCTGCAATCCTCTGCAGCCTTTTGCAGTCCCATGCAAAACAGAACTCACTGTAGCAGATGGAGTTTAATCCCAACAAATATGAGCTAATGTTTTTAAGAGGTGAAATCGAGGAAGCAAATATACAGTCAATGGTAGGGTGCTAATGGATATGGATAAATAGAGACCTTGTGTCTTATGTCCACTTTCCCTGAAAGTAGCAACATAGGTAGGTAGAAGTCTGAAAAGACACAAGGCGCTTTTGACTCCAAAGGTCAGGACATTGGAATATGAAAGTTGGTACATTATGTTGAACTTTACAGAACACTGATGAGGCTGCACTTGGAGCATTGTGTACAATTTGCAGATGACACCACAATAGTAGGCCATATCCCAAATAATGTTGAGTCAGCGTACAGGAAAGGGATAGAGCTGAGTGACATGGTGTCATAACAATAACCTATCCTCCAATGTCTTCCAAATAAAATAGCTGGTCATTGACATCAGGAAGGAGTTGACGCACATGCTCATATTTACATTGGCAGTGCTGAGGTCTAGAGCTTCCAAGTTCCTATATATCACCAGTAGCCTGTCCTGGTCCAACCACATGGACACCACAGCCAAGAAAGGTCTCCTTCCTCAGGAGGCTAAAGAAATTTGATGTGTTTCCATTTGACCCTCATCTATTTTTATCATTGCACTATTGAAAACATCTATTCCGATCCATCATGACTTGGTATGGCAGCTGTTCTGCCCTTAACCATAAGAAACTGCAGAGAGATGTGGACACAGCTCAACTCAGTGCATCACGGAAACCAGCCGTCACTCAGTAGTGTTTCTGTACACCTCACTGCCTCAATAAAGCAGTATAATCAATGACACTACCCACTGCAGACATCTTCTCTTTTCCCTCCTCAGGCAGAAGATGCAGTAGACTGAAACCACACACCATCAGGCTGAAGGGCAGCTTCTATCCCACTGTTGTAGGACTATGGAATAATTTCTTAGTAGGATAGCATGGACTCTAAACCTCATAACGTTTCGCATTCTGATCTTGCACATATTGTCTAGCTGCAGTGTAATGGTAGCACTTTATTCTGCTGTTATTGTTTTACTTTTTACTTCTTCAATACGCTGTAGTAATATACAAGTAGTAGGTGATCACTTGCAAGGGACTCCCTTAATGGAGAACACCTTTGTGTGATTTTATTTAACATGGGAAGACTGATGCACAATAGCACCCACATGGTTCTTAACAGATCATGATTCAGGATTCAGTGTCCAGTGACATGGTATCCAAGATGACTGCAGACCATTTACTGCTGCAGCCTTCCTCTGCCTTCATTGCCACTATTATGTGTCTCATTTTCAGCCAGCTCCACCATCGAGGTCTTGACTAGATTAATCTTTGTGTGGAACCTCCTCCTTGACCTTACTGCCAAGGGTAACCTACCAAGAGCTAAGAGCCAGATGGCTGAACTCCAGGTGGCATCTTGGGTTCTCAGGAACTCGCCATGCTCTTCTTGGGACCAGTATGATTGATGCCCTTTTGAAGTAGCTGGGAACTTCTGACTGTATTAGTGAGAAGTTGAAGATGTCCTAGGACATTCCAGCCAGTTGGTTGGCATAGGCTTTCAGAACCCAGCCAAGTACACCATCAGAGCCTGACGTTTTGTGGGGGTTTTCCCTTTTGTGATTGTAGGATCACTCGATGCTGTTGGGATTCACACAGTTGGTTATTCTCCTGTTCAAAGGGGCATAAAAGGTATTGAACTCATTGGAGAGTGAAGTACCATTGCCGTTTATGCTGTTAGGTTTCACCTTATAAGAAGTAAAGAAGTAAAGCTCTGCCTGCCTTCTACCTTATTTTAAAGTACTTTCAATCTCTCATTCTAAATCATGAAGTTATGGAATAAAGTCTACCTCAAAAAATTTAAACATAAAATTTGCCATAGTAGTACTGAGGAGTGATGGATTCACCAATGTGCTGTCCATCAGATAATACGTTAAGCTAAGCTTCTGTGTTATACCATCTCACATGATGCCACTTTCAAAGGAGTACAAAATAAGATACAACATGGTAACGGGCCCTTCGGTCCAGTGAGCCCACACTGTCCAGTTATACTCCTGTGACCAATTAACCTACTAACCTGTAAGTATTTGGAATGTGGATGTGGCCGGAAATCCACACAGGCATAGGGAGAGTGTGCAAATTTACAGACAGCAGCAGGAAATGAACTGGGTCGCTTGTGCTCTAAAGTGATTGTGTTAATCACTGTGCTATCATGCCACCCTTTGGCAATGTTTATTCTTCAACCACTATCACTTTCAAATAAAAATATATCTTCGTATAATAGTTTGCCATGATTACTGACCATGACCATGACCATGACCATGTTTCAAAGGGATGGCTACTGTTTCTTTGACAGAAATCCTGTATAAACTTGTAAATAGGCTTTACACTAGTCATCTATTTATAGAATCAGGTTTAATATCACTGGCATATGTTGTGAAATTTTTTCACTTGGCAGCAACAGTACAATGCAATACATGATAAATTGCAGAAAAAATCAATTACAGCAAATATATATGTATATTAAATTGTTACAATTAGTGCAAAAACATTTTTTTTTTAAAAAAGTGAGGTAGTTTTCATGAGTTCAATGCCCATTTAGGAATCGGATGGCAGAGGGGAAGAAGGTGTTCCTGAATCACTTGAATGTGTGTCTTCAGGCTTCTGTACCTCGTTCCTGATGGTAACAATGTGAAGAGGACTTGCCCTGGGTGATGGGGGATCCTTAATAATGGACGCTGATTGAAGATGTCTTGGATACTACGGAGTCTAGTCCCATGATGGAGCTGACTAATTTTACAACTTTCTGTAGCAATGCCCTCCATGATACATCTGTTGAAGTTTGAGCGTTTTTGGTAACAAACCAAATCTCCTCAAACTAATGAAATATAGCCTGTCTCTTGCCACCTTATAGCTGCATCATTACTTTGGGACCGGGTTAGATCCTCAGAGATCTTGATACCCAGGAACTTGAAATCACTCAGACTTTCCCCTCCTGATTCCTGTATGAGGATTAGTTCATGTTCCCTTGTCCTACTGTTTCTGAAGGCCCCAGTCAGCTCTTTGGTCTTACTGACATTGAGTGCAGGGTTGTTGCTGCAACACCACTCCATTAGTTGGTATATCTCACTCCTATATGCCCTCGGTCTCCATCTGAGATTTTATCAACAGTAGCTGTATCATCAGCAAATTTATAGGTGGCATTTGAGCTATGCCTAGCCACACAGGGCATCCCTTAGGTGTGCTAATGTTGATAATCGGCGAAGAGAAGGTATTGTTACCAATCAGTGCAGATTGTGGTCTTCCAGTTAGAAAGTCAATTATAGAGGGAGGTACAGAGGCCCAGGTTATGTAGTTCATCAATCAGGATTGTAGGAGTGATGATGCTAAACCGAAAAAAAAATCATGAAAATATCTAATGTCCACTTGTAATCCAGCCAGCAATATCTCTGGTTTGCTGTCCTAGCTTTTTGTGAGGTGTGATCACAGTGATTTAAAATGAATAGTTTGTTAACCACTCATTGATAGCTAAGAAAAACACATATTTGCAAACACATATTAGCAGAGTTGCCTTGATTGCTACTTTAAAAATGTAATTTTTTGTCAATCAAGATTAAAATCAAAGAACTGATGCTGAAAACTCTTCTCAATAAGTACATGTATCAGTTTTGTGTGTGTGAAAGAGAAACAGAGGTATCGATTTATTATTGTCACATGAACAAAAGATAGTGGAAAGCTTGTCTCATATACAGTTTATACAGATCAAATCATTACATAGTACATTGAGCTAGAATAAGGTAAAACAATGACAATGCAGCATGAAGTGTAAAATCTACCAAAAAAGTGCAGTGTGGGTTAAGTGCAAGATCATAACGAGGTAGATTGTGAGGCCAAGAGTCTATTCTATTATACAAGAGATCTATTCAATAGTCTGATAACAGTGGGTAGAAGTTGTCCTTGAGCCTGTTGGTACATGCTTTCAGGCTTTTGTAGAGAGAGAGTTGAAAATATTACAGTACTGTTTTGCAAACACGGGTATTGGTACATGTTGATTATACTTCTGTGAACTTCCATTTGTAAAAATGACTTTCTTTCCTTGCCAGAACAGTAGACAATTAGAGACTTCATTCTTCTCAGTTAATCAACACAACAAAAGCTTGACTAATTATTTTAAATGAAGTCAACTACTCTGGCATTTGGAAGGTTGGTTGTGTTGATAATCCCTTGTGAGTGATCACTACAGCAGTGTTAAGAGAAATTAAATTCTAGTTATATACTTGATTCACCAATATATTGATGTCTTATTTAAGCCTGCTTTATTGATTTCATATTATTTTTTCCCCTTCCTTTTCCTTACAGTACTTCAATTAAGGCTACAACAAAGACGAACAAGAGAACAGCTGGTGGACCAGGGAATCATGCCACGTAAGCATCTTTCTTGTAAATAAATTTATAATATACAGGCTTCTAAGCGAGCAAATATTAAAAGAGTGATTTTATAAGAAGATCAGTTTGATTTTAATGCAAGCTTCCTGGATCCATTAACTGAAGCAGTAAATCTTTTAATTTGTTGCGAAGTTTACTCTCACAAAGGTGCTGTTATTAATTACACTTACCATAATGGCGGGATATCCTGTTTTTAACTGATGATGAGTAACTTTTTCCAAACTTGTAAATGACAAAGATCTGTATTGTGTATATTTTTTAAAAAGGCATTTTAAATTCCTCAGTGTTTACACAGCTGGCGGGTTCGTAGGTACACAGCCATTTGTCATTTACTAATGTACATTTTGTTGTGTTGAGAGCTGAAAATTCCTGATCTCTGAGTGAATTCAAGGTATTGTTTATGATTTGCTGCATTAACATAATTAAATATTCCATTTGACATGAAATACTTTTGCGAGGTGCAGTCCAATTAGACTGTTCTCCTGCACTATACTGTTAATACTTAAAAACGGAACATGTGCAGCATCACATAATGAAAGAAATCAATGCATATTAAAAAGAATACTTCACCATGCAAGTGAGTTCTGAGGTGAAGGAAAGGATTGGATAACAGCAAGCTTGATTTCTTGTGTATATTACAGCTTGTAACGAGAAGCTTCAGTCTCTTTTCACACTTTTATTTTTCTCCATCTTACAGTTATTGGTTAGAGTAGCAACTAGTCCGTCAGCTTTCTGTGGCCCTCCCTGAATTAATCAGATATGCATATTTTGTAATTATCTTTCATTAAGAACTTGCTTCCTCCCTCACGTACAACTTACATTTAGATTTTGATTTTAAGGCGAAGAAACTAAGAAAAGGGAATAGCATTTTTCCAGGAGACAGTGGGAAGTGTTAGGTACCCTGTAACTGGGTCACTTACCAGCAAAGATAGAGAGGTCCGTTGAAATCTGATGGTAATATTTTTAACAGTATTTATTGATAAAAATACACAAAAATAATGTCAATGCAAACATACAGATAATATACGTCGTCAATACTAAATCTAAAAGCGCGGGTATAATAATAATCACTAAGAAATAGCTCTGTCGTTGTCTAGGGGATAATGTATTGTCCGATGGAAATATAAAAGTCATTCAAGTTCATGCAGGCTGCAGCCTTTGGTTGGAGTCAAGAGAGAGAGTTTAAAACTTGCCTATTCCTTTTATGATGTCAGTCCTTCGAGAGTCGTTGGGGCTGATTTCTCCTTTGTTTTAGCTAAAGCTGTTCTTCCGTGGTAAGGCCCACCAATTCCGAGGCAAGATGGAAAAGGACGCACGTGGGCTTTCCACCGGCTGTCACTATTACGAGATTTCTAGCATTTCTTCTGGTGCGTCTAAAGGAGCTGATCCCCAGACCCTCTTTTATCCTGACTCACAGGGTCTCAGATGTCAATCAGGGTGGAAGGATGCCTCCCCTCAACCAGCCCACTTTTGGTCATTCCCTGGGGGCTTCATATAAATAGCACAGTACTCAATACACAATTCCGTCTCCAAGAGACAATGGCCGTTTCCCGTGGCTTTGTATCACTGAGGGGCCAGGACATTCCAAACGTCTCTGTCTTATTTCCTGGGTCTCCTGACCTGAATTAATAGCGATCTTGCGATTCTCAAAAAGGAGGGGGCTACTTTGGGACCCTTCCGCCCCTCAGAGTTGGGCACAGGCGTAACAGAAGAGTCATAGTTAAAATAGCTGAGGGAATCGCTAGGTTCACAAAAGATGTTGGTAAGCAGTTTGTCTCCAGAGATGGTGACTGAGATCAAGCAAGGGGAAGGAGTGTCAGAAATGGACCAAGTGAATTTAAGGGCAGGGTGGAAGTTGGAGGCAAAGTTGATGAAATTGAGGAGCTCAGCATGGGTGCATGAAGCAGCACCAATGCAGTTGTCAATGTAAAGTAATTGCTTTGTCTCCACCGCATCTGTTCCCAAGATGAGGACATCAGAGGTATCCTCCTCCTTCAGAGAGCAGGGTTTTCCTTCCTTCAGCATTTGATGCTGTCTTCACCTGCATCTCCTCCATTTCCCAGACATCTGCGCTCACTGCATCTTCCCACTGCCTTAACAGTGATAGAGTTCCTCTTGTTAATATCTACCACCACGTGATTCTCTGCATCCAATACATTATTCACTGTAATTTCCACCATACTCAATGGGATCCTACCTCTAAACACATCAGTACCTCCCTCCACCCTCTCTGCTTTCCATGGGGATTGTCCCTTCCATGATTCCTTTGTCCATTCGTCCCTCCTGGCACATATCCCTGCAAGTGACAGGAATGCTACACCTACTTATTCACCTCATCCCTCCCCTCCTTTCAGGGCTCCAAACCATCCTGCTAGGCGAGGAACATCTCACCTGCAAATTTGTTGGGGCCATCTATTGTGTCCAGTGCTCTCGATGGGCCTCCTCTATATTGGTGAGACCCAATGTAATTTGGAGGACAGTGGCACTTTGTCGTGCGCCTCTGCTCCATACGCCAAAAGTGGAATTTCCCATTGCTCAAGTATTTTAATTCCTGTCTCCATTCCTATTCCAATATGTTGGTCCATGGCCTCCTCTTCTGAAATGATGAGGCCACTCTCGGTGCAGGAGCAGCTCCTTATATTCTGTCGAGGTAGCCTCCAACCTGATGGCATGAACATCGATTTCTAGTAATTTTTTTCTTTTTTTTTACTTTTCTCCTTCCCTTCACTCTAAATGAAACAAAACAAATTAAATACATAATTTGTTACTCAGTTAATTAGTTCATCATATACCTTTTAAATTATTTTCATGAATCTTCAGCTAATTGGGCCAAAACATACTGTTCCCAATGTGTTTCAATTCTCTGTATATATGCAGTGGATTCCAGTTAATTGGGATGTCTTACTGTAATTTATAGTTTTTTTTAAATTACTAAATGTTATATTGTACTGATGATGCAATTAACAAACTTCACAATAAGTCATTAAACAGATTCTGGTCTGAACCTTTTACTTCTTTTGAATGTCTGAAATCTTTTGTGTCTTTCAGTCACATTCCCTTCTCTGCGATCCCTTTCACTCTTTCCCCAGCCCATTTCATTTGCAGTTTTGTTTTCACTTGAGACCACACCTCTCTAACACTTTCAAAAGGGAATTCAAGGCACAAGTTAATGCCTTGTTGCAAGCTACTTTGGGATTTTTCCCCTATATTTATATCATTATGTATGTTATCATTATTTAACTTGCTCTGTGCAGACATTTTTGACTTATTTTTGGTATAGAAAACCAAAAAAAGCTCTGCATTACATCAATTAAATAAGCAAGTATCCATAATATACACAAACAAACCAAGCGTTTTAGAAATCTCAATATGAACTGATCATGCCAGTTTGAGTGGGCATTGGTCATAATTACATGGCACTAAACAACTTGAATGTTTAGGATATTTTAAGATCACATTAAGCTTTATATATTATTCCAGGCCCAGTAAATGTAATTGGTGCTTAAAGGGCAATTCATTGTTTTCATTTTTAAAGAATATTGGTAGAGATATCTGTGCATATTTAAATGTTTTAATTAACCAATTTTCATTTATTTAATAATAAACAATATTGCACTATCAATAAGGCTAGCTACAGTTCTCTTTCCATATTATGGCTTGCAATAAATACCAAAGAGTGCATATTTTGGAAGGGACGTAATTGTAAAATAATGTTAAATGTCATTTAAGTTAACTGATACTCTTGGAGTTTTTTACAGAAATACTTTTCTCTAAAAATATCCTGTAGAAACATAGTTTCTATATCTATTGACCTATACTCCCATAAAATTTGCCAAAAGAGTCAAAAATATTCGATTATTCCAGGCATTCAAAAGTCGACTTTAACATCTGTATCACCTGTTACTTTTTATGAAGTGCAGTACCTGAATAAAATTTACATTAATGCTGTAAGCCACACAGCTTCAATTAATACTGCACGCAGAAGACTGCTATTTGGCACATTATACCTGTTACTCTATTTAAAATGTTATCCATTCATCCCACATCCCTGCCCTTTTTCCTTGGCTTAACAATTTTCTCCCTTTCAAGCTTTTTGACTTCAAGTTCAGAAGTCTGCTAAGCATTAAATCCAAGAGAAACAGCCAATTTTTTTTAATGCGGGTGGTGGTTAATTTGCATTTTGATTGTGAATTCTTACTGGAACCAATTTTCTAAAGCCAACAGCCTATAATTCCTATGCACGACTTCTTGTACTCTGAAACAAACATTGCATGTCATCTCCTTAAAATGAAGTATCCAGTTAGATGCGAAGATCTTTAATCCCTATTTATTTCCTGCCTAATCAATGAACCAGGGGCTTATAAATTCCCAAATCAATGTTTTGAATGTACCATTCAAGGCAGTGTCTTTGGGTTGCAGTGCAGGACACCTCTAACTGCCAGGTTTCTCATTTCAGCAGATTCTATAATGAAATAGTCCTCATATTTGCAGGATAGTAGAGACATCCTTCTAAAAAGACCCACAAATGAAATTGAAGCAGAAAATGTTGAAAATGCTCAGCAACCATGTAGTGTATGTGGAAGGAGAAAATGTACGAATTGAATTGACTTTATTACTTGCATCCTTCACATACATGAGGAGTAGAACTCTTTACGTTATGTCTCCATTTAAATGTGCAATTTATAGTAATTTGTAATAAATAGTATGTACAACAGGACAGGCAATATAACATAGAAATACAATTGTATCAGAATGAATTAATCAGTCTGATGGCCTGGTGGAAGAAGCTGTCCCAGATCTTGTTGGTCCTGGCTTTTATGCTGTGGTACCTTTCCCGGATGGTAGCAGCTGGATCAGTTTGTTGGGGTGATTTGGGTTCCCGGTGATCCTTCAGGTGCTTTTAGCACACTGGTCTGTAAATGTCCTGAATAGTGGGAACTTCACATCTACGGATGCACTGGACTGTCCACACCACTCTCTGCGGAGTCCTGTGATTCAGGAAAGTACAGTTCCCATACCAGGCAGTAATGCAGCCAGTCAGGATGCTCTCAATTGTGCCCCTGTTGAAAGTCCTTTGGATTTGGGGACGCATATCAAACTTCTTCAACCTCCTGAGGTGAAAGAGGTGCTGTTGTGTTTTTTTCACCCCCACAGCTGATAAGTACAGATCACATAAGATCCTCAGTGATGTGTATGCCAGGGAACTTAAAGCTGTTCACCTCTCAACCCCAGATCCATTGATGCCAATATCTCTATTCCTCCTGTAATCCACAAACAGTGGTTTTGCAACACTGAGGGAGAGGTTGTTTTCTTTCAGGGTGATGACTTCCTCTCTGTAGGCTGCCTCATTATTATTTCAGATTCAGCCAATCAATGTAGTATCGTCAGCAAATTTAATTAGCAGATTGGAGTAATGGTTGGCGACACAGTCATGGGTATACAGAGAGTAAAGGAGGGGCTTAGGACACAACCATGAGGGACACTTGTGTTGAGGGTCAGAGGGGCAGAGATGAGGGAAAAACCTTTGTCCCTCTGCCAGCGATCCGACAGAAAGTACAGAATCCAGCTGCACGAGGCAGGGTGAAGGCTGAGATCTTTGAGCTTCTTGTCAAGCCTAGAGGAAATTATGGTGTTGAATACTGAACTGTAGTCCAAGAGCAGCATTCTCACATGAGCATCCTTCTTCTCCAGATGTGTAAGGACAATGTAGAGCTATGGCTATTGCATCATCTGTGTTGATCGGTTGTGTCTGTAGGCGAATTGTAGGTCCAGTGTGAGTAGCAACATGCTGCAGATGTAGTCCTTGACCAGCCTCTCAAAACATTTGCTTATTATTGAGGTGAGTGTGACAGGACTCAAGGTGTTCAAACATGTTACCTTGGTCTTTTTTGGTACAGGGACAATGGTGAATAATTTGAAGCGGGAGGGCACTTTACACTGGGAGAGGGAGAGATTAAAAGTGTCAGTAAACACACCAGCCAGTTGTGCTCCTCACACTCTGAGTACCTGCCCTGGGATTCCATCTGCTCCCTCAGCCTTGCGACTGTCCAGTGGCTGGGAACACCTGTGTACTTCAACCTCAGAGATGACCAAGATGCAGATTGGGGGCTCAGTGTTGGCAAAGTCAAACCAAGCATGAAAAAGATTTAGCTCATCTGGGAAAGAGGAGCGATATTGGTAGCATCACTGCGCTTAGCTTTGAAGTCTGTGATGGGGTGCAGACCTTGCCATAAGCTACATGTGTTGTTGGTGGAGAGTTGTGTCTGGGTCATATCCCTGTATTGTCGTTTCACTGCCTTGATGACTTCACACAGATTGTAGCTGCATTTCTTGAACTCCTGCTGATTACCAGCAATGTAAGCTCTGTGTTGCGCTGTAAGTGCTCTTCGCATGAAACTATTGATCGAGGGTTTCTGGTTTGGGTAGATCCTGACCGATTTCTGGAGGACAACAGCCTCGATGCACTTCTGGATGAAGCTCATGACCCCTTCCATGAACTCGGAGACATCCTCATCATGAAAGACATCCAGTTGACATCATCAAAGCAGTCCTGTGGTATGGAGACTGATTTGTCGGACCAGCGGTTATAACAGTGGCCACCTCTTGTTTCAGTGTCTGCCTGTATATTGGCAGCAGCAAGATGGAGAAATCACCAAACAGCAGGTGAAGGATTGCTTTGTAAGTGTTGCGGAAGGGAGAGTAGCAGTGGTCAAGTATGCTATCTCCCCATGTGCTGACCTGACTGTGTTGACAAAACTTTGGAGAGACTTTAGACAGTGATGCTCTATTAAAGTCAACAATGAAGGCTGCCTCTGGGTGTGCAGTCTCCAGGGTGCTGATGGCCTCATATAGTTCCTTGAGAGCCAGATCAATAAATTTTTACCTAACCTAAAAAAAGTTAGAAATGAAGCCTTTTTAAATTTGCAGAGGATGGGCAAGGTTGGAGAGAACAAAAGGATTGCCCAGAATAGGGCAAAGACCCAGTGAGACAATGGCACCGAGATCAGATGGTGAAGACCTGTTGGAGTGATTTGTCAGGAGGAAATGTAAGCAGAACTAAATGAATGGGAACATACAAGAAAGAGAAAAACACGATGAACTTTGCCATGGATCGTCCCAAGCAGGACTGTGAAAGTAGGAGGTTTGGGCATGGATCTAGCTATCCCATCCTGTAAAAAAAAATCTAGAGCTACAGAAGCTCCAAAGACCTCATTCCTGGGAGGAGAAGGATATACCAAGCAAATTGTCTACACCTGTGGATGACTTGAAAGACTGGCCTAGGACAGAGGACTCTGGTGAGCTGTTGTCAGTGACCTATGCCCCAGTAGGGGTGATGGCTGATGAGGAAAAACACTGCTACCTGTGGAGAGAGAAAAAAATTGTTACATTGTGGGTTGATATCAGTATTAGAATCAGGTTTATTGTCACTGTAAGTATTGTCAGATTTGTTGTTTTGTGGCAGCAGTACTGTGCAGGCATAACAAATTACTGTAAGTTACAGACAAAATAAATGGGACAGAAGAGGAACAATGACTTTGTGCTTATGGACTGTACAGAAATCTGATGACAGAGGGGAAGGAGTTTTTTCTAGAACATTAAAAGTGTGTCTTCAGGTTCCTGTACCAAATCCCTGATGGTTGTATTGAGAAGATGAGATGTCCTGGATGGGTTGGGACCTTCATGATAGATGCCACCCTCTTGGGGCACTTCCTTTTGAAGATGTGCTCAGTGTTGGAGAGGCTTGTGTCCACGTGGAAGCTGGCTGATTCTACAACCCTTTGAAGCTTCGTGTGATCCTGTGCCTTGGAGGCTCTATACCAAGCTGTGAAGCACCCAGTCCAAATGCTCTCCACAGTACATCAGTAGATATTTTCTAGAGTCTTTGGTGACATAACAAATTTGATCAAATTCCTCACAAAATATAGCTGCAGACATGCTTTTGTCATAATTGCATCAATTTGGTGGACCCAGGATAGATCTTCTTAGATGTTGGTGTCCAGAAATTTGAAACTGCTCACCTTTTCTGACACGGACTCCTCAATAAGGACAAGGGTATGTTCTTTTGATTTCCACTTCTTGAAGTCCACAGTCAGTTCTTTGACCTTGCTGATGTTGTGTGCCAGGTTGGTGTTGTGACGCCACTCAACCAGCCTATCTATTTCACTCCTAAATGCCTCCTCATCTCCATCTCAAATTCCACTAACAACCGTGGTGTCATCAAATTCATGATGCCATTTGAGCTGCAGTTGACCTGATAGATGATGAGAGGCTGAAATGGCACAGTTCGAAGGTGCTTGGAAGTAGGTACAGAGGAGATGTCAGGGGTAAGTTTTTTTACACGGAAAGTGGGGAGTGCATGGAATGGGCTGCCGGCAACGGTGGTGGAGGCAGATACAATAGGGTCTTTTAAGATACTCCTGGACAGGTACATGGAGCTCAGAAAACTAGAGGGCTGTGGTAACCCTAGGTAATTTCTAAGGTAAGGCCATGTTTGGCACAGTATTGTGAGCTGAAGGACCTGTATTGTGCTGTACATTTTCTATGTTTCTATATACTGTAGTCATGAGTGTTTGTTTTGTTAATGGCCCATTTTGGTGCAAGAAAATGAGCATGGAATACTAGCTCTGCATTTCTCCATGCGCAGGAGCAGACTGACCTACTTGAGTATTTCCTCTTTTTTTATTTCATCTTTCCAGAATCGCAGTTCCTTCCCTCACCATTTTATTCATCTCATTCTACTTGTATCTCTGCCAGAAAGAGTAACTGAATTAAACAAAATGTCACCATATTCTATCATAAACATGAGATTCTGCAGATGCTGAAAATCCAGAGTAACCAGACAAAATGCTGGAAGTACTCGGCGGGTCAGCTAGCATCTATGGAAATAAATAAGCATGGGGGGGATGCAATGAAATCAGAAGCTGAGAAGCGACAGGTGGAAAAGGCAAAGGGCTTGAGAAGAAGGAATCTGATAGAGGAGGGTGGACTATGGAAGAAAGGGAAGGAAGAGGGGCATGAAGGGGAGATGATAGGCAGATGAGAAGAGGTAGGAGGCCAGAGTGGAGAATTGAAGGAGGGGGAGACAAATTACTGGAAGCTGGAGAAATCACTGTTTATATAATCATGTTGGAGGCTACGTAGACAAAATATGAACAGTTGCTCTTCTACCTGAGAGTGGCCTCATTGTGGTTGAAGAGAAGACCATGGACATCACCTTTTGTGTTGCTGATTCTCTCTTGATTTCAACACTGTAGCAAACATCCCCTTTGTTCTATATGCCATGTTTATGAATTAAGTAAATTATTCATGGAGTGAAATATTTTCTGAGATAATTTGTAATGATCTTATCCCATCTTTGGGAAAATTGTAGGCTGGCAGTGGAGTAAGAAGACATACCACAGCACTGATGATAGTACTATTTTTTCTGAAGAAATTCTAAACTGAAGCCCATCTGTTCTACAAAGAAAAATAATAATCACACACTTTCAAAGAAGTGATGTCCTAGCCAATATTTATCCCACAAATCAACATTATTAAACTACATTAGCCTGGAAACTAGAACATGCAGTACCAGATGTTAATGTTTGCAGCTTCCAAATAAAATACATTTTATGCATATTTGCCATTTGCTCACTCTTATATGGCTGCCATTTTTCTGGCATCATTGACACGATGTAATCAATGCATATTGCTCATCACTGCCTTACTAACAGAAAATGGAACAATGATATGCAGTCTACAATCTTCATTTTGAAACAATGATCAAGCCCCAGCAAGTTAGCAAAATGACATGAACTAAAGGGTTTCCACTGGGTCATCGATATTTTGCTGTCTGCACACGTCTCCCTGAATTTTCAATCCTCTGCTTATGTTAGTAATCCATTACAGGATCATGTGGTCCTTGTGTGTTTTCACAGCATGCTCCATTATCTGTAGAATTGCTAGGCTATGCCTGAAATGGTACTTGTTTAGTGGGTGATTAGAAGGGAGTTGGGGTTATTACCAAGTACACAAAGTGTTTCACCCTTCCTCTGCTTTCCTTCATCTCTCTGGTGGCTGGCTGCTTGTTTCAGACTTTTCCATTCTTTTTAGCAATGATGGAGTAGTTGCAATCACTGCAGGCACCTTGGGAATTAAGTTAGTCTTGACGAAGGGTCTTGGCCCGAAACGTTCTTCCTATAGATGCTGCCTGGCCTGCTGTGTTCCACCAGCATTTTGTGTGTGTTGCTTGAATTTCCAGCATCTGCAGATTTCCTCGTGTTTGGGAATTGTTTATGTTTAATACAGAAAATGGAGGAAAGCCCTCTCATGATTTTAAAGGTAAATTTCAACAGTTGTGCATTATTATAGATGTTCCCTGATTAGCATTAGTGCATGGCACCCATTTACAATACCGAATAAGTGAAAACTTATTTCCAGGTGAATATCTGTTCATTATTAGGTTGCCGTTTGGGAGAGCTGGCTGTGTATAAATGAGCTGTTTTTACATGATTACATCGAACCATAACTTCAGAAATAATTTGTTATTCATAACATGCTCCAGGGTCCCTATGTAAGATAAAAAAGGAGTATGTAAGTGAACGTCCATTATGCATCATTTTCCCATCCATTGCAGTACAGTTTGGGAAGTAAGTAGTATAAATTGATAGAGATTGCTAATCAATAGAAAATGACATGTTCCTGCAAAGTGACATTTGCTGAGTTATAACTGTAAAGATTATTTATATTCTGCCATTCAAATTATTACCTATTGTTCAATGATTGTCCCAGCTTAAGATTATGATCAACAGAAAGGTTTCTAACCATCTAAACAATGCACTTCTCGCTTGCACTGAGTAACAAAATGAATAGTATGCAATGCAAGTGTTTATCCTAACACATGGCATACAAAGGATAATTGTTCTCTGGGGAAACAATGTTTCACATTTATGAATAGTGAACTGAAATACAGCTTGCCGTAAAGTAAAACCCCAGAGAAATCTGCAGAAAATTAAAACCTGATTCAGTTTTGGAAAAATAGTTATCAGGGTGTCCCAGAGAGAGAATTATTTCTATAAACAAGCAACTTGAACATGATGATTCATCCAGTATTGCAATTACAGCATAGCTGATAATTAATGGAGGATGGGTTAGCTGTCAGGTTGAGTGTTTTCTTGTAGGTGTGCTGTTCATATGTACAGATAACCAGTTTGGTACAAAAAAAAAGTCAAGTACCCTAATTTTCACATTTATTTTTAACCTGCATTCAATTTCCAGTTGTGGTTTGCAGCAGCTGGAACTATGACAATGAAAAATTGAACAATGATTATTTCCTGAGCTCTGTGCAAGCCAGCCTGGCCAGAAATGTTTGCTTATTTAAGTGATAATTTAGGAAAGTTGAGATTGGTGTTAAGATTTGGTGATATGAACTAAATTTAAGATGTGAAATTGTGGTATTCGCTTACAGGAAATCAAAGGAATTACTTACAGAGGCAAATTTCACTGCTTCTGATAAGAAAACCTGGCTTTCATCAGTTGAACTGTAGTTTTCAGATATGTGCGCACTGTCAAATACAGAAACCAAGACCTTGCTGAGCAACAGCTGGAAAGTCAGTCACTATGTTCTATCATTCGTTTCCACATTGGAGTCAGGCACGTTCTCACCGGGATTCCCTGCAGCTACTTTGCAGAAATGCTCCTTTGATCATATCTTTCATTGAAACGTGTTCCGTATGTCATTGAAACCTTTTAAATTTTGAAAGGCCTAGACAGAGTAGATGTGGAAAGGATGTTTCCCATGGTGGAGGAATGTAGGACAGGAGGGCACAGCCTCAGGACAGACCGGCATCCATTTAAAACAGAAATATGGAGAAATTTCTTTTGCAGAGGGTGGTGAATTTGTGGAATTTATTACCACAGGCAGTTGTGGAGGCCAAGTTGTTGGGAATATTTAAGGCAGAGACTGATAAGTTCTTGATCAGACATGGCATCAAAGGTTACGGGGAGAAGGTCGGTGAGTGGAGCTGAGGAGAGGGAGAAAGGGATCAGCAATGATTGATGTTCTTAAAATGCTTCTAATGATGGATAAAATTATTGACTGCTTTGATAGGGTACAAAGCACGTAATTCAGTTTTGCCTTCTGTGAATAACCAGTTGTGCATTCCAGGCTCAGGTTCTCTGCCCTTCATGCCTGTAGCCTGGTTAACACTGAGACTTCATTATCCAAATTGAGGGGAGCTTAGCGGGTAAGATCAACTGCCACGTCCAGGCTGAGAGCAGACTCAATGGGCCGAATGACTTAATTGTGCTCCTATGTTTTGTGATTTCCATTTGCCTCAAAAACCGGAGCCAGAGCTTGGAAGCAGGAATGTTAAGGACTAATGAGGCAAATCTGGGGATAGCTTAAGGCAGGGGTCAGCAACCTTTACCACTGAAAGAGCCACTTGGACCCGTTTCCCACAGAAAAGAAAACACTGGGAGCCGCAAAACCCGTTTGACATTTAAAATGAAATAACACTGCATACAATGTTTTGTTTTGCCTTTATGCTATGTATAAACAAACTATAATGTGTTGCATTTATGAAATTGATGAGCTCCTGCAGAGAAAACGAAATTACATTTCTGCATGCAACAAAAACATTTTGAACTCCGAAAATAAGACATTGGGTTGAAGGTTACTTTTAAGTAAAATACTCAACGTCTATTTGAGTCCTTCTTGTATTTATGAAAAACGCTAAACTTAAATTTGCCGCCAGCAGCAAACCAAAAATAACATCGGCCAGCTGTCAACCTGAAAAATAAAAGGACTATTTCACTGAACAATGAAAACATATGAATATACGTAAAATAATATGCAATTAAAATATTTATCATACTTGGTCAGGTTGACTCACACCTGACAATGCAGTCATATTCAGTAGGGATGGATTGATGCTTAGGGGAGTGACCGGGAAGGATAATGTGTTTTTTTCCTCTCTGAACTCACAGAAGCGTTTCCCGAACGATGTTTGCATTGCGATGATTGCAGAATGTAAATACTCCGAATTTATCATGTCATGACCTTGTTTGAACTCTCTCAAATTGGGGAAGTGAGACAATGTGCCTTTCTGTAAATCTCTGGCAAGCACTGTCAACTTGCGCTCGAATGCCAAAACATCCTCTAACATGTGCAGGGCTGTGCGTCCTTTTTCCCTGAAGAGCTGTGTTCAGTGTGTTCAGGTGCACTGTCATGTCTACCATGAAGTGTAGCTTTTCCAGCCACTCTGGCTGTTCCAGCTCAGGAAAGGTGAGCCCTTTGCTGCCCAGGAAAGTTTTCACTTCTTCCAGACATGCGACAAAGCATTTCAGCACCTCCCCTCTGGACAGCCAGCGATAAAAACACGTTGTAGCGGTGTGCTACACGCAGTCAGTAAACTGCAGTCAAAGATAGCTTTATTCGAACTAAACAGCCTTGCTTTTAAGCCTCCCTCAACCCGCCCCCCCTTGGGCGTGGATGCTGCAAAAGACACGTACTCACAAACCCCCGTAGGCTATCTCCCTTAGCCTGAACGCTGGCTAATTGTGAGCCGGTTCGGATGTGCCAGGAAATGGGTCACCACAACGTCTTATTTAGATTGTACAAGATCACCATAATCTTCAAATTTAGAATTACATTTCAAAAACTAACAAACCAACATAAAATACATTTTAATTAAATACTGACCAATTATTTCCCAAAGCAACAGGGAGCCGCAGCACAGACGTAAAAGAGCCACATGTGGCTCCGGAGCCGCGGGTTGCCGACCCCCGGCTTAAGGAATGTGAAAAGAAAATTTGAAAAAAATGGTAACAAAATTGTCGTTTGCAGTTTAACTTATTTTTCCTTTCACTTACCATCCTTCACAGCAGCACTAAATAGTGAAGAAGTGCCAATAACAGAGTAACTATAGTTTGCAAGTTTCAGGCATTCAGTTCTGTGCCCAAGTTATCACTTCCAATGTATAAACTTGCATATTTAAAGGAGTAGTATGCTGTCCAGGTTTACTGGTGGTTTTCAGTTTTCTTATTGTGGGTAGGGCATCATATTTCAACCTGATCATTGAAGTCCAACAAGACAGTTGAAAGAAAAAGACTGGTGTTTTTAAAAGCACTTTCTTGACCTTGAATCATCCCAAAATCTAGTCACTGCTGCAATGTGGGAAACACAACCAACAATTTTCACACTCCAAGGTCCCACAATGAACAATATAATCATGACCAGATGATCTGATTTAATAATCATTAGGATTAAGTCGATTTCCACACCCTATATCAAGCTAGTATAATGCTTTACAACGCCAGCAATAGTGGTTCAATTCCTGTTGTTGTCTGTAAGGAGTTTGTATGTACCCCCCATGACCACATAGGTTTCCTTTGGTTTTCTCACACATTCCAACAATGTACAGGCTAGTAAGTTGTGGGCATCAGTAGCAACGTGACACTTGCAGGCTGCCCACAACACATCCTCAGACTGTGATGGTTGTTGATGCAAAATAACGCTTTTCACTCTGCACCCGCCGGGTCACCTCAGGCTCGCTCAGCTCGTTCTTGTCTAGGGGGAGCAGCCTTCGGCCCCGCCAAACTGGGTAATCAGCTTGTGTGAATGCTGTGTGATGTCTCCGCCTCGCCAAAAAACAGACAGGACACCATATGCAATTAAATGATTACAATTTATAAAGATTACTATAACTAAGTGATTAATAACAATACAGTATATATGAAGGAAAAGAAAATAAAGAAAAGTCGCCAAACTTATCAAAGTCCAAAACTTCAAAATATACTTCTTCTGAACTACTCTGACAGCAATCTGCAGCCTATAATTTCCTTTTAAGTAACGTACTTTTGAACTGTCTTAACAAACTAGTGATTTCACCATCTTCTGAAGGACTCAGTGAAATTAACTCTCAAGCATGCAGGTCTTTAAGCCGACAAAGGTACATTGCCATGACTGAAAGAGAGGGTGGAGAGGAGGTCTCCAAGTCAGACTAAAACACAAGGGTATGAAACTTCCTTGACCCAGCATCTTGTTAGCAAATGTACAGTTGCTGGAGAACAAGAGTAAGAACCTAAGGGCGAGATTGCTATATCAGAGTGAAAGGAGGAATTGCTGCGTCTATGTTTCACAGAGACATGGCTCACTCTGGACATGCCAGATACATTTGTAAGACCCAAGGGCTTTGTGATACTCAGGATGGACTGAGCTGCTGTTTTGGAGAAGGCAAAAGGTGAGGAATTGTGTTTCATGATAAACCCTTTGTGGTACTTGGTTGCAGCAGTCTTGTCACACTCTTGTTCCCCAGGGGTCCAACACACTCGACCACTACTATAATACAATTAAGAATGCCTACCGTTTCATGCCTAGACCACATTTTGGGAAATCTGATACAGGTAGAGGCTAAAGAGCAAAACTCCAAAGATAAGGAGAACAAAGAGGTGGACGCGGGAGCCAAAGGAGCGACTGTGGAGTTTCTTCAAGTCAGTGGACTTGTCCGTGTTCGAGGACTCAGAGGATTTGAACGAACATACCATGGTTGTCATGCACTTTTATAAAAAAAACAGTCGTAGACAAGTGTGTCCCCACTAAATTATTCAGAGTCTTCCCCATCTAGAAACCCTGGATGAGCTATGAGATATGCAATCTGCTGAGGGCCATATCAGCAGCATTCACATCTGACAAACAAGTAAACTACAAGAGGTTCAACTGCAATCTCTAGAAAGCCATGTCTTATGTAAAGTGGCAATTCTGGACCAAACTTGAATCACTGAAGGATGCTCGACAGCTGTGTGATATCATTTCTTATAAAGTGAAATCAGTGACATAGATGACAACAAGGCTTCACTCCCAGATCAGCTCAATATCTTTTAAGCTTGTTTTGACAATCAAAACATGACCCTGTGATTTCAGTCTCTCAGGCAGGAGTGAGAGCACCCATAGGGAGGGTGAACCCACAGAAAGCACCCAGCCCAGTCAGGATACCTGGCCAAGTACTAAAGACCCATGCCAATGAACTTGCTGGAGTGTTCACTGTTATCTTTAACGTCAAGCTTCAGCAGTCTGAGGTACCCACCTGCTTCAAGCAGGTTTCAATTATACCAGTGCCTAAGAAGTACATGATAATCTGCCTCAATAACCATCATCCAGTAACACTTAGATCCACTGTGATGAAGTCCTTTAAGAGGTTGGTGATGAAACATCTCCTGCCTGAAAAGATTCTTGGATATGCTCCAATTTACCTACTGTCACCACAGGTCAACAGCAGATGCCATTTCATAGCCTCTTCACTCAATTCTGAAACATCTGGACAATGAAAGTGCATACATCAAGATGCTCTTTGTTGATCACAGCTTGGCATTCAATACTATTATCCACTCTAAATTAATAAGTTTCAAGGTTTAGGCCTCAATACCTCCTTGTGCAACTAGATCTTCAATTTCCCCACTTGCAGGCCTCAGTTAGTTCAGATTGGCAACAACATCTTGTCCACAATCTCCATCAGCACAAGTGCACCACAAGGGTACGAGCTTAGCCCCCTGCTCTACTCACTTTATACTTGTGACTGTGAGCCTAAGAACTGCTTCAATGCCATATTTAAATTTGCTGATGACGCCACTATCATTGACTGATTTAAAGGTGGAGATGAATCAGCATATAGGGGGAAGATTGAAAATCTGGCTGAGTGGTGCCACAAAAACAATTCTTACTCAATGTCAACAAGACCAAGGAGCTAACACAAGGAAATCTGCAGATGCTGGAAATTCAACCAACACACACAAAATGCTGGTGGAACACAGCAGGCCAGGCAGCATCTATAGGAAGAAGCACTGTCGATGTTTTGGGCCGAGACCCTTCGTCAGGACTAACAAAGAAAAGATAGTAAGAGATTTGAAAGTAGGAGGGGGAAAGGGAAATGGGAAATGATAGGAGTAGACTGGAGGGGCTGGGGTGAAGCTAAGAGCTGGAAAGGTGATAGGCAAAAGGGATACAGAGCTGGAGAAGGGAAAGGATCATGGGACGGGAGGCCTCAGGAGAAAGAAATGGGGAGGGGAGATGGAGAACAGGCAGAGTGAAGAGCAGAGAGAGAACGAAGGGGAGGGGGGAAAATAAATCAGGGATGGGGTAAGAAGGGGAGGAGGGGCATTAATGGAAGTAAGAGAAGTCAATGTTCATGCCATCAGGTTGGAGGCTACCCAGACGGAATATAAGGTGTCGTTCCTCCAACCTGAGTGTGGCTTCATTCTTGACAGTAGAGGAGGCCATGGATAAACATATCAGAATGGGAATGGGACGTGGACCAAGGAACTGATTATTTACTTCGGGAGGAGGAAACCAGAGGTGGAGGGTCAGCAACTTTAAATTCCTCAGTGTTATCATTTCAGAGGATCTCTCCTGGGTCCAGCATGTAAGTGTCATTACGAAAAACACATGACAGCTCCTCTTCTTTCTTAGATCTTCATGAAGATTTGGCATGTCATCTAAAACTTTGACAAATATCTATAGATGTGTGGTGGAGAGTATATTGACTAGCTGCATCACAGCCTGGTATAGCAACATCAACGCTCTTGAATGGAAAATCCTATACAGTCGGCCCTCCTTATCCACGAGGGATTGGTTCAGGGACCCCTCACGGATACCAAAAAATGCGGATGCCTGCTGTCCCTTATTCAACCTGTCTAAATGCAGTGGACCTTAGGACCCAGCGGAACCCCAGACCTTATTTAACTTGTCTCGGTGCGGTGGACATTAGGACCCGGCGGCGGTGCTCTGAATCCGCAATGTTTCCGTTCACAAAAGTAATCACGATTGAAAATAAAGTGAAAATAATAAAGCAATTGGAAAAAGGTGCAACACCATTGGCCATTCATTGTAAAAGCGTTAGGCTACATCAATCAACGACCAGAACAATTTTAAAGGATAAAGTGAGAAAGGCCCTGCCCTGATGAAAGCTACAATTATTATTAAGCAACTCAGTGGTTTAATTATTGGGTTTTGGTGTTTTGAGTTTGTGATCCTCTACATCAACCTGGCACAGATGGAGAGCACACTCGAAAGCTATCTGTCACTTCCGAGCCTGGCACTGAAAAGCATACATTCTTAAATGTTTTCTATGCATAGAAAAGTAAAATATATACTATATCCTAAGACAAACGTTTGACTAACTGATGCTAAATAATACCGGATATACCTGTTCCGTCTTACTTAGTAAGATAACTTCTGATTTTTTTCAATCCCGAGCCACGATAACCCACGCACATCCTCCTGTATACTTAAAATCATCTGTAGATTACTTATAATACCTAATACAATGTAAATGCTATGTAAATAGTTGTTATACTGCATTGTTTAGGGAATAATGAAAAGAAAAAAAAAGTCTATACATGCTCAAACAATGAGTGCTGGAAGAGCACTTCCGGGTTTTCGCGGATAAGGAGGGCCGACAGTAAAATGTAGTGGATACAGCCCAGTCCATCATGGGTAAAGCCTTCCCCACTGAGCACATCTACACAGTGTTGTTGCAGGAAAGCAGCATCTGTCATCAGGAATCTCTGCCACTCAGGTTATGCTCTCCTCTTGCTGCTGCCCTCAGGAAGAAGGTACAGGAGCCTCAAGACTCACCACCAGGTTCAGGAACAGTTGTTTCCTTCCCCTCAACCATCAGGCCCTTGAACCAAAGTGGATAACTACACTCAACATTATTTGCTCCATTACTGAACTATTCCTCATTTTCAAGGGTGCTTCATCTTATGTTCTATATTTATTGTTTATTTATTATTATTACTATTAGTTTTTTTGTATTTGCAGTTCGCTGTCTTTTGTGCGTTGGTTGTTTAACCGTCCTGTTGGTTGTGCTCTGTTATTAATCCTGTTGTGTTTCTTGCATTTACTATGAACACCTGCACGAAAATGTATCTCAGGATTGTATATGTACTTTGATAATAAATTTGCTTTGGACTTAAAATGCATCTGGACTCTTCAAGATGTCAATGTCTCCGGAGCATTTTGATCAGTGAAAAAAGTCGTCAAAGGATACAGTAGGATATAAATCTGTTGTAGATGGGTAAATAGCAGATGGAGTTTAATCAAGGCAAAGGGGAAGTGTACTTGGGAAGTCAAATGGAAAGAGGAAGTATACAGTTAATAGCAGGACTCTTAAACAGCATGGGTATACAGAGGAATCTTGGGTCTAAGTCCAGACCTTCCTGAAAGTAACGATGTTAGTGGAGAGTGGTAAAGAAGGCATATGACATGCTTACCTTCATCACAAGGGACATAGAGTCAGGGAATCATGATGCGGTTGTATAAAACTTTGGTTGGGCTGCAATTCTGGTTGCTCCATTACAAGACAGATGTGGAGACTTTAAAATAGGTTCAGAGGAAGTTGCCAAGATTGGAGAGTATAATTTAATATTTACATTATTTAATTATATTTTTTAAGAAGCACTTTGATAGGTATGCTTAGGGTTGGGGCTTAGAGGGATATGGGCTGAACACAGGAACTAGGACTGGCTGAGTGGACGGTATGGCCAGCATGGTTGGGCCAGAGGGCCTGTATCCATGCTGTATTACACTGATTTTGAGCTGATCAGGTGATCTGGTGCTTTGCTGTTTCTGAGAGGGTTCCATGTGGCTGCAAGCAAAGCATGCAACATGGCTAGGAAGGTTAGAGACAGGGTGCATACCCATGTTTGACTCTCTCTCTTGCTAATTAAAGCACCAAGGAAGACTGAAGTTATCGAGGCAGGTACGGAAGGCGAGCGAATGTTCAGTGTGTTCTACCAGCCTCTCTCTCGCTCGCTGCTACTGGAGAAGGTGTCTGCATATGGCGGTTTCCCCCTCTCCCCCTCCTTCATTGAAGTCGGTGGATGAGGCTGGAGCCAGGTTTAATTGCCACAGATTGTAGATTTGGACTCTTAATTCAGTTTTTAATGATGTATTCTATTTCTATTTCTAGTTCCTGTTCTGATTGTCCTTGTTTTTTTACTATTATTGGGCAATTATTGAATCAAGTGGCCTGCAAATAATGAACAATGAGCTGAACTGTGCTGAAATCTGCCTTCTGTGTTTTATATTCTGTGTTTTTGGTCTTTTTTTTTGTTGTTCTTTGAGTGTTTTTTTTTGCACGTGGGATGAGAAGGAGGTTTGATATTTGATTTTTATTTTGAATGAGTTGGTTCCGTGGCTCTTTGTTTTGTGACTGTAGGGAAGACAAATTTCAGGGTTGTACACTCCATACATACTTTGATAATAAATGTACTTTGAATCTTTGACTGTGTTGGATATAAGGAGAGAAAAACGGATTGTTTTCTCTTGAATGTTGGAGGCTAAGGTGAGAACTGATAAAAGTTAATAAAATTATGAGATACGTTAATTGAACAGACAGCCAGAATCTTTCTCTCATCATGGAAATGTAGAATTCTAGATGACATGGCTTCAGAGTGAGGAAGAAAGTTTAAAGGAGATATGTGGGGGAAGTATTTTTTGAACACAGTGAGTGGCAGGTTCCTGAAAATCATGGAACTGATGAATCAGATTAATGATTCTTAGACTACGTAATTATAAAATCCTGCTGTGTGCCATTTGTCAAAAGCTTGTATGCATTTAGTTGTGAAAGTATTACAGTACTGCATATCCTCAGTGAGACCATTTCCTATGTGTTCAAATTTTTGCTTTCTACCTGTTTACAGCATTAAAGAGCCCAGCTGCATTCCATGAACAGAGGAAGAGTTTGGAACGAGCAAGAGTAAGTAATACATTTCCCACATGCAGAAGAAGTCCATTCATCCCTCATGCTTGATCTGCCATTGAATAGGACCTTGACTGACCTCTTACCTCACCACCACTTTCCCTTACCAATCCCTTGTCCTTTATTCCCTTAATTTGCAGAAATCTGTCAAAAATCCATGAAGAGTATAAATGGATAACTACATGCAGACTTTTTCCCCAAGATTCAGTGAGACTAGGACTTGAAGTCACAGGTTGGGGGAGAAAGGTGAAATATTCAAGGGGCAACTTAGGAGGAACTTCATTCAGGGGGTGTGTGAGTGTGCAACAAGCTGCCAGTGAAGGTAGTGAATGCAGGTTCAATTGCAACTTTTAAGAGAAGTTTGTTTAGGTACATGGATGAGAAGGGTAGAGGTCTATGGTCTGGGAGCAGGTTGATGGGATTAGGCAGGAAAACAGGTCAACACAGACTAGATAGGCCAAAGGGCGTGTGTCTGTGCTGCAGTACTCTTTGACTCTAATTCACCTTATCAAGCTACATATGTGTTAGTTAATCAGAGTATGCCTCATAAGTGGTGTCTCTCTGTATTAACTAGCCTATGATCTAAATAAAAATACTTAGAACAGTTGTACCTTTAAACAACAAAAAATTGTTTCCCACACAAAATGCTGGTGGAATGCAGCAAGCCAGGCAGCATCTATAGGGAGAAGCGCTGTCGACATTTCGGGCTGAGACCCTTCATCAGGAAAATTGTTTCCATCGTGTTTTAATAATGGTATTGTCCCAACCTACTTTCTGAGAAATTGAAAACCAAAGTACATAAGCAGAAAATCAAAATCTCATTCAGAGATGGCTGTTAAGAAAGTTGGAGTGTTATGAGGAGGGAATTCCAGAGCAAAGCTCATTGATGGGTGAAGGTGATATTGACGGAATGGTTAAATTCAGGAATGTTTGAAAGGTTGCATTTGGAGTAATACAAGTTACCTTGGAGAGTTTATGGACATAAGAAGGAATAGAGTTTTAAAATATTGGAGAGAATTTAAAATTTTAGGCATTGTTTAATAGGAACTAGTAGAAGTTGGAAGTTACAGGTGCGATGTTAAACTGTGAAGTTTATACAGTGAAGTTTCCGAAGGTAGAACTGGGAAGGCCAACCAATATTTTGCTTGAATAGTCAAATCTAAAAGTAATCTGCACCTAGATAAATTAAGCCAAATATAGAATTAATATTACAACCATACATCCAAACACTTAAAAAATGTCTGTTGCAATATTCGGTTACCCTTAACCAATTTCAATTCTATAAATGCATATTTTTAAGATCTTTCTCATTTTTCTCCCTTTTAATTTTCTGTCATTTGAATGTGGGAAGCTTTATATTTTGCTGCCATGTAATCTGCTTCAGGCAGCACAATTTTAGTTTTGACCCATGATCTGCTAGCTCCTAGTTGGTGTGATAACAGTGAGGCAGTTATATGTCAGATTCTTCTTTTGTCCCCCTGCTCCCACCATCCCTCACAGCAAACACCCTCATCTAAAAGAAAATTATGGCTGTGCCAAGAGCTGGGTGAGTTTCAAAGATTTTTAGTTTGAGGGCTTGAATGTGCAAATATCATATTGTGAAGACAATGTTCAATCAGTCATTTTCAACTAAGAACATTACTGGTAACCTATCACTAACTATAACACCACTTGGATAGGTACTAAATAATTATAGCGAATTAGGACCAGCATGTTGGAAATGTCCTATACTAACTATTATTAAATAGCAAATTAGCATTTAAAACAGAAGTTACAAGTTTCTATTCTTTCAGACTGAAGACTACCTGAAACACAAAATACGAAGTAGGCCAGAGAGGTCTGAATTGGTCAGAATGCATATATTAGAAGGTGAGAAAATATTTGAAAACATTTATACCAAGTTAATAACCATGTGTATACTCTATGGAGTATTTTTATTTATAAAAAACATGCATTGTGTTGTAAATATCTTTCCATTATATGGTATCTACATGGTATCTACAGAAACCTTGGCAGAGCCTTCTCTGCAAGCCACTCAGATGAAACTGAAGCGAGCCAGACTGGCAGACGATCTGAATGAGAAAATTGCTCAAAGACCAGGTCCTATGGAACTTGTGGAAAAGAACATTCTCCCTGTTGATTCTAGTTTAAAGGAAGCAATTAAAGGCAAGTAATAATCTATACTATATTTTGATGGGCTTGGGCTGACAGGGCCTGATTAGGGTGGAATAAAACAGAAGGAAATCTTTATTGCAGGGAAGAGGCAACAAGAAATACATATTGCAAGAACAAAATGAAAACCTTCAACTACTTTTATGAGCTTTGCAGTAAATTAAGTAATTTTTGTAGAGCAGTCATGGTTGGAATGTAAGAAATACACAAGCTAATTTCATGAAGCAAGCTCATGCAAACAGGTTAGATCATCTGTTATCAGGAGTGTGAGTTGAGAAATTCATAGAAACAAGGGCCCCATGCACTTCTTTTGTAGTAATGCCATGCAGTCTTTTAAGCCTATACATGAAGGTAAACATTGTGACAATGCACCACTGTGGACCTACTATACTCCTTACCAACTTTTAATAAAATTGTTAGTTACTGTGTATGATCTCAAACTGACTACATCTCCTTGCAAACACGAGGGAGTCTGCAGATGCTGGAAATTCAAGCAACACACACAAAATGCTGGAGGAAAGCAGCAGGCCGGTCCTGACGCAGGGTCTCGGCCCAAAATGTCGGCTGTAGTTCTTCCTATAGATGCTGCATTCCATCAGCATATTGTGTGTGTTGTTACATCTCCTTGCTGCAGGTTTCCCCATATAACCAACCAGAGACATGGAGTTGGGGGTAATACTGCTTGCACACTTCACTGCAACTTCCATGGTTCCCATGTCTAGATCTTGACTTCAGTTGGTATCATTAGGAAGTGATAAATGAAAATCAAAACCTGAAAAATTCTCAGATTTAAGATCTCAAGGGAGAAAATTATTTTTTTTTAAATGCTCATACTGATTAAGAACAAAATTACAACAAAAATGTTAGCAGTGTCTATTTAGGTGTCACTGTGTTGAATTCATAAAATAGTAAGTAGAAAAGCATTGGAATTTTAAGAAACACCTAACTGCTAAATGTTATCAAGCATGAGGTGCACTATATCGTATGTATAAATGTTGACAGGTCTATGTAGTGACATTGAACAGTGGTCAGCACACATTTTGTTGTGTTGCATAAAGTTGTTCTGTAATTATGAGCCCAATGAAAATCGGATTTTCAAAGTAGGGAAGTTCCTAGGGTTAGATGGTCCCAGTAGATGGGCAGATGTGACAGAGATAAAAATTGTAGTTTTCTAGAGATCTATGGAGGTAGAAATTGTACCCAAAGATATGAAGTGTATTGCATTCAAGGAAGAAGTGGAATGACAGAAAATAGTTTTTAATCTCCATAGTCTGGTCTGCTGGGCACATCCTACAACCTGCTATTGTAACACACAATACAGACATAGGAACATAATATAACTCTTTTCTTTTCACCCTGTCAGTTAATATTCCCTTTATTCTATCCAACTCTCTTGAGCCTCTGCAACTGAAAGCTGGTTTGTTTTCACTCATTTCCATTTCTGAAAAAGGATCTTGGACCTGAAGCATTAACATTGGTTCTCTTTCCATAGATGCTGCCTGATTGCTGAGTATTATTAGTATTTTCTGTTTATACTTCCAGAGTCTGTTATTTTATCTTGCTTATGAAGCATACACCTGGAATTATCACAAATTGCATCCATAATTTAGTAAAGTGCCCAAGATGAAGGAATTTTAAGTATTATTTACATATAGATTTTGGAATAGTTTATGCTTCAACACGTGCCTATATACAGTACTGTGCAAAAGTCTTAGCTTAGCCACATATATATAACTAGCATGCCTTAGACGTCTTTTGTACACTGCTGTTGTAATTTTGTGGATTACATGGTACTACTGCCACAAAAGAAACACAAATTTTATGACATATGTGAGTGATGATGAACCTGATTCTGATATGGTTGTGGACTGAAAATAGGAAGGGGGCAGGGAGAGGGGAGAGAGCAGGAAGCACCAGAGAGACGTTCTGTGATGATCAATCAACTAATTGTTTGGATTCAAATTACCTTGCCGGGGCTCGCAGGGCTGGATATGTCTGCACCCACACCCCTGGCACTCCTTTTCTGCCACCTGTGCCACACCCCTCCCCTGGCAGTCACCATTCCAAACATCTTTTGCTCCAGCCAGATTTACAAATACTTTCTCCACCTCACATTGACAAATACAGTACTGTGCAAAAATCTTAGGCACACTAGCCATATAGATGTGCTTAAGACTTGCACAGTACTGTAGGCAAGTTACAAAACGGAGATCTTTGAAAACTGAATATAGAAACAATTCAAGAAAAAGCAAAAAAATGGGACAAGGGAGATGTTTCAGCTTCATGGCACCGGTCTGTGTGCATACTTTGTCCTGGGATTGTTTTACAATTGCTGTAATCTAAAGTTGTATGAAACTGATTGCAGAATGTTAAGGTAAATGGTCATAGAAAGTCCAGGTATTATAATAACAATAATAGAAACAACTTTCATACATTAAGATGCAGGCTCCAAGTGCTTCGTATAGATTGTAAAGATAATCAATATAGTCATAAAAATGCAAGATAAAATTAAAAATCATAAAGACAAATGTTATGTAGAATAAAATATACCAAATTTCATGAATGTAATCAACGTCAATAGGCATTATGTGATCCTCTAAATAGGCCAAATTTTAAAAGTTATTTTTTTAAGAACATTTCACTGTACTAGCCTGGCATCTCTCAGTGGCAGAGTATTTCCTGATTTTTGGTGCATAAGAGCAAAAGGCCCCATTACCAGTTCTTTTATACTTGGTTCTAGGAACACCAAGGAAACCAGTAGAACCTTATACAATTGAGTTTTTTTAAACTAAACAACTTATCCTTGAAACCAAATGCAAAATTATGCATTGAGATTGAATATCAGTAAAGTATTACTTTAATGTTCAGGGTTTGAAATCCCCAGTTATTTATGAATTTGTTTTTCCCTGCCTTGTATGATAGGTCTTTCCACAGTTACAACATTCATTTCATCTTTGGTAGATAGCTACTCTACATGTTGGCATACACATTGACTGCTGGCTGCCTATAAAGGCTGGAAAACCTAGCTCAATATCTTCATATTCGACCTCTCCACAGCAAGCATTTTCTGGGAAAAGTCATTGAATTGTAATTAGTTCCAGAGATACAATCAATTTTGCTCAGCTGGTATGTTGTTGTGGTTAAGAAATTACTCCTGTGCTTGACGATTGTTACACATCAAATTGTGCGATGTTCCAGGCCTTAGTGGACAAAAGAAAATTGGAAAAATAACTTTCAGTACAAAATAACATGAATCAGAAAAAATAGTTTTTACACATATGCTCAGTGGCCACTTTATTAGGTGCATCTGTACACCTGTTCGTTAATACAAATATCTAGTCAGACAAGTATGTGGCAGCAACTCAGTGCATAAGAGCATGCATACATGATCAAGAGATTCAGTTGTTGTTCAGACCAAACATCAGAATGGAAAAGAAATGTGATCTAAGTGACTTTGATCGTGGTATGATTGTTGGTGCCAGACAAGTTGGTTTGAGCACCTCAGAAACTGCTGATCCATGGGAGTTTAACACACAGGTCTGTAGAGTTTACTGAGAATGGTGCAAAATACAAAAAAAAAATCCAGTAAGCAGCTGTTCTGTGGGTGAAAGTGCATTGTTAATGAGAGGGGTCAGAGGAGAATGGCAGTTACGAAGGTGGCAGTAACTCAAATAACCACGTGTTACAAATATCTCACACAATACATTGAACCTTGAAGTGAATGGGTTACAGCTGCAGAAGACCACAATTGGTTCCACTCCTATACCTAATAAAGTGGCCACTGAGTATGTTTAAAGACAGATTTTAATTTCAGCAAATACTCAAAAAAAAAGGTCATGGAGTCTATTATGAGCATTTCTAAATAAGAATCAACCTATGTGTAAATACAATTTGTGGAAGCATCGTTAAGGATTA
Organism: Hypanus sabinus; assembly: GCF_030144855.1. NCBI lineage: Eukaryota > Metazoa > Chordata > Chondrichthyes > Myliobatiformes > Dasyatidae > Hypanus > Hypanus sabinus. The sequence goes on along the minus strand of NC_082714.1, from coordinate 24,245,646 downwards.
ATTTTATATCTCTTTGGCATGTTAACAAAAATTTTGTTGTGTTTGTGTTTCAATGCCCTGTGGCTTTCCCAGGTTTCAGTATAATTACCCGGGGGTTGAAATTGCAAATAAGCTCTGGTTGCATGTGCTGCAAAGATTTATTACGTCAACTAGATTTGAACTAATTTTAGTCTACATCTGCCCATTGTCTGTGAAGAAGGCCATTAGTGCTATGTAATTAGATGCTTTTCTCAGTGATTACTTTACAGGGTTTGTGGCAGCAGGTCAGCTGTGATATATAAATAAAGACAACTCTGCTGACATGCTGGTGGAAAAACTTTTCTATAGTCATGTTACTAATTATAAACGTGGAAATTCTAACCAGAAATAACTTAAAAGCAGAGTGAGCCTGTTCCTCCTTGTCATTTGTCACCCCTCCAGTATACTAAAAATGGTTCCCCATACTTTTTGAACACAAAACCCTTGAAGTGAAAACAGTAAAATTGAATGTAATAGAAACCGTTAATTCAGTCAATCATATTGATTTTACTTTAGGGTATCTTAGTATAGATTTTTACTTGTGGTGATGGAAACTATCCCTTATAATGTCACTAGCTCGAATTATTTTATGCATGTCTCGTGCTGCTGCTGCTACTTAAATAACCAAAAGCTGAACCTCTATATAAATAAATTTCTGGTAGTTGAAATCAGAATGAGTTTCCGAACTCAAGGTGATTACAAAGCACATTGTAAACACTTCACAGAACAGTTCAACACTGGAACAAGCACTTCAGCTCACAATGCCGAATTATACCATTTCTCTGCTGCCTGTTCATGATCCATATCCCACCATTCCGTGTATTTTCATGTATCTATCCAATAGCCCCTTTAAATTCACTATTGTATCTGCTTCCACCACTATCCCCGTCAGCCCATTTCAAGCATTCACCACTTTGCGTAAAATCTTGCCCTTCACGTCTCCTTTGAATCTTTCCCTCTCACCTTAAGTTCATACCTTCTATTACTTAACATTTCTACTCTGTGGGGGGAAAAAGATCTAACCATCATCTTATGCCTTGCATCTTACATAATCTTATAAATGTCTATCATCCTCTGACACTCCAGATGAAACACTTCATGTTTGCCAACCTTTCCTTGTAGCTTATTCTGTCTAATTCTGGCAGTGTCCTGGTAAACCTCTTCTGCACCCTTTCCAAAGCCTTTATATCGTTCCCGTACTGAGGCAACCATGTTGGAAGATGTAATGAGGAATGTGTTTTGAAGAATGCCTATCCTTGCAGAAGTAATTACCTGTGTTTGTCAAGCCATTATTAATTAACAAGACATGAGTTGTAATTATAGAACACAGCACATAGAACAGTGCAGCACAGGAACAGACCCTACGGCCGACAATATTGTGCTGGACAAACTAAATCAATAACCAAATGCCCAACCAAACAAATCCCTTATGCCTACACAATGTCTATATCCTTCCATTTCCTCATATTCATGTGCCTATCTAAATGCCCCTTAAAAATATCTCATGTATAGGCCTCTACCATGAAAGGAAAATCATGTCTGATGAATCTTATAGAATTTTTTGAAGATGTAACTAGTAGAGTGGATAGGGGAGAGCCAGTGGATGTGGTATATTTAGATTTTCAAAAGGCTTTTGACAAGGTCCCACACGGGAGATCAGTGTGCAAACTTAAAGCACACGGTATTGGGGGTATGGTATTGATGTGGATAGGGAATTGGTTGGCAGACAGGAAGCAAAGAGTGGGAGTAAACAGGACCTTTTCAGAATGGCAGGCAGTAACTAGTGGGGTACCGCAAGGCTCAGTGCTGGGACCCCAGTTTACAATATATATTAATGATTTAGATGAGGGAATTAAATGCAGCATCTCCAAGTTTGTGGAAGACATGAAGCTGGGCAGTGGTGTTAGCTGTGAGGAGGATGCTAAGAGGATGCAGGGTGACTTGGATAGGTTAGGTGAGTGGGCAAATTCATGGCAGATGCAATTTAATGTGGATAAATATGAGGTTATCCACTTTGGTTGCAAGAACAGGAAAACAGATTATTATCTGAATGGTGGCCGATTAGGGAAAGGGGAGGTGCAATGAGACCTGGGTGTCATTGTACACCATTCATTAAAGGTGGGCATACGGGTACAGCAGGCGGTGAAAAAGGCAAATGGTATGTTGGCATTCATAGCAAAAGGATTTGAGTACAGGAGCAGGGAGGTTCTACTGCAGTTGTACAAGGCCTTGGTGAGACCGCACTTAGAGTATTGTGTGCAGTTTTGGTCCCCTAATCTGAGGAAAGACATTCTTGCCATAGAGGGAGTACAGAGAAGGTTCACCAGATTGATTCCTGGGATGGCAGGACTTTCATATGAAGAAAGACTGGATCGACTAGGCTTATACTCACTGGAATTTAGAAGATTGAGGGGGGATCTTATTGAAATGTATAAAATTCTAAAGGGATTGGACAGGCTAGATGCAGGAAGATTGTTTCCGATGTTGGGGAAGTCCAGAACGAGGGGTCACAGTTTAAGGATAAAGGGGAAGCCGTTTAGGACCGAGATGAGGAAAAACTTCTTCACACAGAGAGTGGTGAATCTGTGGAATTCTCTGCCACAGGAAACAGTTGAGGCCGGTTCATTGGCTATATTTAAGAGGAAGTTAGATGTGGCCCTTGTGGCTAAAGGGATCAGGGGGTATGGAGAGAAAGCAGGTACAGGGTTTTGAGTTGGATGATCAGCCATGATCATACTGAATGGCGGTGCAGGCTCAAAGGGCCGAATGGCCTACTCCTGCACCTATTTTCTATGTTTCTATGTTTACCACATTCCTGAAAGCCACTACTCCGTGCAAAATATAACTTACCCCTCACACCTCCTTTGACAATACCCCCTCTTACCTTAAATGCATGCCCTCTGGTATTAAACATTTCAGCCTTGGGAGTAGGATACTGTCTTGCCTGTTCTGCCTATGCCTCTCAGATCTTATGAACTTATGTCAGATCTCCCGTCATCCTGTCACTCCAGAGAAAACAATCCAAATTTGTCCAATCTCTTGTTATAGCACATGCCCTCTAATCCAGGCAGCATAGTGGTAAACCTCTTCTGCATCCTTTCCAAAGCTTCAACATCTTTCCTACTGTGGGAAGGCCAGAAATGTATGGTTTACTCCAGACGTGGCCTAACTAGAGTTTTATAAAGCTGCAACATAACTTCCTGATTTTTGAACTCAGTGTCTCAACTAATAAAGGCAAGCATGCCATATGGTGCCTTTGCCACACTATCAATCTGTGAACTTGACTCCAAGATCACTCTGCATCACAACCACAGACCCCTGCAAAACACCAGTAATTACAGACTTCCAGCTAGAACAAGTCCCTTTGACTACTACCCTCTGTCTTCTATGGGCAAGCTGATTCTGAATCCAAACAGCCAATTTATCATTGATCCCATGCATCTTAATCTTCTGGATGAGCCTCCCGTGAATGATCTTGTCAAATGCTTTACTAAAATTTGTGTTGACAATATCCACAGCTCTACCTTCATCGATCACCCATGTCACCTCATCAACTCAATCAAGTTAGTAAGACTCAAATTGTCCCACACAAGCCCATACTGGTTGTGCCTAATTAGCCATGGTTTTCCAAATCCTCATGAATCCTATCCCTAATAATTTTCTTCTCTAACTTCCTATACCACTAACGTGAGACTCACTGGTCTATATCAAACAATAGTAAATCAAGGCAACTGGACTTGCTGTGTTATCTAGAAGCCGTTTCACCACTCATCCGAGAGGCTTCTTCAGTTCTAATCCATGATGGGTAGTCTTCCAGCTTATAAACTCTGAGTTGTTTAAAGGTATAGCAATCACATGAGGGTCATTAAGAATTGTAGAGGTAATGAGAAGGTCATAAATCTTTGCATGAAAGAAGATGTGAACTATTGTGAATATAGTGGGGTAAAGATGTTAGAATTACATTGTAAGTAGCTGATAGGTGATGACAGTTCCCCCCCACCCCCCACCCGATCAGGGATGGGTTTTCCAGTTTGACAAAGGTGGCTTCTTTAACCCTTTCTTCAAACCACCTGTCCTCCCTCTCCAAAATGTGCACATTGTTATCATCAAAGGAGTGACCCAATGATCTATCTATGAAGGTTCTCAGTCATCCAGGTCATTGTCCCATCACTGGTCTCTTGTCCTTTAGGTGTAGATATACAGCTGAGTCTTGACCTATGGTTGGCATAGGAGGACTAACACCTCAGTCAAAATCCGGCTGTATATCTACACCTTAAGGACGAAGGACACTACTTTGCACATTTTGGACACAGAGGGCAGGTGGTTTGAAGGAGGCGTTAAAGAGGCCATCTTTGTCAAACTGGAAAACCCATCCCTGAACAGAGTGAATGGGGTATGACACCACCTATCAGCTACATACAATGTAGTCCTAACACCCTTACTCCGGCATCTCCACCACAGTTCACACTTTCATTCATGCAAAGATAAGACTGATGACCCTCTCATTACCTCTACGATTCTTAATGACCCTCCTGTGATTGCTATACCTTTAAACAACTCTCCGAGTTTATAGGCTGGAAAACTACCCACTTTGGATTAAAACTGAAGAAGCCTCGCAGATGAGTGGTAAAACGTCTTCTAAATAACACAGCAAGTCCAGTTACCTTGATTTATTACTGCTTGATGACCTGACTGACTGAGAACCTTGATATGCATATTACTGGTCTATAGTTTCCAGGATTATCCCTGATTCTCTTCTTTAATAGTGGAACAGCACTAGCTACTCACAAGTCATCCAGAATTTCGCCTGTGACTGGGGAACTCAAAGATATTGACCAAAGCCCCAGCATTCTCTTTGCTTGCCTCTGTCAATAACCTGGGGTATATCTTAGGCCCTGGGGACTTATCAACCTTAATGCTCTTTAAGAGACTCAGTACCATCTCCTCCAATACTTCAAAATGCCCTAGCACTGATCTCCCTGTCCTCTGCATCCTTCTCCTTGGTAAATACTGATGTAAAGTGCTCATTAAGAATTTCACCCACATCCTTCGCATACAAGCAAATGTTTCCCCTTTATCCTTCAGTGGTCCTACCATCTTGCCTAATTATCCTCTTGCTCTTGAGGTATAGAATGCCTTGGGATTCTCTTTAATCCTACTTGCCAAGGACTTCCCATGGCCCCTCCTGGCTTTCTTTATTCTATTCTTGAGTTCTTTTCTGGCTTCTTTATAATCCTCAAGGGCTCTGTTTGATTCTAGCTTCATAAACTTTATATACTTTTCCTTCTTCTTGACTAAATTAGTCACTTCCTTCAACATCCAAGGTTCTCTTACCTTGCCATCCTTGTCCTTCCTTCTGATTGGAACATACCTGTCCTGTACTCTGTGTAGTTGGTCTTTAAACACCCTCCACATGTTCGATGTGGACTTGCCTAACAATAGCTGTTCCCAATTAACTCTCCCTAGTTCCTGCCTAATGCTCTCATAATGTGCCCTGCTCCAGTTTAATACTTACCCACAAGGTCCATGCTTATCCTTATCTATATCTGTCTTAAAACTTAAGGAGTTGTTGTCACTGTTCCCCAACTGCTCACCGACTAAAGGTTGGTCACCTGGCCAGGCTCATTATCTAGTACAACCCCTCCTCTTGTGGACTATACATATAGAATTAAGAAGCCCTTCTGGATACACCTAACAAATTCTGCCCATCTAAACCAATTACACTAAAAAGGTCCCAATTTATATTAGAGAAGTTGAAATACCCCAAAACAGCAACCCTATTGTTCTTAAAACTTTCCTTAATCTGCCTGCATATCTGTTCCTCAATGTCCCAGTGGCTATTGGGTGGAGGTGGGGAGGGGGGTTGCTACTATAGTACAATCCCATCAGAGTGATTGCACCCTTACTATTTTTGAGTTCTACCCATTTAGACTCAGTGGAGGAGCCCTCCATTATATCCCTTCTGAGTGCAGCTCAGATATTGTCCCTGATGAATCGTATAACTCTTCCACCCGCCCCACCTCTCTCTTTATCTTTTCTAAACCATTGAAATTCTGAGACATTGAGCACCCCATTCTTGCCCCTCTCTCAACTTGTCTCTTTAATGGCCACAACATCATTGTTCAGTGTACTGATCCAGGTCCTAAGTTCATCACCTTTACCCATAATGCTCCTAGCATTAAATTATCTGTCCTGTCATATCTATTAATTTGCTCCTGCCTGTTTTTACTGGCCCTGACAACTGCTTTCTTCTCCATTCCACTTTCTGACATGATGCTGTGTTCTCTTCCCCCGTCTAACTCGTATAAGCCTTCCAAAGTAGCAGTAGCAAATCTCCTGGCCAGGATATCAGTACAACCCCCACCTAGTTTAAGAGCAGCTAGACCCTCTTGTACCAGTTCATCAGTCATTCATTCATCTGTACTATCATCCTATTCCTGCCCTGAGCAGCCTGTGGCACCAGGAGTAATCCAGAAATTACTAGCTTGGAGGTCCTGCTCTTCAGCCTCTTTCATGACTCTCCTCCCAGGACCTCTTCCCTGTTTCTTCCTATGTCATTGGTTCCAATGTGCACTATGACCTCAGGCTGCTCACCCTCCCCCTTGAGAATTTTTTGCAGCCACTCCAAGAAATCCTGGATCCTAGTGCCTGGGAAGCAACACACCTCCTTGGCATCACTTGTGCAGCTACAGAATCACCTGTCTGCTCCGCTAATTATCAAGTCTCCTATCACTATTACTCTGCCTGACTTTACCCTTCCCTACTGAGTTTCAGTGCTAACGACCTGGCTGCTGATGCTGTGCCCTGCCCCAGCAGTATCCAAAGGGGTATACTTGTTACTGAGGGGAATAGCCACAGGAGAATCTGCATTGACTGCTGACTCCCCTTACTTCTCCTGGTGGTCACCCATCTGCTATCTGAAGCCTGCACTTTTGGTGTGATCATCTCAGTAAAAGTTTCATGTATGAGGTTTTCAGCATTCTGGATGTTCCTGAATACATCCAGCTCCAGCTCCAGTTCACTAGAAAAGCTTGTAAATGGGGATGGGGGGTGGGGGAGGGGGGAAGCATCATCAAGTAAATTCATGCATTTACATGTGTAAAATGTATTAACTTTGAACTTAATTAAATTAATTTTAATATTTATCAGAAGAAGTAATGAAATGTTACTCCATTCTATTCTAAATGGTAACTTGGAAAACTGCTCAGTTACGGCATGTGTATAGGCATTAAGCAGGTCAAAAACTAAAATGTTTAATTGTAATTCAAACATCACTAAGTTCCTCATTTTTATGTGTCAAAATCTGAGTAAGATAACAAACCACATAGATTTCATCCAGGAGAGTTTCAGAGGTGCCATGTAGGAATATACAGTTCAACCTGAACTAGATATTTTTGATGGTCTTTCAAATTTTCCCTAAATCATCTGCAGTTTTTCTAATGAAATGATAGTAAAACATTACAAAATTAGTAAAACTAGCATTTGTTTCATTGGACTTCTTCCACATCTTAAATATTCTGTACTCAATTGAGTCTTGAGAGAGATTGTACTTTCTCTTATTGCTCAATTTGATTGATCCCTTTTTTCCCCAATTACTTCTCCTCTGCATTACTCCACCTCACCCCTGTTAGATATCCTCAAATAATGGAATGCTGGCAAATACTTCATCTCTTAAAGAAGAGCTTTCCAAATTGTGGGTTACCGCCCAAATGTTGTTGTAATTTGAGGACCACTGCAGACCCACCATATTGAGTGTGAGGCCTCCTTTCAACTCCACTACTGAATCCATCTCTGCTGCTTCAGTAGCCTTTTGCATTTGAAAGTTGAGTTCTCATGAAGGGTCTCAGCCTAAAACATTGACTGTTTAATACTCTCCATTGATGCTGCCTAACCTGCTGAGTTCCTCCAGCTCTTGTATGGGTTCCTCAAGATTTCCAGCATCTGAAGAATTTTTTGTCTTTAACATGACTGAAATAAACTGTTTGATTATCATTACATTGTTATTTGTGTAAGTTTGTGCTAGGCCAAATTAGTTTGTTGATTTGTTTTGATTGAATTTTGCAGTCTTGTAAAATCTCAAATATTAAAAGGGTTGCTGGAAAATAGTTTGGGAAACTCTGAGGTAGAGGATCTTGAAACCTTTTGCAAAAAGAATTCCTGCCCTGTTTGAACTACCATGAATTTGGACAATAGGTGTCTTTGTCAGGGTAATCAAATTATATTTTTATTTATGGAAGACTTTTACTGATATACGTACTGACTTTTACTGATAAGAGTGATGGGGAGAATTTTGCCAGATGTAAGAACTAAATTTTAAGCAGTGTTTCAGCTTTGAGATGATTGCAAAAGTATTCATGTATTTTTAAAAATTTATTGTGCACGTTTTTAGGAAAAGGTTCACTCAATAAAATGAGAAACATCTCCTGATTTCTAAGATTTATTTTGAAAGACAAATTGTATAAATGAGGTACTGATATTTATTTTTTTAACAGTAGGACAAGTCCATTATCCCAAAACCTTAGACACCTTTTCGTTTGATGAAGACAGCAGTGATGCCTTGTCTCCAGAGCAGCCAGGGAGCCAAGAGTCACAAAGCTCGGCTCCCTCTCCAGTGGAACCCAAAGTGAACGATTCACCATCTTCCTCATCCTCACCTGTTCCAAACACCATTATTCAAGTGAGTGCTCTGTCATTTAGTTGGTATTGAGAAGATTAGTTGAATGTACAGGCCACAGTGTAAGAGAGAAAAAAAAAGAATCACTTTTTTTAAATGCTGGTACCTTATTTAGCTCTACTGCATAGAGCATTGATACATTATTACACTCTTTTTTCTGGACTTTAAGTACTTGGGAAAATCCCAGCCCGTGCTTTAGTAAGACATCCCCTCAAGCTGCATGTTCCTGTGCTGGGAACCTGATGTAAAATCTTGCCATTCCTGCTGCCATTATAGGTACTGGCACAAACCCCGGCTCTCTGTTGATGTCCCCACAGCAAATAATTTCCTATTGCTTGTTGTAGCAAGAGCTGCTGATTAGTGGCCCATTACAAGCAGTTTGGTCCATTGCTAGAGGATTGGCAGCAGCTGCTCCAACTGTTCATCGACTACCCAGATCCTGTAGTCTTTCTGCCCTCCTGCTTGATTTGATGGTATCTACTGGCTCCCCCATCTTAGTGTTCTTGCATAATTCTCTGCTGCTCAAAAATGTTTCTAACATGACAATATCAATTAAACATTGAGCTGTTGCACTGTAGAGAACACACTGGACTGGAGAGAGTTATACAACATGAAAAGAAAGTGGGAAACACCAACTTCCCAGTATCAAAGGGAACCTGGACCCAGTGACAGAGAAAAACATAACTGATATGGAACATATGAAACATGCCAATAGGTTAAATGATTTAAAGTTGGCAGTCTGGTAGCCTTCTTGCAGATTGGATACAGCTCTTTCACTCTGAAATTACCCACTGATAATTAGATTAACCCTTGGCTGTCTTGCTTGTTCTTGGTGTTGTCTGTTGCTGAGATGATCATTGCATTGTTGACCACGTGGTCAGGTGGATACTTGAGAATAGGAATCAGATGAAGAACAGATATGATGCCTGATATATAATGTAGCACCCAAATTTTACAGTGGATGGGGACTGAGATCATTTGTGTACTTGTCCTTTGCGTTGTTTTTGTTTGAGAACATTGCAAGGATCTTTAAATTATATAAAACGGAAGTCTCCTATAACTTTTAGATCTGATTTAAGACCAGTGAAATTCAGCACCTTCAAAGGTTACATCTCCCCAGAAGGGATGCAAACGAAATAAACTATTTTTTGCTTTCATATTATTCAAAAATTTAAACAACTGTGCATGTATAATCCCAGGAGTAGATGTTTCTTTCTCGTGAGGGTGGATTAATACACAGGCCAATGGAACCTGTGCCAAGGGCACCCAGCCCCAAGTACAACACTGCCATAATGTAGAAAGGCTGGATCACTGTGATATTTTGCAAAATCACCTGTCTGAATACTAATTTAGTGTATTCAATAGGCCTATTTCTTTCTGTTATCCTATTTCAGTGGATTTGGACAGATGAGGAGATGGAGGAATGGCCAGTGGAAATGTTTCTGCAACTTATTAAAAGATCCTTTTTATTGTATAAAGCTTCTCTTTGAAAGACATGATTACCATTAAAGACTGGTTTCAGTTAAAAGCTTTTGGTATCAAAAAACAAGTGAACCTAGGTTTAAGGTGAGAAGCAGGAGAATTAAAAGGGGATCTGAGAAGTATTTCTTTTACATAGAGTGGTTGATATCTGGAGAAGAGTTGGTAGAATTAGATGTAATTAGAATGTTTCAGGGGCATTTATGTAGACAAGGCATTAGAAGGATATGTGAACAAATGGGAAAAGGATCGGCATTGATGGGGGTGTCCTGAAGAATCTATTTCTCTGCTGTACATCTTTATGATGGAAAATTGCCAGATCTTCTGGGGAGTAACAAATATATTGTATTCTGAATATTATTAAGAGTTGGTCAAATTCCTGTATTTATGTATTATGTAGAACCACAAGTTCTGGATTCTATCTTTGATTAAAAACATTTTAAGACCGTAGGATAGGTGCTTTGCCTGATGTATTAGAAAAATATTTTGCTTTGGCATTTGAATTCGGTCTCTCTATATAAAAGGTCTGTCCTTGTGGAGACACCCAATTTCAATTTTAAAAAGAATGGAAAAAATACTGTTGGGGTGCTCTGAAATTTTGTTCTTTTACAAATAAATTTCAGGATGTAGAATACTCACCGAAATATCATGGAAACACTACCAGTATTATGTTAAAATAATTTTTTATTGCATGTTAAAGCTATATTGTGTAAAGATACAATGGTATAAACCTGTTTTTTTCCCTACAGTATTCTATAACTGAAGAGCAATTGTTTATTTCTGGATGAAACACAGTAGAGATAATTTCAAAGTCATCCTGAATTAAGTGCATTCCCAAATTAACATCATGTTTGTTGCACTTCAGAGGTTTGGACCTCAGCTTTATAATTTGGGGTTCTGCAGATCTGTGCCAATCTAATCTCCTTGTAAACCATCGAGTTCCTCTCATGGATAGAGTCCATTCGTGGTATTTAATCCCAACCCAATGCCACTCTCCTGACACCACCACTGACAAGAGCCAATCTCCTGTTCTTGATTTGCTTTTGTTCTTTCCTCCCTCCTAGACCAAGTGCTAGATTCTTCCAATTTCCCTCCTCTACTAGTTGTGAAGAAGCATCCCAGCCCCCATCCACATTTCCAACTGCACAGCTGCTGCTCAGGATCCTGTAACCATCAATGTCTGAAAGGTGTACCAGGGTGGGTTAGTTTCTGAAAATCTTCAAGCCTTTGCTATTTGGAGCCAAGGCCCAAAGTGGTTATTGGTGCTTATTGCTGTGTCAGTCTGGTGCATTTATCAGATTAAACAAAAACTTATGGATGAATGTGTTTGTATTTAATCTTGTTTCAACAGTTGAAGTGGATATTTTGACTAGAAGGCAATGGAAATGAGAATCTTTTAAAAATCTACCATCAGAAAAATTGTATTAAAATTAGAGCCAATCAATTTTTTTCAGGTTTACTCCCTTGAAGTAACATCAGAAATTCAATACCTAAAATATATAGTATTTTGATGAACAAAACAATAAAGTACTATGTGATTTAGAGCTCTATTCATTTAAAGTACAAAAGAACCCAATTTTAAGATAAAAGTTTTCACCTGAACATCATCTTTAAACATCCTAGTTTATCATTTCATTATAGAGATGTTTTTTTTCCATAATGACAATTTAATAATGGTACTTCAATGTAAACATTACTCTGCCTAACCTTTCTTCACTGTCACCTAATCAGAGAATCTTTTGAATAGGAGATGCTTTCTTTTTGTATATTTGTCAAACTTGATTTTTCTTTTTTTTTCTAGTACCACCCACAGCCAATGCCTGACTTCCTGAAACCTGCCCCTCTAACTGACCAACAAAGTATGCGTTCTGTAACTATCACACTATCTACAAGTACAGCTTCCTCAACAAAGACAACTCCAACCCTAGTTAAGGTAGATTCAATCCTTTATCATGTGATTTATAATGAAGACTTCACTTGTTGGGAGATAGTTGCTGAACTGTGTAAGGATTACTGAAATTTCCATTTGCAGATCTATCCATTCATCTTTCTTTGGCTTTGTATCATCTTTTGCTGAATAATACTCCCATGAGCATTGAGATATTTTACTAAGTCAAGCAATTACAGTATTTCAAGAAGTGGGGTGCATGCTCCCATTATTCTAGAGCAGTGGGTTTCTTCTTTTGTCTACTGAATAATTTATAATCAGAAGATACTGGAGTAATGGTACAGAGAATTGTATAGATATTATAAAGATGTTTGTTGATATTGAACATAACAATTGTAGTTATATGAACAAAGAAAAATCATGCATTATCCTTTCTTGGTAGTGACTTATCTTGCATTGATAAACTGGGAGTTTAAACTAGCAGTATGACACCAGCCCCACAGGATAATGTAATAGAGACACAGGAGAAAACACTCCTAACAAAATAATGATTTCATTCCTAAGTGCTTGCAGGAATATGGGATAAACTAGCAAGACTTTCCTTTCCTGCTCAATGTGTACAGTTCACAGCTTTCAAATATGATTTCCGCTATAACAGAAGATTAACATATTGCTGTTTTCAGCAGTGCATCTCTAAAGTAACATATTAGGAGTGTAATAATTAAAATTTCTGTTTGTTAGATTATGGGGTGTATACACATTGCATTGGAAATGAATGCTTAGTTCTAAAAGTAGACTTTATTTTAGAAAAGATTTCTTTGACTGTGGTACTCCATTAGTGAAATTATTATTGATCATGTGAGTAAAAATGATGGTAACTCAAAGTGTATTTCTCATTTTATGAATGCCTCTAGTTTTAGAATTTGGCAGTCTTCTATCCCACTTGATCTAATGTTAAGTATAAATTGAATTACAAATGAGGTGCATTTTATTGTGTTATGTTTTATGATTAAGATTGCGATTTGTGATTCTCACACACTAATCTGGAATTGACATCAATTTTACACTAGCAAAGTCAATGCAAAAGTGCAAATGATAAGAACCGCAGCAAGAAAAACAAGGATCCAAAACCCAGGGTGAAGCAGCTCAAGTACCACCAGTATGTCCCACCAGACAAAAAACATGAGAAAATTGAACTTCCCATGGATACAAACTATTCCCGTCTCCTGCAACAGCAGCAGCTTTTCCTCCAACTGCAGATCCTAAGTCAACAACAGCAACATTACAACTATCCAGCCATTCTCCCTGCACCACCAAAGTATGTAGCCAAGTCCAGGTGATTCCCTTTCGTATCTCCTTTTAAAAGTGCTGTGCAAATTTGCTCTCGATGTTTTTCCCACTTGTATGTTTCTGCACCTTCAAAAGATTTTCTTGTAGTTATTTTCCCCAAAAGTTTCCCATTGTCGCAAAATAAAAATCCTGCCTCAGCCCAGAGTCAAATCATAGATAAAGGTCTGATTTTTGGATGAAGGCAATTTTGTTATCATTTTTGTGCATCTGAGGATTATTAGAATATACTTGGATCATATATTCACCCAGCTTCTTGAAGGTTCTGTAGGAATATACAACTGAAGCAAATATCTGCATGCCAGTTATGCATCCTTTTTTTTGCCATTTTCACTTTTTGTTTCTGAAGGTACCAGTTTTTGTTAGGATATAGTAGTTGCATGACCTACAGTTATAGTCATAGTTAAAGGAAACAGTGGCATTTAGATACAGAGAGCTCTCCAAGTTACAACTCTGTGATCTTCCTCTACTCTAGAGCAGAACTACAAGGATTATAACAGACTTTCTGGGGTGTTACAAAAAATCTACTGGAGGAAATCAGTGGATCAGGTAGCATCTGTAGAGGGAAATAGACAGTTGACATTTGGCTTGAGGCTCTTTATCTGGAATAAAGTAGAGAGGAGATAGCTAGTATAAAGAGGGGATTTTTTGGTGCTGGAATTACAACAGATTTTACTATGACGCAGTTTAGGTACTGCACCAGGGAGGTTTGTAGAGGAGATAGTGATTATGTTGGACAGAGCTAGGCTGGTCTTGTGATAGGCCACAATAGGCAGGGCCAGTCTTGCAGTCCTGCCACACCTGAGTCCAGTAGCAAAGTCTGGATGGTGACTGTAAGGCATACAATGGCTCTGCAGCTTTCAACAAAGGTCGGAGACATTTAGAAATATGAAGTAAGTAATGTTTTAAAAGAAGATAAATCAAAAAGAAGCAATAATTCAAAACATAAAAAAATTAAAAACTTGCCTTCCCTTTTATGCCTGAATCTGCGGGTCTGAAATCTCCAGTGGAGTTCTGAATCCTATGCCAGATCTGAATTGGTGTAGTATCTGAAGGTAATGCTGGGAATTCTTGAGTAATACTGGGCCCTGCTTTTGGACTCCATGTGCTTCTGACCAGCCAGCATTGCTTGCATAGCGCCATGTATTTCCACTGGCAGCTTGACTACCACTGGAGGCTCAAGCAGCAGGTTTCAAGTGAATGGCAAAAGGATCAAAGTTAAATGAAGAGAGCTCTTTTATGTAATAATGACTTGAAATTCATTGTTTAAAAGTATGAGATGTATGCAAATTCAATGATATAAAGAAAAGAATGGCAATATTTAGTAAGGGTTGTTGCAGGTGCAGCTGTATCTCTGCTACAGTATTCTATAATCCTTATTGGGGTGCAATAATCATGATAACTTTAACTCATTGAGGTAACAGAGACTGCAGCAGTCTTATACAAGTTTGTAGTTGCACCTACTACAGTGTTATCTGTTTCCTCTTGATCAAATGACTATTTTTATCATATTCACATAACAAATTAAACAAAAAGAGATCTTTAATTGACAAGCACTTTGATCAAATACAGAATGCACCCTAAATAAAGGATTATTGATTTTGTCATGTGAAGAATTCTGAGTTAACCAGATTATTGTTTTACTTTGGTTATTGTACCTGTACCCTTGTCTAGATCATCTAATGATAACCAGAAATCCAGCAATCTATCCACATCAACTACACTGATTAACAGCACACAGACATTGTCATCGTCATCACATGCCACAAGACCCATCAGCACACCATGCAGAAAGCTGGGAATCCTTCCTCCTAACTTGGATGATATGAAGGTAAAATCATTAAAAAGTATCCAAAATGTATGTTGTCTACATAGAAAAAATTCTGATGAGACGTAAGGTTATATTTCATTTGTCCTTGCTATTTTCTGTATTATGTTTATAGAGAAGCACACACACATAAAGATTAACTGCTGCAGTGTAAATTAGGTTGCATAAAACCTGTCTCCAAATGGTCCTGTCAGCTGTACTTTTAACTTAAACATCTGTTTTCTATTTCTTTTTATATGAAGTATACTATTTTGAAGGAAGCATGTTTCACTTGAAGCAATTGCTTTCACTATGAGGTAATTAATATGTGGCTTGTGGAAAACATACTGTGCTTGTGCCATTATGAGTAAAGGCTGTATGGTGCAGTACTGCCACCTCCTGTGTGCTTCCAGCCAACAAGCTTTTACTTCATTTACTTGATTGACTTGATTTAATTGTTATATAACCCTTTCACTGTATCTTAGTTTTATTAATTTATATTTGGACTCTGCTGATTGTCAGAATACTCATACTTAAAGCAAATACATTTTTGATAATAATAATATAAGAATTTGAACAGGTGTATGCTATTTGGCCTGTTGAGCCCGCTCCTCCATTCAATAAGTTCATGTTGTTCCCCACAAATTACATATTAATTATCTCACAGTGAAAATAATTGCTTCCAATGAAACATGCTTGAATCATAATACTGCAGGAGTAACAATTCACAAAGAATTTATTCAAAAATGTCCAAAATTGCCTAGTTCACAAAAAGCAGGAGAAATCCAATCTAAATACTACTCCATCAGTCAAATATCAATCATCAGCAAAGATGTGGATAGCCTCAGATGGCACTTATGCAACAATAATTTGCTAACCAATCCCTAGTTTTGGTATCAGCAATACTACTCAAGGCAACCCTGTTCTAAACATAGATTACTATCAAGCTAAATTCTAGGATGAAGTGAAAATTACTGCCCTTTGCATCAAGGTAGTACCTGACTGAATGTGGTATCAAGGTGTATTAGTAATGCTAAAGTCAACGGGCATCAAAAAGGTTTAAATCAAATTTCACGCAAAAGAAGATTGTTGTGGTTATTTGGAGCTCAGTCATCCTTGATGATAAACTCAGCTATCATCAGTTCCATCATAATGTCAGAAATAGGAATTTTAGTTGATTCAATTCTATTTGCAACTCAATAAATGAAGTAGTCCATGCCTATGTACTGTAATTCTTGGACCAATGCTCAGACAAGGCCTGGTAAGTGACGGGCAATATTCGACACTCAAACCACTGTTGTACTCTTACTGAGTCCTACCACTACCAACTTCCTGGGTGGTCACCATGGACTGGAAATTAACAGAATCACCCACAAATAGCTACAACTAATGTCTCAAAGCCTCTCCAAATACAAGGCAGGACTGTGATGAAATTCTCCCCACTTCCCAGGTGAATGCAGTGTTAAAAACTCATGAACTCAACATCATCCATAACAAAGCAGCACTCTTGAATCAATCCCATAAACATTCATTCACTCTCTAACCAGTGCACAGCAGCAGCAGTGTGTACCATCTACAAAATGGACTCCAGTTAGTCAGCTAGGCTACTCTGACAGCATTTCCCCACCCTAACATCTCCACAGCTTGGAAGGGCAAAGGCAGCAGGTTTGGAGGAATGCCACCAGCATGTACACTGTCCTGACGGAAATATATTGCTGGTATTTCGATGTCAATGGGTGAAAAATCTACACTTCCTGCTCAACACCAGTGTGGGAGTACATTCATCAGAAGAATTGCTGCAATTCAAGAAGGTCACTCACTGCCACTTTCTAGAGAGAAGTTATAAGTGGGCATGCATGGCTAGCCTTGATAGAAATGTCTAGATCCTGAAAAAAAATGTATAAATTAAAAATAAAATAGATCTTTCTTTATCTCTTAAAAAAAATAACATTTACTTAATCCATTGTAATTTCCAATATGTTTTTGCTTCCAGTTTTGTATCATTAATCATCTTCAAAAAACAGCCTGTCTTGAGGGAGCGACCTTCCCATTTCCAACTTCTCCTGTCTAAGTTCATTGAATGCTTTGAATCCTTCAAAATCCATGCTCTTCTTACCAGGAACTACAGTAAACTAATTCCAATCTGATATTTCCTGGCATTCCTGATCCCACTCGAATCGATCCTCCTTTTGTTTTTCCACCTTTTAGCTTTGGTGTCCCCTGTGAAATTATCCTTCATCTCTTTTGGTATCTCCTTCTATATTTGTCAGTAGCATCCTTAAACATGGCACTTTTTCAAATGCATGCTAATGGGATCTGGATCTGCCACTCCAGAACCTTCCTTATTTTCGGTACCATTCTGACAAACACCATGTTGATTATACAGACAGATACTAAAATATCAGCAAAATTCTTTAATCTATTCAAGACAGCTATGTATTTCAGTACAAAAAGTGGTTATTATGCTAATTGGAAATTTGCTTGTCTTGTTTGTTAGTTTCTCTGGGCAATTTAGGAATGTCTGTCCTGTCTATGGTGCATCAGAAGATGCTTTTTACCTGTCTTTGTTAAGAGAGGTGTATATATAGAGCAAGATATTTTTAGAGTTAAAGGGCTGTAGAAGCAGAGAGGAAAAAGCAGGTTCCGAAAGCTGGAGAACATAGAGAGAAGAGATTCTGTTCTGTACAGAGAAAGATATAGCATTTTGTGTGTTGCTTTGGATTTCTAGCATTTGTAGAATCCCTTGTGTTTAAGAATATAAAGGAATTCTGTTAAATTAAGAAAACTAACTTAATTAAGAAAGTGATCTATGTTAATTATTTTATAGGTGTGTGTTATTCCCAATTGAACAGAATAATTTGATTATGGCTGTATATAAAAGCAGCATAAGATTTTTTTTTAAAGCCACACTTCACTCAGTAGGATCTCCAATGATTGAGAAATATGAGAAAATACACGAGAATCCTGTTGAGTTCATAAGTTGGTGGTCTGGAATGTGAATAATTTTACAAAAATTTATTTACTTAACGATACAGCCCTTCAAGCCACGGCCCCCCAGCAACCCTGATTAACTCTAATCACAGGACAATTTACAATGACCAATTAACCCACCCAGTACATGTTTGAACTGTGGAACGAAACCAGAGTTTCCAAGGGAAAACCCATATATTCCATAGGGACGATGTACAGAGACTCCTTACAGAAATGGCACCAGATTTGAACTCTGGAACACCCTAAGCTGAAATAGCATCATGCTAAGTACTATGCTACTGTAGCACCATGTATCTACCAGTTTCACGGCCACTCAACTTCTGTTTTACTCTAGGATATGTAGTAATGCTCTTCCTCCAAGCAGATATAGCTCTAAGATTGACTACTATGTCATCTCAATATGCAGATTGTAGGCTATAGGTAGTTGATGGTATTGAGCCAGGTGACATAATATTTGAGGACAAAAACAATGAACAATAGTGAGAAATTAGCACAGAATTCCATTATTTTAAATAATGAACTGGATAAGAGTTGAACTTCTTAATTAATTATAATCCAGTTCTTATTGTGTATTGAGTAGATTATGGTAAATTTTACAAATAACTTGCTATGTTTTGTTGTTAATTAACTTGTGAAGTAAATGACTGGCCATTTGGGCGGCAGAGCTGCTTCCAAGCCTCACCAAATTGTTTTTGTTTTTCTATGGCATCACCGACAAGGTCAACAATTTTTGAGATTTGATGTTGAATCAATTCAGCAGCCAGCCATCCAGATTACAGTGGATCTGGACTCACATGTAGGACAGACTGGGTTAAGGCAAGAGAATTCCTTCCCTTCAGAGCTCTAACAAATGACCATTACTCTTGCTAGCTTCATTCCTTTTAAATTCAATACTTAAAATTTAAATTACCTTGTGGCCATTGAGGAATTAGAATTCGTGTCTCTTTTATTTATAACACATCCCTCTGCCTTAGTAGTCTTGATATTTAATCATTACGCTATTTAGGATCAATTCATGTCTGAGGATTCCCTTAAGTATTGATTAAAATATATATTCCCTCTAGTTTTAACTTGAAAATATCTATCCTGCTAATTGATGACTCTCTTGATCTATGTGTAGGTGGCAGAACTCAAGTTGGAACTGAAGCTGCGAGGACTTCCAGTATCTGGTACTAAAGTCGACCTTATAGAGAGACTGAAATCATATCAGGACCTTAGCAACACTCCTATTGCTCCGGCTGTAGTAACAATCTCCACCTCTCCTGTTACAAGAAATCAGACAACTTCGACATTTCCTAGTGCTGCTCTTAGTAGTGCCACAGTGACCACAGAGGCAGCCATTACAGCAATGTCAAACAGCTTACAATTTCATGAGAATTCAGTCTCCCCAACTCCCAACTCGCCAGCTCCTTCAGAACAATCTAATTTGAGTACTGATGATAGCAATCTCACAGATATGTTTACTGAACTGGTGACCATGGTGTCTCCTTCACAACTTGCAATCCACACTTCATCTGCAAATATGACAGTTAATGAAGACAGCGCAGGGGTGAGCAACACTGCAAGTAATGCTACTGTTCAAGGTGTTGATTTATCAAATGCAGATACCGATGTAACAGAGAAGGACCGTAAACTGCAGGAGAAGGAGAGACAGATTGTAGACCTCAAGAGGAAGCTGGAGCATGAACAGAAGCTGGTGGAAGAATTGAAGATTCAGTTGGAAATTGAGAAACGGTGCCAGCATCAGCAGTCTGTGACTGTGAATCAGAAACATTTGAACTCTTCAATAAAAGAAGAAAACACTCTTTCCAATTATCCTAATTCAGGGCAGCCCACGGCTGTTCCCAACCTATCCTTAGGCCTGCCAACCATTACTAATGCTGGGACACAGAGCCAGAATTTCTTAAAAGGACATACCTTACTTGTGAAACAAGAAGGGCCTGTGGTGACTATTGAGCAACAGAATGTGGTCCCACAATTTTACGTAAACCCAACAAGACAAGCGCCAACTACAGTTATTGCTCAGGGCCAGCCTCATGCTTTAGTGACCACTCAGACAGGAACTGAGATTTTGCTCCCATTGGCTATTCAAGCACAGAATTCAAATCTCTGCAGCAACTCTCTGCAGTTACAAACAAGACTTGTTAATTCACAGGTTGGTAAATTGGTATATTATTGTAAGGGAATCAAGGTACA
Source organism: Hypanus sabinus (assembly GCF_030144855.1). Classification (NCBI taxonomy): domain Eukaryota; kingdom Metazoa; phylum Chordata; class Chondrichthyes; order Myliobatiformes; family Dasyatidae; genus Hypanus; species Hypanus sabinus. The sequence goes on along the minus strand of NC_082714.1, from coordinate 24,225,246 downwards.
CTGAAAAACTTGGTTTTGCATGCCATCCCTAAAGATCACTTCATCACGAGTATGTTGAGGTGGTGTAAGGGAAACACGGGCAGACAATAAGGTGCAAGGCCATGACGAGGTAGATTGTGAGGTCAAGAGTCCATTTTATTGCACAAGGGATCCATTCAGTAATCAAATAACAGTGGGATAGTAGCTAGCCTTGAGCTTGCTGGTACTGTATGTGTATTTTTTAATCTTCTGCCCAAAGGTAGGGAACCGAAATGAGGATGGCCAGGGTAGGAGGGGGTCTTTGATTTTATTGGCTGCTTTACTGAAATAGCAAAAAGTATAGACGGTTTCTGGCTGGTTTTCATGATGTGCTGAGCTGTGTTACTGGATTTTGTTTTATATCTGCAATTTATTAAACTAACATACAGCATTGTAGGACAGTATGTGATAATCATTCTAACCAAAGAGACAGCACCAAATCAGCTGCAATAGTCATTTATTTTCAGGGTTCATATAATCTAGTAAAAGAAAGTATTATAAATTCAAATGCTGGATTATTCCTCTTAGTTTTAAAGTAAACTATAATTTTTAACCCGCTCACATTCAATGTGCTTCAGAAGATCAAATACTCTTCTTCTTATTCCTTATGTTGGAATTTCTAGAAATTTGACTTTAGGCACTTGTGTTGCACTAATCAGGTGCTGCAATATGGTGTTAGCACCAAATCAGAAGTCACAAAAATAAGTTGTGAAATTGGAACATCTTTATTGAAATTAATATTGTTTTTCTCCTCTTTAAAAATGCTAAAACCCAGTAGCATTGCTTCAATCTAGTGCTGCTTTCAAGACAGGTAGCCAAAGGTCAAAGCTTTTTATGAGATTGCACCAGAGGATGTGGTGTAAGTTGAATAAGATAGATAGATAGATACTTTATTCATCCCCAAGGAGAAATCCAACATTTTTCCAGTGTCCCATACACTTATTGTAGCAAAACTAATTACATACAGTATTTAACTCAGTATAAATAAGAAATGCATCTAAAATCACCCTCCCAAAAAGCATTAATAAATAGCTTTTAAAAAGTTCTTAAATAGTTTACTAAAGATAACATTAAAAATATAACATTGATTTCTTGTGGATATATTCTTCATTTTATTGTGAATTCAAAGTCGCTTTTTTGACGTGTGTACAAGTATACACCCGGTGGTTACTCTGTTAGGTACAGGAGGTACCTAATAAAATGGCCACTGAATGTATTTCTATATGTTCCTGGTCTTCTTCTGCTGTAGCCCATCCACGTCAAGGTTTGACGTGTTGTTCGTTTAGGGATGCTGTTCTGCAAAGTGCTGTTGTAATATTTCCATCACCTTCCTGTCACTTGAACCAGTTCGGCCATTCTCCTCTTGACCTCTCTCATTAACAAGGTGCTTTATCCACAGTGTTAGCCGCTCTCTGTATATTTTTGTTTTTAGCACTATTCTCTGTAAATTCTAGAGTCTGTTGGGTGTGAACATTCCAAGAGATTAGCAGTTTCTGAGATACTCAAACCACCCTGTCTGAGCATTACAATCATTCCACCATCAAAGTTGCTTAGATTACATTTGTTCCCCATTCCAGTGTTTGGTCTGAACAACAACTGAACCTCTTGACCCATGTCTACATGCACTGAGTTGCTGCCACATGATCAGCCGATTCGATATTTGCATTAACAAGCAGGCGTACCTATTAATGAGTGTAGGTACAACAGGTTCAATGAAAACCCAGCACGTAATCAGTAATTATTTATGAGGCCCTTGAGTTGTGTGCTTTTTGATTGTTTTAACATTTACCATTTCTAAATTTTAAAGAAAGCCTGTCATGTTGATGGCCCAGTCAAAAGTGGAATGCAATGGGGAAATGTAGTCCCAGTCTGCTAATTCAAAAACACGATTTACTTGAATTTATGTTTATAGAAATCCTGTTGTTTTAATGCTGGTTTTGAAATAATTTGGGTGAAATGCAGCAGTATATTTGCAGCATTGCAGCAGTATACCCCTCTCCTGATGAAGGGTTTCGGCCCGAAACATCGTCATTACCTCCTCCCATAGATGCTGTCTGGCCTGCTGAGTTCTGCCAGCATTTTGTGTTTTTTATTTATTTCCAGCATCTGCAGATTCACTCGTGTTGCCCTAGTATATTAAATTATTCAGTTTTCACTGACAGCCTGTAAATGTTTATTTTTCAGTCCCATTCACAAGTCCAAGCACCTGTCCCTGTGCCTGTCCCTACATCTGCACCTGCACAGGCTTCAGGCTCTCCAGAGCAACCACAAACACAGGATCCTGTGCCTCAACATAGTTTAACCCAGAATGCACAGATGAGAAAGGTTTGTAACAAAAATAAGCTTTGGCAACAATTTAATATTTGAGTAATATTGTAAATATATTGTTTGATTAAGCATTTTTGGTTTACAGAATTCATTACGGGTTATATGTAAAGAGTACTTGAATGGCTTATGTTATTATGCCATGACGTTATATGTATGTGCCTCACTAAAGTAAAGCAAAGAGTAGACACATTATCTATGGGCTGTCCTGTTTTCTTTTGATTTGTTTTTAATTACAAAACATAATAAGTGGAGTACAATATGTGACTTTATTTTGACTTAGAAAACTGCACGTTAGAAAACAGGACACAATCTGTACCTTCCCAGGTGAAATACTGCTATTTTGAGCTGACAATACAAAAACCTCTGACTGCTGGTCCAAAATTGAAATGACCTATTCATATCCAGCCCTGTCCTACCAAGTGACCTATGCTTCTTTTAAAATAAATTGGTTCAAAATTATAAACATATTAGAGTAACTAAGCTATTTTAAAACTGGATGTCATCCACATTTTGTATTACTACCATGGGACAGAATATTGTGGTCAGATTTGATTTTAACAAGGTTGTATATAAAAATCATACGGTCACATTTGTTTTGTATTTGGCAAATTCATTACCTGCCATGTGGCAGATGATTATTACAGTAATAGCCCCAAAACATGTAATTTCTGAAGTCTTCACCAATCCTACTGAACTCCTGTTAGACTCCTTCCCTCCAGCCAGTCCTATGCCAAATTGGTCTTATTGATGCATATAGCAACAGCACTCCCAAGCACTCTGCACTTTCCAACGACGCTTTCTTAAAGCATCTACCTTTGTGTTATTCTGTCCCATTGGTCCCTAGCAGATGGAACAGCAGTAGCCTAAGGTAGACTTGCACTTGGTTTTATTATTAACATCACTGTCCAGGAAGATATATTAGAAATTGCCCTTGTACCTAATAGCTTCAACAAATTGAATGTTAATTTTGGAGTGTCACTGATTCATAAGACTGCGAGGTCCTCAGGCATATCTGAAGCTCACTTTGCTCACTGCAGCCCTCTGCGTTCCCTGCTTCACATCAAGTGGGCAGTCAAGAGGTCACAGCTTCCATCAAGATTGTTTTGGCCATACCCATCTGATGGAGCAAAACCCTGCAACCTGATCATGGAGATGATTGTATTCTCAAATCTTATTATTTTCAGTTTTCATCCACAATCAATAGACATTTAAAAATAAGGAGTGTGCTGTACAATTTTTGTGCTATTATCTGTTTTTAAATTGGATTCTATAAGCTGTATGAATGCATCTTGTTACTTGCAGTTTATGCAGACTACTAAGACGGGTATATGACTACAATAGTACATTTTTAATATGGAAACATTAGCATAGTTTACTGCAATATTTTTCCATTTTAATCATAACACGTTTTATTGGTTAATGAGTTACACTAGATTCATGAATGCTGAATTCTGGAAATGTTCTAGTTTCATGGTTTGCTGAGTTTCCAATTTAAAGGTATATGTTCAAGTATACCAAATCTCATTTAAGGAAGGAACATTTGTTTTTTTTGTTTGATTCAATAGGAATGATATCAACCTTACTAAGTTTTATAAATTACAGGCTTTTACATCCACATCAACACCAAATGTGTTTCCTAGCCACATTCAGACAGCAGCACCAATGCAACAGTGTTTCATAAACACTTCAGCGGGCAATGTGTGTCAACCAAGGACAAGCAGTATAAATACTCTTCACAATGGACCCACTTCTACACAAAAGGTAATTGCAGAAGTAAAGTGGCAGGATCCCATTTTTTTTAACCATTCTGTTAAATATTTGCACATTTTTCTCATTGGAGTAATTAATTTATTTTCTGTAATGGACTAATTTACGAATTATCACCTATGGATAGGATATCCTTTGGGATAATTGTTTAAAAATGTGAACTGTATGAAAATCAAAAAAGAAAATTTAAAATAAAGCAAAAAGCCCAGCATCTTGTATATATAAGCCTCCTGATCATCTGTGGGCTTTAGGGAAATTTATTACTGGGTTGCTTCCATTTTCTTTCTGGCATTAGGGGCAGCAAACTTAACCATGTTTGCTTTGAAAATCACAGTTCCATTTCCTTTGGATGTCTTGCTTCTGTTCGTTTTATTTTAGTGTATACTTTAAAAAAAAGCTTTAAGGAATTCTAAAATTACTAATTGTTATCAGGTTTGCACACTTTTAAAAGCTTTAAAGAAAATTGAGTTATTGTATGTTTTAATTGATCATTATTAGTAAACAGAAAAATTATCCCATAAATTATACTTAAGTAAAGCTTGGAATATAGGGTGCCCTCAGGACTTTGGCAGACTTTCAGATTTTATGGACTTTTGGATACTACTGTTAAAACATCAATACACTTTTAATTCACTTTTTTCAGATGCTATACAATTGCATAATAGTGTTTTCCAGTGACCCAGGGAAGGAAACAAATCTAATGGGTTTAAAGGATCCAGTAAATTGAAAATAAGTCCGGGAAGAGGACACCAATGAACTTAAAAGAACACAGAATACCTAACTCCGAGTTTAAAGGAAATCTGTTAAAGGCAGGGGTTGCCAACCTTTTATTATTCCATGGACCAATATCATTTACCTTGGACCCCAGGTTGGGAACCCCTGGTTTACTTGAGCCAGATGTAGAATCAGCATATCAGAATTTCCAAACAATGGGGTTGTCAATTATTGGAGTTTGAATAATTAAAATGTGGACTGTATTTTATAATTCATTGCATTGAAGTCCTAGCTGTACTCGGCTACCTATGTTGGACAAATCAGATCATTCCCAACACTAGACCCCAAAGCAGACACTCTATTTCAAGCTCTATGACAAAAGATTGCCAAGTGGAAAGTTTCAGGATGATCTCAGAGTCCTCTTAAGCAAGTTAAATATATCAGGGTCATTCAAAATGGAGATGGAGCATTCCAGAGAACCTTCATTATTTCCTGTGCCTTCAATGTGCTCTCCATCACTGCAATGGGGGGATGCATTTGCAGTGGAGGGATTGCCTAAGAAGATAATGTGTATATTGCAATTAACCTGTTGTGAAATCCATCACTGGAGTAAATAATGATAATTTTCAGTTTATAACAGAAAGTCATTGCATTTCCATACAACGTGCTAATTAGTAATCAGGAGAACATTTCTAAGGTAGGATTCATACCTAAAGATTGACTACATGTACTAAACTGCATTCTTTTATCAATATCTCTACAGTCTGGACCATCTACTTCACCTTCTCAGTCCCAGCAACCATTTACAATCCACTCCCCAGTCTTTAGTAACTCCGTTTCAAAGACAAAAGATCCTCCTCGGTATGAGGAGGCAATCAAGCAGACTCGCAATCTTAAACAGCAGGAGGTAAGAAGGATCCCATAAATAATAATGTGTTATACTTGGCTAACAATCCAACATTAAGTCTTGGGAATTATATTGCTATTAAGACAGTGCTTTGAGGGATGAAACGTACAAGCTAGTCTTTTGAGAAAAACAGTAGATTTACACCTTGCTTACTTAAATAGAGATGCGTAGACTGGATTCATTTGATTTGAAAGCAAAGCCAAATTTTTTTTGAAAAATAAGATTAGAGTGAATCAGGAAGAGGAAGCTGCCCCCTTGCCAACCCTCCCCACCCACCATCCCTAGCTGGAGAAACATCCAACATTGAGCCCTTGGCCTCCTAAGTGAGACTGGACATCCAGGAATAGCAAGTGACTCTCCCTGAATAGCTCCATCAGGTCAGTTTTTAAAAAACACTCCCATTGGGAAATCATGAGAAAATTCATCAGACTGTGCAATTAACATATAAATTGGACTTGTAGGTGGAGGCAAAATCTTTCCAATTATTTAAGTAACTGTAGGATGTCTTTTGCACTCTGCCTGATCTTCTATTGATCCTGATATAGTTACTATTCTATAGATTTGCTGAGTATGCCCACAAGAAAATGAATCTCAGGATTGTAGATAGTGACATATGTACTTTGATAATAAAATTTACCTTGAACTTTGGATGTTGTGCTGAGGAAGATAGAAGAGCTTGCCAGATGAATAATGTAAAATGGGACAGACGGTTTTCTTCTTCCTGATTTAGTGCGACTTCCAAGTTGTGTCGCTGCCTTCTAACCATATGGTATCTTAAATTACTTTGCACAAGCACATGAGCTTATTATGTAAGAAGTGAGAGTAAACTAATGATGCCATCTTGTGTTTTTATAGGTTTTCAATGCACACAGTCAGCAGATGGATGACCTTTTTGATATCCTAATTGAAAGTGGAGGTAATGTGAATTAAATATATTGATGTCATGATCTGACTAATATACTGGCAGCATGTGAGAATATGGAAGGTTAACAATTTAAAGAAGTTGGATTACTTATATGAATACAGTCTTCCTCATTCTATTACACTCCTTATAGAACTCATATTCAGTTAACTTCCACTTACCCAGAACTGGAATTCTAGTGAATAGATGATTCTGGCCTTTATGTTTAATTATTAGATGCAAGCACAGCAACACCCAAAATGATTAAACGATGTTAGGCTATTATAAACCATGAGGGGCAAAAAGGCATGGGATATTTGACAGGCTAATACATGTATAAACAGACAATACTTCAAACCCTTACGCTGCTGCAAGTTCTTAAACATTCATGTCATAAAGCTGTCCACATGGACAACCACTTCAATTATGATTCATGTCATCATTGTAATCTCATTCATGGACAGGGTTCTCATGTAAATTGATGACATTTTTATAATTCTTGTTCTCATTTTCACAAATCATAATTAGAGCAATGATTTTTAGATTGGGAAAGCTGCAATGAAAGGATATTGTGCTATGTTGCTCAATGGATACTTCTACATTTTCTTATTTTTCTAACATTTTACAAGTTCTTATTGTGCGAGATTCAAACAATTATTGAAAATGTACACACCAAGTCCATTATTGAGAGCATGCTCTATCTAACTCAAATTACATTGTACAAATTTTCAATTTAATTATTTTTCAGTTACCTGAACAATAGAATCAATAGATTTTTTTTCTTTTGTCCCAGTTGAGAGTAATAGAGCACTACAGCATGGAATCATGTTCTTCAGTCCATCCAGTCCATACTGAACTATTATTATTATGGCTAGTCCCATCGACCTACACCTGGACCATAGCCCTCCACACCCCTCCCATCCACGTACTAGTCTAAACATCTTTTAAATGTTGCTATCAAACCCACATCCTCCACTTCAACTAGCAGCTCATTCCATACTCACACCACCCTTTGAGTAAAGAAGGTCCCCTCATGTTCCCCTTAAATATTTCATCTTTCACCTTTAGCTTATGGCCTCTGGTTCTAGTGTCACCCAACTACAGTGGGAAAAGCCTGCTTGCATTTACATTATCTATACTCCTCAGAATTTTGTATATCTTCTGTCAGATCTCCGCTCATTCTCCTACACTCCAGGGAATAAAGTCCTAATCTATTTAACTTTTCTCTATAACTCAGGTCCTCGTGTCTCAGCAACATCCTTGTAAATTCTTTCTGCACTCTTTCAATCTTATTGGTGTCTTTCCTAACTTTACCATTTCTTGTTGTGTAACAGAGATTTCACCAATTATCAAGGAAGAATCATTGCCTGCTGCTAAGATGAGAGCTGTTGTAGCCAATATCTCCTCCTTGCCTGTAAACTCAGCATTGTCTCGACCACCACCAAGAATTCAGATGGCTCCTCTTCCAATGTCACTAGAATCAACAAATAATCTCACTATTAGTACAGAAAATCAACTGGAGGCCTTTCTGGATGATACATTGTCATCTGGTGGCAATACTTCTCAAATGACGGTCAACCAGGAGAACTCAGATTCCCTTGCTTTAATGGAGGACCTTCAAAATGATCTACTGAATACATCCAGTATTCTGGATCAACATCATTCTGTAATGGACCCCTGTGATGTGCAGTTCTCTGCAGACAGTTCTTGCCTGAACTTGGACCTCCCCGACACTAATTTGGACAATATGGATTGGCTGGATGTGACAATGCCAGGTTCAACTACAGGACTCACTCCTGTTAACAGTGCTGCTCCTAGTGTGTTTTCCACTGATTTTCTGGATGGTCCTGATCTTCAGCTACATTGGGAGTGATACAACTAGACTTCCAATACTCAAGCAAAAAGAGTATGCTTTCTTAGTGTTGTGTGTCAATCATCTAGCAATGGTTAGTACTCCAGTAACAAGACAAGCCAAGATGAGATTATCCAGTATGGTCCACTTGAATGTCGGCAGAAAGAATGAGTGATGAAAGAAATGATAATTCATGTCAAACTGGCAGTCTCATAGTCTAGCCATATTAAGACTACTTATTTTTATGTCACATTTATTCTAGTGTCAGTGGTTAATAATTACTGTTGAAATTGAAAAGAATTTCTTCATGCAAGTTCGCTTTTCTGTGGGTGGCCTGAGCCAAAGTGCATGGTATTGTGGAGTTTATTACACTGGCTGGTTCAGTGAATTCTTATCAGTCTGCGTGAAATGTTTCATTCTTTTGAAGCAAGAAATGTTTTTGAACTAATTAACCTTTTACTACTTTGTACATTTTGTTTTAATGCTCTTTCTGCAATATGCTCATCATGTTATTGCATTAAGATGATAATTGCCCAGAGCCAGGGCAAAGCTATTGTTTATAACGACCAGGGAGACTAAAACTATGGCATCTTGGGAGTTTGTGTAGTTTTTTTGGGTCACTGATTATTCTGCAAATTAAGTGAATGTCATTTGTCAGAGGCTCTTCTGTTTTTATGCAAGCAGATAACCCATGACGTCTCCAGTCTGTACATTTAATACTAATTAATTAGGCTGTGATTTCAGCTTTCTGCAAGTCATTCTGTCAACTTTCATTTCTTGTCATCTTCATCAGTTTGTAAGATGGATAGCATGCTTGACCCTCTGTAACATTTAACCAAGATAAAATGAGTTATTTTAGTACCACTTTTCCCACATTTTCTAAAGTTTGGGTCTATTGAACCAATTGTAAGGATTCAACATTATTTACATCCTTGACCTGTGCTTTTAAACATACTGACCCCACTGAGTCTTCAATGGAGACAGTACCAAACTAAACAAATGTGACAGTGTGTTAGTGCTAACTTAATACATGCTTGTGTATTTACCAAAGTGTGGTAGTTTAACAATTAACTTTTAAGATGCACCTTCTGGGGGAAAAATTGGGAGAGCCTTATTTTTATATAGGAATGAGGGATTAAAACACCTCATTATTGGCATATAATATCCCCCTTATTGGGGATGAGGCTTTGTTTGCTCCCCAGATAAACAGGATTTGCCAAATACTTGGTAAGTGAAAACAAGTGTAATGCTATAATGCAATGTAATACTTTGACATGTTGTGTGTCCTTACAAAGGAATTGATGTTCACTATTTAGCCAAAGGGTTTTTAAATATAGAAGGTACAGATTTTATAAATCAGAGAAAAACTGCAGTTTTAAAAATTAAAGCAGGGGTTACAGTTTTGAGAAGGACTATATTTTCTATATTTTACAAGTAAATTAAATTAATAAATTTATAAATACAAAAGGAAATGCCTTTACCAGGAGAGATATCTATCTGCCCTTCAATAAGTTTTCAGATGAATCCATTAGCAGATTATGTACTGATGATTCATGTAATACTGATCAAATTATGCCTTTAATAATGGTTTGTATCAGGGTTAAATATTAGGGATGGGAATTTAGGATTGTTTTGTCTTCTGAAATGTGCTGCAAAATACAATTTAACAAGTCACAGGTTTGAATGTATATGTTTAAAGTACTGATGATTCCCACAGTGAGTCTTTATTCTTGTTGCATTGGGATTATATTTACATTGGGTTGTTGACTAAGCCCATTGTCTAGATTTATAACTACATTTAGAAATTAAACTAAAAGCACAGAAATGATTGAAAGCCAAAAGTTTAAATGCCACAGAATGTCTTGTCAAAGGAACACTCATTATCAGTTTTTCCTGTATATTTTGCATACCACTGAAATTTGAGGTTGGTAATGTGATAAATATTACTGTTCAAGAAATATGAACCACTCTTAAACTGCACTTAGTACCGCCATAATTAAGGCAATTCTTTTTGTTCAACTTAGAACTCGATGTCTTGCTTTGTGCTTGGTAACGTTATCCCTCCCACCCTATTGCCTTTTGCCTTTACACATGCACATGACCTTTCATAGGAAATCTGCTCCCATTTAATTCGCCAGTGTTGCACTTAATCAGCTTTAAGAAAATAAAAATTCAGGTAACTAAATCCGCCGGATTCCTTGCCCATCATTTAAAGAAAAAGACCAGTCTAAGACTTTAATAATAGCACAACTTATATTATGGATTAATGTCCAAGATGCAAATTGAAATTGCAACGCAGGCATAATGGATAGATTGAAACACCAATATGCTATGTTGATGCACTACCACACACATTTAATGAAAGTTTCCCCAGTAAAAGTATGACTTAAAAGCCAAAGAATAGTGTGTGATAGTATTACATAAAGGTAGAGATCAAGGAGACCTAATTACACATTGACATCATGTTTGGATAGATGACTGGTATCCATCTGAAAAAGATAATAGGTTGGTAGTCTTGCATGCCTGTGTTAAGTAAGGTTCAATCTTTGAAAGAAATATGAAGGGTTCTTATACTTTGGTGATGAAATGTATTAAAGTTGTAACGGATTAATCCCCTAATGCAGTTACATTATAAATTCCATACAAGATCATTTATTATTTATAAATTATTAACCATGATTGACCTCCTGATTTAGAAGGGCTACAGTGTCCAATTATTTGCGATTCCACACAGACATGCCACATTTTAGCCAGAAATGAATCCAAATTACAGCAGCCTGCTATAATTCCAAATAGCATTTTATTTTTAACCCATGCTGAAATAAAAGTTTGCCAATTAGAAATCAAATTGTAGACAAACATGCAGAAAATTTAGTGTATCTTTGTTAAAAGTATAAATATACTAAACTATAATTCTGTATATGGGCAGCTTCAGGAATTTTGAGACTGGCTAAAACAGAAAGTACTGACCTACACTCCTTTAAATTAAACTATAAATAGCTTTGATAATCGAGCAGTTACCAAAGAGAAAACAATGCATTTTATCCCTTTTTGAGTTTTAAGTGCAACTCCATAACTGAATGACCCCTCATAAAAAAATTCATAACCTTACTTTGTTAGCATCTCAGTTTAGTTTGAAATTGGTTAAGTTTCCAGAATTGAAAACTTGTATGTTTTAGCACTAGATATTTGATATAGCAGATGGAGGTTCAGGAAAATAGTGTGTTTGTCACTATCAAACCATTATGCCTTTTTCAATACTGTTTGCACCCAGTGAAATTCCATATCATGTTCAAATTCATGTTTGCACATTTGTATATAGGTGATGCATATTTTTATATGTGTAGTACATTTATTGACGAGCTTTGTAAATATTGGCAGTGTTGTAGTTACTAATGACATGTATCAGCAATTTTGCATTATTGCTGTTTCAATAAAATGTTATTGTCCTGTGACTTGCTATGCAGTTTATTAAAGAGGCCATGGTAAAATTCAGAAATGTTTGAAACAGAAATCTCATGCTATTCCTGCGGCACTAATTACTATTTTATATTCAGGTATGTAACAAACTGGCTCTGTGTGCATCTGAAAATATAGCCCAAGGGCAAAATGATAGGGCCACTTGTGATCTGAACTCTATATTATCTTTCCCATACACTCATACAGTATAAATAGGATAACAAAAAAATCGTAGTGAGGATGGATCCAAATTGCTATTTTTTTTAAATTGGGAACAAACAATTGACATTTCTATTGATATATTGAACAATTGATATTTCTAGGGTTTCGTATCTTAAAATTTCTCAGTGAACAAACACAGCTTCATCAGCCCATGTTGGTGTCACTTCCTGGTTGGCCTTTCACCCTGCCTGGACAAACACTCAAATTGAACTATTTCAAATTTTCTCCGTGAAATCAGACATGGGTAGTGAATTGTGAAGTTTGTAAAATTGAGCTTCCCAACCTGAAAAGCCAATACACTGGGAGGTGAGGTGGGTACTTGGTGGAAGTAGTGCCTGCATTTTAGTGTTTTTAGTGATGTGTTGGAGGGGCCTCAGCATTTTATTTGGACATTCTTTTGGCTTTTATCTTAAATTCACCTGTGTATCTTTACAGTTCAATACGGATGACTTATGGCTCATCGAATTTGACATTCATAAGACACAGGAACACATCTAGGCCATTCTGCCCATCAAGTGTGCTGCACCATTAAATCATGGCTGATCCATTTCTCTCTCAACCCCATTTTCTTGGCTTCTCCCTGTAACCTTTCACGCTCTGACCAATCAAGAATCTATCAACAGCTGCCTTAAAAACACCCAATGACCTGACCTCCGCAGCCACCTGTGGCAAAGAATTCCAAAGATTCATTGCACTCATCTCTGTTCTTAATCCCTGTTTTCTAAAGTTGTGCCCTTTGGGTCTAGACTCCCCTATAATAGGAAACATTCACTCCATCTAGAGGCCTTTCAACATTCAATAAGTTTGAGTGAGATTTCCCCCCTCATTCTTCATTCTAGTGAGTACAGGCCCAGAGACCTCAAACGTTCCTCATATGATCAATCTTTCATTCCTGGAATAATTTTTGTGAACCTTCTCTGTAGTCTCTCCACGTCAGCATATATTTTCTTAGATAAGAGGGCCAAAACTGCTCAAGTGGGGCCTCACCAGTCCCTTTAAAGCCTCAGCATTACATCCTTGTTTTCATATTCTAGCCTTCCTCAGACTGACTCAACCTGCAAGTTAACCTTTAGGGAATGTTGCATGAGGACTCCCACTTCCTTTTTGCACCTTGGATGTTTTAAATTTTCTCCATTTAAGAAATGGTCTACACTTCTATTGCTGCTACCAAAGTGCATGACCAGACACTTCTTGAGATTGTATTCCATCTGCCACCACTTTGCCCATTCTCCAAATCTGTCTTAAGTCCTTCAGCAGACTCCCTTCTTCCTTAACACTAACTGCCCCACCTACTTTCATATCATCTGCAAAATTGGCCACAAAGCCATCAATTATGTTATCTAAATCATTGACATACAATGTTAAAAGCGGTCCTAATACCATCCCCTGCAGAACCCCACTAGTCACCAGTTGCCAATCAGAATTCCCATTCCCATTCTTGGCCTCCTGCCAATCAGCTATTGCTCTATCATGCTAGTATCTTCCCAATAATACCATAGGATCTTATCTTGCTAAGCAGCTTCCTATGTGATACCCTTTCAAAGGCCTTCTGCAAACCCAATTATCCACTGATTCTTCTTTAACTGTCCTGTTTATTTCCTCAGAATTCCAACAGATTAGTTGGGCATGATTTTCCATTGAGGAAACCTTGCTGATATTGCCCTGTTTTATCACGTGCCTCCTAGTACCCCAAAACCTCATCCTTATAGACTCCATCTCTTCCTAACCACTGAGGTCAGGCTAACTCTCCAATACTAATTTCCTTTCTTCTGCCCTCTTTGAAGAGGCGAGTGATATTTTCAGTATTCCAGATCTCCAGAACCATGCTGGAATCTACTGATCCTTGAAAGATTAGTGATAATGGCTCCACAATCTCTTCAGCTATCTCTTTCATAACACTGAGGTGTAGCCTATCTGGTCCAGCTTACTTACTTAAGACTTTTCAGCTTCCCAAGCACCATCTCCAGAGTAATAGCAACTTCACTCACTTCTGCCTCCTGCTGCTCTAGAACTTCTGGCATACTGCTAGTGACTTCCACAGTTCATCCATTTCCTTGTCCTCCCATTACTAATGCTCCAGCATCATTTTTCAGTGGTTCAATATCTACTCTCATCTCTCTCTATATCTGAAAAACTTATTTTCTTTCATATTAATGTCGAGCTTACCTTCATATTTCATCTTTTTCTTGTGGTTCCCAGTCCTCTGACTTCCCATTAATATTTTACTCTGTGGTATGCCCTCTCTTATGCTTTTACGTTGACTTCCCTTGTCAGCCATGTTTGCATCACCCTGCCTTTAGAATACTACTACTTTGGGATTCACCTTTTCTGCCTCTTCCAAATTGCTCTCAGAAACTCCAGCCATTCCTGTTCTGCCGTTATCCCTAAGTGTCCCCTTCCGATCAACTTTGACAGCTTCTGTATTGTGCGTCTGTAATTCTATTATGATTATGGGCCATTTTCCTTAAGCTCCCTGATCAAGTCTTGTTCATTACACACCATCTCATAGGGATTCCACACATCTCTCTTGGGATCCATAATCAGCATCAACCTGATTTTCCCAATCTACTTGCATATTAAAATCCCTGCACATCCACTATTGCAACATTCCCCTTTTGACATAAATTTTCTATCTCCCATTGTAATTTGTAGCCCACTTCCTGGCTACTGTTTTTTCCCCATTATGCTCCTGTATGTGTTTGTCCTCTCTGTGCATCACTTTTCATTGCTATCCACTTTGAAATAATGTTATAGTGTCAAATAATAATGTAATTAAAATTTGTAGGGTTCAGATCCCACAATGGATGCTTAAGGGACTATCTCCATGTTCCTCTCCAACCATGCCCAACTACTTTCTTCTACCATCTAACATAGAAACGACATGGTTGATTCAGATACTCACTAATGTGCTAACCAGAAATGAACAATTTTGGTGAATCACACTTTCTGGTCTTGTGGATCAGGGTTTTGCACTCATATAGGAACTATCTAAGTGTGATGAACATTTCTGACTCTACTAAGCTTTCAGGCAGTTATTTATTATTATTTTAAACTGGGGAAAGAGAAATGCCCTTAATTCCCCTGTAATGCTCAACTAAATCTTCCCTTAGGCTTGTATGTCCCAAAGTATCCTGTAGCATTCTTGTAAATCTTAAAATTTGTAATATAAGACCATTGTTCACAAATTTGGTTGTTGGCAGGCAGCTCTGCATGGGCCTGACGGATTTTTACTGCCCTGGATGTTGTAAATGTCATAGCTGGATGTCACAGCACGCATGGATTATATTCATAGCCTACATACTGGAATCTTTGCAGATCTTGCTACATAGGTGCTGATGGCCACAGTGTACATAGAATGGAATTAGCCCATATGATGTATATTCTACACCTCACCCCCATGGAAACTATTTTCAACAGCTATGCTGGCACTCATGAAACTTTTTAAAGACTTTTTAAGGTTTGTGATACTTCCTAGTCTACTGGTTTCTGCAGGCAATTGCTTAAGGGAATCAGTCATGTTACATTTTAAAGAAGCAAAGTGCTATCAATATTTTTTTGATCTAATTAATTACATTTTTTAGATATTTATACATATGTTACAATCTAGGCATTTCTACTTCTGGACAATTTTTGACAAGATTCCATGCTATATGGGAAAAGGAAACCTCCAAAAATATTTTAACCAATAAAAGATTCAGACAGCCAAGTGTCATTTCCATCAGTTGAAAGAAAAACCCCAAGCTGCAAATGTGAAAATTGCCTGTCAAATTAAAATACTGTCTCTTATTTTGATGAAGATATTGAGCAAGATGACAGCAACACTTTGTATCATTTTCCCATTTCAGAAAACAATGCAGTAGTGATATATTTCACATGACAACCTACTTGGACTGTTATTGCATGGGCCAAATTTATATTAAGAGAATTTGCCAGTATCATTGTAAAGCAAGAAGTACATCTACCTCAGATAACCCAATCCCCAAGAGTGGTACATTACCTTAGCAGGTGTGGGCAGAAGGTGCCTTGGTTGTTGATTCAATTATTTCTTCATACAGCTTCACTAGAGGCAAAGTATCTGCATCATCAATGGAATTCATCAGGCTCTATGGGTGCCTCTGATTTCTGCTTGAGCTATCTTTCAGCAGGTTGATGTGAGTAGGTAGTTTAAATGGTCTGGCACATACTAGATGGGATAAAGGGCCTGTTTCTACTGTACTTTTCTATGAAATATTCAACTGCATTAATTGGTTCATAGATGAGTGTCTTTGCAAGGATGTTAGAACCCGAGGTCAGAGACAACTGCACCCTAAACAATATCAAGTTCTTTAAAAAAAACTTGCCATCCCATTCCAGATGATTTAATTCAAATATATTAAATAGTTAACTAAAATTTTGAATATTTCTGTATCTAAATAAGAGATGAACTAATGCCACAGAGAATGGTCTTTACCAAGCCACAGCTGCCTTGCAATTAAGGCTGGCATTTAGGTGCCACATTGGTATTAAATGGGAAAATTTAACAAAAAGGAGGGATACCTGAAACTTAAAAAATGGCATAAAGGTAGAACAGTAAATCTTAATCCCAAAGTTCTTGAACAGTTTGGGTTAAACTAAGAAGTAAAGGTAGGAAACACTGCAGGGAATAGTTATGAAATAATAATTGGTGTTGAACTGAATTTAAAAAATTAAGAATAAAGAAATAAGGATAACACTACAATCCTCGGGGATCTTAATTTTCATAGATATTGTGCAATTCAAATCGACATAAACAGTTCAGAGGAGTAATTTCATAGAATACACAGGAGCCTTTTCTTGGAAAAAAATAGCTTTGAGAATTATCAAAGGACCAAACCAGCCTGTGGAGTTAGTGTTAAATAGTGAACTATGCTCTGGGAAGTGATCCAAATATGATGAAGTTTATAACCACATTAGTTTTAGATGTTAAAATTCAAGATTCTGCTTTCAATGTTAATAAAACAAATTACATAACCAGCCTGCAGAGTTAGATTGGAAATTTTAAAGCTAATTTCCCAATGTTGCTAAAATAAGTAGTATCAGAGTAAACTAACATGAAATAATGAATTATTACAAATATACAAAATGGAACAGATTAATAAAATTAATTAATCCATATTTAAGGTAAGAGATTCTGATGATATATGGTCCTACATATTGTTTTAAGACATGGAAGCAGAGATGGTGGATGTAAAGTTTATTTGGCCATTACCCAATGGTAATATTTTCTAGAATAGTACTCTCAGGAAGTGGAAGACACCAAAACACCACCACCTATTCAAGAGAGAAATCAAAAACAGGGAAACAAATGCTGGTTTGCAAGACGTCAAAGTAGTAGTATTAGGAAGTGGTAACATGCCTATTAGGAAATCATATGTTCAGAAAAGGGAATTTTTTTTGAAAAACAGATTCTTGTTTCCAAGATATAATAGCAAGAGGGAACCAACAGGTCACACAAGACAATTTGAATTTACAGAAAGACATTCAATAAATTTACTAGACAATACATGAATTTGTCTCTTTTAAAAGGAACAGACAAGTTATTTTTGGAATGGCAGAGTGTAACCAGTGAATTACTGTTGGCTTTTTTTTTAAAAAAAAAATTTAGTCAACATCTAAATCTTCAATAAAGGATTAGTTAAAAATCCAAAGTTAGATGGTGAAGTAATGGACAGATATATAAAGGGTCCATTGTAGGCTATGGTCATCTTAAGGAAATGAGACGTACATTGATGAAATAACTTGAAATGATCTACCGAGTGAAAAAAGAAATCAGCACGATTTACAAAATGAGGCAAATGACTGTTATTTAATAATGCTGTTATTCACAGTGATCACAGGATATGGAAATAATGAAGATAACATGAAGTATGTTAGTTTTTTTTATGGAAAAGGAATTGAAGATAAATGTAAAAAAAGTGCACAGTAATTTTAAGGAGCTTTAGCAAGACATCACTTGAAATATAGAATTTTGCTTTTCCCCATCCATTGAGAACGGTGTAAAGACAATTCTGGTGATAAAGAGGAGTCCTCTAGCAAGAATTTGAAGACAATGAGATTACATTATCTGAAATTTATAAGAATATAAGTTAATCATATTGAAACATAAATTCTTAAAATAACTTAATTTAATTCAGTTTCTGTAATATTTAGAATTTGAGCATCATAAAGGCAGAGCCAACAGGAAACAACTTCATTTGGAGGATGATGAATCTCCGGAATTCTTTTTTAGGACACTGAAAATAAAGAGATTTTTTAGATGCTAAAGAAAAGAAATATGGAACATGAATGGAAAATAATTTTGACATAGAAATTCACTTAGGATCTTATAGAATGACAGATTTCACGGGTCCTGTGGCACCCATGCTCCTATCTCATATGATAAAGCAGTTATAAAATTGTATTATTTTTTAGTTAAAATTGAAGAAAGGGAAGTTATTGATGATTGAAGTTGCTAAGAATGCAATCGACTCTTTTAATTGGAAAATAATCAGTACGTAAAACATACAAAGCATTTCAACTTTAAATAAATCCATTATTTATACAATATCTGAATACATAAAATGTACAATTGATGGTAACACAACAGTGTATTGTAGAAGCACACCATTAGCAAAATGTTGTTCATTTCAGTAAGTTATCTATAAGTGATGTAAAGTGATGTAGATTTCAGAAACAGAAAAAACAAAAAGTCTTATGTTAACACAACTAAACAAATCAACAAGACTCACAACAATCCCACAGACCACAGAATTGCAGCCCAGAGTGAAAGCACCAAAACGTATTCTATAAAATATACATGTAGCACAAGCTAAATGCACAGATTATATATCAGAATTTTAAGAAGTCAATTTGTATTCCTGCCACAGAAAATTCAGGTTTGTTGGTTTCATGTAAAATCCAAGGTAGGAAGAACTGGTTATCCAAAAGGACAGTACAGACAAGATCCAAAGTCCTGCAGGAACTTGGAAGGAGAGGAAATTCTAACTGGAAACCAGTCCTCTGATGTATTTGCAAAAATCAGTAAGATATACTTGACAGATGTAACACACCGAACAAAAGGTGAGAGAATGCAATTGACATGTTAGGACACAAGTACACTTGCCACATGTCACTCAGTAACTATAAATGTCTCTTGTAACAAAAATACATTAAAGTGGACAGTTCACAAAAAGTGAATGGACTCAGAATGGTTTAAAAAAAACTCTTTAGATTAAATAGAAACCTGTAGTTCAGTAATAAATTCAAGAAAATAAATCCCATTTCTGCTGATTTTAGTTAAGGCAACAGTATTTGCAGTACTGAGCCCACTTCTTTAAGTCCTGCTGCCTATTGCTTCTTGAATATTCGGTGCTAAACCTGTGCCAAGACTCTGAAAATAGTGCAATGAGCTTTGAGAGCAAACCACCTTGACACAATGGGGTTAACAATGCTGTTCCCTCCAGTAAGATGTTAAGGCAGCCATAGATTTGACTTTATTCAAAAGGTTGGTCTTTGAACTCACTAGTAATTGAGGCAAGCCAATGGGGTCATTATGGTACCTGCAAGTGCAATGGTCAATAATGCACATTCTGTGGCCCCAAAGAGAACCAGTACTAGTGAATATCATCACTCCTCATGTGCCCCAGTAGTACTATCTAAATTGTAACAACTGATTCTAAGCTTAATAAGCTGAAACACATCAATGTGTTTTTTAAATCAACAACCAGATCAATTTATCAGGGAAGGGGCAGGAGGGGGAGGGAGTTAAAATAATCCATGTTTATTAGGTGTACACACAGAAACAGACTTCACAGAGATGAGTCCACACATGAAATGTGTGCTTGTACTGCAAACCTTGGAACCTTGCACCATGTACAAGAGTACAGTGCTAACACACTACCAGCTAGACATACTGAAAGAGCACAGTGCTTCTTCAACTGACAAGAGTCTAGCACTTTGAATATAGCAACGCTTCTCCAATCATCGATCAGTAAACTGGTAAATGGTTAATACTGACTCATTTTATATTATTTTCACTGCAACAAGCAGCATTACACACAGCAGTCTCTTACTCATTCAATTTGCAGAAGTGAGCTCTGGCACTATTCAGTATTTTAAACCAAGGATTCCATAAGCAAAGAAAACTGTGCAATAACGATGTCAGACTACTTCATAATAGTAGTATTCAAAAGGCTGAAACTGATGCTGCTTTAATTAGGGCAACTAGTGAATTACTGCATACTTTTGTGAACAAGCATTTTTAAAAAAGTTATTACCCAATTGCTTAAAAAGTGCCTATAAATTATTACAGCATCTTGGAGCCCTTTTAGCAACAAGGCAATTGAGGGTGATGAGGAGCAGTAATCATGTTCAGTTATTGCTCACTACTCATTATCTGTAATGCGGTAGTCTGTAGAAGTTTGCCCTGACATTTCCGCATTTGTAGCCTCTGGAACTAAATGCAATGTTTCTTCAGCCAGACCCTCTTTTCTTCTTCTTTCCATTTCCCACTCTACAAAAGTGTCAAACAGGCTTGGCCAAGCTTCATCTTCACTGTAGTTTGTTAGATCGGGACCTATCACCTGAATAAAATTTAAGAACATATTCCACGTGTCTCGAGAGATTCCCTTTATTCCAGGCGGGTTCTCAGTTAAGAAGCTCAGCCACTGGTCCAATATGAAAGGTACGTTCTGTGTGAACACCAGTTTCCAGAGGGCAACAGCTATTTCCCTCCGTAGTGATCGCTGGCCTTCCTCAGAGTCTAGTCCAAATTGAAATGTAAACCGATACAAATCTTTGAACTTGTCCTCAACTTTGGCTTCATTCATAAGGCTTGGGAATCTGGCACGGATCCCTTCAATACTGTCTGCATTTAATGCTTTACATCCATCAACAAATTCTTTCCTGTAGGGGCCAGATCAAAAGAAAATAATCAGTTGGAATCACATTAGCAGACACCACACAAAGCAGTGTTTTCAGGATAATCTTTAGATAAGTCAACAATACACTTCTACTATATAAGCAAGCTCCTTGTTTTATACATTACTAAGTAATAAACTGATACAATCACATCAGAAAACCTTACCCAGTAAACACAGATATTTCATCAGCCAAATTCTTGTAATAAAACAATAATGTACAATGAAAGTACGTGTTTAACATTCTGAACACACACCAGCTGATATACAACCAATGACTTTCCAATGGACTCAATTATAAAGCAAGTAAATCTTTTTTGGCAGACACAAGGAAATCTGCAGATGCTGGAAATTCAAGCAACACGCACAAAATGCTGGTGGAACACAGCAGGCCAGGCAGCATCTATAAGGAAAAGCGCTGTCGACATTTCAGGCCAAGACCCTTCGTCAGGACTAACTGAAAGAAAAGATAGTAAGAGATTTGAAAGTAGGAGGGGGAGGGGAAAATGTAAAATGATAGAAGACCGGAGGGGGTGGGGTGAAGCTGAGAGCTGGAAAGGTGATAGGCAAAAGGGATACAGAGCTAGAGAAGGGAAAGGATCATGGGACGGGAAGCCTAGGGAGAAAGAAAGGGGGAGGGGAGTGCCAGAGGGAGATGGAGAACAGGCAGAGTGATGGGCAGAAAGAAAAAAAAGGGGGGGAAGCTAAATATATCAGGGATGGGGTAAGAAGGGGAGGAGGGGCATTAACAGAAGTTAGAGAAGTCAATGTTGATGTCATCAGGTTGGAGGCTACCCAGCCGGTATATAAGGTGATGTTCCCCCAACCTGAATGTGGCTTCATCTTGACAGTAGAAGAAGCAATCCTTGCGGAAAGCAGAAATGGGGGGTGAGAGGGAAAGATGTACTTGGTAGTGGGATCCCGTTGGAGGTGGCGGAAGTTACAAACAATTATACGTTGGACCCGGAGGCTGGTGGGGTGTTCGGTGAGGACAAGGGGAACCCTATCCCAAGTGGGGTGGCGGGCAGATGGGGTGAGGGCAGATGTGCGGGGAATGGGAGAGATGCGTTTGAGAGCAGAGCTGATGGTGGAAGAAGGGAAGCCCTTTGGTTGAAAAAGGAAGACATCTCCTTCATCCTGGAATGAAAAACCTCATCCTGAGAGCAGATGCGGCGGAGACGGAGGAATTGTGAAAAGGGAATAGCATTTTTGCAAGAGACAGGGTGGGAATAGGAATAGTCCAGGTAGCTGTGAGAGTCTGTAGGCTTATGGTAGATATCTGTAGATAAGCCATCTCCAGAGATGGAGACAGAAAGATCAAGAAAGGGGAGGGAGGTGTCAGAAATGGACCAGGTAAATTTGAGGGCAGGGTGAAAGTTGGAGGCAAAGTTAATGAAGTCAACGAGCTCAGCATGCGTGCAGGAGGCAGCGCCAATGCAGTTGTCGACATAGCGAAGGAAAAGAGGGGGACGGATACCCGTATAGGCTTGGAACATGGACTGTTGCACAAAGCCAACAAAAAGGCAGGCATAACTGGGACCCATGCGGGTGCCCATGGCTACACCTTTGGTTTGGAGGAAGTGGGAGGAGCCAAAGGAGAAATTATTGAGAGTAAGAATTAATTCTGCTAGACAGAGGAGAGTGGTGGTAGAGGGAAATTGGTTAGGTCTGGAATCCAAAAAGAAGCAAAGAGCTTTGAGACCTTCCTGGTGGGGGATGGAGGTATATACGGACTGGATGTCCATAGCGTAAAAAAGGCGGTGGGGGCCAGGGAATTTAAAATCACTGAAAAAATTCAAAGTGTGAGAAGTGTCACGAACATAGGTGGGAAGGGATTGAACTAGGTGGGGACAAAACAGTGTCAAGGTATGCAGAAATGAGTTCAATGGGGCAGGAGCAAGCTGAGACAATGGGTCTACCTGGACAGGCAGGTTTGTGCATCTTGAGTAGGAGGTAGAAATGGGAAGTGTGGGGTGTGGGAACTATGAGGTTGGTGGCCGTGGATAGGAGATCCCCAGAGCTGATAAGGTTGGTGATGGTATAGGAGACAGTGGCCTGGTGCTCCTTAGTGGGTAAGAGGAGGTATCAGAGAGTTGGCACTGTGCCTCGGCCAGGCAGAGGTCAGTACGCCAGACAACAACAGCTCCCCCCTTATTAGTGAGTTTTATAGTAAGGTTGGGATTGGTGTGGAGGGAGCAGAGAGCAGAGTGTTCGGAAGGAGTGAGGTTGGGATTGGAACACGGTGTGGTGAAGTCGAGGCGGTTGATGTCCCGTCGGCAATTAGCAATAAAGTGATCCAGAGCGGGGTGCCCATGAAGAGGAGGACAGTTGAAGATGGGAGAAGGGGTCATCTGTGTGGGGTAGGAGAGTCCTTGCCAAAGAAGTAAGCTCCGAGACGGAGCCGGTGGAAAAAGAGTTCAGCATCATGGCGTACGCAGAACTTGCTGAGGTCTGGGCAAAGGGGGACAAAGGTGAGGCCCTTACTGAGGACAGACCGCTCTGCTTCAGAGTTGAAGGTCGGAGGGAATGGTAAAGACATGGCACGGATGAGAGATGGGATCAGAGGGGGGAGGGAGACTGGTGGTGTTGGTGGAGAGGGGAGGGTTGTGGTGAGAGGAAGATGGAGCCTCTGAGGGCCCAGGAGCTGACGATGGGATCTGAGGGAGAAGGGATTGCAGAATGGAGGTGGGGGAAGGGGAGACGGGAGTCACAATCGCAGCATGTGAAGAGCCAGCCTGGAGTTGCAGTCAGTGGTTGTGCAATCGCTTTGAAGCTGTCCATGGTCGTTGGAACACGCATTGATGGTGCTGGAGTCCGGATTTTGAGTATGCCCTGGGTTGCTGGGGCAGCCGAGATAGACAGCCGGGTCAATCCATGGTCGTTGGAACCCGCATTGATGGTGCTAGAGTCCGTGTTGTGAATATGCCCTGTGTAGCTGGGGCAGCCGAGATCGACGGCCGAGCCTGGGGCCGTGATATGAAGACTATGCCTGCTAGTGGTGGAGCCAGCAGGCTCTGCGGTCTGCAGATGGAAGATCTTGCGATCTTTTTTGTATCAATTACAACTCATATAGACTAGTCTATGTTACTTTTTCTCCCCGAGAACTTCTATGGTTTCCACTTTTATGTCAAAATTATCAAAATAAATGATTTGATAAACCATTAAGCATTCCTAACAATAAGGTATTGCGTTTGCATGTTCTCACTGTGATGAGGTGAGTCCCCACACTCCACATCTCTAAGATGTACTGCTGGTAGTTTCACTAGTAATTACAAATTATTCCTGGATAGGTGGGTAGAAGGAAAATCAAGGGGGGAGGAAATCAATGGATGTTTATGAGAGAATAGATTACATGAAAACAGGTGCAAGAATGGAACTGATGGGATTGTTCTGAGAGTAAACAAACTCAATGGGCCAAATGGTCTCTTGCTTACATAATTCAGAAACAACCTTCCAAAGTCCTATTTAGGAACTGCTCCTACAAGTGTAAAATTAAACAGAAACATTAATAAGAAAGAAAAGCCAGGAAATGACAGCCTTAAAATTTAGTGTCAGGAAGTGACTAGTTTATAATTAAGGACAGAGGCTAGACACTGAAAAAGTTTAGCCAATTAGAGGGAGCAAACATGAAATTGTTAACTGTAGATAATTTCTGAATCAGATTGAATCATTGTCAGGGATGACTGAAGTAAGAGACTGTCGTATGGCCCAAGTCTTATATTTGTGAGGACTTTGAGAAGGATAAAGTCACCAATAGATATTAGTTAAACTGAAGATCACAATATTCATTACAAATTAATGATGAGCAGCCAGAATCAAGACAGTAGAGGAACTGGATAAGTGGCTTTCAATCATCCAATGTGAACTTGCTGGTTAACTCCTGTCAGAAATTATTAATTTAGAATTTTAGACAACAGTAGTACCATTCAGTACTTGCTACTTGCAGGTCTAAACAGCCTAAGATTACATGGTACAGACCTGGATTTAAGGAAACTTTGATGAATTATTGAAGAATCTTGTAAGTAACTGAAAAGCTCAAAGTAACCAAGTCTGGTCCCTTAGAGTGGAAAATGTTTTTTTTAAATTATTCATCACCTAAATTTTATTTACTGCTACCACACAAGAATGCTACACGAGATTATGCCAGATAAAACCATATTGGGCATCATTATTTCAAATGTAGTAGCTTCAATTTCTGGTAGCAAGGAATATCCATGTGCAATGGTAGAACCATAAACAGGGAGCAGAGTAAAGAAAGGACATAGCTGAGTTCCTACTGTTCATACTTTTGACTTTATTGTCTAAACTTACCTGTCATTTTTCACAATTATTATTTCTTCCTAAATTCTTATTGTCAAAAAATGTAAAAGTAGATGGAGAATCAAAACACTATTACCTCACATTGCCTTTTCAAATGATCTAGTATTACTCCTTCCGTAGATACTATCGATCATTATAAAGAATAGTCCAGCACAGAAACAGGCCTTTCTGCCTGTGCTTAATATGAAGCCAAATTAAAACAAATATCTTCTGCTTGTAAATGTTTTATCTCCTTCCATCCCCTGCACAATCACCTGTCTATATAAAAACTTCTTAGATGGCTTTTTTGCACCTGTTACACCACAACCCCTGGCAGTCCATTCCAGGCACCTACCGATCTCTATATAACCTTGCCTTGTATATCTCCTTTAAACTTTCCTCCTCTCAATGTCCAAAGCTGAGCTTACCTGAACATAGAAATGAACCACACCCTTCCGACCTGCCTGCACTCAACTTGGTTGGTACCTTCAGAAAATTCATGGAAACAATGCAGTAGGGTGTGGCTTTCCATTTCATGACTGCATATACCCCGGATTTGGAAAAAAGCATGACTGGCATCTGTTTACAAATGCATATCCCACACTGCTTTTCAAATGCTGGATTCAAATATAATAATTCAAATGTTCACAATTTCCCAGATTTAACAGTAAGGGGTTGGGGGAAAGAAACTGGAACCCTATCAATAATATTTTATTCCATTTTCATCCAAACAACTTTACGGCAATGATTCATTATGAAACTTTTAGCAAACACATGACAAATATCCCAAGGCTACAATTCACAAGATTTCAAGTATGAAAAATAAATTACTTTACCATTTGCTTTGGTATCTTTGCTCAGCACCTGTTCAATCTTTTCAGCAGGATGGAATCTTATCGTTACTCTCATTTATAACTGAACCAGTATAATCATCTTGTTATTTGGTAAACTGAGGTAAACATCAAGAAATAATAGCATTTGCTCTCAATATCACCAGTGTTGATACAATTTTAAAATATTTTTGAAATAATTTTCAAATTTTATTCTGAGCTTACCTGGTAAACTTGCACATAGTTGCTGCTTGAAATTTCCACGCTAACAACAATACTATGAACTCAGTAGGATCCACAGAAAGGTCATTACAAAACCACTCCATGCCCTCCTCTAAAATGGCATCCTCATGTGCATCTTTATACTTGCTAAACAATTCTTCAGCTCTCTTTAATGAGAATTCGTCACGATGTGAAAAGGATTCTTCTTTTTTACTGTCTCCAGAGTGAGCAAGTTGGGGCTGGGTTGATTCCAAAACAACATCAGTTTTCTTTGTTCCATTGGCAAGGATATCTCCAGAAGCTTTTGCACACATTGAGTTAATTTCTTCACCAGAGACAGCAGATTTCTTAATGTGGGATTTGCTACCAGATTCTTTATCTCCAGTTTTACTGCCCAGTGAGGAAGGAGGGTTTTTACACTTGGTGACACACTGGCCCATGTTTCTTAACTGCAGATCTAAAGCAGTCCCCTTCCAGTCACGCTCCCTCTCTGCGCCCGTTGCTCCATACACTTCAACTCTCCATCATGAATACTGTTTTAAAAACAAAATCATAACATTTCATTGATAATTTCACTGCTAAACCAATGCAATATTTAATTTATAGAAGTCTCTGAAATAAACTATAAGTTGGATACTATTGTTAAAAAAATATTAAGGTCTAATTACTGGAATTTATCTTTAGACTCAATCCATGACTCCCATACTTAATATTTTGCATTCACAAACAATTCCAAATCATAAATAGTCAATTTTTTAAAAAATTGCTATTTTATAAACAAAGTCTTTCTCAAATAAGAGAAAATCTGCAGATGCTGGAAATCGAAGCAACACACACAAAATGCTGGAGGAACCCAGCACGGCAGGCCAGGCAGCATCCAGGAAAAAAAGCAGTCAACACTTCGGGCTGAAACCTTCAAATCATTCAATTACAACATACATGTCAGCAGACTTTATTCAAATAGTGACTATACCTTTATTGTGAAGTGAAAAAGTGTACGCTTGCTTCATTTTATTCTTTGATAAAATGCCTCTATTTATAAATTGAACAACTTTCTCAACAAGTAATAGAATATCAACTAGTATATTGTTAACTAGCAGTTAGGAATCAGTTAAATGAAAGAGCTAATATGATGGCTATTTTTCTGCTTTCAACATAATGACAATATAAGTTTTCACGTCAATACGACAGAATTTGTGTTAAGTTTCGAACACATTAGGTCAGATACCAAACCAGCTAGGAATTGTGGACACCCAAACATCTTTGCCATGATTTTGCTACCTAACCACCTACACTAATGGTAATTATAGTTGCCAATTAACCTCGTGCCTATGGAATATGAGAGGTAACCAGATCACCTGGGTGAAATCCATAATATGTCAAGGAAAACTTAGATTTGTTCAGATTAATGTAAAAGGACAACAGAGAATGCAGAGATCACAACCCTCCACCACTCCAATTTCCTTTCTCTCCTGCAAAAAAGTATAATCAAATCTCTCTCATCTACTCTAACAAGTGCAAAGAGCTCACAGACTTCTCTGCAAAGATCATTTACTTTTGCATGCAACGATGTTCTGAGTAAATCAGACTAATTAAACACTGGCAAACTGGATAAAATTAAACTCATTCAGAAGGACACTACGAGGAGGATCTTGTACTATATTTTTGGGTGAGGTTTATAAATTGATGGAATGGGGCACAATTGTTTTTGATAACTCTCTCAAATTCCTAAAACAGAATCAGAGAGCTAGAGAATCCTGGTTTATCTCTGGAAAGGAGATGAGAGTAATCTGATTAAAGTAAAACACATGATGCGAGGCAGCCTCAAGAGAAATGAAAAAGCACATCTCTTAGCTACAATGCTGAAGATGTGCTTTGAACTCATTATATCTCTAGCCCAGTACAGTGTACCATGCAATTACTTAGTAATGTGTATTGTTCAGCTATGCCCCAAAAGCACGATTAAATCAATCCACCCAATTACTGTCCCATAAGTCTGCATTCAATCATCACCAAAATGTCAGTGGCAGAATTATTACATGCTACTTACTGACCAAGAATTTTCCCAGTGTTGTTCAGTTTGGATCGGCACAACTTCTTCATAACTTTGTTTCAAATAAATGAGTAGAATTCCAATGCAAACAATCACTCCCTTGAGTTTAAATTAATGCTTGATTTGTTTAGCAACAAGGGACATTTCGTAAACTTTGAAGCTGATAGAAATCAGATGGAGACCTATGTACTTGCTGGAGTTTTACCTAAAACAAAAGGAAGATAATTGCATGTCTAAAGAACAATCATTTCACCCAAGGTAGAGTTCCTCAGGATTGCGATATACAATGAACATTATTAAGCAAATTATCAGATTAGAAATCAGATGTTAGACCACAAGACATCGGAACAGAATTAGGATACTTGGCCCATCAAATTTGCTCCACCATTCAATCATGTCTAGTCTATTTTTTCCCCTCCTCAGCCCCACTCCCCGTCACCATTGATGCCATGTCCATTCAAGAACTTATCAATCTCTGCCCTAAATACACCCAATGACCTGGCCTCCACAGCCACATGTGGTAAAAAATTCCATAAATTCACCATCTGGCTGAAGAAATGTCTCTGTTTTAAATGGTCATCCCTCAATCTTTGAGCTGTGCCCTCTTGTCCTAAACTCCCCCACCATGAGAAACATCTTTTCCACATCTACTCTGTCTTGGCCTTTCAACATTCAAAAAGTCACAATGAGATCTGCCCTCATCCTTCTAAATTCCAGTGAGTGCAGGCCCAGAGCTATCAAATGTTCCTCATACAATAACACTTCCATTTCTGGAAACATCAATATGAACCTTCTCTTAACTCTCTCCAATGCCAGCATACCTTTTCTTAGAAAAACCCAAAACTGTTCACAATACTCAAGGTGAGGTCTCACCAGTGCCTTATAAAGCCTCAGCATCACATCCCTGCTCTTGTATTCTAGACCTCTTGAAATGAATACTAACATTGCATTTGCCTTCCTCACCACAAACTCTACCTGCAAATTAACCTTTAGGGTGTTCTGCACAAGGACTCCCAAGTCCCTTTGCATCTCAAATTTTTGTATTTTCTCCCCACGTGGAAAGTAGTCTGCATAATCATTCCTACTTTCAAAGTATTTCACTTGGCACTTTCCTGCCCATTTTCCTGATCTGTCCGAGTCCTTCTGCAGCCTGTTTCCTCAACACTACCTACCCCTCCACTAATCCTCATATCATCTGCAAACTTGGCAATAACGCCATCTATCTCATCATCAAAATCACTGATATAAAGCATAAAAAGCAATCCCAACACCTACCCCTGCAGAACACCACTAGTCACTGGCAGTCAATGAGAAAAGGATCCTTTTATTGCCACTCGCTGCCTCCTAACAATCAGCCAATGCTCTAACCATGCCAGTAACTTGAAGCACTGCCCCTCTGCACCAGCTTCTTCGTCACGCATTTATCTGCCAAATTATTCTGCCTCTGCTCTCACTGGCATATGGCACAGGTAGCAATTCAGTAATTACTACCCTGAAAGTCTTGCTCCCAGCTTTCTGCCTAGCTCTCTAAATTCTCTCCAATATGTACCAAGACACCTAGCTGCTCTCAGTCCCCCTCTAAAATGCTGTGGACAGGATCCAGACATCCCTGACCCTGGCAAATGGGAGGAAACGTACCAGCCGGCTATCCTGTTCACATTCACAGAGTCTCCTGTCTGTTCCCCTGACTATTGAGTCCCCTATCACTACCACTCCCCTCTTCTCCCTCTTACCCTTCTGCACCATGGACCCATGTTCAGTGCCAGTTACCTGGTGTCAGTGGCATTCACCTGGGAGGTCACCTCCCACAACAGTATCCAAAACAATATACTTATTATTGAGGGGAATGGTCACGGGAGCTCGGCGCTAACTGCCTATTGAAATTTCCACTATTCCACACTGTCACTCAGCTGCTCACCTCCTGCAACTTATGGGTGACTACTTCCCTGTAACTCTGATCAATTATCTCCTCACTCTCCCGTACAAGCCAATGTTCTATGATTGTTCAATGTTTATTTCTCTCCATAGTTCACCAGTAATGAAGCCATCAGTTGTATATCTGAATGACATTCAGTAATAAGTAACAAATTTTATGTCAGATACCTGCTAAACTAAATATTTTCCTTTGACTTTCAACATAATCATATCTGACTGTGTACAGTGGGAAAGTATGGAGTTAATGGCAGGATCCTTAACAGTATTTATAGAGAAATCTTGGGGGTTCATAGCTCTCAGAAAATGGCCTTGCAGGTAGTTAGGATGGTAAAGACGACACTTGGCATGTTTGCCTTCACTGATCAGGTCACTGAGTATAAGATTAAGGAAGTCTTGTTGCAACTATGTACAAAATCTTTGGTTGAGCCACCCACACTTGGGAGTATTGTGTGCAGTTTTGGTTACTGGCTTTGGAAAGGGTACCAAAGATGTTTACTAGGATGCTGCCTGGATTAGAGGATATGAGCTATTAAGGAGAGGTTGGAAGTGGACAAACTTGAGTCACTTTCTCTGGAGTGTTAGAAGCTGAGGAGATACCTGATGTAAGTTTATTACTAGAGGCATAGATAGTGTAGATAGTCTTCTTCCCAGTGTAGAAATGTCACAAATAAGAGGAGGAAACAAGATGTGGGAGACAAGTTTTTTTTTAAAAACAGAGCAAGGTAGATGCCTGGAATACTATTCCAGGGGTAGTGGTGGAAGCAGGTATGATAATAGCATGAAAGGCCTTTAAACAAACATATGAATGCACAAAGATTGCAGGAATATGGATCTTGGCAAGCAAAAGAGATATAGCCTGATTTGACATCACGTTCAAAATAGGCATTGTGCACTGAAGGGTCTGTTCCCATGTTGCAGTGTTCTACGTTCACAGGCAGATAGGACTGCCTTGCTGAGCAACACAGTCAGCATACACCGAGTTGGCCCAACCTGCATAACAATCTCTAATTTTAATGCAATAGGCAACTGTTAGCTTAGACAATTTTCAGTTATAAAGTGCTGATCAAGAATTATAAATCATCAAAATGCCAGATACTAAATAGTACAAGCACTTTACCATTGGCATTGCATTCTAAAGCTTCATAAAAGGAGCTGCTGACCACTTTATTGAACTAACTGTTCAGTACTCAGTTGTTAGGAAATGTGTTCAACATTTTATTAATTTATAAATAGGGCCTGAAACCTTGTGGTTCCTGTATAGCCTATCCACTATGATTTGAGTTACCTTTACTGATAGCACAGAATATCGCTAATACCCTTTGTAAATCACCTTATAAGCAGACATATAAACATGTCATAGGAACCCACACTTGTAGTCACAGAAATAGGTGCAAGAATTATGGATGATCTGTAACATAATCAATTCATGTCAACACAGGTAATGCTGCAAAACAGAGGTGGAAATTATTTTCTTCATTAAGAGAATAACATGTTAAAAGTGATCACATGTTATATCAGTGCATCACTTAAAAAGAACTCAATTAGGTAATGTCCATGACATTCAAATTGGCAACATGTGACTAAGATAAATACATATACTAAATGCATTCATCTGAAGAAATTACAGCTTTAATTGGGTCTGGTTGATATAGTTTTTCTACTTTTTATTCAGTGACTGCCAGTTTTGGCAATAGTATCCTTTGAAAGGGTCCCAATCTCTATTCTCATAATAAAAAGTTATATTTTAAGTTTTAAAATAAGGAGGTGCCCAGTTTTAATATACAGACAGAATCATGACTATTTCAGGATTTTCTTTACAAGCATTTGGACAATTACTTGTGTCATCTCTTCACCATTTATGATTGAACTATTAATAGATGCATGATACTGAGAATCATGAAAACTAGGTGACTTTTCTTGGCACTCTTTTGCTCCACTACAATTCATTTGTCTTAAAATTATTTTCAATGGCATAACAGTACATTTTAAACCTTCATCTTTACACAATATTTCCATAAATTAACACATGCTGTCCAATTTCTAATCATGTGCTGATTTTGCAAAGCAAAATATTAGACTGACTGTGAGAAACAAAGTTTGTATTTTTCCTTTTTGGTGCTCAACACAATTAAGAAACTAAATTAGAGAAGCTCAGATATACACAGGAATGCCACTCGTTGTGCATCACAAACTCATAAACCTCACCTGGGACCTTATACTGCACCTGTAAAAGCAGATCTTCATAACATGTGGTCTGCTTCAACTTACAGAGATTTGCCGGAACAGGGCTCAACTTAAGAAATCTGGAGCTGTTAGCCATTTCCTTGAGTAATATGCTTACCATACGTTGCAAATGTTGGATATTCCCTAATCGCCTCCTAATGCACTCTCTGCTGTCTGCTTATCACTAACTTCTCAATCTTTCCCTTGCTCCAACAGTTTAACTTCAAGCCCCACCAAAAGCCAACCTGAGCACTCCCATCATGTTATTCCAGTAGAAGAACCTACTTCCAATTCCCCTCAATTCCTTAACCAACATTCAGGAGTTATAACACTTCCCAATGATCCTATCCTTTAGGTGCTAAAACCACTGGAGAGAAGTAACAACTCTTCCTTGCAACTTCCCAAAACCATACTCAAAACAGAAGTCATCTTAGTTTCCCGTTGCCTGCTCCACAATGCTCAAGAAATGCTTTTGACAGCGGCAGGACTGTTCAGAAGTGTACACTGCTTTAGACTGCAAGAACAACTGAATTTTGCCATGTTGAGCCTCAACATGATTATGTTGTTTGCCCAAGTACTGTTTCAGCATTAGTGCAATGTATTCAAATAGATGGTGTGAAAGTTATTACTGTAAAGTTAAAGGTGACATCTTATGACAAAGCCTAGAGTTCATTACACCAATAGTCATAGCTGCAGTATTCTGGTGCTTAGATAATTTTTTATTGAGAGCCAACAGCCCTGAGCATCACTTACGTACTACATTAAGTTCCTTCCTGTTAAATTTAGCATCAGCTTCTGATTTCTGTCAAATTAGTTCTTCAAACCAATTAAGAAACTATATTTGGCATTGAAAGAGCCTGGTGAGTTGCCAAAGTTGACATTTGGTATCAGATTTTCGGAACTGTAGCTACTTTCAGAGATGTAGGCCAAATGACAAGGGGAATAGAGGAATCTTTTCATTTGTTATATATCTTATTGTGGCGACACACTTCCCAGCGCACTTGAACCGGCTCACAAATCGGCGCGCGCCGGCATTGAGGCCAGTCCCAAAAAAGGCGCCAAGTCTGCTTCACCAGCAAGGGGAAAAGCCCACGCGCAGGATGGGACTGTGAATACGTGCCCCCTACAGCATTCCCACCCGGGGAGTGCGGGATCAGGAAGGCTTTAAAGCAAGGCCACGAAGTTCGAATAAATCTCTTCTGCAACTGCAGCTCATCCATTACGTGTCGTTATTTCAGCGCGACGTGTAGCACACCGCTTCAATTGGTGACCCCGACGGTGCAAACGATATTTGAGCCAAAGATGAACGACGCCGCATCTGTTCATGCAGTTTCGTTAAAGCTTCTGGACGCTGCGACCTCACCTATGGTTCCAGCAAGCAGAAGCCCAATTCCACATTCGGCAGATAACCTCGGAGGACACTACTACTACGTGGTGAGCTCCCTTGACCAGGAAACAGCAGCCCAGGTTGAGGAATTCATACAGTCTCCCCCGGTGGACTGCAAATACATGGAATTCAAAGCCCTGCTCATAAGGACTTTCGGACTCTCACGGCACGAGCGAGCTGCCCGCGTACTGCACCTGGATGGTTTGGGAGACAGACCGCCATCGGCTTTGATGAACGAGATGCTCTCCCTGGCCGGAGGACAAAGCCCCGCCTCATGCTTGAGCAGGTATTCCTGGAGCAGCTGTCCGAGGGCATACGACTGCTGCTGTCCGACGCGGATTTCAGCGACCCCCGGAAGGTGACAGCCTGGGCGGACTTGCTGTGGAAAGCCAAGAAGGAGAGTGGGGCGTCCGTTGCACAGATCAACAGGCCACGCTCCCAGCAGCAGACCAGACCAGGCCAGGCCCGGCAGCAGAACCCACTAACCCCAGAGGGAGGGGTGAGGAGACCAACGAACAATGGTGCTTCTACCACCAGCGGTGGGGCGCAGAAGTCCGCCGCTGTAGCCCGCCCTGCAAGTTCCCGGGAAACGCCAAGGCCAGCCGCCGCTGATTGCTACGGCGGCTGGCCATCGGGATAGCCTCCTGTATGTATGGGACAAGCGGTCGGGACGCCGCTTTTTGGTCAACACCGGAGCCAAGATCAGCGTCTTACTTCCGACGAGTTACGACACCCGCAACAGGGCACCGGGTCCCACCCTGAGGGCCGCGAACGGCAGCACAGTAAGGACCTACAGCACCCGTACGGTGCAGCTACAGTTCGACTCCAGCCAGTTCACATGGGACTTCACACTGGCCTCCGTAGCCCAACCGCTACTGGGCGTGGATTTTTTGTGGGCTCACAGCCTACTGGTCGACCTGCCAAGGAAGAGACTGGTCCACGCCGAGACCTTTCAAACATTCTCCCTGGGTGAAGCCCAGTTGCCAGCCCCACACCTAGACTCCATCACCCTGTCCAACAATGACTTCACCAGAGTCCTGGCGGATTTCCCATCGTTTCTGGCACCACAGTTCACGGCAGCCATGCCCAGACACGGCGTACAGCACCACATCCCGACACAGGGACCACCCTACGCCTGTGCTTGAAGGCTTCCCCCGGACAAGCTCCGACTGGCGAAGGAGGAGTTCAAGAGGATGGAGGAATTGGGGATCATACGGCGGTCCGACAGCCCATGGGCCTCCCCCCTGCACTTGGTGCCCAAAGCATCCGGGGGCTGGAGACCATGTGGCGATTACCGCAGGCTGAGCGAGGCTACAACACCGGACCACTACCCTGTGCTGCACATACAGGATTTTGCAGCAAACCTGCACGGCACACGGATCTTCTCCAAGGTGGACCTCATCCGGGGATACCATCAAATTCCAATGCATCTGGACAACGTCCTCAGAACGGCACTCATCACCCCTTTCGGCCTTTTCGAGTTCCTTTGTATGCCATTCGGCCTAAAGAATGCCGCACAGACGTTTCAGCGGTTAATGGACACGGTGGGGACACGACCGGGACTTCGCTTTCATCTATTTGGACGACATCCTCATAGCCAGCAGCAGTCGTCAGGAGCATCTGTCCCACCCCTGTCAACTCTACGCCCGACTGAGTGAATACAGCCTGACAACCAACCCGGCCAAATGCCAGTTCAGGCTCGACACCATTGACTTCCTGGGCCACAGGATTACTAAA
The DNA here is from genome assembly GCF_030144855.1 of Hypanus sabinus. Taxonomy (NCBI): domain Eukaryota; kingdom Metazoa; phylum Chordata; class Chondrichthyes; order Myliobatiformes; family Dasyatidae; genus Hypanus; species Hypanus sabinus. Next base: position 24,189,477 of record NC_082714.1, on the reverse strand, counting down.
GACGGGGCAACCCCTCTGCCTGCTAAGGTAGATGCAGTCCGCCATTTCTCCCGACCCAACACAAAGGCCTTCAGGAATTCGTGGGTATGGTAAATTTCTACCACCGTTTCCTCCCTTCAGCTGCCCGAATCATGCGCCCCCTGTTCGCCCTGATGTCGGGTAAGGGCAAGGACATTACCTGGGACGAGGAGTCTGCCGCCGCTTTCATTAACACGAAAGACGCCTTGGTAAACGCCGCGATGCTAGTGCACCTCAGAATGGACGTCCCTACCGCCCTCACAGTGGACGCATCTAACACGGCAGTCGGTGGGGTGCTGGAACAACTCATCAAGGGTCGCTGGCAATCCCTGGCATTTTTCAGCAAACACCTGCAACCACCCGAGCTCAAATACAGTGCTTTCGACCAGGAACTGTTGGCACTATACCTGGCAATCCAGCATTTCAGGTACTTCTTGGAAGGTAGGCCCTTCACCGTGTTCACGGACTACAAACCGCTTACCTTTGCGTTCACGAAGGTGTCCGATCCTTGGTCATCCCGCCAGCAGCGACATCTGTCCTACATCTCTGAATACACGACGGATGTCCGGCATGTCTCGGGAAAGGAAAATGTCGTGGCAGATGCTCTCTCTCGCCATACCATTCAGGCCCTGTCTCAAGGGGTAGACTATGAAGCATTAGTGGAGGCGCAGCAGGCAGACGAGGAGATCCCAAGTTACAGAACCGCAGTCTCTGGTTTGCAGCTCCAGGACCTCCCCGTAGGCCCAGGTGAGAGGACCCTGCTCTGTGACATCACCGCCGGCCAACCCCGCCCCGTCGTCCCAGTAGCCAGGCGGCGGCGCATTTTCGACTCCATTCATAACTTAGCGCACCCCTCCATCGGGACAACCGTCCAGATGGTCTCCAACAGGTTCGTTTGGCACGGACTCCACAAGCAGGTCAGTGAATGGGCCAAAATGTGCATGCACTGCCAAACTGCCAAGGTGCAGCGGCACACCAAAGCTCTGCTGCAGCAGTTCCAACCCACCCACCGGTGTTTCGACCACATTCATGTGGATATCGTGGGCCCCGTTAGTATCGCATGGAGCGCGGCACCTCCTCACTATTGTGGACCGGTTCACAAGATGGCCAGAGGCGGTCCCGCTCACTGACACCACCTCCGAATCTTGCGCCCGGGCACTGATCGCCACCTGGGTATCTCGCTTTGGTGTACCGGCCCATATTACCTCCGACAGAGGCGCCCAGTTCACCTCCAGCCTGTGGTCAGCTATGGCCAACCTTTTGGGGACACAGCTGCACCACACAACTGCTTACCACCCACAGTCGAACGGACTGGTGGAGCGTTTCCACCGTCACCTGAAGTCGGCTCTCATGGCCCGCCTGAGAGGACCTAACTGGGTGGACGAGCTTCCCTGGGTCCTGCTCGGAATCCGCACCACACCCAAAGAAGATCTGCACACCTCGTTGGCCGAGTTGGTGTACAGCACACCCCTGGTCGTCCCAGGGGAGTTCATACCAGCCCCAAGGGGGCAAGAGGAAGAACCCACAGCAGTCCTGGGCAGACTACGCGAGAAGCTCGGTAACCTGGCCCCCATATCCACTTCGCAGCATGGGCAGAACCCAACCTGCTTACCCAAAGACCTGCTAAACTGTAAGTTCGTTTTTGTACGACGGGGCGGACATCAGGCACCGCTACAGCGGCCCTACGAGGGGCCGTTTATGGTGATCAGAAACAACGGGTCCACATTCGTGCTGGACATTGGGGGGAGAGAGGAGGTTTTCACAGTGAACCGACTCAAACCAGCCCATGTGGACGTGGCGCAGCCGGTCAAGATTCAGGCACCAAGGCGCAGAGGCAGACCTCCCAAACAGAGTCCGGCCCAGACTGTGGACATTGGGGGGTGTATCACCGGTTCTTGGGGGGGGGGGGGGTTATGTGGCAACCCACTTCCCAGCGCACTCGAACCGGCTCACAAATCGGCGTGCACCGGCATTGAGGCCAGTCCCAAAAAGGGCTCCAAGTCTGCTTCACCAGCAAGGGGAAAAACCCGCACGCGGGATGGGACTGTGAATACAGCATTCCTGCCCGGGGAGGGCGGGATCAGGAAGGCTTTAAAGCAAGGCCGCGAAGTTCGAATAAATCTCTTTTGCAACTGCAGCTCATCGACTACGTGTCGTTATTTCAGCGCTGCGTGTAGCACACCGCTACACTATTACAAATTTGTGACAAATACAACAGATGCATTTGAAACTGTACCTAATCACTGTACAAAAAGACCAATGCAACATTAAATAATCCAGCAAGTTTCCTTTTTGCCTATATTCCATCCTATGATTTTTTCCATTGTGAAGTATCACATTGTGGTGAAGGCAAACTACAGCTAAGACAGGGAGTTTACATTGTTTGAAGGGTGAGTACACTTACAAGTAAAACACAGATCATCCTGCCCTGCAGATCTTTGGAAATGAGATCCTCTTACTCTTCGTCACTATTATATGAATCTCTTATTCTTTTCCCTTTCCTTCAAATATACTAAGGAACTCATGAATTATTCACAAATGTTTCCTGAGCATGATATGTTGGTACTGAAACGTGGCGACAGTTGCAGGCTGTCTCCAGCATATCCTTAGATTGCGCAATTTCTTAATGCAAACAATTGCATTTCACTCAATGTTGTTTTCACGTACATGTAATAAATACAGGAATCTGAATGCACCCCTGCCCCCTCCATCAATCCCAAATTCTACAAGCTGGGACCTGCCTGATGGGCTTGTCTCTAAATGTTACACTGTGCCCCCCCCCCCACCCCCCAAGCTCAGATACAGCAACCAGCAGAAGGAGCTTAACTCCATTTAATCCAGCTAGCTCAGTAAATTTGGATTCAATTTCATTAGCAACATTAACTGTCTTTGGGGGTTATTTATTAAATGTCTTCATGGTATCCAGAGACTATTTCCCACCTCACCCAGACAGCAGAACTTGGAAATGGAAGATCAAGCCACATTGCAGGATATAACCCAAGATTGAAATACTTTGTAAACCCAAAGAACTAAAAATCTTTGTACCATGAGGGAGGTGGTACAGGAGCCCGAGACCCACACTCAGTGCTTCAAAAACAGCTTCTTCTCCACAATCAGGTTTCTGAACAGTCCATGAGCACTAACTCATTATTCTTTTATTTGTGCATTATTTTTCAAATTTATTCAGATTCATTTATCGTTCACACTTGCATTGAACATACTGTGAAATGCGTCATTTGCTGTAACAACCAACACAACCCAAGGAAATGCTGAGGGACTATCATCTTTGCAAGGCTGCTGAATAACAACAAACTTCATATCAAAATTCTGAGGGCTGTACATGCTCAGTTTATGAATATATCCATGGCTGCAACTGCTCAATCTATGAGCATGAGGGGAATCAATAAATACAAGGACCAGGTGTAAAAGCAGTCATCTTACAGAATGCTCGAGTTGTCTTAGGAGGCTCTATTGCCAAGTCCTATTTTGTCTGCTAGCTAGCTAGCACTACATGTGATCATGTTTGTTCGGCATGATCTATACAATTTAATGTTCTCTCAAATCAATTGAAAATTTTCAAAGCTTTCAATCCGATTATCTTTGACTATAAGCTCGAGTAATTTCCAAAAGTCAAATGCTAGCCTAACTTGCTCAAGTACTTTGCTTTCACACTCACATTTCTAAAATAGCATTATTTGGCAATATAAAAAGTGAGATATTCTCCATCATTTGATCTTGGGAATCTTCATAAATTTTACTGATTCCTAATTCAGGATATCTTCAATTTTCTTTGTAAATTCAGATGCAGAAGAACCTAACAGTTTTATCAGAGGCTGACAAAACCACAGGACAAGGATGAGGGGAAAAGATACAAGAGGGATCTTCTTCAGCCAAAGCATCTGGAATGCACTGTCTTGAGATACAACTGAAGTTGCCTCACTGACAGCATCCATGCATCTAGATATGCATTTGAATCACTCACGCATAAAGAACAGAATCAGAATCAGGTTTAATATGTTGTGAAATCTGTTGTTTTGCTGCAGCAGTACACTGCAATTTACAGTAATAACTATAAACTTCAACAATTAAAAAAATGAGTAATACAAAAAGAGAGGGAAAAAATACTGAGGAAGTGTACATGGGTTCACTGTCCATTCAAAAATCTGATAGCAATGGGGAAGAAGCTGTTGCTGAAACACTGAGTGTGTGTCTTTGGGCTCCTGTACCACCACCTTGATGGTAGCAATGATGTAAGGGCATTTCTGAATGATGGGGGGGGTGGGGGGATCCTTAATGATGGACACCACCTTTTTGAGGAATCATCTTTTGAAGGTGTCCTAGATATTGGGGAGGCTAGTGCTCAGGATAGAGCTGGCCGAGTTTATAACTTACTGCAGCTTTTTCCCCGATTCTGTGCAGTGGCTCCTCCATAATAGACATCAATTCTACTAGTTAGAATGCTCACTGCAGTACATATGTCGAAATTTGCGAGTGTCTTTGGTGACGTACCAATTCTCCTCAAACTCCTAATGAAATATAGCCACTTAGTAATTGCCTTCTTCGTAATTGTTTCAATATGTTGGGTCCAGGATAGCTCCTCAGAGATGCTGACACCCAAGAACCTGAAACTACTCATCCTTTCCACTTCTAGTCCCTTGATGAGGACTAATGTGTTTCTGGAAGCCCACAATCAATTCCTCGATCTTACTGACATTGAGCACAAGGTTATTGCTGTGACACCACTCAACCAGCTGAGCCATTTCACTGCTGTACACCTCATCACCATCTGAAATTCCATCAACAACAGTTGTGTTGTTGGTAAATTTATAGATGGCATTTGAGATTTCCCTAGCCATACAGTCGTGGGTGTAAAGAGAATTGAGAATTGGGCTAAGCATGCTTCCTTGAGATGTGCCAGTGTTGAGTGCCAACGCTGAGGAGATGTTACTTCTGATCCACACAGACTGTGGTCTCCCAGTGAGGAAATCAAGGATCCAATTCCAAAGGCCTAGGATTTGGAGCTTTTAATAAGTAGTGGCGGTATAATCATGTTAAAAGCTGAGCTGTAATCAATAAACAGTAACCTGATTAAGTATTACTATTGTCCATCTGATCAAAGGCTGAGTGGAGAGCCAGTAAGGATGTATCTGCTGTGGACCCATTGTGGCGATGGGCAAATTTCAGCATGTTCAGGTCCTTGCTTAGGCAGGAGTTGACTCTAGCCATGACTAACCTTTCCAAGCACTTCATCACAGTAGATCTGAGTACCACAGGGTAATAGTCATTGAGGCAGATCACCTTGCTCTTCTTGGGTACTCTCCTATTTTGAAGCTGGTGGGAACCTCTGAACACAGCAATGCGAAATTGAAGATATCCTTGAATACTCTCACCAGCTGGTTGGCACAGATTTTCAGAGCCCTACCAGGTACACCATTGGGGCCTGACTCCTTGCGAAGGTTCACCCTCTTGGAAGGATATTCTGACTTAGATCTCTGAACCAGAGATCACAGGGTCACTGGATGCTGCAGGGATTCGCATATATGTAGTTTTATTCTCCTTTTTTAAAAAGGTACATAAAAGGCAATAGCTCATTTGCGAATGAAGCATCACTGCCATTTATGATGTTAGGTTTTGCTTTGTAGGAAGTAATGGCCTGCAAACACTGCCAGGGCTAACATACATCTGATTCTGTCTCTAACCTCAATCAGAACTGCTTTTTGGGCTCTTACAACAGCTTTCCATAGGTCATACCTGGACTTCTTGTATAAGCTCTGGATCACCAGTCTTTTTTTAAAATATATTTTTATTGAAGGAATGACTCAATACAGAATACATAGCCTTGAATGCCACAGATCTAGCCATCAGCAGATGACAAATCTCCTGGTTTATCTATGGCTTTTGATTTGGGTATGTTCTCAAAGGCACATACTCATCTTCACAGGTTTTAATGGAAGTCAATGACAACTGTGGCATATTCATTCAGACTCTTAAATTAATCCCTGAATATTGTACTGTCAAAGTACTCAAATATTGTACTCAAAGTAGTCATGTAAACACTTCACCACCACCTCCACTGATCATATCTTCTTGTGTTGTAGTCTTTAGTTTCTGCCTATACACTGGAAGTAGAAGTACAGCCAGATGATCGGACTTTCCAAAGTGTAGGTGTGGGATGACATGGCAAGTATTCTTGATGATGGTCAAATGTGTTGGCTCCTCTGGTTCCACAGATGAGATGCTGGTGGTAATTGCTCAGAGACTTCAAGCTGGCCTGGTTGAAATATCCCGCAATGACAAGGTGTGCTGTTTCATGCTTACTCATCAGTGCTCAGCAACTCCAGCGCCTGTCTGATGTTGGTCTGAGGTAGAATGTACACCGCTACCAGGACAATGGTCGAAAACTTTCTTGACAGATAAAATGGACGACATTTGACTGCTAGGTGTTCCAGGTTGGGTGAGCAGATTGAGAAAGACCTGTCATGTTTGTGCATCACAAGTTAATCATAAAGCGTACTCTACTTCCTCTGCCTTTAGAGACTGAGCTGTCATGTCTTTGCAGAGAACAGTGAAGCCACTGAGCTGCAGTGCGGCGTCCGAAATAGCAGTTGTGGGCCATATTGCCATGAAACAAAGTGCACAGCAGTCCCTGATTTCCCTCTGGTAAAGCAACCTCCAGAGACTGTACATTCCACAGCAGGATAGTTGAGTGGAAGTCTAAAGCTTCTTCAGTTTAATTGAACTTGTAAACCGTGGCGGCATCTCACTTCCGCTTTTTAAAAAGAGAACTATATTTGTGACCCGAGTCTACTGTCCAAAGTTCACTGATGAAACCTCGTTTCAAAGTACTCGACGAACACCAAGTGCTGGGCAAAGGAATTAATACGGAATAACGCCCATTACTAGTCACTGATAAGTTGGATTGGATAGCCCATTCCGTGCTGTACAGTTCAATGATTCTTATCTATCATTTCCTTAGCTTAATGTACAATATACCATTATTTCTAGGGAGTCACATATTGCCTTCAACTGCTTTTTTTTCCAACTAATTGCATGTAAAATAACATTGAGCTTGTTTCAAACTCCATTTATATAGCTCTATATTTTGTCACTTTGCATCTCTGCCAGTTTATAAGATTTGCTTGTTTTGGCCTTTTAAAATGGTTTATTTTTAAGTTTTTAATGATATTCGTTATTAACTTTTGACAAGGAGAGCCTTAATTCCCATTGAGTCAATTAGATTTGCCCAGTCTACCCTAGACGTCTCTTCATTAAAATAAAACTTGCTCAATTTCATGTCTTCTTAGTAACCATTTCACATTTATCCCTTTTGAATGCTACATTGAACTCAAATTATATTACGATTATTACATAAACATTTAAACACCTGCTGCATTAATCTGATGTACACAAAGAATAGTCCCATGTGATTTTCTGCTGTTGTTATTGTTGAACTTTCAAGGACTTGCGATGTGAACCTGGAAATTCCCAATCCAAATTTTTTAATACCAAGTCAGAGGTTGTAAAGCCTAATGGAAAAGGTCAAAACAAATAGCATTTGTAAAGGAATGAATGTAGTTTTGGAAGCTTTACTAGGTATCATACAATGCTCCAAAAGTTGTGTAAAGGTCAGAGAGGAGGATAGAAGTCCTGAAATATTTTCTCTATACTCCTTAAAACTTCCTGGTGAGCCAAAGATACATGGTATGATTTCCAGAGCTGAAACAAGTTGTAGCTGCATCACAAATAGATGTTAAGCTAGTTCAATAACACATGCTATACAAAGGAAAGTAATGCAGAGCTACATCTGAATTTCATCAACACTTCTATGGAAACCAGAAAAAGGTCTGTGAGTGATAGGACTAATGGTAGGGTACATGTGGGGAAAAGCGAATCACATTTTACTTCTATTGAATTCTACTAATATTTTCCAAACAATTTGACCATTACAGCAAAAGTTAAAATAGTGCAGAATTCAGAAACCTACAGACAAAATGAACTGGAACCATGAATTTTCAAAAATAACGAGTCTCATTTTCCTTATGAATTAAAAAGGTTTACAGTCATCACATCTCAATACCATGACTAGGTTTAGGGTAACAGAATAAATTCCAAAATTAGCTAATTTTTCAGATGCCAAACAGCAAACAAAAAGTGTCAGTGACACATCTCCCTGTTTTTTCCAGTACAATTTCTACAGTACAGTTTATACATCAAGACTGCATCAAGAACTAATGTAACTATTTACTGGACATCTGTGTGGTTTATCTATAACATTCACCTCAAAACACTTCAGTGCCATGAAATCTTTCAAATCCATTAGAAGGCTGAACTAATGACCATCAGCATCCATTCTCAGGGCAACATTCCAAGCAATGTGACTATTTACACTCAGCTAGTTCCATTGGGTGGACACGTCAACAGCATGCCCAACACCAGAATCTCAAAACAGATATGCTATCCTGAGCTCTGCCACACTCAAGAAATTTTCTTTGTTTTGCGCACATTCTCAAACTCATTGAAAATTAAATCCACATCAACTCATGAGAATATGTGACCATTAGCTACTCAATGTTGAGTGGCATCTAGGAAAGCAGAAAGCATCTTTGACAGGAACCAAGCAGAGATAGCTGAAAGAACTCCAAATAAACCATCTGTCCTGTAAAGTAACTCCTGCTTCAATGCAGCAAAGTCTGAGGTTCCCAAGAGGGCCTTATCAGCCACTTGAAAACCCACGAAAATGGAGCAGCAGCAAGTCTTCTCAATCCAAGAGATTGCTTTTAAAAAAGATCTTTGTATATTCATAGACATGCTGTGCACTAAAATAGAAGGAAAACAAAAGCCTTGTGTATTCATTAAACTGGTGAAGAAGTTGTCTATATTTACACTACAGGAAAGAAAATGTAACATTAGTGTTTGCTACAAGAGAATTAAGAGTACAAGATAAAGAACATTTTACTACAATTGCAAGTTATATCCTGTTAACAAAAAGGGCAAATCCAGTCTGGCTAATTATTGCCCGGTCAGTCTACTCACAGACATTAGGAAAGTGCTAGAAGCTGTCATCAACAATGCTAGCAAGCAGTACTTGCACACCAATAAACCATTCATTGACGCCCACTTTGAAATTCACCAGAACTACTTGGACCAAGGCAGTAATGAAGTTGGCAGTCCAAAATGGAGCAAACCACTGAATTCATAGGCAGCACATGAGTATCTGCCCTTTACATCGAGACAGCATTCAACTGAATGTGGTGTCAAGGTACCTGGGCAAAACGTAAATCAATAGGCATTAAAAGGGGAAATTCTCCAGTGGCTGGGGTTAAATCACCTGAAAAGCAAAATAGCAGTGGTTGTCAGGTCAATCATCTCAGCCCCAGAGCATCCAGCAGGGTTCCTCACCACAATGATGTATGCCAAACTTTCCTTGGCTTATTCATCAAGAACTTCCTAGCAAAACACCATGAATATCCTAGGGCCACCACTGACTGGAAATGTAAACGGCACCATCCATATAAATACTTCAGCTACAGGATCAGATCAGAAGTTGGGTCACTCTCAGTGAGCAACTCCCTTCCCACCATTTACCAATTGAGGTACACTGTATATCACTTCAAAATACTCACCCAGAGATGGAAAACCTAGGCCAAGCACCAGTGCCCTAGCCACTTTTATACAGATTTTGTCAAATAAAAGCAACTCCAGTGTTACAGGGAGGGTGGGGATATGTTTCACTTCAGCTCTCTGTACCATGATTTTCGCCATTCAAAGCTGCAATCTCTGCACAAGCTTCAAGAAATGCAAGTTGAAAAGCAAAATGCACTTATCCATTTATTCCCCATGCCACACACACAAATTCCATGACAGCCATTTTTATTCCATTTCTCACGTTTTTAGGTAGTGATCTATGGATTCTACAAAGACAAATTACCATTACCTGATCACCATGATCTGTAAGTTTATTGAAACAAAAACAATGCACTTGTCAATTCCATATGACAAAGGGCAAAAACATTTTACTCAATTGTACACACGAGAAAATCTGCAGATGCTGTAATTCCAAGATGCTGCCTGGCCTGCTGAGTTCCTCCAGCATTTTGTGTGTGTGTTGCTCAATTATACCACGACTTTTCATATATGTTAGCAATTTATCAAGGTTCTGAAAATGATAATTTTGCCTATATTGACAGCATATTTATTTATAGTTGTAATCTCTCAGACTTGTGTGACATGATATAAAATCAGCTTGCTTTGGCAAATAATGAATCAAAAGAAAAAACTACTACAATTTGGTTGCTAAACCAAGCAGTATAGAGTGCATATTTCAAGGGCTTTATTTTATATGTGCGAACTGACCTGTTTTCATTCCAAAGAACTATCAACATTGGCAATAACTAGATCTAAACGACTCTTTAATCAGATTGCTGGCAGGCACAGGTTCAGACATCTTTACCTCCATTGCACCCCACTCACTCATGCCAATCATTCCTAATGTAGCAAATTGAAACTGACAAGAGACCAAATCTGAATGCCAAACTCAACACTCCAACATACCTTTGGGAAACCACAAAGTAACAATAAATCAATCCATCTCTGGCCCAGAATAACACCACTACCTAGGCAATGTTGTTAACAGTGGACCATACAGATTGATATATTATAAGACCATAAGATATAGGAGCAGAATTAGGCCATTTGGCTCATCAAGCATTTCATCATGGCTGATCCATTTCTCTCACCGCCCCAATCTCCTGCCTTCTCTCCGCAACCCTTCAAGCCCTGACTAATCAAAAACCTGTCAATCTCCACCTTAAATATACCCAATGACTTGGCCTCTACAGTCGTCTGTGGCATGAATTCCACAGATTCACCAGTACGTACATTTGCATATGGGTTTGCTCCAGGTGTTCCACTTTCCTCTGGTTAGTAGGTTATTTGGTTATTGTAAATTGTCCTGTAATTAGGCTAGAGTTAAATAATGTTAGGTGGACTGCTGGGCAGTACAGCTCACTGAGCCAGAAGGACCTGCTTTCTATTGAATAAAGCAATACATGATAACTACCACAAACGTTGGAAAATCTGCAGATGCTGAAAATCCAAGCAACACACACAAAATGCTGGAGGAATTCAGCAGGCCAGGCAGCATTTATGAAAGAGTACAGCTGATATTTTGGACTGAGACCCTTCAGCAGGACTGGAGAAAAAAAAACAGTCAGCGTTAGATGGTGGATAGAGGGGAGGGAGAAACACAAAGTGATAACCATCTCCAACAGGATCCCACCACCATGCACATCTTTCCCTCCCCCCAACTTTCTACTTTCCGCAGGAATCACTGCCTATGCAACTCCTTTGTTCATTCGTCCCCCACCACTGATTTTCCTCCTCGCACTTATCCTTGCAAGCGGAACAAGTGCTACACCTGCCCCTACACCTCCTTCCTCACTACCGTTCAGGGTCGTAAACAGTCCTTCCAGATGAGGCAACACTTCACCTGTGAAGCTGTTGGGGGTCATATACTGTATCCAGTGCGGCTTCTTGCTTATGGCGGAGACCCGGCATAACTGGGAGACGTCTTCACCGAGCACCAGAAAAAGTGGGATCTCCCAGAATGGCCTCTACTGTCAGAGTGAGTACATGCAACTGTACATCACAGCTTGGTATGGCAATTGCTTTGACTGAGACAACAAGAAACTACAGTTTGGACACAGCTCAGCACATCATGAAAACCAGCCTCCATCTCCACTTCTCACTGCCAGTAAGATTCAAATCTGCCCTGGACATCCCATCAGACAAAAGTTACAACAGCCTGAAAACATGAACACTAGGCTCAAGGACAGCATCTATCCCTCTGTTGTAAGACTACTGAATGGCCCCTTCTATGATAAGATAGACTCTTATCCTCACAATCTAGCTTATGGCCTTCTGCCTTATTGCCTGCATGGATTGCATTTTTTCTGTACTTACACACTTTATTCTGCATTCTGTTATTGTTTTAAAACTTGTACTATCTCAGTTACTGATGCAATGATTTATATGAATGGCTCGCAAAATAAAGTTCTTTCCACTGATACGATAGTATGTAACTCATGCATGTGACAATAATAAATCAGTAGGTTTTTCCTCAACTCTCATGAAGAGGCCCTAGCCCTGGTCGTTTGTCAAATTACAGTCCTGCTATCCTGAAACTAGCATTTTGAATCTGTAATGCACTCCCACCCTCACAAGTATTTATTGTTTAGGCAAAGAGAATAAAATTGCCCTGTATACTCTATTATTGAAGTACTCTGGAATTCCACTCACACAAGAATTTATGAAAATATGGCATTTTGTCCTTTTTGAGCCTTTTGTAGAATATCGTAACATCACACACATTCTAATTTCAAATACTTGAAATGTCAATCTTTTCTCAACCATATGCATTCATATTCATGTTCAAACATTGATTTAGTAGTTGTATCTATTGTTATAGAACTCTCACATTATAAAAGGCTTCCCCTCCATTCTATTACCACCCATTTTTCCATTTTCTGCTCCAAACTGTCACTCTGGGATGTTAGTATCATGTAACATTGAAAATTTACATTTTGGTCACCATCTGAGATTTTACCAACAAAACCTGTGTTATATGCAAATATACAGATGTTTTTTGAGCTATGCCTAGCCACAAGACAAGGCAGTGTACACAAGTGAGAAAGACTGGCTGGTTAAGAGCTCCCACAGCAACAACCTTGGACTTGGCCTCAGCAAGTCCAAGGAATTGTTTGTGGATTTCAGAAAGTGGAAGTCAGGAAAGCACGTCCCTCTTCAGCAGTATGCTTTTTTTGAATCCAAATAATTTAGTTTGCAAGCAAAATCAGAACAGCAATATTCTGTTCTGACCTGCTCAGTGCAAAGGTACTTTGAAACATGACCTTAGGTATTTATTATCCTATTTGCTAACTCATCATTTTTAGTTTCTTACCATACCTACATGAGAGTGTTCCTTCATGTCACTTTTCAACATTCAATGAAATCTAATTACTGTCCTAACTGAACTAAATCCTGATTTACTTTCTGTTCAAGGTATTCCTTTGGTTTCTATAATTAATAACCGTTCCCCTAGTTTTTTTCCCTTTGTCTCGTCAAGGAGTCTCTTTATAAGATCACCCTATCATGTCTATCCACCATTTGTGGATGAAATGTAAAAGTAGCAAGTTGGCCCTGCAAGATCTTGGACCATGCATGGATGGCCCTTGAGCAACAGCCATCTTTGAAATCATAAGTCACTGCATTTGTAGAATAGCCCCGTTTCACCATGCTGTATGTCCAAGCAAATTGATTTTTGTCTTACAAGAGATCCATTTTCCTTTATCCAGGAAGGAAGCTGTTTAATTACCTTAATGCCCATGCTGACCTTACTTTCAAGTTACACCTGCCATAACTTAAAGGTGGAAAAAGTGTCAAATCTTATCAGAATATTATTAGCCTGAAAATTTCTCCAAATAGTGAATACAGCCAAACTAAGGAGCCATCTGATTCCTTAGGTACACCCAAAGAATGCACACACTTATAAGTATGGGGACACATTACAGACCCAAGATTATTTTTTGGCAATAACTGAAAATGGTTGTCATTTTCATTGAAATTTTAGAACTAGATGCATAAATTTGCTGTCATGCTTTCCTACAATAAAACAGTGACAAGTCTTTGATAACTATTGAGCTGTGAACAGCTGAAGGTTCTGAGAAATATCGTACAAGTGCAAATTTACTTTGCAACATAGCTTAGCAATTGATATAAACTAATTGAACTGATGCAAAAACTGAGCATCAAGCTACATATTATGAGAAAGTCGCAGTGCTAAGTCTGCATCACATGCGTAAATGAACACAAGTACTTCCACTGGACTAGAGGATGGGGTTACATGCTGCAAATGGGTTGAAAGAACATGAATCTCAGTGGATGTACGCCTTTAAGTATATAAATATTTAAGAGTTCTGGAAATAAAAAAATATGAATTTATGGATTAATCAACTTTACACCTTCAATTATTTCTAGATTTATTTTGCAGAATTCAACAGCAAGGGAAACTAATATACTTTTTCCTGGCCCTCAGGAATTTAAGTTGTTCTCCTTTTACTTTTCCCTACAGCCCCAATCCACAGGGACTGACAAAACTTCAAATGGATGGGTAATTTCAATCAGAGATAGAAGATTCTCATGAATAATACTTAGTAGTTGCTTTGAATGATATTCATAATGGTACTTTTGTACTGTATTCAACTTTGCACAATACAATGCCTTCAACTGAGACCTTTATTCTATGTGTGATTGGTACTCCATCACCCACAGCACTACTTCAGTAATGTGAAAACCAACAATTGTTATTCAGTTGTTCAACAACAGATAATGGTTGGCCAAAACATGGTGCGTAAAAAGATTTGCTTAAAATTCCAAAAGAAATAATTTTGATGGAGTGAATATGTTTACTTAACAAACACTATTTTGTTATTTGAATATTAAGTTTCTGTTAAGAGCTAATAAAAATAAATTTATTGTATTTAGAATTGTTCTTAAAAGTCAAAATCTGAAATGTTTCCTATAGAATGACCATCCATATGTCTTGAATATGGCTGAAATTTTTGAAGCCAATTATATCTATATTACAGCCTTGAAATGTTGCAACTCGTCCTCCAGGGTGAGCATTGGTTATCAGTCTATAACAGGCATGGGCAAACTACGGCCCGCAGGCCATATGCGGCCCGTTAAGCTTTTTAATCCGGCCCGCAGAACTTGATGAAATTATATTAATAAACCTTGTTAACGTTTTTTCCCCGCAATTCTGGCGTTTTCCCAATAGATGACGCACTGTATATACATTTGTGGCGACTAATCCGGCCTGCAGAACTTGATAAAATTATATTAATAAACCTTGTTAACGTTTTTTCCCCGCAATTCTGGCGTTTTCCCAATAGATGACGCACTGTATATACATTTGTGACGACCCATTTCCTGGCACATCCGAACCAGCTCACAATTAGCCAGCGTTCCGGCTACGGGAGATAGCCTGCGGGGATTTGCGAGCACAGAGCTTTGGAGCCTCTGCGCAGGTGGGGCAGGTTGAGGGAGGCTTAAAAGTGAGGCTGGGGATTTCGAATAAAGTTTTTTTTCTTCGACTGCAGTTACCGAGTCTATGTCGTAATTTTAGCGCAGCATGTAGCACACTGCTACACACTGACCTTTGTTGAGGTGCAGCGTATTACTCCACATTTGTGCTTTACTCTTTGTTCGGCTCGACCTATTTGTGTGAACAGGCGTTCAGCGTCATGAACATCAACAAAGCCAGCCACAGATCCAAGTTAACTCACCAACACCTCAGATCCATCCTGAGAATCGCCACAACAAAACTAAATCCAGACTTTGATGCGCTGGCTAAAAAGGGAGACCAACAACACTGTTCCCACTGAAATTAAAAATAAGTTTCTTCGTTGTGTTATGTAAAAAATGCATTTGAAAATATTTTTTTCAATAAGCCTTACATGTTACATGTCATTTCTGTTAAGTGATGGACATGAGTAGTGCGCAGGTGCACGTACGTTCTCAAAATAAAAAATGTGCTCCAGATCAAATAACACGCTCCGCATACTGGCTGGTCATTGTTGAGTTTTACCACAAGGGACAATTGAATAAGAAGGAGCAGGACAAGTAGACCTGCATCTCCTACCGTCTTTGAAATAAAGACAGTCAGGAGGAGAGTGATGATGATAATATCTTGAAGGATAACAGAATTTTCAGTGCTTTAAAATAATAACTGTTACTATTAAAAAAGCTGTATTTTATTCATTTAATTTTCAGTGTTTTAAAAGTCATTTCAATAAATAGCTAAATACCATGGGATTTCAAAGACAGATATTTTGTTGTATGCATTTGTTCATTTTCAATTGAAATTAAAGCACATGTTTTCTACATATCCCATGATATTTTATTTTCTCTTACGAGGTGTATTACCAAAACACTCCATCCATCTGCTCCTGGTCCGGCCCCCCCTGTCAAATTTTAGAACCCTTTGTGGCCCACAAGTCAAAAAGTTTGCCCACCCCTGGTCTATAACCTACTGTGTACTGTTATGGCTGATCAGGTTAAATAATTGAAATTGAATGCAAATGTTGCCCAATGATACAAGAAAAATGTTTGAACATCTCAATCAAAGATGTAAACAGATGAAGCTGAACACCAAAACAAAGACGTAGAGATGGCTTATCAGTTTATTGTGACTTCCATGAAAGTCTTATCTCACTATCTGTAAAACAATGACATTCATTCTTTTGGATTAGTATTTTGTTTGCAACTAAATGTACCTCTACTAGTCTCTGATCAAGCATAACACATTGCAAATTACACAGAATTAAAATAACATGAGGAAGTATGGTGTAACGAAACCATTTCAAAGAGATGTCTTTCTAAAGACATGGTGCAG
The DNA here is from genome assembly GCF_030144855.1 of Hypanus sabinus. Taxonomy (NCBI): domain Eukaryota; kingdom Metazoa; phylum Chordata; class Chondrichthyes; order Myliobatiformes; family Dasyatidae; genus Hypanus; species Hypanus sabinus. Next base: position 24,173,006 of record NC_082714.1, on the reverse strand, counting down.
AGATTCAAAGGGAAATTTAACCATGTCTGGAGGCATGGTCTCCAGTGGCAGAGCTGCACCTCCCAGCAACCCTCTATTTAACCCTAGACTGATTATGGGACAATTTACAATTACCAATTCACCTATTAACCAGTAGGTCTTTTGAGTGGGGAAGGAAACCAGAGTATCTGGTTGGAGGAGGCTGCAATCACCAAAATATTCAAGTACACGGATTTTGCAACGGTGAGTTTGTAAGACATCGTGCCAAAATGTAAGAATTCACAAAAGGTTAGTTGCACAATAGGGCAAGCAGATAACTATGCACACATTTGTGTTACTTTCACCCACCAGCCTTTCAGACAATAGACAGTCCGAATGAAAATACATCTTCTTTGATTTGGTGCATGGCTTCAACTACAAGAATTTAAATGAATCCCCTTCATTTTGCAAACTAACATGCCACATCAGCTAGAAATTGTTGAGATTTAATTAGCCAACAAGTTTTGATATTGCTGAATTTATTATTTAAGAGATTTAAACCAGCCAGAAAGACAAGATGTTACATACAATGAGACTGAAGTTTGATTTATAGGCAAAATTAAGTCACTACTACCCTAACTGACTTTAGTAATTTTCTGCTTAAAATATGGTACAGATATAACTGTTACATTTTCCATCTTTGTTCCCACTGGGTTCTTTATACTCATCATTAGATTATGGGAACAGGTATTCCCAGTAGTTTATCAGTGTTCACATAATATTCATTCCTTGCACGTCCTATTATTTCTAAGAAAGCTCTAGTTACAAGCTTGAGCTCTATATTTTCTTGGTATGTATTATCATTTCTATTGTAATTAAATACATCAGTATTAGTCCCTAATCAAACTAAGCATTTATCATAAATTATATGCAGCATTAAAATACATACCAATTACTTTTTACAACTACAAACAGAAGGTCATTCTGAATGCATTGAAAGTAGTTCTTTTCACTGCAGTGCCAGGCACTAGCTACAACATGGATCAGTTACATTCAATTTTTTTTTCATCTGTGAAATATCCTCAATTTACAGAACACATAACAGGAAATGTTTCAGACATCAAATCAGCATTCCAGCAATGAATTGGCAAAAATATAATTAAAAATCAAAAGTCATCAGGACTGGTATTGAGATGAGATCAGTGAAACTGAGTTTGGTCAAGTGACTTTCTTAAAATAAAATAGATTACTTAGCATAGAAGTTTTTGAATATATTAACTGACATTCCTATCTGAGCTCATAAAAGGTGTGGCAGAATGTAAGAGTGATTCACGTCAATTTCTTCCGATCATGGAAGCCTGGAAGCGTTGAAAAGAAACCATCTTCCCTGTCCCCAAAGCCAGATCATTTCTCAAGTGGGAATCAATATTCAAATAAAAGTTGAGACTGGAATAATCCAAAAAAGGGAAAATGCACTAATATGGCTAGTTACACATGTTCTGGTAGTAAAATAATAGTTTAATCCAATTATGCTATAGTCCAAAAACATTCAGGGTATTTTATTGAAATCTGAACTTGCTGCAAAAGTAAAATCATAGAAATTTTTCCACACAAAGTTCTTTAAACTAATGTTTACGTATTAACTTTAAATATCACAGCTTAAATACCCTTAGATATTTAAAATTAATTTGTTGTATCATATAACCTTAACCATGGTTCACAGGTAATTTGGGCTTGCCTCAACATGTTTTCAGTTGGACATTTCAATGCAGTTCGGATAGCAATCCTGCTTTACTATCAATAGTGATTCTTTTAAAACAAGATGTACTATCTTCTAAAGAAGATCAAGGAGGAAGAAAGTGTCCTAGAGATTAAAGCCAATATTTATCCCTCATATGACTCTACAAAAACAGAAAATGTGGTTATTATTACATTGAAGGTACTGTTGAGCACAAATTGAGTGTCACAATCTGTTCAATAATATGCTCACAAAAAGAGCAGAGCATTGTAAAGTTATGAAAACCATTTCAGTTTTGTTTTTAAATGGGAGGAAATCACTTACTGCAATTTCTACAAACATACTGACTTAATAATGCATGAACACAAGCTCCTCAGTTTTAGCTTACTTTAAAAATAAGAATTATTTCATAACAATAGTTTTATTTTTGAAAGTATAATATATGTATCATTGGGAGCAGTTGATAATTTCAGAAGCACAAAACTCTCAGCAGTATAACAGGTGCAGTCAGATAACATTATATTCTCAACAAACAACTCAATTAGTTTCTCTTCCCACACCTTCACGATTAGCAGCTTCTTTTTAGAATTAAATGATCTCATATAGGATGACTGGTTATATCTACAATGGATCACAATCATAAATTAACCTACCAAAAATAAATAATCACCTCCTTAATAAATCATTTTCTTTTCTGGCTTCCCATTTAGAACTTTTCAAAACATTGCAAGATCACAGTTCAAAATCGTTCTGTATCTTTGAACGTTAATTTTATTTAGGAAAGAAATGGCACAGGCTGTCGCTTTTTCAATTCCCATGACATTAGGAAAAACATTAACTCGGGTTCTTACTATAGGACACAATCCAAATTTAAATACCCAGTACTCAGGGGAAAAGTTGTCTGATAGATCTTAAATAAAACTGTTTAACAGCTGGGTTGTTCTTAGAGTTAACTTCAACAGACTTGGATTAAATGTTAGCAACTGTCACCGTTACCACTCTATATAATTTCGGCAAGTATTATATCTGAAAAAGCAAAAAAAAACTTACAATATGACCGCAATCAAGTCGCCATTCTATATAGCGGGAGAATGAACAAAACACAGATGCTGTTGAGTTTTAGCGGTGCTCAGGGTTAGAGTCAGAGATTGTACGCAGTCACTGGAACAACGACAGGCTTCCCTTCGCCCACTTTGGTCGCCCCAGAGAGAGCAAAACCAGCAGTAGGCCTTCTTACGACATCACGGTGATAAACCCGATACTTTTAGAGACATGCCTCTCAAACCGCCATTAACAGATAGGAAAACTACGATTTCAAGAAATGTATGGATGAAAACACCCACCGTTCCGCAGATAATTTAAGGAGACAGAAACTTCCCCTCATCACTTCCTACTGCGCCGGGCACCAGCTTTTCGCCTGCGCATTACCTCATCAAACCTTGTGGTCAGATCAACAGTGACGCAAGACGTAGGCGGCGCTGGTGCTGGGGAAAGGAAAGTGAAAACAGACACCTTGTTTTTCAGCGTACATAACGGACGTGCGCGTACCCGAGTTCGTAACCGCCGCCGTGCGCGGTCCTCGCCCTCCCCCTTCATTTTCGGCGCTAAACGGAGCGTGGAGGGTTGAGTGCGCACGGGAGCGGCGCTCGAGCTGACCCGGTTGCTGGGCGGCAACGCATGCGCTGTTCGCCCCCTCTGCCTGGGTGTGGAGCAGCGCTGTGGGCAGGTGGGTGTCGCTCCGCATCCTTCGCTTCTTAAACGTGGGTTCCTCATGCTGAATATCTTTCCCCACAACCTCCTTTGACACATCAGGCTCCTTGGCAAATAAAACAGGATTATTTGGGAGGTCACTGTCCCAAGAAATCATCTGCAAATGTCTGTTTTCAAAAGGACCTGATACTCTACCTTTACCTCGAAATGCGGTTAAACGTTCAGCGTCTCCTAAGATTTGGTGGCTTTGTTAAAATAATCCAAGTACGCCTCTGTTGGAGGCATATTCTTAAAGGTCAGGAACGTTTTGATAAATGCTCGTTAAAGGGGAAGGTCTCTGCTCTGAGTCACTGGAGATTATTATTATTTCCTGGTATTGATTAGGCGGAACTTTACAAGCTACTGCGGGGAAAATTGCATAATCACGCCCAATGAATTTCGTATGATTGTATACGGTTGTCTCGGGAAACAAATCTTAGCTTAAAATGCGTGTTTCTTTCCAGATGTGACGATAACATTTGAGTTCGGGCTCTGGGGGATATGGCCAAAGTGCAGTAGTGGGTATTCAGTCACCGTATGAGAGAGCTTGCACGTTTTCCTCAAGATAAAACTTTGTGAACTTAAAGGTTAACGGTGGAGGAAGGGTGAAGCAAAGAGAACAGTAGAATACAGAGCTGAACCAGGCCACTTCAATATCAAAGTGGTTATATCTAAATCACTCTTTAACCTCTTTATGTAACCATATAGTTTGTGAGATGCTGTGTGTTCATCCAGATACTTTTAAATGCTGCCTTCTGTGCAGTTCAGCAACTAAGTTCAGGATTCTCACTACCTTCCAAGAAATATTGTAGATCCTCCTTCTAACAACCATATCTTAAATCTCTGCCTCCTGGGTATAATTTCTGTTTTGAAGTCTTCAGCGGTTCACATGAGTATCCAGATTTATGTATTCAATAACATGTGTACAGTATGGAGTAATTCGGTTTATTGTACAGGCAGGGGTTTTTTTGCTGTGATTACATCTACAAAGCCTGTTAATGACAATTTATGCTAATGTATTGAAATGTTTCTGGCCAGTCTATGTATGCCACAGCTCATTTGCCTTTTCTCTAGGCATTATAAAACATTTCAAGTTGATTCACAGAAAGGCACAGCAAACAGCCACTGCCTGTGGTTCCAACAAAACAGATTTGATCCTTCATGCCCTGCCTTTGTGGAGGCTGCAAGTTCTCCCTGTGACTGTGTGATATTCTCCAGGTGTTACAGTTTGTTTGCACCACAAGGGTGTGTGGGTTGAATCAGGATTATTATAACTGACATGTTGTGAAATTTGTTGTTTTGTAGTAGCAATATTATGCAAGACAAAACATACTATGTTACAATTAAAATAAATAATGCAAAAGAAGAATGGACTGTTCTGAAATCTGATGACAGAGGGGAAGATGATGTTCCTTAAACACTGTGTGTCGGTTTTTTCCCCACTCCAACCCCCTTCTCTTGCTGATAGTAGTAATGAGAAAAGGGCGTTCCTGAGTGGTGAGGGCCTTTGATGGTTGTTGCTTTCTTTAGGCATTGCCTTTTGAAGATGTCTTGATAGTGAGGAAACGGGTGCCCTTGATGGACTTGGCTGAATCTATAGCCCTCTGCAGCCTCTTGTGATCTTGTATCTACATTCACACAAAGAGGAATATTGCTGACTTAAAGGTTGTCTGTAGATACTGAAAATTAGCAAACCTTTTTCCCCGATATACATTACATATAATCCTGTTCTTCCATTAACAATTATATTCTGCTTCTATAGAACTAATGACTTAGTTGGTTCATTGCTTCTGCATCATTGGATGACTGACAAATACTAGTGATTCAGATCAGAAAAATAACAGTTGTATAAGTGATAAGCAATAGCTTTCATTGACCTTCATTTACAGCTGGATGTTTCTGAACAGCTGATTTGATCCATTGGCCGTGGAGATGGCTTGGCTCTGCTTGAGGTTGCTTTTGCAGCTTGTCCTTTGCCATAGCTTCACCCAGTTGAAAGCTTGTTTTTAGTTATGCCTGGAGATATTCTCTAATGCACTTCTGGATTACTTGCCCAACTAGTGTTGATTCTCTTTCTTGTTAGTAATGATAGAATGAATGATGTGTTTGGCATCAGATTTCTTCCTTAAAACCCTGGTTGTATCCATCCATGCTCAAATATTTAAAGAAAAAACATAAAAACATGATGTGTGTAATAATCATCAAGGCAAGGTTCATTTATTGTTTTTTTTCCTTTGCCTAGCAAGCTAAATCAGTAAGTGTCTTCCCACCACCTGTATTTTTTTCCTGTTCCACTCTCAAACCCAATTTCTAGCTTTTTCTATTTGATGTTGCCCATTTCATTAGTTTCCTAAAACTGAGCTATTTCTTTACTCCCATCACACAAAACTGGTTATCCCATTTCCAATGATAGCTGACTTTTAAAATGGTTATCTCTCCTCTGCTGATGTCTTGCAACTTCTAGTTTGACAATTTCAACTAATTTCTGCACTGCTGCAGGATTGGACCAAGAGTCAAAAAGCGATATTCTCCATTTATCCCTCTTTATATCACTGCCTTCAACATTTCACTCCCAAAACTCTTTTCCTCTTCATTTTGCTTCAAGGTCTTTGTTATAGAAACATTATAAACATGATAAAAGCATTGCAAGTATTGTTACTCAGGAGTTGGTATTGGCGCCACTTTTTTCACATTGTCTTTCAATGCTGGAATTGATGGCTTTGTGGTCAAGTTTGCACAGGATATGAAGATAGATGAAGGAGCAGAAAATGTTGAGGAAGCAGGGAATCTGCAGAAGGACTTGGACAAATTTGGGGAATGGACAAAGAAGTGACATTAGGTGAAACAGTGTAGAGAAGTCTTTGGTCATGCACTCTGCTATAAGGAATAAAGGTCAAATTTCATAGGTGCAAGGGGACCTAAGGGTTAACTTGCAGGTCAAGTTGGTGGTAAAGAAGGCAAATGCAAAGTTAACATTAATTTCAACAGGACTAGAATAAATAAGCAACGATGTAATGCTGAGGCTTTATAAGGCATTGGCCAGACCATACTTGGAAAATTGTGAACAATTTTGGGCCCCTTTTTATATATAGAAAAAGAATGTGTTGGTATTGGAGAGGGTATAGAGGATGTTCATGAGAATGATCCTGGGAATAAAAGGGTTAGTTTATGAGGAACATTTGATGGCTCTGGGCCTGTACTCTCTGGATTTTAGAAAAATCCAAGAGATCTCATTGAAATCTATCAAACAGTGCAAGGTAGATAAAGTGAATATGGAGAAGATGTTTCCTTTAGTGGGAGGTCTAAGACCAGAGGGCACACCCTCTGAATACAAGGGTGTCCCTTTAGAACAGAGATGAGGAATTTCTTTAGCCAGTGAGCGTTGAATCTGTAGACTTTATTGCCGCAGATGGCAGTGGAGACCAAGTCACTGGATGTATTTAAAGTGGAGGTCAAGAGATTCATGAACATCAAAGGTTATGAGAAGAATGTAGGCAGATGGGGTTTGGAGGGATAATAAATCAGTCATGATTGAATGGCTGAACGTACTTGATGGGCCAAATAGTCTGACTCTGTTCCTTTGTCTTGTGGTCTTATTAAAACGTTCCTTTATTTACTCATCTCTATTTTTTGTTTCTAAGTGTTAGAGGCTGATTTGTTAATGGAAGAAGTTGGACGCAGATTAATAAATCGCAAGATTCAGTGCCTTGGTAATAGAGAGACCTACATTTCTACAAAGCATTCCCAATTAGATAACAGAAATATAATAAAAAGGATGAGGGGAAAACACATCACCTTGTGGACCGAAGGGCCTGTAATGCGCTGTACTATTGTGTTCATATTAATGATTGTAATAATAGATCACTCTTAATTGATCATCCCATATCCTGATATTTCTTGTCAATAGTCACTATAATAAACAGATCAGCATAATTCCTCAGATATAAGCAAAACAGTAATGTTCACTTCTGTGCTTGCTTTATGTATTTTTGAAATAAGTCCTTCTACTCAAATGTTCTATTTTTAAAATAGTTTTACTTTATAAGGATGTACCACTTTAGAAGTGCATGCTGTAGACAATTTGGCCTTTTGCCTTTTTTTTCTTTCCATTCAGTAAGATCATAGCTGATCTTTTACCTCAATATCTCTGCATTAATCCTATATCTCTACATTCTCTTGTTATCCAAAAATCTATCAATCTCAATAATCTCAATCAGCAACTGAGTCTCCACAGCTCTCTTGGGTTGGGATTACAAAGATTCATTACCCTGTGAGTCATTGCTCTGTTCTGAATGGTCAATTCTTTATTTTTAAACTAGAATGCTTTGTTCTAGATATCATTGACAGGGGAACATAATTCCCGTATCAATCTTGTCAAGCCCACAAGAACTTTGTCAACAATCAATGGTATAGTAGCTAAATTTGCTGATGAAGCAAATGTGTAGTGAATTGTAAAGAGGCTATACAACATGTAGGCTACAGAAGAATGCAGAGAGGTTAATTGGGCAAAAGTCAGACAAGTGAAGTATAATGTAAAATTGCCTACTATGGCAGGAAAAATAAAATAATATAAACTAATTGGTGAGAGGTTGCAGAACGCCAAGCTGCAGAGAGATGTGGGTGAACGTATTTGCAGCAAGTAATTAGCAATTATATTTACATAATTAGCACTTGATCAAATTATATTTACATCTTTTTGTATACAATTTTATTTAATATGAATGCAATTAATTGCATTACAGATTTGTCATAACATTGTTCGATGGAGTCATCTACTTTATATGATTACTAGATTGTCAAGAGAAGTAATTCCATTTACTTTAGAGTTTCTGTGAGCACTAGGAAAATTTTCTAAGATGTGGAAATACTGGAGTGTTGTGGCAGAATCCAACAATTTTTTTTTGGAACAGTGACTGAGTCTTAATTACCAGTGTAGAGTGCCCTCCTGTTTCAAAGTATCCACCATTGTCTCTGTACCAAAAAAAGACCAAGGTAACATGCCTGAATGTTACACTCACATCAAATACTTTGAGAGGCTGGTCAAGGACTACACCTGCAGCTTGCTACCACCCAGACTGGACCCCTTACAATTTGCCTACTGACACAACCGAGTGACAGGTGACGCAATAGCCACAACTCTACATACCGTCCTTACACATCTGGAGAAGAAAGATGCTTATGTGAGAATGCTGTCCTTGGACTCCAGTTCAGCATTCAACACCATAATTCCATCTAGACTCGACAGGAAGCTCAGAGACCCCAGCCTTGACCCTGCCTTGTGAGGTTGGATCCTGGACTTCCTGGCAGATTGCCAGCAGATGGTAAGAGTGGGCTGCCTCACCTCCAACCTTCTGACTCTCAACACTGGAGCCCCTCAGGGCTGTGTACTAAGCTCCTCCTTTACTCCCTGTATACCCATGACTGTGTCGCCACCCACAGCTCTAACCTGCTAATTAAATATGCTGAGGACACTACATTGATTGGCCTAATCTCAAACAATAATAAGGTGGCCTGCAGGGAAGAAGTCATCTCTCTGGCACAGTGGTGTCAAGAAAACGACCTCTCCCTCAATGTCACAAAAACAAAGGAGCTGGTTGTGGGCTACAGGAGGAATGGAGACGGGCTAATCCCTATTGACATCAATGGATCTGGGTTTGAGAGGGTAAGCAGCTTCAAGTTCCTTGGTATCCAAATCACTGAGGACCTCACGTGGTCTGTACACACCAGCTATGTGGTGAAAAGGGCACAACAGCATCTCCTTCACCTCAGATGGTTAAGGAAGTTTGGTATAGGCCCCCAAATCCTAAGAACTTCCTACAGAGACAAAATTGAGAGCATCCTGACTGGCTGCCTTACTTCCTGGTACGGAAACTGTACCTCTCTTAATCGGAGGACTCTGCAGAGAGTGGTGCAGACAGCCCAGCATGTGAACTTCCCATGACTCAGGACATTTACGAAGACAGGGGTGAGAAAAGGGCCCAAAGGATCTCTGGGGACCCGAGTCACCCCTAACTACAATCTATTCCAGCTGCTACCATCTGGGAAGCAGTACTGCAGCATAAAAGCTAGGAAAAGGCTCTGGGACAGCTTCTTCCACCAGGTCATCAGACTGATTAACTCATGCCGATCAGAGTGTATTTCTATGTTACATTGACTGTTCTATTTATTATAAATTACTATGATTGCACATTTAGACTGAGATGTAATGTAAAGATTTTTACTCCTTGTATATGTGAAGGATGTAAGAAATAAAGTCAATTCAATTCAATAATTCAGTCCATTTGGATAAAAGTTAGATTGCTCACCAAACTCATTAGCATTTTATCTTAATTGTTGAGACTCAGAGGACATGCCAGATTTCTTTTGTCTCCTTTGGAAGTGGATGTGTGGGTGAACTTTCTTGGCCATGGGGCTAAATGGTTGGACCTGGGCAGGCTATTGGTGCTGTTCACACTTTGGAACCTGAAGCTGTCAACTCACTTGGCCTCAGCACCATAGGATCATGTGTATTAGCCCCTTACTGAAACTAATGATCGGCTCTCTTGTTTTGCTGCCATTGCGAGAAGCATTGTTCGCATGTCACCATGCCACTACACACCCTATTCCCTTGCTGTACTCCAACTCACTATTTGAGATATGACTCACTAAACTGGTATCGTCTGTACACTTACAGAAGGAATTAGAGCAGACCCTGGCCACACAGTTTTGAGTGTTTAGTGAGTAAAGTAAGGGGCTTAGGACGCAGCCTTGTGGGGCACCACTGTGGAGAATAATCATAGTGGAGCCATGATTGACTACCCTTACTGATTGTGGTTTGTTAGGACATCAAAGATACAACTGCAAAGGGAGATGTTGAGTCCTGAGTTTCTGAGTTTGAAGATGAGTTTGCTTGGAATTGTCGTCTTGAAGGCAGCTGTAGTCAATAAACGGTAGTCTGACATAGATGACTTTGCTATCCAGATGTTCCAGAGATAATGGTAGAGCCAGGGAGGTGGCAGGTGATTTGCAGTGGGTTGAATTTGGCTGGGAGGCTAGACTTTGTATGCAGTGACCAGCCTCTCAAAACACTTCAGGATGGTGGAGTGGGAGCTACCAGGCAGTAGTCATTAAGGCATGTTATGAAGAAGTGAAGGGGAATCAAAGTGACTGGTTTTCATCATTGCGAAGGTGTGTCATAGAGTTTTGGAGGTAGTGTGAGTTGCTTGGGATGATTATCTGTAAGGATGGAAATAATGGATGAGCAGTATTTTGTATGCCAAGTTGGAATTGGAGATTATAGTGATTGATAACCCGAAGCAGAAAAACTTCGGATAATCAAAGCCATGGAAGCAATAGATTCAATGGCAAGAGAGCTTACATTTTAATGGAAGCAATTTTGGCAGTTAGTAGTACAGGTGTAGTTGTGCTTCTGTGCAGTGAAATGTGACATGGGTGTTACCATTTCTAGAAATCACGGCCTACAAATAGAGTTGGAGATTGGGAAGCTATGAATCCTGTAGAAAAGCAATATGCACATTCCATTACTGATGAAAATAATTAATTGCGCTAAGCTTCATATATTAAAGGATTGTGCAAAATAAATTATGGGTATTTTGGTAATAATGCCAACTCTCCTGGCATATGAAAATATAGTCGTTGTAGATCAAAGACTCTTGAAATACATTACCAAAAAACACTTTGCCTTGCCTTTTCAAGTTCTAAAATTTCACTTAACAAAATAGTTTCCAGGAGTGCTTCCCTTTAGTAATTCTCAAAAGGCTATACATATTATTTTAATGAGGTAACTAATTAAGAATATTTTTTGAAATTTGAGTGTTGTCTTTTAAATTCTCTTGTAATGGCATTTGGAAATTATTTCATATGTATATTAACTTTTTAAAAATTTTACTGCCTCCCCAAAGCCATGTGCAGAAAGTAAGAAATACATCTGCTCTCTGCTAGTTTTTATGCTGTATGTTAAAGAAGTAACAACAATCCTTCAAGTGTACCCACTATTCAAACTGCAGGTGATCTCAGCTTTTTCTTCTGCAACTCTCACATTTCATCATTCCTTAAGTCTAATATCTTTCATTCCCGCGTTTATATTCTTAGCAACTGAACATCTATACCTCTGGTTTAGAAAATTCTGAAGATTTATAAACCTTTGTATAAATGAAATTTCTGCATCTTGTCCTAACTGACCTCCTTTCTTCTGAAACTATTCATTAGATTTAGACTAGTAGCTGGCAAGGTAAGGTCTATCAGAATTTTACATATTTTAATTAGCCAGCCTTATTTTGACACCAAGAGTGATCCAAGGACCATTGCTGCATGATCTCAAAGCATGCATATCCTTCCTCTCAACAATTACTGCGCGATTCCTTGTTCCACTTCAGATAATGCAGCAGCATTATCTAAATAATGATTATAGATTTTTTTCATTTGAACAGATGACAGCAGCAACCAGAAGTGAAGTGCTTAGTCTTTATCGAAGAATCTTCAGAATAGCAAGAACATGGCAGGCGCTATCAGGTTTATCAGATGACACTCTGAAGGAGAAACAATACATCATTACCGAGGCCAAAACGTTATTTAGAAAAAATAGAAATGTAAGTTACAATGGTTTAATTTGTTACATATTTAATTATTTTAGGGGGAATGTCTGTTTCCTAGGTGTATTTGAACAGGGTGCATTGCTGTTAGTGCATTTTTGATGGTAGGAAGTGGATGAGAGGAAAAAATATTAATCAATTTTATTCTACTTCTAATGTTTGAAAATCTTTATTTAGCCACGGACCCCAAAAGTAGTCACTTAATTAATCATTAGTATAAAGTGTGACTTTTATCTGTAATCTATTAATCTGGGTCAAGGTAAATCATGTTTTAAATACTAAATCTTAAAATGGTTCCCAAACTGTGGCTCAAGAATGTTGTGTATTTCCTGAGTGTTACTTGTAAAATACATCAAGTTAAGGTTGAATACTACCTCGATATGGCAACTGTTGACAAAAATTACTTGGTACATTGTCAGTGAGACATTTTAAAGTTTTACCTTGGAGAGTTATCTGACTAAAACTGAGATACTAATTAAGTAGATTGCATATGTCTTCACATGTTGTCAATGTAAAAGTGAAATAATCGTGTTGGAAATGATAAAAATAGTTACTAAATATTAGTCACCAAAGGTCAAAGCTCAACAAGTATGAATGAAGTGTATTCTCAATTAAGAAAAGTGAGAGGAAAGTTGTAGAGACACTGACCACAGTCTTCCAATTCCCCTGAGACAGAGCGGCATGGCAGTATAGCAGTTAAAGCAATCCGTTACAAAGCCAGCAATCACCATGTGAGGTTCAATTCCTGCTGCTGTGTGTAAGGAGTTTGTACGTTCTCCCCATGACCGTGTGTGGTTCCTCCCACATTCCCAAAGAAAGGGGCGTGGGTTAGGATTAGTGAGTCCATGAGCCTGCTATGTTGGTGCCAGGAACGTAGCAGCACATGTGGACTGACTGCCCCAATTCAGTAAGTTTAGCAGGAGTAGGATGATAGCCTGTCTAATATAAGCTATAATGTCAATGATGATGATAAAGATTTGAAATGTCCAACTATTTTTAATATTTTCTAATTTGCATTCATGTAACAGATGTAATATAGAAAAAAACATTGCATAGGGTGCCACTAGAGCATAATCTTTGAAGAACAAACCAAGTTTACGAAGTTAGCCTTTAAGATCATAAACAACACATAAAAAGCTGCAGAGCTGTTTAGAAGGAAGTTGAAAATAATACACCCCACCTTTGATTGGAATGTTTCTATTTAAATTAAGATAGTATTAGATTACTTTTAATGATTTGATGTAATGTCTTGAATGTGGACACAGATTCACTTGTAACTAAGTATCCAGTTTTGAATTTTTGCGTAAGGACTTGTAATGTTTAAACCAAAGTTACTTACAAATCAAAGATTATTCAAATTGTCTTCCGTACAAGTTATGGTCAAAAATTTTCCTAATCTGAAACTGAGTTTATCATTAAGGTTTAAAATGTGTAGATTTATGGAAGCATAACTTCTTTATCATTTCTCATTACCTATTAATAAAATGCTTTTGCAGTTAACAGATGCAGAAGCAATTAAAAGCTGCATAATGGAATGCCACACAAGGATAGAGATGGGTAAGGAAAATAATGTAAAAGTTATTTAATATTTGAATAGTAAATTCGTAGGATAATGTGCCGTCTAACATTGATCTTTGATTCCTTTCACAGGACTGCATTATAGAATTCCTTATCCACGACCTGTAAGTTATCATCTTTACATTACATCTCTATCCTGAAAGAGGTTTGATAAATAAGTCAATGTGTTGAAGTAAATATGCTGAGTTGGGGTTTTAGCCTTTTGTAAATATCTGCTCCATTGACTCTAGCTACGTACCCAAATTTAATTGCATGACCATCTTGGAAGCTGTGCCTTCACTTGTCAAGGCTCTAGTTTCTGGAATTCTCATTTTGAATCGCTGTGCTATATTTTCTGTGTTCCCTTTTGGTCATGTGTTATTATGTAACACATAATTCTTGGTATCTGTTTAACAATACTGCTATGCTGCCTTAAAGTTGCTGTGTAAATTAAAATTATTTGTAAATCAATATGTAATCCACACAAGCATTTGATTTAAAATAATTTAATGAATGTTTCATATTGCTGAAATTCTGATCATGTTTCATAGTGTAAATTGGGTCTAGAAACTTCAATACTATAATTGATCTTGCATTGAATGACAGGTAATGAAACCATTTCTAGTAATCTTTCATGACTAGAAATTCTTGGTATGATTCATCTTGCACATCTGGTGAGATTTAAGTCAAGCATTTATGAAATGACTCTACAAGCAATGCTGCTTTTGAAGATTTTTAGGAGTTTAGGAGCTTGAACGTATGTTGCAACTAAGGCTAGAACTCCAAATATAGGTTACTTGACTGGTAATGATTTGTTTATGGAGATAGCAACATTTCCAGTGAGAATGAAATGTGAATAATTCATTTGTCAGTCATCCTAAAGGTTTATTTAAGGAGATTAAGAAAATGAGATTACAGGAAGGGAGGGTGATCGAGGAGGGAGGATTAGGAGAGTTTCAAGTCCAGCAAAGACTGTGGGCATTAATATGCTCTTTGACAATGTCTAAGTGCTGTTAGTGTGCCTGGATGTCTGTTTACATTTATCTATATCTAAATGACTCATCAGTCAATACACCTGATTCTCCATGGTCTTAGACCACCTTGCCATTGAATTAAAGACCATGCTTTGTCAGGACTACATGGTAGTTGATGTGCAATAGCGATCCCACATTAAAAGAAGTTGCATATACCTGTTTCTGCAAACTATCAATATAGAGGGAAAAGAATATTGCCATTAACACCCCCCCTCCCGAGTCTTTTAAAGTTGTAGTAATTGCGAGTGACTTTACATTTTCTATTTTTCATACAAAGGGACTGCTCACATTGTAGGAATTTGGGTCAAGAATTCTGCAGCCAACTCTTTCTATTTAGGCTAATCAGAGTGTAATGTGAAAAATTTTAAATATATTTAGAAAAAAATTGCAGTTGGGGTGCACTTTTGTTCACCAATTTAAAATTTTTAATATTAGGAATTGAGAAAACTTTAAAACCAAACCATACTCTACATACCTGAGATTGGGCTTTAATATTAATGTCAGTTCTAAACTGATCGAGATTCTATGGAAGAGCACTGAATTTGCCCTTCAATTTCAAAATGTTTGTTCTTGCATAGTGTATCAGTGAAAATGACATTTTGTAAAGGTATTATTTATGAATTGAAATAACTAAGTGTAGTTTCACCCTGATTTGGATTTAACCTAGTTACATTTATTTACAGATACATTTACCCCCAATGGGACTTGCTGATAAAAAAGGACGCAAGTTTAGAATGCAAGAGAGGCTGAGGAAGCTTGCCAAACCAGTGTACCTACAGTCACATGATGAGATGTAACAGAAACAAGTCAATATTTTATATCATGTAAATGGTTTATTACTTCATTATATATATTTTAATTTTATTGGGTAAATCTATAGGCTGTAGCAATCTTATTTAAATTCGCAAGTAGCCTGTGCAATTACCTCAGAGCAGAATTTTTTTAACTTTGTCATTTGGTATATTGACCAATATTCTCAATGCAAATACATTTTGAAAAATAGAACAACATTCTCTGGTGCTTCATTATGGACTTCTAATCTTCATTTGAGGTTATTCTGATAAATGGAGAGAGAAAATATGTGTTACGCTTCACTCATACATCAACTTCATAAATATGCCAGATTGCTTGGGGAAATAAAACTTTAAAGTGCAGACAACACTACAATGTACGGTTTCCTGGAGGAACTTAGAGGGTTGAGCTCCTCTGCAAATTGTTGCTCCAGATTCCAGCATTACAATCTTATTTATTTACAAGGTGGTTTGTTTCTTCCTTTGGGTCCCTAAGTGTGTTTGAGATGTGAGCATTTATTTCCTCAAATCATGATTGAAAGAATGATGCCGAACTTCCATCTTAATGAGCCCCATGCTGCTCCCACAATTCCTTTTGTTGAGAGTTGCATGGCTTTGATTCGACTGCAATCTAACAATGGTTATGTGCTTAAGCTGAAGGTATCATAATTCTTTGGAAAGGAATTAGAAGTGATGATGTTCCCATGCACTTCTGTCCTAATTTTACACAGTATAGATTGTGGAAGGTGGATGGTTATGAAAATGGTAGGACGAAGTGTTGTAAGTTGTAATGCTGCAGAAAATTCAAATGATTGGCTTATTTCATTATTGAAATACAGAATTTGGTTTGATTTGAAATCTCTGACATTGTAACCTTATTTTTTACCTATGGAGCAATTCAGTAAAATTTGCTGAAACTGGTTGTTTTATGACTACTTGTGATAAATTTCTTTGTAAAGTGTAGCATTTTGCATTTTGATATTGAACTAAATCAGTGGTTCCCAAACCTTTTTGGGTTACTGCCCCTTGGTTCCCAGACCATATCCTCTCCCTTTACAGCCATTACATAAAAATAAATAATTTTGATTTACAATGCACAGTGAAAGAAAATGGGAAACGCAAATTCAAAGCAGTGAAAAATAATTGCAAAAATTATTCAAATCTATTTAAAGCTAGAAATAAAATTATTTCTTTTGATTACAGTAAAAACAATTTCAGGGTGTGTGTTAGTCGTTCAACTATTTACTTCATTGCTTTGTCACCTTTCAATGATATGGATGGGCTTGTCGCAGTGATATTAGCTTTACAACTTAAGGGTGAATATCATTCAGGAATCTCACGTTCAGTAATTTGAAGTCTGTTTCATTACTTTTTTAGAAGTTGGGTAACTGCACTGAAACTACTCCACTAAATATAATGTTGAAAGGCAATAAAGAACATCTTGACCTTTTCCCACAGTGCAGGATGGCATTCAGTGATTTTTTATTTTTTTGCAATCTAAAGTATTGATTTTTTTAAAATCTTGGCCTCAGTTAAGTCATTTTGGAATGAGATCAGTTCTTCCACCATCCCACCTGGTAATTCATTATTACAAGTGTTCAGGAATAAATGTATTACCCAATCTGGAATTTGGTTTGAGAAAGATCCTGAAATCTGTTTGACATGTCTTTATACCAGTCACCCAGGTTGGTTTCAGTATACTTGAAGATCATTATCTGCTATTCATTCTTTCTCTTCCAACACAGAGAGCATCAGAAATTGGAAAAGGATGTGATGGCCAATGTTGCACTTAAATGGACAGAAATGTGGAGACAACTGATTTGACTTTGATAAGATTCACATTTCATTGCAATTGTAGATTGATTTCGTTAAACTTTGTGAATAATTTGGACAAATAAGCAATGTCATTCCTAATATTCTTGAGTTGATTACTCAGTGAAGCATTCAAATCTTCAGAGAATTTTATCACAATTTCAAAAAGTGCATAAAAGTGTTTGAAGTGTTTGACTTCTGTGTACAACAGCAAACATTCAACTGTTCATCATTCTCAATTCAAAGCTCATGAAATGGTTGGGAATTGAGAGCATTGGACTTGATTTTATTGACTAGTGCAATAACAGTATATAATGATTTGTGTAGTTGATTACTTAGGTTTTGTTTGCAATAAGATATTGTCTGTAGATTACAAAGTCGATGGTAAATAATACAGCTTTTTTCAAGAATGTGCACCATCTGTTGCACAAGCAAGAATGTTGCTGAGTGGAATGTCCTTCTTTGAAAAATTGCTGAAAAACCCAAAATATTGACTCCCCCTTCATATTTGTTTCTAGTCCCCTTGCAAATAACAATTCTTGAACCATGTTTTCATCTTTTATTAAAAGAACATAACCATGAAGCAAAGATTAATTTCCTGGCAAAAGTAACTGCTCCAACTGCAAAACAAATTCTGTTATCCTAAATATGTTGCATAATGTGTCTTCCACATTCTCAGACATTTCATCTATTCAGAGTTCTCACTGAGCAGAAAAGCTTTAAGTATTTGGTCTGATGACTTGTGCAAACCCATGCTCAGAACCTCCCTTACTGCTGACAGAATCAGTTCTTCTCCAATTGTATGAGGTTTCCAGACATAACAATAAAATGTATTATGAAACATGCAGGCCACCACTGTTTCGTTGTGAAATGCTGGCAAACATGTTTTGAAGTTGTTTTTGTTTCTGGAAGTTTTCACTAAGTGACTGAAAGTATGCTACATTCTTGTTTGCTTTATTAGAGTGTATTTTCTTCAAATGTTCAAGGAGTCTAGATGGTTTCATTGCCTCATTTGGGGAGGGGTTACTTTTTCACACAACAGACACATTGGCTGCTGTTGATGGCTTGGTGCTGGTATAAATCCATGTTTCAGATACTCCACACCAAATTCTTACACTTTTTCATTTTGTCTACTTCTATCATTTTCATAATGTATTAACAACCATACTCAGTTGCCTATTGTTTAAGACCAACCCCAAGCACTGCAATCAAAAGAGGGGAAAGTTTTGATTTAAACATAGTTCAGGCAAAATCTGCCTGAAGGTATAAGATGATCTCGGTTGGGCCTTGGGCTAGAGAAATGCAGTTAAGACCATCCGAAGGGCAAATTCTTAACTTTACCCCTTTGAAAGTCATACTCTAATTCACAGGAATTGCATCACTGCATGATTAGAATATGGGAATTGTACTAGCTAACACTACTATAGTAGTGAACAGCAATAATATGTATGTGGGCTGGACCTGGAAATAAAACAATTTCTTCAGTCCAGGTTTCTTGTATGCCAAATACAGAAATGGCACATGGCTTTTCAACTACATATAACGCACTTTGAGCAAATTTTTAAGAGAACGGTAGGTTAGCAAGAGAGGAGGTGATTATGTGATCATTTTAATTAATTATGAGGCACTGAGGATAAAATGCTTAAACAATTCATTTCTTAAGTCTGTCTTCCCTCAGCAGCCCACTGTGTTGCTAAGCACCCCCCCCCCCACCTCCTTTATCTTTATTGCTCTCCTTAGAGATTCCTACAACCCCCGGGGGTGATATCACCCACTTTAATAACCATTGAACTAAATGAACAAATAAATTCTCAATCACCACTTTCAGAATATTTTGATTTTAGAACCTAACCTATCATTGATCAAAGACAATTGCTATGAGTGTTTTATGCATTAGAGTGCTTCCAGTCAGAGATCTTTGTCATCTTTATCAACGCACGCAGGTAAAGTGTAGCATTGCGACATTGTAAAAGGTGTATTGCAACTCATTGGCAGTACCTTTTATCTTTGTAGTATGTGTCTGATTTCTGTTGACTGATCCAAAAATGCATTTGCACTGTCACTACTCTCCTGAACAGTACAACACGATATGCCTTGCTACATTTCTAAGATTAGTATATCTTTTGTGGCCAAACTGTTGTTCTTTCTAGGTGTTAATTAGAGTGGGTAAATTAATGTGACTGGCAAAATTTCAACTTTGAAAAATGTTCTGCTTAAGTAAAAATATGGATGGGATAGATAAAAAGGCTGGTACATATTATTGTTGTCTTCCAGCCTGGCTATATATACTTTTAAGTCTATATTTTCCCTATTCTAAACAAATTCTTTGAGTCTGGACCCAGAGTAATATAATCATAACACTTTTCTGAGCTTGTTGAATGGGGGTGGGGAGGTAGTGTCGCAGAAGGATCAGGAACACAAATACTTGCTAATGACTTATGCTAGTGATAGATGCTGAAATAATTCTTAAATTACAGCTAGCCACAAATTGAAAACATTCATTTATCATCCTAACATACTGTGTATGCATTAAAATACTCACTTCCTTTGCACAATGGAAAATAATTGATTAGTCATCACCTGCAAGATGTGTGTCTATTTTGTGAAGAAATTGTATGTCCAGTTTCAGCGAAATATGTTTAAAATTAGCAACAGCTGGTGTGTTTTGAGTTATTCCTTTTTATTTTTTTGTTCACAAGATATTAAATGTTTATTATTGACAGACTCTGCTTCATAAATGGTGTGTGCACAAGTGTTTTTTGATGTGTAATTATTTGTTGCTTCAAAAGAGTAGATATAATCAGTCATGTTTTTGGAGATTTAAGAATTGACAAGTTTAGTCATCCAGTTGACAAAGTGCTGCCACACCACGATTTATCCAGTGTCGTTCTGGTCGATCTGAGGAAAGTTCTATTGAAAGAACGTAATTTGTTGAATGGCCTGTCGTCGATAATGTACCTCTCCGAGCACTGGTTTTATAAACAGGACAGTAATAGATATTTTCATGCAGAAATGTAGCACTGATTCCTGGCTTAAGCCATATAATAGGCATAATATCGAACAAAATTTTGGGAAGTGACTCTCCAATAACCATCTTTTCCCTATCCCAGCGAGCACCTTCCAAAAATAATCCCTTAATATATGCTCCATGATTTGGTTTCTGGTCCAAATTAGTTTCTTCTTTCATTACCTAGAAAACATAGCAAACAACATTTGGTTAAATGTTTTGTCTAGGTTCAAAGAAAATACTTGCATAATACTTTTTAAAATCGGAGCAAGAGGCTGAGAGTGAAGGAGTAAGGAATCTTGGCGAGAAGTCATTTTTTTTTACACTGCTCAGGGAAAACAGGCTACATTGTGCAGGCGTGTGACGTAAAATGCCAAAGGTTTAAAGGGGCAACCACCGTATACAGCGGGCAGTGGAGTGAGAGGGAGCAGAGTGGGATGGCTTTGGCTTAACAGGCTTCAGCATGAACAGGTAGAGGTGAGGGTAGGATCCGGTAAGTTTTGTTTTTGGTTAGAGTAGAGAGAATGCCAGCCAGACAGGATGCTGGAATGCTCCTCTTGCAGGATGTGGGAAGTCAGGGAGACCCCCAGTCTCCCTGATGACAACACCTGCAGGAAGTGCATCCAGCTGCAGCTCCTAACAAACACCCAATTTCCCTCGGGATCAATAAAGTATGTCTGTCTGTAACAAACTGTTAGGGAACTGGAGCAGGAGCTGGATGACCTCTGGATCATTCAGGAGAATGAGGAGTTTATAGATAGTAGCTACAGGGAGGCAGTCACGCCAAAGAAGCAGCACGCAGGTAACTGGGTTACGGGAAGGGGAAAGGGCAGGTAGAGCAGGGCTCCCTGTGGCCATTCCCCTTAACAAGTATACCAGTTTGGATACTGTAAAAGCTGTGGGACAAGCTGTAGCAGCCAGATCTCTAGCACTGAGTCTGGTTCTGCAGTGCAGGGTGGGGGGGTAATGAAGAGGAGAGCAGTAGTGATAGGGGATGATAGTTAGAGGTACAGAGAAGGGGTTCTGTGGTCATGACAAGAGAATCCCAGATGGTTTGTTGCCTCCCGGGTGCCAGGGTCAGTGATGTCTCTGATCGTGTGCACAGCATTCTGAAGTGGGAGGGTGATCAGCCAGATGTCATGGTACACATCAGTACCAATGTCGCAGGAAAAAAGAGTGAGGAGGTCCCGCAGAGTGAGTACAAAGAGCTTGGTAGGAAGTTAGAAAGCAGGACCTCGAGGGTGGTGCCGCGTGCCAGTGAGGGTAAGAATAGAATGGCAGATGAACACATGGCTGAGGAACTGGTGTAGGGGGCAGGGTTTCAGATTTCAGGATTATTGGGACCTCTTCTGGGGTGGGAACTGTACAAGAGAGACAGGTTACACCTAAACTACAGGGGACCGATATCCATGCAGGGAGGTTTGTTAGTACTATTGGGGAGGCTTTAAACTAGATTTGCAGGGGGATGGGAACAAGAGTGACAGAGCAGATTGTGGAGCGGGGTGAAAATAAATGATACTAAAAGTTCATACAAAGTCACAAATAGAAGGTTTGTGTGTGGTGGTAATAATCTGAGGTGAGACTATTTCAATGCGAGGGATATTGTAGGGAATGCAAATGAGCGGAGGGCATGGATTGACACATGTAATTATGACATTATAGCCATTGGTAAAACTTGACTACAGGAGGAGCAGGACTGGCAGCTTAATGTTCCAGGGTTTAGATGTTTCAGACATAATAGAGGCAGAGGGATGAAGGGTGGGGGGTGGCATTGCTATTTAGGGAAAATGTTACAGCAGTGCTCAGGCAGGACAGCTTAGAGGGCTTGTCTACTGAGGCCATATGGGTGGAGCTGAGAAACAGGAAAGGTATGACCACATTAATAGGGCTGTATTATAGACCACCTAATAGTCAGCGAGAACTGGAGGAGCAAATCTACAGGGATATAGCAGACAACTGCAGGAAACAAAGTTGTGATAGTAAGGGATTTTAATTTTCCACATATTGATTGGGACTCCCATACTGTTAAAGGTCTAGATGGGTTTGAGTTTGTAAAATATGTTCAGTAAATTTTTCTAAATCAATATATAGAGGTAGCAACGAGAGAGGATGCTATATTAGATCTCCTATTAGGAAACAAGTTAGGACAGGTGACGGAAGTGTGTGTAGGGGAACACTTTGGTTCCAGTGATCATAACACCATCAGTTTCAACTTGATCATGGATAAAGATAGATCTGGTCCTCGGGTTGAGGTTCTAAAATGGAAAAAGGCCAAATTTGAAGAAATGAGGAAGGATCTAAAAAAATGTGGATTGGGACAGGTTGTTCTCTGGCAAGGATGTGATTGGTAAGTGGGAGGCCTTCAAAGGAGAAATTTTGAGAGCACAGTTTGTATGTTCCTGTCAGGATTAAAGGCAAAGTGAACAAAAATAAGGACCCTTGGTTCTCGATGGATATTGGAACCCTGATAAAGAAAAGAGAGAGATGTATAACATGTATAGGCCACAGGGAGGAAATAAGGTGCTTGAGGAATATAAAAAGTACAAAAAAAACTTAAGAAATCAGGAGGGCAAAAAGGAAGACATGAGATTGCTTTGGCAGTCAAGATGAAGGATAATCCTAACAGCTTCTACAGGTATATTAAGAGCAAAAGGATAGTAAGGGATAAGATTGGTCCTCTTGAAGATCAGAGTGGTCGGCTATGTATGGAACCAAAAGAAATGGGGGATATCTTAAATGGCTTGTTTGCATTTGTATTTACTAAGGAAACTGGCATGGAGTCTATGGAAATAAGGCAAACAGGTTGTGAGGTCATGGAACCTATACAGATTGAAGAGGAGGAGGAGGTGCTTGCTGTCTTGAGGCAAATCAGAGTAGATAAATCCTCAGGACCTGACAGGGTATTCCCTCGGACCTTGAAGGAGACTAGTGTTGAAATTGCAGGGGTCCTGGCAGATATATTTAAAATGTCAGTATTTACGGGTGAGGTGCCAGAGGATTGGAGGATAGCTCATGTTGTTCCATTGTTTCAAAAAGTCTCTAAAAGTAATCTGGGAAATTATAGGCCAGTAAGTTTGACATCAGTAGTAGGTAAATTATTGGAAGGAGTACTAAGAGATAGGATCTACAAGTATTTGGATAGACAGGGACTTATTAGGGAGAGTCAACATGGCTTTGTGCATGGTAGGTCATGTTTAACTAATCTATTAGAGTTTTTCGAGGAGGTTACCAGGAAAGTGGATGAAGGGAAGGGAGTGGATATTGTCTGCATGGACAACATAAGGACTTCGACAAGGTCCTGCATGGGAGGTTAGTTGGGAAGACTCAGTTGCTAGGTATACATGGTGAGGTAGTAAATTAGGTTAGACATTGGCTCAATGGGAGAAGCCAGAGAGTGGAAGTAGAGGATTGCTTCTCTGAGTGGAGGCTTGTGACTAGTGGTGTGCCACAGGAATCAGTGCTGGGTCCATTGTTATTTGTCATCTATATCAATGATCTGGATGATAATGTGCTAAATTGAACCAGCAAATTTGCTGATGATACAAAGATTGGAGGTGTAGTGGACAGTGAAGAAAGTTTTCAAAGCTTGCAGAGGGATTTGGATCAGCTGGAAAAATGGGCTGAAAAATGGCAGATGGAGTTTAATGCAGACAAGTGTGAGGTATTGCACTTTGGAAGGACAAACCAAGGTAGAACATACAAGGTAAATGGTAGGACACTGAGGAGTGCAGTAGAACACAGCGATCTAGGAATACAGATACATAATTCCCTAAAAGTGGCACCTATCTACCTATCACAGGTAGATAGGGTCGTAAAGAGAGCTTTTGGTACATTGGCTTTTATAAATCAAAGTATTGAGTATAAGAGTTGGAATGTTATGGCGAGGTTGTATAAGACTGGTGAGGCCAAATTTGGAGTATTGTGTGCAGTTTTGGTCACCTAATTACAGGAAGGATATTTATAAGGTTGAAAGAGTGCAGAGGTTTACAAGGATGTTGCCGAGACTTGAGAAACTGAGTTACAGAGAAAGGTTGAATGGGTTAGGACTTTATTCCCTGGAGCATAGAAGAATGAGGGGAGATTTGATAGAGGTATATAAAATTATGATGGGTATAGACCGAGTGAATGCAAGCAGGCTTTTTCCACTGGGGCTAGGGGAGAAAAAAAAACCAGAGGACATGGGTTAAGGGTAAAGGGGGAAAAGTTTAAAGGGAACATTGAGGGGAGGGCTTCTTCACACAGACAGTGGTGGGAGTGTGGAATGAGCTGCCAGATGAAGTAGTAAATGCAGGCTCACTTTTAACATTTAAGAAAAACTTGGACAGGTACATGGATGAGAGGGGTATGGAGGGATATGGTCTAGGTGCAGGTCAGTGGGACTAGGCAGAAAAATGGTTCAGCACAGCCAAAAAGGGCCGAAGGGCCTGTTTCTGTGCTGTAATGTTCTATGGTTCTAATAATGAGAATAGAACATAGTTACGAAATTTATTTAAAACAATGTTTAGGTTAAATCAATATTAAGTATAAACCAAGTAATACGCGTACTTCTCACTTCCCAATAGTGGATCTGCGGTTGAGAGGGTAAACAGCTTCAAATTCCTCGTCACCACATCACTAAGGACCTCACGTGGTCTGTACTCTCCAGCTGCATGGTGAAAAAGGCACCTCTTTCACCTCAGATGGTTGAGGAAGTTTGGTATGGGCCCCCAAATCTAAGAACTTTCTACAGGGGCACAATTGAGAGCATCTTAACTGGCTGCCTTACTGCCTGGTATGGGAACTGTACCTCCCTCAATCGCAGCATTCTGCAGAGAGGTGCGGAAAGCCCAGTGCATCTGTAGTTGTGAACTTCCCATGATTCAGGACATTTATAAAGACAGGTGTGTAAAAAGGATCATTAGGGACCCAAGTCATTCCAGCTGCTACCATCCGGGAATGGTACCGCAGCATAAAAGCCAGGACCAACAAGCTCCAGGACAGCCTCTTCCACCAGGCCATCAGACTGATGAGCTCACGCTGATTTGAGTGTACTCTATATTTCATTGACTGTTCCATTTATTATAAATTACTATGATTACACGTGGCACATTTAGATGGGGACATAACAAAAAAAATTTTACTCCACGTATGTAAGAAATAACATTAATTTAATTCAATCCTCCCCACATTCACAGTTTTACGAGCCTCATTTGTCTTCTTTAGTTGAAATGTTAATTCTATTTATCTTTCCATTGATGCAGCCTGACTGGCTATGTACAAACGTCTGCAGTTTCTTTTATTTTCAGTGTAACACTAAACCCTCACTTAAACCAGATTACAGGCCTAACATCAAACACAATGTGTTGCTGTTCTGTAGAAATCAGTTATTTTCGATTAGTTAAACGTTTTCAACTGCCTTTAAAAGTGCTAATGAAGAGGATTGATGAGAGCAGCTCAGTGAATATTATCAGTATCAAATTATTAAAGGTCCAGCGTGGTAGTTTATTCAGGAAAATTAAGTTTCATGGGCTCCAGGGAGAAATAACCAATTGGCTTGATGGTAGGAAGTAAACAATGATGGTGGAAGATTGTTTTTATGGACTGGAGGCCTCTGACTAACAGTGTGCCACAGGGATCAATGCTGAACTCATTATCATTGATCATTTATATAAACAATTTGGATGAAAATATATAAAGCACAGTTGGGAAGTTTGGAGATGATATTGCAGATAATGAAGAAGGTTATCAAAAATTACCAGCATATCTTGATCAGCTAGGTAAGTGGGCTGAGGAAAGGCAAATGGTGTTAGACTGGGGGAAGTCAAACCAGCATAGGACTTTTAATAGTGAACAGCAGGGGTCGGGGATTGTGTTGTAGGACAGATGAACCTAGCAGAACAAGTATGTGGTTCCACAAGGTTAGTGTCACAAGTAGAGTGGTTAAGCTGGCCTTCATTGAGCAGGGTAATGAACATAATAAGTTGGGATAGTGGAGTTGTAAAACAGTGGTGAGACTGCATCTGGAGTAATGTGTACACTTTTGGTTCCTCTGTTATAAGAAAGAGTATAAAGAAGATTTGTGAAAATACTGCCAAGACTCGGGCTTGAGGTATAGGGAGAGGTTCAGCAGGCTAAGAGACTGAGGGCTGACATTTAGAGGTGTAGAAAATCATGAGGGACAGAGACACCAAGAAAGCACACAGGGTAAGGGAATCAAAAATGAGAGGGCAAACATGAGGAAATCTGCAGATGCTGGAAATTCAAGCAACACACACAAAATGATGGTGGAACGCAGCAGGCCAGGCAGCATCTATAGGAAGAAGCACTGTTGATATTTTGGGCCGAGACCCTTCATCAGGACTAACTGAAAGGAAAGATAGTAAGAGATTTGGAAGTAGGAGGGGGAGGGGAAAATCCCAAATGACAGGAGAAGACGGGAGGGGGTGGGATAAAGCTAAGAGCTGGAAAGGTGATTGGCAAAACGGATACAGAGCTGGAGAAGGGAAAGGATCATGGGACGGGAGGCCTAGGGAGAAAGAAAGGCAGAGGAGAGCACCAGAGGGAGATGGAGAACAGGCAAAGAGTGATGAGCAGAGAGAGAGAAAAAAAAGAGGGGGGGAAATAAATAAACAAACGACAGGGTAAGAAGGGGAGGAGGGGCATTAACAGAAGTTAGAGAAGTCAATATTCATGCCATCAGGTTGGAGGCTACCCAGACGGAATATAAGGTGTTGTTCCCCCAACCTGAGTGTGGCTTCATCTTGACAGTAGAGGAGGCCGTGGATAGACATATCAGAATGGGAATGGGACATGGAATTAAAATATGTGGCCACTGGGAGATCCTGCTTTCTCTGGCGGACAGAGCATAGGTGTTCAGTGAAATGAAGTCTCTCAGTCTGTGTCGGGTCTCACCAATATATGAAAGGCCACACCGGGAGCACCGGACGCAGTATACCACACCAGCCGACTCATAGGTGAAGTGTTGCCTCACCTGGAAGGACTGTCTGGGGCCCTGAATGGTGGTGAGGGAGGAAGTGTAAGGGCAGGTGTAGCACTTGTTCCACTTATCTCTCCCATTTCATGCAAATCTGCTCTCACCCCATCCGGCCATCACCCCACTCGGGATAGGGTTCCCCTTGACCTCACTTACCACCCCACCAGCCTCAGGGTCCAACGTATAATTCTCCATAACTTCTGCCACCTCCAACGGAATCCCACTACCAAGCACATCTTTCCCTCCACCCCTCTTTTTGCTTTCTGCAGGGATTGCTCCCTATGCGACTCCCTTGTCCATTCGTACCCCCATCCCTTCCCACCGATCTCCCTCCTAGAACTTATCCTCGTAAGCGGAACAATTGCTACACCTGCCCTTACACTTCCTCCCTCACTACCATTCAGAGCCCCAGACAGTCCTTCCAGGTAAGGCGACACTTCACCTGTGAGTCAGCTGGTGTGATATACTGTGTCCAGTGCTCCCTGTGCATCCTTTTATATATTGATGAGACCTGACGCAGACTGGGAGACCGTTTCGCTGAACAGCTACGCCCTGTCCGCCAGAGAAAGCAGGATCTCTCAGTGGCCACACATTTTAATTCCACGTCCCATTCCAATTCTGATATGTCTATCCATGGCCTCCTCTACTGTCAAGATGAAGCCACACTCAGGTTGGAGGAACAACACCTTATATTCCGTCTGGGTAGCCTGCAACCTGACAGCATGAACACTGATATCTCTAACTTCTGTTAATACCCTTCCTCTCCTTCTTACCCCATCCCTTATTTATTTATTCCCCCCCACCTTTTTTCTCTCTCTGCCCCTCTCACAGTCACTCTGTCAGTTCTCCATCTCCCTCTGGTGCTCCCCTCCCCCTTTCTTTCTCCTTAGGCCTCCCGTCCCATGATCCTTTCCCTTCTCCAGCTCTGTGTCCCTTTTGCCTATCACCTTTCCGGCTCTCAGCTTCACCCCACCCCCTCCGATCTTCTGCTATCATTTCAGATTTCCCCTCCCCCAACTACTTTCAAATCTCTTACTACCTTTTCTTTCAGTTAGTCCTGACGAAGAGTCTCGGCCCGAAATGTCTTTGTATAGATGCTGCCTGGCCTGCTGCGTTCCACCAGCATTTTGTGTGTGTTGCAAAAACAAGAGGGGACAGGTTTTAGATTTAAAAGAGAACCCAAGAGCAACATCTTCACACTAGTGTGTTTAAGGAATGAGGAAGTGGTTAAGTGCAATAATAATGTTTAAAACACAATTTCAACAGCTTTGTGGATAGAAACCATAGAGGAATGGGTGAAATGGAAGCAAATAAGAAGAGCTGAGATGGCATCTTGATTGGGAGAAATGAGTCAAGCCAAGGGCCTATTTCCATGTTTATTACTCTATGGAGATTCAAAATAGAAATGGATTACTCTATCAGACCTATGCACAAAAACACTTGAAGAGGGAATGAGAAGAATATGATGATAAAAGCGGGGAACAAATAATTAAATATCTTTAAATATCTTACCTCAAATTCAAATCCAATGTGGTCAATGGGTATGGTATATTCTCTTGCGTAATTTTGAGAGACACCAGTCAAAAAAGATTGAGTAAAGTAGAATCCAGATATCCAAAATACATTGGGAGCCCCTTTATTGATCCAATCCTATACACAAAAGATATTAACAAAGAGAGCACTCAACAGTATCAGCAATGCCCTACTTCATGTCAAATAGCATTTTGCTGCTCTAGATACAATGACTCTATCAAATTCTGGCATCTTACATTTCACTAGCTCAGCACATTATGCATCAAAACAAATTCCTTTGGGGAAAAATGTTTAAACATAATGCTAAGCAAGTTTCTTTTTCTTTAAAATAGGTGTACTCCAAAGCTAAAGTACTAACAGTTATTTATTAGCGCAGGATATTTCAACAATGCTTGTTTAGGTTTTTGCAATAACTACTGTTCTACTGATACTGTCACTATTTACAGTCCAAGAATTTTAAATATTAATAGGTAAGAGTAAATAAGAATTTCAATTGCACACCACGACCATCGTATTGAGATGCATTGCTATTTTCCAATGGTTATAATGATTAAGACAACAACCTTGACACACTATATTAGACATTGGTTTTAAAATAGAATATTTCTTAACATTGCTAGCATTAGAATAGTTATTACTGCTAGAAAGGTCCTTTATTAATGCAAGATATTCTACAATATACTACATATTATATATTTATGTACAATATAATAATATTAAGCAATATAAATATTATTTGTATATTATAGATCCAAATTAATATCAATTACCTGGAAAAACTGTAATCTTGAAAGAAGATCTACCACATAACTGCCCAGTGGTTTAAGAGATGGATAGGATTTTGCTGCCCACATGTTTGGAACTTTGCCTACCAGCATACTATCAAACACATTCTCCAGTTCAGAAGACATTACCACAAGTCCTTTGACAGCTTTACGTATATTTATAAGACTGCTACGTACAACTTTGGTAAGCCTGGAAGTATAAAAGTCAGATATTTTTGAATTAAATCTAGTATTTAATGCAGAATTGAGTATTTTTTAGCATTATTGATGGGCCATCATGGTGAAATATTTAAGAGGAGTCTGAAGGGAAGCTTCTTCACTTAATCTGAAAGTGTGGAGCAAGCTGCCCAGCAGAAGTGGTGGATGCAGATTGAATTTAAACATTTAAGAGACAATAAGAGCATGGATGCAAGGAATGTGGAGGGCTATGGTTAACGAGACTAGGCTCAATAATAGTTTGGGACGGATTGGATGAGCCAAAAGGCCTGTTTCTGTGCTGTAGTACTGTATGGCTCTGACATCTTGCAAACACAGAGTGCAAATGGGCCATTCAGCTTGTTCATTAAGATCAAGGCTGGTAATGATTATGACCTGAAATCTGCAGTATTCCTTCTTCCCCTCCTTGCTTACTTAGAATCAACCTGTCACTATCTAACAAATATTGAAAGACTCTGCTTCTATCACTCTTTGAAAATGAGCTGTAAAGGCTGTTAGTCCACAAAGAAAAAAAAAATCCCTCACCTGTCTTAAATGGGTGATTCTTTATTTCTAAACATTGACCTTTACTTCTAAATCATCTCCAGCATATCCATTCTTTTAAGACAACCTGCCCATTCCAGATATATTTAGTAAATTGTCCAACTAAACTTCTTCCTTCAAGAAACACAATATATATTACTCGTGTTAAGTCTCCTTCATGCCCTAATTAGCTGTTGCACCTATATTTTGGTCTTTTGTAAATCATGTAGAATAGTTTGATCCCTCAGCACTTAGATCACATTCCTTTTGCTCCAAAATGGCACTTTCATGGCATTTTCATACTTCATACACTACCAGATATTACCCTTTCATTCAAACTATCTGTAATCCCTCTAGAAATCTTTCTCTATGAAGAGACACAAGAAACTGAAGATGCTGGAACCTGGAGTAAAGGCTAACTAATGGTAAAACATAATGAGCATCTGTGAAAGCAAAGGGATGGTTGATATTTGAGATCCAAAGTGGAGGTTGAAAAATCACTGACAGCTAGAAGGCACTTCTGTCTATTTCTATTCAAATAAGACCAGCAACTAAAATCGTAGATGGCTTACTGCTGCCATTGATGGGTGGTTTTAGAATCATAAAATTTCCCAAACCATAAACTGCTTTATGGCAGCCATTGTATATTGAAACACTTGCTCACACTTGATCTAGATTTAAGTATAAAATTGAACTTGTTCATTTTTTCCACAGTTCTTCCCTTGAAATTATTTAACCTTGTCCCCAAAAACAACGTTTATTTGGTTTACGATTGCAGCTTTTACTCTCAAATAGAACTTCACTTTCGCAATGTGATATTTTTGTGAATAAATCATTTTCATTACATACCTGTTGAACCTGATAAGTTCTTGTCTGAGTACTGTATTCATGGACTCATTATACACCACTGGATACTTTGCCATCACAACTTCCAAATCAAAATCATTAGGAAGTTTGGATAAAATGTCTGCAGCGAGGTCTTCAACAACTTCCTGAAATTATAATAAAGATCCATTTGAAGAATTTCTTATACCTCAGTTTAACTACAGAAGATACTATAGTGTTGTAGCAGTTTTGTTTTAATTCTTAATTTTGTTAATTAATATCAAGGAAGTTTTTCAAACTATTTCTTTAAAAATTCCTTATTAGCTGCAAAGACAAGCCAGAGCATCACAGTTATTCCACTGTCAACACAAATTACAATATTAACTCTTAAGAAATCAAAAATCTATGAAAGAAATGTATGTAAGTGCCTTTCTTGACTTTGGAATATTCAATACTATGCTGTATTAACTAGGTGTAACTTGAAATACTGGAGGTATTGGAAATCTGAAATAAAAACAGAAAATGCTCTAAACATTCAGTAGGTCAGGCAAAGAGGCAACATTTCTGATCCATGACGTTCCAAAAAAACTTGGATATATTAGAAGTAAAACCAGCAGGTAAGCCTTCTATTAGAACAGATATTCAGGACTATTGTACCTGCCAATGGAAGGATCAATGACTTTGGTGAATGGACAGAAGAAATACCAAACTTACAGTGAATAGAAATGCTTGAAAATTCCTCTTTGCTGGGTTTGTATCAGTATGATGAAATGCACTCAATATGCCTGGCTGCATTTAGCTCCAATAACACTCACATGTCCTAGATACCATCATGGACAATTTTGCCCCATTGATTGTTGCCCCAGCTAACACTCCAAATAATTCACTTCCAGTACTATAACTACTGTACGCACCATTAGCAAAACATATTAGCCAGTCCGATAAAGCCTTTTCAAATGGTAACCTCCATCACCTTGAAACACAAGACTGTGAATATTTGGAATGCCATCAGCTGAAATTCTCCACCTTCCTAAGTCACACACAACTGTACTGGGAAAATATTGCCATTACTACATCTAAACTGAGCACGTCTCAGCCCATCTGCTTCATTATACACTACACCTGCTCAAGAAGGCAGCTCTCTACCATCTTCTCATGGACAAATACGAATGAGCAATAGATGCTGACTTTCCCTTGACACCCATATCCTGTAAATGTACTTCTAAAAAAATTCCCAATAGTCAAGGGAATTGGGAAATCCAGAACAAAGGATTATTCTTAGATTAAATCCAAGAGGTTATGAACAGTGTCCCAGGGACAGAAGTCGTGAAATTCAATTTCAGGAGTCAGGATCTAGATTAGATATAGAAGATATAGATATTTAGATATAGAATCAGAATTAGGCCATTTGCCCCATCGAATCTACTCTGCCATTTCATCATCGCAAAGCCAGATCCCTCTCACCTGCCTTTTCCCTGTATCACTTCATGCCGTCACTAATCAAGAATCTATCAATCTCTGCTTAAATATGTCCAATGACCTAGTCTCCAAAGCCTTCACTCACTTCTGCCCCCTGATACTGCCAGTGAAGACTGATGCAAAATACTTATTTAGTTCAGCCGCCATGTCATTGCCCCTCATTACTACCTCTTCAGTATCAAAGGTCTGATATCTCCTTTCACCTTGCTTTTACACTTTATGTATCTGAAGAAATTTTTGGTCTCCACTTTAGTGTTATTGGCTAGCTTACTTTAATATTTAATCTTTACCTTCTTAAAGGCTTTTAGTCGTTTTCTGTTGGTATTTGAAAGTTTCCCAATCCTCTGACTTCCCACTAAGTTTTGCCTTGCTATATAACCCCTTTTTGGCTTTGACTTCTCTTGTTAGCCATGGTTGTGCCACCTTTCCTTTAGATTTCTTCCTCTTTAGTTTGTATATACACTGTGCCTTTCAAATTGCTTCCAGAAATTCCAGTCAACCCTGCTAGTGTTTTCTTGGTCCTCTCTCATGCCTCTGTAATTCCCTTTACTCCATTATAATACTGATACATCTGATTTTAGTTTTTCCCTCTGTAATTGCAAGATGAATTCAAACATATTATGATCACTGGCCCCTAAGGGTTCCTTTACCTTAAGCTCTCAATACCCAATCCTGATTGCTGATGCCCTAGTGGACTCCACTATGAGCTACTCTAAAAAGCCATATCATAGGCATTCTACAAACTCCCCTCTTGGGATCCAGCACCAACCTGATTTTCCCAATCAATCTGCATAATCGAAATCCCCCATGACTATCATGACATTGCCCTTTTGATATGCATTGTCTATCTCGCATTGTAATTTGCAGACCATATCTTTACAGATATAGTTCAGAGTTCTGTATATAACTCCCATCAGGGCCTTTTTACCCTTGCAGTTTCCTAGGTTTACCCACAATTCTAGACCTTCTGATCCTATGTCACCTCTTTCTAATGATTTGATCTGAATTTTTACCAACAGACCTTCTCCACCTCCTTTGCCTACCTGCCTGTCCTTTCAATATAATGTGTATCCTTGGACGTTAAGTTCCCAGCTATAATTTGAGTTTTCAACTATGTTAACCTTTACGATCAGATTGTATATAAATGCTTTCTCACATGGAAGATAAATGCTATGCATACTGGCTTATCCAATGAAGTGTTTTCATGTTGTAACTTGTGTGTAAACACATTGACTGTGTGTAAACACACTGATACTACTGTCCTCTACTGCACTAAGGTCAATCGGCATTAATTATTGAGAAATCACTTTAAGATTTTTTTTTGCATTTTTCCCTATCATGAATACCAGCTATTTCTGCACACTCATAATGACAGTCATCTGGTAACACTTTTACCTCTGAGTCAGTTAGAGGGTTCAAGTCCCAAGGAGAGGAAAACAAGTGGAAGTTCCACTTCAGTGGAAAGATGCCAGTATAACAGAATACTCTGCACTTGACTTGATGAATGCGGGTCCAACAAAAGAAAAAGATTGAGTGACACTCCAGTGCAGTGTCATGGGAGTGTTTCACTGTCAGAGGTATCATCTTTTAGAGGAGACGTAAACTAAAGTCCTTTCTGTTCTTTCAGATATATGTTAAAAATGCCCTGAACTATTTAAAAGAACAGGAGAGTTGTTAGTAAATGTTTTTCCAAAATTATGAATTTCACATCGTATAAGCCAGTGACAATAACTTTGAATATTACTCAACCTACATCACTAACAGAGAAAATTTGATTATTTTCAGGCTGCTGCCTGTGGGATATTTTAACATGTAGATTAGCAAACACATTTCTTCAATTTCAATGGTAATTACAATTTAAATTCTTTCATTAGCTGTAAAATGGCTTTGTGACAACACAAAGTTGTAAAAGGAACATTATATAAAGGCAATAATTATGAATGGGCTGCCACAGTAAACCATGAAGTAAAACTACACAACAAAAGCAGAGAATGCTGGAAACACAGTACCTGTGGTGAAGATCCTTCAGATATCAATACAAAACGGCTTTTAAAAATGTGAACTATCTTAAACTCTTTAGTGTCCATTTCCAAATAATTAGTTAGCAAATGTATTCCAATAATAAATATTTCATCACTATGCACGAGGAAAGCTGCAGATTTTGAAATCAAAATCAACACATACAAAATGTTGGAGGAACTCAGCTGATGGTGCCGGGCCTGCCAAGTTCCTCCAGTGATTTGTGTGCGTGTTAATTGGTCACTGTTATGTTTTAGCTAAAGAAGGCAAAGCTGCAACATGTAAAATATGATGTCACTATGCACTTAACTAAACACATCACATTTTTCTGTATAATCATCATCCTTCCCATTTTTCCCAACTTACTTGAGGAGATTTACCACCACCTCCAGACTGCCTGGGAAGAGTCAGGAGCACCCCAACAAAGAGCTGATTCGTCTCCTGGTTATCTTTGGTTATATCAGCATTTTCATGAAGTCCAAATACCTCCGGATGAGCCACGGCTGGTAGTTTCCGCAGATAATCTATATAAGACTAAATATCAAATTGACAAAAATAATTAATTCTACTAAGTACAGAGTATGCAACTGAAGCAACTTTTTGAATTTTCAGATGATGGGATTAAGATAAATGAGGAGAAATATTATATTCAATAGAAGTAAAACTAAGCATTGAGGGGTTTATCATTTTTGATGAAGCTTGGATACAACATATCCTGGGCTATTAAAAGAAGCGGCTCTCAAAATTCAACCCCATGTCCCCATCGTCAGAGGTGGAAACGGGTAAGGCCAGCCAACAAGGCTCTGGTGAGGCTGTACAGCCCAATTCCTTTGTACCATCAATGCAATGGACTGCAGAAGCATTGCTGAACTCCAGCCATACCATCAACCTCAGAAGACAGTGGAGATAGGAGGTCATCGATGGACTATCCAAGGGCCAAAGTAAATATTAAAAGAAGCAAAGGTGGAGGTGAGTTGATTATGGGAAGGTCATGTCTGACTAACTTGATTGAACACTTTGAGGGGGTGACAAAGAAGGTTAATGAGGACAGTGTGTTTGACGTTATCTGCAAGAATTACAGCATAGCCTTTGACGAGGTTCCATATGTAAGCATCCACAATCAGCTCCAGGCAGAAAGCAAAGAATAATGGTGGATAGGTGATTCTGTGGCCAATACTTGGTCCCCTGTTTTTTCTAAGATACATATTTTATATTTTAATGATATGAACCTAAATTTAATGGATACAATAAAGCAGTTTCCAGATGAAACAACATGTGGGGGAAAGATTTGAACTGCTGGAAGATGTTGAAGGTCTGGTTGTCTAGGCAGAAAGATGGCAAATGGAACTTACTGCAGAGAATTGTCAGATAATATACGTGTGGATGTGCAGCCTGAGCCAGGAAATGCATGATGAATGGGAGGATATTCTGTGTTGTGGTGGAACAGGTAGATCTTTAGAGGGATGTGTACAGATCTATAACGGTAGCAAGACAGGTTGATTAGATGATTAAGTAAGTGTATTGGATGTTTCATTTATCCAAGGAAACTGAGTGCAATACTTGCTAAGTCACAGTTTGAAAGCTGCACACATCCCTGCTCACCACACTTCAGGAAAGATGTGAATGTACAGGAGAGGGTGTTGAGGTTATGAAAATGTTGCTTAACTGGAAACTTATCTATGAGGAGAGTTCCGATATGCTCGGATTGTTTTCTTTGAATAGAGGCAGCTGAGGAGAAATTTAATTGAATTACATGAAATTATGAGGGACATAACAAATAGTCTTGGTGTATGAGTTTCTGTGGAATGCAGAGATAAAAGAAGCTGTCTATTTTTATATCCGTAACCTTGCCACCATAATTACATTCACCTTTACGGATCAGGCTGGTTTTTATTAACTGGCAAGGACCCAATAGGCTGAAGAGCTTCCTTCTATATCATAAATGCTGTATGATTTTATGATGAACACTTTGGATAATGCCTGTCAGTGAAGCACTTATTTTAAAAACGTAGATCTCTCTTAGTAAGTTTTGATTGGCAATCTATTTATGAAGTATAAAATCAACTTATAAATTAAAAAATCAGAAATATGTGTAAGAAGGACACTATATTTTTATGGTGTATCATCTTTCTCTTTTAATTATCTATTTTACTTGTAAATTCACGTGACCATATTGGTTTCTTTCCACATCTCAAACACATCCCAGTAGATAAACTGGTTTCTGTAAATGGCCTGTGTTGTAGGCAGATAGCAGGAGAATTAGGGAGAAGTAAGAGAGCAGGGCTTACAGATAAGTCAGTTGGAAAAACTCAGAGCTGCCGTAGGCGCAAGAGACCAAGTGGCCTCCTCCCAGGTCATGAGAAAATAGGAGGTATAAAAAAGGCACGATCCAGAACTTTTATCAGAAGCAAAACTTTTCACCTCAGTGCAACTAAAATCTGAACAGTGTCTCTCTCAGAGTCTGCACTTTTCTCTTCTGCTTATTTCCCCCCCAAAACTGCCTGTTTTATTGTATACTTAGGTAACTTTATGTGCTGTGTGTGACTGTATGTACTGTGTTTTGCAGCTTGACCCCGGAGGGACTCCATTTCATTTAGCTGTATACCTGCAGTTGAATTAACAGTAATACTTTGAACTTGAACTTGGAACCTAATGCACTCAGACAACTTGGTAACCTAGCCTTTGGTCAAAATAATAACCGTGCATTATATCGCTGAAGTTTCTTTATAAACTAATCTCCCAAGGAAAGAAGGTATTAGCTAAAGGCTGCCCTAAATAACCTGTGTATTAGCCTCTTCCTGGACCTGTCACACTTTGTCGACTCTGAAATCTGCCAGGCTGCAGCTACAACTATAAATATAAAACATAGGAGCAAAATTGGGCTATTCAGCCCATCGAGTCTGTTCTGCCATTTCATCATGTCTCATTTGTTATCCCTCTCAATTCCATTCTCATGCCTTCTCCCTGTAACCTTTGATGCCCTTACTAATCAAGAACATATCAACCTCTGCTTTAAATAAACCAAATGACTTGGCCTCCACAGCTGTCTGCGGCAGTGAATTCCACAGATTCACCACCCTCTGGTTAAAGAAACTCTTCATCACGTCTGTTTGAAAGAGATGACACTGTATTGTTCATATAGTCCTTTTAACATAACAAAAATACTTCATAATGCTTCATGTGAACAAAAATAATCACATATTATCTACTTCACATACTCTTCAAAGGAATGCAGAAGTTATTTGATATTACAAAATTATGACAGTTGACTAAGAAAAAGTTAGAAAACTTTCTCAAGGCCTTAACTCAAGTTTGTTTATTAAATTAAAATGTTCTTACCTACTAATTTCACCTGTTAACTTACCTGACATGGGCCATGTAATGGGACGAAGTAATCATTGCCAGGTGCAAGCTTATAATGGTGCTGGGTGATCAGTTCTTCATTGTATACAATGGATAGAAGAGATAAAAGCAGCCGCCTGTCTTTGTCATCTGTAACTCTGCCACCATAATTACATTCACCTTTAAGGATTGAGAAAGACCAAACTTTGATTCAATTTGGAAACCGGCATTAATGCCACAACCAAAAGTTTCATTAAAATGATGCTGATACTTAACATCAATGAAGAAAATAATTATCAATATTCAAAATTCAAAGTAAATTTATTACCAAAGTACTTATCGGTCACCGTATACAACCCTGAGATTCATACATTTTCTTGTGGGCATTCACAGTAAATACAAGAAACACAACAGATTCAAAGATAGAACCCAACAGATCACCTGCCTGTTAAATATGTTAGAGCTTCTAGTGGTACCTCTTCATATTCATTCAGAAACATCTGGATCTGTCTCATGCTTATTCGCAGATCAGACTCATTAAATTCATAAGGAATATTCCAGCCTATAAAATGCATAACAAGCAGCACAAGATAACAAAAAAGTACATTCTAACAACTTAGTTATTATCATAAACAGCAAATGCTTTATTTTTAATTTGAAAGTTACATGTAAAGTTAACTAGAAAATAATAAATAAAACAATCATACGGGGAAAGTTATTTGTCACGTGTTTTGAAACTGAGAAGCAATTCACCCATAATTGGTTTTAAACCATTTCTCTAATGTTGGATACTCACCCAAAGGACCAAAGTTCCTTCTCTCTTGCACTAAAGCATGAAAAAAGCAAAGACCAAACAGGAGCTTTTGCCAGATTTCAGGTTTGTTACAGCTGGAGAAGAAGACGGTATCTGAGATTGGGTCATTGAGATAAGAACGTAACATATTTGCTCTGAGGCCCTTGGGTGGTTCATTTGTCATCTTCACCCCATTCTGGAGAATGCTGACAGGAAACATGTCCGATGGGTAGCTGGTCAGCCACAACCTGGAATTATAAATTGGTTTAGTTGGCACAATCAGGCATTAATATCTGAAAATGCTTTGTATATAATTCACATGTTAAAAACATCTGCATTGTATTTTTTGCATCTATATTTCCAAAATATCCGGGAAGATAGATAGGTGGATAGTTTATAGATCCCAAAGGAAATTACAGTGTCACAGTAGTATTACAAGTGCACAGATATATTAGAAGAGAAGTAAGAAAGCATAAAAATAAGTTTCTTTAAAAATAACATGTACAAGATTTACAAGTCAAAGATTACAAGATCACTTCCCCGGCTATAGGTTGACTTGTTATAGGGCCTAATGGCTGAGGGTAAGAACAACCTCATATAGTGCTCTTTGGAACAGTGCAGTTGTCTTAAGTCTATGACTAAAAGTGCTTGTCTGTTCAGCCAAGGTGGCATGCAGAGGGCGAGAAACATTGTCCAGAATTGCCAGGATTTTCCGGAGGGTCCTTTGTTCTACCACAGCCTCCAGTGTGTCCAGTTTGACTCCTATAACAAAGCTAGTCTTTCTATTCAGTTTATTGAGCCTATTGGCATCTCCCGTGTAGATGTCATTGCCCCAGCACACCACCACATAGAAGATTGTACTGGTGACAACAGACTGGTAGAACATGCAAGGGAGAGGACTGCAAACTCCAAAGGACCTCAGTCTCCTCAGGAAGTAGAGGTGACTCTGACCCTTATTTTACAAAGCCTCTGTGTTGGTGCCCCACTCAAGCAGACCTAATGTTATAAGATAAAGTTTGCAGCACTGCAATTAACAGTGGACACACTAACATCAATGCGAGTGAACTATTTATACTTACAGACTAGTTTAGCTATTTAGTTAAATTATGGTTGCTCTGTGCATATCCCATGAGAGTATAACACAGGTATGTTT
Source organism: Hypanus sabinus (assembly GCF_030144855.1). Taxonomy (NCBI): domain Eukaryota; kingdom Metazoa; phylum Chordata; class Chondrichthyes; order Myliobatiformes; family Dasyatidae; genus Hypanus; species Hypanus sabinus. The sequence continues at coordinate 24,133,129 of NC_082714.1, read as the reverse complement.
AAGATGTGTTTATAGTTTATCCATTCCAACTAAAGAAACTATATTATTTATGCATGTGTTTCAGGAAGAATTACATTAATGCTTCCTTGGATCCAAAAGATTGAAGAAATAGATGTATGGTAAGGTAACAGAGGGCCCTGTCATTGATAGTATACAGCAGAATAAATATGACAAGGTCTTATATGCTAGAAGTATATAGCTTCTGTTCCCACATCCTCCCCATATTAGTAATTAAAGATCTTTTTACAAGTTGTGCTTTAAATAAGACCATAAGGTATAAGAGAAGAATTAGGCCATCTGGTCCATCGAGTCTGCTTAGCTATTTCATCACAGCTGATCCAATTTTCCTCTCAGCCCCAATCTCCTGCCTTCTCCCCATATCACTTCATCCCCTGACCAATCAAGATCTATCAGCCTCTTTCTTACACATACAGTATATAATAAGTCTTGACTTCCTGTGCCAAAGATTCACTACTCTCTGGCGAAAGAAACTCATCCTCATCTCTGTTCTGAAAGGACCTCCTCCATTCTGATGTTGTGTCCTCTGATCTTAGAATCTCCCACCATAGGAAACATCATCTCCACATCCAATCTATTCACCATTTCACCATTTGATAGGTTACAATGAGGTCACCCATCAGTCTTCAAGTGAATACAGGCCCAGAGCCATCAATGCTCTTCATATGACAAACCATTCAATCCTGGAATCATTTTTGTGAAATTTCTTTGAACCCTCCCCAGTTTCCTTTCTAAGCTAAGGGGCCCAAAACTGCTCACATTACTCCAAGTGAGACCACACCAGTGCTTTATAAATTCTCAACATAACATACTTGTTTTTATACTCTAGTCTTCTTGAAATGAATGCTAACATTGCATCTGCCTTCCTCACCACAGACTCAACCTGCAAATTAACCTTTAGGGAATCCTGCACAAGGACTCCCAAGTCCCCTTGCACTTCAATTTTTTTTTGTATTTTCTTTCCATTTAGAAAATAGTCACCCTTTCATTTCTTCTACCAAAGTGCATGACCATACACTTCCTGACACTGTATTCCATCGGCCATTACTTTGCCCATTTTCCTAATCTAAGTCCTTCCATAGCTTCTCTACTTCCTTCAAACTACCTGCCCCTCCACCTACCTTCATATCATCTGCAAACTTTGCAACAAAGCCATCAATACCATCATCCAAGTCATTGACATATAATGTAAAAAGTATCAGTCCCAACACAGACCCCTGCAGAACACCACTAGTCACTGACAGCCAGCCAGAAAAGGCTCTCTTTATTCTCACTCTTTGCCTCCTGCTTTATCCATGCTGGAATCTTTCCTGTAATACCGTGGGCTCGTAGCTTGTAAAGCAACCTCATGTGTGGCACCTTGTCAAATGCCTCTGAAAATCCAAGTACACAAATTTGACCAATGTTGTCTATCCTGGCTGTTACTTCTTCAAAGAATTCCAACAAATTCATCAGGCAAAAATATTCCTTTGAGGAAACCATGCTGACTACAGGTTATTTTCTCATGTGCCTCCATCTATCCTTAGACCTCATCCTTAATAATCGACTCCAATATCTTCCCAACACTGAGGTCAAACTAACTGGCCTATAGATTATTTTCTTCTGATTCTCTCCTTCTTGAAGAGTGGAGTGGTATTTGCAATTTTCCAGTCTTCCGGAATCATAACATAATCTAGTGATTCTTGAAAATTCATTACAAATGCCTCAACATTCTCTTCAGCAATTTGCAATTTTCTTTAAAAAAAGACCCAGTACATGATTTTTTTCTCAATTTTGTCACATTTATACAACTTTTGTTTATAAATTTTGAGTAACAAAAAAATCTGTACACATTTCCTCCACTTTACTGTTATAAAATCATTACTAACCATTCTAAAAATCTAGTCTAATCCAGTCAGGGATTTTCAGGTTTGCCAAGATTTGAATTGAGGATAAAAGCAAATGTAACATTTTTTAAATATGAATTGAGGTTGACTGTTTCCAGATATTTTGTCATGTTTTCGCATTTATGAACTTATGGCACTTATAATCACCAACATTAAAAAAAAGTATATTCAGCAAAATTAGAAATATTTGGACCTGAAGTTTTTGTTTGTGTTCTCTGGTGTTACCACTTCCTCACATATTTTCTCCAAAGCAGACATCCAACTGGTTGCAAGGTGGCAGTTCTGCAATACGACCCACGTTCCAGATACTAGAGCACCTTCTATCATTGCTGCTGCAATTGGCCCCTGGCCCTGACCAAGTGATATTGTTTGAGTGTTTTCGCCACCCATCCCAAGGTCATCTGCAAACTTTAGCAAGCCTGTGACATGAAATAAAACATTAATAAACCTAGTACAACAAGAAGCTATACAGCCATAAACATTTGTGATTTTTTTCACATTTTTCCCAAGTGCACAGCAGATAAACAGTATAAACAAAAGGATATCTTTTGACAACATGCATATCTTATGGTGGAAACATAATAGAAAATCCTAAATGGTGGTGTCATAATTGAAATAAAATCAAAACAAAATTAAATTAATCTCACAAAAGCACTATTTGTACACTGAAATACTAGATGATGGCACAGTAAACATCTGCAGCTTTTCCTGCATACCATCTTCTCCCATTAACAAAAGTTTACAATTTGCTATTGTTCAAATAAGACAAGCTTATAAGGATAAGATTAAAAGACTAAATTAGTTTTTGTTATAATTCTTTGTTTTCTGCAAAATAAAGTTAATGAGATAAAGATTACCTGCCATGGGATCAGCTCCAGGTGAAAGAATAAATATCAAAGGTGCACAGCAATGGGAATCATTGTAACTACCAGCAAGATCAAAAGTTGGAGGCTCAATAAATGTTTTTCCCATGACACTGACAATGAATTGCTGCACTGCTGGAACAATTTTGTCTGGTCGGAAGCATCTGATAATAATTAAATGAGCCATTCCTTTTAAGGAACTCCACAGATCAGGAAGAACCTCCTCATGAGGCTTTGCAGAGTCATAAATGACTTTCCACTTTGCTATGTTTTCAATCACATGATCCATCAAACCATATAGGTCAGGTAGGTTTGATGCCCGCACAATCTCCGACCAGCTTTTATCTGATAGCCATTCAGAAGCTGGATTGGGATATGGGTTGTCAAGAGCTACACCACCAGTTAGCAAAAATCGCCAAACTTCATCGTTAACTTCTCCTTTGCCTTTCATTAGACCCACATTAAGAAGCAGTGAAAACAGCAGCTTGTCTTTCTCAAAAAGAGAACGGCAGACATTGTTATAAATGCTCGATGTGAAGGTTTCTGTTATAGCTGAAATTCTTTTTGTCACATCTTCACTCTTTTTACTATTTGCAATTGCCTGCATATACAAATTAATGAACCAACTTAGGGAGTACTGATACATTGGCTCAATGTGAGCCAAATCAGAGATACAAAAGAATATGATAGATGAATGCATGGCAACAGGTTTGTAACCCATTCGTGTAATGTCTATTTCTTTCTCTGTTGCACTTGCAATTTGCTGCTTCTCAGATATTTCTTCTGAAAGCAGCTTGGAAGAAGACAGAACTTTAATGGCTGTTTCGTCTTCTAGGATATTTCCCTCTGATGATGACAAGACTTCAAGGATTTTGTCTTCTATCTCCTTGAGTTGCTTTTTGTTCTGTGCACTCTCTATTATTAACAGGTTCTTCTTTTCTTCTAACTCAGGCTTTTCTTTGGCAGCTACAATTCCCAATAATTGATCTTCCAGGCCCAGAGGTGTAATCATGAAATTCAGGAGACAAACTTTTACTGCTACTTCAGGGAGATAGTGCGGGTTTCTCAAACGTGTTGTAATGTAGAATTTGAAATCATGCGAGTACTCAATTATATTTTCCCCTACTTTCATGACCTCTACCCCCTGCTGTTTAAACGTTTGTTTCAGCAATACTGGTTCAAGCATTGGATCCAAATCTTCACCAATATTTTCTAACAAGAGTGGGGTGCCAAACTGGATGGCATTTTCTAAACTTCTTACATAATTAGAGTCAGTTAATTTTATTACTCCAAGTCTATTGTTTTTTTCCATATTTTTGATCCATTTGTTTGCCTGACCTTGGGGATCAATCATTAAAGGCCACCTTCTTGAGTTAGACGTGATTATCCCATTGTCAATGGAAAATGCATCAACAGGCAGGCCTGCAATTTGCCAAGCACGGATTTTTACTGGATCTCCTAATGTGTTGCTTAGGGAAAAGTCATCTGTGCAAGGGATCATCTTCTTTTTACACAAGATCTGCCAATCATTTTGGCACTCCTGGCGGAACTCAACTGTGAAAGCCCCTAAGTAGGCTACAGTGCCAGAAGACAGAAGCACATCACCAGTCAGATCTATGTATCTTATTCCTAACAGGCGAGCAGCTTCTGTCCATCTGTCCTTCTCCCCACCGAGCCCACCTATCAACTTCTCAGCACGCACAAGCTTTTGTGAACAGAGCTCTATGTTATCTTCCAAATCTTTCTTTTTATTATTCATAATTTCAAAATCGTCATTCAGTGTTTGAAGCATGTCCTCCAAAGTTTTCAGTTCTCCCCGTTTAACATTGAGCATATCCATTTGGACTTTAAGTTCAGCCTCAGCAATCCTCAGCCTTTCACGTTTTGGTCCAACCACCTTAATCACACGTTCATACACTTCCATGGCTCTCACCCATTTGCACAATCCTTCACAGGCAGAGGACACATTTTTAATAACAGATGGTTGAAAATCTGGGTGATCTATAAATCTTTCTCTGATTCTTTTCATGACTGCAGGCGGAATATTGTCCTTGTCATAGGTCTTCAGGCTTTCAAGCAACTTTAGGTCTCCAAGAATCTTCTTTGATGGACCCCAATAATCCTCAATCATTTTGCCTGTGTAAAAAATAAAGAAAATATATAAAAATTGTACATATAAATACTTCTGTGTCCTTCCTGATATAATTTCAGTATTTTTTTCCAAGTTCATCAGTAAAAAAATGGAGTAATATAAGGTAATTATTTCTCCAAAACAGTCAGTGTTTTTGGATGTTTCTGGATATGTCTCCAAAGATTTGTTAAACATTACTTTCTCTTCATAAAACTATGTTCCAATTCTGCCTAATCATCAGATGATTTTCTAAGCTTCTACCACAATGTTAGACTGAATGAGCTGTGGTTTTCTCGCCCTCTTCTCTGAAATGGTAGTGTTTCATTTGCTATTTTCCAGTCTAATGAGATAGCTCCAGAATCTAACAAATTTCAGGAAATCTTCATTAGTACATCCACTGCTCTACAGCACAGAACCAAGTTGACCACTGCATCCTCCCTGCTAGTTCCTCTTCCCACATTTGGTCCATGGCCCTCCAAGTCCTTCCCTTCCATGTACCTATCATTCAACTCCACCCACCTCGACCAGTTCCTCTGATGGCTCATTCCAGGTACTCATGGCCCTCTGGGTAAAGAAGTTGCCTCTCAGGACTCTTTCAACTCTCTCCTGTCTTCTGTACGTGCCTTCTTGTTTTGGACTTCTCAACCCTGGGGAAAAGACTACGACCTTCCCATGCAGCCATAGATTTGTGTCATGTACATAATATTTACCTAATTATAATTGCTTTAACTTTCCTGGCATATATTTTAATGGTACTAATGACTTCAAATTCTTCATTGATGATAGAATAATAGTTTCTTTTGATTTCTGTTGTATTTACTGCAATAAAGACACAAGGAAATGCTTCAGCCAATTTCTCTTAATACTCTCTCCTGTCATTATTGTTAAGAGATCCATAATTATTTTGTTATCACCTTCCATTCCACATTATTGGAAACACTCGTAATATTTTGTGCTGCTAAATTAACTATCTTTTCTCTCTACCAGCTTTTGGCAGTATGTTGCTACTTCCTTAAACTATGCAAATCATTCAGAATGACTACCCTCAGAAATGTTAAATAGATTTAAAAGTGGAAAACAATTATTCCTGGGGTATCTTGCAAATAATTTGGAGCTCGTTGCTATCAGCTTTGGAAAGCTAATGCATTTAGGAGCAGCCCGGTAGTGCAGCTGCTGTGACCCAGATTCAACGCTGACCTCTGGTGCTGCCTGTCTGGAATTTGCACGTTCTGCCTGCGATGGTGTGGATTCTTCTAAATGCTCCCGTAATCAGTGATATGCAGACTGCTGTCTATTATGCCTAGTGTGTAGAACTATAGCTTAATTTAGAGGGGGTTTCCTCTAACAGTTTGTCGTAGGGTTTGGGGGCTTGCGTGGCTCAATGAGCCAGGCAGCAGTACTAGCTGGAGTCAGGGCCTTGTGCTTTGACTCTTGGTAGGGTCACCAATGTAAAACAAGTCAAAGGGCAGAGGACAAACTAAGAGTGGTCCACTGGTCTTTCGGGTTCAGGGGTTCAGCTCAGAGCCAACGACCCTGACACAGAAACAACAGCAGGAAGCTGCCTTAAACACCAGTGATGTAACAGGCTGTGGCAATGTCGGTGAGAATGTAGAAAAAATAAAATGGATTCGGGAAAAATTAAAGTCAAAATGCTACTTGATGATTGGTGCAGTTGTTCCAGTGCAAACATTCTCTCTCTGTGATTCTATTTAGCATTAATTCCAAGTGCTGATCAGTACACCTGAGTGACTGGGTATGAAACAATGCACACTGCAGAGCTTGGTTATCGGCTCTGTGGTGAACTGCATATACCTGTCTGGACACGTCCCTCTGCTGACTGCTCCCGTGGCTCCTCCCACAGACCCCTGTAAAAAGGCGGTTGGAGGCACTGCTCCTCCCTCAGTCTCCAGGATGTTGTGTGGCGGTCTCTTGCAGCTAATAAAAGCTTATCATTCGCCTCCCATCTCCGAGAGTTATTGGTGGTGCATCAGCCTCAGACAAGAGTCAGGAATGGGATCAGAGTACCTGGGATGATCACTATTTTACTTCAACTTTAAAGAGCTATTTTTACCTTGCTTACACTACTAAGATCAAATGGAAACAAAATTGTCAACTGGAACTAAACCTTTCTTCCCCTGTTGATACAAAGAAAGCTACTAGCCAGATCAACACCATAAGACCATATGACCATGAGACATAGGAGCAGAGTTAGGCTATTTGGCCCACTGAGTCTGCTTCACCTGGGCTAAAGCTGATTTATTATTCCTCTTAACCCCCAATTCTCCTGCCTTTTCCCCATAACCTTTGACACCTGGATTAATCAAGAACCTATCAACCTCTGTCTTAAGCATACCCAATGATATGGCCTGCACAGCCGCCTGTGGCAATGAATTCCACAGATTCACCACTCTCTGGCTAAAGAAATGTTTCCTTATCTCTATTCTAAATGATGTCCCTCTATTATGAGGTTGTGCCCTCTGGTTCTAGACTCACCCACCATAGGAAGCATCCTCTCCACATCCACTCTATCTAGGCCTTTCAACATTCATCTAAACTCCAATGAGTACAGGCCCAGAGCCATCAAGCACACCTTACATGTTAACCCTTTCATTCCTAGTACCATTCTCATGAATCATCTCTGGACCCTCCCTATGCCAGGACATCTCTTAGATAAAGGGCCCAAAACAGCTCATAATACTTCAAGTGTGGACTGATCAGTGTCTTATAAAGCCTCAGCACTACAGCCTTGCTTTTGTATTCTAGTCCTCTCAAAATGAATGCTAACACTGCAATTGTTTTCCCTACCACCGACTCAACCTGCAAGTTAGCCTTTAGGGAATCCTACACAAGGACTCCCAAGTCCAGTTGCACCTCTGATTTTTGAGCTTTTTCCCCCATTTGTAAAATAATCCACACCTTTCTTCTTCCCACCAAAATGCCTGACCATACACTTCCCTTCGCTATATTCAACATGTCACCTCTTTTGCCTATTCTCCCAATCTGACTAAGTCCTTCTGCAAGCACCCTGCTTCCTCAACACTACCTGCCTCTCCATCTATCTTCGTATCATCCACAAACTTGATGACAAAGCCATCAATTCCATCATCCAAATCACAGACATATTACATGAAAAGAATTGGTCCCAACACCCCACCCCCCCAACCCCTGTGGAATGCCACTAGTCACCAGCAGCCAATCAGAAAAGGATCCCTTTATTCCGATTCTTTGCCTCCTTCCAATCAACCAATGCTCTATCCATGTTAGTATCTTTCCTGTAATACCATGGGCTCTTACCTTGCTCAGCAGCTTCATGTGCGGCACCAAACCAAAGGTCTTCTGAAAATCCAAACAAACTACACCCACTGACTCTCCTTTGTCTACCTTACCTGATATTTCCTTGAAGAATTCCAGCAGATTTTTCAGGCAAGATTTCCCCTTGAGGAAACCATGCTGACTTTGGCTTATTTTGTCATGTGTCTCCAAGTACCTCAAAACCTCATCCTTAATAATGGACTACCAACATCTTTCCAACCATTGAAGTCAGGCTAATTGGCCTATAATTTCCTTTCTTCTGCCTCCATCCCTTCTTGGAATGACATTTGCAATTTTTCAGTCCTCCAGAACTAGGATTCCAGGATCTAGTGATTCTTGAAAGATCATTACTGATCAAGGCCATTGGCAATAAAGTATGTGCTAGTAAGAGGGCTGATTTCCATCAAACTCATTGACTAGGGAGAAATGGGGAGCTACAACCTTTCTACAAGTTTCAATGTTCAAAGTTCTAAGTAAATTTTATTATCCAAGTACATATATGCCAACATTACAACCCTGAGGTTCATTTTCTTGAGGGCATACTCAGCAAATCTATAGAATAGCAACGATAACAGGATCCACAAAAGATCTACCAGAGTGCAGAAGACAACAAACTGCGCAAGTTTAAATATAAATAAATAGCAATAAATAATGAGATAGAGAGACTTTAAAGTGAGATCATTGGTTGTAAGAACATTTCAATGATGGGGCAAGTGAGTGTGGTTATTCCTTTTAATTCAAAAGCCTGGTGGTTGAGGGGTAGTAACTGTTCTTGAACCTGTTGGTGCGAGTCCTGAGGCTCTTGTACCTTCTACCTAATGGCAGTGGCGAGAAGAGAGCATGGCCTGGGTGGTGAGGATCTCTGATGATGGGTGATGGAATGGAGTTTCAATGGAATGAGAGAACCCAGTTATGGCTTCCATTCTACTGCTATCACAGGAACTTATTGCCAAAAGGCTCAGACAGAAACTAAACATAAAAATGTTTTCAATGTGTTCTGAGACAATTCTCACCCTTTAAACTCTTCAGTTGTTCACAGTGTCAAGTTTCAAACTCAGTGGCAAGGATCTAGGGAAGGACCGAATTTGTGTTCTTAATTATCCCAATTTAAGAAAATGGATTAGGGTTTGAACAATGCCAGGAAATCCTATCTCATTCCATCAATAAGGGGAAAAAATCAGCTGTTCTGTGTCATCCTGTTCAAAAACAATCAGCAGAAGTTTGGTGATGGCATTATTCATCGTAATTTTCAAGTTTTCAGCCCTTCGTTAGGGAAAGTTAGATGCATATTACATCCTGTACATCCTGAAAAGACGTTATTTTCTAGACTTCAGAAGTTTATAGATATCTGCACGGCTACCTGCCATACAAAATAAGATGCATTATTTTCAGGCACAAAATTGAACTTTCTTATAATTCAAAGTTATACAAAATAGTTTTGTGACCTAGTTCAGTGGGTACACTTCAGTTTGCAAAAAGCTGCTTGGAGATTGCCTTGATTGCAAATATTGTCACTTTAAATATAAAAGAGTGATCATTAATGGCAGGGTTAAAGTAATCCCCAAAACAATTGAGTACTGCACCTGATCCACTTGGATCTGGTTTTCTTTCTGGTTTTATCCCTTTCATTACGCAGATACTTTCCATCACCAGCTTTATGGGACCAGGTGGATTCTGCATAGACTTTACCACTGTGATGTCAGCAGGCTTCAGAGTATCAAGGGCTGCCACAGCAGCCTCTAATGCCGGCATGGCTTCTGCAAGATCTCCCTCACATTCGTCCTGCAGAAACATTCCAAAGATACAAAATAAAACATCCCAAAAAAGGCCAAGCTTAACAACTGCAAACACAGACTGCAGCCCGTTCTTTTTTCTCAGCAAATTCACTTCGTAGAAGATTTTGTAATTTCAGTCCCCATTTGCTTGCAAAGTTAGTCACACCATTGTGTAATCATCTTAAATTAAATCCACAAGATGTCGAATCAACATCACCATAAACAAACCAAAATTATCACTGATAATAGAGTATCGTTAAAACAATCTACCACCCTTTTTTGTAAATCAATGGATGCACTATTGACAATCTTAGGATACCTGGACTATATTATGCAATATAATAGATTTAATGCTTAATTAATTAGCCTTAGGCATTTACAGAAACTTGGTTCCACAGTGACATTTAATTAGTTTTCTTTCCCCCATCTTCACTCTGATCTCTGCAGCGAGGTTCAATAATATTATTAGGAATATACCATTAGGATCCTGACTTAGGAAAAGGAGCTCTGCTCACAATGGTGTTTGGATGGGAGAAACAAATCCTGCTGCAAGCTGACATTATCAAGAAAAGAAAATCAGCCTAGCAGTAAAAGAATTTAAGACTAATTGTTTGCCAGAAAATTTATTGTTATTACCAGTGTTGTACCTTAATTGCTTGTGCATTGGCTGCAGCCTCATTAGCCACCACCTCATCCGCTGCAACCAACTCCCTCTTTGCATCAACTTCAACAGTTTCTTCTTCGATTTTGACCATCATCTTATCAGTCTCAGCAGACGTCTTAATTAGCTCGGGCTGCAGGTCTGTGAGCTCCTTCTGCATAACAGAAACCTAATTGGGGGGGGGGGGACCATAACACAAAGCAACAATTAGAAATAGTTGCATATTATGTAATGTGGCAACATAAAATTCTGCATGTTACAATGAAACATCATCCTGGATGATGTGCAAAGAACTCACAAGTCCTGTCACGAGTACCAAAGCCTGGGTTTCTTTGCCTGAATCAAAGGTAATAATTTTACCAAATAATGGAAGACAGAGTGAAACACCCACCTACTGCACATACTTCGTGATTTTATTTCATTGACTTAACATGAAAATGAGTAGATTCTGTCTTTCTCTCAGCAAGCTCCTCTGTTAATTTACTGTGCGGGGGTGAAAATTATTGTACAATTGTGAACTTACCATCAGGACTGAAAATTTCTGCCAGCAACAGAACAACGTTATACTTGGATCAAAGTAAGTTGCAATTCAGGTGTCATCATGTCCATTAAAATAATTATAACCAAACTAATGTTAGTCATTACTAAAAACCATGCTAGGATTCAAGGAACCCAATGACTTTTCTCAAACCAGAAAAATACAATTCTGTGGCAACCCACTTTCTGCGCAGGTGAACCGGCTCACAAATAGCCAGCGCGTGGGGGGAGACTTTGGTAATGCACCTCCGATGTCATTTCCGCCCGGAGAGGGCGGGTGCTAGGGATTTAAATACCAGCACCACGAAGTTTGAACTAACTAGTCTCGAAACAACTTGTCGTTATTTCAGCGCTGTGTAGCACATCGCTACATTGGTGACCCTGATGGTCCAAACGGGATTTGGACCAAAGATGACTGACTCTTCATCTGTTCATGCAGTTTCGGTAAAACTGCTGACTTTCTGGGCACTGCGACCACGCGTGTGGTTTAGCCAAGCAGAAGCCCAGTTCTAGATTCGGCAGATATCCTCTGATTCCACGCGTTACTACCACATGGTGAGCGCCCTTGACCAGGAGACGGCCGCCCAGGTTGCGATTTCATACAGTCGCCCCCAGAAGAAGGCAAATATGAAGCATTCAAAGCGCTGTTCATTGAGACCTTTGGCCTCTCACAGCGTGAGCGGGGTGCCCGCCTGCTTCACCTGGATGGTTTGGGAGACAGACTGCCGTCAGCATTCATGAACAAGATGCTGTCCTTTGCTGACGGACACAAGCCCTGCCTCATGTTCAAGCAAGCTTTCCTAGAGCAACTGCCCGAGGACATACATCTGCTGCTGGCCGACGCAGATTTCAGTGACCCCCCCGGAAGGTGGCGGCCCAGGCAGACGTGCTGTGGAAAGCCAAGAGGGAGAGTGTGGCATCCGTCTGTCAGATTACCAGGCCACGTGCTCAACAGCAGACCAGACCTGGCCCGGCAAGGGGCTGCACACAACACAGAGGCAGGAGTGAGGAGGACAGTGAACAGTGGTGTTTCTACCACCAGCAGGGGGGCACAAAAACCCACCGTTGTCACCCGCCCTGCAAGGGCCAGGGCCAGGGCCAGCTGCCGCTAATGACTATGGCGGCTGGCCACCAGGACAGCCTCTTCTACGTCTGGGACAGACAGTCGGGACGCCGCTTCTTGGTCGACACCGGAGTGGAGATCAGCATTTTGCCCCTGACGGGGTATGACACCAGCAACAGGAAGCCAGCACCCACCCTGAGGGCCGCAAACGGCAGCACAATACGGACCTACGGCACCCGCACAGTGCAGCTGCAGTTCGGCGCCAGCCGGTTCATGTGGGTCTTCACACTGGCCGCGGTTGCCCAACCACTCCTAGGGGCTGACTTCTTGTGAGCTCACAGCCTGCTGGTCAACTTGCAAGGGAAAAGACTGGTACATGCCGAGACTTTCCAGACGTTCTCCCTGGGTGAAGCCAAGTTGCCGGCCCCACACCTGGACTTCATCACGCTGTCGGACAACGAATTCACCAGAATCCTGGCGGACTTCCCATCGACTCTGGCACCGCAGTTCACAGCAGGCATGCCCAGTCACAGGGTACAGCCACATTCCAACCCAGGGACCACCCCTCCACGCCCGCGCACGAAGGCTCCCCCTGGAAAAGCTCCGTATGGCGAAGGAGGAGTTCAAGAGGATGGAGGAATTGGGGATCGTACGGAGGTCCGACAGCCCATGGGTCTCCCCCCTGCACATGGTGCCCAAAGCAGCCGGGGGTTGGAGACCATTCGGTGACTACCGCAGACTGAACGAGGCTACCACTCCAGACCGCTACCCCATGCCGCACATACAGGACTTTGCAGCAAACCTGCACGGGGCAAGAATCTTTTCCAAAGTAGACCTCGTCTGGGGATAACATCAAATCCCAGTGCACCCTGAAGACATCCCCAAAACAGCACTCATCACCCCGTTAGGCCTGTTCGAGTTCCTCCAAATGCCGTTTGGCCTGAAGAATGCCGTACAGACATTCCAGCGGCTAATGGATGCGGTGGGACGCGACCTGCACTTTGCGTTCATCTATGTGGACGACATCCTTATAGCCAGCAGTAGTCGTCAGGAGCATCTGTCCCACCTCCGCCAGCTCTGAGTAATTTCGGCCTCACGATCAACCCAGCCAAATGCCAGTTTTGTCTCGATACCATCGACTTCCTAGGCCAAAGGATTACCAAAGACGGGGCAACACCTCTGCCCGCCAAGGTAGATGCAATCCGCCACTTTGCCCGGCCCAACACGGTCAGAGGCCTGCAGGAGTTTGTTGGTATGGTGAACTTCTACCACCGTTTCCTCCCCTCAACAGCCCGTATCATGTGCCCTTTGTACACCCTGATGTCGGGTAAAGGCAAGGACATTACTTGGGATGAGGAGGCCGCGGCCACTTTCGTTAAAGCCAAGGAAGCTTTGGCAGATGCCGTGATGCTGGTGCACCCCAGAATGGACGTTCCGACCGCCCTCAAGGTGGACACATCTGACACAGCAGTCGGTGGGGTGCTGCAGCAGCTCATTGAGGGGCACTGGCAACTTCTGGCGCTCTTCAGCAAGCACCTACGACCACTTGAACTCAAGTACAGTGCTTTCGACCGGGAGCTGTTGGCACTGTATCTGGCAATCCAGCATTTCAGGTACTTCTTGGAAGGCAGGCCGTTCGCCGCATTCACGGACCACAAACCGTTGACCTTCGCATTCACGAAGGTGTCCAATCCCTGGTCAGCTCACCAGCAGCGACATCTGTCCTACATCTCCAAGTACATGACGGACATCCAGTATGTCTCGGGGAAGGACGACGTTGTGGCGGATGCACTCTCCAGACCAGCTGTCCAGGCCCTGTCCCTGGGGGTGAACTATGCAGCACTGGCGGAGGTGCAGCAGGCAGACGACGAGATGCCCAGCTAGAGGACCGCAGTCTCGGGTTTGCAGCTGCAGGACTTTCTCGTAGGCCCAGGTGAGGACCCTCCTGTGCCACATGGCTACCGGCCAACCTCGCCCCATCATCCCGGCAGCCTGGAGGCGGCGGGTTTTCGACTCCATACACGGTTTGGCACACCCATCTATCAGGACAACCGTCCAGCTGGTCTCCAGCAAATTCGCGTGGCATGCACTTCGCAAGCAGGTCAGTGAATGGGCCAGAACGTGCACGCAGTGACAAACAGCCAAGATGCAGCAGCACACTAAAGCCCTGCCGCAGTAGTTCAAACCCACCCACCGGAGGTTCGACCACATTCATGTGGATGTCGTGGGCCCCCTACCAGTGTCCCGAGGAGCGCGGTACCTCCTAACTATGGTAGACCGGTTCACGAGGTGGCGAGAGGCGGTCCCGCTCACCGACACATCTGCCGATTCCTGCGCCCGAGCACTGATCGCAACCTGGGTAGCATGCTTCGGGGTACCAGCCCACATTACCTCCAACAGAAGCATCCAGTTCACCTCCAGCCTGTGGTCAGCAGTGGCCAGCCTGTTGGGAATGCAGCTACACCACACCACTGCCTACCACCCACAGTCAAACGGACTGGTGGAATGCTTCCACCGTCACTTGACGTCGGCTCTCATGGCCTGCCTGAGAGGACCTAACTGGGTGGACGAGCTTCCCTGGGTCCTGCTTGGAATTCGTACAGCGTCCAAAGAGGATCTGGACGCCTCGTTGGCCAAGTTGGTGTACGGCACACCCCTGGCCGTCCCGGGAGAGTTCATACCAGTCCCAAGGGAGCAAGAGGAAGAACCTGCAGCAGTCCTGGACAGGCTACGCGAAAGGCTCGGCAACCTGGCCTCCGTACCAACTTCACAGCACGGACTGACCCCGACCCATGTACCCAAAGACCTGCAAAACTGTAAGTTTGTGTTTGTACGAAGGGGCGGACACTGGGCGCCACTACAGCGTCCGTACAAGGGGCCGTTCAGGGTGATCAACAACAACGGGTCCATGTACATTCTGGACATTGGGGGGAAAGAGGAGGTTTTCACGGTGGACCGACTCAAACCAGCCCATGTGGACTTGGTGCATCCGGTTGAGGTTCAGGCACCGCGGCGCAGAGGCAGACCTCCCAAACAGAGGCTGAACCAGACTGTGGACATTGGGGGGTATATCACCGGTTCTGGGGGGGGGGGGGGGGGGTATGTGGCAGCGCGAACCTTTCTGCGCAGGCGAACCGGCTCACAAATAGCCAGCGCGCAGGGGAGACTTTGGTAATGCACCTCCGATGTCATTTCGGCCTGGAGAGGGCGGGCGCTAGGGATTTAAATACCAGCACAGCGAAGTTTGAATAAACTAGTCTCGAAACAACTTACCGACTGTGTGTTGTTATTTCAGCACTGTGTGTAGCACATCGCTACAATTCTATATTTTTTTTTGGTATTCTAGTTACAGAATGTCACCATGAAATAGTCCATAGATCCAAGGATAGTCAGGTACATGTTTTTAAATGTTCTTAATATTTCTGCAGAGTTCAGATCCTATATTTGCCTCTGCCCTTCATTGCAGATTTTTCCATATTTACCAGCATATCAGAGGAAATGATGACATGTACTCAAGGGATAAATAACATTTTCCCCACTATTTCCCAGTTCTTTTTAAGAGATCACTGTGCTACTCACTGGGTACCCATGACGGAACTGGCAATAAGTCACAGGCCATCTCAGACAGTGTGAGTTATGTTCATTGAGGGGAAGGCCCCCACAGCATCAGTAAACTCACCTGTGAAGATGCAAATTCTAGTTTCTCTAGACCAATGAGATAGCGATTTCTCATTAGGTCAATTTCATGCCTCTTCATGTTGAGAAGAACTTTAAAAGTCTGGATCAATTCCAGGTAGGACGTAGGTGTTACGTAGTTGTACCTCCGCAACACTGAGAAATATTTTGTTGACAGGTTTCTTGCACTCTCCTGGAAATACTTGCACATTGCAACAACTCTGCAAAAACAGAGAAATGTTCAAGAACTTGTTCACAAATGTATTTTTTTTCTGTTTCGCATTAAAAATTACACAAGTTATATTGACCAAATTAAAATGAAATTTGACCAAATTTCATGAAATAGTCAATTTAATCCACAATGTTTCTGAACCATGATTAACAAAAATAAAGTTGGTTTTATGAGGGGGAAATCAGTAGCATTTGGAGGGGGGATGGCACGGAGTGTAAGGGTTCAATTTTTGCCTCTGCCTGTAAGGAGTTTGTACGTTATCTCCATGACTGCTTGGGTTTCCTCCAGGTGCTCCGGTTTCCTCCCACAGTCCAAGGATATGTAATTCACATTGTAAATGATTGGGCTAGAAATGAATCAGGGAATACTGGGTGGCAGGGCCGGAGTGACTGGAAGGGTCTATTCTGCGCTGTAGGTCAATAAATTTAAAAAATACAAATCTGACCTTCAATTTGAAGTGCTGAAGGTAAGAAAAATAACATTTACAAGATATACACCGTCAGTTTTATTTAAAAGCTAGAAAAGTACAATTAACCACAAGAGGTAGAACTTAATAGCTCACCATGTAATAGGTGTTTACTGCTTAATTATAATTTGGTTGTAATTTGCATTGTTAGGTTCCACTGCAGGCTTGGGAGCTCCAAATCACAAAATCAGTTCTACACAACACAGAAACTTGTTACTGTATGGAAGGCAAACATCACTTGCAAGCTTACTCTTTCCTGACTTCATACTCCAATTCTACATCTTCTAAAAACTTGTGTGCCACCATTTCTAAAGCATCTCTTGGCCAAACTTGGAACCAGTCAATGGTGCAGCAATTTATGAGCGAAGGGAACATTCGCAAACGATTCCGAAAGGCATCTCCAATTGGGCTCATGACTGTGCAGAAACACAAAAATGACTGATGGATTAAATTATTTTCAATTAGACTTGCACACAATGTCAAACACATAATCTGGATGCTGAGAGGGTGTCAAAAAGGAAAACGATAAGTTTAAACATGTAGGAGCCCAATGCACACATAAATTTTTTTATTTAACAATCATTGTAAGGAATGAGGCTTGGGCAAAATAGATACCACAGCTACAATCTAATAGTACATTTCAATATTGTTATACTTCCTGGTAATAAAACCCAAATGAGGGAAGATATTGAATTACACCTATTTCTAATACTACTTCTTTTACATGCTTTAGGCAGGGATTTAACTAAACCCCATACAGTAAACACAATCAGGTACATAGTCCACAATTTTCCTAAACACTATATTCGTTCCCCACATGTTGTGCTTTTATACAGAGATCAACAGATATGATTGTGTCTGTATTTAGACCAATGGTGCCTCAAAAAGTCTGTGTTCATTTTGAAAGACTCTCGTCATCTGTACATGCTCAATTCACCTAACTACCATTGGGGAGGAGGTACAAGAGCCTGAAGACTCAACATTTTAAGGACAGCTTCTTCTCCTCTGCCACCAGATTTCCAAATGGTCTGTGAACACTACCTTAACTATTCCTCTTTTGCACTGTTTGTTTTTGTAATTTTCATGCGTTATGCTGCACTACCTCCAGAAAACAACAGATTTCATGACACATATCCGTGATAATAAGCCTGATTTTGATTCATCAAACTGTAAGCAGTCTGCACCATAGTACCACTCACTTGTGCATACTTACCCACAAATAGCATAGGCCGTTAATATCGAAGCAAGCCTTCCAGACAGGTAAGGATTGGGTGCAAATCTAAGGGGACAAGCGTGACCTGGCTTGTGACGAGAAGAGACTGGTTTGTATACTCTCCACAGTATGGACCCCTCATTGCTATCACTGGGCTTTTAGACCTCACACCACTAGAATGGCACCCCTCCACCCCTTCAACAATTGTTTGTAATCTTGATTCCACTCTCTCTTACCTCATCCCAAATGCCTTGACCTGATCATTGAGGCCTATGTTCCCTAAACTTCCTTAAGGTTGTTATAGCCAGCGATGGTAATGGGGACAAGCTCTCACTACCAGTTGGATGCTCCCAATGGCGTGCGACTTAAATAACTTCCGACAACCAAGTTCAGTTCCTGGCCTTCACGTGTGGCTCAGCAGAACCGTTTCCACTGACTGGAGAAGGGGCAAAGAGGGGTTACTGGCACCTTAAAACCAGTCGCTTCAGGCAGATGGGGCTCATCAGCCGTGGTTGGCGCCTCATTTAGGAGAAGGAAAACTCTGATCTTAAACCTCCAGTGCCTTGTGGTTGTACCCAATCATGGGGAGAGATGGGGGAATAAACCCCCATGGGAAAAATCCAGAGCTGCAATCCTAATTTGAGTTCAATGCTGACTGACAACTCCTGCGTCGCTGCTGGTACCAAACTGTATTGGTCTCTGCCGTTCCACTGGGTTCATCAGATGCATGGAGAGGGGGAGCTTGCTACACGGGCAACAGCGTGTTCTCCATATCATACTGCCCGGGCTTGTGTATCTAGACAGCTAGGATGCAATATCCATGGTCAACTCTGAGCAATGGAGGCCTCAACAACTCAATAACCCCTATATTTCCTCTTCCATTCTGGCATTCTCTACCATCGCTCCTTCAGACTCAAACACAAAGCCCCCAAACTGACCTTCAAGAGAAGCTCCTCATCTAACCCGGCAGTAGAAGAGGAAAGCCATCTTGGAGTTTTCTATGCAAAGCCTGGGGCTTCATGTGTAATGGGACCTTGCTGCGAGGCAGCATGAACAAATCTAACACTGCCGTCCCTCCTCTCCCTCACCCATATAATGTGCCTTTTGATGTGCTCAACCATTAATTGCCAATCCTATATGATCAAAGGGATGAGAGAAGTGGTTTATATCACACTTGCAACAGAACATGGTTAAGCATCCCCAAAGCAGCATGTGACAAATTATATTTGTTTGCACTGAATTAGATTCAGGTCCCAAATGGATGTGAAATGCTGCTATAACTGCAGCATTTTAAATTCCCAACCAAACAGAATCACTGATGTATGTTACCTGACGTATTGTGATTCAATTGATATTAAATCCTGGCCAAACCTATGGAAGGATTTTCTGCAGAGTGGTGCGGACAGCCCAGCGCATCTGTGCATGTGAACTTCCCACTATTCAGGACAGTTACAGAGACAGGTGTGTAAAAAGGGTCCGAAGGATCATTGGGGACCTGAGTCGTCCCAACCACAAAATGTTCCAGCTGCTACCGTCTGGGAAATGGTACCGCTGCAGAAAAACGAGGACCAACAGGCTCTGGGACAGCTTCTTCCACCAGGCCATCAGACTGATGAACTCACACTGATACAATTGTATTTCTATGTTATTTTGGCCGTCCTGTTGTACATACTATTTATTACAAATTATAAATTGCACATCGTGTATTTAGACGGACACATAATATAAAGATTTTTACTCCTCATGTATATGAAGGACGTAAGTAATAAAGTCAATTCAATTCAATTCAAATACATACTTGCATTTATATATTGCACTTTTCCTGATTTCAGGATGTCCTAAAGCACCTTACAATATTATTTGAAACCTAGTCATTAGTGTTATTCAGGAGTATAGAAATCTTACCTAATACAATATGTAGGTTAGCCTTGACTTTCTCAATGAAGAAATTGTACAGTGATAGTGGAGTGGCTTCAATTCTCTTCCCATCTGCCCTGGCCACTGACTGCATCTTTTCCAACAATTCAGCTTTTTCATCTGCTGGGAAGATATTGGGTATATCCCCCGTGTTCAACAACATGTTGATGTCTTCCACAAATGACTCATCCTTAATTTGGCTGTCACTAAACATGAAAACGGTCTGCGTACTTTCAGCACCAGTTTTGATCATTATACGCTTGATATCGTCTCTCCACTCATTTTTGCCATAGTTCTTTGTGATTTCAATTTGAAATAAGTTAAAGTCATTCATGAAGGTGGACAGTTTTGTAGCACTTTGCCTGCCACTCCCACCGACACCGGCCAGAAGCAAGTGCCCATTGTCCTGCTTCAGAACTCTGCATATTCTTGAGATGTGCTCGATAGCAAACTTGAACATAACCAAGGCCATTGGAGTCCTACTGATATTGTTGTACTCTGCCAGATAGTATTCCATGATTGATGTAAGTTGTTTTAAGTCTGTAATCTCATCATAAGCCTTCACATTAGCATCTGGCTTTAGATAATCGCCAAAGAATAGACTTCGGATATTGTCATCAGTAACTTTTCCTGATCGAGTTAAATGGCTCAAAACCTGTAGGACATGGACAGAAACTGATATTATACATATTATTAATGTTTTAATTTAAAGGAAAACATTAAAAATGAACCAAAAATCATTGGGTATTTCAATTAATACTTTATCCTCAAAAATAAAAGGCACTGTTCAAGAAAGTGCTTCAGACAGTACAATTTTTCCTAGAGCAAGATCTGTCAAATTGGCCAGAATTTCAATCATACATTATAATAGCTGTGCCTCACTATTGAACTGTAGAGCTGAATTACTGGAATATGCAGATTAAATAATTGGTGATCTTAAACCTCATCCAGCGCTGATTTGACATCAGGCCTGCCAAGATGCAACACGTGAATCACCAAATGCCAAGTGTGAGTCATGCATAGCAAAGCTTGAACAGAAGGGACCACTCCTTTCCTGCTGCCCACACACTCCGTTTACAGTTCATGTTACCATAGAAGGAAAAAAGATGCATTTTCTCCATCCTGGTCTGTTGCAGTCGGTGCAATGTGGCCTTCTCTGCACTGGAGAGACAACGTGTATCCTGTGAACATGTTTGCATTGGTTGTATGTTATTTCAGCTCCTCTTCCTGTTCCCACAGCGGCCTATCTGTCCTCAGCCTTTTCTACAGCCAAAGTGAAACTAAAGACAACATGTATCCCATTTGTGAAGCCTTCAACCCAAAACTATGAAACACTGAACTTCCCAATTTGAAGTAGCCCATTCCCCCCTCCCCATGTTCCTTTCCCACTCGCATCAGTCCATCCAGGATCTCTCCTCTTTTATTCACCTTTCCCATCCTTACCTCTCATTACCTATCACCTTTCCCCACCCGGTTCCACCTGCTCATCATCCACCTTGTTTCCTGCTCCCTTGGTTCACCTTTCCTATCTCCCCCACCTCAAGTCAAGTCAAGTCAACTTTTATTGTCACTTCAACCGTAACTGCTGGTACAGTGCATAGTAAAAATGAGACAACGTTTTTTCAGGACCATGGTTTACATGACACAGTACAAAAAACTAGACTGAACTACTTAATAAAAAAAAACACAGAGAAAGCTATACCAGACTACAGACCTACACTGGACTGTATAAAGTGCACAAAAACAGTGCAGGCATTACAATAAATAATAAACAGGACAGTAGGGCAAGGTGTCAGTCCAGGCTTCGGGTATTGAGGAGTCTGATAGCTTGGGGGAGGAAACTGTTATATAGTCTGGTGGTGAGAGGCCGAATGCTTTGGAGCCTTTTCCCAGACGGCAGGAAGGAGAAGAGTTTGTATGAGGGGTGCATGGGGTCCTTCATAATGCTGTTTCCTTTGCGGATGCAGCGTGTAGCGTAAATGTCCGTGATGGCGGGACATCTGGTTCCATCTGCCCATCAACCCCCTCACATTTAGTTCCACCTATCACCTACCAGCCGCTGTATTTACCCTTCCACCTCCACAACTCCACCCCTCCCCTCACCTGCACCATCAGCCTAATCGTCTTTCCTCAAGCTTCAGGCCAGCAGGTGTGGACGGACAGACTGGGGCAGCGCAGCAGCTTTACTGCACCATTGATCACCCATCCGGATTCAGTTCCTGTTTGCGAGGAGCCGGTATGTTCTCCCATATTCCAAAGACATACAGTTTAAGATTAGGATTAGTAATTTCTGGGTACGCTATATTGGTGAATGGCAACACTCGCAGGCTGTCCCTAGTGTTACTGATTTGATGCAAATGACACATTTCACTGTATGCTTTGATGTACATGTGACAAATAAAACTAATCTTTTCTCCTTTTCAGTATTTGTCTCAACATGCTCCCACCTCACCATGTCACCTACTAGCCTCCGTCTCCCCCTCCCCCTCACTTCTCTGTACTGGCCATCTTTCTACATTCTCAGTCCTGATGCAGCGCCTTGTCCAAAACCTCAACAATTCTTCTGCCACCACAGATCTGCTTAAACTAATGCATTCTTCCAGAACTCTATTTTAAGCTTAGAGTGCCACATTACGAAAAAAAAATTCACCCTACAAATGATCTTTCTTGGATCAGCTCGTATCTGCAGAACTTGTTGGATGATAGCTAGTGGGCTTTTGTTGATAGAATTCTGCAAAGTGCTCCTGGAAGACCGCTAAAGCTTAGCCTCTCAATAACAAAAATATTAGGAACTTAATTCGTGAAGATCTGTGAAGTTTAGAAATACAGGAAAGCTCAGTAAAAGCCATGAATCAAATAAGCTGTCCCACATGGGACAATTTGGGCAGCACAGACTCATGATGATGTAGAATTAAAATACAATTATTACAAAATTATATTTCACTGAATAAATTGTAATTTAGAAAGTGGGGAAAAAAAGGAAAATACGAGAAATGGAAGCCGATGCAGGAACTTCACTGCTCACATGTGCACTGGTTTCATCCACAACAATTATTGCACACTTGTTGCTCTTGAAAAACCAGTAAGATACTACTTACTTGAACTGTGGCCGCCATTTTGGTGAAGGTACTGTTGGAATGAGATTCCAGGATTTAGATTCAATGATATATTTTGAAATCAGGACAACATGCAACTCAGAAGGGAACCAGCAAATGGTGGCACCAAGTGCCTGCTGACCCTGGCTTTTCTTGAAGGTAGAAGTCACTGGTTTGAGAGGTGCTTTTGGAAAAACCTGAATGAGCGGTAAGTAACTCGTGTGCATTTGTAGATAGCACAGACTGCAGTCACTGCAGCTGATGCCGGAGGGAATCAATGTTTTGTGTAGTGAATGAGTTGCCAATCAGATGATGAGCTCTTTTAACCTGGATGGTGTAGAGTTATCGTGGGCTTTTCAGACCAACACAGAATATTCCATCACATTCCTGATTTGCCCCTCTCAGATGGTGGAAAAGCAGAGGGTCCTTTGTCTCCTGCTCTTGTAAGCCATGGTATATGAGTGACCAGTCCTGTTGGGTTTCTTGTCATTGGTGACCTCCCTCCACCACCCCTGGAATGTTGGTAGCATAGATTAAACAATAGTAATTTCCAAGTGTAATTTTCAATAAAATGTAATGTTACTGAATGTCAAGGATAGGTATTTAGCCTAGATACACTCTCATGTTGGAGATGGTTAATGCTTGCTTTTTGTAAACAGGCATAGCTGACCATTTTTCCCACATACCAGCGTGATGACTCAAGGTCAGTCCGTTTCTTTGGCACTAGCGCAAACTTAAAAACAACAGACAAGATATATTTAACAATACCTTATCGACAGATTGTTTAAAGAAGTTTGACGTAGTTTCTTTAATAATCTGGAAAAATGTCTGCCTGTCTTCTTCAGCAATCAATCTATCATAAAAGACTCTATAGACTTCATGAATCCAGAGCCGGATCAGTTTGTCCCCCTCCTGTAAAAGGAAATCATTCTCAGTAAGTAATTAGAGTATCTCGGGCAGTCCTCTGCAAATGAAATGGGTGACGGCATGAGTTGTAGTATTAAATTACAACAGTACAGAACTCAGGTTCTTCCTGTCAAATGCACTCGTGATTTGTGAAGCTCCAATCATTGCATGATACACCGTACATCAGCTAAATGCCTAATATTTTTGAAAGGAAGAGATTAACATTGCCTCAAAATAGATCATCTCTTCTGACGAAGGTGGAAAGTTTCATGACATTGTGTCTATTCATACTCGTGTAGGTAGCAAAGCAATTGGAAGTGATGTACTTCTTTAAATAAACTCTTTATTGAGTTTGCCTACAAAGCAAATGCTGTCTGAGACTAATTTAAATAAAGGCTTCATTTACAATGTAACCACAATGATGGCTTTTGGGAGACCTTATCAAAAGACCATATTCACTTTGGGGACTGGGGTATTTCAATATTTATCCCTAAATTCATTGTTATCCTATCAACATACTGATCCATGAAAACTGTGGCATTTAAAAGGAGCAACAACATTTAACCAGTATTAACTCAACCTATTAATTATTCCTCCTTAGTTCAATCATGATTATAAAAGCATTTCTAGAGGATGGTAATTCAAATTGAGCTGATTGTGGGATTCAGTTATGATACATTCTCCAAATGTAATAAATGGTTTAGAAATGGAAACAGCGTTCAGCAGGTCAAACAACATCGACACACAGGAAAACCGAACAGATATTTATGTCAAGGATTCTTCATTAGAATGGGAAAAATGAAAAAGCAGGTGGTGTTTTAAGTTATAGAGGGGAGGAGGGTGAAGAGAACTGAGGGAATGTCTGTGATAGTGTGCAGACCAAAGTTGTCAGAGTATTAAACAGAGAAAACAGAAAAGGGAAAAGCAACAAAATGAAACAGGAAGAACCAGTCACATCTTTGGAAAGAGAGAAAAGATTCCGTCAGCTAAAACTGTTCAATCGACAGTAAACAAGAAATTCTGTAGGTGCTGGTAATCTTGAGCAACACACACAAAAAGTTGTAGGAACCCAGAAAGTATGTTCTGGGAACTGCAATGTATCCAGATGGAAGATGAAATGCTATTTCTCAGAGACCAAAAGTAGGAGCTGGATAAATAATTAAAATGAAAGGCAACTGGAAGCTTAGACCCTCCACCTTTCCACCGTCAGAGAGACACTGATCGGGAATATTGCTTGGACAACCCACAAGAACTCAGCACCATCCAGAAACAGCTCTGAACGATGGCATTCAGCAAAGGGATTTGTATTTGATTGATTTCTCCAGTGTAAAGGAGGCCACAACGTCAGCACCAAATGCAATAAACTAAATCGGAAGAAGTGCAAGTGATCAGCTGCATGGATCCACAGTAACTTGGCCAGCTGGATTCGGAATTTGCTTGCCCGTAGAAGACAGAGGTTGATGGGTCTTGCTCTGGCCTTTAACTAGTGGTGCTCAGCAGGGGTCCTCCTGAGCTGATACTGGAAAAACAATTTTAGTGGAAAATCCAAGTGGAAATGCAGTGTGCACCCGATATAGTAGCTGAGGTGGCAAAATTAGCTTTTCTCCTGTTCTGTCAAGCAGCTGAACCTTCCTACCATAACAAAAGCCTGTATCTTTGCAGCCACTGCACCGAGTCTTGTTATGCATTAGGACTAACACATGACAGTGGGCAATTACGGAAACCACGTGAGTTTCTCACCTTTTCGGAACTCTGATAAAACATGGTAAACTAACTTTGCTATTTGACACCTTAAGTGATCACTATGCATTTTAAATCTTGGGTAATCTGAACATCTAATTTCCACCTAAATGCAGTAGTATCTCATGACACTAATACCCCTAATTAACTCCTCCTTAGTTAAGAACCTGCAACGCATACTAACCGATCGAGTTGTTGGGCATGCTCTAGAGAGGGCCTATACATTCAAAAGGTGGCTTGCCAATACATTTATATCCCTGGATTGTAGTGAGTTTGGTTCTGTGTTTTACTTTGATAACAAAATTAGAACTGTAAAGGGAGTAAGTGTCTGCACTGCCCATAGGAACGACTCTTGTCAATGCAACTGTTTCAACCTACTTACAACGACTGCATAACCCCCTGCTTTGAAGCTGCTTCATGGGGTAGGGGTGAAGTATGTTACTGTCATCGAGAGTGGAGAGCAGCCAGTGAGTGAGTGGGCCAGGGAAGGAGTGGAGCTTTGAGGCTTTGGCTCAAGAGGTTTTGGCAGTTGGACTGTGCAATCAAGTCAATCAAGATTTGAATAGCTCAGTCTCAGCAGAAAGCAGCTGATTGGGCAATTGAAAATTGAAAAGCTCAAACAAATAAAAAGAGGGGTAGCTCAAGCAGAGCGGCCAGTGAGTGAGTGGGCCAGTGAAGGGATGGAGCTTTGAGGCTTTGGCTCAAGAGGTTTTGGCAAGAAGAGGCAGGGGACAAGCTTGCTCCCTGTGAGATAAGGCCGGGTAAATTTATTTAATCAATTTAATTAACTTACAAGTTGGTAATGGAAGCAGTAGATAGGGCAGTCCAGTGTTCCGACTGTAGAGTGTGGGAAGTCAGGGCGAGCACAATTGTCCCTGATGACTACACCTGTAAGAGGTGCATCCAGCCGCAGCTCCTGTCAAACCCAGTTAGGGGGCTGGAGTCGGAGCTGGATGAACTTTGGATCATTCAGGAGGCAAAGGCAGTAATAAATCGGAGTTTCAAGGAGATAGTCACCCCTAAAAGTCAGGAGATAGGTAACTGGGTGACTGTCAGGAGAGGGAAGGGGAACAGACAGAAAGAGCAGAGCACCTCTGTGGCCGTTCCTACCAATAATAAGTATACCGTTTTGGATACTGTTGGTGGGGATGACCTATCAGGGACAAGTTGTAGTGGTCGCGTCTCTGGCACTGAGACTGGACCCTCAGCTCAGAGAGGAAGGAGGGAAAAGAGGAAAGCAGTAGTGATAGGGGATTCGATAGTTAGGGGGACAGATAAGAGGTTCTGTGAGAAAGATTGAGAATTCCGGATAGTCTGTTGCCTCCCTGGTGCTAGGGTCCACGATATCTCGGATTGAATCCTCGGTATTCTCAGGAGAGAGGGTGAGCAGCCAGATGTCGTGGTCCACGTGGGGATCAATGACGTGGATAGGAGTAGGGATGAAGTCCTGAGGAAGGAATATAGGGAGTTAGGAAAGAAGATAAAATGCAGGACCTCAAGGGTGGTATTCTTGGGATTGCTGCCTGTGCCATGAGACAGAGAGGGTAGGAACAGGAAGTTATGGCAGATGAATGCGTGGCTGAAGAGTTGGTGCAGGGGGCAGTGGTTCAGATTTCTGGATCATTGGGATTTCTTCTGGGGAAGGTCTGACCTTTACAAAAAGGACAGGCTGCATCTGAACTGGAAAGGGACCAATATCCTAGCGGGCAGGTTTGCCAGACCTGTTGGGGAGGGTTTAAACTAGTTTGGCAGGGGGGGTGGGAATCAGAATGTGAGTGCAGAGATTAGGGTAGAAGGACAAGGGCATGATGCTATGTGTTCTGAGTTGGTGAGAAAGGACAGGCAGGGGACAAAACATAAATGTAGCCAGTTAGAGGGGTTGAGATGTGTATACTTCAATGTTAGGAGTATTAAGAATAAAGGGGATAAACTTAGAGCATGGATCAATACGTGGAACTATGATGTTGCGGCCATTAATGAAACTTGGTTGGAGGAAGGGCAGGATTGGCTGATACAGGTACCGAGGCTTAGGTGTTTTAAAAGGAATAGGATGGGAGATAGAAAAGGCGGGGCAGTAGCATTACTGGTCAGGGATAGTATCACGGCTATAGAAAGGGAGGACGCTGCAGAGGGAGTGTCCACTGAGTCGGTCTGGGTGGAAGTCAGAAATAGGAAGGGATCAATCACTGTGCTGGGAGTAGCCTATAGGCCCCCAAATAGCTCTCGAGACACCGAGGAGCAGATAAGCAGGCAGATTTTAGAATGGTGCAGGAAATACAGGGTAGTAGTTATGGGTGATTTCAACTTCCCTCATATTGACTGGCACCTCCTGAGTGCAAGGGGGATAGATGGGGCTGAATTTGTCAGTTGTGTTCAAGAAGGTTTCCTGACACAGTATGTGGACCGGCCGATGAAAGGAGAGGCCATACTGGATCTAGTTCTGGGTAATGAACCCGGTCAGGTGACAGACCTCTTAGTGGGGGAGCATTTTGGTGAGAGTGACCACAACCCCCTTAGCTTCAGCATAGCTATGGAAAAGGATAAAATCAGACAAAATGGGTAAGTGCTTAACTGGGGAAGGGCTAACTATGAAGGGATGAGGCATGAACTAGCAAGAGTAAATTGGAAACAGATGTTCAAGGGTGAAAGCACAGAAGTGATGTGGAGGAAGTTTAGGGACCACTTGTGTTGATTTCAGGACAGGTTTGTCCCACTGAGACAAGGAAAAAATGGTAGGAAAAGGGAACCGTGGCTGACAAAACACATAAGGCAACTCGCCACGAGGAAGAAGGAAGCATATGTTAGATATAAGAAGCGGGAAACAGGAGGGGCTCATGAGAAATATAGGGTAGCCAGGAAGGAGCTTAAGAAAGGACTTAGGAGAGCTTGAAGGGGGCATGAGAAAGCCTTGGCATGTAGTATTAAGGAGAACCCCAATGGGGTTTTATGCGTACATGAAGAACAGAAGGATGAAATGACAAGAATGAAGGTGGGGCTGCTAAAGGATAAAGAAGGCAACATGTGCCTGGAGGTGGAGGAGGTTTGGGAGGTCCTAAGTGAATACTTTGCTTCAGTATTCACAAGTGAAAAGGACCTTGATCAGGGTGAGGTCAAAGTAGAACAGGCCTGTGTGCTGGAAAATGTGGAGATTAAGGAAGAAGTGTTGGATCTTCTTAAAAATATCAAGATTGATAAATCCCCAGGGTCAGACGTGATTTAGCCCAGGTTGCTGTGGGAAGTGAGAGGAGATCGCTGAAGCAGTAGCTATGATCTTTGAATCCACTTTGGCTGCAGGGGAGGTGCTGGAGGATTAGAGAATGGCAATTGTAATTCCCTTGTTTAAGAAAGTTAATAGGGAGAATCCTGGGAACTATAGACCGGTGAGTCTTACATCAGTGGTGTGCAAACTACTGGAAAGGATTCTTAAGGATCGGATCTATGAACATTTGGAGAAGTACAATCTACTCAAGGATAGTCAACATGGCTTTGTGAAGGGAAAGTTGTGCCTCATGAGCCTAATTGAGTTTTTTGAAGAGGTAACAAAAGAAATTGAGGAGGGTAGAGTGGTACATGTGATCTACATGGATTTTAGCAAGGCATTTGACAAGGTCCCCCATGAGAGACTCATCCAGAAAGTCATGAGACATGGTATCAGTGGAACCTTGGCTGTTTGGATAAAAAATTGGCTTACAGGAAGATAGCAGAGGATAATAGTGGAAGGAAAGTGTTCTGCCTGGAGGTCAGTGACTAGTGGAGTGCCGCAAGGATCTGTCCTGGGACCCCTGATCTGTGTGATTTTTATAAATGACCTGGATGAAGAGGCAGAAGGATGGGTGAGTAAGTTTGCGGATGATACGAAGATTGGAGTTGTGGATGGAGCTGTAGGTTGTCAGAGGTTACAAGAGGATATAGACAGGATGCAGATTTGGGTAGAAAAGTGGCAGCTGGAGTTCAATCCGGATAAGTGTGAGGTGATGTATTTTGGAAGGACAAACCAGAAGGCTGAGTACAGGGTTAATGGTCGGTTACTTAAGAGTGTGGATGAACAGAGGGACCTTGGGGTTCAAATCCATACATCCCTCAAGGTAGCTGCACAGGTTGACAGGATAGTGAAGAAGGCCTATGGGTTGCTAGGCTTCATTAACAGGGGGATTACGTTCAAGAGTAGGGAGGTCACGTTGCAACTCTACAAATCTCTGGTGAGACCATACTTAAGAGTACTGTGTTCATTTCTGTGGAAGCTATGGAGAGGGTGCAGAGATTTACCAGGATGTTGCCTGGATTGGAAAACAAGTCTTATGAGGCAAGGTTAGCAGAGCTGGGACTTTTCTCTTTGAAACGTAGGAGGATGAGAGGGGACTTGATAGAGGTCTACAAGATTATGAGAGGCATAGATAGGGTGGATAGTCAGTACCTGTATCCCAGGGCACCAATAGCAAACACCAGAGGGCACATGTACAAAATTAAGGGAGGAAAGTTTAGGGGAGACATCAGGGGTAAGTTTTTTTACACAGAGGGTTGTGAGTGCCTGGAATGACTTGCCAGGGATGGTGGTGGAGGCTAAAACATTAGGGGTTTTTAAGAGCCTCCTGGACAGGCACATGGATGAAAGAAAAATACGGGGTAGTGTGGGTTTAGTACTTTTTTTTAAGGAATATATTGGTGACATAATCTGTTTTTTTTTTAATCAATTATGCTATTGTTTGCACTGTTGTAACTATGTGGTTTTGTGCAGGTCTTGTAGCTTTAGTTTTTGGTCTTGTTTTGTCTGGTGGTTTTGGAGCTCCTTTCTGGGGAATGCGCTAAGACGGTAGTGCGATATTAATACGCAGCAGCCTCTCCGGACTCTGGACTGGGGATTGCCAAACGTTATGTGGATTTTCTAGTGTAGTCTGTTTTGTCATATGCTTTTGTGATATCATTCTGGAAGAACGTTGTCTCATTTTTTAACTGCATTGCAGTTGTGGTTTCTAAATGACAATAAACTGAATCTGAACTGATCTGACACAACATTGAGGGCTGAAGGGCCTATACTGTGCTGTAGTATTCTAGTGTTCTAGTGTATTCCAGGGTAACAGCCCATGCAATGTCTATACTACTGATGACCCACTGAATCCTATTCATGATTCTGACTGGGTATGTGGCCACTGGTTGCCTGGGGTACCGCTTCTATAATGGGATCTCCAAAGCCATGGAGAGGTTGTTGTTATCTGGCCTATGTTGTACCATAGATGTACCACCAGCCCACTCTCTCCCTGCATCCCACTGTGTGGGGCTGCTATCGAAGGACTATGTAGACTGAGTGTTTCTGGACTGTAGCGAACCGGCTAGACTGGGTAGTGAAAGCACTAACATGGCCTCAGCATTGCTGGAGAAGCTGGTCGATAATTCAACCTTAGCACCACACATCACAAGCCAGTCCATCAATGATATTACCACAGAAATGCTGGCAATCTGCAATGTGGCCCTTCAGAATCAACAAGCACTAGACTTTCTATTTGTCTGACAGAGGTGGTACTTGTGCCATTATTAACCAGGAGTGTTACACGTCCATCCCTGGTATCAACAGCCAACTGTCGCTGATGAAAGTGTCACGGAGTTTCAGAGACTCTGCACTATTGAAATTCAGTAAGATTTATGTTGGCCTCTACAGGACAAAGAGGAGGGAGTATGGGAATTGCATCAAGGCAAGGATTAAAGGCAATGTCCAGGCAGGACTACTATCCTGGGGCTGATGTAGTTGAGTGAGACTTCCGGAGTGAGAAGGTGGGAGATATCTCTGCTTACTACAAACGAGATTCGAAGGGATGACTGTGACATTATGTGCTCAAGCCAGACAAATGAGGCATCCATAGTGAGACTTTTTTTTAGAGAGGTCTTCCTAAAACATAGTGTCCCTTTACACAATAGGGGGTGCAGGAGACAAATGAGACAGGAATAAATGAATGATGAGAAACTCTCCAAACAACAAAGGGACAATGCCTTTACTAACTTCAAAATATCATCAGTTTTCAGCTTAGTTTCGATTGACTTTTAACACCTCTATTGTGAATGGCAACTAGTCAGGCAAGTAAGGAGTTTAAACATATACAATTTACCCAATGGTCAATATCCGTAAGCGATAAGCAAATTCTGTATAAAAATAGCAGTTTTCTGTCCTGGCTTCAGAACAACGTGGATGACTGGGGCCATGCTGTTCTCCTTGGGCACAAGTAAAATAAAAAGATTGTTTGAGTTGTAAGAGTGACATGCTCTGGGCCCAGTTATTTTATTGTCGGTGAGGACATGTACACCTTCAGACTCTGTGAGTGCAATCTTGTGTCAGAATTATCTAAAGACTTGATTTCTGGCAAGAATTAGTATAAAGTGTAACTTTAGTATTTAGAGTATTCACTAGTTCAATAATTTTGCAATGATGAAAGAATTGCAACTTTTTCTTTATCATCAACTTCCAAATCTTCCAAACTGTTATCAAATGGTTACTTCCCCAAAAGCATCATGGGGAAAAAAGTTTGCAAAAATAAAGCATGCAAGATAATCCTCTCCATATGTAATTATAAAGATGGATTAAGTTTATTTCAAAAAGAACTTTCCTCACGTCCATTTCAAGAGGCATAACACGCTTACTATTTTAGTTCTAGAATAAACTTTTGTCACCCACCTTCAGATGTGTGCTTGGGCATAACAGCACTCCTCGAATCACCCGGGAGTAGTCTCGCAAATTGAACACATAATGGGATTTGGAAGGAGTTGGAAGAAAACTGCTTATTGCAGCCTTGTAAACTGCCATGGTGGCTTGCACCATGATCCTACCCAATCTATAATATAAAGGAACTTAAGTTTAATATTAAATTCATATTCCCAGCCAAAAAATATAAATCACAAATTAACTTCCCAGACAAACAAGGTTAACAACATGCATTTATATGGAACCTTTAACAACAATAAGTCTCAAAAACCATCATAATGTTAAGGTTAGGGTGACCATCCACACCATCTTATCGCAGCTATCGTCAGGCGGGGGTAAAAGAAGCATGAAGTCACACACCACCAAGTTCAAGAACAGCCATTTCCTTTCAACCATTTCATTTTGAACCACCAGCAAAACCCCTAACTACTACAGTTAGCAACACTACGACACCTTTGTCACATTGCACTGAAATAGATTTGTTTTTGTTTGCTCCAATTGCATTCTCTCTTGTAAAAGAATGCATAATTTGTGATTTTCTTGTAAAAGCTGCTTATGTGATGATGTTATGCACCTGTGATGCTACAGCAAGCAAGTTTTCCATTGCACCTGTGTGTGCAAGTACTTGTGCATATGACAATAAATTTTGAACTAAAATTGAGTCAGAAATTAATCTGAAAACTATCACTGAAGGAGATGATAATGATCTCCCAATAGCTTAAATGCACTAAATTATCAAAATTAATTCGACAGGAAGTCATTAATATTGAGCCAGATGACCAGACGGTGGATCTAAGGAGAAGACTCTAAAGACAGGGTTTGCAACTACTTTTTACGCCATGGACCAATACATTAAGAAAGGGGTTTGTGGACCCCAGGTTGGGACCCCTGCTTTAAAGAGTATCTTAAAGTAAGAAAGTGAGACTGCTGAGAAAAGCTGTTTGAGAAGAGAGTTCCAGACTTTAGTATGCAATAATAAGTTTCCAATTGTGGAATAATTAAATCTGGGGATAATCATTAGGGCAGAATTGGAAGACTATAGACATCCTGCTAGAATATAATAATAGAAGTGATTTCAGATCTTGAAAAGGGCCATAGCAATGAGAGATTTGAAAACAAAGGTTTTGATATTAAATCAGAGGCATTCCTTAGCCAAAAGCTAATACATGCCAAGTGTAAGAACAATAACTGAGTTGATGACAGGTTGGACATGAAGTTGTCTAAAGCTCCGTTGCCCAACTCTGAGGAGTACTGCATTAGAATAGCCAAAGATAGAGATAATGAAGAAACAGAAAATTGTCTCTGCAGCAGATGAGCTGAGATGAGAGAGCTCGGATGACATTACCGAGGTTCAAACTGGTAGTCTTCAAGATGGTGCAATGTGTGATTCAGACATAATCTCTAGGTTGGATATAATGTCAGGGATGTGAGTGATCTAGTTCAGTTTCAGATTGATGCCATGGAGTGGAAACAAAGTTTGTGACAGGGACTGAAGACAACAGCCTCACCCCCCAATAATGAGTTGAGAAAATATCTGCTTATATTCAACAAGCATTCTGGCAATGAAAGAATAAAGATTTGCAGAGGATGGGTGGTGCTGCCAATCTCCAGTGACTTGAAAGAATCAAATGGGAGCAGATAGGGACATGAGACACGGAAATAAGATGGAGAAATGGGACTGATAGGATTACTCTTTTGGCAATCAGCATGGACTCAATAGGCTTAATGACCCCCAGCACTCAGTGACCACTTAAATAGGTACATCAGCACACCTGCTCATTAATACAAATATCTAATCAGCAGCAACTCAATGCATTAAAGCATGCAGATGTGGTCGAGGTTCAGTTGTTGTTCAGGACAAACATCAGAATGGGAAAGAGATGTGATCTAAATGTCTTTGACCATGAAATGACTGTTGGTACCAGACGGAGTGGTTTGAGGATCTCAAAAACTGGGATTTTTACACACAAGTCTTTAGAGTTTACAGAGAATGGTGCAAGAAACCAAAAACATCCAGTGAATGACAGTTCTGTGGGCAGAAATACCTTGTTATTGAGTGAGGTCAGAAAAGAATGGTCAGGCTGGTTCAAGATGACCGGAAGGTGCAAATAACACAAATAACCAGGCGTTACAACAGTGGTGTGCAGAAGAGCACCTCTGAATACACAACTGAATACAAACCTCTGAATACAAACCTTGAACTGGATGGGCTACAGCAGCAGAAGACCAGAAATATACCTCCTGTACCTAATAAAGTGGTCACTGAGTGTACAAAGACTAACTATATCATCTTTCAAGTCCTTTTCAGGACATACCAAATCCCTTAACAGAAATTAAATACTGAAAAAAAAAATTCATGAAGTATTGAGTTCTCCAAACTCAAGTGGTAGCCATGGACACCAGCTATGTCTGCCTTTTTGTTGGCTATGAGAAATAGTCTATGTTCCAGGCCTTTCCCCGTAATACTCCCCAATTCTTCCTGCGCTATATTGATAACTGCATTGGTGCTCCTTCACGCACCCATGCTGAGTTCCTCAATTTCATCAACTTTGCCTCCAACTTCCATCCTGCCCTTAAATTCACTTGGTCCATTTAAGACAGCTCTCTCCCCTCTCTCGATCTACTGATACTTTTTATAAACCCTGGCTATCTTGACTAGACCTCTTCCCACTCTGCCTCTTGTAAAAATACCTTTCCCTTTTCTGAGTTCCTTTGTATTCGCCGTATCTGTTCCCAGGGTGAGGCTTTTCTTTCTAGGACATCAGAGATGTCCTCCTTCTTCAAAGGAGTGGGGTTTCTCTTCTTCCACCATTGATTCTGCCCTCACACGCATCTCCTTCATTTCTTGGACATCTAAGCTCACCCCATCTTTCTTCCACCTTAACAGGGGTAGGGTTCCTCTTGTCTTCACCTACCACCCCATGAACCTCTGCATCGAACACTTCATTCTCAACACCTTCTGCCACCGTTAAAGGGGCTTTACCAACAAACACATCTTTACTTCATTCCCCCCACCCCATGAACGCCTTCCACAGTGATCGCCCCCTCCATGATTCCCTTGTTCATTCATCCCTCTGCACTAATCTCCCTCCCGCACTTAACCCTGCAAATGGCAGAATTACTACACCAGCCTCTTCCCTCGCCTCCATTCAGAGCCCCAAACAGTCCTTCCAGGTCATCTACCCTATCCAGAGCTCCTTGTGCTGCCTCCTTGACACTGGTGAGATCTGGTGAAGACTACTTTGATGAGCAACTCAGCATGATCCACAAAAAGCAAACTTTCCCAGTGACAACCACTTTAATTCCTATCTCTGTTCCCTTTATAACATGTCAGACCATGGCCTCCTCTTCTGCCATGATGAGGCCACACTCAGTTTGGAGGAGCAACACCTCATATTCCAGCTAAGTAGCCTCCAACCTGATGGCATGAACATCAATTTCTCCAACTTCCAGTAATTTTCCCCTTCTCCCTTCTTCATTTAAAACCAAAAGACCATTTCCCCACTTTTGCCTTTAACCTCCCCTCCTCAGCTGCCTATCACATCTCCCTGGTGTCTCTCCCCTTTCCCTTTCTCCCATGATTCACTCTCCTCTCCTATCAGATTCCTTCCTCTCCTGCCCTTTGCCTTTTCCACATTATCTCTCATCTTCTTACTTCATCTCCCACCCCCCCCTCCACCTCCCACCTGGCTTCACCTGTCACATTCTAGCCTCTCCTTCCTCTCCCTCCCCCATCTTCTTATTCTGTCTTCTTCCCCCTTCCTTTCCAGTTCCGATAAAAGGTCTTGGTCCAAAATGTCAACTGTTTATTCATTTCCATGGATACTACCTGACCAACTGAGTTATGGCAGCATTTTGTGTGTGCTGCTGTTAAAAAGCAGTTACTACTGTAATAAAAAAAAGTGACACCAATGTTAGCACAAGCGCCCACAAACAGCAAAAAGACAGTGAACCACTCATGTTGGTTGATGGCTAGATGTCAGGGACTGTGCTAATCCGTATCATCTTCTGCGGAAGTGGAATTTTTTTTTTCTTTCTGTCTGTGGAAAGTGGAAATGGTCTTGGCTTAACACTGCGTGGACCGTGGCACCTCCAGTAATGGTAACACTTGCTCATACTTCATAGAAATGTCAGTCCGATGTTTTTGTGCTCAGATCTCTAGGTTAGGGCTTGAACCTGGAACTTTCTGAAGTAGAGGTGACAGTGCTACTGAATGAGTGGAGCGAGTACAGTGTATGGTCAACAGAAGCAGAGGTGGTATTCCACAGAGTCGCATTGTATATTCAGGAGCCATTAGCAAGGAGGAGCACATATGGGGCATGAATGGGAAAGAAGATGCTGTATGATGCATTGGCTATAGATGAAGACTAAGAAAGGAACTAAGTGTGTTTCCATTCAGCTGTATGGAAACAGAAAAACTACACTGTTAACATATCACAAGTTGTAGATGGGTTGAATAGAATGAAGAAGTACACAGTAGATTGCCATTGTCTCATAGGATTCCATAAATTACCTTGAAATTAAACATTCCAAGCAATTATGATATGGAAATATGTCTGTAACCCTGCAGCCTTTATGAAGTTATAACTTTTTGCAAGCTGTAGTGTGACAAGATGGAACCTCTGTGATCCCAGAGTGCTTTGCTGGTTCAGGTGGAGGCTTACAAGAAGGGTATGTGATTTATAGCAGAGGGTATGTTTATGGCAGAGAGTGTTTAGACAACAGAGAAAAACAGGACATAGCTAACGTGTTTGGGGATGGGGGAGAAGCCTCAAAAGACAAATGAACTGATTAAAAACAAAGGTGATGGATACAGATAAGGGAGGAATGCAATTATGGGACAGAACAACTTCGAAGTTGAATTACTGGACTGTGTAAACAGATTTTGTTTTTGTTTTGAGCTGTAAGATTGAAGTTACCTACCAACGACATAATGTAAGGAGGTAGACTTTCCCTTGCAAGTAATAAACATGCCAATAATTTGATCTGCTCTGAATTTGTTGTGGTTTGTTACTGTATATTAGAGTATCTAGCTGACCAGTACAGCTGATAGGGGGATTGGAGGAATTAAAACAAGTAACTTTGGTGAAAATGAGCAGGCGTTTCATGACTTTGGAGGAAAAAGAAAGTACTGGACATGGAATGAGGAGTGAAGGTGAGGAATGTGAATGGCAATTTGAAGGTTATAATAAATGAAGAAAAAGAATCCTGTGAACCATTGTAGGAGTCTGGAGAGATAGGTGAGTGATCAGTAGATTAATGACAGTGACATGGGAACAGGAAATAGAGCACACGGCCAAAATGGGCTCAGCTTGAGGGGATATATGATAGAAAGAGGAATACTGCAAGTGTAGAACAAGACTTAGCTCCACAGCAGTTTGACAGAATTGGCT
The DNA here is from genome assembly GCF_030144855.1 of Hypanus sabinus. Classification (NCBI taxonomy): domain Eukaryota; kingdom Metazoa; phylum Chordata; class Chondrichthyes; order Myliobatiformes; family Dasyatidae; genus Hypanus; species Hypanus sabinus. The sequence continues at coordinate 24,095,558 of NC_082714.1, read as the reverse complement.
ATAAGAAAGGTGAGATGAGCAATGGTGTGAGTGGGTGGTGATGACAGGTATGCCTGCAAAAGAAACAATTAAGTGTTTCAGCATGAGATAGGCTGAGGCAGGAGGAAATCCTGCCTCAATGTAACAGAACTAAGGATGTGATTATTGTGATGCAGGGCACGGGTTGAAGGGAATAACAAGGGTCAAAAATGTGGGCTGTGACCAGGTGTAGATTATCTGTCATCAATCCACATATGAAAATTTCAACATCTAGTTACATTGATTTTGGTTGATCCTTACCGCAGAAATGTGTTTTCAAATCCTTTTGAAAAATGCCAGTCCGCAATTGAAGTAAAAATTGTCATCATGGTATCATCATCAAAGGAATCAATGGACAGTATATTCAAATGACGAGTGAAACGTCCTGTCATTAAACACATTGAGTGATTTGAAATCATCCAGAGCTTAGAGGAACAGAATAAAAGTTTGAAAATAAAAATACTTCTGATGCTGAAAATATGAAAAACAAAACAAAATTCTAGAAACACTCAGCAGGTCACAGTGGATAAAATGAAATAGTCCACATGTCAGATCAGTGACCTTTTGCCAGAACTGTTTCTGTGGCTGCAACGTAAGTGCTGAGTGTTTACAGTATTGTCTATTTTTATAGCAACTAATACTTCATGATGTGTAGATTCATAGTTACACAGCAAGAAACAGACCCTTCAGCCCGGCAAGTCGATGCTGACCAGGAAGCCTATCTCTAAACTCAGGGGTGCATTTTGCCCAAATCACTGTAAACCGGGGTTCCCAAACTGAAGTCTGTGGACCCAATGGTTAATGATAAGGGTCCATGGCATAAAAAAGGTTGGGAACCCCAGCTCTAAACATTTCTTATCCATGTAGCAGTCCATTTGCCTCTACCATTCCCTCCAGCAACTTGTTCCATTTACCCACTACCTTCCAAGTTAAAAACAGTTCACATTACATCTCTGATGTCTATGTTTAGACTCCTCTACCCAGAGAAAAACACCATGACTATCTAGCCAATCTAGTCCCATCAGAATTTTATAATTCTCCATGAGGTCACAGCTCAGCATCCTTTGCTCTGGGGATAGCAGTACCGGATGATATCGTTCAGATCATCCAGGCCAGGCAACATCCTCGTGAATCTTTTCTGCACGTCCTCGAACTTGGTAACATCCTCCTGGTTGTCATCTGCGTGGCAACCAGGACTATGCACAACATGCCAAGTGCGATCTGACCACACAAGTAGATGTAATTTATACCAAGATATTTTAAAAAAATGTTTTATTGGTGGAAATCTCTGCATTTCTGCATTTCATTAACAATACCTTGATAGTTTTTCCATAATTAAAGCCTAATAGAACAATGAACATGAAACAGCTCAGGAAGATGCCCTTTTGCCCACAATATTGTGCCAAACTAATTAAACCTCTAACTAAACTAATCCCATCTCAATGCCTGTATCCTTCCATTTTCTGCACATTAATGTACCTGACTAAGAGACTTTTAAATAACTCTATCATATTTCCCTCCACTATCATCACATTCCAGACACCCATCAGTCAGTGTTAAAAAAAACTGACCCGCACATCTTTGAATTCACTTCGAACATTTAGATAGGCACATGAATATAAGGGAAGGTGGAGGAATAAGGACATTGTGTACATAGGAGGGATTCGTTATTGCTTTTTAAAACTTTCTTTTTTGGCTAGTTCAACTCAACATCATGGGCTGATGTGCCCATTCCTGTGCTGTACTGTTCCGTGTTCTATCTACTCCTTCTTACCTTCAATGCATGCCCTCCATCATTAGACATTCTAACCCTGCAAAAAGACACTGGCTGTCTATCTATGCCTCTTATCATTTTGTAAGCCTCCCCTCACTCCATCACTCCAGAGAGAACAACTCCAGTTTGTCCAACCTCCCTTCTAGCTTACATCCTCTAAACCAGACAGCACCCTGGTAAACCTCTTCTGTACCAATTCCCAAGCTTGGGCTCAAGGCTATAATACTACATGCTATAATATTACAAGCTCCCTTGTGTTTCATTACGTGGGCCCATTTGTTTGATCCTTTTCACTAACTGGTTCAAAATGTTCATCTAAAGTAAAATAATCAGCCAGGCTAAAATCAATATACTGGATTTCAGAGAGAGAATCTGAAAGAATTTTTCTGGAGACCTGAGGGATTGCCTGACATTTCTGTGATTATTCTGTTCACTGCTGTTGTAATAGTTATCTAACTATGAATTCAGCAGGGACTCATTTGAAAATGTTTTCCATGCCAGAAAACTGGATAATGAATGGTGGCAGTGGATAATGCCATTTTACCTGAAGGTTGATTGTTGAGTTCCATCTGTTTTAAATAAAACAGCACAGATAGAAAAGGAGCTGAGTGTTTCATGGAAATACCGTAAGAAAAGGACAAGTGATTAGACTCTGACCTGGGAGGTAGGAATGAATGCAGAGACCATATCGTTTAATTTACATGATTTGAACTAACAGAGGAAGGGACAGAATCATGTCATCAGGTCTTTGTGAAAGTAAGGAAACACAAGCAGCGGGGGTGGGTGTGGGGGCGAGGGAAACTCATACAAATTCCACAGAGATATCACCAGAGGTCAGCATTCAACCCACGTCACTGGAGCAATAAGATCTGTAGTCTAGTGTAGTTTCTTCCTATGTTGTTTTTTACGTAGCTCAGTCTAGTTTTTGTACTGTGTCATGTAACACCATGGTCCTGAAAAAACGTCGTCTCATTTTTACTATGTACTGTACCAGCAGTTATGGTGGAAATGACAATAAAAAGTGACTTGACTTGATAAGGCATCATTGTGCGATCTCATAAGGGCATAAGAAATAGGAGCAGGAGTAGGTCATCTGGCCCGTCGAGCCTGCTCCACCATTCAGTAAGATCACAGCTGATCTGACCATGAACTCATCTCCACCTACCTGCTTATTCGCCATAACTCTTAACTCCCCTACTGAGCAAAAATCTATCCAACCTTGCCTTAAACATATTTACTGAGGTAACCTCCAGTGCTTCACTGGGCAGAGAATTCCACAGGTTCACCACCCTCTGGGAAAAGCAGTTCCTCCTCATCTCCATCCTAAATCTAGTCCCCCAAATCTTGAGGCCTATGTCCCCCTAGTTCTAGTCTCACCTTCCAGTGGAAACAACTTTCTTACCTCTGTCTTATCGATCCCTTTCATAAGTCTATGTTTCTATAAGATCCCCTCTCTTGTAGCTAACATATAGAGAAACTTTTGTCATGTAGAATGTAAATTTCAGATGAGCAAATAACAGTGCACTTGAAATGAGAGCCATGTGCAAAGCAAAATGATTTGAATTGACAGTATAAAAATACGATGTTACTACAACATCAGAACACATTTAAGACTTTGATGCTATTTGCCTAGTCCTACCGATGCAGGAAGCGCGTGAGCAGTTTTCTTACCAGTTATGTCGTTCCTTCCTCCTCCTGGAGGACCCATCGCCGAAATAAACAATACATTTGTAATGAAGAGTTTTGATGTATCTTTCCTGTCGTACCAATGACCGTGATCAATCCATTGTCGAAGCAGCTCAATAGGTGGCTGGGCGCCATAAATTTCCTTTGCAGGCATGTTAAGATCATCTGGAATCAACAAATGGAATACTTGCTTGGGATTTTCTCTTCCCAAGTTAAATAGAGCACCAGTCAGCATGCCCCAATGCAATTAACAAACTCTCGTCCCCCTGTTCTGACCCTTGATTGTTTTCCATGGTCACTGCTCTTGGGTACAACCCCCCTGTTGTCTATGTGAGCCCCTGCAATTTCAATTCCCAATCAGATCTCAGATCTAACGTCTCAAATCTGATTCATAGACAACCCTTGACTCCTCTACTGCCATGATGAGGACACATTCAGGTTGGAGGAGCAACACGTTATATTCCATCTGGGTAGCTTCTAACCTGATGACGAATATCGATTTCTTGAACTGTCAGTAATTGCACCCCCCTTCACCATTCCTCGTTCCTATTTCCCTCTCTCACCTTCTCTCCTTACCTGCCCATCACCTTCCTCTGGTACTCCTCCCCCTTCCATTTTCCCATGATTTTCTGTCCTCTCCTATCAAATTCCCCTTTATTTCTTTCACCAATCAACTTCCCAGCTCTTTACTTCACCCCTTCCCCCCTCCCAGTTTCACCTATCACCTGCCACCTTGTACTTCTTCCCTCCCTTCCCCATCTTCTCAGTCTGATGCCTTTCCCCTTCCTGTCCAGTCATGGTGAAGGGTCTTGGCCCAAAGCATCAACTGTTTACTCTTTTCCATAGATGCTGTCTGGCTTGTTGAGTTCCTCCAATATTTTGTGTGTGCTCCTTGACTGCAAGTTGTCTGTACCCTGCCAAACCAGAGCAGTGGTCAACCTACTGAATGCCTGAACTACATGGGCCATCGTGATGACAATCTGCCAACTGTATCAGAAGTGGCAAATCCCACTATTTCGGTTCAATGGAATGTCAAGAAGACTATTTCATTGAAGGAAGTAAGCAAATCTTGCATTTCCAAAGTTGTTGCCACACGTGGTATAAGTACCAAGCACAATGGATGTGGCAACTTAACTTTAGAATTACTCTATATATGAAAAACATAACAGGTAAATCTTTAAGCATTTTTAAACAGAATGAGCTAAGTCCTATATTAAAAAGAAATGTCTAACATATCAAAAAGTAATTAAATGTTGGACCCCTTACCTACAAAAACAATGGACTCTTTCCCCACTGGTGGACCAAAAACCCCCTTCTTCCGCCTGTCCAGTTTGGACATTATAATATCTTGGGTTTGATTGGCTGTGGTTCTGGCAGAGAAGCTGATGCAGTTGGGAACGTAAAGCTCTTTGGGCAGCTGCACAAGGAAGCTGTTAGTAATTGCAGATTTGCCTGTGCCAGTGGGACCCAACAGCAGCAAAGGTACCTTGTGTGAAATATAAACATCCAAGAAAAAGGTCTGCCGAGCAGTTTCCATGGTGGGGATAATCAGATCTGAAACCTGTAAACCAATATACATTTGAAGAATTAAATAAACAATGCTATGGATATATTAGAAGGTAAGAAATTATAGTGTTCAGATTTTTGTTCGTGTCCCAAAATAATAATCTTTTATTGCAATTTCTTATTGCTGGGTACATTGTATAACTGGAGGATTAAAGCTACTGGACAGTATAAAGGCTGATGTTTGCAAGGCAAGGGGACAAGGCAATGATGTTGGATAAACGGCCAGGGCTTTCTCCTGCTTAGAATACAGGATTGTACCCCAAACTTAAATACATTTTCCAAAAAAAAATTCAAAACCAAGTCACCATTTTCTTTTTAAACAGAGACCTTAAGAACATTTCTTAAAGGTTTAGGATGCTGAACCAGTCAGGGTTAGCAACAGGTAGAATTCATGAGTGCAAGGTGGATAAATATTTTATTTTAATTTTAGATCAAAAGAAAGGTCTAATTCTGTAGACCCAAAGCAACACACACAAAGCGCTGGAGGAACTCAGCAGGTTAAACAGCATTGATGGAAATGAATTAACATTGGGTGTTTTAAGCCCAGACCCTTTTTCAGGGGTTCAAAGGTTCAAAAGTTCAAGGTCCTTTTATTATCAAAGTATGTATCCATACACGACTCTGAGATTCTCCTTCTCCAGACAGCCACAAAGCAATGAAAGAACATGAAAGTCATTCAGAGAGAAACATCAACCACCCCTTGCACAAAAAAGAACAGTATCCCAGTCATCAACCTCCAAAACCCCACGTCCTGCACAAAACAGAACAAGAACATCGACCCCCAAACCCCCTCTGAATTCTCGCTCCCCTTCCATGATCACCTCTATGTTTCATCTTCCTCAAGACCTTAATCAACAAAATGTAATCAAATATCGGTTCCTGTCCCATCTCTAAGCTTCTTCACATTGAAGGCCGCTTCCCAGAATCTACTCCAAGCCAGCGAAGTGCTGGATCACTCCATCGATCTCCAAACTGTAAATTGCAGGCTCTAACAGTTCCAGAAACACATCTAAGATGAAAAACAGACATAGAAGAAGTGAAATAGACGTTTTTATGGAAGATGTCGACCAAGGGAGTGTTGTATGCTGGCGCCATCTTGACTGGAAGATCTTGACTCAAGTCCTGAAAAAGGGTCACAGCCTGAAACATTGACAGTTTATTCATTTCCTGAATGAATAAACATGATAAACATGATGCTGCCTGACCTGCAGAGTTGCTCCAGCATTTTGTGTGTGTTGATCTTCATTTGGTAACAGGGGAAGAGAGCTTTGCTAATATATCTAGGAAAGCAAGAGACCACACATTCATGGAAACAAATATCAAATATTATACTGATCTCAGCCTAGGAAGAGCATGACAACTAAACACAAGTAACAGAGACAGAAACCCCTGCAACAAAGTCAAACCTTGGCTCCAGCAGGAATTTCTTTTTCTTTGCTGATATAATCAGTCCATAGATGCCACTGTCCACTACCAGCCTTTTTGAAGTAGTAATCATAGACAGTTCCTGCACCAAGATGAGAATAATGTGGATTAAGTGCATTAATTATAGCTCTTGTAACACCTTTAAGCTTTGAATTGGTTCAAGTCTAACCTCTTTCAGGAAAGATGTTGTTTTTTGTCAGTTTGACACTCTTGGGCCGAGGATTATTGTCATCCATTCCCAATATCAAATTCCGGAAGAAAGCATCAAATTTCTTGCGGCTTTCCCCACTGATGGTGGCGCCAACGGTCCACACAGTAGCAAAGAGGAACAGACCCTGCAGCCAGAGGGTGATTTGCTGACTCGACATTTCTTCGCTATTCTCCTGTCCCGACTGAGCTATTTCACCTAGAGATTAGAAGAAGACAAACTCATAGTTAGCAACATCCATCACTGAACCTGGAATTGGCTGAAATACAAACACAATGGAAGACAAAAAATCCTCCTTAAATTAATTTAGTGGAGGTGACCTCTAGCCCTAGGTCTCCTCAGGATCCTAACTGGTACCTAGATATTCATTATTTAGGTTCCTTATGCTTTTGTCAGCATTATATTGAATAAAGGGCACAGAAAGATCACACAACTCAGCTACTCCAGGCCATGCTAATGCTCCGGTTCAGTCTTCTCCCATACTAATGCTCCAGTTCAGTCTTAAAAACATAGAACATAGAATAGTACAGCACATTACAGGCCCTTCGGCCCACAATGTTGTGCCGACCCTCAAACCCTGCCTCCCATATAATCCCCCACCTTAAATTCCTCCATACACCTGTCTAGTAGTCTCTTAAACTTCACTAGTGTATCTGTCTCCACCACTGACTCGGGCAGTGCAGTCCACACACCAACCACTCTCTGAGTGAAAAACCTTCCTCTAATACCCCCCTTGAACTTCCCTCTCCTTATCTTAAAGCCATGTCCTCTTGTACTGAGCAGTGGTGCCCTGGGGAAGAGGTGCTGGCTGTCCACTCTGTCTATTCCTCTTAATATTTTGTACACTTCTATCATGTCTCCTCTCATCCTCCTTCTTGCCAAAGAGTAAAGCCCTAGAGCTAGACTAAAGCTCCTTCTCCCATACTACTGCTCCAGTTCAGTCTTCTCTCATACTTCTTCATCTATATATCATAGTGTCACCTTTGATTCTCTTCTCCTTTGCATATTTTCCAGCCTCCCTACATAATACTGATTATATACAATATAATACTGACAATAATACTCACATAACACTATAACAACTATAATACTGGCCCCACTAAATATTATAATACACTATAACACTTAGACTACTGCTCTACTCTCATGAATGTGTGGCTCGGCGCACCTCAAACATCATCTACAAATTGGCCAATGACTCCACTGTTGTTGACAGCATGTCAGATGGCAACGAGAAGTCGTACAGGAGTGAGACAGATCAGTTGGTTAAGTGGTGCCGCAGCAACAACCTTGCATTTAACATTAGCAAGATTAAGGATTTTGTTGTAGATTTCAGGCAGAGGAAGATAGGAGGGTACACATCAATCTTCACTGAGAGGTCAGTGGCAGAAGGTAGGGCACCAAAATCTCAGAAGATCTGTCCTGCCCTAACAAAATCAAGGCGGGATATCAGTGTCTCTACGTCATCAGGCACTTGGGGAGACGTATAGACTCTAGCAAATTTCTACAGATGTACTGACTGGTTGCATCGCCGGATGGGGGGATAGAGGCTCCAATGCATAGCATCGAAAGAGGACGCAGACCCAGCCAGCTCCAATACGGGCACAAGCCTCCCCACATCTACGAAAGACAATGCCTCAAGAAGGTGGCTTCAATCATAAAAGTCCTTCACCAATCCCCTCTTCTCGTACTATCACCAGGGAGAAGATACAGCAGCATGAAGACCAAGGTTCAGTGTTTTAGGAATAGCCTCTTCCACTCTGCCATCAAATTTCAAATGACCTATGAACACTACCTCCTTATTTTGTTCACTATTTATTTAATATAACATAGTAATTTTTATGTCTTGCTCTGTATTGCTGCTACAAAACAAATTTCATGACATATATCAGTGATAATAAACATGATTCTAATTAATTAGTGAACGTGTTTTAGACACTTTTCTAGCAGTTCAATTGCAAAGAGTTCTTCACAACCAAAAACTGATTTTGTGGAGTGGAATGTGATAATGACTACTTCTTAAGTTACTTCATGTCAGGGGTGCAGGTCAGTGGGACTAGGCAGAAAAATGGTCCGGCACAGCCAAGAAGGGCCGAAGGGCCTGTTTCTGTGCTGTAATGTTCTATGGGTATTTAATCAGGTACTTCCTGGTATCAATCACACTTGCAACCCCAATGTGATTTCTACATCAGGGTGCCCAGGCAGTATTGTGTGGTTCCGAAAATATTCCATCCATTCTCATCTGTGCCCAAGGCTTGAGTTTTAGATCAATGAGCAAAAATATCACAGGCCATTCATGTACTCATGTGCAGGGGTGCCCATAATTCTTTAAAAAAAATAATCTTAACTCATGTTCCTGAAATCCAGTAAGGTGTTAGCTTTTGTTAAAAAGTTCTGAACAACTGATCTCTTTGCATCTCGCTAGGGTTATATTTTAGCATAATTACTAAAATATTGTGGACTACATTGCCGAAATATTAATCGGGCAGTTAGAACATAGAATAATACAGCATAATTCAGGCCCTTCAGCCTATGATGTTGTACCGACCCTTTAACCTGCTCTAAGATCGATCTAATATCGATCCCACATAACCTTCCATTTTTCTTTCATCCATGTGCCTGAGAGTCTCTTAAATGTCTTTACTTCAGATAGCTGAATGGAACTGGTTGTGGAAAAGCAATAGCAATCAGACAAACCAATCACTTACCCAATAAACAAGTATAGAGCCTCATCATACTGCTAGCCAGATGCATCGGAGATGTCTGCACGAAAAACTTGCAATGTAGCCGGGTGAAATCCAGACTTGGTTGTATCAGCCAGTGGAACATGTCATTGATCTAAAAACAAAGCAAGTCAGATGCCTACCTGAATAATTTTATTATGATTCAGAGAATCATCAGATTATTCTCCAATGACCGAGCACATTTTCCACTGAGAAGTTCAGTAAATACTTGATTTCACAGTCCACAAAACTCTGATTATGCCATATTGGGTCACTGCATTACAGGCAGGATGTGGACTCTTTGGAGAGGATACAGAAGAGGTTCACTAGGATGTTGCCTTGTTTAGAGAGTATTTTAACAAAGAGAGGTTGGACAAACTTGAACTGTTTTCTCTGGAGCATCAGAGGAAGAGAGACAATCTGATAAAAATTATCAGAGGCACGGGCTGGGTCGGTAAGAAGAGTCTTTCTCCCTGGATGGAAGTGTTAAATACCATCAAGCAAAGATTTAACGCCAGAGGGGAAATGTGTAAAGGAGATTTATGAGGCAAGTTTTCTACATAAAGTGTGGTGGGTACCTGCACTGCCAGAGGAATTGGTGGAAGCTGATACGATAACAACATTTAAAAGACATTTGGACAGGCACATGACCAGGGAGGGAATACAGGGGTACAGCCTTTGTGCCGGCAGATGAGTTTATTAGATTAACATGTTCAGTGAGGACATCCTGGGCCAAAGGGGATGTTCCTGTGTTGTTCTATAGGGGCATGTGAGAGTAGGATTAGACTGATTGGTTCATTTTCACGGGCATGGGCAGGTTGGCCTCCTTCTCTACTATAAACTTCTGATTTCATCCCATGATGTTTGCAGTGATGAAGATCAGAATTACAAGTACTGGTCTCCCTTGAACTGGCTATGCTTCAGCTAATCTGTGATAGGGATGCTGCAATTAGCCACAATTCGCCTGGGTTAGGAAAGGAAAATAAGTCAGGGATTCTATTCTTGATTGTTAATGTGATCATTTATTAGGTAAATGTTGTGATGGGACGCAATTAGGCTCACCTGTCCACTGCCCCTCAGCTGCACAGCTGCCAACACTTTCTGCTGGGGCTTTCACAAGAAAGCACTAACATCACCGTCAAGGTCAAGTATGTGTTCGCACAAACCAATCTTACTTGCAGCAGCATCACAGGCATGTATAAGCAGCTTTCATAATTAAATCATAAACATAAATAAAACACTTTTAACAAGAACAAACACAATTAGAAGAAATCATATTGTTCCTAAAATCTAGTGATCGGGGTTGTCTGTGCCAACTGATTTAATAACAGAATAGTTCATATGGGTTTGTTGACTTGTATGGGCGAGGCCTGGGCATCAAGTTGCAGTGTCACAAGGTGAGGGGGTATGAACAACGGGACTCTTTTATTCTGTGAATGTGTTCTTGTGTGTGACTGCAAGCAATGAGTTTTAGCACCATGATCTAATTGTAACGCTGTCTTGCTTGGCTGCATTCATGAGTATTCGTGTAAGGTTGAATGACAATTAAACTTGAATTGAGTTAAAGGGAAGTAGCTGTTCTTCAACTAGGTGGTGTGGGACTTCAGATCTGTACCTCCTATCAATTGGATGGTAAGAAGATGGATTGGCCTGGAAAGTGGGGATCTTTGATGATGGATGCAGCCTTCTTGTAGCAACTCCTGTAGATACTATCAGTGATAGGAAGGCATATACCACTGATGTTTGAGCAGTCTATTGCACTCTGCAGCTTCTTACATTCCTGCACACTTCATTTACAACCAACCACACAGGGGAAAATATTGAATTTTGTAATTAGAGGTTTACTCTCTGAGCACAGAGAGAATTGCCACAAATAAAAGAAAGTAAAGGAGGAAGAAAATTAATGTTAAAAACATGAGTAACATCTTAAACTTCAACATCTGTCCATATTGTCATCAGTAACAGTGAATACTACTTGGCCACATTTTCCTTATGTTCATTGTTTGAAGTGTAAACTTCCAAAACCAAAGACTTACCACTTCTGCTGAAGGGTTTCGGCCTGAAACGTCGTCACTACCTCCTCCCATAGATGCTGTCTGGCCTGCTGAGTTCTGCCAGCATTTTGTGTGTGTTTTTTTTTAAACTTACCAGTTCTTTATGTTCAGCAGTAAGAGTTGATGGTAGTGTATCCATATAAGAATCTTTCAGGGGTGCCCAACCGAGCTGATGGGATTCCAGATATATCATACCACACCTGTTAGAAAGAAGTTCCCAATTCAGCATGTGCAAAGCAAATGAATCTTGTGTTAACTGCTGAGCTTTCGATAATGTCCACAATTAATACCTGCTGACTGTAGCTGGCGAAGCCTGTTCCAGATCTGCTGGCTCAAATATTAAGTTCATTTTAGAACTCATCTGGATAATTTCTCCACTCATCAAGCACAACTGGAAGACAGATGCCACATAAATAATTATGAGTGAATCAATGGCCAAGAGCATTGCATTGTGTTAAATATCACTATATCATGTAATGGGGATGAAAAAAGGGAGCAGACAACATAAATGTAGGGGAGTGTCTAGGTAATAATGACTATAATATACTGCTCTCCCGAGGCATGTTACTGTTCAGCCAGAATCTAGTTGAATGGAACAGAAGATTTCAACATCTATATTGGCATATTCTCACACATGGTTCTCCCATTCAAATCACGGACCAAATACTCTCCAGCCACACAAGTTCAATGGTGTTAAGTAGGAAGGGATGAAGATGAGAGAAGGGGAATATGGTGGGCTCACTAGGTCACAATCTCAGAACTGACTCTGGTGCCATCAGTCAGTGAGTAGAAGGATAGGCCAGATGAATGTGTGGCTAAAGGAATGGTGCGCATGGATAGGCTGGATCATTGGGATCCTTTTCATTAAGAAAGAAATCCTTGGAGGATTTTAGAAAAAAAATACCCAGAGTGTGGTAACATGCTAGCAAAGGGAATGTTGAAGGAAATAATATTGTTGTATTTATGGAGTGGGTAATAAAGCTTATGAGGGAGAAGTGAATGATGCGTTCTACTAAACAGAAAGGATGAAAATGAAGCATAAATTTTGGCATGAATTTGTTGTGGCAAATGACTGGTTTCTTTATGTTCTATGGATTTCTATGTAATTTTTTGAACAAGAATTTCATACACTTATTTTTAAAAATCACCTACTTTCTTGTTATCATCTAATACAGTGTTCATATTTTCAATCCAAACAGCATCAACAGGTCCATCAAATATAATCCACTTTCTCGCATCGGTGGCAGAAGTTGCTTGAGCCCGAAAAGTTGTGGCGAGAACCCCATCTGTCCATTCGTGGCTTATAAGATCAAAGCACCCATAGAGCTGGCCCATGGTTATAGCTTTGGGATTTATTATACAGTATTCAACAGAATACTCATCCATTAACTTTGCTTCAAATGAAACAGATGAAACATTATTCAAAATAACATGTCTACTAAATTAAAGTTTATATTCTTCTGTTTCAGCTTAGCACAACTTGTTGTTAATTTTCTATCTAAGAATGGTGCAAAGTTCCAGCTCTCCCTCCAGCCCTCATGAATCTTATTTACCAATACCATTGCCAAGATCTATTTATGTCTAGTGTGCATTCCAACTATGTTACATTTTAGAAATACATTCTTTCAAGGTGTGAAATGCAATACAAGTTAATAGATGAGAAGGATAGAAGGACTCTATATGCCATGCACTGATAGAAATTCAGCTCTTTGCAATTAATTCTTATCATATCATAAAATGTTCAGAAACTATTTACAATGGAGTTTTCTCTGGTGAATTTTTTCAGCACATCAAAATTTAATTGTCAAATTCAAAAAAATCAAGAATATTTACCAAACAATATATCCCTACCTAATGTGTCCATGCCAAAATTTTGAACCCACTATAAGAAAGAATTTTTTCCCTAATTTATTCAGACTGACCCATTAGTCTGACTTTTCCCTTTGCCCTATTAAAATTTATAACACATTTGATATCAGCATATACATTAGCCAGATCACATTGTTTTGATATTTTAATGAATGTATTAAAAACAACTTGATTTCATGACATCAAAAATCTTCCACACAGAAGCTAATATAATATGGCTTGTTTAACAATAGTGTAGTGTCACCATCCATATAGACTCAGGGGCCACTTTATTATTGACCTCCTGTACCTGTGTCTATGGTCCTCTGCTGCTGTAGCCCATCCACTTCAAGGTTCGACGTGCTGTGCATTCAGAGATACTCTTCTGCACACCACTGTCGTAACGCATGGTTATTTGTGTCACTGTCACCTTCCTGTCAGCTTGAACCAGTCTGGCTATTCTTCTCTGACCTCTCTCATTAATCAGGGATTTTTGCCACTCAGTGGGCAATTTTTGCTTTTCACACCATTCTCTGTAAACTCTAGAGACTATTGTGCATGAAAATCCCAGGGGATCAGTAAATCACCCCATCTGGCACTAAAGTTACTTCGATCGCATTCCTCCCCTGTTCTGATGTTTGGTCTGATCAACAACTGAACCTCTTGGCCATGTCTGCGTGTTTTTATACAGTGAGTTGTTGCCACATTGCAGTAATTACACAATGAAGCAAATAAAAATGACAGTCACAAATACTCCAGAATTATTAAAAAAAAACCCTAAACTTTCCACCTGCTGCCTGCCTCCTCACCATACTCTCAATAACCAAAAACGGTCTCAGACTTCCCTATTTCTTAGCTTCCACAGATGCCGTCATGAGTTTCATAATGCTGACTAATATTCTCTTTTAGTAGTCCAATGTCATTGTGTCAACAACAGTATCTGGCTAGAAAGTTCCAAGAACCTAATTGTACACTACTGCCTTTAAATCCACCCAAATGTTGATTTAGTACAAATAACTGCATTTTTATTTGGAAGAGGTGGAAATCTCTTGATAAGCATGAGTCTCTATATCCAGACATTTTAAGTGCACTTAGACAAAAAGTTTCAAATCAAGAAACACGCAATATTAACTTTGTGACAGCTAAAAGTAGGACATACTAATTTGGAGCAGGTATCCTACTGCCATTTAATAAGATCACGGTTGAACAGATTGTAATCTCAACCCAGCATACCTATCTACCACAGTAACCTTTCACCACCTTGTTTATTGAGTACTGTATCTATCTGCTACTGTCTTGAATAATCAAAGCTCTGCTTTCACTTCCTTTTGAAGAAAGGTTCCAAAGACTCACAAACTTCTGAAAAAATATATTTAAACCTCTGATCAAAATGGGCAACCCACTATTTTTGAAGAGTGGCCAATAGTTGTGGGCTCTCCCATGAGAAGAGGCATCTTCTACACATTCACATTCACCTCTGCATCCCTCAGGATCCTGTATATTTCCAATCAACTCTCATTTCATTCTTCTGACTCTGGCTGATACAACCCTAGCCTGTCCAATCTTTCTTCATAAGACAACCCACTCTTTCTATAAAGCTTTTCTAAACTGCTTCCAAATATACATACATATACATATATATTTGGCTGGTTGAGTTTTTACTAATATTCTATATGTACGTGTGATGACTGGGCCTCAAAGCCACGGTGTCACCTACTGAGAATCAGGCTTCGGAGCAAGAACTGGGCCTCAAAGCTACAGATTCACCCACTGAGAGTCAGGTGTCAGGACGAGGTCTGGGCCTGAAAGCCACAGATTCACATAGTGAAAGTCAGGCATCAGGGCAAGGACTGAGCCTCAAAGCCACAAATTTGTGTTATGAGAGTCAGGCATCAAGGAGATGACTGGGCCTCAAAGCCACAGATTCACCTTGTCAGAGTTAGGTGTTGGGGTGAGCACTGGACCTTAAATTCACCTAGTGAGAGTCTGGTGTCAGGTTGATGACTGGGCCTCAAATCCACAGATTCACCTAGTGAGAGTCAGGCATCGGGGAGATAATTGGGCATGAAAGCCATAGATACACCTAGTGAAGGTCAGGCGTCAGGGCAAGGACTTGGCCTCAAAGCCACGGATTCACCTTGTGGAAGTCAGGCGTCAGGGTGAGAACTAGGCCTCAAAGCCATGCATTCAGCTAGTGAGAATGATAATGACAATTAAACTTGACTTGAATTGAAGTGATGAAGGTCTCTCCTTCAATAAGGAGGTAAATAAGTCTACCATACTCCAGATGTGGTCTCACTATTGCCCTGTATAACTGAAGCTCACCTTCTCACTTTTCAAAGTTCAAGTTCAAAATCCAAAGTAAATTTATTATCAAAGTACATATATGTCAGCATATACAACCCTGAGATTCATTTTCTTGCTGGCAATCCATAATAGAATCAATGAAAAGCCGCACCAACTTGGGCGGTCAACCAGTATGCAAAAGACAACAAACTGTGCAAATACAAAAAGAAAGAAATAATAATAAGTAATAATTATCAAGAAGGAGATGAAGTTTCATCTAAAAGCTTTGTATTTAATTTCTGTCTTTCCCAATTACTTGCACACATACATTTTGCAAATCATGTACCGGAATACCCAGATGCTTTCACTTTAGCCCTCAGCAATCTCTCACTTTTTAGATAATGTGCTTTGTATTTATTTTTCTTCCTGCTACAATTTCCTATTTTCTGACATAGTACTCCATTTGTTGGCTCTTTGCCCATTTACTAAATCCATCCACACACCTTTGTGACCTCCTCGTGTCCACTTTACAACTCACTTCCAATCTACCTCTGGGTTTATGAAAGTTTTTACTTTGCAAAGCTACAACAGATAATTTACTTTAAGTGTCCGATAAAACCTTACCTGCATACAAGTCACTGAGTGCTCCTGCCAGCACTTTGTAGGCACAGGTTTTACCACCCAAAGGATCACCAACAATCATGAACCCATGGCGTACTAACATCATTTCATAAATCTGTTGAAGGAAATCATTGGTTAACCAATTAAATCAGAACACTTCACCTCAGTAACCATTGTTTTATTTACAGAATCACAGCTGCAGGAGCAAAAAAGCACAAAAATTTATAAAACGTTCATTTTTTATACTCAACATTGACAAATAATTCCAAACCTTTGTCAGCCTAAATCCAATTCACCTTTTGTTCACAGATCTACAGCACGCAGCAATGTGTATCTGATTATGCTAAAGGTGAACCGTTCCTGAAGAACAGTTTATCATCGATGCTAGACCTCACCCTCCCCATGTGCTCGATAATCAGGTTCGTTACATTCTGTACCTCCTCAGGAATTCTCTTCTGTCAATGAGCTAGAGACACAAAGATACCCACAGAAGGGAACATCTTCACCACCCTTCCTCTCCTAGTTGTGCACCTTCCAAGATCATCCAACATAAGAGTGCTTTGTTGGAAAGAAGATAAAGGTAGCTCCCATTGACTAAATCTGCAAATTAACATTGCATTTTGCTCCACCTTTATGCAAGTAGGCTAGATATTTTATTGGCATCAAAGGCATGCATTCCAACACCTGTCATAGCAGTGTACATTTTAAAGCTGTGGCATATCTAATCAATCTTGCTCTTACAGTCATCTGGTGTCCTATTCATAATGAATGCTTCAACACATTTAGACACAGCAGTGTGAAAGCTCAAAGGGAAAATAAAAACTGTATGTTCATATTTATTTGGCAACACAACATTCTGGTTCATTTCACTAAATTAGCCATCTGCGGATGAGCACAGTATTAGTGTTGTTCATGCCTCCCTTAAAAACCATCCACATAAGCATCAAGAAACAATCTATTTTGCCGTTTGAAAGTGCATGGTATGGTGGGACAAACATACTAATAACACAACTAGATAAGTAGATGCAGATCATCAAAAATCAGCAGCTACCATAAATATGTACTTCTGAAAAATATCATGTCAAAGGAAAGATGACAATTAAAATGACCTGAATAATCTTCTCAATAAACCATGGAACTGGCTGTAGTTTCATTTTCTTGATGTTGTCCTTCAACGCCTTAAGAAAGACCTCACGTTCTGGTACAGGGAGCACCACACCAGGGAACAGGTCAGATATAATGCCCTAAAGTAATGAGACAGACAGGCTTCATTGTAACAATAAAAAGCTTGCATTTATAGAACCATCTTCCCATTTTTATGAAGTCCTTCACAAACAAAGAAGCCTTGGTGAAGTGTACTGTACTAGTGCAGAAACACAATAGAACATTTTTGAACAGCACGTTTCCGCAAACTGAAACAAATGACAGAATGGCCAGTTTAATACCGCTGGCTTAAAGTATAATTATGGATTGGTAAGTGCTTCGCACCAGCTTCTCAGCACTACACAATTAAGAACAAGAATTTAAATTATAAGTTTTGGTGAACACAAAAGATCCTGCAGATGCTAGAAATCCAGAGTAACACACACACAAACACATACTTATACAATGCTGGAGGAACTCAACAGGTCAGGCAGCATCTATGGAAATCAATAAACAGTCAGTGTTTTGGGCCGAGACCTTCTTCAGAACTGGTAAGGAAGGGGAAAGATACCAGAATAAGGTGGGGGATGGGAAGGAGGACAAGCTAGAATCTGATAGTGAAGCCAGGTGAGTGTGGGGGGGGGGGGGGTATTGAAGTAAAAACTGGGAAGTGTTAAGTGGAAATGGCAAAGGGCTGGAGAAGAAGGAATCTGATCGGAGAGGAGAGTGGATCATGGAAGAAAAGGAAGGAGGAGGGGCATCAGGAGGAGGTGATATAGGAGATGTGAATGGGATCAAGGAAGGAGGAGGGGCACCAGGGGGAGGTGATAGACAGGTGAGGAGATCAGTCTCCATGGTGCCCCTCGCTCACTTACCTGGCTTCACCTATCACCTTCTAGCGTGTCCTCCTTCTCCACCCCCTACCTACTTAATCCAGCACCTTCCCCCTTTGCTTTCCGGCCCTGATAAAGGGGTTTGGCACAAAACATCGGTTGTTTATTCAGTCCCATAGATGCCGTCTGACCTGCTGAGTTGCTCCAGCATTCTGTGTGTGTGGTAATGTGTTTTGGTGAATGATTTCCTTCTACAACGCTGTGCTGAAATTGTCAGATTCACTGGGGTAATCAAAAACAATCACTGAAAATCCATGGACCACAATGTCTACGCTTGATGAAAAACAAGCTATGAAGTCAATTTGCATCTTCTATCACTTGGTCTGTAACCCTAAAGTATGGTGAGGATTTCTACCTTCAGTCAGTTTCAGATTCCTACCAACATTAGGATGAAAACATTTTTCCTCATCCTCCCATTAATTCAGCCATCAATTGCATGAATCTGCATCCTCACCACCCAGAGTCCCGATGCACATGGTTTTAGCAAAAGAAAAATCGATCCTTACTTCTTTTATCTAAGCCCTTTGTTATTTTACACTTCAATTAAGTCTACCTTTTAGATATTTTTGTTATAAAGAAATTAACTCCATCTTATTTAATCTTTCCTCATAGTTACAAGTTTCCAGTCCTTGCAACATCTTTGTAAATCTCCTCTGCACCTTCCTCAGTACACCCAAAACTTTCCTATAACAGGGATACCCAACTATAAACAATAGTCAAACTTAGGGATGTTTTTAGTTTTTATTTAATTCTTAACATTATGGCTAATCACTTTCACAAATGCACTATGCCTTGTCAGCCTTTGATAATTAATGTCACAAAAATCTATTTATAATAAATTAGCTGTGCAATGCAGACTCAATCCCACTGGGTTTTTTTTTTAGTCGCAATGACCCCCCACCTCCACGCCTAAGGTTTCCTGATACTGTACCTGAAACAGTGGTACATCCTGGGACAAGAACTTGGCTAAGTTCACATCCAGCAGGGCCTGCAGCAGCAGCACACTCTCATCCTGAGCTGTAAATTTCAGCTTCAGGTTTCCAGCTGCTGTGAGGACAGACTTCACTGCACGCATGCCGTAGTCATAGTGATGCTGCGACGATAGTTGCTCAGAGCACAGGCGATAGGTGGCCACGATCTTCTGAGAAAGGCTGGGGAAGCGAGTATTACAGGTGAGGGTCAATGGGGAGTGAGAGCAACAAAACACAGCTAAAATAATTGTGTTAGACAAAATTAAACCTTAATCATGTACAGAATGAACAAATGCTGAGACATAACTAGTGATCCTTTGAGCCAGACAGTCACATCACGTTATACTGTACTTTAAAGATGCAGTCCTGGGATTTTGAAAGAACACAGTTCTTCCAAATTTAATTTAATTTGTATTGTCAGATTACTTGAACCAGAACGAAAGCAAGAGGCATGCAGATGGACCTTAAAAAATGGCCTATGTAGGTATGTAGCAGTTTGAAGTACCTATCATAATGTCACACATTATTGTACAAACTTAATTATATAATCCATGTGCATCAGCCCTCCTATCAGTAATTTCTGCTGCTGTTGTAGAGTCAGGGAAGGGGGTCACTCAAGTTAAGTAACTCCACCAAAGCTCCTGCATCAGTAGTATTTTTTTGCCAAAGGCAAAACAAAGTCTGCGGCCACAGCTGTTGTAGTGATCCAGAGTACACGGCAGGAATGTGATTTCCACAGACTACAGCCCTGAGTTGTCGAATGTTGAACTTCAAGAAATTTGGGATCCTGGCCAAGTTTTCATCCCTTCCGATCCTTGCAAATTTATTTGGGGAATACAAGGCCATGTATTTTCAGTCAAAATATCATCATAAGGACATACTCTTCATGATAAAGGTCACATTAACACTGATTCTGATACAATACCTTGGCAGATGTGGCTTCCACAACTGTGCTGCTCCAAAGAGCGCTATTTGAGGTCATTCTTACCCTCGGCCATTAGGCTCTACAATGAATCAACCTATATCCACGGAGGTGATGACCCCCTCCGGTTAGTCTGTTTGAAGTAACTTATTTTTTATTCTTTCTTACTTCTAACGCTTGCATATTTGCGTATCTGTGCACTTGTAATGCTACTGTGACACTGCAATTTTCTTTGGGATCAAGGAAGTATCTATCTATCTGTCTTCCATTGGTCACAACTGGTATGCTAGCCCTGCAACTCCAAAGAAAGAAGTTACTTCCTGCATCAGGTGGAGATCAGAACAAACTGTCCAAGGTGGACAAGTGATAGGCAAAGCACCCATCTTTTGTCGAAAATCAGCTGGTCTCATATAGTATGTAGGCACCGGACACGGCTCATCAATTGTATTTGTTTCCACTGCGATGTGGATAGCATTACCTACTGCTATACTTCAAAGAGGGTCTAAGGTAACTTAAATATATATAATTTTTACCTTCGTGAGTCAATGAACCCCATTGAATAAAGGGAAATTTCACCAATCAGAGCATAGTCTGGAACCATCATTGCCACCGTACGGAATAATGCCTGGAAGGAAACAGTGCAGATGAAAAACTTCTCTTTCATCACATCCAGTCATTTATGTCCTGAGAAGGAAATTTATCTATTATTAAGAGGAACAGACAGAGTGGACAGCCAGCTCCTCTTCCCCAGGGCACCACTGCTCGATACAAGAGGACATGGCTTTAAGGTAAGGGGAGGGAAGTTCAAGGGGGATATTAGAGGAAGGTTTTTCACTCAGAGAGTGGTTGGCGCGTGGAATGCACTGCTGGAGTCAGCGGTGGAGGCAGATACACAAGTGAAGTTTAAGAGACTACTAGACAGGTATATGGAGGAATTTAAGGTGGGGAGTTATATGGGAGGCAGGGTTTGAGGGTCGGCACAACATTGTGGACCGAAGGGCCTGTAATGTGCTGTACTATTCTATGTTCTATGTACTAGGCACCAAATTAGGTATCTTATTCACTTTAGTACTTGGCATTGTCAATATAAAAATAGCCATGGCTGATGCAATCAAAATGCAAAACTGACTCGAATATGGGGTTTATTTGGATTCAAAAACTCTGCTACAGTGATCTCGAAGTCTTTCAGCACACCACTCATTGCTTATAACTATTGTAGTGTCTTTAAGTGTGTTTACTGAGAATACGAGTTATATTAAATATCGTTAGACCAGACAATGATTTAGCTGAGAGTTCACTCCTCAGTTAAAGCTGCTCCATTGATAACTCTGACACTGTTCTTTGCCTTTACTAGGGCAAGATGGTAAGAAGCACAGGGGAAATTTCCTTTTGGGTGAGTGAAAAAGAAACAGAATTTTGAGCTTCATTCCTGTAAGTAAAATCAGAGATTTCAGTCTTCAAATGACTAAGTACAAGTTTCAAAAACAAACAGCTGGGAAATCAACCTGCATCAAATAATGATAGAAATGCATTTATATCTTTCTATTTGTCTTAACTCAAAATAATTTGATATCATTGCCAAACACTTTTCAGAATTTGGACTTGTTTGAACATCGTCAAATCAGAAAGTAAAAGCCTTACCTTAAGGTTGTCTGGAAGTTCTGCCCGACCAGCATAGCCAGGATTCATAGTTATAAAGACTGAACAGGTTGGGTTGAGAGAAATTTCAGTACCTTCAAAGAGAAACGTTTTAAGTTTCCGTATAATTGCTTGCTGAATGCTGAGAATCTGCTGTGCAACCACAGACAGCACTTCAACCTAGAGATGGAAACAACAACCTAATGGTGAGACCTTTCAGAGTAAGTTTACCCATCCCCCATCTGCTTTTTTCCATTCCCCATTTTGGCCCCTCTCTTACTGTTTCTCTTCTCACCTGCCCATCACCTCCTTCTGGTGGTGCTCCTCCTCCCTCCCTTTCTCCTCCTTCCTCCCCTCCCTTTCTCCTCTCTGATTGTGCTTCTTCAGCCCTTTATCTCTCCTATTGTATCATCTCTCAACATCTCACTTCATCCCCCCTCCCCCAACCTTCCCCCTCACCTGATTTCACCTATTATTGGCCAGCTTGTATTCCTTCCCCCTCTCCCCTCCCCTCACTTCTTATTCTAGCTCCTTCCCCCTTCCTTTCCAATCCTGTTGAAGGACCTCCGCCCAAAACGTCAACTGTTAATTCCCCTCCATAGACGCTGCCTGATCAGTTCAGCTTCTCCAGCATTTTGAATTTGTTGCTCTGTATAACCTCCAGCTCTTTTCTCTTTCATTGTGTAAACCATAAAGGATAAAATAATAATATTGTGCAGGATGATGATATTTTGAAGAATATGACATATCCTAAAAGATGACAATATGCCATTACAAAAAAATCACCTCAGTCGTTCCCCAACAACTGCCAAGTAATTTGGAAAACCCAATAAATGATTGCTGCCAAAGTCCAAGCAGAGGCCATACGTAGACCTCCTTGGGCATTCCAGATTACTGAAGGATGATGATACTTGTGCTTAAAAATGAAACCAGCAAACAAATCTCCTCCATTGACAAATAACATGGTCTTCTGAGCAGCAGCAAGACACTCACGGGAAACGGGGGCTGTTTAAAAGTGTGTGTTGGATTATGTCAAGTCAAGTCAAGTCAACTTTTAGTATCATTTCGACCATAACTGCTGGTACAGTACATAGTAAAAATGAAACAACGTTTTTCAGGACCATGGTGTTACATGGCACAGTACAAAAAACTAGACTAAACTACGTAATTAAAAGAAACACAGAGAAAGCTACACTGGACTACAGACCTACACCGGACTGCATAAAGTGCACAAAACAGTGCAAGCATTACAATAAATAATAAACAGGACAGTAGGGCAAGGTGTCAGTCCAGGCTTTGGGTATTACTAACGAAGTAGCAAAGTAAGTAAGGAGTATTACTGTCATTCTGTTGGCAGTTCCATCAGAAGACTGAGCAAAGAACGACAGCCTCACTCTCAGAATCTTGAGGAAGCAGAGGTCCAGGAAGCTGAGTAATTAGATTCGGTTGTTTCTTTCTAAACTGGGATGAGGAACTTCGAGCCTCATAAACCAAACTCCCAGTGTTTGTATTCAGAACCACCTTTGCCACAAAGGGGAAAATGTCAGTTTATACCATGGCCTGCAATGAGTTGAACATACAAGTTCAGTCAAGATCTAAATAAATGGGATAGCAGGCCTGGGGGTGGGGGGGGGGGAGCAAAGTGACCTCTAAGCTTTACTGTACACTAAAGTTCCTGTGTAGTCAGAACAAAGGCCATTACAATTCCATGAAATTATGCATTTGTCCCTCAGGTGTCTGTGCCTATCTATTATAGATAAGTTCATTTGTCTTTGTTATCAAATACAAAATTTACATGTTGTTTTTAACTCTTTTAAAACCCTGCACCTTTTTCACAAAATGTCGTGATCGTGTTCCCGAGTTAATCTGAGTATTTCGGGACATTTTGTGACATTAAGGATGTTTTGAAAATGGAAATTGCTAATGTTCTTGGATTCGAATGGGTCATCTTCAAACCTACTGCAGGAATAAGACTGATTTCATCCACAGCTTGTGATGAGTTAGTTGTCCAGTCAGACACCATCTGAGATGTATGTAGCCACATTACACCTCTGCTACTTGCAAAAAAAAGTACAAGCAAGAGTTCCTGCTGCTTATTGTTAGTCAGTAATCTCTACTGTATAAACTTTGGTCAAGGACAACCTCAAGTAATGTTTTTTACTTTACTCTTTAATTATCCATGAGGGGTTAAATCCACTGACACTGATTGCTTTGGTCCATTTGATACAGAGTTGGTGATTGGCTAATGGAATCATCGACTGGCAACGATTTATGACTCAGGAGAGAATGGGAAACAACTAGATTTTATTTAAAAAAGGAGGGCCAAAGTAAACAAAAGAAAATAACAGCAAAGAAACCTTAGCTTAAATAATGCTTTTAAATGTTTTAGTAAATGAGTGCAAATGTGTAAAAACTGAGATCTATGCAAATTCTCCAGCTCATTGAGCTTTCTGTTTACTGCATTGTTAATTAAGTAAATATTGTAACTAAAAAGTCATCATCTTCCCATCAAAGTAATTACCTCTATTCTGTTGAACTCATCAAAGCAGGCCCAGGCCCCAGCTTGGGCAAGACCCTTGAAAAATTTGCCCATTGCTTTGTAATCCAGACCATCGGAGCAGTTGAAAACTACACACTGCAAGAACAAAGAAAAGGCCAATCTTGTTGAACAACACACTTAAAGGCAATATCTACTCTACATAAATGCAAGCCTCCATTCTTTATTTAAGAAGCATTTGACAGAGACTTTTTCCTTTTAGTTTTATGTCATGACACATTACACCAGATTTCTGATCAAGGTCATTGAGACAATCTACTGAATTTAGCAATTTTTTTATTAGCCTAGAACAAAAGCACCATAAAAATGATCACGGTAATAAATATATTCTCAGGACTTCATATCCAAAGCTCTAAGTGCACCATTTAGACAAATCAGCAAACTATGCTCAGCCTCCGAGGCTCATTAAACATTAATGGAATGCATTTCACAAGAAGAATGCACTGATGTGGCTCATAGTCAATCTATTGACACGAATGATGGAATTCTAGGTAATAGCTGTTTAGGATATAGGTACAATTGTTATTTTGACTTCCACTACCTGGACAGTAATTTGACTGAGCAGATCTCCTACCTATTGTAAAACATGCCTGACTTTTATTTTTCCCACATGACTAAATAATCAATATGATGAACATTTTACCCCAGTAAGCATTATCTCTGGCCCAGCTGATAGAAAAGATTGAAGATTAAAGCTTTATTTCGAAAGATACAGTGAAATGCATTATTTGAGTCAATGACCAACACAATCCGAGGACTGTGCAGCGGGCACCCGCAAGGGCCACCATGCTTCTGGCACCAACAGAGCATGCCCACACCTTACTAACCCTAACCCCTATGTCTTTGGACTGTGGGAGGAAACCAGAGCACCCAGAGGAAACCCACACAGTCACAGGGAGAACTTACAGACTCCTTACAGATAATAACATGAATTGAACCTCAATCTTCCAATCGCTAGTGCCGTAAAGCTTTTACACAAACTGCTATGCTACCGTGCTGTTCTCAAAGATAAAAATCGGGATAGCTCCCAGTTCGGAAAGGTGAGCATAACATAACTGAATTTCCAACCCAGAATTTTTGGAGGTGCAACCTTTTGGGTGAGACTTTAAATTGTGGCCCAATCTGCTTCCTCAGGCGAGTGTGGAAGATTCCACAGTAACGTGACAATATGCGAGTGGTCAACAGATAAGCCAACTTGATCTTGTGCACCACCTACTCAGTACAAAGTCCCGTCTTCACACAAAGAGATGCTCTACATTGTCTGGTGTGGCAATGCCAATGAACAGATTTGACAACTCAAACCTGGGTAAACAGAAGATTAAAACTGGTTCAGGAGAGGATGCCAGGCCAGCACTTCTCCTAAAAGTGAGGTCCCATCCTGATGAAACTGTGCTAAATCTATTGAAGAAAGCAATCTCACAATCAGATCAAAGCTGTGAGAAAGGTCGTGAATAATTAAAAGCCTACAGAAGAGTGGGCCAAGAACATCCCCATCTTCAACAACGAAAGGGCCCGTCCCATGCAACCATGCCAAGTGAAAGATCCTTGCCATTTGCTGTGATGATCTACACTACCACAGAAGTCAGTCTTTAGCCAACTTAATTTGCCCCTCAAAAAGAAATAGCATCATTAAAATGGCTGAATACAGCGATAACTCAGGGAACAGGTGAACTGGAGTGGTGAGGATCTGCACTCCAGAGCTACTCATGCCTTTAGCCAGGCTATTCCAAAACCATTCATTACAGAGTTAACAAATAGAAATAGCAAATAGAAATTGCAACGCAGGTTATTTCTTTAAAGTGTTACTATAAAAGCATGGAGTAACACCTGGGTACTTGTCATTTAATTACCTGCTTGGCTATTGCTTTTGCCAAATCTTTTGTTGTTTCTGTTTTGCCAGTTCCTGCCGGTCCTTCGGGGGCACCGCCAAGGTTTAATTTTAATGCTCCCATCAATGTCCTAGATAGATCACAAGAAAAATGCAACATTTAATCAGGAAAATAAAGATAACAAATCATGGATTTTCCAAACTACTTGAACACAATAGATTTTTATTGTTCGAGTGCCATAATCTGTCTGGTTTTAAAAATTGTTTAAACATTCCAATAAATATCATTGTTCTATAATATTAATACTCCTTTACGTCAATATAGCTTCCTCCTAATGGGATTCGATTTCATTGACCATGATTTTGCCAGTCTGTTTAATCTTCCGGAGCAGAGATTCCCAACCTGAGGTCTATGAGCTACTTGGTTAATGGCAAAGCTCCATGGCATAAAAAAGGTTGGGATCCCCTGCTCTGGAAGATTGTACGGGTTGCAGTTTGGTTTTAATGACTTTCTCCAATCAGACTCTGATCATGTACAGTGTTTTATTTCTGGTTGAAAGCTGCAGGGGAAAAACTTAACTCTCAGAAGCTTTTGTTGCCTCTGATAACAAAAACAGAAAGACACTTGTTATTAGAAGCCATCTCAAGGTACCAGCTCATCATTAATGCCCTTCAGGGAAGATCTAGTGTTCTTACTTGGTCTGGAACTGCTTTCCACCCCACAGCAATGTATTTGACTGCCCTCTTAAAAAGGTACAGCAATCTTCTCAGTTTTATCAAACCACCAACTAAAATAATGGTCAGAACAGATAATGCATGGCAAAGGACCTGTTCCTGAGCTGTGCTCTCTGAATCGATTGAAATCCTTCACCACAATTAAGTAGTCATTCAAGGAAGATTGCTGCATCTTTTCGTTAGCAAGTAGGGAACATAAAATCTAGTCTTCTCAGTAACATTATCAATGCACATATGCATAAAGAAAAACAGAATTCTTGTTCTGTAAATAAGCCTCAGTAATTATTTTTAAGTATTGCTAAAGAACTGCCAAGTATTTATACAATGGGTATGGCAATTCTGGCTGGAATCTAACCGAGACCCCAAGTTACTTCAGTTACCATATACAGAACATACATTTCCTGAATGAGCTGAAGTTCATTCAAATTTTCAATTGAAAGATCAGAATGAAGGAGAAGGAAGTATTTGGGTGTTTCCCAATTATTATCAAATAAAATGCATAGATTGGATTCTCTTAAATTTCTGAAACTAAAATGACTTTAGATCAATTTGAAAGTTTGAAAAAGCATGGGTTTCATCATCGTCAAACTAGACAAAAATTAAGCCTTCCCTTTTTTCTCTAAAGGACAAACATGCATCTTCATACAAACTTACCAACTTTCAACACACACACACACACACCCATCTACAAGGTAGAAACCTTAATTCAAAGACATTTCATTCACAGACAAAATCACTTTGCAGAAATATTAATCTAAGTTGCTATGTTAGTAGCAGAAGCAGGTGAAAATCCTTTCTGATTTGATTTGACACAGACTGCTCATTTCACTGTATGTTTCAATGTATAGGTGACAATTAAGGCTAATCTTCATACCAGAAACACAGAGTGGACAGTTTCTTACAGAAGAATAAGCAGCGGTACTTTACCTGTAACATCGGTCAGTGAGCGGTGTTATAACAAGTCGTGCAGAGTTACCCAGATATTCGTAACCATATGTCAAAACAGTAGTGATCATACGCACAATCACCTCATCTTCTTCCCAGTAATTTCTCAGCTGGGATATCCACATGAAATCATTGAGGCTTGATATATTAGCATCTGTCAATTGGGCAACTACATCACGTGCTGTCAGAACAGAACAATTAGTATATTGTAATCTTTTTAAATATCTCTAAACCTTCCCTTTAGTCCTATCAAAGTACAATCCTATTGAGCTGTAGTAACTTCAGTGGCCATTATTTACATAAGACACTTCAAATCTGAAACATTGCATTCCTCCAGTACTTCACTCTTTTGGGTTTATGTGTGTATACTATCAGAAGGAGAGGCTGTTAAACATTTAGGTGAAGAAACTGAAAATAATTTCACTTTCAGAGGATTAGGGAGATTTATTGCATTCCTATCCCTGTCCCAGGCGACCAACTAGTCAGACGTAGAACCTGTTATGCACCAGACTCACAGAAAAGCATGGTCTGACTTGGATGGCCAAAGTCACATAGTCCACATGGTCCAATTCTGGACCTCCCTTAGCATATGTTCTGTTGGTTGAGAATGGTTCAGGGTTACAGTCTGGGACTTCATCACTTGGGTCAATTACCAGTTTGTGGTTGCTAATGTTTGTAAATAACTATTAATAGACAAGACTCTTGTCAGTTTGTAAGGACTTGGAGTGTGATTTAACAACACAGGAATGAGAGCAACACCTAATTGGACCTTTGTGTCTGTTCTGACATTAAATAAGATCACAGCTGACCTTTAATCTCTGAGTCACTTCTCTGTATTTGCTTCATATCCTCTGATCTCTAAAAATCCATCTCTCAATCTCTGTCTAATCTTGAGCAGAGAATTACAAAGAACCACCACCATCTGGGTGAAGAATCAGATTCAGGCTTACTACCACCGACGTACATTGCGAAATTTGTTGTTTTTGTGGAAGTAATACAATGCAAGACATAAAAATTACTATAAGCTAAAATAAATAAAAGTGAATAAGAGGAATAGTGAGGTGGTGTTCAAGGGTTCGTGTCTCAGCCCTGAATAATCAAGCTCACACTTTGTGAAACCCAAAACAAATTATGTTCCAAGCCAACAAAACTTGTTCAATGATTCTCTTCAAAGAAGTCAACTGTATTATGCAAAAAAAGCCAGCTCTTTTATGTGAAGGTAACAAATTCCTTTCTTTGAAATGAATTTGACACCTTTACATAATGCAGCTGACTTTTCAAAGCTTTAGTTGTCTGGGCAACTTCATGGCTTTATCACTTCTGCCCACATCCTCAGAACAAATTATTTAAGAAAATGTGACTCGCTGAAACAAACATCTTACTGTTCCTTCTCCCAGAGAAAAGCTTCGGGCAATAATTACCATGCACATCGATGACAATCAGTGCTCCAAGACTCATGCGTTCACCACTAGATAGCTTTCCTCGCACTAGTTCCACTATTTCATTGATCTGTTCATTGCTTTTCTGTAGATAATCCTTCAAAGCAATGGGGAAATGTGTTGCCATAGTAATTAGTGCACTCAAAAGAGAAAAGCAGTGATCAACAAATTTTTTTTCCGAAATTTGAAGAATTTTCTCCTGTGAGGTGTATCCTCACACCACAAACAGGCTGACTTGATTTCAACTTACAGGTAAAGTTCCATTTTTAATAGCCTCAGAAACCTGACTGGTCCAGTAGATCGAGGACACGGAAATCACAACCTGTCCAGGCCACTGAAGAACCCATTTTCTACGAGGAAGCTTCAAAAGCAAAGAATAACACACTTAAATAATTTCAAATCTCAAATGATCAACATTTTTCATGACCACTGAGTATATAATATTCTCATATTTCCCTTTAACTTACAATCTACAGGATCTAGGCCTACTCTGGGCTGCTCTGGGGATTTGGATCCAAGGACTCAATTTGGTTTGGAATGCAGTTGTGGTTGCCTGCTTCTGTTGTTTGCATAATTTGTTTTGTTCTTTTTTCCCTCTTTCTCTCTGGACACAGGGGGTTGGTCTTTTTTTTTAAATTGGGTTCTTTCAGGTACCTTGTTTTGCAACTGCCTGTAAGCAAACAAATCTCAAGGTCGCATAATTTATACATTCTTTGATGATAATAAATGCAATCTGAATCTTAATTTTATTTCTCTGCTTATTTCTCTATGATGTTTTATTTTCATGTGTCCATCAGCTCTACAACCACTTCCGCTTGGGATAATTTGCAATTAACTTTATGTGTTTGGGAATGGGTGGAAACCAGGCCCGGAGAAAACCCATGCTGTCTCAGGGAGTACCTGCAAACTCCAAACAGGTAGTAGCAGAGGTCAGGATTGAACCTGGGCCACTGGAGGTGTAGCAGAGGTCAGGACTGAACCTGAGCCACTAGAGATGCAAGCTGCAGTTCTACCTGAGCCACTCATTGTTAAATACACAACTTTCACTGGCAGATAACATGCTTCATAAGTTTTTATTAAATATCAGAATACTTTGTTTCCAATATCAACAGAATCCAGTAAAGGATGCACATTGCCTCCTGCTGTGGTAAGTTCCAGGGACTATGCTACAATACCTTGGAGATAATTCATGAGTGTTAAAGGTAAGTACTGAGCTCCATTGTAAGGGGGGTGGACATCTATTTCTCAAATGCACCCCTCCTCTCCTCCACCATTCTTCAATCCTGTTTCCCTCTCCTTACCTGCCCATCACCTCCCTCTGTTACTCCTCCCCTTTCCCTTTCCTCCATGGTCTTCTGTCCTGTCCTAACAGATACCCCCTCCTCCATCCCTTTATCTCTTTCAGCAGTCAATTTCCCAGTTCTTTAATTCACCCCGCCCCCTCTCCTGGTTTCATCCATCACCTTGTACTTCTTCCTCCCCTTACATTCCTACTCTGACTTCTCCCTTTCCTTTCCAGTCCTGATGAAGGGTCTCGGCCCGAAACTCTTTTCCATAGATGCTGCCTGGCCTGCTGACTTCCTGCAGCATTTTGAATGCGTTGCTTTGCATTGTTTTACTGAGTAAACATCCCAGCATAACCAGGATATTGATAGGGAAAGAATAAACTGATGCAAATACATTAACAAAAGGCAGCATGAAACACAGGTTACAACTAATTCCATCAAACAATGAGCTGATAGGAATTATCATAATCATTTACAATTGCTTAATTGTGATCTATATTGTCTCCTATTACCTGAACATAGTCGGCAATACCTTCCTTAATAACGTGCTTTATACTGCTCAACATCATCTCTTCAACTTGCAAAAGCCATTTTTCTACCATACCCTGTAAGAAACAAAAAAAGTTTATATTTTTTTAAAGATTAGTGTACTGATCTTATAAAACTGACTGATGTCAAAAATAAACAGGAGGAAATCATGGGGACATAGGGACTGATTTCTTTCAATCTGCTGTCATGAAACTCAAAGCAACCCTTCACAGACCTCTGAACGTTTTAAATCTGTTTGGAAAAAAGTTGCCAAGATATATAGTAACTACCATGTGTAACAAAACTTATTTTAATCTATTGTTTTTAAGTTCACCATGCAGATACCCATGTTAAATCCAATTCACAAATCCACAGTTGAAAACTGAACATGTTTTTGTATCTATTTGGAACTAATTTAAGAAATTGGAAGGAATTTCATACCTTCAGATACAGAAGGATATTGAACATCAGCTCTTATGATGAGAAAATTTGAAGATACTGGAAATCCGAAGCCTCCTCCCCCTCCCCCCGTCTTTTTATTCTAGCATCTTCCCCCTTTCATTTCAGTTCTGAAGAACAGTCTCGACCCAAAATGTCGACTGTTTTCCATAGACGCTGCCTGACCTGCTGAGTTCTTCCAGCATTTTGTGTGTGCTAGCCTTGAAGATCTTTGTGGCCTGTGAGTAGTGATTAGGTCTGAGGTTTAATTCAATTATGATTCTTAGAAGTCTTGGAATTAAAATAATAACCAAAGGTTTTTACATAATTGACCCCTGTCCTTATTGTAGAAAAGGGTCAATTTCACAAAAGACCATTGGTTATTCGTTTAACTTTAAAAAATGTTTAAATCATAATTGAACTAAACCTCAGGCCTAATCACTATAATATGGGTTGTTCAGTAAGAAGTGAGGAGCAGCTGATAGGTATGGGAGCAAATGAGTACCTTAGCTTTTGCTGGATTAATATTTTTAACAAACGGTACAATTTCTCCTTCAGAGCTAATCATTCCTGTTATTTGAAGCTGATCAGTGAACTGAAGCTTTGCTATCCCTTCAAAGCACTTCTTCAGATGTGGCTGGACTCTGAGTGGGTCTTTGGTTTCCGAAAGAATTTCGAGCAGCTCATCGTTGGATAAGAAAAAGAACCTGGAGAGGAGGAAAAAAGAACCCAGAGACTAAGCACTTAAGAGAATAAACACAATGATTGAGTTCACTTTGAAAATTGAGTTAAAGGTGATTCCCGTTCCACTCTTTCTCATCTTTGAATTCTCTTATTCTACCCACTTCCCCCTTTTATTTGACCCATTGCAAATACTCTCAGTTCAAGCAGTTTCACGAAAAGAGTCTAACAGGAAAAGGTTTTCAGGACAGGTACAAGTGATTGCGATCCCTCCAGAGAACATATTAACATTTTTGCCAATAAGCAAAAGGTAAGGGGCTTGTGACCCAAGACATTAAGGATGCTGAAATTTAAGAATAAGGAATTCTTTAGATAAGTGAAGAGAACAAGTGGATAAAATTCCCAAATCATCCAAGTTTTTTAACTCCAGCTCAAAATTACTCCAAGTTTTAAATTCCAGCTCAAATTTCTCAGAATAGTGAATTTTAACTGTTTTGCACTCCAGCCTTTTAGCTTTTGAGCATTACCTGGAATGTTCTGAATAGACTGCAGAAATTCATTATACTCCCCATCATAACTCTCCTTACTGACAATGCAGTACAAACTGCACCATGTATTTGCATCCAAGACTTCTGAAACAATTATTTGGGAGGAATTTGGTGGAGGGAAGAGTGGAATTTACATTTCATGTGTTGGAGTTGTTGGATGTGTAGATGTTTCATGTATGGAAATATCAATGCCCTTGAATAGAAAATCCTGCAAAACATGGTGGATAATGGCATGTTGGCCTTCATAACAAGTGGAGTTGAGTATAGGAGCAAAGAGGTCCTTCTGCAGTTG
Source organism: Hypanus sabinus (assembly GCF_030144855.1). NCBI lineage: Eukaryota > Metazoa > Chordata > Chondrichthyes > Myliobatiformes > Dasyatidae > Hypanus > Hypanus sabinus. Next base: position 24,062,505 of record NC_082714.1, on the reverse strand, counting down.
TACAGGGCCCTGGTGAGACCACACCTGGACTACTGTGTTCAGTTTTGGTCTCCAAATTTGAAAAAGGACATTCTTGCTTTTGAGGGAATGCAGCGTAGGTTCATGAGGTTGATTCCCGGGATGGCGGGACTGTCATACGTTGAAAGATTGGAGCGACTGGGCTTGTATACACTGGAATTTAGAAGGTAGAGAGGGGATCTGATTGAAACATATAAGATTATTAAGGGATTGGACACACTAGAGGCAGGAAACATGTTCCCAATGTTAGGGGAGTCCAGAACCAGAGGCCACAGTTTAAGAATAAGGGGTAGGCCATTTAAAATGGAGTTCAGGAAAAACTTTTTCACCCAGACAATTGTGGATCTATGGAATGCTCTGCCTCAGAAGGCAGTGGAGGCCAATTCTCTGGATGCTTTCAAGAAAGAGTTAGACAGAGCTCTTAAAGATAGCGGAGTCAAGGGATATGTGGAGAAGGCAGGAACAGGGTGATCTGATTGTGGATGATATTGTGATAGATACTGATTGTGGATGATCAGCCATGATCGCATTGAATGGCGGTGCTGGCTCGAAGGGCCGAATGGCCTACTCCTGCCCCTATTGTCTATTGATACAGCCCAGTCTATCACGGGTAATGCCCTCCCCATGACTGAGCACATCTATATGGAGTGTTGTCACCGGAAAGCAGCATCCATCATCAGGGACCCCCACCACCCACATCATGCTTTCTTCTCGCTGCTGCCGTCAGGAAGCAGATACAGCAGCCTCAGGTTCAGGAATGTTTATTAACCCTCAACCATCAGGCTGTTGAACCAGAGGGCATAACTTCACTCAACTTCACTTGCCCCATCACTAAACTGCAGCCACAACCTATGAACTCACTTTCAATGACTCTTCATCTCATATTCTTGTTATTTATTGCTTATTTATTTTTAAATTATTATTATTTCTTTTTATTCTTTTTGTATCTGCACAGTTTGTTGTCTTGTCCAAACCAGTTGTCCGCCCTGCTGGCGTGGTCTTTCATTGATTCTATTATGGTTGTTGAATTTATTAAGTATGCCTACAAGAAAATGAATCTCAGGATTGTATATGGTGACATGTGTACTTTGATAACAAATTTCTTTTGGACTTTCAGAGAATAACAGGTTTTTAAGTAAAAAGAGTCAAGGAAAGGAAAGTTGGAAAGAAGGAGGTCAGACAAGGGTGTGTAGAGACGAGGAGAGTGATCTCATCACCAGGATAAGGGTGATGATGGTGGATTGCTAAAAAGGGCAGCAATGATACAGTTAAACACTTAACAGATTAGATCAGAGGAGGTGTAAATAATTAGAGCAAAATTGCAGAGGGAAGGGAAATGTAGAAGCCTCCCCTCGCTCAGGAACCAAAATGCAGATCAACTCACAGGAGCACAGATTCCACCTAGTGGTCATAAACCAACAAAGGACCGTCATCCAAAGCATGAGACTACGCCCCTTTCCAAAAGTTTCATTACCAGCACCCAGAACACCAGAATCTGTTCCCTAGATAAAATATGATATCAAACTGATAACTTCAAGCACCTGACAGAAAGATTGAAAATCTGTTCCAATGAGTGTGAAGGAGACCAATGATAGTGAAGATAGACTAGGAAAGATTTTGAGAAATTAGGTAGCATAAGACTTGAATACTTGCAGACTGAATAGACTTGGCTGTAAGCAACTAGTGCAGGAAACCAAGCTGGAAGTAAACTGAATCTTGGTTTCATCTTGGAGGTGACCTTTGGACCTCTGATGATGGGAAGGGAGAAATAAAGGTCATAAGTGTTGCAATTATTATCCTTTCTACTTCTCTTCTAATATTTATAACTGTGTTCTTGTAATGCTACAGTGACACTATAATTTCCTTTGGGATCAATAAAGTATCTATCTATCTATTATTGAACGCTGTGGACCAAGTGCTGGGAGATGGAATTAAAATAGAAAGTTGAGAAGGCTGCCCAATGGTTGGTGTGGACAAGTTAGTCCACAAGGCCTGTTTCCATGTTGTATGACTCTATCTGCAACAGCTCACACGGGAATTTAGTTATTGGAGGTGTGGGAGTTTCAGTAAGGCAAAGTTTAAAGACGATGTACAGGTGAGAATGACAGTGGTGGTGTGCAGTCAACCCAGACCAGTAAGACTGCTGGAGCCACCCCTACTTAATGCAGACGGGACTGGCAAAGTCGACTGTGGTGGTGTGAAATCACCTAGCTGCGTGGTGCTTCTGAAGTGAGACCTTTTCTAAAAGGGTCTTTGAAGTACATTACTTCCCTTTACACAGTACGGGGTGCCGGAGACAAACAAGATAGGAATAATGGAAAGACATGAAACACAACCAACAACTAAGGGACAAATGCTGTACTAACTTCAAACTATCATCAATTGTCAACTTGTGGCTTTGGCTGATATTTAACATTGCTGATGTAAATGGCGACTGATCTTGCGAAGAAGGGATTCAAACATACAGAGTTTAACAAAAGGTCAACACCATTAACTGATAAGCCAATTCTGTATAAAAGTATCATTGTACTGTCCTGGCTTCAGAACAGTGTGGGTGACAGGGGCTGTTCTCCTTGTTCACAAGTAAAATAAAGTCTGATTGAGTGGTAAATATGCGTGTGTTCTGAGTCCAGTTATCAGTGATGAGAGGATGAGTAAATATTTATAATCGAGAACAATCAAACGTTTTTTCCAATAAAATTAGTTTGCACATGTCTCTTCTCATAACTATGTGCTATTCTAATTCATTCTGCAGGTTAGGGAAATTTAATGAAGCATCTGTAGCGGTGTGCTACACTCAGCGCTAAGATTATGACATGGAGTCGGTAACTGCAGTCGAAGGAAAAACTTTATTCGAAATCCTCAGCCTCACTTTTAAGCCTCCCTCAACCTGCCCCCTGTGGCGCAGAGGCTCCAAAGCTCTGTGCTCGCAAACCCCTGTAGGCTATCTCCCTTAGCCGGAAAGCTGGCTAATTGTGAGCCGGTTCGGATGTGCCAGGAAATGGGTCGTCACATAACACACCCCCCCCCCAGAACCGGCGATACACCCCCCAGTGTCCACAGTCTGGGCCGGAACTTGCTTGGGAGGTCGGCCTCTGCGCCGAGGTGCCGGAAACTCGACCAGTTGCGCCAGGTCCACATGGGCCGGTTTGAGTTGGTCCACCGTGAAAACCTCCTCTTTCCCCCCAACGTCCAGCACGAATGTGGACCCGTTGTTCCGGAGCACCATAAACGGCCCCTCGTATGGCCACTGCAGCGGTGGCCGATGCCCGCCCCTTCGTACAAACACAAACTTACAGTTCTGCAGGTCTTTGGGTACGCAGGTCGGGTTCCGCCCGTGCTGTGAAGTGGGTATGGGGGCCAAGTTACCGAGCTTCTCGCATAGTCTGCCCAGGACTTCTGCGGGATCTTCCTCTTGCCCCTGTGGGGCTGGTAGGAACTCCCTGGGGACGACCAGGGGCGCGCCGTATACCAACTCGGCCAACGAGGCGTGCAGGTCCTCCTTGGGTGCTGTGCGGATGCCGAGTAGGACCCAGGGAAGCTTGTCCGCCCAGTTGGCTCCTCGCAGGCGGGCCATAAGGGCCGACTTCAGGTGACGGTGGAAACGCTCCACTAGCCCATTTGACTGTGGGTGGTAGGCAGTTGTGTGGTGCAGCTGAGTCCCCAAATGACTGGCCATAGCTGACCACAGGCTGGAGGTGAACTGGGCGCCTCTGTCGGAGGTAATGTGGGCTGGTACACCAAAGCGAGATATCCAGGTGGTGATCAGGGCTCGGGCGCAAGATTCAGAGGTGGTGTCGGTGAGTGGGACTGCCTCTGGCCATCTTGTGAACCGGTCCACGATAGTCAGGAGGTGCCGTGCTCCGCGCGACACTGGCAGGGGGCCCACAATATCCACATGAATGTTGTCAAAACTCCAGTGGGCGGGATGGAACTGCTGTGGTGGGGCTTTGGTGTGCCGCTGCACCTTGACCGTCTGGCAATGCATGCACGTTTTGGCCCATTCACCGACCTGTTTGCGGAGTCCGTGCCAAACGAACCTGCTGGAAACCATCCGGACAGTCGTCCGGATGGAGGGATGCGCCAAGTTATGAATGGAGTCGAAAACACGGCGCCACCAGGCTGTCGGGACGACGGGACGGGGCTGGCCGTTGGCGACATCACAGAGTAGGGTCCTCTCACCCGGGCCTACGGGGAGGTCCTGGAGCTGCAAACCGGAGACTGCGGTTCTGTAACTCGGAATCTCCTCATCTGCCTGCTGTGCCTCTGCCAGTGCCTCAAAGTCTACCCCTTGGGAAAGGGCACGAACGGTAGGGCGAGAGAGCGCATCCGCCACGACATTGTCCTTACCCGAGACGTGCCGGACATCCGTCGTGTATTCAGAGATGTAGGACAGGTGGCGTTGCTGGCGGGACGACCAGGGGTCGGACGCTTTCATAAACGCAAAGGTAAGCGGTTTGTGGTCCGTGAACGCGGTGAAGGGCCGACCTTCTAGGAAGTACCTGAAATGCCAGATTGCCAGGTAGAGCGCCAACAGTTCCCGGTCAAAAGCACTGTACTTGAGCTTGGATGGCCGCAAGTGTTTGTTGAAAAATGCCAGGGGTTGCCAGCGACCTGCGATGAGTTGCTCCAGCACCCCACCGACTGCCGTGTTAGATGCGTCCACTGTGAGGGCGGTAGGGGCGTCCATTCTGGGATGTACTAGCATTGCGGCGTTCGCCAAAGCTTCCTTCGTTTGAACGAAAGCGGCGGCGGACTCCTCGTCCCAGGTAATGTCCTTGCTCGGACCCGACATCAGGGCGAACAGGGGGCGCATGATCCGGGCAGCTGAAGGGAGGAAGCGGTGGTAGAAATTGACCATACCTACGAATTCCTGAAGGCCTTTGATCGTGGTGGGTCGGGGGAAGTGGCGGACCGCATCTACCTTAGCGGGCAGAGGGGTTGCCCCGTCTTTAGTAATCCTGTGGCCCAGGAAGTCAATGGTATCGAGTCCGAACTGGCATTTGGCGGGGTTGATTGTAAGACCGTACTCACTCAGTCGGGCGCAGAGTTGACGGAGGTGGGACAGATGCTCCTGATGACTGCTGCTGGCTATGAGGATGTCGTCCAAATAGATGAACGCGAAGTCCAGGTCCCGTCCCACCGCGTCCATTAACCGCTGGAACGTCTGTGCGGCGTTCTTCAGGCCAAACGGCATGCGGAGGAACTCGAAAAGGCCAAACGGGGTGATGAGAGCCGTTTTGGGGACGTCGTCAGGATGCATCGGGATTTGATGGTACCCTCGGACGAGGTCTACCTTGGAGAAGATCTGTGCGCCGTGAAGGTTTGCTGCAAAGTCCTGAATGTGCGGCACAGGGTAGCAGTCCGGTGTGGTAGCCTCGTTCAGCCTGCGGTAGTCGCCGCACGGTCTCCAGCCTCCCGTCACTTTGGGCACCATGTGCAGGGGGGAGGCCCATGGGCTGTCGGACCGCCGGATGATCCCCAATTCCTCCATCCTCTGGAACTCCTCCTTCGCCAGTTGGAGCTTGTCCGGGGAAAGCCGCCGAGCGCGGGCGTGGAGGGGTGGTCCCTGGGTCGGGATGTGGTGCTGTACGCCATGTCGGGGCATGGCCGCTGTGAACTGCAGTGCCAGAACCGATGGGAAATCCGCCAGGACCCTGGTGAAGTCGTTGTCGGTCAGCATGATGGAGCCGAGGTGAGGGGCTGGCAATTGGGCTGCACCCAGGGAGAACGTCTGAAAGGTCTCGGCGTGTACCAGTCTCTTCCTGGGCAGGTCGACCAGTAGGCTGTGAGCCCGCAAAAAATCCGCACCCAGAAGCGGTTGGGCTACGGCGGCCAGTGTAAAGTCCCAAGTGAACTGGCTGGAGCCGAACTGTAGCTGCACCTGACAGGTGCCATAGGTCCTTACTGTGCTGCCATTCACGGCCCTCAGGGGGGGCCCCGGTGCCCTGCTGCGGGTGTTGTAACTCGTCAGAGGTAAAACGCTGATCTTGGCACCAGTGTCGACCAAAAACCAGCGTTCTGACCTTCTGTCCCACACATACAGGAGGCTATCCCGATGGCCAGCCGCAGTAGCCATCAGTGGTGGCTGGCCCTGGCATTTCCCGGGAACTTGCAGGGCGGGCGACAACGGCGGGCTTCTGCGCCCCACCGCTGGTGGTAGAAGCACCAGTGTTCATTGGGCCAGGGGTTGGCGGGCTCTGTGGCTGGGCCTGGACTGGTTTGCTGCTGGGAGCGTGGCTGGGAGATCCGTGCGATGGACGCCCCGCTCACCTTTTTGGCGTTCCACAGCAAGTCCGCCCGGGCTGCCACCTTCCGGGGGTCACTGAAATCCGCGTCGGACAGCAGCAGGCGTATGTCCTCGGGCAGCTGCTCCAGGAATGCCTGCTCAAACATGAGGCAGGGTGTGTGTCCGTTGGCCAGAGACAACATCTCATTCATTAAAGCCAAAGGAGGTCTGTCGCCCAAGCCATCCAGGTGCAGTAAACGGGCAGCCCGCTCGCGCGTGAGAGTCCGAAAGTCCTAAGGAGCAGGGCTTTGAATTCCATGTACTTGCCGTCTGCCGGGGGCGACTGTACGAACTCCGCGACCTGGGCCGCTGTGTCCTGGTCGAGGGAGCTCACCACGTAGTAGTAGTGGGTGTCTTCTGAGGTGATCTGGCGAACGTGGAATTGGGCTTCGGCTTGCTGGAACCATAGGTTCGGTCGCTGTGTCCAGAAACCCGGCAGTTTCAACGAAACCGCATGAACAGAGGCGGCGTCGGTCATTTCTGGTCCAAAAATCGTTTGGACCGTCAGGGTCACCAATTGTAGCGATGTGCTACATGCAGCGCTAAAATTACGACACGGAGTCGGTAACTGCAGTCGAAGGAAAAACTTTATTCGAAATCCTCAGCCTCACTTTTAAGCCTCCCTCAACCTGCCCCCCGTGGCGCAGAGGCTCCAAAGCTCTGTGCTCGCAAACCCCAGTAGGCTATCTCCCTTAACCGGAAAGCTGGCTAATTGTGAGCTGGTTCGGATGTGCCAAGAAATGGGTCACCACACATCCTGTATTTGTTGCTTAGAATACCTATAGTGCCACAGCCCTGCCCAGTAGATTAGAGATGGGTCTGCAGGAAAGGGTATAAGGGGTATGAGTTTTTGCTACTGGAGATTGGCAATTAGATTCCCTAGGTTGGCAATGACTTAAAGGAAATGTATTTTCAGGTGTCTAAGTATGAGGTTTTGAATTAAATAGAAGAGTACAGCAAAGGAACAGGCCATTCGGTCCACAATGCTGTGCCAAACCAGCTAAAGAGCAAATCAAAATCAGCCAAACACTAATCCCTCCTACCGACACCATGTCCACATCCTCCATCTTCCTTACATCCATGTGCCTATCCAAAAGTCTCCTAAAAGCCTCTAATGTATTTGCCTCTACAACCATACCAGGCAATGCATTCCAAATATCCATGATTCCCTGAGCAAAAACAACTTACCCCTCACATTCTCCTTAAACCTTCAATGCATGCCCTCTGGTATTAAACATTTCAACCCTGGGAAACAGATACTCCCTGTCCACTCTATCTATGCCTCTCATAATCTTGTAAACGTTCTCCCCTCAACCTCCGATGCTCCAGAGAAAACAACCCAAGTTTATCCAGCCTCTCGTTCTAGCACAAGCCCTCTAAACCAGGTAGCATCCTGGTAAACCTCTTCTGCACCCTCTCCAAACCTCTCCTATAGTGGGACAACCAAATCTGTACACAATAGTCATTGTAACTCAATGAAAAGCAAATTACTGCCAGTTCTATCTCTGCCAGCTATATTCCACTAACTGTATCAAAGAACATCTTTTGTATCTTCTGTGAACACTGGACCCTCAAGTGATGAAAACATGCAAAGATTAAAGAAGCTTAAAAAATGTTAATATATATTAAATTATTTCCTGATTTCCCCCAATATCTAACAACTTTTATTATACTACCATGAATCTTCAATTCTACTCCGCTTACATAAAATGAATTAACTCCAGCATATTTTCAAGAAGGATCTCTTACCTTGGGAAATAGAGTCTTTTCTTCTCCAGGTACAGATTAAGGCCTTTCTGGATCTCTTCCAAGAGAACATTAGCTTCTACCAATCTTTCCAACATATTTGGCTGAGCAGTAGCTTCTAAAACATGTGTATCTTTTATCTTGTAACAACAAAATTAACACATTAGAAAAAAAATGCGTTGTACTATGTCTCATTGACAACAGATTAAGACAATCATTCTCAGAAGACAATCTTTTACCTTACATCCATTCAAACTCACAATACACTAAACTGTCTCAAGGAAGCAAATTTCCTGTGTCAGTGGGTGAAAATATGTGTAACATTATGTTACCAATTGAAAATAATCCTAGTTATCTAATTGGGATAACTTAACATTTTGAACACAAGAAATGAACTTTTTTCAGCTTATTCATTCATAGGATGTCGATTTTGCTGGCAATGGACAATTGGGAATGGACAATAAATGGCGGCCCTGTGCTGTTAAGTATACAGTTAACAGTAAGAAATACTCAACACCATCAGCTAAGAAACACCTACAAAGAGATTGGCAATATATTTAAAGTGATTCACTGACGTGAACCAGGGGCATCTTACTAGCTTTGGGAACAGTCCCAGGTTTCTATCACACTAAATTAAAAGGTTACTTCCCAGAAAAGGGCAGGGAGAAGGATATCAAAGAATGAGAGGAAGTTCTCCCCTTCACTCGCACCCTGCAATTCCCAACTCAGGATTAGGTGCAAAACCTGGGAAGAAGATTTGGTAGGAAACAGAAAATAAAGAAAAGAAAAAAAAAACTCTAAGTATTTTAAGTGCTTTGATTAGGTACAGCAGCAATTCCTCACCTACAGCCCAATATTAACATGTGGAAAAATACTGGAAAGCTAAATATTGCTTTCAAAATTTCCTACAACTTTCCAAGTTTTTGGTATACATGGATGCTGTAAAAGATGGAGGGTCTCAACAAGGTTGCATAATTTATATATTCTTTGATAATAAATGTACTTTGAATCTTTGAAATATCAACTATTTATTCCTCTCCATAGATGCTGCCTGGCCTGCTGTGTTCCTCCACCATCTTGTCCGTCTCCAAATTTCCCACATCTACTGAATCTCGTGTTTATAAAAATACCTATTATTTATTTTGTTAATTGAATTCAATATTAAGTTTTGAATTGAAGACAGACAGACATACTTTATTGATCCCAAGAATAATTGGAATGTGTGATTAACTTACTGCTTCAAGCATGATATCCTTCCAGTAGCCATCTACAATTCCAAACTTCCGACCTTCTTCTGGCATTTGAGCAATGATATCCTCAGAGCTAAAGATAGGCTCTAGGTAAAGCCATGTGGCCTGACATTTTAACCAGGCATCAAGAATATTCTGCATCAGCACTAACTTCTCTTCCCAAAGCTAGATAGTTAAAAATTATACAGAAAATTGTTACATTGACTTCTTATAATATTTTTATAAAAATAAACAACATCATCTCTTATCACCCAAATGAGTTCTTTTACTATCATATTTATTAAACAAAATGAACTGGAGCTTCAATCTAGGTGAACTACCTTAACAGTACGTTGTAAAATGAAGATTAATAATTAAGGACCGAAAGTCAAAATTTCTCATTTTAGTAGCTAGTGTATTTAATCTTCTGAAACAAATTGCTTCAAATTGCATTGCAAATAAAAATCTGTAATTAAAATTGCATTTATATACATTATCAAAATTCTACATGTGCAACTTTTTCCGGAGAGGCAGAGAGAGGAAAACAAATGTCAATGCAGAATTACAAAATAAATCAGCTTTAAATATAGGCATTCATTTTTAATAATGCTGCTTCACAAAGCCCCATTCTCTCCAATTCATTTGCACCTACCTTACATTCAGTTTCAACTGGCTTAATATATGGTGATCCACGCATGGTCTGTACCTTAATGATGTGATCATCCAGCAATACCTGGATATCATCCACTGAGGACAGAATGCTTACATTCTGAAAACACAAGAGACTGGGTTACAGCATCTTATCTATAAAGGGCAACCTATATGCTCCAAATTACATCATTCTTCAATAACAGGTTACAACTATTCAGTCCATTAACTTTATACCAGTGTTTTTCCTCCAGAGTTTTCCTTTCACATACTTATGTAATTCACTCTTGAACAGTGTAATCTAATTGAACAGTGTAATCTAATCTCTCTGCACTAGTACTTCTAACAGGCCCTACTCAATGACGAATTGCTCCTCGAGGTTTTGCTTCACTTTCGGTTCCTTTGCTAATCGTTTTCATTTTATGTCCCTGTTTCTTTACCCTTCCACCAACGCAAATGGTTTCACTCTGTCCAATCTATACTAACCCCGTTCTCTTTTCTATTTGCTTCTCTCCAGTTATCTCCACTTTTCTTATCTCCCTTTAAACTTTGTGTAATCACTCTCTTCACATTTGTGTTAACAACCTGTTATTTGTCAAACACTCTTCTTTTCCGCTCTTTTTAAAAAAATTATTATGCCCTGCTTTTCACTGTGAAAGGGACTGGCTAATGCAACACAGTAAATATGCTGTGAAAGAGAGAATGTATTGGATAGATGAAACTGCTCAGAATCAGGTGTTCAAGGAAATTTTGTAAAATAAATTTATAGGTGTGATACTCCAAGAGAACCATAATCTGGTCATCATTCGGAGGCTTGCGTGCCTCAATGAACGGAGAGCTATGTTGTCTGGAATCAGGGCTTTATGGTTTGGCTCTTGGTGGGGTCACCCATGCTAAGCAGGTCAAAGGGTAAAGGTCAGACTAAGAGTGGTCCTTCGGTTTTCCAGGTTTTTGGATTCAACTCAGAGCTATCAACCCTGACCGGTAAAACAAAATTGCTCCAGAAACAGCAATGAAGAATCCTTCTGAGTCTGACAGTATTCCTGAGTCTCCACCTGGGACTTGTATGACTGACAGTAGTGAAAACCAAGAGGAAGCTACTGACATGAAGAAGGAAGCCTTAAACACCATCAAGAGATGGAAGACCTTCACTGCTGCCGAAAATGCCACTTGCATAACAGGCCATATGTAAGAATGCAGGTGAAGTAAATAATCATCCAAGTTGACTTAGTTCAAAATATACTCACCGTGTCCCTATACTTTGTAAAGTTGAAGGTGCAATCCACCCATTCTGCTTTCATTTTAGCAAGAGCTTTCTCCAGTGAGTACTCTTTGCTTGCTGCTACTCCGATCTCTTCCAATCTAAACAGAGCGGATTATGGGTCAATTTATTACTTATGTAAATACATACAGAACTTCCATTTGAAGCACTTGTTGACTTTCCATTAGTTATTACTTGTACAATTTGCTAAGACTACAAAAAACACACACATACACAAATAGACATCTCATTCTCTTAAACCCTTTTCCTTAATACCTAATTATCATCAGACAATAAACTTAATAGTTTTTGAACACACGATTCCCAAAATTGTTTTAAAATCTTACTTACTCATACAAAAATTTTTAAAAGAAAGTTCCTGTTTGGCCTTTAATTAACCTGATAATCAGACAATTATTGCCATTGCTAACCGACTGAACAAGCACAACAATGAACCCCCCACACCAAGGATCAGTACATGAGCTCCCATCTCCCATTTCTCTGGTGGTTCAATCTTGCATCTTTCTGACCCTTTTGCATTTTATCTTGTGATATTTGCTTTTTAAATATTCAGTCTTTCATACTGTCTATTCATTTAACTAAAGCAATATTGTTTTGCTATTTTGGTAATAACTGGGCATGTTAAAAGCTGCATCCAATAACAATATTTTCTGCTTAATTATTAATTACTTTAAAACTATTCATGAAATATTCACATTACATTCATTCAGTTACTAGTGAGCTGTTAAATTCAAGCAATAATGCTTATTAGCGATGACTCCCACTCCTTAAATTATCCTTCCTCAAGTAAAAACAATATTGTGATTTTCTTTAAATATCAATGCTTCAAATGAGGGACACAGGGTTGTGGGCAGAACTGTAATAAAGACATTTTGGCCCTTTAGTTCTGCACACTTATAAACGAAAATTATATGCACGATTCCAGACCAATAGCATGATATACTTTCAATGCAATTTTCTTGGCACAGACACACACACAAACACACACACACACACACACACACACACACACACACGAAGACCAAATAAAGAGAAAAATTGAAATGTAAATTCAATTGCATTTTCTCCATTCATTGCCAATTAACAACAACGTGTAGTCGAGCGAATAAATGAAATAGTTGCTAATGAATAAACATGTAGAGCATAATGACTAATATCAGAATATCACAATGCAATTCCTCTTTATCTGCAAAGAGATCATAGGAAGGTGTTACCACATATTAAGCTGTCAATTAATCTGTGTGGTGCCCTTTGGTCTATTCATGCACAGACTATTCTCTGTACTGAGTAGAGTGACTAACTTATGAAGCGAGATTACTTCTTTTCAGTGAGAAAATAGCATAATAGAGAAGGTGCTGACGCTGGAAAAATTAAGTCTATGAAGTGCTTACTTATCAAGGAACTTTTCGAGTCCAATTTCTAGCATCTCCTGCAAGGTGGTGCCTTTATCGGGTTTCACTTCAAATCCAACAACTGCACTTATCTGTAGACACCAAATGAAGACAGCACAAGTTATAAATTGCCAAAGTTCGTAATTTAAAGGGAAGAAAATATTTCCAGTTTAGTCAAAATGTATTCTTTTTAATCTTTCAGCAACTCCAATCTTAAGGCAGCTGTAACTATTTACACAAATTTTACATGAAAATGCTGGAAAAACTGGTGCTGCAGTGCTAAAGTTGCTTCCAGTTTACACTCCCATGCTGAACTCCTCATTACATTCCAAGTGGAATCAGACTGTGTAGAGATTTCCCATCACTTCCCATTTGAATTGTTTTAGACTTTTTTTTGGACATCTGAAAGAAATCTGTAGTCTGTAATGGGTCTCCCATACTCACTCATAAATACTGAATAAGGCACAAATTTACTAAGTACAAGTTACCCTGAGGCAGCTTGCAATTGAGAGCTGACTTGATCCTCAGTGATGGAAATTTCTTCTATCATGTTATGGGCTCATTTATGGGGATTGGGGCCAAAACCTGAAAGGAAAAGAAATGTCTTCTGGATAAATACTGCCTCCTCAACTCCTCTAGTTTAGATAACTGGCAGCACTGCAAATATTTAAAGCTTCTAAATGTCCAAGGCAAAAAAAACAATCTAAAACACAAAGTGCTCTGCAGATACTGGGGTCAAAGCAACACGTACAACAAACTGGAGGAACTCAGCAGGTCGGGCAGCGTCCATGGAAATGAGCAGTCAACATTTTGGGCTGAGACCCTTTGTCAGGACACACCTCAGTGAGTTCCATGCCTGCCATGATGCTGAATTCTTCCATCGCCTACATCTCCGAGCCTACTACTTTAACAGGGACTCCCCTCCCCCTATTGATGACCCTTCAACCCTCCTCTTCCTCCTGGACACCCCCACTGGGCATTCTGCCTGCATTCGATCTTTTCATCTCCAACTGTCACCAAGACATCAACCATCTCAACTTCACCACTCCTCTCTCCTCTTTCAACCTCGCTCCCTCTGAATGCACTGCTCTCCACTCTCTCTGCACTAATCCTAACCTCACCATCAAACCCGCAGACAAAGGTGGTGACATAGTAGTCTGGTGGATGGACCTCTACCTCACTGAGGCCAAACGACAGCTCTCTGACACCTCCTCTTACTTACCCCTGGGACAGGACCCCACCAAAAAACATCAAACCATTGTCTCCCGTACCATCACTGCCCTTATCAACTCCGGAGACCTTCCATCCTCAGCCAAAAAACTCATAATTCCCACACCCCGCACTGCACGGTTTTACCTCCTCCCCAAAAAAAATCCAAGAATCTTTTCTATTCACTTTGCAGTCAGGCCAGTATTTCCTGAGCATTCCTAATTGGTCTTGAGATGAGTGTTGTGAGTCACCTTCTAGAATCACTGAAATCCTTCAAGTAAAGATGCTCCTTGTTGCATGAATGATGTCACTGGAGAAAAGTATTGGCAGATACAAAGCAGCTTCTTTATTCAACAAAACAAAGTACAGTAGGCATCATACAGAGACGTTTTTGGTCAAAAAGTCTGGCTGGCCCAACATGGGACTCGATATTTTATGTGCCAAACATCAAAGGACAATTCCATATTTACGATGTACAGACAATGCTTTCTTTGAAACTACATACGACCTTCACAGCTCCCCATTCACATCCATACCACAGACATCCACATGAATTTTAATCAGCCTTGACTGGTCTGGGATTCACAGCTATTTGGAACCCATTGTTCAGAGCTGCACTCCAAATTACATCCACAATACATATTCAGATGTGAAGGCCAGTAGCCCAAGTCAATTGCCAAATGTATATGTCCTAAACCCAAAAACACTCCTACTACACTTTTGGGGAGACTGCACCAGGACTCAGACTGAACAATGATAAAAGAACAGCAATATTACTCCAAGTCAGAATGATGCATGGTTTAGAAGGGAACTTGCAGATGGTGGTGATTTCCTGTGCCTGCAGCCTTTGTCCTTTTTGGTGGCAAAGATCAATGGTTTGAAAAGAACTGTCAGAGCAGCCTAAGTGAGTGATAGCAGTGCATGTTGTAGATGGCAGACACTTTAATCATGATGTAACACTGATGGACAGAATAAATGATTAGGGTGGTAGGTGGTATCAAACCAGAAGGCTACGTTACGCTGGATAGCGTTGTTTGTTGTTGCTGCACTGTCAAAGCAAGAGGTGTCCTCTCACAAGTTACATTCCTGACTAGATGGTAAATAGGTTTTGAGGAGGAATCACAGAACATGGGGCACCTATTACTGGCCATTACACTTAAGTGTTAGCCCACACTTATGTCATTGGTGGTTCCCAGGATGTTTATAATGGGTCATCAATCACTACAGAAAACTAATTCAGGAAATAAATTAATAAACTGCACACTATATAAATAATCAAGTTTATTAAATTTACTAACACGTAATATTTCAGGATGCTTCTAAGCATGCTGCAGATGGTTCTTGCTGATTCTCCATCACAACTGTGAGAAACAGCCATGTCCTGACGCTTCACAATCCAAATTCTGAGGTCCAGAGTTGGAGCACATTTGGGTCAGCAGGGATAAAACATTAGCCATGATTTGATGGGATAGTGCCAAGGTTGCTCAGACAGTTACGTGGGAAAATGTCAACAGAACTATGCAAAAACTAGGCCAGTCAGTCTTTGACAGTCCAGATAAATTTGGATAAAGTAAATGTGACTTAATGACAAATCTTTTACATGAGTGTGTATGTGTGCAGAGGGAGAAAGATGTGCCATTGTCTTGGTCCCTTCACTTATTTCACTTCATTATAGAGGCCATTCTGTTGTTGTCTTGTTCTCAGTTACCCAGTGTACAGTCCCTCAGTTTTCTATTCATTGACTTTATACCGTGGTTCCCAACCTGTTTTATGCCATGGACCAATACCATTAAGCAAGGGGTCCATGGTCCCCAAATAATGAAAGCTCAGAAAGACCCCAGCTTTGTAATCCCTAAGAAGCAATTGTGTTCTAAAAGAACACCAAGCACTGTTTGTTGTTTATGCGTCATTTAAAATTACCTCCTCCCAGTGCCGTTCCTTGATGCCAGGATTGCAAATTGTTGAGATGATAGGTAGGTAAGGTTTAAATTTCTCAATTTTATATTTGGCATTTTCTGCCACACGTTTGGGTCCAGAGATATCTGCAAATGTCTTTGTCAGTTTGTACATTGTTCTCCACATATTTGAAACTTTGTTTGTAACCTCTTCGGCATCTAGAACTTGAAAAGGTCCTAACAAATGAAGAAAATAGAAAAGCAGTCAATACAAATCATAGTGCACTCTAGGAAAATCTACTCATCATTTTCCAATATGTGCCTAAACACAAGTAAACATTGGGTTTTTTTCACATTCTCTCCTTCATGGCAAGTCCCTGGGCCCCAGCCCTTAAACCAATGCATTTGGCCACTGATCTCACCTACTGTGGTGAACTATATATACCTGTCTGGACATGCCCCCTGCTGACTGCTCCTATGGCCCCTCCCACTGACCGTGGCTCCTCCCACAGACCCCGGTATAAAGGCGATTGAGGCCTGAGCCTGGCCCTCAGTCTCCAGGACGTAGTGTGGTGGTCAACTACTGCTTGTTCTTTCTTCCAGTCAATAAAAGCCGATATCTCACCTCACGTCTCAGAGAGTTATTGATGATGCATCACCTACAATGCCCTGACTGGTACAGGAGGCCTACTTCCCAACCATCCGTATGGTCCATTCTCCCCCACAGATCATCACAACCCAGCAACTCTTCCCCAAATTCACCTCCCACACCATCATAGCTTTGATTTCCAGCTACCTTCCACAAAGCACACCAAAACTATACCAGTAGCACACAAAGGACGGGGCATGATGGATGGTCGGCAGCAAGGTTTTCCTGCACTGCTCAGCTTCAGGACTGTGAGTGAAACAGCCATTGACACGTTTCCTGACCTGCACAGAACACACACACACACTCTCTCTCTCATTAATTTCTAAGCCCTGACCTTTCAATTGGCCCTCATTTAAGGATCCTGTTTCTTATTTAATTATCTCCTGAAACTCACCATTTAGCCATTCTTCTGATTTGGTGTAAAAGTTATATGCTGTGTTCCACAGTTGCTCATAAGGTTGCTTCTGCCCGACTGTGGCCATTAATTGTGGGAAGTGGGTCACTTCATGCCCCAGCAACTCCTGTTCTTTATTTATAGTCTTTAAAAGCATAAAACAAGATTCATTATGGAGATAGTTAGTTTTAGACTTTCTGACAGGCATACCAATAGGTAGGTTTTGATCTCTCAATTACATTGGCTTTATAAATATAACTAAATTTACTTATAAGTATTGGTTTATTGTCACATTTGATTGTTAGTGCAAATGACATTTTTCACTGTAGCTTTGATGTACTGTGTTTGATTAATATCTATTCTAAGATACAGTGCAATGTTTCTTTGCATACTTTTTATACAGATCAGATCATTACACAGCATTAGAGAAAGGCAAAACAACAATGCAGAATAAAGTGTAAAAGCTACAGAATAACTGCAGTGCAGGTAAACAATGACCAGTAACATTAAAAGAAGATAGATTGTAAGATCAAGCGTCCATTTTATCATACAAGAGGCCCACTTGAGGGTCTGATGCCATTGGGGTAGAAGCTGTCCTGAGCCTAGTGGGACGTGCTTTCAGGCTTTTGTATTTTCTGTCCAGTGGGAGTGAGGACAGAAGAGAATGCACAAGGTGGCTGTGAGTTTGATTGTGCCAGCTGCTTTACCGAGCCAGTGAGAAACATAGAGAGTCCACAGAGGCTTAGTCAGAGGCTGGTTTCTATGATATGCTGAGCTGTTTCCACAACCCTGCGGTTTCTTACGGTTATACGCAGACCTGGTGCCATTCTGAGCTGTTATGAATCCAGACAGAATGTTTTCTGGTGTTCATCAATAAAAATTGGTAAGAGCTAACCTGGACATGCCAGATTTCTTAGGCCCCTGAGAAAGTAGACACACTGGTGAGTTTTCTTGGCTGTGACTTCAATGCAGTTGGATGAGGACAAGGATATCGGAAAGGCAGGACAATGTGATATCAACCACGATCCTGATAAATGGTGGAGCAGGCCCACTGGGCAAAATGTCCCAGCCTATTCCTATTTCTAATGGTCCCATGGACAAGAATTAAAAATGAATGAGGATGGTAATGGGGACACAAAAGGAAAATAAAAATCTGGGAAAAGTGAAAATTGGGGGGAAAATCATTATCTGAAATTACCAAAGGAAAACATTGGAAATCTTAAATAAAAATACCAGAAGAGCTGATTATCCAAAATTATTAAACTGATTGACTATAACTCAAATGTGAACCACACGCTATAATGCACTGAATCAAAAGATGCAATGTTGTACCTGAAGCTAATTTTGAATTTTTCAGGATAAGGTTAGAAATTCAAGGGAACATTGATTGGAGAAAGATGCATTCTCAAAGTAAATGGCAATTGCAAGCTATTACTAAAGAATAAAATGCCGTAGGCAAATAGAGAAATTATAAAGCCAGGTCAGAGCTCTGCAGCTTAATTTTAATTCCTGCTGTAATGTTACTTTCAGGACAATGTTTGGTGGTATTAATCTTGCATAATTATTCTTCCAGCACTTTAGAAATCCAAGTCTCTTCTGTGGGGTAATTGGTTAGGGAGGGAATTATAAATAAATTAGCCCACACTGAAAGGATCTAAACCATAGATTCTGAGCATATGGCTTTGAGAGCATGTTCCAAGGGCCCTTCACATTGAAGTGGACAAGAAAGCATGCTCCTGTACTGGGAACACTAACATATTAATTCATAACGAGCCACATCAAAAGGTTACCAACATCTAGTTCGTTCATTGCAGCAGCCAGGTTATCAGACAGTTCACTGAGCTTTTCCACGTTATTCTTCATTTCATCTGTCGTTATAACTTCCTTTTTCTTGAAGCTGTCTACTTCTTTGCCATATGCCACAACTTTCTTCCGAAATTCTTTTACTCTAAACACAGAACAATATTGCATTAGTGGTAACTATTTTCATCGTACAAATTATCAGATGAAAGTGGAAAAAAAATCAGATATTTTGCTATACAGGTGATGGGATTTATTGTGTTGTCTTCTGTTCAAGTATCATTACAACTTCCACAAGCATTTTGTTTTGAGTCAATTTGAGTGGCTGAAAGCATAAAGAAAATTAAGTCTGCGATTGCAGTTCTAATACAATGATTAAATGAACGATGTACTAAAAACCAAAGATAAAAGCAAGCTTTCAATTTTAAAATAATCTTAGGATCATTGATATTACTTACGATCATTAATCAATAAAAACCAACTGGGAAGTGAAGGAAGTGGTAAAAGCAAAAATGTGATTAATGACATCAGCACTAATAATTGATTCTTCCAACCCCATCATTTCTATTATCCACTTAAACTAATGCCAATATCTTTCAGAGCACTGTTTAATTTAATTCTCATTTTCTGCTACAACTCTAGCCTTAAAGGTAAAAGAGAAGAACAATTGCGCTGGAAGTTGTAATGTGAGTTCTCCAACACCGATGAGTTGATAGATTTCAACACATAGGAAAAAACTGAAGTCCAAAAGACGAGTACAAAAGAAAATGCAGCACTGGAGTTTATATCAGGATCAAAGAATACTTTGCGCCTCCTCCAAAATTTCCATGCAAAATGTGCACGGTAATTCCAGCTCAATTCTCTTTGAATTTCTCTAGTGACAAATTAAGCATCTCTGCCAAAGGGAGTTCACATTTGTGCTGATAGAGCAAGTGTAATGTTTTTAGCTATCTTAAAGTGATTTTTATTTCGTTAATTTTTAAGAACTTTTACAGCTGTGCTTTATGATCGCTGAGTGCCAGAATTAGTGGTAAAACTTGAGGATCCTGGATGGCCTGAGCCAGAAAGATGTACAGTACGTCCTAGTACAGTGAGGCTAACAAAATGCTGCAGCAATTGCAAGTGGAAGGCCCCACTTGGAACGTTCAGAACTCAGCACTATGTTTTACAAAGAAAAAAGCCAAACAATTTCATGCCTAATTGATATGCACTACACAAATAAAGAGTAGATTCAAAAAACCATTCTGGAGAAATCTGAACATAAAGTACAGTGTCCTATACAAGACACTTAAGGCCCATTCTGTATATTGACAAATTTCAATTTGTCAATAACCTTCCAAGATTTTATTGAAATTATTCCTGTTATGATACTAGCACAAAACTTATCAAGGGAACTTTATTTCTGAGATTCAAGAAAGAAAGATTTTTTTAGTTACAAACCGGTTCCTCAGATTATCATCTACATCTTCTCTCTTGCTTAGCAGCCGGTCCTGGTGTAAATCAAGCATCGTCATAATCTGTTCTGGCCAGTTGAAGACCTGACTATTCAGCTTCAAATCATCATCTTTAATATACAGACAAAAGCCAACAATCAGAAAGGATTATCCAAACCACCTAGTTCATTATAAATCACATAACAGCGCTTGTACTGCCACAGAATGAAGGATTACAACTTCTCTATTTTGCTTTAGGAGTGAAGTAACCATTGTGCAGATTAATATGTTGGCATCACGTTCTGCATCTTTTCACGGTATTATATTTGAATTAGAAATGAGGGAGAACTTTCCATTCTTCAAATACTGAAACATGATCATTAACACCCACTTATGCAGCCAAGTGAACTTCAATAATTCATAAAGGAACTTATTCAGGCTTGCAATATGCAGAGCATTTGGAAACGCATCCATGTAACTGAGCAGAACAAAGATTAAGAAAGTCAATGCAGCCCAATGTAAGGTGGGAAGGAAGAAGAACTTAACTACCTTCTTTCACCCATCTTATCAACACCTTCATCCTAACAATCTTTACCGCCTTTCTTCTTTCTTAATTATCTCCACCTTTTCCCAGTTCTGACGGAATTTCAAACACTAATGTTATTTTGCTCTACAAAGACGTCGTTGAAATTGTTGCTTATGGAGTCTTTTAAGGTTTGATACGAAACACATATTGTCCAGTTATTGGATAATGGCAATCAAAAGGCCATTTTGGTGGACAAACAAAGCAACAGAATCTTCTGGAGCAACATGCATGAAATGCTGGAGGAACTTGGAAGATCAGACAGTACCTATAAAGAGGAACACACACAAAATGCTGCAGGAATCTAGCAGAGCAGGTAGCATCTATGAAAAAGAGTACGGTCAACGTTTCGAGCTGAGACCCTTCAGCAGGACTTGTGCTAAAAAGGGAATTGGCCCAAGCGGTCATTGTTTCGTCTTTTCCACTGATGCAGCCTGACCTGCTGTATTCCTCCAGCATTTTGTCTGTTGCCCTGGATCTCCAGCATCAGCAGAACCTCTTGTATTTAGAATCCACTGGATTTCCCTGCCTTGTTTCATTAATTTTGATCTACATTATGATGAAGTAAAGGGCTGTATATATTCCAAAACATCTTGATCTAAATATAAAAAAGTCAGGCAATAACCATGCCAACATTCCCATGCTTGGAACAGATGGCCAGTGTGTGACAAGTTTGGGAACTATTTCAACTTCCTTTTATAGTCCTGAAAATGTGCAACAACTTTTCAATGAAAGAATTAATAAAATTAGAGTCAAAGGGTATTGAGTAGCTCTGAGCAATCAATTAAGAATGGACGATTTAACAAAAAAAAAAACAAAACTTAAATCTGACCCAATACATTTAGGAATATTATGAGTACTTTTATTGTTTGTACAATTTTTTCTGCATTTTGGGTGTTTGACTGTTTTCTTTTTCTATTGCAGGGGTTTCCAACTTGGAGTCTACTGACCCCTCGGTTAATGATTGGGCATAAAAAAGTTGGGAACCCCTGTTCTATTGAGTTTCTTTGCTTTGTGGCTGCCAGTAAGGTGACAAATATCAAGGTTGCATATAGTATACATACTTTAATAACAAATGTACTTTGAACTTTTGTAGATGTTTCCTTTTGGTGCTAATGAAGCCAACTCACATACTTTGCATTTAGATCCAGTAAAGGAATTGGTTAATCCAGAGGTCGGCAACCTGCGGCTCCGGAGCCACATGCGGCTCTTTCATCTCTGTGATGCGGCTCCCCGTGGTTTGTTAGTTTTTGAAATGTAATTCGAAATTTGAAGATTATGGTGATCTTGTACAATCTAAAAACTTTGTGGAGACCCCATTTCCTGGCACATCCGAACCGGCTCACAATTAGCCACCGTTCTGGCTAAGGGAGATAGCCTACGGGCGTTTCTGAGTACGTGTCTTTTGGAGCATGCGCGCCCACGGGGACGGGTTGAGGGAGGCTTTAAAGCAAGGCTGTTTAGTTCGAATAAAGTTACCTTTGACTGCAGTCTTTATTTTAGCGCTGCGTGTAGCACACCGCTACAACGTGTTTTTTATCACTATTAATATACATCACCACTGCCAATGCCTGACACCCGCCAGTGCGCGCTTTCTTTTAATTCTTCGATCCAAGGTAGGCTAACTATGGAGTAACCTTCAACCCAACGTCTTTTTTTCGGAATTCAAAATGTTTTTGTTGCATGCAGAAATGTAATTTTGTTTTCTCTGCAGGAGTTCATCAATTTCATAAATGCAACACATTATAGTTTGTTTATACATAGCATAAAGGCAAAAAAACCCATTGTATGCAGTGTTATTTCATTGTAAATGTCAAACGGGTTTTGTGGCTCCCAGTGTTTTCTTTTCTGTGGGAAATGGGTCCATATTGGCTCTTTCAGTGGTAAACGTTGCCAACCCCTGGGTTAATCTAAAAGCAGATGAAGTAAATGTGGAATACAACCACAAATACTGGAAATATTCTGCTGGAAAGACTGCATCTGCAGAGAGGGAAGCAAGAGAGAAAATTTGGAGATCGATCAGCTTCAAAGTACAGAGAAAGATGGGGATGGAAAGCAGGAGGACCTCATGTGAAAAGGAGTAGTAAAGTCAATACTGTATTGAAGAAAGAGTCATTCTAAACAGAGAAGGACAAATTAAGTCTGAAATTATCAGAGGAAACAAAACAATAAATGCTGTAAATGCGAGATAAATAAACTGTCTTTACCCATCATCTGAAATAATCATATTTAAGTTTTGAATGTTTATAATAGGTTGAAAAGAAAAGTGAATGTTGTTCATTTAGTTTAAATAAACTCAAAATCTTGATTAAGAAATTGTGATATGGCTTAGGGAAATGTGAAGATCTATTAGTAGGTTGAAATTTCTATTCAAAGTTCTGACACATTAGAGACCAAGCTTCTGCACATAAATTAATTAACAAAATTATGGTTAAAAACATGATGTTTCTATGTAACTTTCAAAGTTAGCTGAAGTTAAATGTAGGGAGGAACATTTCCAGTCTTCAAATTCAATGTGGAGCTGCCCCATCAAATAACTGCCATTAGCTATGAGGTGACTGATACATGGATCCTCATTGCTTTATCTCTCAGTATTTCCACTGATAAGTTTTTAGTGAACACATTGAATTGGCAAAAGAAAATGGAACTGAAGAAATCATAACAGTGTATATACAAATTGAAAGGATGTCTATAATTGCAAATCAAACTTGAAAATCTATCTTGCTGACCTGACAGCGTGGCATAGTCTAGCAAAAAGTTCAGCCTGTCTGCTGCTTCAAAGATTTCTTCTTTTAGTTTCACAACAAGGACGTCAGTAGCCTTTTTCATGTAAGTGTCGAGTTCCACAAGTTCTTCTGTGCTCTCAGGTACTTCACTGATCCGATCAGATATTTCCTCATACTGCTGACAAATACTAGAGAAAAAGAAACACGCATCTGTACATTGTCTTTGAGACTCGGAATGCATACTGCAGATACAGGGATTATAGACCGATAATTCCAAAGTAATCAGACA
The DNA here is from genome assembly GCF_030144855.1 of Hypanus sabinus. Taxonomy (NCBI): domain Eukaryota; kingdom Metazoa; phylum Chordata; class Chondrichthyes; order Myliobatiformes; family Dasyatidae; genus Hypanus; species Hypanus sabinus. Next base: position 24,038,924 of record NC_082714.1, on the reverse strand, counting down.
CCATCAACAACAGGAAGGTAATCTTCCAGTCCTCTTTCAGCAGTGAATACGCCTTAAACCACTTGTCCTGAAGTAAGTGTTTGAGCTGTAGTTAGGTATTATGTTGCTTTGATCTCTGATAGTTTCAGTGTTATTATTAGGATTAGGGCTGAATGCAGTTTAGATTTAGATTAAGGTTTCTCTTGAAACAGAAGATTATCAGACCTCAGCAAAGGCACATGGAAATAACTTCAACATCAGTCAAGGGGAAACCCAAATAGAGGACAGAAAGTACTAGAGCTGCTCAGCATGTTGAGTCCTCATCCTAATAACATTAATTCTGTTTCTCTTTTTACAGACGTTGCCTGACCTGCTGAGTATCACTTTATTAATTTATTGAGATACAGCACGGAGTAGGCCCTTAAGCCCATTTGAGCTAAGCTGTCCAGCGATCCTCTGATTCACAAGACAATTTACAATGACCAACTAACCTACCTACTAACTGGTGCATCTTGGGATTGTGGGAGGAAAGCAGAGCACCCGGAGGAAACCCATGCGGTCACAGGGAGAACACACAAACTCCTTACAGACAGTGGCGGGAATTAAACCCAGTTCTGTACTGTAAAGCGATGTGCTAACCACTGCACTGTACTGTGCTTTCATGAAAGTAATATAAAACAATGAGGTTTACATTGGTGTACAAACTCTTAGCATTCATTCAATGCAGTATGCACTCTGCTCAAAAAGTTGGCATGAGGAAGTATCCTTTTCCAAATATAAATGAATTGCATTCTATGAAATGTTCTACTCTGGCAGCTTAGCTTATTTTTTCCAAAGAAAGGTTCTTGACAACTACTTTAAAATATAACCGGTCTTAAGATAGCATCTCTGGAGTTTTACAACATCATATTTCTCTGCAGGTTGTTTGATGCCTCGAGAGTCCACTGATGTCTGATTTTCAGCACAGATACTTACATGGCTGTAACTCTCCAGCTGGAATCAGCAGCACCTCAGAAGCCACTTGCGAACTTCAGCAGCATTGATTAGAGCACATTTTTTCACGTGCACACTTCCTGCTTCTCGGTGCTAACCCCAGAAACAGCACCGATTTCATAACAAGTACTGAAAATGGCACACCTTTCAATTTACCTCGAGTTTAGTTTCCAATTTTCCTGCACCACAGACTCAGATAAAGTCTGCTTCAGTTTTCTGGCACGAGAACACAGGTCTGCATTCAGGCCAACGGCATCAAGACAAAACATTGCGAGTGGGACAGTAACGTGCATCAGGGCAATTTCATTGCACAGTTTCTGCAAGCTGTCTATTTTCTGGGAGTGAAGAGCAGTGGGTTAGCAAAGATTCAGCAAACAACAGATATTACAACAAACTAATCTTTAACCTCTTCTATGCAATACTTCCCCAGTGCAAGCAATATAGGAAACTTCTGGTTGAAAAGCACTGGCTTCAAAATGTTTCCTAGTCAAATTGATAAGTCTCTCAATTATTTCATCAAGTTAAAAATATTCATTATGTAAGATTTACAGTGACATAAATTGATAAGGTTACATCAGTGTACAAATTATTACATTAATTTAATGCAGTATGCATATTCCTACTTAATTTTTCACTGCCTGAAGAAAAGTTTAGCCCATTATTTTTTTCTGAATTGAGCCCATATTCTCAGAATGTGTCTGAAAACCGGATTAACGATTGACTTAGGCAAATGGCAAGGAAGTGCGGATCCAAGAAGTGCAGAGATGGGGAGATTCTTATTGGAGTTCAACTCCATTGTCACCCCTATTGGGCAGTCAGACCAATTATAAAAGTAAGACCAAAAAATAAGAGAACATATGTTGGCTGCCCAGTAATATAAACGAAAATTGGGCAAGGCCATACCACCTACCCTTTTAGGTTTTTGAAGATGAGCTTTATTTAGTCCGGGATGTTTGCCTTTCCACAGATAAGATGAAATAATAGAATCTAACAAGCCAAAAAAAAAAGCTTTTGAAATAAAAATGTCTTTTGCCTCTCTTTTGGCCAGACGTGCAGTCCTTCTTAGGTGGAGAGATGCTGCCCCACCCACCCGTGTTCAATGATTTTGAGATAACATGTCCTGCTTAGACTGTGAAAAGATTCATTATTCACTTCTTAATTCAGATATAAAGTTCTAAAAGGTGTGGGAACCTTTTCTTGAATATTTTCATAATTCTCATTTAGATTAATGGTGCATCCCTCCCTTTTTTCTTTTGCATTTAAATCCCTTACTTCCAGCTTCTTACAGTTAAGATTTACAAGTTTTTTTTAATGTGTAAACATATTATAGTTTAGGTAGTAGGCAATATACCTACTTTTTATAAATACAGCTCTGTGGTGATATAGTTCTGATTAACTTTTTTATATATCTTAAGGTTGGCTTGGAGTTGGATAGTGGGAGGGTGGGGCAGTAACTAACTTCATACGATTCTCTTATGCATGCTTTGCTTAATTGTTATGAATTGTACTTTGATGTGTTTGTTTTGCACTGTATAAACCTTTTTTATTGTTTTTTTTGTTTTGTTGCATTGTAAAAACATTAAAAAATTAAAAGAAGTTTAAAAAATAAGTGGAATATTTATAATGTGCTGTAGATTTCAACGTTCTATGAGAAGAGAATACAACATCACTTTATTATGAAGCACAGCATGAAATAAAACATATTTTACATTCCCCTCAGTTATTTTTTGGGTACTGCTCATAATTGCTGCATCTGCACAGCAAGTTTCTAAGCCATACCTTTTCTTCCTTGGGCATGGAGACCAAAGCTGCAGACTCTTTAAGTGGGATGAACAAATCACCGGACAATTTCAGCAAGACTTTCTTACTCATGCATCAATATTACTCCTCCTTACAATAGTAAACTCTTGACCTGCCTTCCCAACCATTTGCTGAATCACCTCGTTAAACTGATGGTAAATAGGTAATTTCCTAATTATCCATCATTTGACATATCTTGAACAATTTATTATTACGCTGGAACAAGGAGCATCCAGCATAATAATAGAACAAGTATTACAGGTGTTTTTTTTTACTATAGGTGTTTTTTAAAATGTAGAGCCATTATACTGAATCATCGTATTGGTTTATCAAACTATTGTGCATATGTTATTGTTTTAAGCCTGTTCCGAAGACAGGACGATTTCACCAAATGCAAAATAAAAATGCAAAATTTATTTAACATAACTGCTGGTATAGGGATACAAGTCTTCTAAGAATCTGGCTTAAACAACTGATAGCTACGGGCTGGTGCCATTCGCATGTAATAACCCTGTTTCACAGTGAAGTGTATTGTGTTCTGTTACAGTGAACTTACTAGTGGGGTAACTAATAAAACACAATATACTTGGAGCATAACGCAATACACGACAGAACACAATAACAATGATGTTGCTGGAATTTCAGGACCTAAGGTTCAATAGGTTGGAACTTTATTCCCTGGAGCATAGGAAAATGAAGGGAGATTTTATCAAGGGGTATAATTAAGGTGAATGCACGTAGGCTTTTTGAGTGAGGTTAGAATAGAGGTCATAGGTTTAGAAAGTGAAATATTTAAAGGGAATCTGAGGGGTAACTGCTTCACTTAGAGGATGGTGTGAGTTTGGAACGAGCTGTCAGTGGAAGTAGTAGAGGGTTTAAGAGAAGTTTGGGTGGGTACGTAGATGAGAGGATTGTGAGGGGTTATGTTCTGGGTGCAGGTAGAAGGCTAGGTTAGCATAGATTAGGTGGGCTGAAGGGACTACTTCTGGGCTGTAGTATTCTACAAATAAAGTTACAGTGAAATGAAGTTTGGACTCACGTTCCTCATTAACATGTACTGTATGAAAGACAGAAGCAAAAAGTATAATATAACAAAAGCCAATGACACACCTTTATCAGCAAGATGTCTAAAGTGTGTTCTGAAATAACTTCAGAAAAGTAGCAGAGATTTTTTTTAAAAAGTACTCTCTTTGTTTCTGAAATAAATCAGGATTTACAATTTTTCAAGTATACCTATGGATCTACTTCGAGAGTTATGTCAAAGTTGGTAGGGTACTTACCTTTATGAATGCTTCCATTGAATGTTTCTCTGACAAAAATGTAGCAATTTCTTGTTCTGCCTTATTGTTCAAAAGATCAGTATATATTTTATACACATTTAGATAGCTAAACAAAAGAGAAAATGATGAAGTTACTTGCAAAACATATCTTGAACTTGACATATTTTGATACAGACCTCTAAAAGAAAGCAAATTAAATTTACATTTTATGCAAGTCTTACTAGCCACCAGGGAAAAGTTGCACAAAACAGGATTATGTCAGTTTGATTTCATCCCTGTGTAAGTCCTGAGAATTTCAAAACTGGACTCTGCAAGGAAGATTTTAGCTCAAAAGCCAGGAGGGTACCTAAGACTGTTCTGTAGGTTAGAAAACAGGATATCTTGAGTATCCAAAAAAAATCCTGTACATCCTTACTTTTTTCCTTGTGGAATGTGTGGCAATCATAACCCTTCTAAGTTAATCGCCTTGGATAAGGGTTGTTGTGATTATATTCCTACAATATGGGGCATTGATGGGCGAGCTTGGTGTACATGGTGTTTGTCAGAGAGTTTGTTGTGAATGGGAACACAATAAGTCTCATCATATAGAAGAATTAGGATATCAGCACTGATTCAATGGGCCGAGTGTTGGCGCGTAGCCCAGTGGTTAAGGTGTTGGTCTAGTGATCTGAAGGTCGCTAGTTCGAGCCTCAGCTAAGACAGTGTGCATGTTGTGTCCTCAAACAAGGCACTTAACCCCACATTGCTCTGTGACAACACTGGTGCCAAGCTGTATTGGCCCTTGCCCTTCCTTTGGACAACATCAGTGGCATGGAGACTAGCAGCATGGGCAACTGCCAGTCTCCCATACAACCCTGCCCAGGCCTGCACCCTGGAAACTTTCCAAAGCACAAATCCATGGTCTCTCGACACTAACAGATGCCTGTATTGTACAATGGGCCAATGTCTCTTCTGTAACAACTGATATATCTGGAAATCAGGCATTTCCCATTCAACTGAAGAAGGAGCTACTTTTGTCTGCTTAACCTCTTTCTTTCCCATCACCCAAAGACCAAAACAATCCTTGCAATTCACTCATCGTTCTTGCATTCTGATCTACTGTATTATATTCACAATATGACCTTCTTTGCATTGGACTGGGCACACTGGGTGCCCTTGTGGAGTATCTGCAATCACTCTGCAGGGGTCACCTGAGTTTATTATAGCATGCCACTTTCATCCTCAATCCCACTCCTATTCCAACAGGTCTGTCTGCAGCCTCCTTCATTGCTGTAACACAGCAGTGCTTAAACTACAACAACATCTCATCTTCCATCTGGCCACATGACAAACATTGGAGTAAATGTTAATTTTTCCACCGTGTGATAAGCTACTTCCTTATTGCTTCCCATTATAATTTTTGTCCCTTTCTCCTCATTTGTTTGAAATCTATTGCTAATCAACAGTGTTCACACACCTTAGCACCTAAACTATCTTAACATATCTCCATAGAATCTTTAGAAAACAAAAAAGACCGAATGTGGAATGAAGAACAACACTGGAAGAAAGGTCGAACTATATTTGTGGAAGCAAACGATGCAAGTTGGTGATTCGCATCGAGACCCTGCATCAGGAGGGAAATATCTGCTTTGCCAAATTACTCCCTGTGTTCAATTATGAAAACATAAAGATGGAGTTACATTCCCTTGAATTTGGAAGTTTAGCAATAAATTCAATTGTATTTTAATTACTAGCATGTAATTAAATAATCCAAGGACTTGATTACAGTATATGCTGAGGTGTCAATAGCTCTGATTGGGTTACCCAAAACAAACATTCTTAAAATAGTTAATAGGCCAGTTATGCCTTAAACTAGGAAATAATTATTCACAACATGTATAGAGAAGGCGTGGGATTTCCCCTCTTAAAAAGGTCATGGATGCTCAGAGTTTTCAAGGAAGATCACAGATTCTTATTGTGCAAAAGCTATGGTATAAAACAAATAAACTTAATAGTATAAAATACAAATAAATTTGTTCCAATCATACAATTTAATACTCCAGAACTCAACATCCTGTTTTCAAACGCACAACAATTACATGTAGATTTACCTTTGAGGCCCAATAATATTTACATTAAAAATGTCCATGGTTTTACTGATAATTTCATTGACCAGGGACTCCTCTTCGTGTACTGTACGAAGAATGAGATTTTTGTCTGAAAGATCAGGAAACAATTCACATTCCACCTGTTACAGAAAACCAAAATAAATTAGCAGCAACTGAGTAGCCCTTTGAGAATTTAGGTATTCTCTTCAATGATTAGTATAGCACCTTCAATACCAACATTTATAACCTGATGTGGTGAAGGCATTCAATAGCTGGAAAGATAACAAAAATAAATATCTATCATCCAGCCGCTATGTTACTTAGGAGTACCAATGCTTTAGGTGGCAAATTTTATTAGAAGTTTAAATATACTGTGCTCAGGGAACCTAGTCCTCTTGAGCAGCTGGGTTATCCATCGATTAGATAGTGCAGCACCAGGGAGTCTTAGGGGCTTCATAAATCAAAGAAGAACAAATCTTAGCAGAGTAGATGGCAGAATTTTGAGACATCCAACATTTAGTGCAGAATGTTTCCTGAAGAACTCAGAATCAAACATACTCAACATTAATATTATCAGTTGTTTTCTATTAACAAAGGATTAAGATTACTAGATACCTTATGAATTCCATTTGCACTGTTCAGAATTGCCAGGTAACATTGATTAATCAGATCCCAACATTCATCCAGGCTCGGTTCAAAAATTATTTTAGGCTCTTCTACTTTCAGTTTGAGTATCATGATTTGTGGCCTAACGTATTGCAGCTCATGGAATTCATCCCCAAAATCATTCCCATCCTATCAGAAAAATAGCAGAAGTTCTAATGACAAAAGCCCTTCTGTATTATTAAATACTTTTCAATGAAGTTTATTAAAAAAAACTTAAGTACAGTATAAAAGTTCACAAGCCTGTTGAAGATTAACAGGGTAGCATTGATTAATATATATATTAATACATGTGTACTGCATGTGTGTGTGCATGTATGTATACATAAAATAAATAAAAATGTTTTTATGTATTTACAGGATGTAGGCATCACCAGCTAAGCCAACATTTATTGCCCATCCCCAGTTGCCCTGGGGAAGGAGGTGATGAGCTGCCTTCTTGAACCGCTGCAGTCCCTGAGATGCAGGTACACCCACAGTGCTGTTAGGGAGGGAATTCCATAACCTTGACCCCACAACAATGAAGGAACAGTGATATGTTTCCAAGTCAAATGGCGAATGACTTGGAGGAGGATTTCCAAGTGGTGGTGTTCCCAGGTATCTGCTGTTCTCATCCTTCTAGATGGTAGTGGTTGTGGGTCTGGAAGATGCTGTCTTAAGGAACTTTGGTGTGTTGTTGCAGTGCATCTTGTAGATAATACATCTTCAATCTAGCAAAACATTTCATAAGTACCTATGAAAATAGGACAGCTGACCAAAATCTTGGTTGATAAGATAGGTATTAAAGTCATCTTAGATGAAGAGAGGGAGGTAGAGAGAAGGGTATTCCAATGCTTAGAGCCTTGGCCATTGATACAGCAATCAATTTCAGCAGATCAGGAAGATATAAAAAAGAGAGAAGTGGATATTTTAGAGGCCTTCGGGGCTGGGGAGAAATGACTAACAGGAAAGATTAATCTAACAGGGAGTTTACATTAAGGATGAATCAAATTTTCTTTATCTCAAAGCTTACACAGCTCAGGGAGTGCATTGGAGACTGGTGAATGGGACTGTGCAAGTTTGAGCACAGACAGAAATACTTTAGGTCATGGGTTCTCAAACCTTTTTATGCCATGGACCAATACCGTTAATCCCAGGTCGGGAACCCCTGCTCTAGGTCTTTCAAGCGTGCTGAGGATAGAACAAGAGAGCCAACTGGGAGTGAACAGAATAGCAATGTCTCATAGCAACAAATAAAAAGTATACGTTAAACTTCTCATATTGTGTGACATAAATATGACAACATAATTGTGTTTGCCTATGCTAAATAATATTCCTAATGACTGCTAAATATCTCTAATATTTATTCAGTCAATGACCATTCCTACAATCCTTCATTGATACACATGTCAGGTTATTTATGCAACCTCAAGAATCTTAAAAGGCATCTCTAAAATACCTTGTGTACAGTAAAAAATGACAGCAGATCCTCCAAAGACTTGATAACAGCTCCCCTCAGCTGCAGAGACATAACAGAGGCAGCACACGCAAAGAATTCTTTAACTTGCTGAGTAGATTCACAGTCGTTCGGTGGTACTAAATGCATCCATTTTTCTTTGTGAGTCAGGAAAAGAGCAGCGCAGGTTGGGACCCATCTGAAATCACAAACCCAGAAGTTAATTTGTTGCATAGCAAAACATTGTCTTTTTTTCTGAAAATCCAAGAAAGGCAGAGACCAGAAGAAATGATCCATTTTCATATTTGTGACTCATTGAATCATCAGCACCTTTAATCCACCACACTTCATTCTATCCAATTTATTGCTTGGGATGCAGGCATTGTGGCAAGGCCAGCATTTGTGGTCCATCTCTAAATGACCCTGAACTGAATGGTTTTGCCAGCCCACTTAAAAAGTCAATTTCATGTGTGGGTTTGGAGTTATACAAGAGCCTTAGTGATGCAAGATGGGTTTTACAGCACACTTGTAGCTTTGCGGTCATCCTGACTATGCTGCCTTTATTTCCCTGGATTGTTGCTTCCAGATCTCTGGAAGTCCAGTCCAATAATTTAACCACTCTACACACAGTAGATCCTTTGGCTCATCAACCAGCAGAGGAAGAGGCTGAGAAGGAATTTGTGTGATGACTATTCTGCAACAAACAAAATATCTTAGGTCTCATCATGGACACACAGAAATATTTCAAGCCACTCATTTTTAATATCTTCAGAGTTCTCTGCAGTGGTTCCATCAAGAACTAATAATCTTGCTTTAGCTGCAGGGTTAGAGGTGGGGCTTGGACAGTTGTACAAAGGTCTGAAGTGCGAAATGCAAAGGGGTTCTTTGCACGAAGAGCATAAGGCAATGAGGCTCAGTCCAATTATAATGTGAACTTTGTCCTGCTTCATATTGTGGCTAATCAGACTTGTGACAGAAAGCATAGCAAGCTGTGAGTATAATATTGATCTTACTATTTCGCTGCCATGAAAAGCAGGGGCTACCAAAACCCTTCAAAACAACAATATAGACAGAAGGAGCAGAATCATTATCTGAAATTAACAAAGTACCACTTTGTCACAAAAGCTCTCTAAGGTTCAGAAGACTGTCTGATTGGATGAGGTGCTTCTGCATTGGAGGTAACAGTATATATGCAAATAGAATGGAGGAAGCCTCTACTTGTAATGCTCTTTATATTATCTGATAACTATATCCTCATCTAAAATAAAATGAATAAAGTTGGGGGCAGTGGTTAGCACAACTCTTTACAGTGCCACTGACCTGGGTTCAATTCCTGCCACGGTCTGTAAGGAGTATGCACATTCTCCCGTTGACCGTGTAGGTTTCATCCGGGTGATCCAGTTTCCTCCCACAATCCAAAGATGCTCAGTTAGTAGGTTAATTACCCCATGACTAGTTTAGCGTTAAATTGGGGGTTTCTGGGCCTAAGGCTTGAAGAATCAAAAGGACCTTCTCTTCACTGTATCTCAATAAATAAATAAATAAATAATAACATACTGGATGTGATTACAGAGCTTCAATATGCTTTTGAATACACAAAATATAATATACTGACATGCTTTCAAGAGTATTACGAGCCTCTGCACAGTGCTTCCTGACAAGAGCTTCAAATTCCTGAGGAAGCAGAGGAAGATCATCCGTGCTTATTTCATTCACTCGGACAAATCGCAAATCATCAAACCTGGAAGCAATAAAGATAGGTTGAATTGTACCCACCTATTACTATTTATTGTTTGATACTCTGTCAGATAATTAGAAAATATTTAATGCAAGTTTATTTCCTGCCTATCAATTATAATTGCTGTGGTGGTTCTTATAACATGCTGCAAAATGATCTCAGCACTGAATGAGGGCTTTAATATTTAAACACCTCTGGCAGATTAAGTTTGGCTTCTGAAGTTCCTTAGCAAACAACATCCAACTGGAGCTGGGTTATTTGTAAAGACTTGACACATAAAACCATATTTTATTTATGCTGTTAAAAAAAACAGATCTTGTAAGACCACAGCAATTCCGATTTGAAAAATCTGCTTAACTTTAAAAGTTTACTTTAATCTAATATTAACAGTTTTACATTAAATTATGTTATCAGCCACAGGATAAGAACATTAAAAATAAATAGCATACATAAAGTGTATGTATACATAAATAGCATACATAAAGTGCATTCAGAGAACAAATGACAAATTACTTTATAAATACTACTATGACTATATATAACATTAAATTTAACTAAAGCAAGGTCTAAAGTGCATTTGTATTACCTGAATGCTACAAGTTAATATATGTCAAGTCAAGATTATTGTCATTTATCTAAGTACAGTCCCTATAAAATGTATTCACCCCCCTCCCCCGGAAGTTTTCATGTTTTATTGTTTTACAACATTGAATCACAGTGGATTTAATTTGGCTTTTTCAACACTGATCAACAGAAAAAAGATTATTTCAGGATAAAATGAAACAGATCTCTGCAAAGTAATCTAAATCCATTACAAATATTAAACACAAAATAATCGATTGCATAAGTATTCACCCCCTTTAATATGACACACCAAATCATCACTGGTGGAGCTAATGATCTTAGAAGTCACATCATTAGTTAAAAGGAGATCACCTATGTGCAGTCAAGGTGTTTCAATTGATTGCAGTAAAAACACACCTGTATCTGGAAGGTCCAACTACCAGTGAGTCAGTATCCTGGCAAAAATTACACCATGAAGACAAAAGAACACTCCAAGCAACTGTCTGAAAAGGTTATTGAAAAGCACAGGTCAGGAGATGGATACAAGAAAAATTCCACGCCACTGGATATCCCTTGGAGTACAGTGAAGTCAATCATCAAGAAATGTGAAGAATATGGCACAGCTGTAAATCTGCCCAGAACAGGCCATCCTCAAAAACTGAGTGACCGTGCGAGGAGGGAACTGGTGAGGGACTCCACCAGGAGACCTATAATGCCTCTGGAGGAGTTACAAGCTTCAGTGGCTGAGATGGGAGAGACTGTGCATACAATTGATGTCTGGTTCTTCACTTGTTGCAGTTCTATGGTGGAGTGTCAAAGAAAAAGCCACTGTTGAAAAAGCTCATATGAAACCTTGGCTAGAGTTTGGCAGAAGGCACGTGGGAAACAGCACTGAAATCAGCTGGAAGAAACTGATGATCAGTTGTGATCTGATGAAACTAATACTGAGCATTTTGGCCATCAGACTAAACGCTGTTTGCATAAGCCCAAGACAACACATCATAAAAAACACACCATCCCTACTATAAAGGATGGCGGTGGTTGTATCATGCTGTGGGGATAAGACCAGAAGAGATAGGAGCAGAATTAGGCCATTCAGCCCATTGAATCTGCTCCACCATTTCATCATGGGTCATCCTGGATCCCACTCAACCCCATACACCTGCCTTCTCATCATATCCTTTGATGCCCTGGCCAATCAGGAATCTATCATCTTCTGCTTGAAATATACACATGGACATGCACTGCAGTCTGTGGCAGAGCATTCCATAAATTTACTACTCTGTGGCTAAAAGAATTCTCCCTTACCTCTTGTTCTAAAGGGTCACTCCTCAATTTTTGAAGCTGTGCCCACTAGTTCTGGATACCCCCACCATAGGAAGTATCCTCTCCACATCACCCTATCTAGTCCTTTCAACATTCAATAGGTCTCAATGAGATCTCCCCTATATTCTTCTAAAATTCCAGTGAGCATAGGCCCAAATATGCCAAACGCTCCTCCTATGTTAACCCCTTCATTCCCAGAATCATCCTCATGAACCTCCTCTGGACACTCCCCAAAGACAACACATCTGTGAGATATGGGGCCCAAAACTGTTGACAATATTCTAAGTGCGGCCTGAGTAGTGTCTTATAAAGGCTCAGCATTATCTCCTTGTTTTTATATTCTATTCTCCTTGAAATAAATGCCAACATTGCATTTGCCTTCTTTATCACAGACTCAACCTGTAAATTTGCCTTCTGGGAGTCTTGCACGAGGACTCCTAAGTCCCTCTGCACGTCTAGTATTCGAAACTTCTCCCCATTTAAATAACAAAATGTATTATCATACTTTTCCTAACACTGTATTCCATCTGCCACTTTTTTGCCCATTCTTCCAATTTCTCTAAGTCCTGCTGCAATTGCATTGCTTCCTCAGCACTACCTACCCCTCCGCCTAACTTCCTATCATCCGCAAACTTTGCACAGACCCAACAAATGACACAGACAGGGAGAACGTTTCGCTGAACAACGCAGACTGGAAAACAGTTTCGCTGAACACTTACGCTCTGTCCACCAGAGAAAGCAGGATCTCCCAGTGGCCACACATTTTAATTCCACGTCCCATTCCCATTCTGATATGTCTATCCATGGCCTCCTCTACTGTCAAGATGAAGCCACACTCAGGTTGGAGGAGCAACACCTTATATACTGTCTGGGTAGCCTCCAACCTGATGGCATGAACATTGACTTCCCTAACTTCCATTAATGCCCCTCCTCCCCTTCTTACCCCATCCCTGATATATTTAGCTTCCCCCCTCCCTCTTTTTTTCTCTCTCTCTCTGCCCATCACTCTGCCTGTTCTCCATCTCCCTCTGGTGCTCCCCTCCCCCTTTCTTTCTCCCTAGGCCTCCCCTCCCATGATCCTTTCCCTTCTCCAGCTCTGTATCCCTTTTGCCAATCACCTTTCCAGCTCTCAGCTTCACCCCACCCCCTTCGGTTTTCTCCTATCATTTCACATTCCCCCTCCCCCTCCTACTTTTAAATCTCTTACTATCTTTCCTTTTAGTTAGTTCTGACGAAGGGTCTCGGCCCAAAACATCGACAACGCTTCTTCCTATAGATGCTGCCTGGCCTGCTGCGTTCCACCAGCATTTTGTGTGTATTGCTTGAATTTCCAGTATCTGCAGATTTCATCGTGTTTGCTTTTTAAATTCCATTACCTAAATCACTGACAAACAACGTGAAAAGTAGCAGTCCCAATACTGACCCCTGAGGAACACCACTAGTCACCAGGATGCCTCACTGCAGCAGGCCCTGGAAGGCTTGAAAAGGTAGAGGGTAAAATGAATGCTGCAAAATACAGGGAAATCCTGAGGAAAATCTGATGTAGTCTGCAAGAAAACTGCAACTTTGGAGAAAATTTGTTTTCCAGCAAGACAATGACCCCAAACATAAAGCCAAATCTACACAGGAGTGGCTTAAAAACAACAAAGTTAATGTCCTAGAGTGGCCAAGTCAGAGTCTAGACCTCAATCCAATTGAGAATTTGTAGCTGAAATTGAAAAGGCCTGTTCACTCACAATCCCCATGCAATCTGACAGAGCTGCAGCAGTTTTGTAAAGAAGAATAGAGAAAAATTGTAGAGTCCAGATGTGCAAAGCTGATAGAGACCTATCCACACAGACTCAATGCTGTAATTGCTGCCAAAGGTACATCTACTAAATACTGACTTGAAAGGGGTGAATATTTATAAAATCAATTATTTTGGGTTTAATAATTGTGATAAATTTAGACAATTTGTAGAAATTTGTTTTCACTTTGACAGGAAAGAGTCTTTTCTATTGATCAGAATCAAAAAAGCCAAATTATATCCACTGTGATTCAATGGTGTAAAACAATAAAACATGAAAACTTCCAAAGGGGGTGAATAGTTTTTATAAGTACTGTGTATGTATATAACATATATAGCCATTTAATGTATATAGAAACATTTCTCTGAACCAGAGTGTAAAGCACAGTAGTTCACACAACACACATAACACATGATAACTTATGAAGGTAAGGATAAAATCTCCAGATGAATCACACATAAATAAACTGAAGTGCATAAATCAACTACTGTAAGGCATGGAACAGATTAACCAGTGACACTTTGAATACGATATGGCAGGGAGCTCAGAAGCCTCATGGCCTGGGGGATAAAACTGTTTCCCATCCTGACCATTCTTGTTTTTATGCATCAGAGTCTACTGCCTGATGGTAGAAAGCCAAAGAGGATGCTGCAAGGATGGTTGGGATCTTTACTAACACTAGGAGCCCTGCACATGCAATGCTCCTGATAAATGTCCCCGATGAATGCTAGGGAGACTCCTATGAACTTCTCAGCTGTTCTCACAGTCCTTTGTAGGGACTTCTGCTCTGATACTCAGCCTCTCCCATACCAAATGGAGGCACAACTTGTCAGGGTGCTACCAGTGCTCCGGTAAAATGCGGTTAAAATTGGGGAGTCTTGCTTGCCTCAATCTCCTTAGGAAGTGGAGGTGCTGTTGGGCCTTCTTGTTCAGGGAGGTGACATAAAAGGACCAGGTGAGGACATCCATGATGTGAACTCCCAGGACTGCGATGCACTTAACACTCTCTGTGGGGATGCCATGTATTCGCAGAGGGGGATGGTATTCATTATCCAACTGCATTTGAAGGAACATGATTTCTTTTTATATTTTGCTTGCCTTCAAAAGTACGGGTTTACATTGATTGGTGTCAATGTTTCAAGCCATTGGACTCTGAAAGGGAAGTTCAGGAGCAGAGTGTCTGGGTGTTTGCACACTAATATCTTTGACAGATGTAGGAAAAACTGATAAGAATGTCAAATGAACAATATTGAAGGTTGGTCTTTATTAATAGTGACAGTGAATACAAAGGCATCATTGTATATCACTGCTTCGCTTGAGATTAGGCAAATTTATTCTACTGTGTATGTAAGAAATCTAGCTATATTGAATGCAACACTATTCATTGTCCCACGTGATTTTACTCTTCATGCTTTCTATCTAATCTGTGATATTCTTACCAGGAAATTAAATTAATATTATCACCATTAATTCTAGACTTCACACTAGAGGGAGGATCAATATCTTGTCAGGAATGAAAAGGAGAATCAGTCAGGGTCTTGGACTATGTATGTGTTTTTTTTTGCATGACGGTTTGTTTTTTGCTCATTACTTTGATGCGTTGTGTATGTTTTGCACTTTGGCCCCTGAGGAAAGCTGTTTTGTATTCACACATGGTTGAATGACAAACTTGGATTTGATTTGATTTTGATTATTAGAAAACTACCATTTGAGTCTCCTTTGGGCAAAGTAGGTGTTTAAACTTGTAAGGAATTTTGCTTTAATAGATTGATAAAAGATCAATAAGCACACAACTTTAAAATGACTGACGTTAGAAGTAGGACAGATGGAATGGGAAAAACAATGTGATGAAGAAACATCAAGGCTGATACATGTCCTCTATTATTGGTATTGGCTAAATACACAATATAGGTATTTACACTTTGAACCCTACTACTCAAATTTTCTTCCATTCTTAAATAACTACATCAATTACTACATTATTTGTATTCATTTCATAAAATAAAAGGACACGAATTTTTATGTGAAATACTGCCTAAAAGAGCAGTGGAGGAGGCAGAGTCAAGAATAACTATGGAAGGAAATCAATTGGAAATTTGAGAAGGAAAAGTAGCAGAGGAATGGAGAAAGGTAGGTAAGACCAGCTGGGAAACCCATCCAATAGGCTGGTACAAACACAATGAACCCATTGCCTCCTCCTGCACTGCATTGTCCTGTTATATGATCAAGTAAGCTAAGACCGTGTTAACAAATGTAATTGGAATTTACAGTGACATGACACCCCCAAAATTGAAATTTTGTCATCAACACACTCACGGTTTGAATTTATGTCAATTGGATGTAACTGGAAACTATATAAAACATTCAATTTATTGAACAAATAGTACATCGTACAATCATTGCTAACTCTTAAATGCTGTACACTTAAAATATAGTTTAATGAGACACATAAGATTCTGCAGCTGCTGGAAATCCCAAGCAAAACACAGAATATACTGGAGGAATTCAGCAAGTCAGGCAGCATCTATGGAGGGAAGTCAATGGCCCAAGATGTAATCAGTTTAGCGAGCCAGTTCAGATTATTTTATAATCTAATGCACAGAATAGGTAGGAAACCTCTTCCACCAGTCATACCTCCTTTGAGATTGCAGGAGCACTGCAACGTTAATGGATCAGAATCATGGGCATTGTGGGCATTAATTATCAATGTTTGGAGATACAGTTGGCCCTCCTTATCCATGGGGGATTGGTTCCGGGACCTCCCTCCCCCCCCCCCCCCCACCGCTGATACCAAAAATCGCGGACGCTCAAGTTGGTGGACTTTAGGACCTAGTGGAGCTCCGGACCTTTTTTAAAAATATTTTTTATCCTTTTTTTAAAAAAAAATACAGCACATCCACAAAAACCACGGCCTTAACAAAATCAAATATTGAGCAGCAAAAGGGAGAATAATATAAAGGCAAAAGTAAACCTACACAGCAGAGGTGCACCGTACCAAAAAAACCTCAGTCCTCACCCTGTAAGAAAGTCCAATACAGGGCCCCATATCCTTTCAAAGATGTCCCCTCTGTCCTCATTACATAATCTCAGTCTCTCCAAATGTAAATTATTTGCCAATGTGATGATAAAACATCAAGGCAGAAACATGTCCTCTGTTATAGGTATGGGCTAAATATACAATACCTATACGGACCTTATTTAACCTGCCTCAGTGCAGTAGACTTTAGGACCTGGGGGAGCTCCAGACCTTATTTAACCTGCCTCAGTGCGGTGGACTTTAGGAGCCAGCAGATGTCCGGACCTTATTTAACCTGTTTCAGTGTGGTGGACTTTAGGACCCCGTGGAGCTCCGGACCCACCACCCACAATTTTTCTGTTCCAGAAAACGATCACGATTGAAAATAAAATGGAAATAATAAAGCTATCAGAAAGAGATTAAACACCATCAGTCATTGGAAAAGTGTTAGACTACAGTCAGTCAACGATTGGAACAATTTTAAAGGATAAAGTGAGAATAATGGAGCATGTGAAGGCCCTGCCCCGATGAAAGCTACAATCATTACTGAGCAATGCAGTGGTTTAATTATTGAAATACATACATTTCTTAAGTGTTTTATATGCATAGAAAGGTAAAATATATACTATATACTAAAACAAATGTTTGATTAACTGACACTAAATAATACCAGATGTACCTGTTCTGTCTTAGAGAACTTACGTTTTCTTTCGATTCCCGATCCACGGTAACCTATGCACATCCTCCCATTTACTTTAAATAATCTCTAGATTACTTATACCTAATACAGTACAATGTAAATGCTATGTAAATAGTTGTTATACTGTATTGTTTAGGAATAATGACAAGAAAAAAAGTCTGTACATGCTCAAACAACAAGTACTGGAGAGAGAACTTCTGGGTTTTCCCGATCCACGGTTGGTTGAATCCACGCTTGCAGAACCCGCAGATAAGGAGGGCCAACTGTACTTCCCTATCTAAGTCAATTACTTACCTTGTGTACCATAAATCCTGCAGTAAATCCATCATTGGACTTACAACAAAGAGATGTGATTCATTCCATGCCTTAGCTTTGGAGTAGGTTTTATGCCAAGGAACTGGTGCACGAATTATTCTACGAGGGAAAGGTCGAGGCACAGAAGAAATAAAAAGTCTCATCCTTTCAGAAGAATCCTTCAGTATGTAGTTAACTAGAAAAAAATGCAGTGTAATACTGAATTAACAGTGAGTTTGCAGTGATTTTAAATATACACATGAAACTAAGCTTTGTTTACAGCCTCTTAAAGTAGTTTGGGCTCTGAGAAAGTAAATTCCCATCAAGTACAAAAGGGAAAAAAGGAAGCCATGTTTAGAAATGAAAAAAAAACATGCTTAAAGCATTCAGCAGGGCAGGCAGTACCTACACACAGAGAAAGAGTAAACATTCATCAGTCACATTCAGAAATCATTTTCTAAAGAACAACAAATTTCACCACAGTGATAATAAATCTGATTCTGATTAATTAAAAATTGAATACTGCAGAATCTGGAAGCCTGAAATTAAAACATAAAGTACTGGGGATAGAAAGCAACTCAGACAGCACCCATGCAGAAAGTACCTCTTTCTTCCTACCTTTACCTGATTATTTCTCATCTTGGCCAGTCCCTTCTCATTCAGACCCATGGCTCCTCTGATAGCCTCCACCACTTTGCCAGTTTCCAGATTTTGCAGCTATGCAACCTGTGCATTCTTGCAATGGATATTTAGTCCTCCTACATCTCCATACCACACCAGGAAAGGCTGAGAAAGCTTATCTTCCTCGAACAAGAGGACCAACCAGTTCCCAGCACCACCCCCCAAACCCAATCCCCATCCCCATCCCTTATCACTCCTATTTGCTCAGGTAAATCGATTCTATCATTGAACAACATCTTTGGTTCCATTCACTTGATCCAAACCAAAAGTATAGCAATGGGGACTTGCTTGAGCTCAAGTCTCTTCATCAGGTACTGGGACACTCTTGTTTGCAGTCAGCCTCCTGCCTCAGCTGTTTTTTGGTAAACTTATGTTTGTTCTGGTGATGCTTCCTGCATTCATATGGAGCTCAAATATTTTATTATTCTTCCTGCCATTTCCACTCAGGTCTCTTGTACTTCAGTACCTTTTTCTCTCTCATTCAGGGTCAGCAGCTCTCATTCGAACAACACACACAGAATGCTGGTGGAACACAGCAGCCTAGGCAGCAGCTATAGAAGTACTGTGAACGTTTCGGGCCAAGACCCTTTGTCAGGACACAGCTCTCACTCAATTCTTTTTGCTATTAATCTACAATAAAGGGTGATCTTTCTTAAATATATCCAGTTGATATACTTTTTTTGGATTGTGGTGAGAAACCAGGGTATCTGGAAGAAACCCACACAGAACAAGAGAGTTAAAACAAATTATGTACAGACATATTCAAGATTAGGATGGAACCCAAATCCTTGGAGGTGTATAACAAAACACTAACCGCTACAACAGCATAACATCCTCACCTTCCGACTAAACTTGGTGCAGCCTTTAAGGTACACTATCGAGTTCAAGAATTCTGAATAAGTTCTTGAACTGTGCCCGTGTCGGAGTTGGCTGTAATAATAGCATCCATTTGGAGCAAGAGCTCAGTTTTTCCACAGACATGATTGATCTACTGAGCATTTCCAGCACCCTCTCACATTTCACTGCCGATTTTGTTCTCCTGGACCACCCACATTCATCTTCAATTTACACTCCTCCAATCAGCTTTCATTTCCTTCTCTTGGACAGCACTACAAGAAACTTCTTCACTTGGGCAGCTTTAGTCTGCACCCTACCACAGGCATTCCTGTTGTTTTCTCCACCCCTCCTCAAATCTGAGATTTAAAATTTGTTTCCTCACTTTTCCAACTTTAATAGAATAATTCACCTGGAACATTGGTCATTTCTCCCTCAGAAGATGCTGCCTGATCGGCTGAGTTTCATTTCAAACATCTGTTCTCTGACTGAAACAATCTCATTGTATTCTATGGTTGGAAAATTACTGTGAAATTGTCACAATGTTTGTGAAACTATAACTCTAGCTTTTGCTGTGAAGGTTCAGTTTTTCCAATATTGCAGGCAAATTTCTGAAATGTTGTAATGTAGCTTTTAATCTAGTGAAGAATATTTAAGGAATGTAGAAATTATCTTAAGATCTTCAGCGGATCCCATTCATGTTTCAGAGATAATTATATTTGCTACATTAGGAGCAATTTTCTTTATATTTGGAAATTGTTAAAAAAATGGACTGCCTATTCCTTAAAAACATAAAGACTAATTTTAACTCGCAAAAACCAGGCCAGGATACAGTCAAAAAATAACTGGAATTCCAGTGTGTCAGTTTTCTTCCAGCATAGCTCCAAGTCTGAGCAGTAGATCTGCAGGGAGCAAGTGGGATCTTACTTTCAATATGTGTAACTGATTCTATGGCATCATCTTAACACAATTAGCAATATAAAACGGAGTCCTGAGTGAGATATTTTCGAGTCAGCCAAATCCTATTGGGAACTGGATTCCAGGACAGATGATGCCCAAACGCGAAAATAAAGTTTACTTCCTTTGTGAGCCAAGCAGAAATGTTCCTCCAATCCTATCAAGAAAGTCTTTGTGTCTTTTTGTTTGATTTCCCATCCACTTCCTGATCACAATCACCTAATCCCTTTGTTGTCCTATTACAGACTCTGGTGCTCCCCCCCCCCCCACATCTGAGAGCTGTTTGGGACTCTAAACTATTGCGATTACACACTGCCGTGTGCTCCCACTCCATGGTAGGCTATCAGTGTGGTTGGCCATCTGTAGCAGAAGACTGAAATTAGTCTCTGTCATTCAGGTCATCTAATCTTCTATGTTTCCAGCCTTTCTCAAATGCTACCGTTTTCCCACCGTGTTATCATCACAGGCAGAGTTGCTAAACCATTAAGAAAAGCAACAAATAGCCTTTCTGAGAAAGGGAATCCCAGCAATGGAGATCCATGGAAGGAGTAATGAAGAGTTCATCCTTGCATCTTCTTATCCGTTGTTCATTCGTTTAAGCTTTGGGTCTTACCAATGGCTTTCCTGAGGCTGCTGTCATAGTCATTCTGAACCTCCTCAAGCAATTCCATGCGCAGGGTCTGCAAATCAGGAACACTTTTCAGCTCCTTTGGCAAAAGTTGTTCTATTCGATTTATCTGTTCGGGCTTTTGTGATTCAATCATATAAGGCTGGATGCCATGATCAATATAGTGAAGATACCGCTGTGGAAATACAGAAGAAATTGATTAAGAGTTTTGCCTACACTCATATCAGTGCATTTAGTTTTATTACATTGTCATACGATTTTTAAATAAAGATTTTAATTCTTATTACATCCAAATTGTAAATGGACCTTTTAATTAATTCAAATTTGGAGTTACACTGTCAGCATTTATTTTCAGTACAATGAAACTGACTATAAACTTGCAGAAATTGAGAACTTGCTGTAAGTGATATCATACTGCTCCACACGCCCAATTCACCCGTGCCCCAGGTTGATTCTGTATGCATTACATCCAGCGGACATACAGCCCTCACTGTAACCCTTACCAACAAGGATCCCTTATCCGGATGCATTGAAGAGCTATTACAAGCAGTATCCTCCATTAGGAATCTGATTTGCATAAACAATACTAACAACTAGAATTAAGCACATCAGGTTAAACAAACAAGTGCAAGAGTATAAATGGGTACAGAATGTGGTCCAGGAAATTGGATTTTGTCTGTATAATTCTACATCAAAACAAGTGCAGGAGGTGAAGTAAAAAGGAGGAAAAGTAAGATAAGATTCCAAGAAAAAAAAGAAGGAATTAATTTGTTTATTTTTATATTTTTAAAACCTCCAATGATAATTAAAACCTATTAGAGTGAGCACATTACCTGTAGAACTTTATTTTCAATATGAGAGCCTGTTTAACAGTAATAAGATTCTTCTCACTCACCATTATGAATTGATTTCCAGTGAAATTCTGTTAAGGAAATTTTTTGAGCACCTATCATCCAAGAAACTAAACTTCACACCCATTTCCAGAAGTTTGTTGGGCACCTTTCAACCAAGGTACTAAACTTCACACCCAGTCCAGATATTTTAGAAGATATTGATGAAACATTCAGTGTATTCCGGTGGAGCACGACAACCTAGACAGCTGTTTCCTAATTTTGCATGATCACTCTCAGTTCCTATCCAATTTGTGCTTTACAATGTCGAAGGGTTTACAGTCATTCCTGCAGCCCATTGTTTTTAGACTATCGATAAAATATGAACAAGTTAATGTTTCAACTGAGCTTAACTGATCTGACTGAATGATGGGGTATTTTTTCTAAGACTTGTTCTGAACTGATTTCCTGATTCCACAACCTAGACTCAACTTTCAAGGATTCTACAACTCATGTTCTCTGTGTCATTTACAGAATAAACTATATATTTTTAAATTGCACAATTTATTGCCTTTTGCACACTGGTTGTTTGGCAGTCTTTATTTATGTATTGCTTTTCATAAATTCCACTGTATTTCTTTATTTTCCTGTAAATTCCTGCAACAAAATGGATCTCAATGTTGTATATGGTGACACATATGTAGCTTGACAACAAATTTACTTTGACATCCATCTCTGCAGTTGTGTCAAAATTCTTGTTCCATTACAAACACAGTAAGATATTATAAATCTCTTTTTAAAATGTAGTGAGTAAAGAATAACCTCATAATCTCTGTCTGTAGGCTCCCCTTCTTGCTGAAGGATCTCATTCTCTTGCTCAAGAATTAAATTAATTTGTTCCACTGGGGTCATTGGTCGACTTTCAAGAAATTCATGCTTTTTTTGAGGTACAGAACCACAGTCTCTGGGCCGATTTGTCGTAACTCTAAAATGAACCACAGTTTCATGATTACGTCGTATAGAATTACACAACAGTTACAGCACAGGGGCCTTTCATACCCACACCAGCCCTCTAACAAAACTAGTCCTTTCTCCATGGCCTTGTAAACATTTTTCATCCATGCTTATCCCAATTCTGCCTTGAAGACTACAACTGAACATGTCTCTGCCATACAGAGGAAATTCAGTCCAGATACCAACCACACACTGCATTAAAAGAAACTTCCAATTCTCGTCTTCCAACTTTTCAGACTCAACACTGAATTTAACCATTTTATATACTCAGCCAAGCCAACCTTATGTCTCATATTTGCAGCATGCAGTTTTTCCTTATTCTTTCTCTTCATCCAGTACTTTAAACTTTTAAACATTTCCTACAGACACATCTTCTGTGGTTTACCAGCCATATCACCCTCTTTCAACAGGGACCACCACTGATTGTGTCATTTAGCCTCTCCCAACTGCCTACACAAACCTTTTGTCCCTTCTACTCCTCCCCACTTATTATGAAACTTACTTATTTTAATGAGTTCAGTTCTGTTGAAAGATAATTGACCTGAAATATTAGTGCTATTTATCTTTCCACAGATGCATCCTGCCTCAGTATTTTCAGTTTTACTTCCAATTTCCAGCATCCACAGAAATTAAAATTCCTCATAAATAACAGCCCAATGATTTGTGACAGCATGACGGTTAACTGTGCATTCCAATTAAAGATTCTTGTATTCTTTATTTGTATCACCTAGAATACACAGAGTAAAATGACTAAAATTCCATTTTCAGGATCCTACAGGGACTAACAAATGAAGGATATATTCTAAATTCCAAAACTAAATTGATATTTGATTATTTTAGTTTTGGGACTTAAAATATAAAAGGTCAATCTGAACCAATTTAATCAACAGCTTTCGCTGGAAATCATGTTAGACTGGACCTCCTGTCCAATTCAGCATCTGTTATTTTAACAACAATTAGGCTGAATAGTACAAGGAAAAAAAATCTTTTCAAGAAGCTTGTTTCTAGCACTTAACAGCATAAATGTTAATAATGTAAGTAAAAGATTTTGAATAAAACAATACAAACTCATTAAAATTAGACTCATTCTTCAGTAGCATTTTAACTTCTTAATGAATATATGATTGTACCAGCCCTTAGCCTATTACTCAGCAGAATATGTTTAGATAAGTCAGTTTTTGCACTCCAAAAGGAAACTAAAACAACAAGGCACTTCAATCTCAGGCTTGCAATGCAATGTGTTCTCCCTTTCTCTCCTTTTTCAGCTATGATCATAAATCATTTGTATATCTCAAAGAAATGACAATTGACAAACTATCATATAGAAAGAAAAAAATGTACAGATTACCCATTGTCAACAGACTTGCTTCTGTCTGAAAGTTTGCACCTCTTTAGGGCAGGTGGAGATGCTTTGAGAGCTGAACAAATTAGTTAAGGTTCATCTATCACTCTTCATTCTTTTAATTGAGATTATTTATTAGTCAAAGTTTGTAAACCACACAAAATAAAGTTCTTTGCTTGATTTTGCTTAGTAATGTTCCTGTAGTTCAATGTACCTTTGACAATTCTATTTTCACAATCAAAGATTTCATAATTTAGTAATCAATTCAAAAATACCCAACAAGATCTTGTCCTTTTACAAATTTTACTGACACCAAATTAACACCCAGTGATCTTGACCCACTGCTGAGGTAGCATAAGCTGTTGTGCCTATACTATATGAGCCCTGAGATCCAACGTGGAAAGGAATATTTGCAAAATATTCTTACTGTAACAAATACTCCAAAGGAGCTGTCACTTACTGCAAGAAATGTACTAGAAAGGAATGTACAGTTTATTCACTACGTTGAGAATATTTTCAAAGTAAAGAACGGAAGCTGGATGGCAGGCTTTAGGGAATGATATTCAGAGAACAGCGTTAAGGCAGCTAAGGAGCTAGGTGAGAGAGCATGAACCTATTCAGATAATCTTGGAGACAAAAACTACAGATGCTGGGAGCTGGAGATCCCATCAGGTTCTTGCCCATTTAACCTGCTATTTCCTCCTCCTTCTCTAACTAGCACCTGAATAATCAAATCTAGCTTTTCAGGACATCTACACAACAGTTGAAACAAGTTACACAACAGTAAGGATATCAACTACTTCCCTGCAGTCTCCGGTTGATTGATATGATAAACCTGGACCACCAACTCCTAAGAAGTATCCAGAATATTTATTTAATGACAAATTAGACTCAGTATTGGGGACTCTGCAGTTAATATTCTGTATGTGATTTGTTTACTTTTTTATTGTTAGCACAATTTATTCTTTTTTCTGCACATTGGGTGATCAGTCTTTATTGTGTGTTTTTTTTAAACGGGTTTGATCGTATGACCTTGTTCTGTGGCTGTCTGCAAGAAGACGAATCTCAAAGTTGTGTACAATATACATACTTTGATAATAAATGTACTTTGAACTTGGATGCTGAGGTACAGTACATTCTAGGTTGTGCTAGGACACATCATCAGTGATGTAATCCAGTATCATTGGGTGTTTGGATCTTTCAACATCAGACATTCTCGCCCAGGTGACCCAGCCAGGGTTGATCAGGCCCTAGCTTGTGTCCCAGCAGATTAGTCCATGGTTCACACCTCGTGATCCATAGCCTTCTGGAGTCTCGCTCACCAGCCTCTGTGGCAGTCCTGGTGACTCTCTTTTTTGTAGCCCCTGTAACGCCAAGGAGAGAGCGGGTTCTGCACAGTGAGCAGCCAGAGAAATCTCTACACCCACCTTTACAGGCTCACATTGTGTCCTCCAACCCCATCTCTAACACTGATCTAACCAGCTCTTGGTACCAGGCTTTCTTACGTTCAAACACTTCCTCAATCAGTTCTACCGTGACTACCTGCTTTGAGGTTTCTGATAGAATGACCATGGCAGGCCTCAGGAACAATTAGGCTATGAAGTTAGGGGAACTTTAATGTACTTTGAAATTAACTATGCATGATCTATTTCAGTCTTTGTCCTCAATTTAACAGAATGTGCCATTAAATCAAGTGTTTAGTTTCTTTCCCCAAAACCTTTAACTTTGCATCCAAATAACTACGATGGGCACAGATAGAAATGAAACAGAATGCAAAGACAGAAATGAATTTTTTTCTCTATCAGCAAACAGTTCTCAACATCCCGGTAAAAATATCTGACATTTCCAGACATTATGTTATAATACAATATTATGCAAAGTTAGATACATTATTCTTTTAAAAATTCCCTTATTATGCCACAAGAAAAAGTCCACAGAAAATTTTTGAGCACTGAGACACAATTACAACATGTCACTTAAAAATGTGCCACTTCACCACAGCTAGTATTTTTTTCCCTTTTATGAGGCTCGGTCACAGAAGTTTAAATATCTAGCTTCACCCTGTCAGGATAAAGTAAATATGTGTATAAATTCTTCCAAACTTTATTGAAAAGATACGAGCATTATATTTCAGTGCGCAGGTTGGCATTAACGGAACCGTCTTCTGAGTACGGCACGACTTTTTCAGATCTTTTATCTTGAGGTTACTTGCTGTTGGTGTGTAGTTATTGCCAATTGATTCACTCGGGCTTCGATGGTACCGTTGCTCTTTGAATGGGATTGCCAAAGGCCATGATACATCTTGCATGATGGGAGGATACTGGCTCTGATGCACAACAGTCTGGAAAGCAAACATTATAGATTAGAGGATATTAAGAAAATTGCATACATCAGCATGTCCTAAATAAATGCAAAACTCAGCAGTAGCCCCTAATATTCTGAGTACATTCTTCTCCAAAGAACATCACCGATACTTTATTTTCTAATCTTATTTTATTTCTATTGCAAAACGCATTCACAGATCCTCTACCATCCAAACTATTAATTTTGTCCAAGATAATTTTTTAAAATCCCCTCAAATTATACTGAATTTTCATATATTTTACAGTATTTAATTGCATGCAACAGCTATTAAGAAATTCTAAATTATTCAAAATTCTTATGCACTGGCTGAATTATAACTTGACAGAATTTCCAAAGCACATAATGTGACTGATGAATTTCCTAAGTGCCAGACATCCAAAAGGGCAGATGCAATAAACTGTATTGCAGGTGTAACATGCAGATGTATTGCAGGTTTCTTCCCCTAGATGAACACATGCTGGCCGAGCCTGAGGGTTACACAGGTATTAGTGGGTGGCAAAGAATAGCACAACAAACAGTAACAAAATATTTTACTTTCAAACCTCAATCTTAATTTCAAGCAGTAGCAAGATCACTGTAGTAGTATCTGATACAAGGTCCATCTTTTAACCTGTCATGAAATAAATCCTTACGGTTTCTGGGAAAGGGGTCACAACCACCACATTGGCTTGAAGTCAGCCAACTACTTTAAGTCAAAATGAACACCAATCAGTTTACCTTAACTTTTAAATTTGCTACTGTGATTACTTTGCATGTGTGAGCCTAGTATGAATGGCTACACATTATTAATGTATAACACTCAGATTATAATGAGTCGAGGAGCCCAAATCTGGACATGAAAATCTTCCTATGCAAAGCTAATATTTTAATTGTTTTAGAACTGCATTCATGATACCCTTTTGCAACCCAGGTAATGCCATATGCAGCATGAGGAAACAATGGTGAAAAACCTAGTAAGCAATAAAGAATGCAAGATTTAAATAAAATTAACTGAACACTGAAATGTTGCTCTACTAAATTACTCAGTGCTACACATTGTTAATAAGGAACTATTAATATCTTACAAATGAATACAACTTTTAGACCACTTGCTATGCAAATAGTTGTTGTACTGGTGCTCGGAGGATACAGTCATTAAATATGAGATTTTAAATTTTCACCCTTATTTCACACTTAAAACAAATAATAATCAGTACCTGGTTAATAAATGAAATGAGATGATTATTCTCACATGAAAATTCAAGTCAAAGCAGATTGGTATGTAGTAATCCAATCACAAGCGAAAATCTGCAGATTCTGGAAATCCAAGCCACACACACAAAATGCTGGAGGAACTCAGCAGGCCAGGAAGCCTCTGTGGAAAAGAGTACAGTTGACATTTCAGGCCAAGACCCCAGCAGGACTCTCAGCCTGAAACTCTTTTTCCATAGATGCTGCCTGGCCTGATGAGTTCCTCCAGCATTTTGTGTGTATTGCTGGGTATGTAGTCATATTAGCTCTTTCATTGCTGTTGCCACCTTTACAGTATGTTTTCTAAAACTGGATTTCTGCAGAAAAGTATAATCTACCCCAAAACTTATTAAAAATGACGAAGTCTACATTACTTACAATATGTCCTATTTAAGTTATCATCTCGATACTTGATGAAGCTCTAAACGGTTCTGTACAGATGCTGGGATTCTTCCTCGGAAAGCACAGGCATGGAGAGGTACAAAACAGAAACAGGTCCTTTGGGCCATCAAGTCCACATCACACACTCGTTTACACACTGATCCCATTTTATTGCCTCCACATTCCAATGAACTCTCTCCTCCAGATTATGCAATAGCACAGTTGCACTCAGGTCTACTGTGATGAAGTGTTTTGAAAGGTTGGTCATGACCAGAATCAACTCCTGCCTCAGCAAGGATCAGGACCCATTGCAACTTGCCTATTACCACAATAGGTCCACAGTGGATCAGTTTCACTAGCTCTCCACTCAGCCTTTGATCAACTGGACAATAGAATTACCTGCATCAGGCTGCTGTTTACTGATTACAGCTCAGCGTTCAATGCCATCATGCCACAGCTGTAATCAACAAGCTCCAAAACCTGGGCCTCCGTACCTCCCTCGGCAACTGGATCCTTGACCTCCTCATAGGGAGACCACAGTCAGTGTGCAGCAGAAATAACACCTCCTCAATGAAATCAACAGGGGCATACCTCAGGGATGCGTGCTTAGCCACTGCTCCACTCACTCTACATCCACGACTATGTGTAGACTGAATGCCAGCTAGAAATTTGCTGACAACACAACTATTGTTGTCAGAATTTCGTAAGGTGACAGGGAGGCAGACAGGAGTAAAATAGATCAGCCAGTTAAGTGCTGTTGCAACAATAACCTTGCATCAGTAAGACCAAGGTATTGATTGTGGACTTCAGAAAGTGGAATACCCACAAGATCCTCCTCAGGAGATCCGCAGTGGAAAGGGTGGGCAGTTTCAAGTTTCTGGGTGTCAGCATCCCTGAGGATCCATCCTGGGCCCAACATATTGATGCAATTACAAAGAAAGCACAATAGTGGCTATATTTCATTAGGAGTTTGAGAAGATTTGGTATATCAGCAAAGACTCTTGCAAATTTCCACAGATGTACCATGGAGAGCATTCTAACTGGTTGAATCACTGTCTGGTATGGAGGGCCAATGCACAAGATCAGAAAGAGCTCAATTTGGAAACTCAACCAGCTCCATCATGAGTACTCACCTCCCGCCCCCCCAACACCCAGAATGCCTTCAAAAGGTGATGCCTCAAAAAGGTGGCATCCATCGTTAAGGACCCCCATTACCCAGGACATGCCCTCCTCTCATTGCTACCACGAAGGAGGAGATACAGGAGACTGAAAACACACTCAACATTTCAGAAACAACTTCCTACCCTCCACCATCAGAGTTCTGAATGGACAATGAACCCATGAACACTACCTCACTATTTTTGCTCTGTTTTTGCACTAATTATTTTTTTTTATTTTTACACATATTTCTTATTGTAATTCACAGCTTTTTTAATGTTATTATGTACTGTTGCTGTAAAACAACATATTTCATGATATAGACCACTGATATTTAATCTGATTCTGATTCTAAACAGAAGGAGCAATTTACAGTGGAGTGACCAATTAATCTACCAACCTATATTTTTTTGGAATGTGAGAAGAAACCCACACAGTCATGGGGCATCTTAAGAGAGCAAATGGTTCACAACAGACAATGCATATAAGCCAAGGGAACAAAGTTTTTTAAGAAAATTTTAAAAATCCATATATCTTTTAGATAAGCCTTTCTATTCTACAACATATTCAAATTATTCTCTCTGTAACTGCACTGGTGCCATGCCACTCCTTAAAAACTTCCAAGTAAAAATGCCTGTCGAGTGGTTATGTAGCATCAGCACAGTTCCACTGTTACAAAACAATATTATGCAAGACTGAAAACCGTGGCACAAATTTAGCTCAAATTTATAATTTATGTAAGTTCTCTAAGCACGATGCTCATGTACAGAGAAATGTGCTTCCGAAGTATAAAGAATGTACAGATATCCATCAGTATTAAGGTCTACTGCAAATAAACAACAGCCGATTATAAAAACTTGGAAAGTGGAAGTACTAGAAAGGAGTGAATCCCATGCTTACATAGAACAGTACAGCACAGTCCAGGCCCTTCAGCCCACAATGTCCTACTAACATATATAAACCTACTCCATGATCAATCCATCCTTCCTCCTACTCAGCCCAAAACTCTCCATTTTCTTTCATCCATTTGCCTATCAAAGAGTCATTTGAAATGTCTCTATTGTATCTGCCTCTACCACCACCCCGGCAGAACATTCCTGGCACCCTCAACTCACTGTGTAAAAAAGAATCTACCTCTGGTATCTCCACTCAACTTAACTGGATGTCTTCTGGTATTAGCCATTGCCATTTGGGGGAGAAAAGGCTCTGGCTGTCCATTCCATCGATACCTCTCATAATCTTATACACCTCCATCAAGTGACCTCTCATCCTCCTTTGCTCCAAAGAGAAAAAGCTTACCTCACTCAACCTTTCCTCATAAGGCATGCTCTGTAATCCAGGCAGCATCCTGGCAAATCTCTTCAGCACATTCTCTGAAGCTTCTACGTCTTTCCTATGATGTGGCGACCAGAATTGAACACAGTACTCCAAGTGTGATCTAACCAGAGTTTTATAGAGGGTGCAACACAACTTCACTGCCTTTAAACTCAATCCCCCAACTAATGAAGGCCAACACATCCTACCTTAGCATTCTTAACCACCCTCTTGACTTGCATAACAACTTTGAGGGAATCTATGGACATGGGCCCTAAGATCGCTCTGTTCCTCCACACTACTAAGAATCTTGTCATTAACCTTGTACTCTACCTTCAAGCTCGACCTTCCAAACTGTATTACTTACACTTTTCTGCATTGAACTCTATATGCCACTTCCCCGCCCAGGTCTGCATCTTGTCAATATTCCATTGTAACCTTTGACAACATTCTGCACTCTCTACAACACTACCAACTTTTGTGTCATCTGCAAACTTACTAATGAAACCTTCCACTTCCTCATGCAAGTCATTTACAAAAATCACAAAAAAGGGTCCCACAACAGATCCCTGTGTTTCCAGAAGTTGCTCTCAGATTATTATTTCAGTTGGTACTACAAAGAAAAATTGTTCTTGGTTAAGAGAAGAAATTACAAAGCCTTGGCCATAATCTTCTGAATTTTTATAGATTAGGGTCAGTACTAGAAAACTGTGAATGTTTTGTCCTTGTTCAAAAAAAGGATGTGGGGATGAACTCCGTAATTACAGACCAGTTAGTTTAACCTAGGTGGTAGGAAAAGCACTAGAAACAATAATGAGGAACTGAATTAGACATCATATGGACAAGTATGCATTGATTAGGGAGAGCCAGCATGGATATTAAAGGCAAATTATGTGTAACTGACTTTATTGAATTACTTGGTGCTGCTAGAAAATGCCAAGTGATGTGATGCATACAAATTTCTAAAACACGTTTGGTAAGTTGACACACATAGAGCTTATCATCTAAAATGAAAGGTTATGAAATAAAAGGAGCTATCACTGAAACACTGAAGGATATTCAGAAGCTGTGGCAGGGCTTGAATGTGACACAGGTGACAACAAGGTTTCACCCCAAGATGAGCTCAATGCCTTTTATGCTCACTTTGACCGTCAAAACATGGAGGCACCTTCAAAAAATTCCCACAGCCTTCGATGACACAGTGATATTAGACTCTTGAGGCCGAAGTTAAAACATCCTTCAAGAGGGTGAACCCAAGGAAAGAGTCCAGCCCAGACGGGGTACCTGGCCAAGTATTAAAAACCTGTGCTGATCAACTGGCTGAAGTGTTCACCGAGATCTTTAATTTCTCACTTCAGCAGTCTGAGGTACCCATCTGCTTCAAGCAGGCTTTGAATTTACCGAAGAATATGGTAACCTGACGTCCAGTAGCACTTACATCCACAATGATGAAATGCTTTGAGAGGTTGGTGATGAAACACACATATAACTCCTGCCTGAGAATCTGTCAAACAGGTCAACAGCAGATACCATTTTACTGCCTCTTCACTCAACCCTGGAACATATGGACAGTGAAGTTACATTCATCAGGATGATCTTCATTGACTACAGTTTGGCATTCATACTATCATCTCCTCAAAAATAATCAATAAGATTAAAGACCTGGTCCTCAATATCTCCTTGTGCAATTGGATCTTGGATTTTCTTACCTGCAGACCCCAGTCAGTTCAGATTGGCAACAACATTTCTTCCACAATTTCCATTAAGAAAGGGTGCACTAACATACTTTCCTATCTAATACTTTAATTTTTAATTTATTTATATATAGCTCAGTAACGAGCCTTCCTCACTCAAAGAGCCCACACCATGCAAATACACCCAAGTGACCAATTAACCTATTAACCCTTTGTACGCCTGTGGGACATGACAGAAAATAGGAGCACCCAGAGGAAACCCATGTAGTCACGGGGAGAAGGTACAAACTCCTGACAGACACGTGCGGGAACTGAACAGTAAAGTGTTATGCTAACTGCTACTTTACAGTGCTGAGCCACAATAATGCAAATTTGTGGAGATCTCAGATGACCAAATCTCTGTCTTTATCTCAGATTTCCAGGGTTATTTTTTTGGTTATTTGCACATGTATTCTCAGATTTTTTTCCCCCAACTAAGAACACACAGCAAAGAAATAAGATATTAAAACTAAATTGAAAAGCACAGTAAAATGTCAAAAATAAAATTCTGTCTTCCTATGCCATGAGGGACATTATGCAATAAACTCTTGATCATGTGAATTTATACAGTTTTTTCCATGTACCGCTATTCTCTCACTCACACGGCAGCAAGCATTGACAGCACTGCAGTGTGTTCTCCAGGGCACTACCCTAAATCCAACCACAGTGCTGTCACAGGAATGCAGCATCCAGCTTCAGGGACTCCCACCACCCAGGATATGCTCTCCTCTCGCTGCTCCCATGATGGACGGTGGTTGAGGAGACTTGCGACTCACACCACCAGATTCAGGAATAGTTATTACCCCTCAATCATCAGGCTCTTAAACCAGAGGGGATCACTTCACTTGCCCCATCACTGAACAGTTCCCACAATCTGTGGACTCGCTTTCAAGGCCTCTTTGTCTCATGTCCTCAATATTTACTGCTTACTTTTTTAATTATTATTTCTATTTTTTCCTTTTGTATTTGCAAAGTTTGGTGTATCTTGCACATCAGTTGACCGTCCTGTTGGTCAGTCTTTCACTGATTCTGTTATGGTTATTGGATTTACTGAGTAAGCCCACAGAATACAAATCACAGGGTTGTATATGGTGACATTTAAGTACTTTGAACTTCCATGTTATGTCTCATCGCCTGACCATTGCCTGTACTCGCAGCAACTATACTGATTGATTCACTGCTTCCACAAATAAAGCACATTAATGGATGTTCTGTAGCAATCAATTGTTATGGACAGTAATGGCTAATGATCTTCGTCATCAAGCCATTACTGAATTCCTTTATTTGCCACCCTCCCAAGGGCTTGCAGAAAGTTAAGGAACTGAGATATACATAGCACAGAAATTCCTGGCAATCCTCAACTGCGAGTTGGGTGAGTAGGCTCTGTCATGCCCATCAGAAGTAAACATTCAAATCATAAAATGCTGACTATCTTGGCAGATCAGGCATGTGCAAAAAGAAAGACAGAATAAATTTTACTGATTGAATGCACTTCATCAGATCTCCAGACTATGTAGCTTTCTTTGTTTATAATTTCAGCTCACAAATTATCATTAGCTGAGTAACAGAAGGTGGTGCCAACAACACTATCCCATGCTGCATACATAGCAATGTTGCTCTGACCTACAGTCAATTGAAGTTGCAACAAGATCACTTGACCTTTGAAGATGATTCAAGCCTTAGTCCAAGGAGGGGTAAAAAGGTCAGATTTCCAAAGGAAAAGAGACTGTCCCTAAAATAAAGGCAAGGCTTGCACAGTAAAGCATCAGGTTGAGCAAGTAAAAAGTCTCCAAAGAAAGATTAATGTGACCGTGGCGGTGAGGTCCAGGCCCCAGAGCAGTCTGAGAGTGAGGAATGACCCCAGGTTTGGATGATTTAAGCTCAGGACCGGATAGAAAAAGTCAGAGTATCAGGACTGGAGGCGAGGCAAGAGCCAGTCTGCTCGCTGATCTGTGATGTTTACTCAGCTCTGCGCTGATCTGCAGTGATGCCTGGCTTCACGTCTGAGGCCTCACAACATATACTCGGCTTTGCGATGAACAGCAGCTGATGCAGTGATGTCTACCTTCGTGTCTTTTCTAAAACTCCAGTTCTGAATGCTAAGGCAATACGAGTGAATCTGCAGATGCTGGAAGTAAATAAAAACACAAAATGCTGGCTGAACTCAGCAGGCCAGACAGCATCTATGGGAGGAGGTAGTGACGACATTTTGGGCTGAAACCCTTCTGAATGCTACTTGCTTACTTTTATTGCTTGCATGGTTTGTTTTGTTTTTGCTCTCTCTGTGCATTGGGTGTTTGATGGTCATTTTTTAAACTGGTTTCTTTGTTTTGTGGCTGTCTGGAAAGAGACAAATCTCAAGGTGGTATAATGTATACATACTTACATAATAAATGTACTTTGAACTTTGTAGGCCAACCACCATTGTCACAAGACTCTGATTCAGAGAGCTCCTAATGCTAGATTCCAAGACCAAAGCACCTTCACCCACTTTATCGCTGTTAGAAGAGAGGGGAGCTTGCTGATAATTGTACAGTGTTAAGCTTCACTGTTGCTCCTCTGATATTGAGCTCATCTATCCATACATGGGAATCACTAACACTTGTGTTGATAAGGGGGAATTGTCACAAGTGGTCCCTGATTTCCCTCACATTTTCTTCCATTGTAAGAGGTCATTGGTTCTCTGAACCAATACCAAGTTTCAAAGCATCCCCATCAGCCCCATTCCCCCACATATTACCTGCAACTAATTCCCTCTCACACGAATATCATCTTCCCCTTCCATTGCCAATTCTCATGCCAGCCACTTATGGTGAGGAAAGTTTACTGGATCCAATAGGCATGATCCTTGGAATATGGGAGAAAACTGGACAACCTGGAGGAACTTGCGCAGTCACAGGGAAAACGTGCAAACTCCACATAGGCAACACTCAAGCTCAGGATCAAACTCATGTTGTTGGAACCATGTGGAATAACTGATCCATCACTGTGTCATCCAGAAAATCCCTTCAACAACATAACCCTAAGGTCCCATTGTCAACTGGACCAACCATGTAAATAATCTGGCTATACGCACAGACCCGGGGATTGGAATTCTGTGATAATTGATTCATTTTTTAGAAAAAGAATAAATCTTATGCCCGTTTGAGCAGCTGGTAGGAAACCGCTAAGTGGACAAAATGGTCTATTTCTAAATGATAGTTTGGGAAGCAAAAGTTCAAATGTCTGAGCAAGGACGCAGACTGGGTCAGGACCAAATCATGCACTAGAAAAAGGCCGATCCAGTTGGCTGCAGAAAACTTCATTTTAAATTTCCTTATGGGGCAGAAGTACTTCTCCAGACTCCAGAAGTTCTGGGATCAGATCACAGTTCCAACCAGGATCAATCAGTGCATCAACCTCTCCTCACAGCTGGACCCAACTGCTCTTGCAACCTGCTCTGGAATTCTCTAACTCCCGTAGACATAAGTGATGCCATCCTATCATCATTCCTAATCAGTTGCTGTAATTCCACACTGGCCTTTTACAATTCATGCATTGAGACAACCAGACGCCTTTACATTTCAGAGGTCTGCCATCTCTCACTTTTTAGATGATAATTATGATTTTTTTCCTTATAAAATTCCACATTGTCCCAGGATATTATTTTCGCAGTCATTTAAATTACCTGCATCTCTTTGTAGCCTCATATCCCCTTCACAGCCCTTCACAGCCTACTTTCTCATCCATTTTTTTGGATCACCGGTAAATTGTTCTTCCCTCAATTGCAGGATTCTGCAGAGAGTGTTGCGGACAGCCCAGCACATCTGTAGTTGTGAACTTCCCATGATTCAGGATATTTACAAAGACAGGTGTGAGAAAAGGGCCTGAAGGATCGTTGGGGACCCGAATCACCCCAACCACAATCTAGTCCAGCTTCTACCATTCGAGAACAGTACCACAGCATAAAAGTCAGGACCAACAGGTACCAGCACAACTGCTTAATTCATGCTGATGCAACTGTATTTCTATGTTATATTGACTATCCTGTTGTACATATTTATTATAAATTGCTATAATTTGCGCATTGCACATTGCACATTTGAACGAGACATAACGTAAAGATTTTTACTGCTCTTGTATGTGAAGGATTAAAGAAATAAAGTCAATTCAATTCAATTAATCAACATTATCTTTGATACCTTCAATCAAGACATTTACCTAAAGTTGAGGCCCCAGTCTGAACTCCTGCTGCACATCAGCAATTACAACTTGCCAGTTGGAAAAATACCTATTTACACCTAGTACATTTTTCCTGTGTGGCAAACAATCTTCTGTCCAATTTATTACCTTCTCTTAGTTGAGCTTTTATTCTCCACAATAATCTTTGATGCAACATATTATTCCACCCCTTCTGAAAATACAACCATAGTATATCCAACTGTTCCCTTTTACCCCATGTACATGTTCCTTCTTCAAAGGACAGTAAGTCTGAACTGAGGCATTCATTACACGATATAAGAGTAAACAAATGCATGTAATGGCATCCTACTTTAATGCATCCTTTCATGTAGCTCAAACAGAATAGTATATCTACTAGTCATACCGCCTCCTGGTAAAATATCTCTTTTATCATTGCTTTTTGCCTGACTATGAAATACTATTTCCGAATCCAAATTTTCTGCTTTTTGTTGTGATTTTCAATTATCTTTTCACTATGAAGCACGGTACCTTTCTATGAGTAATTCTTTTATTTTCACACTCTGGAAGATATCATTTCAGTATATTAACCATAGTTTGAATGCCTCCTTTTAATTAAAAGAAAATGAGAACATACATTATTATTGGAATACCCAGCATTAAAGGTAAATTTTCTTCCAAGATACTGTGCCTGTAACCAGAAAATTCAGAACTGTGGTAGAGAAGAAAGCAGAGAGTAATCAGTAATTAGAGATCCAGAAAACGTTACTAGGCTCACTAAGTGTGAACTAGTTGTAGCATTTGGACATAGTTTTCAAACGTTCACTTTTACATTCATATTTGGAAGTTAGGCTTTAACACTATTTCTTGAAACCTTTGTAATCAGTGAAAAACTAACTTAACTACCTTTCCCCATGATAATCCTTTCTTTCTCACTACATAAAATTATTTTACCTTATATAATTCTGATGCTTCACAACAGCGATCAGGAGGTAGTGGTGGCAAACCAGGCAACCCTCTGGTATAACTACTGGGAAGTATTGGATATTCCTGTGACTAAAGTCAATAACAGAGTATTATTTGTTTCTCAAAATTTTTCAAGTATATCTACCCTAATAAGACTCTACTTTAGAGTTAGTAAAAGTTTTAGAATATAAAAGATCAGCTACTTTTTTAGTTTTCTGTAGTTCTAAATGCATATACATAAACGACTAAAGGTGAAGACACAGAGCTATCTTATGATAGTTGCCCCTGCATATTTTGATTTTTCAGTAACCTGTGGACAATCCAGTCCATAATAATAAAACTGTTTTCAATATAAACTTCTGTTTAAAATAAAACTGGGATTTGCCAGAAGATAAACAAAGGGAATATCTTAGAGATGCCCACCTCCATGATTGAAATGAAATAATCTAATGTTGACTGAAGATGAGTAGTTTCCGAGCAGGAAGATCTTTTTCTACTTGCTTTCACACTCAGATGCAGAAAAATGAATTTCTCTAGTTTTGGCCTTGGTTATTGGTTATAGTGATCATCAGAAGATGCTGACTGAATGACTACACATAATCTTTATGAACTTGAACTACAGAACAAAACCAAATTGACAATGCAGTTAATTGGCAACTGAGTGGTAGGTTCTAATCAAAGTGATTTTCAAGGGTAACTAGAGAGAGAAGAGGTCCCTTAAGGACTGGCATGGTCACTATGGTCATTTGTGTGTGGAACCACAGGTGATGGACAATATCTTAAATGGTATTTAGTTTATCTCCATTCTGATATGAGATGGGAGCTGGTTACTTTCCATGTCTACAGAAGTAAGGTTTGAGATTCATCAAACATGAAATCTTCTTAGAAATCTGTTAGAAAGTCATGAATTTGTCTGTATTTACCACAGAGTAGCTCATGGAAGCAAGGAAATTCAGAGAAGAGGATAGTGAAACAGATCAATGTTACAAATACAGCGTGTTGGCACAAAAATGGATAAATCCTTGGTACCTAAACAACAGTACCCTAGGACATCATGGGAAGCAGGAGCTGTGGCAGGGAGATATTTATCTTTGTTAAGATGCAAGATCAAGCCAAGGTATTACAGGTTGGTGAACCTAACATCAGTAATGGGAAAGTTATTCATGGCGGGGGTGGGGGGTGGATTCGGAGAGACATGATCAATCCATATTTGGAACAGCAAGGACTTTTAAACAAGGCAGCATCATAAAATCTCCCAAAAACAAGTCTTCCTTTAAATTGCTGCAGTTGATGGATCATCTGTTGATTTTTCTTTCCCCGTATCCTTTGGTTTTTAAAAAAATACCATTTATTATCTCCTACAGCTCAAGGCTCTTCAATTGGCTGTGGCTCTTCGGAAAATACCTGTGGCCCTAATATCTATTTTCCCAGCTCCAGTGCCTGCTGATGACATGAAATGCAGTGAAGCAAAAGCCAACTTCCTATTTCATTGCAAACTACGCATGAAGATTCAAAACATAAAGACTTTCCACTGTCAATGTATAGTTAATGTACAAAATACAGATTTGCACACGGAGAATGAGGAAGGCCCTATCCAAGCTCCAAATCCTGCTTTGAAATTCAGAAGCAATGCTGATGGCCAGGACTGTTCATAAAGTGACTTTACCTGTTTCATACCATGAAAACACGACACTGGATGCTGGCACCAGAAAGCCTGTAAGTGAATCTACACAAAATAAGCTGAGCTTTTTGTGGTCCAAACCCATCTCAAACAAGTTTTCTATAAACGCAGTCCTTATCAGGCAAGAGTTCTTCAGCAATCTAGTTCCTGGATACCTTCTCCTTTTGTATTTACATACTCGCGACTCTCCAAATGCAAATCCCTCTAATTAACACTCTAATCTGTCTTGGTGGTTGAGTTTTGATAAGGTACCTGCAAGAGTAAGATCAGGTGACCATCTGTGTCTGGAGCTAACTTCTCTTTCTGAATGGAAGAAGGCACTTACTTAGCAAGAGTTGGTGAATATTTGAGTGGCGGCTCAAGGCAGCAACATGTTGCCAAGCTTTCAATGAGAAAAAAGAACAAGCAGAGCTAACACCAATGTTCCTGTCATTCCAAACAGATTGCTTCTAAGTTTGCTAATGAAGCCAGTCGATTGATGACTATTGGCTTACTTTGGCTTTCCTTTTAAGGAGGGATTGTCCAGTGTCAATACTGAATGTTTCTGAGGATGTGCAGATCAAGGATCATCAAAACGGCACAGATAGACAAAAGGTCCTGGGTTCTATAATTCACACAATGACCTATCTACTGAAGCTGGGTGAGTTATTTCTCTATTGACCCCTACTGTAATTAAAGCAACATCCTCAACTCTTGTGGCTGGAGTCAGGGCTTTCTGCTTTGGCTCTTAGTAGGATCACCCATGCCAAACAAGTCAAAGGCTAGAGAGGCCAGACTAAGAGTGGTCCACCGGTTCTCCAGGCTTGGGGTTTCAGTTCAGGGCAAACAACACTGACTGGTAAAACAAAGCTGCTATGGAAACAGCAATGAAGAATAGTTCTACATCCAGAGTCTCCACCCAGGACTTGCATGACTGTCAACAGTGAAAACTGAGAGCAAGCTACTAACACGATGAAGGAAGCCCTGAACACTGCCAGAGATGGAGGACCTTCAATGCTGCCCTAAGCCACAATGGCGTAAAGGGCAATAAGTAAGTAAGCACAACTCCTGAACTTTCAAAGGAATATCAGGAAATCATGTTCTACCGACTACTTCAACTAACTGGAGTTGAAGCACACCTCCTCTTCAAACATGCAAGGTGGCTTTAAATGGCAAAGCTGCCATTAAACATGGAAAGAACACTGGCAAACAACCGATATTTAAGAAATACGGCACATAGATTAACTTCACACATGCTTCTAACCAACATCACCAAACATGCACAATATAGCAATACCACTTACACTGCAAAATTATTTTGTTTACCCTCCCCAATATTTTCCCCACTAACACTATTACATAAATTAAGAACAAATCAATTCCAAGTTCAATTCTGGTCTGCAAATCAATTTATACTGACACCATCCACACCAGATTGGACTCATTGAACTTTGAGCGCTGCATTCCCTGCACTCCATTACCATTATCATTATGTCTGAGTGATGATGTCATGACACACAGTAAGCACAACAAAGGTAACATGATTTTGATAGGTTCCAAATACAATTCATCCAAAATTGAGAAGAACCAATACTGTAGTTTCTGGGGAGGTGAGAGACTGCTAGCTGTAACAATAAACTGGTTTGAGGGGCTTCTGGTGAAAGCTACAGTCATGTTTCATCCAAACAAAGAACAGGATGAAGTTCTTGAGGTATTCTCCAAGTGCTAATCTGATTTTGTTGGTCAACGTATTTTTGTTGGTCAAAGACAATGTTAACAATCAAAACCAACAGAAATATCACATTAAAAGCATAAATTCTGGAAATATTCAACAGGTCAGAGGCTTCTGTGGAGAGATGAACATTTTGGTTCAATGAACCCTTCATTACAATTGTCTGTTTTGCTCGAGACTATTCTTACGAAGCATTCATTGACCTGAAACATCTACAGTTTCTCCTTTCACAGATGTTGTTGATGTGGAGTATCAAATTCAAATTTCCAGTATTTGCTTTTCAATCAGAGAATGACATTTGCCACCTTCACAAATACATGTCATTCATGTGATAACATGCTCCAAATCTGTGGTGTGGGCCCAAACATTTGGCAAGTTATACTTGTATGTTCTGCTTTTGACAATAGAAACGTTAATGTCATTTACTTTTTCCTTATTTTGACATCTGGAGTACCTAATCTGTGTTCGGTAGTTTCAGTCAATAACCTTTGCTCCAGATATATTGGTTTTCAAAACTGTCTGTAATTTGTACCATTTGCAAATTGCACTCCAAAATTGTCTCAGTAAAATCAGTCATGTAACAGAATAATTTACCATATGGTTAAGTGATTGTTCATTTAAATATTTCTAACTCAATAAGGATTTCTGTCATTCTCTGTACAGGTGTTCATAAAATACACAGTTTTCTACTGACTTGTAATTTATAAAGGCTGGATGAACAGGAAATCACCGACATGCAAGTTATTTGGTTTCAATGGGTAAAGGTAACAAGGTTTTGTTCCTGCTAACACAACAACATGAAGATAAGCCAAACGACCTGCTTCCATGATGATTGATTCTGTAATAATCCATGCAATTACATTTTCAGAATTAAAGCCAAATTAAACAAAATTTATTGGAAATAAAATTGTTAAGAATATCAAGTTTAAAACAAAGGGAACAGTCAACAATTATTAAATTATTATTATTATTAAGTAGATTCCTGTCTTTCCAACATCCTCCTCTTTGCCCTCAGTTTTAATGGCAGTCTCTCTTCTGCGCCAGA
Source organism: Hypanus sabinus (assembly GCF_030144855.1). Lineage (NCBI taxonomy): Eukaryota > Metazoa > Chordata > Chondrichthyes > Myliobatiformes > Dasyatidae > Hypanus > Hypanus sabinus. The sequence continues at coordinate 23,997,214 of NC_082714.1, read as the reverse complement.
TTTTCTTTGAAGGAAGAAGTTTGTCGGTGGATACCAAGCTTATGAGGATGTAATTGCTAATTGTGAAGGGTGATAGGAGTGGACAGATGGGATGCAGTACCAGTGCAGTTTTCCCACAGCCAGAAGTGCAAGGTAAGAGTGTTTCTAACTGCATCAAGGTATTGGAAGGAAATGCCTGCAAGTGCAAGAAATGCAGGGTCAAGGGTTTAGGAGATGGGAGTTGAGACGTTTTCAACCTCCATTCACTGCCTGCCCTGACTGGCCATCGATTTCCATTGAAAACAAGCAACTCAAATTTATAATTACACGTTCAGTGGAGAGTCCGCTTAGATGCAGCCAAGCCTGCAGCGTACTTTCGGCTAATGTGTTTTTTTTTAAATATTAGGAGTATAGATAACTGGATTTTTTTTTAACCACGTCCCCAATTTTAGGTTAGAATATAGAAATAGTTACTTACAAATGTGACAACAAATCGCGATTTAAGGCTTTGAGCGTATTTTACAATTAACAAAAAGAACAAAGGTAGTCGCATTTTGCTTTCTTAAACTTTGTAATTAAACCAAATTACAATATAAGCCGTGAAAAGCTAAGTACGTATACCATGCACGCTAATATTTCAGGTTGGCTACTTCAACAACTCCCATTAAAATAAGCGCGTGCAAAGTTTTATTCCACTCATTAAAAGATTAAATTTGGTAAGCAAAGGAAATATCTGCAGCGAAATACTTCTGGTGGTTCGGGATCGTACCTCGTGATCTTCCATAATTTTGGTGGCTGTAGGCGAAGAAAACTTTTTTTCCCCTTCAAAACTTCTCTTGGTCCCTGAGTAATGCCGTCAACATAATCATACGTGAAGATCTCCGAAGGAACGTCTCTGTTCCGTCACAGAAAGCTGCATCTCCACGTCGCACGGACTCCGCTGCACCTTTCTTAACCCGACCCGCAACTTTTCCCAAGTAAACTTTCCAGGCGCCAAAATGTCATTAACGGATGACAGAACGGGATTGTTCTCTATCTTTTCTAACTCTACACTACTTGTGGGTGCTCCCCTCCACCCGTATCGACATCTCAATTGTAAAACATCCGGGCACACTGTTGCTGTGCGCTACCGCGTTCCTGTTGCTAGGTTCCCAGTGATGTTACATGAAAGTGGACATTAGGGGATAGATACTCCAGTCCTTGTTCTGAGGAACTCGGTTCATTGCGGCCATGTCATGTACACGCTCTCTCAGCTCCCAGAATGGGAAATGCAATCAATAAATCATAGCTCTCTGGTGTATTATTAATCTAAACCGACGTGCTCACACTATGCATAAAAATTGAAAGCATTAATACATATTAGGACTTTTTAAACAAAATAGTTTTGGAAAATAATACATTTAGAAAATGAAATCAACCCCTTTATAGAACATAGAAATCTACAGCACGTTTCAGGCCCTTCGGCCCACAATGTGCCGACCATTGTAACCTACTCTAGAAACTGCCTAGAATTAAAGCATAGCACTCTTATTTTTCTAAGCTCCATGTACCTAACAGCCCTGGGAAAAAGCCCCCAGCTATCCACATATTCAATGCCTCTCATCATCTTATACACCTCTATCAGGTCACTTCTCATCCAATGTTGCTCCAAGAAGAAAAGACTAAGTTCACTCAATCTATTTTCATAAGGCATACTCCCCAATTCAGGCAACATCCTTGTAAATCTCCTCTGCACTCTCTCTATAGTATCCACATCCTTCCTGTAGTGAGCAGAACTGACCACAGTACTCTGAGTGGGGTCTGGCCAGGGTCCTGTACAGCTGCAACATTATCTCTCAGTTCTTGAACTCAATCCCACAACTGATGAATGCCAACACACCATACGCTTTCTTAACAACACTGTCAACCTGCGCAGCAGTTCTGAGTGTCCTGTGGACACAGGATCCAATATCTCTCTGATTCTTCACGCTGCCGTGAGTCTTACCTTTAATGCTATGTTCTGTCTTCAAATATGACCTACCAAATTGAACCACTTCACACTGTGTCCTGACGAAGGGTCTCAACCTAAAACGTTGACAGTGCTTCTCCTTATAGATGCTGCCTGGCCTGCTGTGTTCCACCAGCATTTTGTGTGTGTTGTTTGAATTTCCAGCATCTGCAGATTTCCTCGTGTTTGCACTTCACATTTATCTGGGTTGATCTCTACCTGCCACTTCTGTATCCTATCGATGTCCCACTGTAACAGAGGTAACCCTCCAGACTATCTACAACATCCCCAACTTCTGTGTCATTGGCTAACTTACTAACCCACTCTTCTACTTCTTCATCCAGGTCATTTATAAAAATCACAAAGAGCAGAGCAGAGGTCCCAGAGCAGATCCTTGCAGAACACCACTGGTCACTGACCTCCGTGCAGAATACGAACCACCTACAACCACCCTTTGCCTTCTGGGAGCAAGCCAGTTCTGGATCCACAAAGCATGGTCTCCTTGGATCCCATGCTTCCTTACTTTCTGAAGGAGCCTTGCATGGGAAACCTTATCACATACCTTACTGAAATCCATATACACTACATCCACTGCTCTACCTTCATCAATGTGTCAAATAATTCAATCAGGCTTGTAAGGCTGGCAAAGCCATGCTGACTATCCCTAATCAGATTATGTCTCTCCAAATGCTCATAAATCCTGCCTCCCAGGATCTTCTCCAACAACTGGCCCACCATTGAAGTCAGACTCACTGGTCTATAATTTCCAGGGTTATTTCTACTCCCTTTTTTGAACAAGGGAACAATATTTGCAACCTTCCAATCCTCTGGCACTTCTCCCATCACTATTGATGATGCAAAGATCATTGCCAGAGGCTCAGCAATCTCCTCCCTTGCTTCCCTGGGGTATATCTCACCTGGTCCTGGTAACTTATCTAACTTAATGCTTTTCAAAAGCTCCAGTACATTCTCTTTCTTAATGTCTATATGCTCAAACTTTTCAGTCTGCTGTAAGTCATCACCACAATTGCCAAGGTCCTTTTCCTTGCTGAATACTGAAGCAAAGTATTCATTAAGCACCTCTGCTACCTCCTCCGACTCCATGCACACATTTCCACTGTCACACCTGATTGGTCCTATTCTCACGCGGCTTATCCTCTTACTCTTCACATACTTGTAGAATGCCTTGGAGTTTTCCTTAATCCTGCTCACCAATTATAATCACTATCAAATGCCACCAAATGATTTTAACTGGCCCAATAATACAATAAAAGCTGCGTTTAATCGTTGGATGTATCACGGGGAGAAGACAAGACTGAACCCTGGTTCCACATTACTAATTGTAAAGAAAAGCTGGAAATATGTGAGTATCTTTGGCGTTGGAAAAATATAAAAATGTCAGTGGTATAGGGAAAACTTAATCCAGGACAACAGGAAGAAGAAACCAAGGATAGACTTTATAAAACAATGGTCCGACCACAGCTGTGCAGAGCTCCGGTTTGCACACCATAGGAAGGATGTGATAGCACAGGAAAGGTGCAGGGGAGATTCACCAGGATGTTGCCTGGATGGAGCAGTTCCGTTCCGAGGAAAGGCTGCAGAGGCTACATCTGTATTCCTACGTGCAGGAGCTTTAAATGAGATCTATTGTGGGATGCAAACTTATGAGGGTTAGGGATAGGGTGGGCCGCAGGAAACTTCTGCCATAGTCAGTGGTAGACAAAGTTAGAGGATATAGATTTAAATGAAGGGGTAAGAGATTTAGAAAGGATCTGAGGGGAGACCTTTATCACCAGTGTATTGAATACCTGGAGTACACTGCCCGGGAGGGGTGGAAGCAGAATTGCTGACAGTATTTAAGAGGTGTTTAGGTGAACACTTTTATCGCTTGGTCATAGAAAAGCTGGAAGATGGAATTAATATAGATGGGCACCCAGTGGGGTTGGTGGGCTGTTTCCATGCACTAGAAATGCTCATTTTAGGACTAATTGATATCAGATGGTGAAAGCTGAATAAAAGACTGAGCTGATGGAAATCTAAAATATAGACAGAAAATGCTGAAAACATTCAGCAGTCAGGCCACATCTGTGGAAAGCAGCACATTTCTGGCAGCAGTACAATACAAGACATAAAAATTACAATAAATTACAATAAATAAATAATGTGAAAGAGGAATAGCGAGGTAGTGTTTATGGGATAATGAACCTTTCAGAAATCTGACAGAGAGGAAGAAGCTATTCCTAAAACATTGAGTGGGTGGTCTTCAAGCACCTGTACCTCTTCTGTGATGGTAGTAATGTAAGAAACCTCTGTACGATAAATAATTCCTTTCTAACTTTTAAATTTGAACTCTGAGACAACAAAATTTCCATTGTGCTTTTGTTGATTTTGTTTCCTTGCACATTAAGATCCTGAACACCTTTGTCCCTTCAGAGCTCATAATCAGAATGAGAATCAGGTTCTCTTACTAATATGATTCCAGATTCCAGATCATTGCCAGATCCAAAATGAATGCTCTTCCATGTGTCATATACCTCCATGCATCGTAATTGTTTTCACACGCATTGGTTCCTTGTAACTTCCTGAGAAATTAACTGGAATCATTCACACTGTTTACTATTATCTGCAAACTCATTCATCCGCGTTATTTATTTATGGTAAAGAACAAAATCAGCACAGTAAAACCTTGTGGCAAAATTATGATTGGTGACAAGAATTCCAAAAAAAATATTTTTGAGGATTATAAAGGTATCTTTATTTTTCACACATACATCGAAGCCTACAGTGAAGTGCATTGTTTGGGTCAGTGATCAACACAGTCTCCAGGTGGGCCGTGGATAGCCCACAAGTGTCAACATGCTTCTGGTGCCAACATACCATGCCGACAGCTTACTAAACCGAACTCGTAAGTCTTTGGAATGCTGGAGGAAAACCATGCAGTCATAGGGAGAACATGCAAACTCCTCATAGACAGCAGCAGAAATTGAACTCAATCGCTGACACTACTGTATTGTGGATATCATTTGAAAGCAGTTTGACTGGCATGAACAAAGTCTATGAACACGGGCTGACTGAGCTGGGAATAAGCTTAAAAGTGTTAAATGCTGCATGCCAGTTGTTCGATATCAGACAATATCAGGCTGAAACATTTCTGATAAAATATCAGTAAAGTAATCTAATCAGTACTTTGAAACCACAAATTTAAGAAAAGTGTCTGGGATTTTATTTTCATAATGCAATGTGAAATTGAATGAAAGTAATCTGTTCTGATGAAAAATCTGATATGCTTATGGTTGGAGTAGCTTTACAATTCACTTCATGTCTCTATGAAGCCAAAACTGCTTTATACATACACTTTCATCTAGGACTTAGGTTGTGGTTTGTTCAAGATCCATGTATTGATTTTACAAAATAATGTCAAAAAAAATTGGAAGACATTGCCGAAGAGATGGTGGAAGCATTAGTTGAGACCTTTCAAGAATCAGTAAATTCTAGAATGGTTCCAGAGGACTGCAAAATCACATATGTCACTCCACTCATTAAGAAATGAAGGAGGCAAGACCCATGAAATTATGGACTAATTCGCCTGACTTCAGTAGTTGGCAAGATGTTAGAGTACATTATAGAGAATGAGGTTTTGGGGTACTTGGAGGCACATGATAAAACAAGCCAAATTCAACATGGTTTCTTTAAGGGACATCTTGTCTGAAAAATCTTTTGGAATTCTTTGAGGAAATAACAGGCAAGATAGACAAAGGAGAGTCAGTGGATGTTGTTTACTTGGCCTTTGGCAAGGTGCGCATATGTCTTGTGTCTTTTCTGCGCTGAACACGAACTCATGGTATTACAGAAAAGAGTCTAAAATGGACAAAAGATTGGCTGACTGGCAGAAAACAGAGTGGGAATAAAAGGGACTTTTTCTGGTTGGCTGTGTTTGTTTTACAGGGATCAGTAACAATTAACATTGTATGTTAACGATCTAGATGAAAGCATTGATGGCTTTGTGACCAAGTTTGCATATGATATAAAGACAGGGGAAGGGGCAGGTAGTGTGAGAAAGCAGTGAGTCTGCAGAAGGATTTGGACAGATTAGGAGAATGAGGAAAGAAGTGACAGATGGAGGGAAGTATATGGTCATGCACTTTGGTGGAAGGAAAAAAAACATAGACTGTTTTCTAAATGGGGAACAAGTTCAGAAATCAGATGTACAAAGGGACTTGAGAGACTTCGTATAAGATTCTCTAAAGGTTATCTTGCAGGTTGAAAGCAGCATTGCTAGCTTTCATTTCTTTATCAATCAATCAATCTTTTTATTAGTTAAATAAAAAGTACATATATATAATAAACCAGAGGAGAATTATCACAAATATCTATATCAATAACAGTTTGAATAAAAGGAAAAATTATCAAAATTAAGGCAAAGTATTAATCTAATATTATATAATAAAGAGAAGGGTAATTGATTCTCCTCTTATCCATAAAAAGAAAAAAAAGTTAAAGAAACTTTTATAATTGACATAAACAGAAAGAAAAAACCCCAAAACACAAAAAAAAACAAAAATAAGAACTGGGCAGCTCAAACTGAGAGTGAAAATCAAAAAAACTTTCTGATCAAATCCAAAACTTAAAAAAGGTAACTGGAAGGGCCATAAGTCAGAGCATATGAAAATATTGAATAAGAGGTCACCAAGTTTCCTCAAATTTAGAGGATGTATCAAATGCCCGACTTCTTATTTTCTCTAAACTTAAACAGGACATAGTGGAGGTAAGCCAATAAATAACAGTAGGTGGATTAGAATCCTTCCATTTAAGCACAATGCCTCTCCTAGCCAATAAAGTTGTAAAAGCTATCATCCATTGATCGGAAGCAGGGATATTTCTTGCTTCCAAAGGAATTATCCCAAAATTTGCTGTAAGTAAATTCGGTTGTAGATCTAAATTCAGAACCTTTGACAAAGTATTGAAGACTTCTTTCCAAAAATTATCTAACGATGCAAGATCAGAACATATGTGTTAAAGTAGCCACCTCAATATTACATCTATCACAAATAGGTTTAATATTAGAAAAAATATCAGCTAATTTGTCCTTTGACATTTGCGCCCGATACACTACCTTGAACTGTTTCAAGGAGTGACGGGCACAAATAGAAGAGGTATTTACCAAACAAAAAATTTTACCCCATTGATTATCTGAAAGAGACTTTCGAAACTCCAGTTCCCATGCAGCTTTAATTTTATCATTAGGTAACGTACACGTTCAATAACCATTTATAAATTATAGCTATCAGTCTTTTTTGAAATGGTTTGACCTGAAAAAGAGTATCAATAATACTGGGTGAATAAGCCAAAGGAAAATCTGGCAGTAAATTATGTAGAAAATTCCTAATTTGTAAATATCTAAAGAAATGTACATTAGATAGGTCATATTTATCCGCTAACTGAGTGAAAGACATTAGACAATTACCCAAAAACAAATCTAAAAAAGTTACTATTCCTTTGGTTTTCCAAATTGAAAAGATCTGAATTGAAGGGTTAAAAAAATTAAGATAGATTTTACTAGAAAGAACAAAGTTATCATAATCAAAGGATCTACGAAATTGAAACCAAATTCTTAATGTATGTTTAATAATGGGATTAAAATTTCGAGTAGCAATCTTAGAAAGCTAAAAAGAGTAGCTCCCAATAAAGAAGCCAGAGAATACCTCCACCGAGTTTTTCTCCAAATCCACACATAAGGGACAATCATGTATATCTGAAAAATGAATCCAAAAAGCGATATAATGAATGTTAATTGCCCAGTAGTAAAATCTAAAGTTTGGCAAAGCCATACCACCATACTTTTTTTAATTTCTGAAATAAAAGTTTACTCAATCTAGGATTTTTATTATTCCAAATAAAAGAAAAAAAGTTAGAGTCTATTCTATCAAAAAGCAGTTTAGGAACAAAAGAGGGGATTGCTTGGAATACATATAAAAACCGGTAATACTATCATTTTAATAGCATTAATACGGTCAATTAATGATAATGCACAGGGGACCATTTAGAAATTACTTGCTGCATATACTCAATTAATGGAAGAAAGTTATATTTATACAGGTCGTTAAAATTTTTGTTAATTTTAATACCGAGATGAGTAAAGTTATTTTTAGCAATACTAAGAGGAAATTGATCATATTGATCAAAACTAGCTTTCATCTCAAAAGAACTAGAATATAAAAGCAAAGATGTAATGCTGAGGCTTTGTAAGACATTGATCAGACACCACTGCAGTATTGTGAGCAGTTTTGGGTCCCTTTTCTAAGAAAGGATGTGCTGGCATTGGAGAGGGTCCATAGGAGGTTAATGAGAATAAACCTGGGAATGAAAGGTTTAATCTATAAAGAGTGTTTGATGGCTCTGGAGCGTTCTCACTGGAGTTGAGCAAAATGGGGGTAGACGTCATTGAAACCTATTGAATATTGGAAGACCAAGATAAAGTGGACTTGGAGAGGATGTTTCCAATAGTGCTAGAATCAGTGCGCACAATCATAGATTAAAAGAACAGAGATGAGGAGAAATTTCTTTAGCCATAATTCTTTAGCCATGAATCTGTGGAATTCATTATCACAGATGGCTATGTGGGCTAAGTCAGTGGGTATATTTATAGAGGAGGTTAATAGGTTCCTGATTAGTAAGGACATCAAAGGTTAAGGCTTGTGAGGGAAAATAAATCAGACATGATCAAATGGCCTAACTCTGCTCTTAAGTCTTATGGTCTATGATCTAAGTAGTTGTGTAAATCCCCAAATTATAAAGAATATCACTAATCAGCATGGCAAAAGTATGTACACTTTCAACATATGAAATCTATTACAATTAATTGATGAAGTAAAAGAAAACTATGTAAAAGTTCATTACCTTGCTTTGTGGTTTTGTTTCTGTGCCACTGTCGGGAAAATATCAATTATATTTTGCGTGAATTTTGAATTTAGAATGTCTTTGGCAAGTCTCTCGTTTTGGAAACAGACCTATGTTATTTCACAGTAAATCCGCTTCCCAATGTTCCAACAAGTTACTCCGGAAAGCAAACTTCAGGAGTGTTTTCAGTTTGGGTTCTTCCACCAAACAGAAAAGTAAATATTAATTCAACATCTCTTCCACAAATATTGTTTGAGATTGAGACTTTCTGTATCTTCCGGTTCTATTTTAGGAAAATGTTATTTTCAAAGAATATTTTCCAAGCCGTGGTTAATTTGGATCTTCCTCTTGAGCAGTAATTCTGTTTCTTTCCTCCTCCATTGGGGCACATGGCTCTAATGAAGATTTAATTGATGGAATTTGCTAATCAAGGCTAGGAAACATCAATCCATACTATCCACGATCTAGTTCATGTACAGACATTTTCCATTCCTAAGGGTTAGAATGAATCAACTCATCCCTAACCTAGAAGAACTATCAGAAAAGAGGACAAAGAACGAGATTAACAACAATATTAAAATGATAAAAATGGAATGATTCCAGTAACTATAAGGACTAATTTGAAGTATTGTGTATAATTTCCTATACCTTCTTACAGGAAAGATGTAAATAAGGTTGAAAGTGTACAGAGAAAATTTACAAGGATGTTGCCAGGACTGAAGGACCTGAGTTATAAAGAAAGACTGAATAAGTTAGTACTTTAATCTTTGGAACATAGAAGACTAAGGAGAAGCTTGATAGAGGTTACAGAATTTTGAGGGGTATAGATAGGGTAAATGCAAGCATGCTTTTTCCATTGAGGTTGGATGGGACTACAACTGAGGTCATGGGTTAAGGGTGAAAGGTGAAAAGTTGAAGGGGAACATGAGGGGAAAATTCTTCACTTAGAGGGTCGAGAGGGTGCGGAAAGAGCGGCCAGCATAAGTGGTGCAGGTGAGATCGATTTTAATGTTGAAGAGAAGTTTCAATAGGTACACGATGGGGGGAGGGTATGGAGGGATATGGTTCAGGTGCATGTCAATGGGACTAGGCAGTTTAAAATGGTTTGGTGTAGACTAGATGAGCCAGAAGGCCCGTTTCTGTGCTATACTTTTCTGTGACTAATCCATTTTTTTAGTCTCCAGGCCAGAAAAAAGGGACAATTTATGTACAAGGGGAGCAGGAGAAAGATTTTTTTTGAATTATATATATTTTTCTTCAATTCACCCCCCCCCCCAAAATCTTTTAAACTTGAGTGTAATTAAAACAAAAGACAGTAGAGACATAACAAGATAGCAATCACTGATAGCTGTTCATTGATACAAAATGCTTTTTGTTTGGCTTTGTAAAGGCATGAATTAGCTGCTATACTAATTCCAAGGATTCTTATCTTCCAAGTGGACTTACTGAAGAAAAGTGGTTGAAGCAAACAGTATAGATGTGTCAATAGGAGCTGGACAGACATATTGGGAAGAAGGTCAAGTGTGTTGTTAACACTGGCTGGACTGGTTAGGCAAAATGGCCAGATTCTGTGCCACATATTTCATATTAAAGATTTAATGGTTCCCTAAGATCACAAATGAGAGAGAACTGTGCTGGATTACAATGACTGTTTGGGAATAGAATATTAACAAGTAAAAAGATCAACCACATCACCCTAAGAAAGAGTGACAGGGCTAAAAGGAATCAAATAAAACGAGGGGAAATACACATCAAAGCGCCATGCAAAGTGTTATCAGTTCCTACTCCAAGTCATGCGCTCTCTGCTGTCTCTCAAACATTCAGCCGTAAGCACGAGTCTCAGAGAATCCGGAACAAGGAACACCGTTTCCGGGACTCGATTCGTTCCGCGATCGGTTTGAGGAAAATAAAGTGGACGGGGACAAAGCTGAGGGATAATTAGCAACGCTGTCCAGGCGGCGAAAGTAAACACGGAGCGAGGCCGGGGAGGACGGCGCCTTGAGGAGGAAGAAGCATCATCATATCTGCAGGTTGGTCTCAGCCCCCGTCCCCGCGGAGAACTGGGCCATAAACTGGAGGTTTTGGCAAACCCTGATGGCGGTCGGTGGAGGGAAGTCTGCTTCGTTGCTAGGCAAGGCCCAGGGATGCGACATTGCTCCCTTGTTGCTATGTCAGGGTGAGGAAAGGGGCTTTTACCCCCGTCACTTACATTGCAATAGAAATAGCAGTAATTACCACAATAAGTTTTGCAGGAGATTGCGATTGATATATAGATTTCTGAAAAGAAGTAGCTCATTATGCAGCTAACTTATTGATGGTCTGCTGTACACTTGGAGCAAAGTTGGAATTTTAGTTTACTGAGGGTTTTGCTGCTAAAATCCTGCATCATAAGGGATTATAAAGGATTATGTAGTTAATACTTAAAACAGTTATTTAGTTGTTCCCTGTGCCCTGTCCCCTTTAGTGAACTTAGTAACTTAGAAAGTTCCCAGGAAGAAATGGACCTGGAAAAATGTATAAGTATTTATTTTCTTTTTACCATTGACTCTCCTTCTCTAGCAGAAAATAGGAGAAAAATTCAATAGGTCAGACTTCATCTATATGGAGAAAATAATAGTTAATGTTTCAAGTTGAAAACTTTGAGAAGGGATAATAAGTCAAGAAAGGGGAAATAAAGAAAAAAAGGGAGGGCTTTGTTAGGGTGGAAGAGTGAAAGGGTTCAATTGAAAGAGATAATGGTGCAGTTTAAATTTGATTATCTTTGAAATATATGAACAAATAAGTTTCAAGAGCCTAACAACTCAAAAAACACTGCATAAAATGAGTTAAAGCTACCATAACTACAGCTTTCAGCTGTTTCCTCTGGAATTAATCACAAGACCTTATCTTGAGATAGCAGATGTCAATAGTCAATTCATACCACTTTCTTTTGGAAAATAGAGAAAGTGATCACATGAAAACAATTTTAACTCCTTGCTTTCCATCATTACATTCAAAATTAATAATGTGCCTCCTGATATTTCTATTAATCATGGTGAAAATAGAAGTCTTATTTTGAGGGTTAGATCGGTTCTTTTTAGTTAAGACAATCAATTTTTTTAACAGTACTTGAAACAATGATTGACCTAGATGGACTGTTAATTGGTGCTCACAATGTTATCTTTTACCAGTATGAATATAATCCACAAGCAATTGCTGCTAACCTAAATTAAAAACAGAAAATACTTATTTAGTATTTAGCAAGTCAGGAAATCTCTGCAGAAAGAGCTGCAGAGTTAATGCTTCAAATTAATGACCAGAAATGGTAAGTTCATTTTGTTTTTTGTAAATGCTGCCTGTTCTGCTGATTATTACATAGGACAGTACAACACAGGCACAGGCCCCTCAGCCACTGTGCTGATTATTACGCAAATTTAAACTGCACATCAGCCTGTATCTGATCCATATTGCATCATTCTATGCCTGTTTGTGTCTGTATGTTTCTTAATCATTGCTATCAGATCTGCTTTCGACACTTGTGCTGGCAGTACACTCCATGTTGCTGTCTGAGCATAAAAAGAATTTGCCTCCTGATAATGTGCCTCCTGATATTTTTTTCTATTAATCATGATGAAAATAGAAGTCTTATTTTGAGGGTTAGATTGGTTCTTTTTAGTTAAGACAATCAATTTTTTTAACAGTACTTGAAACAATGATTGACCTAGATGGACTGTTAATTGGTGCTCACAATGTTATCTTTTACCAGTGTGAATATAATCCACAAGCAATTGCTGCTAACCTAAATTAAAAACAGAAAATACTTATTTAGTATTTAGCAAGTCAGGAAATCTCTGCAGAAAGAGACTTTCCTCCTGTCGTCTTAAAGCTGTGCCTTCGAGTATTTAACATTTTTACACTGGGGGAAAAAACTTTGACTATCTACCCTGTCTATGCCTCTCAAAATTTTCATCTACTTCTTTCAGGTCATTCTCAGGCTCTGACATTCCGGAGAAAATAACCCAAGTTTGTCCAACTTTCAACATTAACCATGTTTTCTGTTTACTTGAAGTTAGTCTACTTAACAGCATGAACAATGCATCTTTTTCTTGGTGTTAATTGTTAGTGATGTGGTTGCCATCAATTTTCGTTGAAGTTTAGGTTTACAGTTTATCCATGATCCATGTTCAAATAGAGGATTCTAAAGACAAATAGTGGCCTAACAATTATGGGTGGTGCACTGGAATAGCAAGTTTGCAGTGTGTACAGGACATAATTATAGCTCAGTAAAGATCATTAACCAAATAGCAAAACTCAATTGCGTATCATAAAGTAATCTGATCTAAGTGATTGTATTACAGCTTTGTATCACTAGGCAATTATTGGCTTCCGCTCATGCAAAACAAAATATCACATGAAGACGTACAAGAAAGCTGGATGAACTCAGCAGGCCGGGCAGCATCCGCTGAAAGAAGCAGTCAACGTTTCCGGTCGAAACCCTTCATCAGGACTAAAGAAGGAGGGGGCAGGGGCCCTATAAAGAAGGTGGGGAGAGGGTGGAAAACCAATCAGAGGAAAGATCAAGGGGTGGGGGAGGTGATAGGCAGGAGAGGTGAAGTAGGAATCTAAGGGGAAAGCACTATGGGTAGTAGAAGACGGCAGAATCATTGGAGGTGATAGGCATCTGGAAGAGGAGACAGAGTAGAGGTGGGATGGGGAAGGGAGAGGGAGGGAATTACTGGAAGTTGGAGAATTCGATATTCATACCAAGGGTATTTGAGATGTTGTTCCTCCAACCGAAGTTTGGCCTCATCATGGCAGTAGAGGAGGCCATGTATGGACATATCCAAATGGGAATGAGAGGGAGAGTTGAAGTGAGTGGCAACCGGGAGATCCTGTCTGTGGTGTCGAATGGAGCTTAGGTGCTCAACAAAGCGGTCCCCCAATCTGTGTTGGGTCTCGACAATGTAGAGGAGGTCGCACCGGGAGCATCGGATGCAATAGATTACCCCAACAGACTCACAAGTAAAGTGTTGCCTCACCTGGAAGGACTGTTTAGGGCCCTGAATGGTGGTAAGGAATGAGGTGTAGGGACAGGTGTAGGATTTACGCTTGCAGGGATAAGTGCCAGGTGGGAGATCTGTGGGGAGGGACGTGTGGACCAGGTTGCCACTCACTTCAACTCTCCCTCTCATTCCTATTTGGATATGTCCATACATGGCCTCCTCTACTGCCATGATGAGGCCAAACTTCGGTTGGAGGAGCCACATCTCATATACCGTCTGGGTAGTCTCCAGCCCCTTGGTATGAACATTGAATTCTCCAACTTCCAGTAATTCCCTCTCTCTCCCTTCCCCATCCTACCTCTACTCTTTCTAACTGCCTATCACCTCTCATGACTCCGCCTTCTTTTACTACCCACAGTGCTTTCCCCTTAGATTCCTTCTTCACCTCTCCTGCCTATCCCCTCCCTGATTCCCCTCCCCCACCCCTTGATTTTTCCTCTAATTGGTTTTCCACCCTCTCCCCTTCTTTATAGGGCCCCTGCCCCCTCCTTCTTTAGTCCTGATGAAGGGTTTCAACCCGAAACGTTGACTGCTTCTTTCAGCAGATGCTGCCCAGCCTGCTGAGTTTATCCAGCTTTTTTGTACATCTTGATTTGACAACAGCATCTGCAGTGCACTTTGCATTTAAAATATCACATGAATTGTTGTTTAAGTTTAAATTATGATTGAGCCCAACCCTTAAACACACAGGTAATAAAGCAAACGTATTCATTGATCCTGGTTGATCTGCAGGTAGCAGATAATAAAATTTTAAATTAGATTAATGCGATAGAATTGAATGCCTATCATGGGGAATGATATCTGTGGGCATTCAGACAGCATGTTAACAGCAGTTTAGATTTGGCTATATCAGAATCAGGTTTAATATCACTGATGTATGTCATGAAATTTGTTGTTTTAAATCAGCATTATAGTTCAATACGTAAAATAACTATCAATTTCAGTAAGAAACACATGTATTGCACCGTGCAACAGTCTTAGGCTCACATATATAGCTAGGGTGTCTTAAGACTTCTGTACAGTACTGTATTTGTCAGCGTGGAGCAGAGCGAGTTTGTAAATCTGGTAGGAGCAAAGGATGTTGGGAGTGGTGAGGGTGGAGCGTCTGGGAGCTGTGTTGGACAGGTGGCAGAGAAGGAGTGACTGGGGTGTACACACCCAGCCCTGAGACACCAGGCAAAGTCATTTGATTCCAAACAATTGGTTTATAGATCATTACAGAATATTTCTTTGATGCTTCCCCCTCCCTTCCACTTTTCCCAAACATGATTCCTCACTCCCTTCTCCCTTCCCCCTTCCCACTCTCAATCCACAATAGAGAACCATATCAGAATTAGGTTTATAATCACTCACATATGTCATAAAATTTGTTTTTTTGTGGCTGCAGAGCCATGCAATACATAAAATTCCTACAGTACTGTGCAAAAACCTTAGGCACCCTAGCCACATATATGTGCATGAGACTTTTGCCTAGTACTGTATATATTAAAAATATAAGTACTGCAAGAAATAGTGAGGTCGTGCTCATAGGTTGTTGTCTGTTCAGAAATCTGATGGCAGATGGGAAGAAACTGTTCCTAAAATGTTGCCTTGTGTGTTCAGGCTCCAGTACCTCGTCTCTGATAGTGTCTGAGTGTTCCAAAGGTGACTTCTATATCAATCTGTTTTTTATATAATATTATTGAAATTAAATAGGAAAATTTTAATTGGTAAATGGACATCTTGGATTTTTCATCTTTGCTGAAATTCAGAGATTAAAGAAGAAATAAGCAAAGGCAAATGCTTGTAATGGGAGATGTTAATTTTCTCACTGGCTGTGATTATAGAATATATAAAGGCAGTTAATTTCTGGGGTGTATTGAGTGAGTTTTTTGAAACAGTGGCCTGATTCTTATACTCTAAATATTGTTATGTTGAGCAGGGCTTGGACCCAAAACACTGACAATTCCTTTCCTCACTTAGATGCAGCTCAACCCACTCAGTTCCTGCAGACAGATTATTGTCTGTTGGTGGGTTGTTGTCAGCTCAAAGGTTAAAATCCACAAATTTGAATAAGGGATTATTATCAAGAAATGGAAGGATGGCACTGGTGAAATTCAGTGATATTTTACAGGCAGTTTACAAAGCTTCTAAACATACTTCTAACCTACCTTCATTGCCATCTTGCAGCTTGACTTTTGAACAGTCTTAATGAACTAGCAATTGCTGAAGGACTTGGTGGATTTAACTCGCAAGAGTGCATCTACTACATCTTTAAGTGGATGAAGGTACATCCCCATGTCCGTAAAGAGTGGGAGAAGGTGAGGACTCCAAGCTAGACAAAAATGCTAGAATATGAAACTTCCTCTACCCGGCATCTTGTTAGCAAATGTACAGTCGCTGAAGAATAAGAGTGAGAACCTAAGGGCAAGATTGTTGTATCGGTGGGAAATGAGGAATTGCTGCATTCTGTGTTTCACAGAGACGTGGCTCACTCTAGACGTGCGGCTTCTCAAATCTCAGGATGGACTGGACTGCTGATTTGGAAAAGGCAAAAGGTGGAGTTCTGTGTTTCATGATAAACTCTTTTTGATGCTTGGATGTAGCGGTTTTGTTTTACTCTTGTTCCCCCCCCCCCCCCGAAGGAACATCTAATGATTAACTGCCATTCATTCTAATTACCAAGAGAGTTCTCCACTGTGATCCTGACTGCAGATTACGTACTGCCAAAGGCCAGTGTTAAGTAAGCACTCTAGGTAGTAAGATAGCATTCAGTGAACAAG
The DNA here is from genome assembly GCF_030144855.1 of Hypanus sabinus. Classification (NCBI taxonomy): domain Eukaryota; kingdom Metazoa; phylum Chordata; class Chondrichthyes; order Myliobatiformes; family Dasyatidae; genus Hypanus; species Hypanus sabinus. Next base: position 23,980,547 of record NC_082714.1, on the reverse strand, counting down.
TAACAGCCTACCCCAATGCCTTTCAAATCATCATCAGGGACTTCTGTCAGGCTTGTTTAAATAAATCTCTGCCCAATTCTCATCAGTATATCACCTGCAGCACCAGGGATCCCAACGTACACAACCACTCTATACAACCTCAAGCAATGCCCACCATTTGATCTCTGGACCACATTTTTGGAAATCTGATCATTTGGTTGTCCTCTTCCTACCTGCTTACAGACAGAGGTTAAAGAGCAAGGCTCCGGAAGTAAGGATAACAAAGAGATGGTCACAGCAGACAGAGGAGCAGCTACAGGATTGCTTCGAGTCGGTGGACTGGGCCGTGTTCAAGGACTCATCAGAGGACCTGAATGAATACACCACGGTTGTCACAGATTTTATGAAAATAGTCATCAATAAGTGTGTCCCCACAATATCTTTAATTCTTCCCCAACCAGAAGCCTTGGATGAACCATGAGATCTGCACTCTGCTGAGATTAGTGGCATTCTGGACTGATGACCAAGTAAAATCCAGGTATGATCTCCAGAAGGCCATCTCACGTGTGAAGTTGCAGTTCTGGACCAAACCAAAATTCTCAACAGCTGTGGCAGGGCTTGAAGGCTGTCACCTCCTACAAAATGAAACTAAGCAACATAGGTGACAACGAGGTTTTTCTCCCAGATGAGCTCAATGTCTTTTATGCTTGCTTTGACCATCAAAATATGGAGGCTTCGATTATACCGGTGCTTAAGAAGAAAGTGGTGACCTACCTGAGTAACTATTGCCAACTAGTACTTGTATCCACTGTGATGAAGTGCTTTGAGAGGTTAGTGATGTAACTTATCAGCTCCTGCCTGAGGAGCAATTGGGATCTGCTTCAATTCGCTACCATCATGACAGGTCAATAGCAGCTGCCATTTCATTGCCTCTTCACTTACTAACCCAGAAACATCTGGACAGTGAAGATGCATAGATCAGGCATTCAGTACTATCATCTCCTCAAAATTAATTAATAAGCTTCAAGACCTAGGCAACAATGCCTCCTTGTGCATCTGGATCCTGGATTTCCTCACTTGCAGGGACACCATTCAGTTTGGATTGCAAACAATATCTCCTCCACATCTCAATTAGCACAAGGGCACCACAAGGCCATGTGCTTAGCCCCCTGCTCTACTTGGTTTATGCTTATGACTGTGAGGCTAAACATACTCAATTTTGCTGATGACACCACTGTCATTGGCTGAATCGAAGGTGGTGACAAATCAGTATGTGGGAGGGAGATTGAAAATTCGGCTAAGTGGTGCTACAACAACTTTTTGCTCAATGTCAGCAAGACCAAAAAGACGATTATTGACTTCAGGAGGAGGACACAAAGGTCCATGAGCCAGTCTTCAAGGGAGCTTCAGAAGTGGAGAGGGTCAGCAACTTTAAGTTCCTCAGTGCTATCATTTCCTAGTATGAAAACATCAATTACCTTCAAGTCAAGTTGCTTTTTATTGTTGTTTTGACCATAACTGCTGCTATAGTACACAGTAAAAATGAGAGAATGTTTTTCAGGACCATGGTGCTATATGAACAATATAAAAACTACACTAGGCTACAGACCTAACTGGGACTGCATAAAGTACACAGAACAGTGCAAGTATTACAATAAACAATAAGCATGACAATAGGCACAGCAGAGGTTAGTAGGTTGGTAGTCTGATGGCTTGGGGGAAAATTTGTTACATAAATAAACAACTGAATGGTGGCGCCTGGGAATCTGTTCGTTTCTGTACTCAGGCCGAGTATTTCGTTGCCACAGATGTCGTCCAATTTAATGTCCATTTGAGAACAGAATGGACAGGAGAGCCGGCCAGCTAGGACTTACTTTTTTTCCTGGCACGGACTCTTGCCCACTCACCTCGCTTCCTCACACACTGCTTACGACGTCCCCACCTCCGGCCATCGGCATCAGGCGACTCCAAGGACTGCAGGCCCAATTCCCTCAGCAAGCCGAGGTTGCGCAATCTACCCAGCAGATTTCCATGAAAGTTTGTTTTTGGGCGAACTCTCTATTGTAGCAGTAACTTAATTTAAGATTAAATTTAAAAAACTAAATTAAAGTAGCACTAGATCCAAAAGGCTGCTGCTGCTGTGTGCCGCTCTGCCTACAGAAAATCCTACAAAAAGTGGATATGGCCCAGTCCATGACAGGTAAAGTTCTCCCTTCTATTGAGCATTTTTACAAAAAACACCGTCGCAGGAAAACATGATCCATCATCAAGGACCCCCACCATCCAGGCCATGCTCTCGCTACTGCCATCAGAAAGGAGGTACAGAGGCATCTGGACCCACACCACCAGATTCAGGAACAGGTATTACCCCTCAACCATCAGGCTCTTGAACCAGGGAGATAATTTCACCTGCACCATCAATGAACTTCAATCACCCTATCACTGAACTGTTCCTACAAACTGTTACTTTCAACAGCCCTTTATCTCATGTTCTTGATACCTATTGCTTGCTTATTTATTTATTTATTATTTCCTTTAGTGTTTGCGCAGTTTGTCTTTCTCACATTGATTACTTGTCTGTCCTGTTGAATATGGTCTTTCATTAATTCTATTGTTTCTTGTATTTATTATGAGTGACAGCAGGAAAACAAATCTCAGGGTTGTATAAGGTGACATATATGTAATTTGATAATAAAGTTACTTTTATTATGATGAAGCTGCAGTCTTAATTTTAAAAGTGATTTTACAGGGGTTTCATAGCCTGGAGGAGACCTGAAGGGAGGTGGGAGACCTGATTGGAAATGCTTTTACAATATTGTGGGACAGAGGGTGCAGGAATGCTGCCTCAAATTCTTAAAGACCCCTGGAGAATCCCATCCATCATGGAACTCCAAAAGACCAGTAGAACATTTGTGAATTGCCTTGTTACTTCAACAAGGCAATGTGTTCTTCCTGAAGTGAAGTTTACAAAATTAAACACTCCTCCTCGGGACTGGTGGTCAAATTACATTTCCTTTTATTTGTATCCATACCCTTTTTGAATTATTGAAAGCACTCTGGTGACAGATATTGATTCATTTTGCAAATGCAATCAAAGCCCTTTCCTTCTATTATCCTGGACATTTAAAATTAAGAATATATTGCAATTATTCTTTCCTTGATTCAAAGTTCATTTACCATCGCATTACTCATTGGCTGATATCAATTGAGTCCCTATAGGACATGCCACTCCTGAGTGAAATCATACTACCCTATCGTTGCTTTGTACAGATAGCCAGTCCACTAAATTTCCACTCTTCTTTGTAATTGTGTAAACCATAATTGTTGCCTTCTAATTGTTATTCATGGATTTATATAGAACTTTTTCATTTTAGAGATAATGTACAGTTTCTTTGAGTATTCCCACTCTGAGTTTTTGCATTACGAACGGTCTAGCTCAGTTATCATACTGAATTTATTTCTCAGCCCTTAAAGCTAGTAAGTTTTTAAAACGTTATGTTCATCAAATTCAGGTAATTTCTGATCACTATCTATAAAATGTTCCTTTACCTTCAGCAGATTGTAATTCATGTTTAATACACATTTCGTATACAGATATAACTCATACCCTAATTGGGTTTAAAGCATTGATAACGTCATAAAATCTTCCAGATAGACTCTGGAAACTGTTGCCTTTGGGGATTATGCAATGACCAGAATCACTCATTATTCATCTAGTTTGCTCTGCCTTTCTCACTGGTTTAATCAACTCTGTGACTTGCTGCTCCTGTCTGAATGAATTATTACTCTATTGTTCCTTTGTACAGATACCCAGTTCACTGGATTTCTACTTCGTGTTTGTATAAACCTTAATTGTTGTCTCTTACCTTGTTCCCTTCCCCTCTGCCCCAGTCAGGAAGTTGCAGACATTTCCTACCAGAAATATGCATCCTTGTGATTTCTCACTCCAATTTACCAGTTCATCCAAAAGACGATATTTTCATTCGGATTTCTGGGCACTCTTGTACTCAAGTGCATACTCAGGGCAAACTTACTTTTTATACATGGATAGAGGTTGCAGTTCAATTATAACATTTAAGAGCAGTTAGGATAGTTACATGGATGAGAGAGGTATTTAGGACTATGGTCCAGGTGCAGATAGGACGAGGCAGAAAACCAGGCTGGCATGGAATAGATGGGCCAAAAGGCTTGTTTATGTGCTGTAATACTCTGACTTCTCACTGCCTCGGTAAAGCAGCCAGCATAATCAAAGATCCCCACCTATTTCAGACATTCTCTCTTATCCTCCCTTTCATCAGGCAGAAGATACAAAAGCCGGAAAGTGTGTACCACCAGATTCAAGGACAGCTTTTACTCCACTGTTATAAGACTATTAACCAGTTCCCTATTATGATAGGATGGATTTTTGAATTCAAAATCTAACTCATGCTGTTTACCTGCGCTGCACTTTTTCTGCAGCTGTTAACATCTTATTCTGCATTCCGTTGTTACCTTGTTCTGCCTCAATTCACTGAAATGATTTGATCTGTATGCACAGCCTGTAAGACGAGTTTTTCACTATCTCAGTACATACTGCTACAATTCCAATTTCAATTCCATGCATGCTGAAGAACTGAATCTTCAAAACTGAAATGGAGTTCTAGGTTATATATCTAGCTTATTATTCAATGCGGAATACAAGTAGCATCAAGCAGGAGATAGACTTTTATTTAGAAACTCAAGTGATACGGGTCAAAATTGGAGTAAGAAAGCATTTAAAAGCAACATTTTGAATTTAAAGTGAGCTGGAATTTGTCCAGATTTTCATTAATAGTAGCCTATTTAAACAAGAGCTTTTAAAAAGTTAAAGCTGCTTTTGAGCAACATAACTAAACCGAACATAATGTCCTCAGTGGGACACTTCCAGCAAAGACCGTTCTGAGGATTAGCATACAGAAAAGTAGCCCTGTTTGCAATTTTAAAATGTTATAAAGTGAAATTGTTTGCCTCGCCATTTGAAATGCAAAGTGGCTCATACTTGTAACATTGAATAAAGGATTTAACATCACTTTCCTGTATCACTAAACTTTGCTTGGTCAGACAGGATCTCTGCTTAAATTTGTTTCAGCAGGCCCTGATAATGAAACATTCTCCTGATAACGTACTAGAGAATCAAGTTGTTCATGCACGCAAGTCACAAATTACTGGCCATGTAAAATTATTGGTTCCAAACAGTCCATTCAGTTTTGTGATCTAAAAATTAAAATATCATTTATTTGCCATAAGCACAAGAAATTTCACAGATGTGGGAAGAACTCAGCTGGTAGGCAGCATCTGTATAGAATTGATGTTTTGGGCCGAGAATCTTCAAAAGAACCTGATGATGAGTTCTGAGGAAGGGTCCCCTGAAAAGTCAACTGTTTGTTTCTCTTCATTGTTTCTTGCTGTGGCTGGGATTTAATGTGGCTTATTTTTTAATGTAATGTAAGTTGACAACATTTCCAGTTTTCAAAATGTGAGAAAAAACATTGCTAAATAGAATGATGCAGAATCGCAAATAAAATAAGCAGCAAGATGGGTGGTATCTGTGGAGGGAGAAATAGTTAATATTTTGTCAGAAGTGGGGACAGAAATAAAGATTGATTTACCTTACAGAGAGCAAAAGATAAATTCTTTAATAAGATGGAGACCAAGGGAAATTCAGTGACCTAATGGAAGTGGTGCGGACCAAACAAGGGTGTTAAGTAACAAGAATTATGTCTGAGAGGGTGTAACAGAGTTAAATCTGAGATTATAAGAAAAGATAAAATAAAGCAAAACAATTGTTAGAAATATGAGATGCATGCTTAAATTTCAATCCATTGTAGAAGGTTGTAATCCACAAAGTTGGAAGCAGATTAAATTGAGGCAGGAGTAGTAATTTGTATTCCTGGTTTGTATTTTAATTAATGCCACCTTCCTACGATGATCATATATCACTTGTACCTTTTAAAAAATGCCTCTCTTTCTTGAATATACTCTGTGGCAAAAACTACAATCTCTTCAAAATTTATTTTGAACATAAGAAATAGAAGTTTGAGTAGGCCATCTGGCGTGTTGAACCTGCTCCGCCATTCAATAAGATCATGGACTCATCTCCACCTACCTGCCTTTTCCCCATAACCTTTTAATTCCCCTACTTTGCAAAAATCTATCCAACCTTGTCTTAAATATGTTTACTGAGTGTGGTGAACTACATATACCTGTCTGGACACGCCCCCCCCCCCCCCCCCGCTGACTGCTCCTGTGGCTCCTCCCACAGACCCCGGTATAAAGGCGATTGGGGACACCGCCCCGGCCTCAGTCTCCAGGATGCTGTGTGGTGGTCAATTGCTGCTTGTTCTTTCTTCCAGCCAATAAAAGCCTGTATCTCGCCTCGCATCTCCAAGAGTTATTGATGGTGCATCACTGAGGTAGCCTCCACTCTGCTTCATTGGGCAGAGAATTCCACGGATTTCCTACTGTCTGCGAAAAGCAGTTCCTCCTCATCTCCTTCCTAAATCCACTCCCCTGAATCTTGAGGCTATGTCCACTAGTTCTAGTCTCATCTATGAGTAGAAACAACTTTCCTGCCTCTATCCTATCTATCCCCTTCATAATTTTATATGTTTCTATAAGATATCCTCTCATTCTTCTGAATTCCAGGGAGTACAGTCCCAGGCGACTCAATCTCTCCTCGTAGTCTAACCCCCTCATCTCTGGAATCAACCTGGTTAACTTACTCTGCATCGCCTCTGAAGTCAGTATATCCTTCCTCAAGTAAGGAGACCAGAACTGCACATAATACTCCAGGTGCGGCCTCACCAGTACCTTGTACAGTTGCAGCATAACCTCCCGGCTTAAATTCAATCCCTCTAGTAATGAAGGCCAACACCCCAATAGGTTTCTTGATAGCCTGCTGCACCTGTAAACCAACCTTTTGTGATTCATGCACAAGCTCTTCCACGTCTCTCTGCACAGCAGCATGTTGCAATTTTTTACCATTTAAATAATAATCTGCTCTTTCATTTTTCCTTCCAAAGTGGATGACCTCGCATTTACCAACATTGTACCTCATCTGCCAGACCCTTGCCCACTCAATTAACCTATCTATGTCTCTCTTTGTATCTTCTGCACAATTTGCTTTTCCATTCAATTTAGTATCATCAGCAAACTTAGATACACTACTGTCTGTCTCCTCTTCCAGATTGTTAATGTATATTGTGAACAGTTGTGGGCCCAGCACTGACCCCTGCAGCACACCGCTCACCACTGATTGCCAACCGGAGCAACACCCGTGTATCCCAACTCACTGCTTTCTATTAGTTAACCAATCCTCTATCCATGTTAATGCATCACCCCAAACTCTGTGCATCCTTATGCATAAGTCTTTTATGTGGCACCTCATCAAACTCCTTCTGGAAATTCAAGTAAATAATGTCCACCTGTTCCCTTCACTATATCTGCGCTCACTCTATCCTCAAAGAACTCCAGTAAGTTTGTCAAACAGGACCTAACATTGCTGAATGCGTGCTGCATGGGCCTGATGGCTCCATTTTTTTCCAGATAAATCACTATTTCTTCTTTAATGATAGCTTCAAGCATTTTCCCAGCTACAGATATAACCGTATAACAATTACAGCACGGAAACAGGTCATCTTGGCCCTTCTAGTCCATGCCGAATGCTTACTCTCACAATATCTCAGATGTTAAACTAACTGGCCTTTTGCCTACATCCTTTTTTGAACAGTGGCTTGACATTTGTGGATTTCCAAACCACTGGGACTTGCCTAGAGTCCAGATAATTGTGATAAATCATCACCAAAGCTTTTATATAACTTCTGCCATTTCTTTCAGTACCCTGGGAACAAGCCTGAGCATGTGAGGTGCACATGTATGTAAGTGGAAAATTAATAATCCTGATTTAAAGCTTTCTAGAAATTATGTTGTTCTCGAGCCTAATTTCTAGAAATTTCTGATAAATCAGTGTTGCTTTGGCATGACATTTTCAGAAACTGAAGTTGTGAATTTCAAGCCAACTTTAAATTCACTTTGTTTTGTTGAATTCTCAGTGATTGTGATCAATCAATTTGTTTTTTTTTTAATCCTCTTTACAGAGCATATTATGTGCTACTAAGCATTCCCCAGCTGCAAATAAGTGAAATGCAAAGCGAAATGTCAAACTTTGATGGGTTACCATTATCAAGGGAAATGCAGGATTTACAAAATCGATTTAATACAATGATGCAAAGAATCAACAGCAACTCAAAGGTATGTTTTCCTTCAAATTAGTTATAGTCATTGGCCTGTTCAGGACTGCGTGGCACACAAATCATCTTTTAATTTTAAGACACATTTTATGGCATGAAAAAGGCAAGTGATTGTTAGCAAAACAAGGTTTTCACACAATGATTCTGTTTGCATTTGACATAAGATTTTCTGTAAGGCATTCCTATTTGAAACTGATCACTTTATTGCCATTATATCTGTTGAGCAATGATTATCTTTTCAAAAAGTATTTATTATTCTAGGATTTTAATTCCTATTTTAATATTACTGTCCATGCTGTGATATGAGGGAGCATACATCATCCTCTAAAGCTTTTTAATGTGTTGAATAATTGCATACAGTCTGGATGGAAAATAGTTTTGACCAAGCTGGAGCTTGCAATTTTTTGGATACAGTTGTAGTTGCTTGGCCATTAGTGTGTGGTGGGGATGTCCAGCACAAATAAGTTAGTAACAATTGATTGACAAGGTCAAACCTCATTCAATTCTTTTTTTAAAAAATTGTAATGACCTACCTTGGTAATGATGTGTTTTTGTTGAAACATGACAAAAATAAATCCAACTTGTTTTAATGAAAGTTACTGCAAAACTGTGGCTTAATTAAACCAATTAAATCTTATTATCATAATTCAGTACAATGGATGCTACTATTTTGTACTAAAACAAAATCATTCTGTATTGCTGCTTTTCCAGTGTCCTTTTGATTATGACCGTTCACAGGGAAAACTACCAGTAGTAATCAGAAGGAAACATGTATCACTGGAAATTTTTTCACTCTTATTTTGAGTAAAAACATAGGCAAATAACCTCTTCCATGTCAACAAGACAAAAAGGATGAGTAGGCAACACGAGTGAATCTGCAGATGCTGGAAATAAATAAAAAACACAAATTACTGGCAGAACTCAGCAGGCCAGACAGCATCTATGGGAGGAGGTAGTGACAACGTTTCGGGCCGAAACGTCATTATTACCTCCTCCCATAGATGCTGTCTGGTCTGCTGAGTTGTGCCAACATTTTGTGTTTTTTTAAAAAGGATGAGTGTTGACTTCAAGAGAACTTGCATTACACACCCCTCCCTTTACTTTGGCGGCGCAGTAGTTTCAAACTCCGGGACTGCACATCACACACAAACAACCATTCGTCATCCTAGAACACATCCTACACAGTCAAGAAAGATCACCAATGTCACTACACACTGGGGAGGCTGAAGAGAGCTGAACTTTGCACATCCATACTCACATCATTCTGCAGATGCGCAGTCGGGAACATCCTGACAAGCTGCATCACTGCAGGGTACAGAAACTGCACTGCAGCGGGCAGGAAGGCTCTGTAACAGGTGGTCAAAACCAACGCATCACTGGTACAAGCCTGTCCTAAGTCAAGGACGTGCATACAGGAAGGTGCCAGAAAAGGGCCAGTAACATCATGAAAGATCCCACCCACCCTGCTCATGGACTGCTTGTCTCACTCACATCAGGGAGGAGGCTATGCAGCATCCACAACAGGACCACCAGCCCCAAAAACAGTTACTTTCCTCAAGCTGTAAGGCTGATCAACACCTCCACAACATCCTAGCGTCACAATATAGATATACAGTCCATCTATGTATATAAGCTACCTTATGTATTTATATTTGTCGTGCTTTATCTTTTGTATTATTGTTTTTGTGCTGCATCAGATCCAGAGTAACAATTATTTTGTTCTCCTTGCACTTTTGTGTCCAGGAAACTACATTAAACAATCTTAAACCTTGATTGTGTACACTAAAATCTGCTGAGGCAGCTCAATACTTGTTAATCAGTAGAAGGTTAGCACTTGTTTGTAGCAAAAAAAATGTTAAGTGGATTTGTCACCACAACAATGTTCCATTGGTCAGTGAACTACAACAAATATACTAACAAGCAATGGCTGTCTGAATGTTCCCTTTTAAAGATTGACGAGAAAGAATTAATATTTTGTTGTAATTTGATTATAAGTATTTTTTTGTATCATGCAATTAGTTCCACTCCTTCGGCTTCTCAGAACAGCACTGTAAATCTTTTCCTTTCAATTACTTGTACAGTTCCTTATGAAAACCCAAACTGAATTGGCCTCCAATATTTGCCTCCCTCTGCAGTGCACTACAGATAATAACAACTTGCGGTGCTCAAGGAAAAATAGTGTTTTCTTTGGCATCATATTCAGTAATTACCACTCCTAACAGATAAAGTTTATTTTTTACTAATTGAAACAAACTATTTAGTGACAATAACTTGCACTTAAATAGCACTATTCTAATAGAAATAATTCCCAAACCAAATCAAGATTATAATTGAACAACAAGTAGACTTGAGCCAAAAAAAATGAACCCTAAGGAAATGTGGGTAACATTTTGGTCAGAGACATGTTTTAAGGAAGATTTTAGAGGGGAGGCACTAAAATAGAGGTTTTAAAAGAAATTGCAGAGCTCAGATCCTACATACCCAGGGATGGCAAATACAGAGCGATACAATCTCTGCATATTAAAGAACTGAGGTTCAAGTATATCCTTCTAGACCCCAGTATGTTTATCTCTTTCTGATGAGTATAATCTATTAAATTTGACAATGTTCTAGTAATCCTTTGTGCATCTTCTCTATAACTTTTAATAATGATGTTGTTCAGCGCTCCCAAATTTTGTAAAAACCAGTACAATATCAGTAAGGTGGCTGATGCAATCTGTATGAATGCCTTAAATCAACAATGTTATCATTGTAACTACACTAGTAAGAAATATAACATATGGTTTTGTACTAGTTAAATTAAACTTCTCAGATTTTTCAGTTTAGTATCTTCAGTAATAAATTTTATAGACAAGTTTACTGTCACCAAATTTATAGAAGTCCTTAGTTACAACATTGCTGCAATTGTTTTGCTCAAATACCAAGGATCAAGAAGGAATTCTCAGTGTTTGCTTAGTATTTTGCATTGCTCACTGAATAAATTAGCTTTAAGGATACTGGATGTCACGGTTGTCTTTAATTTAAAATGGAGTGGTGTTATTTCGTATTCATTGTCCTTGACCGGTTCTGCTCCTTGATGGATTTGGAGCAGTCATTGATTGGAGCCCCGTATCCAAGTTTATATATTGTACTGCAGAACTGCTTTTGTGCATTGCCTTATGGTCTATTCAGAAATCGTTCTGCATAGAAAGAAGAGCTACAGTTGTTGCATGATCTATTCAGAAGTTCCATTGTTCAAAAAAAGGGAGTAAAATGTCAATGCCAGAGCTGATGAATGCTCAGGAAAAATAAGTTCAAATAGGAGGAAAAAGAGGGATAGTTGAAATTAATTTTTGAAGGGCTTTACCTGGTGGTGTACATAGATTAAATTCCTGCAAGGAGAAATCACAACTTACTTTTTCCTTAAGTTATTTCATTTGTTTTATAGCTATATTTTTACTGTAATTTCACTTTAAAATGATTACAACCTTTTTGAATATGTCCATATTGTAATCTATACATATAATTTTAATTAGTTCTGATGTGTTTGATTTGTAGGTTGCAGCATTCGTGAATTCCTCTTTGGGACAGTACCTGGATGAGCATCCCTTCCTCGCCTTATTACTGATAGTTTTTACCATAATGTCGGCTGTGCCGGTTGGCTTATTCCTGATCTTTGCAGTGATTACATCCCTTCTAGCCTGTATTGGGTTCATTGTTATGGAAGGTACAGAAAAACCAAGAATATCTTGTTTTGTAACTTGTCTGCAGAAGTGGTTTATAATTACCGCACAATTAGGTTAATAGCATTGACCCAGATAGTCCTGGATACTCTCCACTGCTGGATGACTGCCTGAGGTTCCCAACTGTCCATGTTTCCCCCCCAAGTGTAGGGGAAGTGAATAAGTGACTTTCATACCCATGAGGCAGCCAACCCAGCAACAAGTACATTTCAGCTGCCTCAAATTCCACTGCTTTCATCCCACATCCAATTTCTCACCCCGCAACAATCTCTATGGGCCTTGATTGCTTGTAGGCTGGTTTCAATTCTTCTTGAATGTCTCTGATGGAGATGTTGCAATTTATTTATTTTTCATTCAATATTAACAGTTATGAATACCCAAATAAATTAAGCAGGTTGCATTTTTTTCCAAGAGCTGGCAGCCTTAGAATGGGATACCCTTTTCTGATGTAAAGCTGAGGAAAGGATGCAAAGTGCATCTGAACCCTCTTTTCATCCTGTTGCAGTGAGTCCAACCTCACTCAGCAGGTGAAGCCAGGCATCCTACCTTCAGTCCATCTTGGACTTCCCAAACTTTCTGAGGCCCAAGCAGCTGATTGTCACCAGGTCCATAAAATCCACCAACTATCCAGCTGACACAATTCATCCCATTTCAAACGCAAGCAGATTTTCAGAACAATCTTTTTTATCTTTTCAGAATTTAGTGATTGTTCTGAGACTTTGTTAATTAATCAATCAATAATTTACATGAATATGCATGTTGAGGCTGAAGTGGATGTGACAAACACAGCACCTTCTGCTCCTGAGAGAGAAGAACGATACCTCTGAGGAAAGACCTTCATGTTACTGGCTCAATTTTCCTGCAGTTCAATTATCAAATGTTCTGAATCCTGTGTTAAAGTTCTAGTGTTTAATTTGATTTTAAATAAAAATGTTAACACAGTATTTCCAGTGGGACACATCAGGACCAGCACATTTTGGCTCAATTAAGTGAGTACCCCAATTAGCCAGAGTTTCATAGAAATAGCTAAAAGTATAATAAAGACAAAAGCTACTGTATAACTGAGGAACATATGTATTTATATGAAATATAGAACCAAAAAAACACTGCCTATAATACTACAATATTATAAAACTGTATTAGTTCCTAGTAGTTATCGATGGTGAAATTCATCTCCCTGCCATATTCTTTTGATTCACTGTAAATGAACAATCAGTGCAGACACCTAGTCCAGATAATGGACGGCCTTCATACAATGCTATTGACAATTGTATCCTCCGAATCTTCATTTTCATTGTAACATTCAAGATGATTATCATTGTCTTCATAGTTTCTAACTTGTTGAAGTAGTGAAATCGCTTGATTCACTCCCAGCCATTTCTGGCATCTCCAAGCCTGAATGCTCGAAACCGCAGTGAGCAAAACAGTTCTGAATTAGCTTACTGCTTATTTATCGCTAACTATCAGTGACAAAAATCACTGCTTTTTTAACACAAACACAAGCACCTAAAGCTATTTTATAAACTATTCAGTGTGAGCACAGTATAGCGTCTGATAGCCACACAAGTGCATGTGACTGATACTCGTTAGAACCTGTTCGGTGAGTTCTTGCCCCATTTAAGCACCATATTGTCCTAAATAAACAAACGGAATCCCGTCAATATTCTCAGTTTTTGTTCTTTAAGAGTTGTCCCAAGTAAGTGAGTGGCTGCCCTGATTAACCAGGTTCAATTAACTGGAATCCACTGTTTTGAAATTGAAATGGTAGAAACCCCAATACATCAATAATTATTTTCAAAGCTTAACTCTACAACTATAAATTATCAAATAAAGTCTATATTGCATAGTATCTTTTCAAAATGGAAGTAGCATTTTGTGTGGCACATTCATAAAGCTAGCAAGATAAAAAGAATACAAGGAAGTATCTTTTTTCATTCATTTATCCACCAGGTGTGTTGTTGTCAGTTGGTGGAGTCGTTCTCCTTTGTTTTCTGTGCGGGATGATTCTCATTTCGTTGGCCATCTCTTCTCTTCTGGCTATGTGCTATTTCACTTTTTCAACAACAATGAATTATTATCACAGTTCAAGGTAAGAATATTCCATAGATATTTTAAATTTCATTACATTTTTTATAAAGTAATTAACACATCCCTATTAGTTCAGACATTCAGTAGTTAAAATAAAAGAGCTAAATAAAGAATTTTTCTCAGGTGCAAGCAACCGTAATCTTAATACATGGTCAGGTGTAACATGGTTGTTAAAAAAACCCTTGGTGTCCTTGGAGATGCTATTCATTTATATTTCCAGATTATATTTCAAGCAAGAGATTGAATCTCTCATCAATTTTTTATTGTTGGTACAAATAATATTTGTATAGTTGGTGTGAATATTATAACAAAATTTATATATTCTGTAAATTTAAGGATTAAAATTAGATTTTCTTTTGATTTCTTTTTTCTCCTTTCCCACATTTCAGTATGATATAGGTGGTGGTTATTAAACACATCCAGTCTATGAGCAATCTCACTGATCCTATTTTTACCACTTATTTTCCTGTAACCTATCCTCTTTCACAAGCCAATCAACTCCACCCCTTCCTCCCTGTTCTCCTGCTGTCTACCCATTGTGGGTGCATATATGTCACCTTACTTATGGGCATTCACAATAAATACAAGATACACAATACAATCAATGAAAGACTGCATCCAACAGAATGAACAAACAACCAATGTGGAAAAACAACCCCAACAAACTGTTGTAACTCTCACTTTGGCTAGTGGCTAAATATAAGGGGTGATAACCCCCAGCCTGGTCAAACTTAAGAAATCTCGTTAGGGTGGATGCTGCGCGGTGTCCCCTGTTATAAATCAGTACCCCGAAATAACAAACAGTGCAGAATATGCGATAAAGCGATTAAGCTTTGTAATTCTTACTTTGACTATATGGTTAGTAAAGAAAACGAAAAAAAGAAAAAGGGCCCAATCTTATGAAACAGTCTATTGTGCAATGTTGGAGTTCATTGATACGCCGACTGTCCACCATCGACCTCCTCCAATCGTCACTGCCATTCAGACCCCTGCTCTAGGTCCACCCCATCCGACGGTCTACCAAATCTCTCCAATCGCGTCTTCTGTCCTCATCAATGGATAAGACTGCAAAAATCTCTCTTCCAGACTCAAAAAAAAAACAGCATTCCAAACCCCGTTGTCTCGTCATAACCCAAACATTGCTACTACAGAGAAACCACTACATTATCAGTGAAACCTTAGAGCATGTTACACTGTGTATATACAAAACAACTGAGAAAAGAAGAAATAATAATAATAAATATGCAGTAAATATTGAGAATGTGAGATGAAGAGTCCTTGAAGTTGAGTCCGTAGGTTGTGGGAACAGTTCAGTAATGGGGTGAGTGAAGTTATCCCCTCTGGTTCAAGAGCCTGATGGTTGAGTGGTAGTAGCTGTCCCTGAACCTGGTGATGCAGGTTCCTGAGGTCCCTCTACCACCTTTCTGATAGCAGCAGTAATAAAAGATGGATGGTGGGAGTCCTTGAGGGATACTGCTTTCCTACTACAGCACTCCATGGATGTGCTCAGTGGCAGGGAGGATTTTGGACTGGGCCGTATCTACTAGGTTTTGTAGGACTTTCTGTACAAGGGCATTGGTGTTTCTATACCAGGCCATGATGCAACCAGTCAATATACTCTCCAGCACACATCTATCGAAGTTTTAGATGACGTGCTGAATTTTCACAAACTTCTTCAGAGGGTGTAGTGGCTGATTAACCAGGCAGCATGTATTTGGTATGCCGAGGCAAGCAAGAATACAAGTGGTCATAGGAAGAGCATGCAAGTTCAATACCACATTGGAGGTCCGGATTAAACTCGGCTGTTGGTCTTGTGTGGCAGTGACATCAACTGCTAATCTATCATTTTATTCAATAGAAATATTAGGAATAAGGAATATAAGGATCCAACAGCCTGCAAAGAGTTCAGAAATCAGACAGGTTGTAAATCAGGCTTGCTGATTCACTAGTACACATTTTCCACCATTATCGCAAGACCAACTTTCTCCAGGTGAGGGAATAAGAATTTGATCCATTGAATAGAACAGTTTGAATCAATGTGAGTTTCAATACTGCACTTAGATGCTTGCTAACTATAATACTTTGAAAAAGGCAGTAAAATATATAAGATCAATGTTGAAAACTGCAAATTTACCATATTAACTGCAGTCTAAAATATGTCGCTAATGTGTTCACCTTTTCGGAAAGTGATATTTATTGTTTGTGCTTAATTGCCCCTGTGAATATGGTGAAGGCACATATTTTTGATCTGCTGACATTTTTCTGGTCAAAGTTCTATAAGGTAGTGAGTTCCAGGATTCAATCCCAGCAACTATAAAGGAACAGCATCTAATTCCAGGCAGGATGGTTGTGATTTGGAGCATTCCCATGAACCTTTTGTCCTTCTTGATGGCAAAGGCTGTGGCTTTAGAAGCTGCTGATAGAATAATCCAGATAAGCAATAAATGGAAGGGTCACGGCCCAAACCATCAGCTGTTTATTCATTTCCATAGATGCTGCCTGACCTGCTGAGTTCCTCTAGAATTTTGCATGGGTTGCTCTGGATTTCCAGTAAGTTTATAATTCTTGTGTTTATAAATGACACAAGAAAATGTTTAGGGAGACAGATGGGATAATAAAAGGATTGCAGTAATGCTGCACTCATTCAAGCAAACAAAATACTTTGTTGTGTTCTTTGCTCATACCTTGCTAATTGTAGAAAAGCTGTGGGTGTCAAGAAGGAAGACATTCAGTCTCTGACCTACTCTTGTTATTGTATTTACTTGGCTGGCCCAGCTGACTTTTCTGCTCAGTGGAAATTAAGGATGTTGGGGATAAAGTCATTGAATGTCAAGAATAGGTGCTCAGAGTCTCTCTTGTTGATGGTCATTCTCCAGTAGATGGTACAAACGTTACTGCCATTTAACCAGTCTACACTTGATTATTATCAACATCTTGTTGTATGCATCCATGAAGCATTTCAAATTGTGAATAGTATTAAACAATTATCAACAACTATCTTTCTGATCTTATGATGGAAGGTAGATCATTGATGTGGCAGGCTGAAGATGGTTGGGCTTGGGCTGCTGCCATGATGTCTAAGGGATGGAATGATGGACTTTCAACAATCACAGTTAGTTTTCTTTGAGCAAGATGTAGATCTAGTCAATACTTGCATTGAACCCATTGACTTTAATTTAGTCAGAGTCCACTGATACCACACCCAGTCAAGTTCTTCCAAGAACAGTCTCATCTGTGTCTGAATGAAGACTGCAGTGAGGTCGAGAGCTGAACGGTCCAAGTGAAATTTAATTTGTGGCACATTGTCTTTTGGACATAGATAAAGGCCAGTGAGTGTGTGGTTAAATTTATTTCATTGTTTATCTTGAGTGGAAATGTATAAAAGCATGATGAAAAACTGCTGCCAGCTCAATTGCAGAATGACTATTATAAAAAGCTGTAAAAATATTTGTTTCTCAATTGCTGTAAACTGCATACGGCAGGATCTTAATAAAACATAATACAGTAGTAAATTATTTTTTTAATTACAAAGCTTGTATAAATTGCATAATTTTAGAAGTAAAGTGAGAAAATGCTGACAGCACTCAGCTAATCAATCAGCAACAGTGAAGGGCAGATAGTTAATCATTTTAACTCAGATTAGATACTTTGGTTAATAATGCTCTTCAGGCAATTTTCTATTTAAATTCATATCTTTAGTATTTGAATAACTCTTCCTTTAATTATTGAGATAAGATTGGAGTGTTAAAATTGTAGATAAGGATTTGATCCATAGTTCATACCTAAAGCACTCATCTCAGTTGTAGATTTACTTGTAAAGTATTTGGTTTGGATATTACAGACTCTAAAAGAATTCTTTTCTCTTTTACTAAGCATTCCAAGCAAGAAAGGAGAAACCATCATCAGCTCCACAACAAAATTGTGTCCAGAGGATACAGAATCTAAATCCACCTTGAAGTTACAATAGACTCAATGTACAGTTAGGTTATGTATTAACTTCTATTTATGGAAAATTTATTTTTAATGTTACGAAGAGGGCTCTTTGTGTGGATGTTACATCTCAAGCTAATAGGTTTAGATTTCTATCAGAATTTCTGACCAGTTTAAAGTTATAGGAAATTTGCATCAACCTATGGCCATTTTGATGGCTTTTAGTTACTACCTGATAGTAATATTTTTGATCTGTTATTTGTTGTAACATTGTAATTAATAACAGATAATCCACCAAATTGCTTTAATACATTTTGAAATACAAACTGGATGAGATAGTTTCTGCTATTTAAGAAGTTTGAAAAGGTTAGAAACACTGTGAAATCCAACATTAGAGAAGGAAGTAAGTTTTTATGGCTCGTACATAAAAATTCTCATTCTATACTTGCTTAAATTCTCATTAAAGTATTGTGCTTAAAGAGAAACATGATCCATTTCTAGAGAGGGGAGGGAGGAGGGAGAGATTGATTAACTAGATTTGAATTGGGTTTACTAAAATGAAAGTCACCAAACCTGTTATGTCCCCTCATTATATTCTACATAACTTGAAATTATTTGCAGAGTGTATAGTAATAATATACAGTTAAGACTTATTTTAAACTATTGTTGCTTCATGTTACATAACTAATTAAATGAATAAAAGTGAACTTTTTACATAAGATTACATGTTTTTTCTGTCATGTTTATATTTGTTGTGGTTCTATTTAGAACAGGAGTAAAAGTCTCACATTCTGGTCATTGTTCAAACTAGCTTTCAAAATCTTGTTTTGGAAACAGTTTTCCAGAACAAAAATTGTAGATTTTTACAATGCCTTTACTTTTTAAGGTATTATTGTGGAGGTGCCAGCTATCTTTCCAATCCTCCAGTTACCATTGTAACAGTCCAGGGATAAAAGCTAAAGGGAAGGATATCAAAAGGAATTGAATAGAGTCCAGCAACAGCAATATAGTTTTTCATTTGGCTGGAATTTAAATGAGGCAGTGAGTTAAATAGTTATCCAATCTGCTGTAATTGTTAATAATATTAAAATATCACCAGCCCTCAGATTAGTTTCTTGGACTTACAGGAACAACTGTGCTCAATGATGGAGGATAAAAGTGATTATATATTTAACAGCACAAGCATAAAGCTTAAATAGTTTGTGACTGTCCTAATTTGAATCATATTCTGTGTGCCAATAGGAATCACAATGGTTCTACCCCAGTTTTCTAGTCCGCTGCACTTCCTTTCTGGCCCTCTATTTTTAAATTAGTGTCACATGAACCTATTAAAATAGGAAAAAAAAAGTCGATTTTCTCTCAGCCTTTGATAATGAGTCTTTCATTTGCCTTTTAAAATTCCATGATACTGTAGCAGCTAGAATGATGCTATTGCAGCTCAGGGCATCAGTTCAGTCCCGGCATCTTCTGCAAGGAGTTTGTACATCCACCCCATGGAATGTGTGGGTTTCCCCCAGGTGCTCTGGATTCCTCTCATACTGGTAAATAGGTTAATTGGTCATTGAAAACTATCCCGTGACTAAGCCAGGTTTAAATTGGGGGATTGCTGGGTGGCACAGTTCAAGGGGTCTAATCCACACTGTATTTCAATAAGACAAATGCAATAAGTATTGATACTAAGTGTTAGTCTGAGTTTGACTCCTAGGTTAATTTACTTCCATCTAGCTACTTCACATGCTTTCTTGAAGAATTTCCAGTATTTGTGATATTTGATGCCTATTGTCCCATCACCAATTCAATTTTCTGCATTGAGGAAGAAACAATGAATTTTTTAGAATTTTACACTAAAACAATGCCCATGGTTTACAGTAGTTAACTTACTGAGTAGTCTTAAAATCAGTGGCCAGTATTCCATTGTGAAAGAAAATGAAGCAGCATCTTTGCACTCCCACTCAGTGGTCAACATAGGACAAATGTTCAAGTGCTGCAGACTAGATAATAGTTCACCAGAGAAGTGTAAAAGCAAAATAAATTAAAACAAAAGTTTTCTAATTAATGCAATAACAAGCAGAAAGATGTTTCAAAAATCCATTATCAAACACTCAACTCGTAGACCAGCAAAAATTTATTCATGTAGTAGAAAATCACTTGGCTAACAGAAATATGAAGTGATCATAGTTACTTCTCAAACAGAATCCAACAACAAAATCTTGGCTAGATTTTAAAACATCTCAGTGCAACTAATTATAAAAGTTCCCACAATGGGTGTAATGCATCAAATGCATTATTAAATAATGATTAAACAATATTTACATTATGATTTTTCTCCTGTGATAGTTGCCTTTTACAAATTTTTAGAATTGTATGATTGTGCCAGAATTGAGCTGTACAATATGAAACAAATGATTCCACAGAGCTTATAAAGAGCAATTACATTCATGAAACAGTAACACAATTAAGACATTCAACCTTAGAGATATTGTACATTACTGAAATCGGCAGGTAACTTTTGAACCTCCCAGACGAACACCTCATTGTATGCAATGGATAAGAGGAATTTTCCAGATGGTGTAAATCGACTGAAGTGAACAGTATCATTATGCCCAGTGAAATCTTGGCATTTTCCATTTGGAGAATGAATTATCTTCATTAGTCTCTCTGAAAACAGTAAGTTTAGAATATGATGAAAACATTGTGACAGAGTGTAAACCATTTATAAGAATTGTCATAAAATGTTTTAAAGGCAAAATTCAGGTTTTAAATAATTCTTACTTAATACACAGAACTGCATTTAATCTTCGACTATTAACTTCCCAGAAATATTTTTCACTTCATCCAATATACAGTACTGAGTGGGAAGGGGGCAGGGAAATGGGAATCATTGTTGGGAAAAGGGCAAGAAACACCAGAGGCACATTCTGTCATGATCAAATTGCTTGGAATCAAATGGCCTCACCTGGTGACTCAGAGCTGGGTGTGTCTGCACCCATGCCATTCCCCTCCTGCCACCCTGCCCTTGGCACAATACCTGGACATTGCAAAGTTTTCTACTCACTGATTTCAAACATTTTACACTGCTTGTTGACTGGAATTGTAAAATCTTCTTCAGAAAACAATAAACAAAATTATTTGAACCAATCTTAATGTTGCACTTTAAACAGCTATGTGTACCAGTTAAAAGATGTTTAGTACTAGGTACAATTGATCCTAGAATTAGTTTATTTAAGTCAATGCATTACAACAACCTGTACTCCTAACATAAGATGGAAAAAAACAAAGTTATTATTATTGTTCCTAAGGACGAAATTTTGTTTTACATTTGTAATGGAAATAAAGAATAAGACTGTTGTGGATTTTCTATTTTTTTGAATAATTAATGGCAGAGTTATCCACAAAACTATAAACCAGAGAGTAACACTCCAACATATTTAGCCAAACTGGGTTATGATAGGGGATTGGGTAACAGGTTCCATGTAAGCATTAAACTGCAATAATATTACTTGTGCCAATGAAACAAATTGGCAAACAGATCATGTTTACATGCAGTCACATTAACCGATATTTTTGTTCCTTAATAGGGGAAATTGCGCTATATCATTAAGTTTAAACAGACTTTTATCAGGTATTATAAAACGGATCAAAGAATAACAAGAGAACAAAGACTAAATGGAATTATTCAGTGGCATCTATCAGAGTGAAACATTTTGGATCAATTCTCCTTGATCAGAACTGGAAAATAAGCAGAGTTATAGAGAGGGAGGGGGTGGAAAGGACAAGGGATATGTCAAGTTTGTCACTTGGACAATCCCTGTCCTGCCAAACACAGATAATCCCTATTCTCCCCATTCCTTAAAACAAGTCTGATTTCTCACTTCTCCAATTTTGATGAAGGAGCAATGACCCAAAACATAATGTGTTTCTCTCTCCACAGATGATGCTTCACTTGCTGAGTATTTCGAGCTTTGTGATCTTATTTCAGATTTCAACATCTGTAATTCATTTGCATTTCAATAAATTAAATGTGACATTTCTAGAGGGTAGGTAAGAATGGAGGGCCTGAGATCTGTAAGTGCATCAATGTGGAACAGCATCAGAATATAAAATCAAGGAAGTTATGTTGAACCTATAAAAACACTAGTTCAGCTACAAATGGAGTAACGTGCAAATCTGGCTTCCACACTTTAGCAGAGCTAAAGTGTAGCTCCCTGAGTAAAGTAAAAAAAGATTTACTAGGAAATCCCTATAGTTCATATTCTGCACGGAGATCAGCGACCAGTGGTGTTCTGCAGGGATCTGTTCTGGGACCCCTCCTCTTTGTGATTTTTATAAATGACCTGGATAAAGTAGAAGGGTGGGTTATTAAGTTTGCTGATGACACAAAGATTGGGGTGTTGTGGATAGTCTGGAGGGTTGTCAGAGGTTACAGTGGGACATTGATAGGATGCAGAACTGGCTGAGAAGTGGGAGATGGACTTCAACCCAGATAAGTGTGAAGTAGTTCATTTTGGTAGGTCAAATTTTAAGACAGAATATAATATTAATGGTAAGATTCCTGGCAATGTGGAGATCTAAGACATCTTGGGGTCCATGTCCATACGACACTCAAAGCTGCTGCGATAGTTGAGACAGTTTTGTTAAGAAGGCAAATAGTGTTGTCCTTCATCAACCGTGGGATTGAGTTCAAGAGCCAAGAGGTAATGTTACAGCTATACAAGACCTTGTCAGTCAGACTTCACTTGAAGTACTGTGTTCAGTTCTGATTACCTCACTACAGTAAGAATGTGGATACTACAGAGAGAGTGCAGAGGATATTTCCAAGGATGTTGCTTGGATGGTAGGGCGTACTTTGAGAATAGGTTGAGTGAACTTGGCCTTTTCTCCTTGGAGCAACGGAGGATGAGATGTGAGATGTATAAGATGATGAGGCTTTTTCCAGGGCTGAAATGGCTATCAAGAGGGAGCATAGTTTTAAGTGCTTGAAACCAGGTACCAAGGGGATGTTGGGGGTAGGTTTTTCCACACAGAGAGTGGTAGGTGTGTGGAATGCACTGCCAGCGACAATGGTGGAAGCAGATACAATAGGGTCTTTTAAGAACCTCTTAGGTAGGTTAGAAAAATAGAGGGCTATGCACTAGGGAAATTCTAGGCAGTTTCTAGAGTAGTTTACATGGTTGGCACAACATTGTGGGCCGAAGGCCCTGTAATGTGCTGTAGATTTCTATGTTTTAATGTGGGATTTCAGCCACAAAGTTAGACTAGAGAACCTGGGGATTCTCCTTGGAGCCCAGAATGCTGAAAGTAGGTTTGATACAGCTGTATCTTCTTTGACAGGATAAAGGGAAGCTGCTGCGATAAGTCAATATTTCAAGGGCCAGGAAACACAGTTAAAATTTTGGAGAAATGTTTCAAGGGGGAGATGAGGACAAACTTTTTAGTCAAAACAGTAAGGATCTGGGAATTCATTCCCTGTAAAGCAAGTGAAAACAGAATCACTGCCTTCAAAAAAAGTGTGCTACAGGAAAATTATTGACTAATAGGGATGACAGGATGCTTTGCAGAGAGCAAGTTAAAACATAACGGACAACATGCTGGAGGAACTTAGCAGGTCGGGCAGCATATGTGGAAATGAGCAGTCAATGTTTTGGGCCGAAACCCTTAGTCAGGACTGGAGGAGGAGGGGGCAGGGGCCCTATGAAGATGGTGGGGTGAGGGTGGGAAGGAAAAGACTGGCACCTACCAGCCTTCTTCTTCCCACCCTCCCCCCACCTTCTTTATAGGGCCCCTGCCCCCTCCTTCTTCAGTCCTGACGAAGGGTCTCGGCCCGAAACGTTGACTGCTCATTTCCACGGATGCTGCCCGACCTGCTGAGTTCCTCCAGCACGTTGTCCATGTTGATTTGACCACAGCATCTGCAGTGTACTTTGTGTTTACGAAGTTAAAACATAAAATGGCTCGCTAACAATTCTATGGTTTTATGTTTAAAGCCACGGGTAGTTAGTGGAAGAATTGGTTTAAAACAACCTGAAACCAGTGTATAGGATAATGCAAATTAAGAAATAAATGCATGACTTACATGGGCAAACTCTAATTTAAAAACCTCTAACATTGTGTACTACTTGTAATGAACCATCCACCACGGCCTCTATTAGATCCAAGAGTCTTAACTATCCTGTGTGGTTAATTAGGTCATGATTAAACCCATTCGCTATTTTTCTGTACTCTTAACTTGTTTAACATTGAAGTCCACAAGGAAAAATTTCCAATGTATTATAAATGATAGCTATGTTAGAACCGATAATTTAGACAATAGGGCATAGGAGCAGAATTAAGTCATTTGGCCCATTGAGTTTGCTCTAGCATTCTATCATGGCTAATTTATTATCCCTCTCAATCCCATTCTTCTGCCTTCTCTAATCAAACACCTATCATCCCCCGCTTTAGAATACATCCAAGAACTTGGCCTCTACAGCCATCTGCAGCAATGAATTCCACAGATTAACCAAGTTCTCTGAGTCATAGAGAAATACAGCACAGTAAAGACCCTCTGGCCCATCTAACCCATGCTGAAACCATTTAAGCTGCCTACTCTCATCGACCTGCACCAAGACCATAGCCCTCCATATCCCTACTATCCATGTACCTATCCAAACTTCCCTTAAATGTTGAAATCAAATTTGCATGTCCCACTTGTGCTGGCAGCTCATTCCACACTCTCACAACCCTCAGTGAAGAAGTTTGCCCTCATGTTCCCCCTTAAACTTCTCACCTTTCATCCTTAACTCATGACCTCTGATTGTAGTCCCATCCAGCCTCAATGGTAAAAGCCAGCTTGCATTTACCCTATCTATATCCTCATAATTTTGTATACCTCTATCAAATCTCCTCTCAACCTTCTACATTCTAAAAATAAAGTCCTAACCTATTCAATCTTACCTTATAACTCAGGTCCTCTAGACCCAGCAACAGCCTTGTAAATTTTCTCTGCACTCTTTCTACCTTGTTTACATCTTTCCTGTAGGTAGATGACCAGAACTGTACACGATACTCCAAATTAGGTCTCACCGATATCCTATACAACTTCAACACAACATCCCATCTTCTGTACTCAATACATTGATTTACGAAGGCCAATGTGCCAAATGCTTTCTTTACAACCCTATCTACCTATGAGCCACTTTCAACAAATTATGGAACTGTATTCCACACAAAATGCTGGTGGAACGCAGCAGGTCAGGCAGCATCTACAGGGAGAACCGCTGTTGACATTTCAGGCCGAGACCCTTTGTGTGGACTAACTGACGAAGTTGAGTCAGTCCTGACTAAGGGTCTTGGCCCGAAATGTCGACAGCGCTTCTCCCTGTAGATGCTGCCTGACCTGCTGTGTTCCACCGGCATTTTGTGTGTGTTGTTTGAATTTCCAGTATCTGCAGATTTCCTCGTGTTGCACTGTATTCCAGATCCTTTTGTTTTACCTCACTCCTCAGTGCCCTTCTGTTCGCTGTGTAAGACCTACCCCTGGTTGGTCCAACTGAAGAACAAAACCTCACACATATCTGCATTAAATTCCATCTGCCATTTTTCCAGAAGATGCAAATCTCTCTACAAGCCATGATAGCCTTCATCACTATCCACTACACCACCAATCTTGGTGTAATCTGCAAATTTGCTGATCCAGTTAACCAGATTATCATCAAGATCATCAGTATAAATGACAACCAACAATGGACCCAGTGGCAATCCTTGCAGCACACCACAAGTCACAGGTCTCCAGTCAGTGGGGCAACCATCTACTACCACTCTCTGGCTTTCCCCACAAAACCATTGTCTAATCCAATTTACTACCTCATCCTGAATGACTGAACCTTCTTGACCATGCGGGACTCTTGTCAAATGCTTTATTACAGTCCACGTACAGAACATTCACAGCCTTTCCTGGTAACTTCCTCAAAAATCTCTATAAGATGACCTGCCATGCACAAAGCCATGCTGATTTCTATACCTATCCAAATACTTATATATCTGGTCCCTCGAACACCTTCCAATAACTTTCCCACAACTGATGTCAGATTCATCGGCCTTTAATTTCTTGTTTTCTGTTTAGAGCTTTTTTTAAAAACAGCAGAACATAGGCTGCCCTCCAGTCCTCTGGTACCTCTCCTGTCGCTAAGGGTGTTTTATATCTCTCTGCTAGAGCCCCAGCAATTTCTGTACTTGGCTCCCATAGGGTCCAAGGGAACACCTTGTCAGGCCTTGGGAATTTATCCATACTGATTTGCCTCAGGGTAGCAAACACCTTTTCTTTGTAATCCAGACAGGGTCCATGAAGTTGATGTCATTTTGCCTCACTTCTATAGACTCTGCATCCATCTCCCAAGTAAATACAAATGCAAAGAACTAATTTAAGATATTCCCCATCTGTTTTGGCTCCACAGATGGATTACTATTCTGGTCTTCCAGAGGATCAATTCTGTCCCTAGCAATCCCTTTGCACTTAACGTACCTGTAGAATCCCTTAGGATTCTCCTTCACCTTGTCTGCCAAAGCAACCTTATGCTTTCTTTTAGCCTTCCTCATTTCTTTCTTAAGTGTGCTCCATAAGCACCTCATTTGTTCCTACATGCCTATATCTGCTATAGGCACATTTTTCTTTTCTTTCTCTTAGCCAGGGCCTCAATATCTGTTGAAAACCAAATTTCCCTACACTTTTCCGGGCACATACAAACACATACAAGCTTTGGGCTCTCAAAATTTCACTAAATTCCTCCTCATCTCTGCACAAAAGGTACATCCTTCTTTTCCGAGGCTGTGTCTCCACTATTTAAACAGCCTCTTCATATCCACTTTATCTACGCCTTTCAATATTCTATAGGTTTCAATGAGATACCCCCTGCCCCATTCTTCTAAACTCCACAGGCCCAGAGCCATCAAACACTCTTCAGACATTAGCCCCTTTTGTTAACTGCTGGATCCCTTCCAGTACCAGCACGTTTTTTTAGATAAGGGGCCCAAAATTACTCAATACTGCCAGTGCTGTCTGATCAATGTCTTAAAAAGCCTCAGATTACATCTTTGCTATTATTTTCTAAACCTTGCAAAATGAATGCCGACATTGCATTTGTCTTCCTTACTCAACCAGCAATTTAACCTTCGGGGAATCCTGCACGAGAACTCTCAAGTCTTTTTGCACCTCTGATTTCTGAATTTGCTCTCCATTAAGAAAACAGTCTAGGCTTTATTCCTTCAACCAAAGTGCATGACCATCCACTTAACTATATTCCATCTACCGCTTCTTTGTCCCAATCTGTCCAAGTACTTCTGCAGACTCCCTGCTTCCTCAACACCACTTAGTCCTCCACCTATTTTTGTATTGTCCTCAAACCTGGCCACAAAGCCATCAATTTTGTCATCCAAATCATTGGCATATAATGAGAAAAGAAGCGGTCCCAACACCGACCCCTGTGGAACACCATAAGTCACCAGCAAAGGCTGCCTTTATGCCTACTCTTTGCGTCCTGCTAGCCAGTCAATCTTCTATCCATGCTAGTAACTTTTCTGTCATAGCATGGACTCTTATCTTGTTTACCAGCATCATGTGGGTGCATTGTCAAAGGCCTTCCGAAATTCCAAGCCAACAATATCTCCTTTGTCTCTCCTGCACATTTCATCAAAGAATTCCAGCAGATTTGTCAGGCAAGATTTCCCTTCAAGGAAACCATGCTGACTTCAGACTATTTTATCATCTCCTAAGTACCCCAAAACCTCATCCTTAATAATGAACTCCAACATCTTACCAACCATTGATGTCACACTTGCTAGCCTATATTTTCTTTTGCCACCCTTCTTCTTAAAGAGTGGGATGACATTTGCAATTTTACAGTGCGCTGGAACCACTTAAAAATCTAGTGATTCTTGAAGGATCACCACCAATGCCTCCACACTATCTTCAGCCACCTCTCTCAGAGCCCAGGGGTGTAATCGATCTGGTTACTTATTTTACCAAGAACAGCCAGAATTTATTGTGTAAATTGAACTTCACTGACTATGTTATCTAATTTGAGTAAAAAGCAACTACAAATCCAATATTTAGATTTGCCATTTTATTTATTTCCACCAGAGAAGGTATTTTCTATTGTGAATGAACCTGCCTTTGATAAAGAATATTTTTTCCCTGGCTTCCTGGGTTCTGGTGTATTTCAGGTGCAGATCTGCAACACATCTACAACAACATCGATATGCAACAGAATTTCTCTGCAGCTCAGCATAAAATGCTGCAGATATAAATTTATGTTCAAGGCTAAGTACTTTTCCTATATTTCACTTCTAAATATTATTTATTCTTGTAATGCATGTAATACTTGTGACTGATACAGGGGAAAAAAAATAATTCTTACCAGTGGTTCCAACAGCAATTAGTTGCCCTGCTGGAGAGAGGCTCAAACTTGCAGCCCAGTGAGGCAAAGCTATTTCCTTAATTGTCTACGATAGGGAAAAAAAGGACAGTTTAGGTTATTCAAAGGATAATGGTACAAACAATTAATACAGGTTGAATAATCTCTATAAACCTCTATCTGTTCCTGTAGGTAACTGCATTCTGCCATTCCCTTTTAAAACTTTCTCCTACAACTGTTTTACTTATGCCAGATACAACTGTCCAATACAGACAGGGACTTATTCCCCAAACATTAGCAAATTCACATTGCAACTGAACAGTGAACTGATTTGTGTCTAATGCTCTTGTTGAACAATGAAGTTACTTTTTATAGTGTAACTTTATGGCAAATTATTTATGCATAAATACATAATACTATGTTCAGTTGTTTTTACAAAAGTTTTGTATTTTCTTCACTCATACCTGCTTTTTATGGAGGCTGTACAAAATAATCTGCGGCTTTACCCCAAATCCAGTGTACACTACAATGCCACTCTGACTAGGTGAGAAGGCAGCCAGACTAGGTGGGAGACTATTCTTGTCACATACCTGAAACAAAAAAATTGAAATCAAACAACATATTCCAATAGATTATTTGAAACACCTCCTGATTATTTATTCTGATATTTATTGAGTGTGCAGAATGATCAAATTCTCCACAAAGCACAAACAAAACTGGCCACACAATGTCTTCTGCAGAGACAATCTCCACTCCTTAGATCTGAACACAGAACAGTCCATTACTGTGTTACTGGAAGTGACACTTTTCAATAAAGCTTTTGTCATGACAACCCAAACATTAATATATCAAGATGGACATAACATCTAAGGGAGTTAGTGCTACCACTGCTTAGTCCTCAACTAAATCCACTCAAAAAAAGTTATTTTTGCTCAAGTTGGCTGCTACAATACAGTAATGGCATAACTAAAAAGAATTTACTTAACTGTAAAGTGCATTGGAACATTTTAAAAGGTGTGAATTATTATTATTCCCCCTGCTTCCAGCAAAAACAAACCTGACCCCTAACCACTTCAATTAATCTACATTACTGCAGCTCACAAACACACTCAAATGTTCCATGTCATCCGACCACAGCAATGAAGTACCAAAAGCAGGATAAACTGTTACTTTTTGTATTCATGAACACACAGACCACAGTCTGTGTGGATTAGTGATAACATGTCATCCTCGCTGACAATCAACACTGGTGCATCTCAGGGGCGAGCGCTTAACCCATTGCTCTACTCTGTATTCTCTGTATACACAGTACTGTGTAGCTAGGCATAGCTCAAATACAATCTATTAATTTGCTGACAATACAACCATTGTTGGTAGAATCTCAGGTGGTGATGAGAGGGTGTACAGGAGTGAGATATGCCAACTAGTGGAATGATGCTACAGCAACAACCTGGCACTCAACGTCAGTAAGACCAAAGAGCTGATTGTGGACTTCAGGACGGGTAAGATGAAGGAACACATACCGATCCTCATAGAGGGATCAGAACTGGAGAAAGTGAGCAGCTTCAAGTTCTGCGATGTCAAAATCTCTGAGGATCTAACCTGATCCGAACTTATCGATGTAGTCATAAAGGCGGCAAGACAGCAGCTATACTTTATTAGGAATTTGAAGAGATTTGGCATGTCAACAAATATGCTCAAAAACTTCTATAGTTGTACCATGGAGAGCATTCTGAGAGGCTGCATCATTGTCTGGTATGGAACAAGACTGAAAGAAGCTGCAGAATGTTGTAAATCTAGTCAGCTCCATCCTGGGCACTAGCCTACAGAGTACCCAGGAACATGTTTAGGGAGCAGTGTCTTATAAACCCCATTTCCAGAAAAGTTGGGATATTTTCCAAAATGCAATAAAAACAAAAACCTGTGATATGTTAATTCACCTGAACCTTTATTTAACTGACAAAAGTACAAAGAAAAGATTTTCAATAGTTTTTCTGACCAACTTAATTGTATTTTCTAAATATACACAAATTTAGAATTTGATGGCTGCAACACACTCAACAAAAGTTGGGACAGAGGCATGTTTACCATTGTGTTACATCACCTTTCCCTTTAATAACACCTTTTAATCGTTTTGGAACTGAGGATACTAATTGTAGTAGATTTGCAATTGGAAATTTTGTCCATTCTTGCTTGATATAAGACTTCAGCTGCTCAACAGTCCGTGGTCTCCATTGTCTGATTCTCCTCTTCATGATGTGCCATACATTTTCAATAGGAGATAGATCTGGACTGGCAGCAGGCCAGTCAAGCACACGCACTGTGTCTACAAAGCCACACTGTTGTAGCCCGTGCAGAATGTGGTCTGGCATTGTCCTGCTGAAATAAGCACGGACGTCCCAGGACGAGACATCGCCTTGATGGCAACAT
Source organism: Hypanus sabinus (assembly GCF_030144855.1). NCBI lineage: Eukaryota > Metazoa > Chordata > Chondrichthyes > Myliobatiformes > Dasyatidae > Hypanus > Hypanus sabinus. The sequence continues at coordinate 23,949,743 of NC_082714.1, read as the reverse complement.
ATGTCTCTCTAAAATCCTAATATACGCCTCAGAGTCAATGGTACCTTCACATACATGCAACTCACCCATGCTATGGGCACTGATGCACCCCCATACCATCACAGATGCTGGCTTTTGCACCTTTCGCTGATAACAATCAGGATGGTCGTTGTCATCTTTGGCACGGAGAACTCAATGCCTGTTTTTTCCGAAAACTAGCTGAAATGTGAACTCATCTGACCACAGCACATGGTTCCACAGTCTTTCGATCCATTTGAGATGAGCTCGGGCCCAGAGAACTCGCCGGTGTTTCTGCATAGAGTTGATGTATGGCTTCCTCCTTGCATAATACAGTTTCAAGTTGCATTTCTGGATGCAGCGACGGACTGTGTTAAGTGACAATGGTTTTCTGAAGTACTTCCGAGCCCAGGTGGCTATAATTGTCACAGTAGCATGAGGGTTTCTTAGGCAGTGCCGCCTGAGGGGTCGAAGATCACGCGCATTCAACAGTGTTTTCCGACCTTGCCCTTTACGCACTGAGATGTTTCTGAATTCTCTGAATCTTTTCACAATATTATGTACTGTAGATGTTGAAAGACCTAAATTCTCTGCAATCTTGCGTTGGGAAATGTTCCTTTTGAACTGACTAACAATTCTCTCACGAATTTTGGCACAAAGGGGTGAGCCACGACCCATCCTTGCTTGCAAAGACTGAGCCTTTGATGGATGCTACTTTTATACCCAGTCATGATACCTCACCTGCTACCAATTAGCCTGCTTAATGTGGAGTCTTCCAAACTGGTGTTACTTGAATATTTTGTGCACTTTTCAATCTTATTTTAACTCTGTTCCAACTTTTGTTGAGTGTGTTGCAGCCATCAAATTTTAAATTTGTGTATATTTGCAAAATACAATTAAGTTGGTCAGTAAAACTATTGAAAATCTTTTTGTACTTTTGTCAGTTAAATAAAGGTTCACATGAATTAACATGATTTTTGTTTTTATTGCATTTTGGAAAATTTCCCAACTTTTCTGGAAATGGGGTTTGTAGAAAGGCAGCGTCCATTATTAAAGACCTCCAGCACACAGGGCCTGCCCTTTTCTCACTGTTACCATCAGGTAGGAGATATAGCAGCCTGAAGGCACACACTCAGCGATTCAGGAACAGCTTCTTCTCCTCTGCCATCCATTTCCTGAATGGACATTGAAGCTTTGGACACTACCTCACATTTTTTTAAAAATATATAGTATTCCTGTTTTTGCACATTTTTAAAAATCTATTTATTTACTTGTTTATTTATTTATTATGTCTTATGTTTTCTGGAGTAGGGTTCTCTTCAACAGGAGGGTATAAGGAGGTGTCAGAGTTGCTGCCTGGTCTCAGCAAGGTAGAGGTCAGTCCAGCACACTATAGCAGCATCCCCTTTTGTTTTCACTTTGACATGAAAGAGTCTTTTTGTTGATCAGTGTCAAAAAAGCCAGATTAAATCCACTGTGATTCAATGTTGTAAAACAATAAAACATGAAAACTCACAAGGGGATTGAATACTTTCTAATAGGCACTGTATATTATTAAACTCTTAACCCAAAATATTACATCGCATTGATCAGCACATTGTTTTAAATTTTGTGTTCCATGCTTCATATATACATTTCTGGGATAAAACAAGAGAAAGTTATCAAGGTGTGAATATTCCAAAAAGTGTCAGTTTTCCATGGTTCAGTCAGACAACTATGAAAACTCAGCCCAGATGGGAGATAAACCTGTTCAATGTCGGTATGCTAATAGATATGGATCAGGAAGTCTGTTTATTACTTACTCTCTTCACAAATAAAACAAAATTCATCTCACCTGACGTTCAGTAGGTGCTGGGAATGTCAACCAGTCAATGAGCTCACACTGGTGTTTATGCCAATCAGCAGCCCAAACACTAACACGTCGATCAGAACTCACGGCCAACCACATATCACATCCTTCAAGGCCAAACTCATCATACTGGAAAATAAATGCAAAATAATCAACATCACAAATTCAAGTTTGATATCTCATGAAATTTTGTTAACATTGTTAGCAGAAAACAATATGATGTTAGCATAACGATTTATTTTCTAACTTGACAAAACATAAGACCTTTTTCTATGTGTATTGTAGCGCCTGAGGAACAGGGCGTGAGGTTTACTGTGTGGGGAGGAGATGTCACTGTTTGTGCTTGGGTTACGGTGTGTTGGCAGGAAAGGTGGCGAGTTATTTAATAGTCATGAGGACATGACTTTTATTTGGTGAGGGGAGAGTGTAAAGGGGGTTTCTTCTTTTTTCTTTGTTACTGTGTATGTAATCAAAATGGCTTCTTTGTTTTGTTAAAAGCAGGAATGCTTCTTTGTTGCGAGAGAGTGCTGGAAGCTTGTTTGGGTTAAAATTTACTGATAACGAGAATTGTATTCCTTTGTAAACCAATTGGGATTAATGTTGTTCTGAGTCTGTAAGCTATTGTTGGCGGGCTTTTGAGCAGATCGGCGCGAGGGGTTGAGAGAGAGGACTCGATGCTGTAAGCTGGGCGAGGAACAGACCCCAAGCGGGGGTCCGAGGCCAGGAGGTACTCCGAGGAGAGGAGATGAAGCTAGATGTGCTTGGTTGACCACTTCAGATGGTCCTAAGCTGCAAGTCAAGGAGTTCAGAGGGGATCGAATGGTGGGCAGAATGGGCTCCAATGGTTGTGCACGAAGTGGTTTGGACTTTGATAAGTTTGGCGCATTTTCTTTATTTTTTTCCTTCATATATACTGTATCCTTTACAGTATTAATAAACATAATTAACAACTAAGCTGTACAAAGTATTAGTGCAGATGACTAAAAGGTTAATTACAGTGTCAGTCTTCAGGTGAAAGGGATGGAGAGGGAATTACAGCATTTACAGTCTTTGTAAATAAAGCAAGTCTGTGGTGGAGCAATAAAATTCCACGATAAGAGACTTATTTTGTCACAATCACAGTAAGTCATCAGTAATTCTGATAAGAGCTGTTTTGAAACTGAAACAATCATAATCCTGGCTGCAGGGATATACATGAGGAACTTGAGGAATAATTTTGGAGGTTCTGGCAAAACCAAGCATTTGAGAAAAAAGATTGAAAATGGGCTGCAATTTAAAAAGATAGAGGGATTAAGGGTAGTTATCTTTAGAACAGGTGTGACAACAAATTTTAAGTAGATATGAACAGCACATAAAACCAGGAGAATTAGAGAGGCAAGGAGGAAAAGCAAATTAAAGCTAATTGTTGCTTTAAGCATGCACTTGATCTTGATTAATTCTCAATTTTACACAACAACCTTTCATAATAATAGATCTTACTTTTTTCTGTGTACATTCAATTGTTGTAATTGGAGAACCCTTATGATCACTGATGATACGAATGGTAATTCCTGTATGAGGGCTGCTCACGGCCATCAAGCCATTTTCACCTCCTGAAATAATAACCTCACCTGAGAATAATAAAAAAAGTCTGTCAGGATTAATCACTCAATGCAGAGACAGCAAAACAATTTCCATGAATTCTTGATGGTAGCCATGCATTAGCGGTGCAGCTTATGATCAGCATTCAATTAAGGATATTAAGCAATCTACACTGTGGTGGAACATACCATCCAGAGAGTATGCAATAGCACTGACTGCCACTGGGTGAGGGTGAATCTTCAATTCCATCTCAGTTTTCAACACTCCAAAGAGACGTACTGTACCATCGCTGTATCCTGCAACGATTTGCTGTTTGTCAGCACATTTCCTTGAATTGATTATGGGGCTCCAAGCCATACACAAACAGCTCTGCAGCAAAAAAATAGTTACTAAAGTATGAAGGCTTCCTTCCATCAAGTGCTTTGATTTCCCACAGCATGCCAAAAATCCAGTGCAAATGAAACAGCTGTTATAAGACACGATACATTTCAGTTGTTCAAATTCAAATTTTGTTTACTGTCATCCAACCATACACATGAAAATAATATATACGATTGAATAACTCAATTAATTGTGCTCAATAAATTTCAATTATTTTATATTGACTTTGTAAGGTCATGAAGTTGCTAATAAAATCTTCCATTTCACGTTTTGTAACATACCTGATTGAGAACATGAAACTGAACAACCAACTCAGTGCTGTGCATGACCCACACACGCAAGCTGCCATCTTCTGCACATGTGGCAAAGTGGCTTTCATCTGGACTAAAAATTACCTGGTTAACCTGAAGGAAGGAGAAGATAAACTGATCAAAATACTTAAGAATTTCCAGCTTATTTAATGAATGTAACAAATTCCCCTGCAGCACATGTTGATATTCCTTGTTTTGTAGGAAACCGTGTACACCGAATTTAACAAAAAAAAACTGATTCACTGTGAACACAAATACATGGCATTACTTTCACTGTTCAAAAGTGTCATTGTGTATTTTTTCTTAAACAATTGGTTTTAATGTGTTTCTTTAGTCTTTGGTGCCCATGCCATCTGGCAGCTGAACAAAAATGTTGAGGTTATTTCTTCCTCCGAAATTCCTTATTCATTCTTTTACACAATCCAAAGATTTCATTTTAGAATTTTTTTGCCTCAGTCTAAAATTCTCCTCCCCCTTTCTGCTGTTCAGAGAATCAGTCTATACTGTGTACAAAACAAACCCTAATGAATACCCTCAAAAGTTCTGAGCAGAAATGAGCAAGCCACTCAGAAAACACGTATTTTCTCAATGCTGCAATCTACTCTCAACATACAATTCAGAAATTATCTGACCTTGTTTCTGTGGCCACTGATCAGACGGATGCTGGTATTTTCAGCCCAATTTATATACCACAATGTTCCTGCTGTGGTTCCCACAATTCCCATGTCCATGGTATCATCAAAGACTGCACTAACTACAGTGCCATCCAGAATCATTTCATGCTCCAGAAGCACCGAATTTGATCTGAAAGAAAAATCAGAACATTCAAAATAGATGCAATGAGTAAGTTAAAGACCAAAGAAATGTTTCCAGATAAGGAATCATATCTGTATTTCATACAAATCAACATGCTGAAATTTGCAAGCTCTAATGGGAAGTGAAGTTTGTGCAGTGAAAGTTACGACTGAGAAGGTGCTCAGGAAGCTTAATGGTCTGAGGGTGGATAAATCTCCTGGACCTGAAGAAATGCACTCTCGAGTTCTGAAGGAAGTAGCTGGAGAGATTGCGGAGGCATTAACAATGATCATTCAAGAATCGATAAGATTCTGCAATTGTACCGGATGACTGGAAAATTGCAAATGTTACCGTTATTTAAGAAGGGTGGGAGGCAGCAGAAAGGAAAGTATAGACTTGTTAGCCTGACATCAGTGGTTGGGAAGTTGTTGGAATCGATCGTTAGGGAGGAGATTACAGAATACCTGGAGGCACATGACAAGATAGGCCAAACCAGCATGGTTTCTTGAAAGGAAATTCCTGCCTGACAAACCTACTGCAATTCTTTGAGGAAATGACAAGCAGGGTAGACAAAGGAGATGCAGTAGACGTGGTGTACTTGGATGTTCAGAAGGCCTTTGACAAGGTGCTGCACATGAGGCTGCTTAGCAAAGTAAGAACCCGTAGAATTGCAGGGCAGTTACTAGTGTGAGTGGAGTATTGGCTGGTCGACAGAAAACAGGAAGTGGGAATAAAGGGATCCGATTCTGGCTGGCTGCTGGCTACCAGTGGAGTTCCACAGGGGTCGGTGTTGGGACCGCTGCTTTTTATGCTGTGCGTATTTGGACTATAGAATTAATCAATTTGTGGCTAAATTTGCTGATGATACAAAGATAGGTGGAGGAGCAGGGAGTGTTGAGGAAACAGAGAGCCTGCAGAGAGACTTAGATAGTTTAGGGGAATGGGCAAAGAAGTAGCAGATGAAATACAATGTTTGAAAGTGTATGGTCATGCACTTTGGTGAAAAAAATAAATGGACAGACTATTTCTTAGATGGGGAGAGAATTCAAAATGCAGAGATGCAAAGGGACTTGGGAGTCCTTGTGCAATACATCCTAAAGGTTAAACTCCAGCTTGAGTCGATTGTGAAGAAGGTGAATACAATGTTGGCATTCATTTCTAGAGATATAGAATATAAGAGCAGGGATGTGATGTTGAGGCTCTATAAGGCACTCCTGAGACCACACTTGGGAGTATTGGGTGCAGTTTTGGGCTCCTTATTTTAGGAAGGATATACTGACATTGGAGAGGGTTCAGAGAAGATTCACAAGAATGATTTCAGGGATGAAAGGGTTACCATATGAGAAACGTCTGGCAGCTCTTGGGCTGTATTTCCTGAAGTTCAGGAGAATGAGAGGGGATCTCATAGAAACATTCTGAATGTTAAAAGGCCTGAACAGATTAGATATGGCAAAGTTACTTCCATGGTAGGGGATTCTAGGACAAGAGGGCACGATTTCAGGATTGAAGGATGTCCATTTAGAACTGAGATGTGGAGAAATGCAGTCTACCTAGGGGAAACAACAATGGCCACATCTCTGGCACAGAGTCTGGCCCTGTGGCTCAGAAGGGTAGGAAAAGGAAAGAGGATGGCAACAGTGATAAGGGACTCTATAGTTAGGGGGGATCAGACAGGTGATTCTGTGAATTCAGGGAAGAAACACAGATGGTGGTTTGCCTCCAAGGTGCCTGGGTCCGGGATGTTTCTGATTGTGTCCACAATATCCTGAAGTGGGAAGGAGAACAGCCAGAGGTTGTGGTACATATTGGTATCAACGACATAGGTAGGAAGAGATCCTGAAAACAGACTACAGGGAGTTAGGAAGGAAGTTGAGAAGCAGGACCTCAAAAGTAGCAATCTCGGGATTACTGCCTGTGCCATGTGACAGTGAATATAGGAATAGAATGAGGTGGAGGTGGCTGAGGGATTGGAGCAGGGGGCAGGGATTCAGATTTCTAAATCGTTGGGACCTCCTTTGGGGTAGGTGTGAACTGTACAAAAAGGACGAGTTGCACTTGAATCCAAGGGGGACCAATATCCTGGCACGGAGGTTTGCTAAGGGTATTGGGGAGAGTATAAACTACAAATGCTGGCGGGTGGGAACCGAACTGAAGAGACAGAGGAAGGGGTGATTGGCTCACAAATAGAGAAAGCTTGGAGACTGTGTGAGAGGGAAGATAGGCAGGTGATAGAAAAGGGATGTGCTCAGACCGATGGTTTGAGATGTGTCTATTTTAATGCAAGGAGTATTATGAACAAAGCAGATGAGCTTAGAACATGGATTAGTATTTGGAGCTGTGATGTTGTGCGATTACAGAAACTTGAATGTTTCAGGGGCAGGAATGGTTACTTTAGATGCTTCAAAAGGGACAGGGAGGGAGGCAAAAGATGACACAAAATACTTTGCAGATGCTGGGGTCAAAGCAACATACAAAACACTCTGGAGAAACACAGCAGGTTGGGCAGTATCTGTGGAGGCAAAAGTGGGGGGGGGGCGTGGCACTGCTGATCAGAGATAGTGTCACATTTGCAGAAAAGGAGGAAGTTATGGAGCAATTGTCTACTGAGTCTCTGTGGGAAGTTAGGAACAGGAAAGGGTCAATAATTCTGCTGGGTGTTTTTTTATAGACCATCCAATAGTAACAGGGACATCAAGGAGCAGATAGGGAGACAGATTCTGGAAAGGTGTAATATTAACAGGGTTGTCGTGATGGGAGATTTTAATTTCCCAAATATTGATTGGCATCTCCCTAGAGCAAGGGGGTTAAATGGGGTGGATTTTGTTAGGTGTGTTCATGAAGGTTTCTGGACACAATGTGTAGATAAGCCTACAAGAGGACAGACTGTACTTGATTTGGTATTGGGAAATGAACCTGGTCAGGTGTCAGATCTCTCAGTGAGAAAACATTTTGGAGATAGTGATGACAATTCCATCTCCTTTACTATAGTATTGGAGAGGGATAGGAACAGCCAAGTTAGGAAAGCGTTTAATTGGAGTAAGGGGAAATATGAAGCTATCAGGCAGGAACTTGAAAGCATAAATTGGGAACATGTTCTCTGGAAAATGTACAGCAGAAATGTGGCAAATGTTCAGGGGATATTTGCATGGAGTTCTGCATAGACAGGGAAAGGATGGTAGGGTATAGGAACCGTGGTGTACAAAGGCTGTTGTAAATCTAGTCAAGAAGAAAAGCTTACGAAAGGTTCAAAAAACTAGGTAATGGTAGAGATCTAGAAGATTATAAGGCTAGCAGGAAGGAGGAAGGAGCTTAAGAATGAAATTAGGAGAGCCAGAAGGGGCCATGAGAAGGCCTTGGCAGACAGGATTAAGGATAACCCCAAGGCATTCTACAAGTACGTGAAGAGCTAGAGGATAAGATGTGAGAAAATAGGACCAATCAAGTGTAAAAGTGTAAAAGTGTGTGTGGAACCGGAGGAGATAGCAGAGGTAGTTAATGAATATTTTGCTTCAGTACTCACTACAGAAAAGGATCTTGGTAATTGTAGGGATGACTTACAGTGGACTGAAAAGCTTGAGCATACAGATATTAAGAAAGAGGATGTGTTGGAGCTTTTGGAAAGCATTGTTGGATAAGTCACTGAACCAGACGAGATGTACCTCAGGCTACTGAGGGAGGCGAGGGAGATTGCTGAGCCTCTGGCAATGATATTTGCATCATCAGTGGGAATGGGAAAGGTTCTGGAGGATTGGAGGGTTCACTCTGTGGTTAAGGCAGCATATAGTGCATTGGCCTTCATCAACCCTGGGATTGTGTTTGGGAGTTGAGACGTAATGTTGCAGCTATATGGGACCCTGGTCAGACCCCACTTGGAGTACTGTGCTCTGTTCTGGTCACCTCACTACAGGAAGGATGTGGAAACCAGAGAAAGGGTGCAGAGGAGATTTACAAGGATGTTGACTGGAGTGGGAGGCATGCCTTATGAGAATAAGTTGAGTGAACCTGGTCTTTTCTCCTTGGAGTGATGGAGGATGAGAGGTGACCTGATAGAGGTGTGAAAGATAATGAGAGGCATTGATCCTATGGATAGTCAGAAGCTTCTTCCCAGGGCTGAAATGGCTATCATGAGAGGGCACAGTTTTAAGGTGTTTGGAAGTAGGTACAGAGATGTCAGGGGTAAGTTTTTTTTTTACACAAAGAGTGGTGAGTGCATGGAATGGGCTGCCGGCAACGGTGGTGGACGTGGATGCAATAGGGTCTTTTAAGAGACTCCTGGATAGGTACATGGAGTTTAGAAAAATAGAGGGCTATGGGTAATCCTGGGTAATTTCTAAAGAAAGTACATGTTCAGCACAGCACTGTGGGCTGAAGGGCCTGTATTGTGCTGTAGGTTTTCTATGTTTCTAAATTATTTTGGTCAGAGGGTGGTAAATCTGTGGAGTTTGTTGTCATGAGCTGCTGTGGAGGCCAAGTCATTGTGTGTATTTAGGACAGAGTTAGATAGGTTCTCAATTAGACAGGGCATCAAAGGGTATGGGGTGAAGGTAGGGGAGCGAGGATAACTAGAAGAATTGGATCAGCCTATGATTGAATGGCCGAGCAGACTCAATCGGCCAAATGACCTTCTTCTGCTCCTATATCTTATGGTCTAATCTATCCTATTGCTATAGAATTCTATTTCCTGTACAAATTAACGTAAGAATTCATTGCAATGAAAATTCACTGCAACATCACCTTGCTCCTGTTTCCTCAAGTCTCATTTCCTGCAACCCAGTGACTGCCCATAGCCGGATCTTCTTTGTGTTACTGCCACTCATCAAGCGATAACCTCGACTTTGCACAATTCCTAAAACAGAAAATTCGCAGATGACACTACTGCAGTGGTGTAATCCTTTCCCACTTCGAAAAGACCTTAAGAGGCTGTACCTTAAGGCAGCAGCATCTAGTATTAAAGATCCTTACCATCTGCAACATGCCCCCTTCTTGTTACTACTATTAAGAGGAGATACAAACCACCCTGAAAGCCCACACTCAATAACTCAGAAACTGCTTCTTCCCCTTCACCATTAGATTTCTGAATAGTCAATGAACTCTACCTCGTGATTCCTTTCCTGTTCACTGTTTAGTAATTCATTACAACTTTATGTCTTTGCAACGTACTGCTGCAAAACATCATATTTTACATCATATAAACTGATGATAATAAACCTGATTCTGCTGTGATAAATAACATTACCGCACTGCTGTAAGTACTGGGCCATATTATAACTTTACGTACCAACTTCCCCTTCATCTGCATCCCATGTCATGAAACATCTGTTGTGCTGTGTGTCCCATGCACAGATCTTCCCTGTGTTGGTTGCGGTATAAAGAACTGAATCACAGTTATAGCATAACGCAGTGAGCTCCCCAGCATTCACTTCATCTGGGATTGAGACCCTGTGAACCTATAACAACAAAATAAAACAAATAATATTTGAAAATTTTACATCAAGATGAAAATATTTCCTACTGTAATGTGGTAAGCAGAGGATAAAGCACAGAAAGCCAGGCTTAAGAAAATGCAACTCTATATGCGCCAACTCTATACTTTATATACATCTGTTACACAGAAGTACCAACGCACATCAAAATGTCTATCCTTCTACAGTATCCACAACCACTAGTGTTATGCTACTGCACCCTATCACAGGCCTTCTCTTTCTGACTGATACCTTCTGCAACTTTCTTTGCAACTTTAAACTTATTTCATTATTACATCTTTCCAGTTCCGATGAAAGGTCACTGACTTTAAGCAATAATTCTGCTCCTTCTCCACTAGTGATGCCTCTAGACACCTCACAAAATTGCCGTCTTAGCAGAAGGAAAAAAAAGCTATAAGGTAAGCTGTCAGATGTTGAGTTTTGAGTTACTCTTCAGCCACGATCAGAGCAGCAGCTTCTGGAAGGTTATTCATCTAATGCTGCTTTGATACATGATTGTATAGCAGTCAACTGATGGCATCTGGCATGAGGTAATTAGGATAATCTATAAAACAGACCAGATTTAGGCTATTCAGCCCATTGAGTCTGCTAAACCATTCAATCATGGCTAATTTATATTCCCTTCAACTCCATTTTCCCACCTTTTCCCAATAGCTTTTGGCGTGCTTGAGAACTACTTTAAATGTACTCAATAACATGGCCTCTATAGCTGTCCGTGACAATAAGTTCCATATATTCAACACCCTATACTCTCCGACGATTGGAAACATTCTTTCTATATCCCATGTAGGCCTTTCAATATTTGGTGGGTTTCAATGAGATACACCCCTCATTCTTTTAAACTTCAATGTGTATAGGCCTAGAACAATCACATGTTAAACCTTTCATTTCCAGATCACTCTTATACACCTCCCTCTTTCTAATTCTGCACATGCTATCTTAGATATGGGTCCCAAAACTAATCACGATACTCCAAAGGTGATCTGACCAATGCCTCATAAACCATCAGCATTCAATACACATTTAAAAGTAAAGTCCAACAATGAACTATTTATTATTACAAAAATGTATCCTAAAAAGCAAAAACTGACCTTCAGTTGTACTTCATTAGCATTCTCTTCTATCAACCAGAAATGCACAGCTCCTACCCCAACATAGGCAAACTCATTGAAGGCAGTTGGGTCAAATGCTAAATCATGGATAGGATCACATATTTTTGTAGTTGCCACAAGCTCATAATTCCTGGTATTCCATAAAGCAATTGTGAGGTCCCTATAATCTCCTGAAATAAATTAGATCAAATCAACATCAGAAACCTTTAAGGAGCAAAATCTATATCAAGGTTAAAAGTTTAAAGTATATTTATTATTGAAGTACAGTATTGTGCAAAAGTCTTAAGACACACACACACACACACACACAATAAATACATATGTGTGTATGGTGTGTCCATGTCAAGACATTTGCACAGTATTTTAATAATTCTATGCATTGCACTGTACTCCTGCAAAAAAAAATTCATAACATATGCGAGTGATGATATACCTGATCTTTGATATGGGTCTCTATTGTGGACTGAGAATGAGAAGGGAGGCAGGCAGAAAGGGATAATGGTTGGGAAAAAGGGAACATAGAGGGAAGGGAGCAGAAAGCACCAAAGGGATATTCTATAATGATCAATAACCAATTGTTTGGAATCAAATTATCTTGCCCTATGTCCCAGGCCTGGGTGTGTCTGTACCCACGTCAACCCCCATCCCTGGTACTCCTTCTCTGCCATCTGTTCTCCTGTGGTGCTCCACCCTCACTACTCCCAACACTCTTTGTTCCCACCAGATTGAAAAATTCGCTCTCCACTCCACACTACAGTACTGAGCAAAAATCATCGGCACCCTAGCAATATATATGTGCCTAATACTTCTGCACAGTATGTATACTATACAAGACCTGGAGATTCATCTCTTTACAGGCAGCTACGAACAAAAAAAAACCCAACAGAACCCATTAAAAAACTGTTAAATACCCTTCGTGCAGAATCAAGTGACAAATCGTGCACACAATGCAAGTAAGCAAATAACATTCAGAACTGAAGTTCATGAAAGTGAGTCCACAGTCATGAAGCCCTTCATTGTAACAGCTGGTCCAGTTAGTTGCAGCTCACAGTCTCAGTTCAGCACAGAGACGAGTAAACCTCACGAACAGTGAGCTAAACACTGACCCATCCCACTCCTCTGGCTCTGACACCCCGACCTTCCCAATCTAGCCCAGCATTTAAATCAGTCAAATCTCAGGTCATTCTTCCCCCTCAGATCTGGGCCCTGCAGCTTCAATATACTCTCAAGCCCGGGGCCCACTGTATATTTTCAGCCTATACCTGACACTTCCAATCTGGCCAGCCATTTAAATTGGTCAAACATCAGCTTATTCCTCTTTCTCAGGCCCAGGTCCTATCGCCATTACTCTGCCTCATCACAGTTCTGCTGCTTCGAATCACCTCCAAACCTTATCTAGTAATGGCCAAACATTGCCTCATTCCCCACTCTTGGGCCCAAGCCCCACTGTCTTGATCCGGCACATACACACCATGTTGCAACCGTCCTGCACCTTCAAGAATTCAGTTCACACTGCAAAGTGCCAGGTGTATAGGTGGGTCAAAGACTCAACTCCGAAAGGGAAGTTACAGGCTATTGATTGCAGTGATCGCTTCAGAGAAAACGTGAGATTAATAAAGTAGTTAATAGTTTTGTTCACTGTGAGCAAGTCATCACTGTGCTTCACTAGCATCATCTTAAACCAGAACCAAGCAACTAAGAACATTTAACAAAAAAAACTAATTCTACTTTAGAAACAAGCAATATTACTTCCTTATTCAATGTCCATCACATCAAAAATATCTTTAGCTGCTCAAAGGAGAAATTCAAATTAATTAACTTGGCTCAGCAAGTTCAGTTAAACTCTGGAAAATACCAACTCTGGAAAGTTGCAACGTGGCCAGACAAAAGATTGGGCCACATTAGAATGCAAGAAGCCACAGACATGTCAAAAGGATTGGGAGGGAGAATTAAAGTGATAGGCGGCTGCAAGATGAGGGTCACCCCTCAAGTGAAGATGGAAGGTGGTGTCAGCGAACAACACAGACAAAGGCAACATCTTTCAGATAGTTCGCAAAATTACTTCCTTTACTATTTCTTTCAAATATGATTCCGCTGCTATTGGAACGTGCGATCTACAGTTTCATGATGTGTTTTCGGGCCGATTGAGTGATCTGGTACTTTGCTGTTTCCAAGGAAATTCAGGGAGGTTTTGAATAAAGTGTGTGGCCTGGAAGCCAAGAAGTTTGGAGATGTGGTGCAAGCTCATGATCAACTCTATTACTTGCCGATTAAAATGTCGAGGAAGATTAAAATCAGTAAGAATTAGAGTGGAAGGCGAGCAGGTGTTCAGCACCATCAGGTTTGCGTGACCAGTCTCTATTTCACCCTCTTTGGTCGGGGGAAGGTGACTGCACTTAATTGGTCTCACTCGTTGCTGCCGGATAATTGGGTGTGGGAAAGGATTAGTCGACTGGATTTGTGGACTGGACTCTGTAGTTCATGTGATGATGTGTTTCTGGTTGGACTTTTTTTTATTGTTGCTATTTTGTGCGATTTTGATTGTGGAGGACTGGCCTGTGGCCTATAGTCAATAAGTAACACAGTGCAAGAATAAACTGAACTGAGCTGACACTAAATATTCTCGGACTGTTTTGCTGACTTGGTGGTTTGATGTTTTATATTGTGTTCTTCACTCTTTTTTGTCGTTCATGCGTTATGTTCTTTATTTGCACATTGGGGCTTGATGTTCATCTTTGAACAGGTTCCATGGTTTTCTTTGTTTTGTGGCTGTCTTGGGGAAGATAAATCTTAGGGTTGTATACTGAATACATACTTCGATAATAAATGTAACTTGAATCTTGAATGCAGATTATCTACTGCAGAGGACCATACTGTGAACTATAAGTGCATCATATAAGATCAGTAATACATATGAATCACTGCTTCTTGAGAATGCCATGACAACTAGAATTGTGGAGATGGAAAGCCAGACCATAAAGTCATAAAAAGAATGAATCCGTTGGAATTCAGGCAGGAAAGAAGAAAATTCACCGGCTTCAAACATTTGACTAAATCCTGCAGAAAAACATTGATAAGAAAATAGTTTCAATATCAGATTATACTGCTCAAAGATCAATAAACCTTACCAGCAGACATCAAGAATCTGTCATCTCTGGAATAGTCCATAGCTTGCACCTCAGTTGTATGATGAGAAAGTACCTTCTTACAACTGCCACGCATGACATCCCAAATAAAAATGCAGCAGCCATTTTTGTCTTGTTCTCCCGAAGCTGATGCAAGATCCTTGTGAGAGAATAAAAGGGAAAATCCTCCAAATTTTTAAGGCATGTAATTAAGTAAAGGAATCCTCAGATTACAAAACTTCCAGGAAAACTTCACTGATATTAATATTAAAGAAACATCACAAAACATTAAAGCTTTTGCAAATATTCATGTGCGTAAGCAACAGCATACTTTATTAAAGTTATTGTCGGCAAGAGTTAGAGGGGTGAATGGAAAAGAACTTATCCCTTCCTTTGTGTATTTCCCTTTGCCTAGACTGGTTATTTAATGAATTTCTTTGCTACCCCACCCCCCACTATTGCTGAATAGATGATGGCTCTGTTTATAATTAATATCTACAAAGCCCATGTTTTCGGAGAGACAGAACTTTCATACTTCCTTTTGGAATTTTCCTCGTTTCTTTTTAAAATATCCCACAGATCTAAGATTTTGAATTCAAAAAATAACATTTATAAATAGGTACTGGAAACCAAATATATATTGTTGATTATTATAAGGTATTAATAAATAAATTGTAACAAATGGAAAGGAAAACACTACCTTATCAACTTCATCCACCACCTATTCCCCAAAAAAAACCTTGAAGCAGCAAGTATATTATGCATTTATGGGCCAAAAGCAGGATTACAGCTTCAGAGTCAGTTGCAAATCTACAAGGAACCACAATCATTACCACTTGGTTTTCTAATTATTAGAGGTGGCGAAATGTAACATAATTAACTGAGATATAAAGGGCATCAGTGACTAAATCAAATCTCACCCAAATTCAGCCCAAGCATACCTGTGTATCATGGCTGACTGCAAGAGTAGAGATTTCTCCTGTGTGGCCTGTTAAATGTCTCTGAGATCCAGAATGCAGGTCCTCAACTACCACCAGACAGCCACAAGAATATGCAAAAAGACCTTGAAAAGGTAGATAAACAGAGAGACAATCAAAATAATGGCAGGAACTTTTTTTTACATTATAATCCTACACTATTGTAATTACACTGTTCAGTTAATGCACTGCTCAGCAGTAGCCAATATAAATGTTGTACAAAAGATAAAATGTAATTCATTTTAACACACCAAGTTACGAAAAGTAAATGCTTAATACAGATTGAGAATTAAATTACACAGGAAGTCCACTAAATATGTAAATCAAGGTATTAATTTGATAAAATTCTCAACAAGGATACCGAAGACAAGGACTCTCTGCTGCATAATGTACATTTCCTTTTGAGATCGTGCACATTGGTTGTGCATATCTAGATTCCAAGGTATATTCTGTATACACCTGACTCATTTACACTCTGAGATCACAACTTGCTTTAACAGTTACCTGTATCAGGATTCCAGACCATATTTCCTCTTCCATTTCCATTGTATCCAATTACTACTTTCAGTTTCAGATCCTCCTTCCCTTCAGGGAGGACTACATCCTGAAGAAGATTCAGAATATGAGATGAGAAAAAGAATAGGAATATCATCAGACAACAAAATGCATAGAAACTACTTACAATTTAAACTACTTAACTTCAGAAGCAAAAAAAAATGTATTGCCTTTACTACAAGATATGGAGATAGAGATTGTAGCACAGCTTTATATATTGTGTATTTAAGCAGAAGAATTAAAACCCAGAATTTGGTTTTATTTCAGGGCTTTTTTCAAGACAACACAATTTTGAATAGGAACAAAAAAAAATTTCAGCCGAAGACTCCTCTGTCAGTTAACTGAAAATTGCTGTTGCGAGCATCTTCCCAAGGGGAAAGTAGCTGCAATTACGCATCTCCCTGAAATTACTATTTTAATTTAAAAATACATAGTTGGATCTCTCTCTCAGAGGCAGCTCAGATGAAATCAAGAGTCAATTTCTTTCATTGAATTCAAATTCACAAAATTAATTTTGACTTTGTCCTCCATGACTTTCCTTTTCTTTCCTGCAATGCAATGAGATAGGAGCGGAGGAGCAGAAGGCCATTCAGCTCTTTGAACCAGCTATGGCATTTATCAAGATCATCACTGATCTTTCAGCTGCCTTTTATTTTTAAAAAGCACCATCCACATCATCATTGATTCCTTTACTATCCAGAAATCCATCAATCTCTGTTTAGGATGAAAACAATGAAGCTTCCACAACCATCCAAGGTAGAATGCACCAAAGGTTATCACACTTTGAATGAAGACAGTTCTCCTCATCTCAGCCTTTAATAGCCCAGACTTTTTCTCAAGCTGGCCCCTTGACTCTCTACTCAAGGGCAACTTTCTCCTTGCATCTAAACTATCAAGCCATTTTTTTTGTTTTTGGTTTGATGAGATTTTCTTTCATTCTTTTAAATGCTTAATAAAGTGTTGTTGTTGCTCCTTTCCACACCTTGTGGTGCATCAGGCAGCAACCTTGCCATTTCTTTAGCGTTTGTTTTTTTTTACAAGGCCAAGTTGCTAGCTCGACACTCAAACCCAACAAGGATTGAAAGGGTGCAAGGAGCCGGTCAGATTCGGACACAAGACCACACGCCTCGCAGTCCAGTGCAGATGCCACTACACCACAGGCAGTTAGCTGGAGTACATTGTCTATACAAACTCAAATAACAAATATGTTATTTTAATTGAATCTTAGACTCTTTCATTGTGGAATATATGGAACATTACATCAGAACCTAATAATATCCTTATCTGCTCTGCAGACATATGCAATTCAAACAGGAACATGGGACAGCATTTGGAGCATGGGCTCAGGTTCACTTTTCCTTACAAGAACACAAGGCACAAACAAATTCCACTATTATCTCGATGTAAAATACCTAGTGGGAAAATAAATGTTTTACAGAAATAGGCATGAGGTGCATCCACCCCAATTAACTGCAGAGAGTTGTGGACACTGCTCAGCACATTACGGAAACCAGCCTCCTCTCCATGGACTCTGTCTATTCTTGCTGCCTCAGCAAATCAGCCAGCATAATCAAAGACCAAACCCACCCTGGACATTCTCTTCTCCCTTCCCATCGGGCAGAAGACACAAAAGCTTGAAAGCACTCATCACTTGGCTCAAGGACAACTTCTACTCTACTGTTATGAGACTACTGAATGTTTCCATCAGATGGATTCTTAACCTCACAATCTATCTCATTATGATCTTGTACCTTATTGTATACCTGCACTTTCTCTGTAGCTGTTGCACTTTATTATGCATTCTGTTATTATTTTCACTTGTACTACCTCAAAGCATTTTGTAATAATTTGATCTATGAGCAACATGCAAGACAAGCTTTTCACTGTACCTCAGAACATGCGACAATAATAAATTAACTCTAATTCCAATTCCACAAAAGGGAAATTACAACACATTGATCATGCAGACAACTCTGATTATTCTCTCAAGCAAATAACTGTCCCTGTAGATAGGATAAAACAATAGGAAAAATGCATTTTCATTTTAAGTATTGTTGCATTTTGGCAAGTGGGAATTTGATATCTTCACCCTGAAATATAGCCAAATTCTGGATCAAAGAATGCTGCCAATTAAAGGCAAAATATGCAAAACTGTGCTATAATCTCTACTTACATATTTTTCAGTAAATCAAAGGCACAATGCTTTACAGACATACAAAAAAAAAAGCTTCAGTTGTATATGACTATCTGAAAGTATAAGCCAATTAAAACAAATTAATGCTGCAGGCTGGTAACATGAAATGCATAATCAAACTAAAACAGACTAACACAATGTAGTTTTCCATTAAGCACAACAAATCTAGCTCCATCCAAGTACGGCACCACAAAGACTTCAGTAAGTTAGCCAAGACTTATTCTCTATTGTAGCAGACTTTATCCAATCTATTGGATGTACATTTAATTGAATAGAGACCGAAAACATAGTCAATCGCCCAAAGCACAACTATGAAACCCGACAGAAATTTAAAAGTTCAAGTGTACCTGACAGACAGAAGAGAGTTTGAACCGAGCAGCAAAATGTTTGTACGATTCAGGTCGTGAATAATTGTGTAGAAAATCATCAGCTCCAACTAGGGATCCTATGAAAGCAGCATTTGTATCAAAATGCATACAAGTAAAATATCTAAGACCCCTACAGCAGACAATGTGCTGCACTTTTAAGTTCACTAGATGGATACAAGACTCAATTTATATAACATAAAGATGGAAAGCTGTACTTGTTCATATCAAAGTTGAGTGCTAATTACAAAATATAGGAGTAACTATCAGTATTAGATTTACATATCAATGTCAACGTAAAATTTTAATCTATAAAGTAACTCAGTCACACTTTATAGCATAGGTTTATTTGAAGAATGCAACAAGGGCAAAGACAAAATCTATTTGCTCTATGGATGGGAACGAAAGCTCCATATGGTAATATGGATGATGAAAATCTAAACAGAATGATCTTTAAAATTAGACAGGATAAGTTTTTTTCCCAGTGCTGTGCAGATATAAACAATGTTATCAAATATGAATTGCACAAAAGCAAAATCTTTCTACCTCACATTTCATAACATCTGATTACTTTAAACATTCATTGCCAGCAAGATGACATTCAACTCCACCATGGATGGTTGCAAGCCTGGCTGTGAAAGGAGGTTGGACATGGGTTAGCAATACTATCTTGTTAAAACCCAAAGCTTCAGAAGCACCAAAAACCTCATTCCTGGGAAAGGAAGGATCTTCGCTGAGAAGACATTAAGTCGTGTGTTGGAAGTGAAAGCCACAGGGCCGATCAACCATACATAGGCCCAGGGCAGAGAACTCAGGCGAGCTGCTGATGGCAGCCTATACCCAAGCAGGGGGGATGGTTTTAAGAATATGATATCCATATGTATTACTCATTAATTCACATTGCTGAAAAACAAGTTCTCTGAAGAACTCATAAGCATCCAATGTGAACCTCCATCATAATTGTTTTTTCATATTATCTGATTATACATAAAACAAGGTTTCCAAAAGGAATTAAAACCTTTTACAGCATTTTGATAAAGTAATCAATGATCCAAACTAAGAATTACCATCATTTCAATGTTAAAAACTTAGTATAGAATAATTCTTATGACTTCAAGTTTAGAAATAACAGCACAAATGGCAATGATAAAATATCTATGTATTTTATTTCTTTAGTTAGCTCAAGATGACTCCTGTGACCATCACCCCGGTATTAAGAATTTAATGTTTAGATGTGGAACACAGTTAATACAACCAATATATGTGGCAACTACCTGATTCTTCAAAATTGTCCTGTTCCTCCTGACATGAAATGGGTCTCAAGAAAGAAGACGTGTTCTCTCCGCTACGCATATCGTCATGGACCTGTGGGAGTGAGACCCTACTTCTTCCATCTGTGAACAATTCATCTTTCTGTCTGTAGTTACCTTTATTTTCACTAGAAGATAAAAACCCTTGATACAGGAAAAATGGAGGTGATGAGAAAATTGCCACTAGGACTATTAGTAGCAACTAATCAATGAAAATAACGTGTTAAATATATATTAAATAAATAATAAACTATATTATTATTTGGAGTAGATAAAGTTAACACCAAGTTAATTTCTTTCACAACATTGCTGCTCTCCGGCCTCTCTCCAGAATCCAACTTTGGCTATTTTGAGGCCAGTAGGTACCTCTGCTACTCCTACCCAGTCTTCCTACTATCATCATAAAGCAACTGGTGTACATTTCAAACAAGACGAAATCTGCAGATGCTGGAAATCCAAGCAATACAAACAAAATGCTGGAGGAACTCAGCAGGCCAGGCAGCATCTATGGAAAAAAGTACAGTCGATGTTTCAGGCCAAAATCCTTTGGTAGGATTGTATGGTTGTTAACAACTTGCTTCTAGTAAACTTAAATACAAATACTTTATTGTCACCAAATAATTGATACTAGAGCGTACAATCATCACAGTGATATTTGTTTCTGCGCTTCGCGCTCCTTGAAATACAAATATGTTCAAAACATTAAACATGGTGTTAAAATGCTCAAAAGTTCATTTTTATTCATGAAATTAGCTTTACCTTTCAAAACCTTGAAACACAGTTCAAAAGTGATTCACCAGACAAACCCTGAATAAGAGAATTCCCCTATCACAAAGGGCCAAAAGAAGTTGATTTGTATTCTTTAGAATTTTGCAGAACAAGGGTCGCCCCTGATGAAACATAGGACATCCTGGAAGGTGAGACATCACACGGTAGATATTGAGTTGTTTCTCCTAGTGGGAGAATCTCAAACAAAGGGAGATAGTTTCAAGATAGGGGGGCAGTATTTTTAAACGGGAGTTTATGCAAGAAGCTGTTCTCTCACTCATTTAGAGAAGGTGCCTATACCGGGCATAGTTAGTAAGCTTGCAGGTGACACTTAAATAGGTGGCAGTGTTCACAATGAAGATGGTTATTAGGAATTACTGAGGGATTTTGATCAGCTAGGTAAATGGGCCAAGAAGGAAGAGCAGCAAGTGGAAATGAATTCAGATAATTCCTTTGTTGCATGTTAGAAAGACAAATCAGGATAGGACTTTCACAGTGAGCAGTAGAGGCTGAATGAGTGTTGTAGGACAAGAGGTACATGGTTCCCCAAAAGTGGCACCACAGGTTTATAGCATGGTGAACAGGGCTTTTAACATGCTAGTCTTTATCAGTCAGGACACTGAGTACAGAAGCTGTCAAGGCTTCATTTGGAATATTATTTTTAGTTTTGGTTCCATTAAAATGGGAAGGATGCTATTAAGCTGGAAACAATGCAGAAGAGATTTACAAAGATGTTGTCAAGACTCAGTTAAAGTCAAGTTTGTTGTCATAAGTCAAATACATATATGCACAGGTACAATGAAAAACTGACTTGCAGCAGACTTTTATAAGAGCACAGGTACATGGCATCAAGGAATGAGCTATGGAGATAGGTTGAATTGTTTTGAACTTCATTACTTGGAGCATAAGAGAATCAATGGTGATCTTATAGAGATGAAAAGAGCCAATGTGCACATTGAAGACCAAAAGAATGAAGAACTAGAGGGCATAGGTTTAAGAGGAGAGGAGAGATTTAATAGAAATAATTCGGAAAAGGTGTAGCTCAAGTGGTTGATGGTTGGGTTGAGTTGTTCTCTGATCTTGGCAATTTACTTGCAAATGTTTCATCACCATACAAGGAGATATCTTCAATGCAATGTCACTTGTGGTGTGTCCTCCAAATGCTTGGCTCTTATATGCTTTTCAATCAGTTGATTGGTCATCATTTTGGAAACTCAATTGTGATGAGGGGAGGAAATCTCATCATTGATTAGACGTGTGGTGAACTTCATGCTCTGTGGTCTGGAATTTTGCCCACGTCGGCTCATAAATAGGTTCGAGGTCTACATTTGTTTACAGAATCGTTTGCTTTGCATGCTGTGTGTTTGCTTCCACCAATGCCCAGTGATTCTCTGCCCCCTTCGATCTTCATGGTTAGAGATTAGGAAGAAATATCTATTTAAAGTCTCTGCATAAAATGGATACCCACGGAACTTCATGAGATCAACAGCACAACAACCAAGAAGTGACCAAGTGGATTGTTTTTCCATACATTTGAAATATCTTGGAAATGACGGCCTGATTGCTCAAAGAATATAGAATTTCAGTTCTGTAAAAGCCAACAACAATGTTGAGAATACTTTGAAGACCAAAAGAATGAACCAAGTTATTAGACAAGACTGATGTGGTCTACGAAAACCAGTCCAGGGACTTCAGCAAATATTAGGTCAGCCAAACTGGGAGAAAACTATCCACGAGGATCAATGAACATCAATTGGTCTGCAAAGCAGCATGACCAACTCTCCCGAGTCCCTACTTATGAAGATAGAGGGGGCATAAATTTGGCTGGGTATCAGTGAAAGTTATGGCATAAGCAAACATGAATATTCCTGGAAGTGTGGTTTTCTGTGAACAGTTCTGTAAGCAAACACGTGGACCTCGATCCTATTTATGAGCCAATATGGGCAAAATTCCAGACCACAATGTGCGAAGTTCACCACACAACCAATCAATGACAAGGATTCCTCCCCACGTCGCAAATGAGCTTCCAAAATTATGACCAATCAGCTGATTGATAGGTATATAAAGGGAAAGCATTTGGAGGACATACCATAATTAACAGTGTATTGAACAGGTTTCCTAATATGGTGACAAAATGTTTGCAAATAAATTGCCAAGATCAGAGAACAGCTCAACCAAACCAGATTTAATTGATACCAGAAAGGCAATTTTTTCACCCAAAAGAAAATCCATATCTGGAATGAGCTGCCAGAGGAAGTGGTTGAAACAGATACATTAGCAGCACTTAAAACACACTTGGACAGCTGCATGGATAAAAAAGGTTTGTAGAAATGTGAGTGAAATACAGGAAAATGAACTAGATTAGATAGGTGTCTTAAGTCAGCATGGATTAATTGAACTGAAGGGCCTGTTTCCATGCTATGAGACAAGAACACAAACTCATATAGTGATTTTGTGAAAATATCTATCTATCTCTTCACCATGAATTCAACATTCACATGGGGATAAAGGGGGAATATGGATTCTTAAAACTCCACATGCTTCATATATACCCAGATTTTAGTCAAGGGATTAAAGAGATCAAAGAATTCTTCCTTTTGCAGTACTCACCTCCATGGTCATTTCTTTCAACATCACCAACTTCGATATGTGGTGGGGAAGAGCTAGGGACTGGTACAAATTGTCGAGGCTGTTCACTGTTGTCTGCAATTAAAGGAGCTTCTAAAATACCAGAAAGGGTATCAAAATCTTAGTTTGAAGTTTTGATTCAACATAATTACTGCCTGTAATAAATAAAAGTCAAATCTAGATTACAAATGTATTTGGCAAAACAAAACCTCAATAGAGCAAGTGGCCCATTTGTTAACATTAGATCAATTGCCAAGGTTTATAAGGTTGCCAAAAAATCACCAAGCCTCAGGATTAGGAAAATCTAAGAATTTAGCATAGGAGAGCCAGCACATTGATGAAAATAGAATAGCAAGAAACACAAAAAGTTTGTCAAAGCACATGAAACACATCAGCAACAAATAATGAGACTCTTGCAGATGTAGGCAGAAAAAACTGGGAAGTAATAAGCAGAGTCTTCAAGAAATAGTAAGGAATGGGAGGCCAAGGGAATAAAGATCTAAGAATACAGCATTAATGAATACAAAAGAATTGGACAAAATAATGTGGCTGAAAAGTAATCCAGCCACAATTGTAGAGTTCTGGAATTCTGGTTGTCTATTCAAGAAAATCGATAGACTCTAGAATAGCTCTTACAAACTCAAAGGAAGTAATTGCAGCCCTGCTAGTTAAGAAAAACAGAGAGAAGCAAGCAGGGATGTATATAAATCAGTTAGCCTGACATTGGTACCACTGAAATGCTGGAATCTATTAAGGAAATAGCATCAGGGTAGTGTCAACATGGCTTTATGAAAGGGTAATCGTGCTTGACCAACCTTAAACGATTTTTGTAAATGCAACTAGAAGAGACAAGACTGAAACAGTTGATTGATCTATTTGGACTTTCAGAAGACATGGAAATAAAGTGCTGTGGCGACCCACTTCCCAGCGCACTCGAACCAGCTCACAAAGCGGCACGCGCTGGCATTGAGGCAGGTCCCAAGGAGGGCGCCAAGCCTGCTTCATCAGCAAGGGGAAAAGCCCGCGCACGGGACGGGACTGTGAATACGCGCCCTCTACAGCATTCCCGCCCAGGGAGGGTGGGATCAGGAAGGCTTTAAAGCGAGGCCGTGAAGTTTGAATAAACCCCTTTTGCAACTGCAGCTCACCAACTCCGTGTCGTTATTGCAGCGCTGTGTGTAGCACACCGCTACAATTGGTGACTGGAGATGAACAATGCCGCATCTGTTCCTGCAGTTTCGTTAAAACTGCCAAGCTTCTGGACATTGCGACCTCTCCTATGGTTCCAGCAAGCAGAAGCCCAATTCCACATTCGGCAGATAACCTCAGATGCCACACGTTACTACTACGTGGTGAGCTCCCTCAACCAGCAGACAGCCGCCCAGGTTGAGGAGTTCATACAATTGCCCCCAGCGGACGGCAAATACACAGAATTCAAAGCCTTGCTCATGAGGACTTTTGGACTCTCACGGTGCGAGCGAGCTGCCCGCTTACTGCACCTGGATGGTTTGGGGGACAGGCCACTGTCGGCTTTGATGAACGAGATGCTGTCCCTGGCCGGAGGTCACAAGCCCTGCCTCATGTTTGAGCAGGCATTCCTGGAGCAGCTGCCTGAGGACATACGCCTGCTGCTGTCCGACATGGATTTCAGCGACACCTGGAAGGTGGCGGCCCAGGCGGACATGCTGTGGAAAGCCAAGGAGGAGAGTGGGGCGTCTGTCGCACAGATCACCAGGCTACGCTCCCAGCAGAAAACCAGACCAGGCCCGGCCGCAGAACCTGCTAACCCCAGAGGCAGGCGTGAGGAGACCAACAAACAATGGTGCTTCTACCACCAGCGGTGGGGCACAGAAGCCTGCTGCTGTAGCCCGCCCTGCAAGTTCCCAGGAAATGCCAGGGCCAGCCACCGCTGATGGCTACAGCGGCTGTCCATTGGGATAGCCTCCTGTATGTCTGGGACAAGCAGTCGGGACGCCGCTTTTTGGTTGACACCGGAGCCGAGATCAGCGTCTTACCTCTGACAGAGGCGTCCAGTTCACCTCCAGCCTGTGGTCAGCTATGGCCAGCCATTTGGGAACACAGCTGCACCACACAACTGCCTACCACCCACAGTCGAACGGACTAGTGGAGCGTTTCCACCGTCACCTGAAGTCGGCTCTCATGGCCCGCCTCACAGGGCCTAACTGGGTGGACGAGCTTCCCTGGGTCCTACTCGGAATCCACACGGCGCCCAAAGAGGATCTGCACACCTCGTCGGCTGAGTTGGTGTACGGCGCATCCCTGGTCGTCCCAGGAGAGTTCATACCAACCCCAAGGGGGCAAGAGGAAGAACCTGCAGCAGTCCTGGGCAGACTACGCGAGAGGCTCAGTAACCTGGCCTCCATACCCACTTCACAGCATGGGCATTACCCGACCTGCGTACCCAAAGACCTGCAAAACTGTAAGTTCGTTTTTGTACAACAGGGCGGACATTGGGCACCGCTACAGCGGCCCTACGAGGGGCCGTTTACGGTGATCAGAAACAACGAGTCCACATTTGTGCTGGACATTGGGGGGAAAGAGGAGGTTTTCACGGTGGACCGACTCAAACCAGCCCATGTGGACATGGAGCAGCTGGTCAAGATTCCGGCACCGCGACGCAGAGGCAGACCTCCCAAGCAGAGTCCGACCCAGACTGTGGACATTGGGGGAGTGTATCACCGGTTCTTTGGGGGGGGGGTTATGTGGTGACCCACCTCCCAGCGCACTCAAACCGGCTCACAAAGCGGCGCATGCCGGCATTGAGGCCAGTCCCAAAGAGGGCACCAAGCCTGCTTCACCAGCAAGGGGAAAAGCCCGCGCGCGGAACAGGACTGTGAATACACGCCCCCTACAGCATTCCGGCCCGGGGAGGGCGGGATCAGGAAGGCTTTAAAGCGAGGCCGCGAAGTTTGAATAAACCCCTTTTGCAAATGCAGCTCACCAACTCCATGTCGTTATTGCAGCGCTGCGTGTAGCACACCGCTACAGTGCCACACAAAAGGTTATTAAACAAATGTAAAGTATATGCTCTTGCCATGGAATAAAGATGGGATAATGGACAGTGTATAGAGAGCAAAAATAAGTAAGATTATTTTCAAGTTGGAAGGGTGTAACCAGTAGAGGCCACAGAGATCAGTGCTGAGGTCCTAATTATTTACAACTTCTGTCCATGATTTGGATAAATGGTTCAATGATCCACTTATTTGCTTGAATTTAAATTTAACAGCAACTGTGTTAGGATTCAAACCAGTACCACAAATCAACTTTCCAGAATTCCACCTGCTGGTTCAGTTACTAATGCTTTATGCTGATACTATAAAAAAATTCAAAAAGTCCCAAATATTTGAAACATTCATATGATATAAAAGTAAATAATACAATTAATTAAACTACTACAAATTAATTTAAACAAAAAAGAACAATAAACCAATTAAGCAAATTTCTTTTTAATCAATGGCAGCAACTCCAATCAGATAAATCGGATTGTACTGCTGTCAAAAAAGCTGGGGAGGGGAAGCAAAGTTGACGAACTCTAACATGAAGTTCAGTAAGACTTTTGATAAGACATTGTAAGGTGGGCTTCTCCAGAAGATTTAAGTTGCAGGGGCTCCAAGGCAAACTAACAAATAGATACAAAATTGGCTTGACAATAGGACAGAGGGTGGTGTAGAAGGTGTTTTTCAGATTAGAGCTGGTGAAGGTAGTGTATTGCAGGGATCAGTGTCGTTCTGTAGCGGTGTGCTACACGCAGCGCTAAAATTACGACACGGAGTTGGTAACAGCAGTCGAAGGAAAAAACTTTATTCGAAAACTTCAGCCTCACTTTTAAGCCTCTGTCAACCGGCCCCCCATGGCGAAGAGGCTCCAAAGCTCTGTGCTCGCAAACCCCCGTAGGCTATCTAATTGTGAGTCGGTTCGGATACGCTAGGAAATGAGTCGCCACAGTTCATCATTTATATTAAAGATTCAGATAAGAATATAGGTGACATTTTTACTAACTTTGTGGACTCTAGAATTTGTGGCATAGTGAAGGTCAACTATAATTATAATGGAAATTTGATCAATTGGATGAGTGGCAGATGGAGCTTAATTCAGATAAATCTGAGGTACTGCAGTTTGATAAGACAAACCAGGATAGGACTTACAGAGTCCTGCCGAAGGGTTTCAGCCCAATACATCGACTGTACTTTTTTCTCACAGATGCTGTGTTCCTCCAGCGTTTTGTGTGAGTTGCTAGGACTTACACAATACATGGTAAAACCCTGGTAATTGTTGTAAAATAGAGAAACCTAGAAGCACGTGTACATAGTTTCTTAAAAGTGGTGATACATGTAGACAGGATGGTGAAAAAGGTATTTCACACACTTGCCTTCATGCATCAGGATATCAAGTACAGGAGTTAGGACATCGTGTCACAACTGTACAACATTGGTAAGGCCAAATTTAGAGTACTGTGCACTGTTCTGATCATCCTGCTATAGGAAGGTCTTTAAATTGTAAAGAGTGTAAAAAGGATCTGCTAGGGTGTTATTAGGATGGGGGAGGGTGTGAGGTTAGATAAGCTAGACTTTTCCCCTGGGGTGTAGGAACCTTTTGGAAATTTATCAGATCATGTGAGGCATAGACAAAGTGAATAGCCAGTCTTTCCCCAGGGTAGAGGGAAAAGATTTTAAGTGAGAGTGGAAAGATTTGAAAGGAATCTGAGGAACAACTTTTTCCTTCACAGAGAGTGCTGCATATATGGAACAAGCCACCGGAAGTAGAGGCCAGTACAATTACAGCATTTAGATACACTTGGACAAGTATATGGATAGGAAAGCCTTAGGTGGGATTTAGACCTACTGCATACAAATAGGATTAGCTCAGTTAGGCAATATGATCAGCATGAACAAGTTTTGCCAAAGGCCTGTTTTCCACACTGGAACTGTATCACTGTATGATATCCAGCTCATTTCTGACTTCTGTGTTTTAATGCACTGATTATGGGGTTACTTAACACACAGATAAGCTGAGGCATTAGGAAAATATCACTGGCTGTTCTCTACAAAACTCTTAGCCAGAGATGTAATTTTTGACATATTACTACAAAAGCTTAGATTAAGTAGTTTTTAAGTGCTGAACTCTCACCAGGACTTTGAAGTTCATTTAGTTGATCTGACGTAAGACTGTGGGAAAGAACAAAAATGATTAAACAATATATAAGTGTGATCTAACCAAAGTTTATAAAGATGCAACATTACCTGGTGGCTCTTAAATCCAGTCCCATGAATAATGAAGTCCAATACACCATATGCTTTCTTAACCACCCTATCAATCTGTGGGGCAACTCTGAGTGATCAACGGAAATGGACACCAAAATGCCTCTGTTCCTCCATACTGCTAAAGATGAAGCAGTCCAGAAATGACCCCAGACTAAAATTTGGAATGGATAGAATGCCTTACGAGGAAAAGAAAGATATGCTAGGCTTTATCTGATAGAATCCTAGCTGTTGAGAGGGGACTTGATTGAAACATACAAGATTCTGAGCTGTCCTGACACAGTGGATCTGAAGAGAGTATGGCAAAATCTAGAAGTAGGCATCAATGTTTGAAAATATAGTCACCCAATTAAGGCCCACAGAGGAACAAACGCAAATAGCTACATAATTGATTCATTATTCTTATAAACACAAAAGATTCCACAAATGCCAGAGGAACTGATGAGGTCCTGATAAATGATCTCAGCCTGAAATGTTGATTCTTCACTTCACTCCACAAACACCGTCTGATCTGCTGTTTCTTCTGCATCTTGTGTGTATTACTCCTAATTCCTACAATCATATTTCAATTCCCTTCCTAAAACAGTTTGACCTTTACAAAGAGTCCACAGGTTAGAAATCAAATTCCTCTCTAGTAGACAAATATAGTATATCTGAATATTACTAAATTAAATTCTAGCATGGGGGTTTCATGAAGCAGTAACAATACAGCCAAAAACACTGAAAAAGGTCAAATAGAACTCAGAAAAGCACTGTTAGATCTAACTGCGTAACTGTTATTTTCTTTGCAATTTAACAATTAATTATTTGCTTGTATTTTATGTAATTTCTTATATCCCTTTCTTAATATGATTCCTAAGGGTTATAGTATACACACAGCAGTTTAATATACCTCTAGTGGTTATACAAAGTATAATTCTGGAAGCTTCTTTGTTCTGCATTAAGTGAATAAATGTTTTCTCATTGGTTAATTTGGTACAGTGGTATTGAATAAGTACTTACTAATTGGTTAATTGTTATCTATAGATTTTAAAGGAATTTTTCATTTCTCTGTGTATAAAATAACTAAACACAAAGCAAAGCTATTTTAATCTTCTTAGTCTCTTGTTTGTAAGCCTTCTGCTACTAGCTTCAGCCTGTGTTCTATCAACTCTTAATAAAATGATCGTGAAGTAATAAGTTTTATGCCTCGTTCCTGACTTCTAAAAGAACCTTGGATTGAAACACCAAGATCCATCAGTACCTTTGACCCACCATCCCATGATAAACTAATCAAGATAATGACACTTAATCCCTACTGAAAATAATCCATACCCTTCTATTCTTATATTCACGTGCCGACTGAAAGCTGCTTAAACACCTCAATCATATTTGCCTCTTCCACCATCCCAGGCAGCACATTTTTCAGGCATCCACTACTTTGTGCACAAAACCTGGTCTACCCATCTCCTTTGAATTCCCCTCCCCTCACCTTAAATGCATCCATCCATCCATCCTGGGAAAAAAGATACCAGCTGTCTTATGTATATATGCTTATCATAATCTTTTTTAAACTTCTATAAGGTCTCCCCCCTCAGCCTCTCCTCCAGAGAAATAAAATCTGTTTATCTAACCTCTCCTCATAGCATACATCCTCTAATCCATGTAGCATCCTATTAAAACTCGTCTGCACCCTCTCCAGAGACTCCATACCATTCCTATAATGAGACTATCAAAAATGAATGCAATACTCTAAATGGAGCCTAATCAGTTTTATAAAGCTGCAACTTAAGTTTCTGAGCTCAATGCCGCAACAAATAAAGGAAGCGTACCATATGCCTTCACATAAAGAGGAGGGTGACTATATGGAATAAGCTGCTGAGAAAGTGGCTGAGGCAAGTACAATAGTAATAGTAGAAGCATTTAAACTGGTGAAATGCTGAGGGATAGGGTCTGAATGCATGAAATTGGGAGTAGCTGGATGAATTATATAGTCAACCTGGAGGCTGGCCAATCACAAACAAGAAAAAATCTGCAGATCTGGAAATCCAGGCAACACACACAAAATGCTGGCCAGGCAGCATCAATGGAAAAGAGTAAACAGTTAACATTTCAGGCTGAGGCCTTCACAGGACTGGAGAAAAAAAGATGAGAAGTCAGAGCAAGAAGGGGGGGGGGGGGGAGGGAAGGAAGAAGTACAAGGTAATAGGTGAAAGGTGAAACTGGGAGAGGGAGAGGGGTGAAGTAGAGGGCTGCGAAGTCGATTGGTGAAATAAATTGCCAGAAGGCCATGTAACAAAGGGAAAGGGGAGAAGCACCAGAGGGAAGTGATCGTCTTGAGAGGTGAATGAGGGAAATGGGAATGGGGACTGGTGAAGGCAGGGGGTTATCACCAGAAGTTTGAGAAATCGGATGTTATGGAGGCTGGCACCCATTCAATATTGCTCCATGACACCAGGACTCAAAATCATTTAATGAAAAGCTTTTATAGGCAATTTCTGCTGAACTTGGTGCGGATCATGTTCCTCAATGAAAGGCCACAGTCTGTGCACATTGGAAATAACATCTGTACCTTGGTAGTACCCTTGGTAGCTCAAGGGTGTGTGCTTAGCCAACTGCTCTACTCTCTACACCCATGACTGTGTGGCTAGGGCAGCTTAAATGCTATCTATAAATGTGCTGATGACACAACTATTGTTGGTAGAATTTCAGATGGTGATGAGAGGGCATAATGATATATCAGCTACTTGAGTGGTGTTACAACAACAGCCTTGCACTCAACGTCAGTAAGACCAAAGAATTGATTGTGGACTTCAGAAAGGGTAAGTTGTGGGAACACAAACCAGTTCTCATCAAGGGATCAGAAGTGAAAAGAGTGAGCAATTTCAAGTTCCTGGGTGTCAACATCTCTGAGGATCTATCCTGGGCCCAATATAT
Source organism: Hypanus sabinus (assembly GCF_030144855.1). NCBI lineage: Eukaryota > Metazoa > Chordata > Chondrichthyes > Myliobatiformes > Dasyatidae > Hypanus > Hypanus sabinus. Next base: position 23,918,117 of record NC_082714.1, on the reverse strand, counting down.
CGATGTAATTACAAATAAGGCACAACAGCGGCTATATTTCATTTGGAGTTTAAGGAGATTTAGTATGTCACCGAAGACATTTGCAAATTTCTACATGTTTACCATGGAGAACATTCTAACTGGTCGCATCACTGTCTGGTATGGATAGGGTGGGGGGCGGTAGTCACTACACAGGATCAAAATAAACTACAGGAAGTTGTAAACTCAGTCAGCTCCATTATGGCCACTAGCCTCCCTGGCATCCAAGATATCTTCAAGGAACAATGCCTCAAATAGACAGTATCCATCATTAAGGACCCTCATTATATATATTTTTTATATATATATACACACACACATACTGTTATGAAGGTACCACAGCTCTGAGGGGCCGAAGGAGCGGGAGCAGCCCCCTCCTTCCGGAGAATCGCAAGATCGCTATTAATTCAGGACTCGGAAGTGAGAGACAGTGCAACAGTTTTGACCATTTGTTCTTAGAGGCACCTGTGTCACGTGCAAGTCCCGGCTATGTGACAACTACCATGAACCTGAACACCCTCGGGCCATGTGTGGGTGGAGATTGCATCCCCCTACTTTGATGGACAGCTACAACTCTGCAAGTAAAGATAAAAGCGAACTGCAGGAGGCAGTACCTCAGCGATGCACCAGAGGAACTTGCTTGCTCAACGCTCCCGGGAGAGCTGGAAGCCACTCAACGCCACGTGTGCTCCTAACTCCTTCGTCTGGGGAGCGGGTGGCTGATACTACCGAGAAGGACTTCGAACTAACAACGGGGAAACCAACGCTCCCCTGATTTTAACGGAGTGGTCAAAAAGATACGGGCAAGTCTTCTTTTAGTTCTCACCGATCCCTCTAAGACACGTGAAACCCAGCAATTCCTCGAAAGACTTCTGAATGATTCTTTAGATTTCCAATGGACAAAAATATTATCCCCTAGACAACAGCCGAGATTAATGATGATAATGACTATACCCGGGCTTTAGATTGTGTATTGGTGATGTGCATTATCTGAATGTTTGCATTAACCTTACTTTTGTGCCCCTTTATAAATTAAAACGTTTGAAAATAGTGACATCAGACTTCAACAGACCTCTCTATCTTTGCTGGTAAGTTATCCAGTTACGGGATACGTAACAATACATACATACACACACACACACTTCTTACTGTATTGTACAGTTTTATATATTGCAATGTACTGCTGCATTACAACAAATTTCACATCATACACTAATGATATTAAACGATTTTATGAACTTAGTTCATTATCCCAAATTACACATTTAAATTTGTCATCAGGTGCAATGGTATTAAATTAATTTGTTTTGTATGAAATACCAATAAGATTTTACTTACTTTGTCTCTTGGTCCAGAGCAGCAGCAAGGAAATCCCAGATAAATATTGCATCTCCAACACTAATTACACTTAGCTGATCTGGAGTAAAAGCTGCTTGTTGAATTGATTCAGAATGTCCAATGAAAACCTAATAAAACAGGAATAAAATTTTTCTTGAAAGTACCTGTTGAGAAAGTGTAAACATTGCATACAAAATTAAAAAGCCAACAACTAAAAATAAACAGATGTACAACCATGGCGTAGACAACATGTAGTGAACAAAACTCAATGACAAGATTTAGAAATCTATCCAATATAAGACGTGATGTTGAAAAGAACAATCTAAGTGTGCAAGATTAGTTGCTGCATTGGAATAAACAACACTTGAGGGTTTCAAATAAACAAAGTCAGGGCATCTAAATCACCTCTGGAATGGTCTTTACAACTCAAAATGTAATATCAATCAAGCCCCACATCGAGGAACCTGACTTATTTTTCCCCTCAATTTTGTGTCACAACTGGAAGTTATTACATAGTTTGGTATGCAATTGGGAATGAAAAATTATGTTTTTAAAACTTCACTTCCCACCCCCCCCAACTTTTTTTAATGTGAAATATTTGTATCCTTCATTCAGAAATGTGAGATTGGTTTAATCTGTTCAAAAAAGTTAACAATGGAATTTCATACCTGGAAATTAGTTTCTAGTTTCATTTGATAGTCCCAGATTTTAATAACCTTCTCCCCAGTGGTCAGTAGATAACGAACATCCTCACTCACAGCTAAAGATGAGGGAAATGTCTTGTGAACATTAGACATCTGTTGAAACAATGCAACCTAATTATCAAGAAAGCTTAAATATGTGATTAATCAATACCAAATAGATGAAAACTAAATTTTTTTGTGCGTAGATCAAAGTCAAAAGAAGATTTGATTATGCTCATCAGTTTTAGAAATGGAAATGAAACTCAGACTTTGAATTAATAGATTTCATTCAACTATTTCTGCCAATATTTGGAGAACATATTTTCTAGAGGTCAACTGCCAAAACAAGTAGAGATGTAAATTCATGTTAATTAGCATTACTAAAATGAAAAAGTTGAATTTAAAGTAAACCAAGACGATATGATTTCACTGATTGAAGTTTGTGAATGAATTGATGTCGCTATTTTCATCTACAGCTGGGAAAGCCCATAACTTTGGACTCAGTTTCCAATTTGAATTCATACCTGAATTGGCTTCAGGAAATTCAACATCACTTATGGCTTCAATTGCTGAAGCTTGGAACAAACTCGAACAAGTCAGTATCAGCACAAAGACGTCACACAAAAGGATACAATGACAGATACAGATTTAATTTATGTAACAAACAAAAAGAGCTTTCTTAGGTAAATTAGTGTAATAAGTTAAACTGAAATGTTTTATGACTTCATCTTTAAAATTGCTAATTTAACTAAAAATAAATAGCTTCTTAATTTATATCTGAAATTATTGTGCACTAGTCAATGTTCTGGTTGATTTAGTACAACTTAAAGCATTGGATCCTGAATCTTCACCATCAGTTATGGGCAATTACCCTCTTTTCTATCATCAGCTATAAAACTGTAACTAAGTTTCTAATAATCTGAAATCTATAATGGTATTTTATAATAATGCAGCATTTCTTCCTTCCAATAGTACAATTATAACTGAGTAAATTACTAACTTTATATGATTTACTATGAAAGTGTACCTCTCGAATTAATCTTCCACTCTTTGCATTCAACCACAATATCTTATTAGAGGATGTAGCCACTAGGAGCTGTTTGACTGCAGCAGGAGGATAGCACACTTTAATAGCAGTGTCAAGGGTGGTTGTCTCCAGGTCCAGGATACTAACATCAACAAGCATTAACTATTTAAAACAAATGAATATGAATAAAGAACAACTCCTACTGGTACAATGGGAATCACACAGAAAAACTTACATTTTAGTTGTCATATCCTGTCAATTAGTTAGTTTCAGTCATTAACCAACATCATTTGTTGATCAACTGAAAAACAGGTTTCAGCTCACCAATAAAACCTGGAGCATGCATGGGAGGGTGTGGTCACAAATGTGTTATTACTAATTCATGACAGGCCTCAGAGGACAAAATAATGCAGAAAAGAAGTATGTCAACTATTTTGTTTGTAAGTGGTACAAAGCTATTTTTAAATGTTAAGAGTTCAGAAGGTCTAAGTGCTTAGGGACACTTTTGTTTCAAAGCCTCTACACTATTTTAATGCCTCATTAAAATAGTGTAGAGGAAGTGTGATTAAGTACTCATCAAGTGAATGATGGGTGCAATGGCAACAACAAAAAAAGCAAACATATCCTGGGACTCCATAATTCATTTAGCACTGAACTTAAAATGTCACTTCACACCACTGCTCGGTATGTACTGAATGCACCAGTAACTCAACAAACTTACATTGACATTATCTCCCTGCTTCATGGCTAAAATTGCTTTGAAAGGAATATCACAACTTCTATCTTCTACTCCAAGTTGCAAAACACTGCAACTTAGATTTACATTTCTGTTTCAGCACCGCTAAAGGTTAATTTCTCAGAATTGTTTAATGCTTTTATGCTATCCCATTCACCCCAAATAAATGGGTTTTTCCAGCTTAACTCCCCCATATTTACAGTAATGCTCACCTATGCTAATCCTATTTGCTTGCATTAGGTCTTTATCTGACTATGCCTTTGTGAAAATGCTTTTTAAATACTTTCATTGTATTTGGCTCAACCAGCTCTGTTGACAGCTTTTTTTTCTCTTAACTATCATCCACTGTATGAAAAATCTGCTCCAAAGATCTCCTTTAAATTTCTCCCACCTCACTTGAAACCTGTGCCCTCTAATTCTAGACTCCCCTTCCCAGTGGAAAAAAAACTGCTATCTTATCCATGCCCCTCATAATTTTATAAATTTCAATAAGGTCATACTTCAGCCACCCATGTTCCAACGACAATAAACACAACCCTCTATTTTAGGCAACATTCTGCTGAAATAATATAGTGGTTGGTTCAGTTTTATACTCATCACAACTGGGAACATCTAAGAAATAGGATTATGCCAATATCTCAAAGAGCATTGTCCAAACAAAGCCTTGTATGGAGCAGTGGTCCCTCAAGTGAATTCATGTTCTTAATATTGCTGCTATTTAGGAGTATAACAACACATAATTTTTTACAGTAAATAAATTCTCACAAGGGACATTCTCACATTTTTTATTGAGTGCCCAGGTGACTTGCATACCAAGAAGCCAATATGATACTGGGAATAACTGGTGCGAGACTTTCAACTTGTCCTCTAAGTTTACAAATGATTTAAAGTATGATGGAACACAAAAAAGATATAACATTAATTCATTTATCAGGAGGATAAAATTGCTCTGGTGAGCAGCAGCAGATTACCTCATCAAGTGAGTGAGCATCCATCACACTGACAATATATTCAGATGGGCCCACAAAAGCCAAATAACAGCTATCACTGCTTACTGTTAATGCATCTGGACCATAGCAACTCCCTCTTGCCACAACATTACCTGAAACAACAGTGTAAATACTAAGCAGTTAATTTTGCATGCTTAACGCCACATGAATTTTTTTCTTCATAACAGTAATTTGCTTTTAGGATTGGCACATAAAAGTATTACTTGAACAATAAGGATAAGGAATATTTGTCATAAAAGTCTTTCTTCTACTTTGTTTTCCATTTCATTAATATATTCAAAAAACTGAGAACCTTAATTATGATGTGATTTTCCCAACTCAAATTACTTTATGGATGTCAATAATTTGCATTTTATTCCAAAAATTTGCCAGCCACTGAGAAGCAATTTATATTTTACAAAAGAACTGCAGACAGAGAAATATTAAAAAGCTAGCCAGAGGAGTATTGAAAGAATCAAAGATAGACATAACAGAAGTATGGAAGATGTGGCCATCAAAGACAACAGCTTTCTGGCTATCCTATTCTAACTTTGCTGGGATACTAACAGTCATCCACATTGCTGTATCAGGGATACATACAGGCATATTTCTGTCCCAGAAGGACATGAGTAACAGGAATCTGGCAATTTTATTATCACTTTCAATGAGAGCAGCTCTTTATTCAGAATTTGTTAAATAGAACTTAACTCTTGAACCTTTCACTTACCCAGGATCCTAATAACGCGATGATCCTCCTTAGTAGCGTCATACAGAGCTAATGAACCCAGAGAACCAGCGCTGTACATATACTCTCCATTGGGAGAAAATGTAAGTCCAATCACTTGCCCTCTATGCTGCCTGGAGACCCGACAGAAAATGTCAGTAAAATATGGGAAACCTCAATCATTGCTCAAAACCAACACAGGGTAAATAAGATGTTATTGAAAATATGATATGAAACAAAACAAGATTCATTAATAGTAAAACGGAATTCTCACCGCTGTTCAGCCAAGAGACTAGAATTTCCCACATTAAAAATTCGTACCACTCCGCTGCTGAATCCACATGCAAAAACTTGTTGTGAAGGATGAAATGTCACTGCACATGGATTTTCTTCAGTACTCACGAAGTCATATAACTGTTAGTTTACAAAAGACAAGTTCATTAATGACTTGAAAATCAACAGGCCACTTCTGAATTTAAACTAATCACCCCCCTCTAGTATAGTCTTTAAGAATCAATTTTTAAACTAAAAAAAGCAATGAAGTGGTGCCAAGCAATCTCACAACTGATGGATCAGATGAAAGCTCTTCAGTCTTATCACATCTAGGCAAATCACCTGTAAAGTGATGAAACTATTTGCTATGAGAGCTCTCTACCAATAACTTATTTACTGATGCCCAAGTTGGCTTTTCCTTGATACACTCAAATCCAGGCCTCATAGCCTAAATAGCAAAATTCCAGGGTTGCTGTGAGACTGACTGCCCTTCACAGCCAGCACTTGAGCAAAAGAGGCATCAAGATGCCCTGCTAAAATTGAAGTCAATGAGCTTCCAATGGAGAACATTTAAGTGGTTGGGAGATGTATCTGAACCAAAGGAAGATGATTGAGCCTTCTGGTAAATCAATCATTTCAACCTTATGTAATCACTCCAGGATTTCCTCAGTCCAATCATCTTCCATTATTTCATCAGTGTCCTTCCTTTCATAAGGCCAGAAGAAAGAACACTTGCTGATGACTGCACAGTGTTCAGTCTATTTGCAATTACTCAACAAATGAAGAAGTCTATTCCAGCACACAGCACATGCTTGTAGGCTAGTAAATGGCAAGTAACATTCATGTCACTCGAGTGCCAGGCAGTGACCATCTCCAACAAGAGATGATCTAACCATCAACATATGACAATCAATGGCATTGGAATCACCATTCACAGAGCATCTCATACAGAAAAATGTTTCTCAGAGAGGTAGTCATGAAGCAATGTACCAAGCAGTTACAGTATTTCTCTAACCAAGCACACATTAGACAGATAATGCAACAATGATCAAGACTTCCATTGGTTTAAAAACATAAGATATTAAATTAAAATGATCATTTTAGAAAAAGGTGTTTTTGTTAAGAACAAAGCTTCCAAATACACATATGGACAGATTCAAAGCTTTATAATTTCTGGTCCTGAACACATACCTGTTGCATAGAATCCAAGTCCCACAGTCGGATAGTGCAGTCTTCGGATACAGTAACAAGATGTCTCCTTATTCCATCCACTGAGAAAGCCAGAATTTTATTCATATGTGATCTCATTAGTGTAGTGTAGCCTCTGCTGGATATATCCAGATATCCAAGATTACCTGTAGTAGTTGCTGCCAGCACTTTCAACCCTTTGGGGTCAATGGTTACAAAGCTGACACTACCTTCATGTTCTAAATATAGATACAAGGATTAGTAATTCTGAATGGTTAGCCACATATTTACTAACTTGTATTATGCTGCAATTCCTACAAAATATTTTTTAAAACACATACTTCATAACAGAACTTCAGAATTTTATCAATGAGCTACGAATTTGTAGAGGTACTTTGAACCTCCATTAATAGCAAGTTTACTTTGGACCAAGAACCTACTTAATTTGTTCAATCAGATATTATTTTGTCATTAGACAATGCAAACTATCAATTCTACAAAATGAACAATATGTCTTAGGAACTCCTTTTAAGTGACCTATTAAGCAATAGGATTCTATGTAACAGGTGCAAGGACAATATCACCTTTAGCAGATCACTGCAAAGTCATTCACTGAACCACCATTAATTATTTTTCCAAAAAGCATTGAGCCCCATTGATGGTTGTTAATCCTTCAGGACAACAAATGCAAATAGTCCTCAAGGTACATAGTACCATGAAACAAGTCATTTCCCATTTCAGAAATTCTTCTTCATCTACATGGACATATGCATCACCAAGGTGAAAAAACTTATTTGGTGTAACAGTAATTGCATGTATTATTTTAAGTTGGGTAAACTTAAAAACTGGCTTACAGAAGGCCTAGCAAAGGGAGGGAATTAAGTTTGTTTTCTAATCTGACTTTGGAATGATGTATACAAAGAGAAGGTAGCAAAGTCTCTAATTTACAAATCTGAAGTTTTAACAATTTGAACAAAACCAAATAAAATAAATATTTTGTTGAAATAGAAATTGCTATTAGTCACCTGCTTCAAGAAAGACAGTGGAGAAATCTAACGGCCAAATACGTAAATAACCATCTTCAGATCCTGTGGCACAGAAAGCAGCAGAAACACTGATACTATTGATGGCAATCCCAGCACCTAAAATTTAAAAGAAAATGATTTGATGCTAGGTGTTTAGATTACAGAAGAAACATTGATGTAAACTCAGATATTCACATTATTGCATAAGTTAAGCTGCTGCATAACTTCATTGCACTGCTGAACAATTCCCTGCCCATTGCTATCACATATATTCAGGCAGCAATGGAATAAATGTTATTTGTTTGATGACTGCAATATACCCAAAATGCTAACGGAACTCAGCAGATCAGGCAGCATCTAAGGAGTGAAATAAGCGGTTGACGTTTCAGACCGAGATTTTCGTCAAGAGTTCCATTTAATTTCCTGGTGGTTTACATTCAAAAAACCTTGCTTTAAGATTATAAATTGCATTAAAGATAAATGGACAAGATCTTTACTATATTAGTCTGACAATGCCCAATTCCAGTTAAAGCACAAATGCAGCACAGTGCCACCTTCTGTATTTCATTATGAAATACAATACTTTTTTTTACTGCATCAGGAAATTAAAGGTAAATTTATGCTAGAAATACACATTAATTCAAGAAGGGAATTAGGGATAATCCTGGAACTATAGACTGGTGAGTCTCATGTCAATGGTGGGTAAATTTAGGGAAAGGGCTCTTAGGGATAGGATTTGTGAGCAATTGGAAAATCATGGACTAAGTAGGAACAGTCAGCATGGCTTTGTGCTGGGCAGGACATGTCTTACTAACTTGATTGAGTTTTTCGAGGAAGCAACAAAGGCGAACAATAAAAGGAAAACCTGTGGATGCAGTCTACATGTATTTTAGTAAGGCATTTGACAAGGTCCATAAGATGGGTGAATTGGCAATTTGTATTACAAATTGGTTTGCCATAGAAAACACAGAAACTTTTTCTGGTCGGTCTGTGACTAGTAGTGTTCTACAGGGACCATACAGAGACCTTTGCTGTTTGTGATGTATATAAATTCCCTGGATTAATATGTAGATGGGTTGGTTAGAAGATTGCAGATGATACAAGCAGTAGTGGTGTTGCAGAACAATGATTGGCAAAGGATACAGCGATACATACAATAGATTGATTACAGATATAGATGAAAATATAGAAGATGGAGGTTAACCCAGTCAAATGTGATGTGTTGAACTTTGGGAAATCAAATGTGAAGAGACAGTACAATGTTAATTGCAAGACTCTTAACAGTGTTGATATGTAGAAGGATCTTGGGGTCCAAGTCCAAAGCTCCCTGGAAGTGGCTATACAAGTTGATAGGATGGTAAATTACATCCTTTTGCAGCCTTGCATTTATTAGTTGAGGAATTGAGTTCAAGAGGTGGGAAGGTATGTTGCAGCTTTATAAAATCTAGTTAAGCTGCATTCAGTTCTCTTTGCACCTTTATAGAAAGAATGTTGAGGCTTTGGAGAGGGCAGAGAAGAGGTTTACCAAAACGCTGCCTGGATTAGAGAACACGTGCTATAAGGAGAAATTGGACAAACATGGATTGTTTTCTCCGAAGCAGCAGAGGCTGACGAGAGACCTGATACAGGTTACTAAGATTATGAGAGCATAGATAGCGTAGACAGACATTCAAGAGGCTCTTGGATAGGCACATGAATGTGCAGAAAATGGAAGGACATGGATATTGTGTAAGCAAGAGGGCTTAATTTAGTTAGGCACTTGATTACTAATGTAATTAGTTTGGCATGACACTGTGGGCCAAAAGACATGTTCCTATTACATCATGTCATGAACCATGAAACTCCACGAAACCATGAAAGTATAATACACTTTCAATCAATTCACTATTCTCTAACAAAATTTCATTTAATTGCACTTACAGTAGGCAAGTTATTGACCTTGTATAGAAATGTAGCTTTATACCTGTATTCAATGTCACTGTTTCCGGCTGGTGCGAGTGGTTTTGCTGTGAGGGAAACAAACGACGTGCTTTCTTAATAACAACATTTTTATAATCGATTTCAAGGATGTGTCCACTTTTACTGCAGGCAAAACTGAAATTGTACAGAAAAAATGAAAATAAATAGAATATATTCAAATTGGTCATCTCGTCAAATCGCAATTTGATTAAAAGAAAACCTTCAGCATTAAAGCAAACACTGTATTTTTGGAGTAGAATTACTGATGGAAATACAGCAGCCAATTTTGCATATAACAAAAATGCAATCATGATCAATAATACTGATAATATACTTCCGTGATGACAGTTATTGCCTAATGTAGAGATTAGTACACTGACTCTATTTCAGAATGGACCTTTAAACAAGAGAGGAGACAAGGTTACAATATAACATCTTATCCTCAGCAGTATACTGGAGCCTCTGCTTAGATTTTGTGCTCAAGTATACATTATAGTATTCAACCTCAGAGCATAATGTTTTCATGGCTGAATCTGAAGCTAAGAGCACTGGAAAACCCACCAGGACCACCAAGCACAACAATATCTAAGTAACACAGAGAATTGAGATAACTATCAGAGTATCCTAAGAGAAAAGAATGCAAATAATTGTCTCATTAAATCTCCTTGGCAATTCTGTTACAGAACTTTGTAATTCTTACTACAAGAGGAGGAAACTGGAGGTCCATGAGCCAGTCCTCCACAAAAGATCAGAGGTGTAGAGGGTTAGCAACTTTAAATTACTCAGCGTTATAACTTCCAGAGGATTTGCCTCAGGTCCAGCATGTAAGTACCATTACAAAGAAAGCACGACAGTGCCTCTACTTTCTTAGAAGTTTGTAAAGATTCTGCATGTCATCTAAACCTTCGACAAACTTCCAGAGATGTGCGGTGGAGAGTATACTGACTGGCTGCATCACGGCCTGTTATGAAAACACAATGCCCTTGAATGAAAAAGCCTTCAAAAAGGAGTGGATACAGCCCAGTCCATCATAGGTAAAGCCCTTGCCACCACTGAGCATACTTACATGGAGCATGTCACAGGAAAGCAGCATCCATCATCAAGGATCTCCACCATCCAGATCATGCTCTCCTTTTGCTGTTACCATCAGAAAGGAGGTACAGGAGCCTCAGGTGTCACACCACCAGGTTTGGGAACAGTTATTTTCCTCAACCATCAGGCTCTTGAACCAGAGGGGGTAGAACTTCACTTGCCCCATCACTGAAATGTTCACACAACCAATGAACTCACTTTGAAGGGCTCATCATCTCACATTTCTTGATATATTGCTTATTTATCTATTATTATTATTTTGGGTTAGTTTTGTTCTCCCTTTGTATTTGCAACATTAGTTGCCTTTTGAACATTGCTTGTCCATCTTTATTACTTGCAATTTTTCATGGATTCTACCGTGCTTCTTTTTTCTACTGTGAATGCCTACAAGAAAATGAATATCAAAGTAGTATATGGTGGCATATATGTAGCTTGATAATAAATTGACTTTGAACTGTTCTTACAAATGAATTATCTGACTTTGGTATTGTCTGTGTGGAGTCTGCATGCTCTTCCTGTGACTGCATGAGCTTTCTCTAGATACCTCAAGTATGTAGCTGAATAGTATAATCTGGAGGGTGAGGGTGGGTTAGTTGATGGGAATGATGGGAAGAATGAAAAACGGTTATTGTAAATGGATGTTCGATGAGCAGCAAAGAATGTTTCCATGCTGTATGACTAAAATGTGAGAATCTATCTCCATTTACTGTGAGAATTCATGCAACTGTTTGATTAATTACATTTTTAATTGCCTGAGTATACTTAAATGTGTTTCTTTAAAGTGGAGACATTAGGAAACATGGTGCTTTAAATATGTTATGACTTTAATAACTCTAACTGTAGGTGCATGGCTTAACCAAATATTATTTTTCCTCCAGTATTAAAGTGATCCAAGTACATTGACTAATGGCATTGTCACAGAAGGACCTGTCATAAGAGTCAGATGGCAAGCCCTTGCAGGCAATAAAAACAATTACCCATTATTTCCAATCCAAAACATATGCCATACTGAAAAATTACAATTTCTAGGCAACCTTTACTTACGTTCCATTTCAATGATTAATCTTTCCCAATGGTTTCAGAAACAACAACTCATAAATTTGTTTTAAGTATTGAGAAGTAGCAAAAAGTAAGCATTGCCATCCATTGCTTGAAATCAACAAGAAAGCTCTTCATAGCAGTTACAGCTCAACTTGCAGCATTATAACTATCTTACAGTCATTCTGTGCTTGCACCCTAACCTTGCATAAATAAATAATTTTATACATTACATAACTGACTACACTTTTAAAATACTTCACCAGCTTTCCATTACTTTAGGACTTCCTGAAGTTGTGAAAGGCTCTGTAATAAATAAAGGTCTAAAATTATACATACTATCTAATATGCAATATAAATTTGGAGGCCTGCATGAATCACGTGCAAGTCCTGCATTGGTTAGATCATGGTGTACTGATGTGCACACACTTCTATATTTGTTTTGCTCTTACAGCGTCCTATCCACAGGGTCCTTGTCAGCCAGGTGTCCCTCTTCAAATGCTACATCTGTGAATGCCAAACAATGATATTCACCCAGGTTAACTGGGCAAGACCGCAGTGCCCCATTTCGAACTCGCCACAGGCGGATGTTATCTCTTCCACATGACACCATCCTGTTAAACGATAAGTTAGGCAATTACTACACAGGCAGACAATAATCAATTATCAACAACCTGCACACTACAAAATGTGGATTAAAAGAACAAGAGGTATCAAGAACAAATAGTTAAAAGCAACATTACAGGTGAGCAAGACAATTAAAATATAGCATAGAATCCTTAACTAATTGTGCTAAACTTCTATTTGCAGGTCCCACATATAACTACGTTAGTCTCAATACTGTTGCATAAAAGGAATAAAGTGTATGCAAAGAAAGAACTGAAAGATAACCATTGTGAAAGACTGAATATATTGATGATTGCATCTTTTGAAAAAGAAACCAGTTGGAAACCTGACAACTTTTCTTCAATTATGAATGGCTTGGATAATATGGATGTATAGCAGACGATTCCAATTAGAGAAATTTAAAATTTGGAAGCTGAAAATGGTAATAAGCTGGGAAACAGAGATCTTTCTTTACTCAGAGAGCTTGCACTCTGCAAATCAATGCCACAGGAAGCACTTTTAAGGGGGGAATCAGATGAGTGCACAAAAAGAGAGCAAAGATAAAGCACAAAATTGAGACGAGAAATGGGAGAAAACATTAGGATTTTTTTTGGGCTGTGTTACATGTGTGCGCACTGCACATCTGTGTTTTTGTTATATGCTCTCCCTCTGTCCAGCTTTTCTTGTTTCAGGTGTGCCAAGCTGCTGTAAATCTCCACAAAGTGCTGAAGGACCTGCCCCCTTGTCAGGACTGCTTCAAACAGAATTTGGAGTGCACAATTTTTAAAAATTGTGTCCGGGAAGAAAGGGAGAGAGAGTTGCTGGGGAGAATCGGTCGCTGAAGTATTGCGCTATTTTCCATATGAACAAACTTGTAATCGTTGTGTTCTGATCTGTGTTTTCATATTGTGGATTTTGGCTTCTAGATTATTCCCTTGGATTTGGTGGCTCTGGATCACTTCTGTGAATATGTGCAAATGCTATAAATATACTACAAATAGGACCTACTGTTTATGCTTTGCCCTTCTCCCATCACAAATAACATACCTCACTGAGGGTGAACTTGTTTTTATGTTGATTCCCCTACACCTCTAGACAAGCGCCAACGAGAGAAGGTAACATGAACTGGGTACTTGTCTGGGATACTTCCTGTTGGAGTTAGCTTCTCTTATAAAGAATGAGTTGAAGTTTTTCTCCCCTTTTATGAGTGATCACCATGATATTGCGTGCTCTCCAATAAGTTAGTGTGCTCCAGCTGGCGTGTGTTCACTCCTTCCAGTGGAACAGTAGTTTATTATTTTGCTTTGTTATTTTCTAGTTTTTGTTTTGGAGGGTAATCCTGGGTGGGGAGTTTATCCTCGGTGGGGGTATGCTATTGACATTTTGTCTCAGAATTGAGCATTTAAAGCTGCCCTGAGCCTGGCAAGCCTTTGAAGAGCAGCTAGGATTTAGTTTGTGTTTGTTGGTTAGATAGACAGGAACCAGTGTGCTCGCAAACTGCGCTGTCTGGCTTGGTTGGTGTCACTCACTATATTTAAACTCACTGCTGTTCAGGTGAAAGTCTCTCAGTGTGAATATGGACCAGTTTACTGTGCAGGTGTTTCTGAGTGATCCTGCAGTAGAGCAATTAGACAAGTGCTGTAAGGCTAAAACAGCATTTTCTTGAGCTGCATATATTACTTATAAACAAAAAGTGCAAATATTCTCCGAAGTACGTCATGTTTGCTCTCTCGTATACGCAACCCAAATTCTACTCTAAAATGGAATTAAATTATAAAGCACGAAAAACAATTTCCATTATCATCCTCAGTAGAAATTCAAGGAAACATGTCAATATTATATTATGGGAAAGAAAGAAAAACATATTACAGGAAAAGAAAATGAATAAATCATTCCACAAAATAAAAACATTGATATATTTACCTGGTGTCATCAAAATCAGCTATCTTCATCACCTGAATATCAACTTCAGTATGAGCTTTTGCCATCACTAGCACTTCACCACCTTGATTTACCTTTGACGTGTTCCAAACCACGACCATCTATGAAAAAAATACCTTTCTTATAAATATTGAGGACAATTTCAAATGCTTGTTTCTATTTTGACTCTCTTGAAAACAAAGTGAAATTGCCTCCATTGGCAGTTTATACTTTCAATCTAGTTTATACTTTTTTTTTGCCTGTTGCTTAAATCTAGTACTGTTTTGATGGCTTTTCCTTTAAGATTGGATCATTTTGACATGTTGATTTAAGTTCATGATCTGACATTATCAATATTTTTAATACAGCCTTTCTTAACCCAAGTTTATTCTGGTTAAATTTCAAGTTGCTCAAGTATTCTCATAGCATGATTCTTAATCCAGGTCTTAAAATCTGGACTAGGCTTGTGAAATAAGGAAATCTCTTTCCAAAAAAAAGTAAAATTATTGAAGAATTATGTACAACCTTATTTGAATGTATTAGTTCTTCAAACTGTTTAAATATCTCTATTTAAGCAATGAATGCTAACAGCAAATCAGTGATAAAAGTGACTAGACCCAAGAGCACTGACTACTCTTTCAGTTTTACTTCCGCAGCAGTCGCAACTTAATGCTATCATTTGTTTAACAAATAAGCATTCCAGTGAAATTTAAAAGCAGGATTACAATTTTTAACAGCTGTAACTAAAGATTGCTTTCAATATTTAAAAAGTTTAATTGCCAAATAAATTTTACAGAATATTGTAGCAAGACTGCTTATAAGCATTGCATTAATTGTATGTAGTAATATGGTCATTACTGGCATTTCTTAAAGTTTCAGGTGTTGGATTTACAGTCCTTCATTTGCCCCAAATGATTTTCTCATTATATCTGGTTTTGTAAATCTTATTGCTTAGTATTTATTTATTTATTTAGAGCTAAATACTCTTGAGTACTGCATAAAGTTGCACCATTCATAATGCAATTAATGATATAGATTTATTTGTATATTGACATGGTGGAGGGTGTCAACTACAAACTTTAGAAGTACTTACTGTTTTACCATGACCATCTTTTCCTACGCCACATAGCACTCCCCCACTGAATGAAAAACTAAAAAAAAGAGAAATATTTTACTTTTCTGTCATCTGAGAAAACCATTAAAATGCAAAATATTTCCTTTAATTGTTCTAATACTTCAAGAATTATAATTTAAATTTGGCTCAAGCAACAAACATTCAAAACTCACATTAAGAATGCAAAATTGTTTGGGTAGCCATGTCAGAATGTCAATAAATGTACCCTTTGTGTATAAAGGCATTTCACTGTTGCATTCTTTTAAAAATGACATCACCTTGCTTTTAGGGTCACAAACATAACAAAACTACAAATGCACTAGAAAAACAGTTTTGCATGGCTTATAACGAATTTTATACAATGTGAAACATTCAGAGTATGAAGGGAAATTATTGTCTTTCTTTTTGGTCACAAAATATTTGTGGAATGAAGGGACATTAAATTTACAGGGGACTCAAACAGCTCAGTAAATATTTATTAAGTAAATATGTTTGAAGTAATTCCATTATAAAGATGCAGTAGTAAATGTACCACTATAGTAATTGGTATTTATTGCATTCCTATGCTGTTACCAAGCACAGTAATATGATTATTTATTCCTTTTAAAACCCTCATTTAATTTGAAAATACTATTAATATGATGGTTGGAGAAATATAGAAAAAGTTAATCTAAAATGATTTCCAACATAACATTGTATCAACATGACATTGGTACATGTCATTTCTGTATATAATCCTTCCCCATTAGGATCTACTAAGTACATAAAATCTGAGGAATAATGAAAGTCCCATTAACTATTCAGATCATTTTAGTTATAACCAACCAAGGGAGGAATGTAAAAAAAAGCAATACTGTGGCTCATGCTCTTACCTGAGGGATGATACTGAATGCACGTGGGTTTTAAACATTGCCAGGCAGTTGCCTTGGTTGAAATTCCAAACTCTGATCAGACTTACATTTCCAGTTTGTGCAGATGCGAGCAGTGTTGTGTTGCCATTAAAAGACAAAGCAGATACCTAGCAGAAGGCATACAAAAAAGAGAGTATTTTAACAGCAAACTTAAAATGCATGATCTCAGAGAGTACCAATTCATTATTGCACTCTTAGTCCTCACAGGAACATAGTTCCCTATACTTTAAAGAATGATATCTACGCAAGCATATATGACTGTACCAAGAATCTGACATGAACCTCTGGTCTCCATGGTGCTTTATCAGAGATCTGATGCAAAACCTGTATAGCTCAGTGTGGAAGGCTAGCTATGAAAGTTACTATCTTGGATTCACTCAGGCTGGCATGGACAGTATGAGTCATTGTGAGAGACTGGCAGGGACTTGTGCAATAAGCCAACTTCTAAGCATTCAGATTTCCAGTGAAGTAGTAGGGTGGGTAGAGTTTTGTACCAACTGTCTGATACCAAAGCTGTTGTCACATAGGTTTCTGCACAACAGTGATAAGGGCAGGAATTTCCACAGGTTCTGGCAAAAAGTGGAAAGAGCACTGGCCTGCACAGGTTGCTGTTACAGCAGTGATGTCAATCCTGCATCTCAGTAAACATATAATGCTATAATGACCCCTTGTAGCACAAATTCTATTAACATTCTCGTTCTTGGGATCACATACTTATACTAAGCAATACCAGTGTAGATACATCGGTTTGATTTGGTATAAGGTTCAATAGTCTATGGATCCTCATCCATGGTGTATCAAAGAGCAAGTTATAAAATACAAAGCAGCTCATCAGAGGCAGGATCAATCACCTAGCTGATCTCATAATCCAGTGACTGGCTGATCCAGACTACAAATGTTGGGATACAGTGAGTAGCATGTTTTGAGAAGCAGTGACTTATTTTGAAATGCATATATGTTTCTTAAAATAACAGAGTATGTATCAAGAACAATAAAAGTATCTCTACTACCTTATCTGTGTGTCCAATGAAAAATCTTTGCTGTCCAGTATCAAGTTCCATCACCACGACAATGGCATGACAAGGATAGGCCACTGCTGATCCAGACTTAGTCCATGCAGCCTGAAAATTTAAAAACTTTATAAGATCTATTCTACAAATATTAGCAGAAGATTTGATTTGCATTTCCTGCACAACATGCACAGCCATAGTCAACTAAGCTACAGTTAATTATAGTCACTAAAAGAAAAAATGCAATATAAAAACATAAAATTAAAAGCAATATAAGAAATAACAAATACAGCATTTTAGTCTATCAGTAATCACAACAAGATCTAGTCATAGTCATAGAATTGTACAGAACAGAAACAGACCATCATCTTTTTTAGCTGACCACTGATCCCACATTAGGTCCATATCCTTCTACGTCCTGCCTAAATCTGTGAAAGAAAGCGACTGTGACCCCACCACTTCTGCTGGCACCAAATTCTGAATATCAACCACATTTTCTAAAAACACTTTCTCTTCTCACACCCTTAAAAAAAAACTTTTTTCCCCTCACTTTAAATCAACGTCCTCATTTTTGCAGTGGAACAAAGGGGAAATCCAGACTGTTTCACCATTTCTTAGAAGCAAATGAACAAACAACAGAGCTCTTAAGATAGATTGCCACTCTGCTTTTGCATAAGCATTGTTCGTATCGCACAAAATCAAAAGGGTAAAGGGAAAATAATGAAAAGATATCTAAAGATTAATCATCACCAATTCAGTAACTGATTCTGGAATAGCTGGGGTGGTTCCATAATTTTTTTACAAACCATTAAGGAAATAGTTTCATCATTTAACTACACAGAGTGATAGCCAAATTGTTGAAACATTATGCAATATGTAAAAGAACAACAGAAATCAGGACTAACAATAATACAATAAATGTTACAGTTACTAGCTTTCAAATAAAGCTGAGTGCTAAGTGCCATAAATTTTAACATTTAAATTGGAATCAGTGTAGATCATTTTACTTCTCACAGGAATAAGTTAATTCTCTACCCAAATTATGTTTGGTTAGAGAATTACTACAAAGTAAGTTTAATTGCTTAATTTTGTCTTAAAATTAATTCAAAATATTTGTGGTTGTATATATCCAATATCATAGCAAACACATTTTTTGTAACAATAGAATGAATCTGTATTTACAATGGCAGGTCAAAGAACCATCTTACCTTAGACATGCATTTCAAAATATGGAAAATAATTACAAAATCAATATATAATTACTGTAATTTTAAAAACAGGGTTCCTTTATAAGATTATTTTGCCTATCTGACAGTGACTCAAATGGTGATGTCTGTATTTCATAACTTACACTGAATGCACTGAAGATTTTATTCTCCAAATCTGCACCTTATAATGAACCACCTGTACTGTTTGCATTGACAGAATATACACACCTCAAAATGGACAGTTCCTATTTACTAATATCTGGCACAGCTGTTGTTGGAAAAGCATTATAAATCTTCTGTCATGAGATTATTGAATCAAGGTGAAATTTCAAAATGGTCTCTATGAAGGTGTGCATGTGTACATTTCTTGATTTTTCTCTTAAATAGCAAAGCTTTGGATTTCACCATCAGCAAAATTGCTTCTGAGCTGTTGTTTTCCCAATTTAAGATATCCTATCTCTAATTTATCTTTCAGTCTTGAGCTGGGAGGTCGCTGACATCTGAAGTGAAAGGGCATGTAACAAGATGACAAGCTACTGTAAATACCATTTTGGATTCAGAACACACTTACGCATTTCACTGTGCACCCTCCAAATCCAATTATCTTCTTTAGCTTCAGTATAGGGTCTGGTTGCAAACCCTGAAAAAAGTGGTTGAGAATTACAACCTTAGCAATAAAATCCAAACTTTCCAACAGTTATGCATGTAGAAGCAATGTAAACAGAAAATTTTTCTAGCTTTTATTTTGGTTACTTCATATCAAACACAAAAATGATAACTTATAAAAAGATGATTTTTAAATGAAAGTCACAGGTGGAGTCTTGTAGAAATGTTAAGCATTAACTCATATACAATCTTGCTAGTGATAAAAGACATTGCATAAAGGAAAAGCAAGGATAGACTGAAATAGGTAAAGTGTGATTAGAGTGCCATATTTTGAAGTGCTGAAGAATTGTGCCATTAGTCAAAAGCAAGATATAAATTTAGTGAACCAATATTGCCCAAAGACAAATAAATGTGTTAAGAACTCTCCCAGATTATTCGCCTTAAACAATTAATTCTAAGGAGATTTTGAACACAATACTTCCTATTTTTATCATGCTCTGTAAAAACCCTTTAAAGTACAGGAAACTACTACAAGTCAAACATCTGGATGAAGAAAATTTTCAAGTCAAACAACTTACCTTATGGATTTTGAATTTTTCACCAGCAAGTCTGGTAGGCGTTGAGACTTTAGTGTGTACCTGAAAAAGACAAAATGGTCTGCACACTATATAACACAGAATTAGTTTGGAGATCTTGGTATTTTTGTACTGCAGTTCATGGTGCAATGCACTAGCACACAATCTGTATTTTTTTAAAATATCAATAGTACAGCCCAGAAACAAGATGTGCTTGACAAGAAGCCTATTCATTTTTAACTTTGCAGAACTGCACTTAAAGTAACTTACCCTGTTTATAGAGAAGACTAATTGCACCATTGTACCATGCATTTCGATTGCTGGTCCTTTGTAGAAAATTATACTTTTACAGAGCTATATAAGAAAACTCGTAACATTTCAACATTGTCCTCAACATTATCAAAATGCCTGATTCTTGATCACAGTACTGCTGCTACAGAACAGAATCCAAGGAATCCCATGAATAGCAGTGGGAGGGAGAAAGAATGGAGAGAAATAAATGAATACAAATAATAGGATCTGTGCAGCTCCTAGCAATTAGCAAAGTATTAAAGGACTAGGAGGAGACACCGATTGTCCTTTCCTCCAAAACACAAAATACTGCAGATGCTGGAAATTATAAAAAGCAAACAGTTCTAGCAAGTTGTTTTTCTTTCTTTCTTGATAGATTATTGACTGTGGACACTGATAATAGAGAAGTAGACCAAGTTTCTTTGCAGATTTGTTTCTCATATTTCCTTGCAACATAGACGGGCACTATCCTGCTCACAGAGTCTCTGCCACACACCTGCTGACTAAAGATTAAAAAAATACAAGTGCCTATATAAAGTTTTCACCCAACCCCCCCCCCCCCCCGGAAGTTCTAATATTTTATTGTTTTACAATATTGAGTCATAGATGATTTAATTTGGTTTTTTTTGACACAGATCAACAGAAAAACTCTTTTGGGTCAAAGTGAGAACAGATCTCTACAAGGTGATTTAAAATTATTATAAAGATAAAACAGAAAATAATTGCATAAGTATTCACCCCCTTTAATATGACACACCAAATCATCATTAGAGCAGCCAATTGTTTTAGAAGTCACATAATTAGTTAAATGGAGATCTAATTTTGGAGATCTGTGTGCAGCCAAGGTATTTCAATCGATTGTAGTAAAAATACACCTGTATCTATGACATCCAACTGCTGATGAGTCAGTATCCTAGCAAAAATTACACCATGAAGACAAAAGAACACTCCAAGCAATTCCATGAAAAGGTTATTGAAAAGCGCAAGTCAGGAGATGGTTTCGAAGTCACTGAATATCCCTTGTAGTGCAGTTGTCAACCATCAAGAAATGGAAAGAATATAAATCTGCCTAGAGCAGGCTGTCCTTAAATATCTGAGTAACCATACAAGAATAGGACTAGTGAGGGAGGCCACCAAGAGACCAACAACAACTCTGAAAGAGTTACAAGCTTCAGTAGCTGAAATGGGAGAGGTTGCTTACAACAACTGTTGCCCGGGTACTTCACCTGTTGCAGCTTTATGGGAGAGTGGCAAGGAGAAAGCCACTTTTGAAAAAAACTCACATGAAATCTCAGCTAGAGTTTGCCAAAAGACATGTAGGAGACTCTGAAACCAGCTGGAAGAATGCTCTATGATCTGATGAAACTAAAATTGAGCTTTTTGGCCATCAGACTCAATGCTATGCTTGATGTAAGCTAAACACTGCACATCATCAAAAACACACCATCCCTACGATGAAGCATGGCGGTGGGTATATCATGCTGTGGGGATGCTTCACTGGAGCAGCCCCTGGAAGATTTATTTTATGTAAAATAAAAGCAGCAATATACAGAGAAATCCTGGAGGAAAACCTGATGTGATCTGCAAGAGAATTCTGACTTGGGAGAAGATTTGTTTTCCCCAAACCATAAAGCCAAAGCTACACAGGAAAGGCTTAAAGACAACAAAGTTAATGTCCTGAACTGGCCAAGTCAGAGTCCAGACCTCAATCCAATTCAGAATTTGGGGCTGGACTTGAAAAGGGCTGTTCACTCACAATTCCCATGCAATCTGATAGAACTTGGGCAGTTTTGTGAAGAAGAATGGAGAAAAATTGCAGTGTCCAGATGTGCAAAGCTGATAAGAGACCTATCCACACAAACTCAAGGCTGTAGTTGCTGCCACAGTTGTATCTACTGAATGCAGACTTGAAGGGTGCGAGTAATTATGCAATTAATTATTTTGTGTTTAGTAGTTGTAATAATTTTTACAAATTTAGACCAATTTGTAGAAATTTGTTTTCACTTTGACACAAAAGTCTTTTTCATCAGTGTCATAAAAGCCAAATTAAATCCACTGTGATTCAACATTGTAAAACCATAAAACATGTAAACTTCCAAGGGGAGTGAATACATTTATAGGGAGCACAAATTAAAAGTTGCAAATTTTAAATTGGGAAACTACACTTTAGGTTCTGTTTGCTTCTGATGAAGTCAAAATATTTGTTAACAATTGGGAACTATGAGCAGCTTTAAGTTCCTAGGTGTCATCATCACTGAGGATCTGTTCTGGGCCCAACATATTGATGTAATCACAAATAAAGCACACCACTGTTTTTGCTTCATTGGAATTTTGAGATTTCATCTACCACCAATGACTCTTGCCAGACGTTTAATGGAGAGCACACGTGGTTGGATCACAGCCTCATATGGAGGTTCCAATGCACAGGATTGCAAGTGGCAATCCCCTCAAATCCTGAGGGTTATACGCTCAGCCAGCTTCATCATGGATACAACCATCTGCACCATCGAGGACACTTCAAAAACCAAAATGGAGCCTCAAGAAGACAGCATCCATCATTAAGGGCCTTCACCATCTGTAACATGCCCTTTGTCATTACTATTGTCAGGGAGGAAGTAAAGGGGCCTGAAGATCCACACTCAATACTTCAGGAACAGCTTCTTTCCCTCTGCCATCAAATTTCTAAACTCATGAATGTACTTGATTATTCCTTTTGTTTTGTACTATTCATTTGGTATGTTATAGTATTTTTGTATCTTTGCACTGTACTGCAAAGCAACAAATTTCGATGATACATTTTAATTTAAAAAAAAAATTAAATTATATTCATCAGCATCATGTACTGTGTCGTATGACGTGAGCAATCATGGTCTCAATACCATGATTATTCTTGGCAATTTTTTCTACAGAAGTAACTTGCCGTTGCCTTCTTCCGGGCAGTGCCATTACAAGACGGGGCACCTCAGCTATTATGAGTGGTCCTCACAGGCGTCAGTGGTCACATTACCAGGACTTATGATATGTACCAGCAGCTCATGTGACCATCCTATGAATTCACGTGATCCTGATCAGGGTCTAAACAGGTGCTATACCTTGCCCAAGGGTGACCTGCAGGCTAGCGGAAGAAAGGAGCGTTTTACACCTCCTTTGGTAAAGAGATGCATCTCCACTCTTACCATCCAGAAATTATACTTTTTATCCATTATCTTTTTATAACATATTTTTATAAGTTGCTTTTGAAATTTCACCTAAACTCCAATCAAAAATTGTGATCAAAAGTTCACCAACTATGAACCTAAAATTAAACTAGCAGAAATTTAAATATAATTGATAAATTTTAAATCTCACCTCAGTATCACTGCTGGCTCTGTGAATTACTGCTCTACCGCTGTGATCCGCAAAAACATGAATTCCGCCATCATCTGCTGGAATCACCTTCATACATTCAATATTTTTTGTTGTGTTATCAGTCTCACATTCCCTGCTAACTCCACCATGACTGGACGACAACGTGGTATCCAAATGTATTTCTGGGATGCTCTTAACAATCCGAGGCGACCTCCGATACCTACACCGTTCCTGGAAAAGGAAACAACTCTTGAAGAATAGTCAACAAAAAGGGGAAAAAGATTACTTTGTTACAAGAACTTTAAATTTCAAGAAATGTTAAAGGATTTTTCTTGGAATACATTTAAGTAAAATCTGATACTGACGTTTCAAGCTCCTTCTACCATTTATGTAGGACTTCTGCAAATTCCCAATGCAAGGACTAGAGGTCCTTAATACCAACTAAAATGGCACTTTGTGTGGTCATAGGCCAAAAATCAATAGAGATGTTACATGTTTTTAAGGAAGCATTGAGCGCTGGGAGGCCCAGAGTCTTTTCCATTGTCTATTTGGTAATCTCTTTCGAAGACATTGCTCCAAACAGAGGTTCTTTATTGGTGTTAAAAATGTGAATGACATGGCCTGCCCAAAAGGGCTGACTGAATGTAAATAGCAGTACAATAGTGGGGAAATTGGCATTGGTTATTCTTCCAGTAAATTTTTTAAGTATTTTGTGGAAAGCACCTCAAGATGCCTACAAAGGTAGTTACTGTAAGTCTCAAAAGCAAAAAGCAGGACAGCGATCATTGCTTGCCAGGTAGGCAGGGCATTGCCACCTTTGATACTTTGAACTTAAAATACCTTTTTCTTCAATTATCGAATGCAGTGCTGGCAAACTGAAGATGAATTTTATTACTGCCAGGTTAAGGAAAGAGATATTTTAGGAACTCACCAGTGTTGTACAGTGGCAGGCTGACAGAGCTCATTTGTCTTCCAGATGCTGAGCATACAGCCCACCCTTTCACATCCTCTGAATCAATGATGGCTTATTGCTCGACCTCCAAGTGCAGCAAATGCACGACTACCAAGGTTTTAGAAACCTTGGTTCAAGAGCAGAAGTTCCCAACCATTTTTATGCATTGGACTCCCACCACGAAGGGAGGAGTCCCTGGACCCCAAGTTGGGAACTCCTGTTCTAGAGTGCAACCACCATAAATTTCACAGGAATTTCCAATATTTTTGAAGATGAGGTTTACTTGAGGGTTGTTTATGTGAGGCGAGGTTCAGGTTTGTGTAAGAAAAATTGAAAAGTATCGACATAATAAAGTAGTTTTGTTTGAAATCCATTTTAAGTACTAGAAAATGGATGATGTCCACTGTGGAGAGAATCCACACTACAACTCAAAACTCTCTTTGAACACTTTCTTGAAAATTGCCATTGACTGTGGCATCTTAGGACCTCTTTCCATCGGTGGACAATCATATTACAAATTCAAGACCTAACAGTTCTCTGCCACATTGTAGAACTTCAGTAGGGATACTGCCTGTTCCTGAGGCAGTGTTTTTCTTTTAATTTCCAGTTGTTCCCTTTTCAATATCTTATTGGCTAGGAGAAATGGTGAGGCGGAACCAATGAGAATACCGTGGAAGGAATAAGGACAGTCACATCAAGTAAAGAGTTACAAATGAAGTCTTCAAAGTGTTCCATACAGATGATTTTGATTGCCTCTGCATCCATGATAAATGCAAAGTGATGGCACTGAAGAATCTGTGCATATCAATAGTGGTCTCAGCAACTGGCTGCCTCAGCTGCTGAGACCGGTTGCTTAGTCTCTTTTAATGTGGGTACCCATTGTATACCAGCTACCTCAGGGAGATGAAATAACAAGGCCTGGAGACAATGGGTGGAAGCTCCAGTCCTAGATACTGATGACATAACTAATTCCAGCTACAGATCTATTCATATTCCTAAGTGTTATGAACCCCGTAACTGGGTCACTCACCAGCAAAGATAGAGAGGTCCGTTGAAGTCTGATGGTACTATTTTTAACAGTACTTATTAGTAAAAATACACAAAAATAATATCAATGCAAATATACAGATAATATACGTCATCAATACTAAATCTAAAAGTGCGGGTATAATAATAATCAATAAGAAATAAGCTCTATCATTGTCTAGGGCAGGGGTCGGCAACCCGCGGCTCCGGAGCCACAAGTGGCTCTTTTACGTCTGTGCTGCGGCTCCCTGTTGCTTTGGGAAATAATTGGTCACTATTTAATTAAAATGTATTTTATGTTAGTTTGTTAGTTTTCGAAATGTAATTCTAAATTTGAAGATTATGGTGATCTTGTACAATCTAAATAAGACGTTGTGGCGACCCATTTCCTGACACATTCGAACCGGCTCACAATTAGCCAGCGTTCAGGCTAAGGGAGATAGCCTACGGGGGTTTGTGAGTACATGTCTTTTGCAGCATCTGCGCCCATGGGGGGGGCGGGTTGAGGGAGGCTTAAAAGCAAGGCTGTTTATTTCGAATAAAGCTACCTTTGACTGCAGTTTACTGACTGCGTGTAGCACACCGCTACAACGTGTTTTTATCGCTGGCTGTCCAGAGGGGAGGTGCTGAAACGCTTTGTCGCGTGTCTGGAAGAAGTGAAAACTTTCCTGGGCAGCAAAGGGCTCACCTTTCCTGAGCTGGGACAGCCAGAGTGGCTGGAAAAGCTACACTTCATGGTAGACATGACAGCGCACCTGAACACGCTGAACACAGCTCTTCAGGGGTAAGGACGTACAGCCCTGCACATGTTGGAGGATGTTTTGGCATTCGAGCGCAAGTTGACAGTGCTTGCCAGAGATTTACAGAAAGGCACATTGTCTCACTTCCCCAATTTGAGAGAGTTCAAACAAGGTCACGACATGATAAATTCGGAGTATTTACATTCTGCAATCATCGCAATGCAAACATCGTTTGGGAAACGCTTCTGTGAGTTCAGAGAGTTCATTATCCTTCCCGGTCACTTCCCTAAGCATCGATCCATCCCTACTGAATACGACTGCATTGTCAGGTGTGAGTCAACCTGACCAAGTATGATAATTATTTTAATTGCCTATTATTTTACGTATATTCATATGTTTTCATTGTTCAGTGAAATAGTCCTTTTATTTTTCAGGTTGACAGCTGGCTGACGTTATTTTTGGTTTGCTGCTGGCGGCAAATTTAAGTTTGGCGTTTTTCATAAATACAAGAAGGACTCAAATAGATGTTGAGTATTTTACTTAAAGATAACCTTCAACCCAACGTCTTTTTTTCGGAGTTCAAAATGTTTTTGTTGCATGCAGAAATGTAATTTCGTTTTCTCTGCAGGAGTTCATCAATTTCATAAATGCAACACATTTATACATAGCATAAAGGCAAAACAAAATGTTGTATGCAGTGTTATTTCATTTTAAATGTCAAACGGGTTTTGCGGCTCCCAGTGTTTTCTTTTCTGTGGGAAACGGGTCCAAGTGGCTCTTTCAGTGGTAAAGGTTGCTGACCCCTGGTCTAGGGGATAATGTATTGTCTGATGGAAATATAAAAGTCACTCAGTTCATGCAGGCTGCAACCTTTGGGGACTGCTGAGTTGCAATGGTTGGAGAGAGAGAGAGATTTTTGGGAGAAAAACTTGCCAGCTTTTCCTTTTATGATTTCGATCCGTCGGAGTCTCATTGGTGTGGCCGTTCACTTGTGGCATCTCCTTTAGCTAAACCGTTCTTCCGTGGTGAGCCCGCCAATCCCAGGAGAGGGAAGGACACACACGAGCCCCCACCAGCTGTCGCTATTAAACGCTGTCACGGGATTTCTAGCATTTCTCCTGGTGCGTCTAAAGGGGTTGTTCCCCAGACCCTCTTTGCATCATCCCAACCTGATGTCAATCAGGTTGGGATGATGCAATCCCTCAACCAGCCCACTCTGGTCGTCCCCTGAGGGGCTTCAATGAATAGTACAGCACTCAATACACAATTCCGTCTCCAAGAGACAATAGCCGTTATCAGGGGTTTTTGTTTCGCTGAGGCCAGGACACATTCCAAACCTTGTGGATTCTGCATGTCTCTCTCTCATTTCCTGGGTCCCAGACCCAAATTAATAGCGATCTTACGATTCTCAAAAAGGAGGGGGCAACTTTGTACCCTTTGGCCCCTCAGAGTTGCGGCACATTCATAACACTAAGCCACACATTTGGTGGTGTGAGCAAATATTACTTCAAATTGGAATTTATCCTTTTCCATTTATCCTTTCATAAAGGGTTAGAAAATCCCATGGTACTTCCCCAAAAGCAATTGAATGCGAATTTATCCACAAAACACTATTTGTTACATTTCAAAAAAATTATCGTTGCTTGTGAATCCTTTGATATATCTTCAATTCATGAGATTCCTAAATAATTGAATATTCTTTGTGATATAACAATGGTAGCTGTACTTCCAAAGTAATCCACTGAAAGTACTCTTGACATCTAGACAAATTGTGCAAAAATAAACACTGAATAAATTAAAACACTTTTAAGTAATGGGTCAGTAGGATTTTTATCAGGTACTCACTGCTTCTGGGCTGGTAATTTGTTGGATGAGGGAAACTCTGTCTTTGACAGCCTTACTGACACTCACTGTGTGTGAATTCATTCTAATTGGAGTGCAATGTGCTGAATGACCTAGATGAGGTAAAACAAAACCAGAGCATATTACAGGTTAAACTCTAATAGAAAGAGATGCAAGCTTTTAATCCCAAATAATAGCTTCCAATCTCAAAAGCAATTCTCTACCATCATTCACAAAATGTGTGTGTTGCTTGAATTTCCAGCATCTGCAGATTTCCTCGTGTTTGGCTCTACCATCATTCTCTGTTTTCTATCACCAAGCCAATTTAGTATCTAACTTACTGATCTTCTGGACCATCTCTCATAGGTCATCTTGTCCAAAATCTTATTGAAATCCAAAGATTAACTACATTGATTACACTCCTTGATCAAAACATTTTGTTATCACTTTAAAATTCAAATTGATCATACAGGATTGCCCCTTAACAAAGCCTGCCAATTATATTTGACTAATCCCTGCATTTCCAAGTGTAATATCCCTCAGTAAATTTTCCTTCAGCTTCCCTTCATCCTTATACCTGTAGTTATCAGGAACTTATTCCTTTGCATACATAAACTGCCGGAGGAATGCAACAAGCCAGACTGCATCTATGGAAAAGAGTACACAGTTGACATTTTGGGCCGAGAGCCTTCATCAGGACTGGAAAGGAAGGGGCGTAGTCAAAATAAGAAGTTGCGAGGAGGGGAGGAGGAAGTACAAGGTAACAGGATATTGGGAGGGGAAGGGGTGAATTAAAGAGCTGGGAAGTTGATTGGTGAAAGATAAAGAGCTGGAAAAGGTGGGATCTGAATGGAGAGGGCAGAAAACCATGGAAGCAAGGGAAAGGGTCTTCTTGACAACTGCATTGGCACAGGTTCCTGCACCTATGTTGAGATCATCAAATTCATCAAATTTACATCCAACTTCCACCCTGCCCTTAAATTTACATGGCCCATTTCTGACACCTCCCTCCCCTTTCTCGACTTCTCTGTCTCCACCTCTAGAGACAGTCTATGTACTGGTATCTTTTATAAATCCACTGGGTCTCACAGCTATCTGGACTATACCTCTTCCAACCCTGTCATTTCTAAAAAATGCCATTCCCTTCTCTCAATTCCACCATCTCCACTGCATCTGCTGTCAGGATGAGACCTTTCATTTCAGAACAACTGAGATGTCCTCCTTCAAAGAAAGGGGCTTCCCTTCCTCCACCATTAACTCTGTCCTCACCCACATCTCTTCCATTTCAGACATATCTGCCTTCACCCCATCCTCCCAGCGCTATACCAGGGATAGGGTTCCTCTTGTCTTCACCACCCCACAAGCCACTGCATCCAGCACATAATTCTCTGAAACTTCCACCACCCCTCCAACGGGATCCCACCATCAAACCTATCTTTCCTTCCCTCCTGCTCCCTATACAACTCCCTCATCCATTCATCCCTCCCAACTGCTTTCTCTCCTGGCATTTATCCTTGCAAGCAGAACAAGTGCCACACCTGCCCCTACATTTCCTCCCTCACTACCATTCAGGGCCTCAAACAGTCCTTCCAGGTGAGGTGACACTTCACCTGAGAGTCTGTTGGGATTATCTACTGTATCTGCTGCTCCCAGGATAGCCTCCTATATAACAATGAGACCCGATGTAGATTGGGAGACTTCTTTGTTAAGCACATTCACTCCGTCCACCACAAAAAGTTGGATTTCCCAGTGGACATCCAATTCTACTACCCATTCCTATTCCATCATGTCGGTTCCTGGCCTCCTCTTCTGCCACAATGAGGTCACAATCAGGTTGGAGGAACAACACCTTATATTCCACTTGTCTAACCTCTAACCCGATGGCATGAACATCAATTTTTTGTACTTCCAGTAATTCCCCCCCCCCCCCCACTTCACCATTCCCTATTCTTGTGACCCTTTCACATCTCTCACATCTCATCTCTTTACCTGCCCATCACATCCCTCTGGTGCTCCTCACCTTTCCCTTTATTCTATGGTCTTCTGTCCTTTCACATCAGATTTCCCCTTCTCCAGCCCTTAATCTCTTTCATCAATGAAATTCCCAGTTCTTTACTTCAACACTTCCCCATCTCCAGGTTTCACCTATCACCTGCCACCTTGTACTTCTCACCTCCTCTCACCTTCTTATTTTGACTTTTCCCCTTCCTTTCCAGTCCTCATGAAGGGTCTCAGCTCAAAATGTCGACTATTTACTCTTTTCCATTGATCCTGCCTGGTCTGCTGAACTTCTCCAGCATTTTCCAGCATCTACAGATTTTCTCAATTCTGTGACTTATTCCTGTTGCCCATCTTGAATACATAGCCACATTTGTTATTCTCTGATCTGGCAACTCACCTAATGCAAGCAAAAATTAATACAGAAACATACACCTACTACAACTAAAGTCCCTCTCTTTAACTAGTCCTTAACAATGTCAAAAACTATGCAACTCAACCTAACTACTGGACCTTTAAATATTAATGAAAGAACTAACAATATAAAACTGGAAGACCTTTGAAATTCTTCATATTAATCTTGAAATTAAGTTAATTACATTTCTAACCTGTGTCATCTGGGCTTGTTTGTCCCTTCTGCATTGAGTCATATGGCATCTTAACTCCGTCTGAAGGAAATCTGACGACAAACATATAAATCAAGGTAAATTTCCATGCAGCAACAAAGCCAAATGGATCAAACATACATTGTCTGTTTTTAATTTTTAGATTTTTAGCATTTCCAGTTTTTTGTGCTTGAGCAACATGCACTAGAATCAAATAGCTTCATTCTGCACTGATATAATTAATTATAATAAGAGTAAAGTGAACTCTGGAGTTTACAGGGCAGTTCTCAAGTTCTGCAAACAAGGCTTTTTTATAGAAACCCAAAAGAGTAGCAGCAAGTTTATAACCGATCATTTGTGAATTCTTACGAGTTTTTCAGTAGAAAGCTCCAGAATCTTAGCAAATATTCAGTTAAATTTCTAAATTCACATTACTACTTAACTATAAACTATTACTCATGGTGTATCACTCGAGTTAATTGTGAAAGTCTCATGCCTTGTCTATTTTGGCACATTTAACTA
Source organism: Hypanus sabinus (assembly GCF_030144855.1). Classification (NCBI taxonomy): domain Eukaryota; kingdom Metazoa; phylum Chordata; class Chondrichthyes; order Myliobatiformes; family Dasyatidae; genus Hypanus; species Hypanus sabinus. The sequence continues at coordinate 23,886,753 of NC_082714.1, read as the reverse complement.
CCCTAATAACTAATCCCCACAATGAAGTACACGTACAACACAAAATAATATCCTGTCATTCATACATCCTTGAAGACACCTTAAGCCCAACAAGGAGGGTTTGTTTGCAGGCATATCATGGTGTTTCTCTTCTTTAACCAACATGACCAAGAAGCATATTTTTTGGTCACTCATTTGTCATGAGTAACCATATTTTCTCCTATTGCAGCAAAACTGACCTGATATAATCATAGAGATCGTGCCAGTTTTCTCCTTTGGGCACAAGGAAAGCCATTTCTCGTGGCATTGGGCAAAAACCATGAGGCACCAGTCCCGTCCGCTTAGCTTTATGAACTGTCACACCTGAGTAGATAAAGTATTTACATAAAAGTAGCATATCCTGATTTCCTACATCAGTTGACATTGACTATTCATTCCATAATCCATAAGTGAGGACCCAAGATCAACTTCAAAAGGAAATACAGTAATCCTTCATCCTTTTAGTCCACCTAAACAGAATCCATAAACATGCTGCTTTAAAATATCCAACAGATTGAGAGGCATTTCCAGTTCTTGCATGATTAATTTTGGCAATCTATCAGGAGACCCATTTCCTTGACCTATAACAAAATTACCTGGACACGGACAGTTAACTTTAGGTAGCCAATGTTACCTTGCTTTATCACTCTATTGTCCTGTCCATTCCATTATTGTGTTATCCTATGGCTTTTCACAGTTTGCAAGGTCAAGGAAACAGAAATTAGGCATGAATGGATCTTTTCTAATGCATGGTGTGCTACAGGAATTATACAGTGGATTCCAGTTAATTGGGTCATTACTTAATTGGGGCAGTAGCTTATTTGGGACAATTCTTGAAGAAAAATTAATCAAGAAAATAGTCCTTCATTTATTTGGGAGACAATGCTGTTTAATTGGGATAGGACATTGTTGCTGAACAGTTTCTAACTAGTATCATTCGCATGCCCTTCTGAAGCCATTAGACACTACATTGAGCTTAAAGCCAACAGTTTTAAATAACATCAGTTGCGTGTGCTTGTGTTGTTATCCATTTAGACCAATGAATGCAGAATCAAACAGCAGTGATTTTTGATCATTTTGTTGTTTTATTTTAACTTTTATAAATGTTCAGACTCTTGCCAAGATGCTGCAAAAAGATTTGACACTAACTGAAAAAAATTATCCTACTCAACCAAATTAAAAGCCCAACACCACTCATTGTCAGCAATAACTGGAGTGCCGAAATCTACAACTGCACGCTTATAATACATCAGCAAGATAAACTTCAGGAAGAATGGGCATGATGTGAGGGACAACAGAGAAAATCCCAAAAACAAAAGCATGAAGATAAGGATCCAGATGTTGAAGAGGCCCTCAATCAATAGATTTCCATTGTAACTGGATGAGGTCTATGTGTCAGTGGATCAACGTTAAAAACAAATCTGAGGAACTAGCTAAGAATCTGAATCACAAAGATTTTGAAGCAACAAGTGATTAGTTGTCTTGATGGAAAAGTAAGCACCAGAATAAATTCAAGAAAGCACATGGCAAGAAAAATAGTACTGATGCTGTAAGTGCTGAAACATGGAAATTTGCAACGGTCCATGACTTGTTTCAAAAATTTTATGTTCATGACATCTACAGATACAATGCTAATGGCCTATTTTAAAATTAATCATGCGAAGCCGGATGGTTCCCTTTGTTACAATCACACAGAACTATCAGGTCAAAGAAAGCAATGGATCACATAACTGTGTTGTGTACAATTTGACATCCTGATAGTTGGCAAGAAATTAGCAGTAAGCCAACTCAAAACAGTTTTGTTAATTCTGGTTTCAAGCATTCAGAATTAGAAATGCCAGAAACAGCCAGGAGTGAAAATGAAACAATTTTACTACTTCAACAAATTAGGGACTACAAGGAATTTGACGGCATCAACAATCATTTTAGACGTTACAATGAAATGAAATTTGGATCATGCGATCACCGAAAGCATTATATCACAACATCAAGGCGGGAAATATGAAGATGATGAAAGTCATAAAGTTGACAGATCTAAACGAGCTAATCATGCAGCTAATCATCCAATGAAGGATCATCTATTATCTGCACAAGGTGTTTGCACTGATTTTGTTCATTTATAGTCAATCAAAAAAACATGGCGTGTACACTGGATGAATTCCTTCATTGATTACTATTAGGAATTAATACACAGTTTTATACTACTGTAGTAAGATTAGTAATGTTCTGATCTGTTTGGTATTTCATATAAATAATTTATTACTCTGTTAAACAGCAGGTTGTCTTTTTTATACCTTTTAACGATTTCCATGAAACTTCGGCTAATTGAGACAACTGCTTAATTGGACCAAGATGTACTGGTCCTAAGGTGTCCCAATTAACTGGAATTCACTGTATAAAAATAGCTTGGTTGAAAATACTAAAAGTATAGTTGACAAATTTGCTGATGAAAAAAAGTTAAGAAAGGTTTTGAGGAAGACATGCAAAAGGATGTAGATAGGTTAAGTGAATGACTAAAGATATGGCAAACGGAATTTAATGTAAAAATGTGAAAGCTTCCATTTTCGCAGGTGGATTAGTGGAGAGTTGTCCAGCATAGGAAAAGGCCTTTCGATCTACAGTATCTGTGCTGATCATCATGCCGATCTACTTGACTACATCAATTTCATTCTGCTCTATGCCATACATTTTCACATAGCTGTGCAGATACCTCTTAAACATTATTACTGTGCTGCCTTCGCCACCTCCACTGGCACTCCTTCTAGAAATCAACTATCATTTGTGAGAAAAAAATTTACCCCTCAATATGTGTTAATTGCAATTAATCAGCCATGGTCTTACTGTGACAAAGCATGTACAGGTAAATGAATAATGGACTAAACCTGCCTCCAATTCATATGTTCAATATATATGAATGAGCCAAAGTTTTTCCAGACTAATGCCATTAAGATATCACCCTATGTTACTCAGATTATTTACAACCAATTGTACACAATATTAGTGTCCGGTTTTGCCTTATCTGAGCTTCTACATCACTTTCTATTGATCACCAAGGCCACTTATTGCTACTTACTACCATCACTCAATCTTGCTTCCATTTACTTCCCTCTTGATTATAACTTCTTATTTGTTTCCAGACCTTTGCCGTGTACAACTTACAATGTCTCTGAAAAATTTTCCCCAATGTTCTATCGCATACTACTTAATGTTCTCTTGAGAAACTTCTGATCACCAATTTTTAAAAAATAGTCATTCAATTATTTGATGTGAAAAAAGTATTGAAAGCAAAAACCTACGAATTATTTTTAAAAATTGGGTACTGAAATGCAAAGTATTTAAGAAACTTTTGGGCAAACTCAGATGTCCATGATAACAACATGATCACTTACTTGGATCAAACAACAAGTCACTGGTAAAGATGTTCTTAACAAACATATTAGAGCAAAGTTTAATGTTTTTCAGGTGGCTGTAGTGTCTATTTAAATAAAATGATAAAATATAACGAAGATCCATCATCAGGCACGTCCATTTTACACCAACAGGGGCAATACCCACTAGGTCTGTTTAAAGATAAAAGGAAAAGATTACAAGCTTATCCATAAATAACATCAATATAATTAACTGATAAGATGCATATTCAGTAGTAATTAAAGATTTATCTTTTAAACTGACTCCTATTTATCATTAACAGAACAGCTATAACACGTTTATAATATGGCACCCTTAATATCTTAAATCATCTAAAGGCAGTTCACATTAAATGACAACTGACAGTAAGAGAGACTAAAAGTGTAGCCAAATGTTTAAAAAGAGAGCCTTAACGTAGTTGAAAGAATCATGAAATTTAGAGGGACAAGTCCAGAGCTCAAAGCTATTGCAGCTAAATGCATGGCTGCCGATGGTAGAATAATAAAAATCTGGAAATCTTAGAAGGTCAGAAATGTTTAGGTGAGAATTTTTAAAGATTGGAGTCAACAGGGGTATTTGAAAGCAAAAACTTCAAATACTTCAAAAATTTCAAATATATTATTTTCAAATATACTGTGTTGCTTAATCAGGCACCTATGTAGATCTGGGAAAACAAAATTCAGGTCTGAAACTCTATTGTGATTAAATAAGTTTCTGTTTAGCCAGGTTCAGTTGCTTGGAAAAGGAAGGGTACACCACCTGTTACTCTTGACCAATGATGTTTGTGCAAACTAAACAAAATGTCCTCAGGATGTAAGCAGTAGAGAAATATATACATTTATTGTCCAAATCTATTTACTGTACCTCAAGGCATTGTCTTTTTTTTACCAACTACTGGGACGACTAAATGAATTGCTAGCAACTTTAAAGGGCACTCAGTCCTACACAAACCAAACTATGTTGGAATAGAAGAACCAGTTGAACTTAAACAAGAAATTCTTTGATTAGTTGCCATAATGTTGCCCATTCATTTAGTTTGTCCATATCCCCTTGAAGCTTCTTTGTGTCCACATTACTCACATTCTCAATTAATTTTGCATAAGCACACTTTGAAGCTTTTAATCCTTTCTGACAAAATGTTGGTACAGATTTTGAATATTAGGGACTTAAATAATGATCCCTATGGTATCAGACTAGTTGCAGCTAGTCACTTGACTACAATCCTATTAATCTTCCCCTTATTTTTGTATCTGAGAACAAGCTTTTATTCAACATTAGTGTATCATACTCTTATTGAAAGCCTTCAGAAAATCCAAATATATCATATCCCCAGGTTTCCTGTCAATACTCTACTGGATACATCCTTAGTGGTTTCCAATTGATTTATCAAAATACAAGTTGGAGATCCATTCTGAATACATCCAATTATATTATTTTCTGTATCTTAATATACATCTTTCTATAGACTGTTCTCCTTCACCTTTACGCTACCCTCCAAGTCTGAAGGAACTATTCCAGAATCTATATAATTGTGGAAGTTGATAACTAGAGTATTCACTACCTTCATAGCCAACTTTCAAAATTCTTGAATGTTGATCATCATCATCTTAGGGTTTTACAGGGTTCAGTCCTTTTTTCTGATGATTTTTTTTAACTAATACTAATTTATTTTTATATTTGACACTTGTTCAGCAGTTTTTCTGGAAATGAAGTGTCTTAATGTAGCCATACCTTTCAACATAAAATTAGCCCAAGTCCTGAGAGGAATTTCAGATTTGTCATCTTTTGATATTACATTAATCCATTTATTCAGATAGGTAATCAATAAGGATTTCATTGCACTATTTCAAAGAAGAGTATGGAATTACTTCAATACCAATAAATCACTTCAGAGTTTTGGTAAATTTTTCACAGAAAAGAAAATATAAATTCAGTAATATTTTTTCTGAATACAAGCAATTGAAGAAATTGTACAATAAAAGTAAAGACAGAAGTTGAAAACTCCCTTACCTTGCTTAGCAGTTTTTGCAGTAACATTATACACAGAGCCTTTCACAGCACCACAAACAAAAGGAAACTGGAGCCATGTGGCTGTGGACTTGAACTCTTTAAATAGGTTGGAGAATGAAATCCGAATGACTTGACTATCCTGCAGAGACATGGATTTAGTTACTTACAGAAAAAGTGCATGAAATTACCCCATAAGAAAAGAAGCACCAATTTCCAATTAACTTATCTCCGAGGTGCAATGCAGCCAGTCAGTCAAAAGTTGAAAAATACAAACGTTTGTACTTGGTATACTATGTCGCACAAACCAATGATCCAAATTAGTGTTTGCAAATCTCAAAGCAGGAAGTTCCAAACATTCTTTATGAACACAGATCAAACTCTTCTTTAACTTGCATCCATCTTAATATAGGCATGGGAATAATTTGGTTGCTCATCTGCTTGGTTTCAGGAATGATATAGAAAAGCAGCAAACGAAAAGCAATTGGAGAATTCTGCATATGCAGGCAGTCGTAAACTGAACATACACAGAATGAAAATAAATGAAAATAGAACTGGTTCAGTAGCAGTGGTGATCACATTCAATTCGCCTGCTACAATTTAATGTCTACGCTGATCGTTCAAGATTGTCCAACTGAACAGTCTAAAGAACCTAACATACCCTCAGCTCTACAAAATTAAATTCCTTAAGCATTTGAATTATGGTTGCAATTGCCTTGCCTATCAAAGAACTTATGAAAATACAAAACATAACAAACATTATAGTGGGCAAAGGACAATTTAAAACTTTTAAAATTACACAATGGATCTCTTACAGCTTATGTTCAAAACAGGACTAAGAGGAGAAAAATAGATGTTCAGAAAGTGGAAATAAAATCAATCTCCAAAACCAATTACAACTGACTAATCAACTTTTAGAATAGTTGCAGTATTTTGGGAAGCTCTTTAATAATTCCTCATCAATCGAAAACTTTCTAACAGATTTCCTACTGGGTCTTTCTGCGCATTTTGCTTCCTTCCACCTGAAACATCCATGAAAACAAGAAATTAACAATTTCACTGAAGTGTGGTGAATGATCCTGATGAACACTATCAAAGTTACTGACTTTTCGTTGAATGCATTTAACTCCGTTAATAAAATCAAGCCAACAAATGCACAACACCCAGAGGTTATTAATCAAAACATACCTCAGTGACTGCATCAAAATGAACCACAAAGTATTTGGATACAATTGGTTTGAAGAGGACATACAGGTAGCGGCCAACTAGCCCAAGGGATTGAGTAGTAGTTTTTGGTAACTGAATGTAGTTACCAGCAGGGATGGAGCCTCGGATGCGATAAACTGTGCATTTCAGAGTTTTATCCTTAAAACATAAAATTCAAAGAAAATATTCAGTTAAAGCTGCTAAATCAACTTAAACCATACAAATTATGGTTACAAATATTTTATCCTACAAAGAATTGATCAAAATGCTTTCAAGGAAAAAGTTAATAAACTTTGGTGGTCAAAGAATGAATTGAAGTCTTTCTTTTATAAAGTGATTCTACATAATGGAGCAGTAACACTGAGTAATATGGAAAATAAATTATCGACAAAATAGGCATAATCCCCTTATTCAAGTTCCTTTACCTACATACTCTTTTTAGACAAAAAGAGTAATTTTTAATTGGATGTAGAAACCAATAATTACCTAAAAAGCAAATACTTGATTTCAAGTAAACTAAAGGTATCTTAGCACACTCACAAGAGGTTAATCATATAGACATTTTTAAAATGGAAAAAGAGAAAACTCAGACAATATGCACACTCTAGATTTCCTTCCAATAACCAGCTGCAGGGAGAGTGCTTTGCTCCAGCATCCTCTATAGCTGAAGAGATGTTTACAATTAAGTCACTACATTGGCTGCCACCATATTGTAATTAAAAAGAGGGCAATCACAATCTTCCGTGATTCTACTCTATCTAATGTTAATGTAATCTTCTAATCAAATGGAAACACTTGCAGAAAGGCAACATGGCCATTTCTTGAATATCAGATGAAAACATAATTTATGTCATGGGTCTAAGAACAAACTTCTGAGGGTCAGATAGCAACTGTGTAGGTAAAAGTCCAGTCAAAGTCAAGACCTGGCATCAGGGCTGAGAATGTAGAAGGAAGATAGCCAGCATCTTCCAAAGGGAAAGCATGAAGCAACAGCAGGTGATAGTTGGGTCTAGGTGGAATGAAGGATGAAGGGCTGATGGAGCCAGGCAGGTGAGCAGGAGGGGTGGAGTTGCGAGAAAGTTGGGGTGATAGAAACAGATGACGAAAAGGGCTAAAGGAGCCAGGTATATGAAGGAAAAGTGAAGGTATGGCAGAGGCTAGAGAGTGATGTGGATACATAAGAGGTGTGTACATGTTGGTCTCTGACAGATAAATGGAACCAGGTAATAGAAGGTTGATGGGCAGCAGACATCTGAAGGTGGGGGGGAATAGGGGATCATGTGGGAAAAATAGGTGGATGGAACCAGGTGGAGGAAGAAAAAGAACTGGGTGATAGGTGCTATGGAAAACAAGGTGGGAAGCCCAATGTGGAATCATCCTGTTCTTCACCTTGGAAACAAGACAATGTCTCAGTATATTTGCATAAAGTATTAATTTATTATCAATAGAATAGTGCCCAAATAAAAACTGGTACCTCAGGAGGAAAAGGTTACCAAAAGCAAAATAAACAGTACCATAACTGTTGTAATATCTCCTTCTTTTGTTGACTTCTTCCATTCTTCTAATTTGAAATGTTTGAAGATGTTCACATATGGACGCTGCCACACAGACTCTAAGTTGAGAAATGAGCACAACTCAGCAAAGTAAAATCCAACACAAAGTACATATACTTCTGATGTATTAATCTGCTAATTCACTTCAATTAAATCTTGGGCAAAAAAAGTTTCTATAGATTGAAGTATTTTAGCTAAAACGTTTAGCAATTTAGCAAAAGAGAAGTTCCAAGCCATAGACTTTTAAATAGGATTGGATGTTGGCAGTATTTGTTGTCAAACATTAATAGCGCTTGAAGAGATGGGAATGATTTATGTGAATATACATTTAAATTGCTGTACATTTATGAGTCAGCTTTTAAACCCAGAGTGGGGAAGGACCCATATTCAAATTATCTTAATATATGGCTTGAAAGACAACTTGCATGACAAAGCACTCCCATTCATCTACTGATTTGGACCACTAGACTTAAGATGTTGGAAAACCTTAACAAAAATGCTTTAGCAAATTGTTTGGCATTTATAGATGCTAGACAGTGCACATTATGCACTATTGAAGGATAGTTAGTAGGTTAATTGAGTGTTATTGGGCACCACAGGTTTGTTAGGCCAGAAAGGTCTGTTACCATGCTGTTTCTCTAAATAAAATTTATTTAAATTCTTAGTTGCCAGGCCAATCAGGTACTCCTGGCAACTGAGTTATTCCAAACAACTGGATTACGAAAACAGTAATATAAACATTGTGCTATCATTCCCTTCAGTTAAGCACTAATTACAACAATCACTTTTCAAATAGATCAAGAATAGAGATGTTTAAACCTCAAATTCTCGCAAATTCATAAAGTGCCACTAACATACCCAGTAATAGATATGCATTCATTCTAACTGGCCAGTTAAAGAAAGCAAGAGAAATATAGAAGACAACAAAACTAAAATTAATATCTACACTCACAAACAAGAGAAAATCTGCAGATGCTGGAAATGCAAGCAACACACACAAAATGCTGGAGCAACTCAGCAGGCCAGGTGCCATCTATGGAAAAGAGTCTAGTTAACATTTCAGGCCAAGACCTGATCAAGGAGCTTGAGCCGAAATGCTGACTACTCTTTTCCATAGATGCCGCCTGACCTGCTGAGTTCTTCCAGCATTTTGTCTGAGTTGCTTAATAAATACACTACTGAAATACCTTTTAAATCACGTACATCTCTAAACCACAAATTTAAAAGTTCAACGACTACTTGGTGCTAAATTAGCAGTTCTCAGTTGGGGAATTGAGAACCATGCTGCAATTGGCTCCAGTACTTATGGATCTGACCCGGAAATAAATATTCAGCAAGGATTCCCAGTTCACATTTGTTTGGTGGATGGGAGAAAAGTAAAATAAGATTAACAGACTGTGAAGTTCTGCACAGGTTAATTTGTCAAAATGAATAAAGAAATACTACACATTTCTTTTGTTCTCAGGATACATCCAATACTTGGCAGTGCCGAGACAAGCTAGTTTTACTGCTGAGAGTCTTACTGAAAAAATTCAGTCTTAAATGATCCTTGTGAGTAAGGTACATAAAAACAAAAAGTGTCTTGTATAATAAACATTATGCTCTTTATAGGTTCCAAATGACAAGAGAAATATAGATAAATCAATATTATTTTTAATTTGGTTATTCAAAACAAGGTTGCTTTGTGGATGCTCTGTAGAAATATTAACATTAAATTGAAAAATACCTAACATTTAAGATCCCCAATTTTAAAATATAAGTGATCTGCAATCCTTTGAAGTAAGGTATGATGTTGGTTGCTAACTACGAAATGCTAAAACTTAATTATTTGATTTTTTAAAAATCCTGGCAACCGATGCTAAATAGCAAATAGGTGTCATACAAATGTTGTTTTCAGCTTCTGGAATAAAAACTCTATTATAACACAATACCACAAAAAATTTTAATTTAAAAATTTAGCATGCAAAGATGTGCCTGAAACAATTATCTGGAACAATAAGCTAACATGATATAATTATGACATGATATAATGAACTGCCAACAATAAGTCCTGTGAGATTATCTTAATTAGTTTGTATAGTCTCAGTAAAGCTGACAGTAATGTCACCTGTTTCTTTTCTCACCAAATTTTGGATTATCCATGTTCAAATCAACAAATATTCTTAGTCCATTTGACCTTAAAGATCAATCTTATGTGATCATCAAATTTAATTCTAGCGAAAACTTATATAAAACATATCAGATAGAAAAATATCTTTAAGCTACTACAAGGAAAATCCAGGACACAAAAAATCTGGGAAAGAAGTAGTGTAATAATAATATATCTTTAGCACCAGGTTAGTTTAAGGCGGGGGTCGGCAACCTGCGGCTCCCGAGCCATTTGTGGCTCTTTCACCTCTGTGCTGCGGCTCCCTGTGGCTTTGGGAAATAATTGGTCAGTATTTAATTAAAATGTATTTTATGTTAGTTTGTTAGCTTTTGAAATGTAATTCTAAATTTGAAGATTATGGTGATCTTGTACAATGTAAGTGTGGCGACACATTTTCTGACACATCCGAAACGGCTCTCAATTAGCCAGCATTCCGGCTAAGGGAGATTGCCTACGGGGGTTTGTGAGTACGTGTCTTTTGCAGCATCTGCGTCCATGGGGGCTGGGTTGAGGGAGGCTTAGAAGCAAGGCTGTTTAGTTCGAATAAAGTTATTCGACTGCAGTTTACTGACTGCCTGAACACACCGCTGCAACGTGTTTTTATCGCTATTAATATACGTCACCACTGCCAATACCTGACACCCGCCAGTGCGCAATTTCTTTAATTTTTCGATCCAAGGTAAGCCAACTATGGAGAATTCTAAAAAAAGAAAAGTGACTTAAGAAAACAGAACGTTTAATGATACGTGGACAGATTCATTTGCTTTCACTGTTGACGAGACTGGTTTACCGGTATGCTTAATATGCAATGAGAAACTAGCAAACAACAAAAAGTCAAATGTCGCAAGGCATTTCCAGAGTAAACACGCAGCCTTTGCTCAAAAATATCCGGATGGAGATGAGAGAAAAAAAGCCGTTTCGGAACTGATGCGGAAGGTTGATCTGAGCAAAAATCATTTCCAGAAATGGATGAAGTCAGGAAAATCAACGACATACGCCAGTTATATTGCCGCTCAGGAAATAGTCAGGCACGGGAAGCAGTTTACAGATGGTGAATATATAAAAGAATCTTTCATTAAGATTTCAGAACATCTATTCACGGACTTTAAAAACAAGAGTGAAATTGTGCAGAAAATCAGGGATATGCCCCTCTCTGCAAAGACTGTCAAAGACAGAACCATAAAAATGGCAGAAGACATCACAAGACAGCAAATTAAAGACATCAATTCAGCTGTGGCCTACTCGATTGCCTGTGACGAGTCTAAAGACAAAGGCGATATTGAACAAATAGCGTTGTTCTGCCGGTATGTAAACTCTGCCGGGCCACAGGAAGAACTGATTGAGTTGATACCTCTAAAAGACCAAACACGGGGGGAGGACATCTGTGAGGCTGTCTTGAATTGTTTAAGAGCCAAAGGAATAAAGACCACCCATCTGGTGTCAGTAGCTACTGATGGGGCTCCGAATATGACGGGAACGCACAAGGGATTTGTGGCTTTACTGCAGAAGTCGCTGGACAGAAAGCTGCTGACTTTTCACTGCATCTTGCACCAAGAGGCACTGTGCGCTCAAACATTTCCTCCGGAATGCACAGAAGTAATGGATGTTGTCATTCAGATTGTCAATAAAATAATGGCAAAAAGTTTAAATCACCGTCAATTCCGTTTGTTACTGGACGAGATGGAAAGCGCATATTCTGATCTCCTGCTGCACAACAAAGTCCGGTGGCTGTCCAAAGGGGAGGTGCTGAAACGCTTTGTCGCGTGTCTGGAAGAAGTGAAAACTTTCCTGGGCAGCAAAGGGCTCAACTTTCCTGAGCTGGAACAGCCAGGGTGGCTGGAAAAGCTACACTTCATGGTAGACATGACAGCGCACCTGAACACGCTGAACACAGCTCTTCAGGGGAAAGGACGCACAGCCCTGCACATGTTGGAGGATGTCTTGGCATTCGAGCGCAAGTTGACAGTGCTTGCCAGAGATTTACAGAAAGGCACTTTGTCTCACTTCCCCAATTTGAGAGAGTTCAAACAAGGTCACGACATGATAATTTCGGAGTATTTACATTCTGCAATCATCGCAATGCAAACATCGTTTGGGAAACGCTTCTGTGAGTTCAGAGAGGAAAAAAACACATTATCCTTCCCGGTCACTCCCTTAAGCATCGATCCTTCCCTACTGAATACGACTGCATTGGCAGGTGTGAGTCAACCTGATCTTGAGATGGAACTGGCCGACATAGCCGACAAAGACATATGGGTGTCCAAGTTTAGACGCTTGACAGCAGACCTTGAAGATGTTGCCCGTCAGAAGGCCGTTCTTGCTCAGAATCACAAATGGAGTGATATTGAAAACCTTCCAAATCCGGACCAACTTGTGTTTGAAACATGGAATGCTGTGCCCGACATTTATGTAAACATGAAAAAGTATGCGCTTGGAGTCCTGTCGATCTTTGGATCCACATATGTATGTGAGCAGGTGTTCTCCAACATGAACTTTATTAAAAACAAACATCGCGCACGCCTCACAGATGACAGCTTGCGATCCTGTGTAAAGATGAAGGTGACGTCATACAGCCCTGATGTGCAGACGCTGTGCGCTGAGGTCCAGGAGCAGAAATCCCATTAACCAAGTATGATAAATATTTTAATTGCCTATTATTTTATGTATATTCATATTTTTTCATTGTTCAGTGAAATAGTCCTTTTATTTTTCAGGCTGACAGCTGGCTGATGTTATTTTTGGTTTGCTGCTGGCGGAAAATTTAAGTTCGGCGTTTTTCATAAATACAAGAAGGACTCAAATAGACATTGAGTATTTTACTTAAAAGTAACTTTCAACCCAACGTCTTTTTTTCGGAGTTCAAAATGTTTTTGTTGCATGCAGAAATGTAATTTCGTTTTCTCTGCAGGAGTTCATCAATTTCATAAATGCAACACATTATAGTTTGTTTATACATAGCATAAAGGCAAAAAAAAACGTTGTATGCAGTGTTATTTCATTTTAAATGTCAAACGGGTTTTGCGGCTCCCAGTGTTTTCTTTTCTGTGGGAAACGGGTCCAAGTGGCTCTTTCAGTGGTAAAGGTTGCTGACCCCTGGTTTAAGGGAATGGATTATCAGCAATGTAATTGTCAGTAGTAGTCATAAAAAAGGAAAATGCTGAAAATATTCAGTCCAGCAGCCTCAATGAAGAGAACACACAAATTAGGAACAAGTGTGGGCCACTCAGCCCCTCAAACATGTTCACAAATTAGTACGATCATGACTGATTTGAATCTAATCTCAGCTCTGTATTCCTGTCACCCTGCTATAACTTCTTATTCCTTTGCTTATCATTCTACTTTTCCTTAAAAAGCATAAAAATCTCTGCTTTCACCACTCCTGAAAGAAGAGCTCCAAAGACTCATAACCCTTAGAAATTACTTTATGTTTTAAATTCACAGCATGTCAAACAGTAAACCCTTTTCTAAATTCGAAATCTACATTCACCTTCGTCAAGGTTCCTCAGGATTTTAAATGTTTCAATCAAGTCACCTCTCACTCTCCAACATTCCAGAAGAGGGAAAGCAGATTGAGAGAGATTTAAAAAAAAACAATTCTAAGACTTAGGTCAAGGCACCTAAAAGCTGAAAACAACATAGACTTAATTACCACAGAAACAACAGATGATGGAATCTTGGACAACGGATAATCTGCTGAAAAAACTCAGCAGGTCCAACAGCAGCTATGGAAAGGGGAACTGTCGATTTTTCAGTCGAAACCATGCACCATGACTGAGTTGAAGAGGAGAGCAGGAAAAGTGAGACAGGAGGAAGAATTGATTGGTATACTGTGAGAGGTGGTGGGTGAAGGATCATGGGCAGACCAAGTCAGGTAGGAGAGGCTGAGGGTAGGAATTGGGAGTTACTGCATTATTTTGTATTACAGTACAATCATTAGTTTGATTGTTACTTTGTCAGCAACATCTGGACCAAAGCATGATTACATTCTAACATAGCAATCTTTCACAAAGCAAACCAGCCAGTATTTTCAATAAAATTTCAACTCAACATTTCAATATAATTTCAGCTTCTGAAAAGATCGGGACAGAAATCCAAAGTTCAAGTGCTAGGTCAAAAGCTTTTAGAAGCATTTTGCAGCAGAAAAGTTGTTCAGATTCTGCAGAACACAAGCACAAACTGAATGAAAGATGAACTCAACACCATTCAATCATCAGCAAACGATGCCCTTTATGATAGAAGGAAGCTGGATAATGCAGCACATGCAGGATATGCAATGAAACAACCATGAAAAACAAAATGATTCCAAGTATTTATGAATTTTTCCTCCAGTTCCAACCAACTTCAGTTTTATTCTGCAAACACAAAGAAATCTGCAGATGCTGGAAATTCAAACAACACACACAAAATGCTGGTGGAACACAGCAGGCCAGGCAGCATCTATAAGGAGAAGCACTGTCAGAACAGTGAATTTGGGTGTGGTACCACTTGTGTTGAAAGGATATTGGTTGAAGATCACTGTCGGTGATACTTTGTGTGTGGAGTGGAGATAAAGCCTACTGCTATTGTTATTTTGTATTGCTGTCGTGGAATCGGTGGAATATTGACGTAATTGCCTTCTCACAACATTTGCCTTTGGATTACAAGCATCTCGCAACTCACATCTGTTGACAGTGCTTCTCCTTATAGATGCTCCCTGGCCTGCTGTATTCCACAGCATTTTGTGTGTGTTGTTTCAGTTTTATTCTGGTTCCTTTGACGCCTTATATCATATATGTCAAACTCAAGGCCCGCGGGCCAAATCCGGCCGGCGGTGGAATTATCTTTGGCCCGCGAGATAATATCTAATTACTATTAAAGCTGGCCCCAGTAATCGAAGCGCCTATGGCGTATGATATGGCTAATGCTGAGTTTATTCAGGTACCAGGTTTTCAGGGTTTTTAGTGTTTATTCGGTTTCCCTGGTTTATTTCCTGAATATCATTAATGAATAAATTTTTTTTCTATTAGAGCTAGCCCGCCGGTATATTGCATGCACCACTAATACTACAAATCCCACAATGCACTGCCAGTGCATTGCTCGCGCTTGCCTTACTCTCTCATCAGCATCCTTATGGCGCTAGTCACGTGTGGTCAACTTTCAGCTATCCCTCACCCCAAAAATGGCTGAACGAAAGGTGGACTTTGAAAACAGGGTTTTCAAGGCAGGTGGGAGGCAGAGTATATGTTTGCAGATATAAAGGGCAAACCTGTTTGTCTTGTGTGCGGAGACGGTGTGGCTGTAATTAAAGAATATAACGTAAGACGACACTATGAAACGAAACACCATGACAAATACAAGCATCTGGACAAGAAACAGAAGCCCGCAATGTGCGGTCAAAAGAGTGGATTGGTGGGCAGGATCTGGGAGAAGATGCGGGAGGAAAACGGCGCAGGTGAGCTGACAGCTTATACACCAGGAATCGTGTGGCAAAGCCTTGAAAATGGAACATATAATGAGCACCATAACACGAGCAGTTAACTTCATAAGAGCCAAAGGTTTAAATCACCGCGAGTTCAAGTCATTTCTGGAGGAGTTGGGTTCAGAATATAATGATTTGCCCTATCACACAGTGCGATGGTTAAGCCAAGGAAAAGTGCTGAAAAGATGTTTCGAGTTGCGTGAGGAGATCTGTCAGTTCATGGAAAGCAAAGGGAAAGACACAACAGAGCTCCAGGATAAAAAGTTGTTTTGTGAAATGGCGTTTCTGTGTGACATCACGAGCCATCTCAATGCGCTCAACCTGCAGCTTCAGGGGCGGGGTCGTGTGATCACAGACATGTACGCTGCAGTGATGGCTTTTAAAACCAAGCTGCGCCTGTGGGAGACGCAGATGCAGCAAGAAAACTTGAGCCATTTTCCGTGTTGCCAAACTATGAAAGAGCAGGTTTCTACTGCAGTGTTCCCACGTGCAAAGTTTGCTGAAAAACTTAGCATACTTGATGCCGACTTCACACGGCGATTTGCCGACTTTGAAGCCCAAGAAAGCAGGTTTGAACTGCTCAGTAATCCATTTGCAGCTGACGGGGAAAGCGCACTAACCAATATACAAATGGAGCTGATTGAACTCCAATGTAGTGACACACTTAAGGCAAAGTATGACTCGGTGGGCGCTGCACAGTTTCTACGTTTCATTCCTGACACAATGCCCCAGCTGCGTACCCAAGCTGCTCAAATGCCCTCTATGTTTGGCAGCACATATCTGTGTGAACAACTGTTCTCTTTGATGAAGATAAACAAAACATCACACAGGAGTCGTCTTTCTGATGAACACCTTCACTCAATTCTGAGGATTTCCTCAGCTCAGAGCCTGACTCCAAACATTGATGAACTTGCATCCAAGATGAAATGCCAAGTATCTGGCTTAGACTAGTGTGAATCACAAAGTGTTGGCCTGTGGAAAAATGTTTTCATTAGAAATTACTCCGGAAAAGCTGCGGATAAAGCCATAAGAAATAAATGCAACTGATTTTTTATTTATTTAATGTTCAATGTTGTTTTTGTAGGCAATAACCTAAGCTTTGTTAGTTCCAGGTTAATGTGTGTAATAAATTCACTTCAATAAGTTTTGCAATAAACGCTGAACCAGTCCGGCCCTCGACTTGTACCGATTTTTTAATTTTGGCCCAGTGTGTATTTGAGTTTGACACCCCTGCTTTATATAGTCAAATAATGCATTGATGTAGGGCAAAAGGCAGCCACTTTCATTTGGTCTCTAAAATTCTGCTCTTTTGTCAATTTTTGGGTTAAGATTGTGATGGAAACTGATGCCCAGTGATCCTGCTGAAAACAGTTCAGTAATGTGGTGAATGCTCCAGTGAATACATAATTAATAACTGCTGCATGTCAGAGGTATCTCAAAGTTCAAAGGAAATTTATTATAAAAGTACATATATATCACCATATACAACACTGAGATTCATTTTCTTGAAGGCATTCATAGTAAATACAAGACACACAATAGTTAATTACTGCTTGTGTCACATACACTCAACCCTGTAAAATTATCAGCAACAATAGAACATACCTGGAGTCTGGTTTTGGTGTTAACAAAACTCTATTTTATTAGTAACTACATAATATAGTAACTCAAACCAGGTAAATCAAGAGTTAACAGTGTTACGCAGATATAGGTGTAAATATATAAATCCCCAAAACTTCTTCAAGCTTAGGTGGGAAGTGATACAGTTTTACAATGGTATGTAAGAAAAGTTCATTTGAAATGCACAGATTAATTATTGCGAGATGCTTGTAAGCCAAAGGCGAATGTTGTGAAAAGGCAATTACGTCAATATTCCACAGATTCCACGACAGCAATACAAAATAACAATAGCAGTAGGCTTTATCTCCACTCCACACATGAAGTATCACCGACAGTGATCTTCAACGAATATCCTTTCAACACAAACGGTACCACACCCAAATTCAGCTATGGGACACAGGATACTCAAACAGAATCCACGTATGGATTATCACCAACAGTAGTTTATCACAAAGGGGACCATCTTCAAGGGAACCACCACCCAGGCAAGGGTCGACACACCGGTAGATTCTACAAGGTTACCCCAAACACATAATGTGATAGCCACTTATGCAGTTCCATGACATACGAAATAACTCCAACAGTGATTTGCCACAGGGGTCCCTTTCTTCAGTGAACTACCACACCCAAAAGATAAACACACACCTGGTATTCACACAACAACACACACAAAATGCTGGTAGAACACAACCTGGTATTCACAAAGGTTTTCCCTTCACCAAAGAACCTACTCCTATGGATTAACTAACTGACAATCACACTTTCTTATTCAAATGGAAACAAACTCACCCTCACGTGCTACTTAGAGAGAGAGTCCAAACAGTGATCTCTTTGTCACTAGGTTTCTTCTGTTTCAAACCTTCCATTCCTCTCCTCTCTTCTCTGCAAACTTCTTCTAGTTGCAGCAAACGTGAGCGTCATTTATCAATACTCAGGATCAATCTCAACTCACCCCTTTTGGGCAACTGGAAGTTTAAACCAGCGACCGATTCACTGGTGTCTTCCATTGACCAAATCCATCTTGACTCTGAGCTGTATGTATCTGTGTGTCTGTGACTGTCCTTGTAAAATGTAAACCAGCTGCAGAAAAACCATAACATCAATTATCCATCAAAACAAAACTCTCTATCTCTCTCTCTCTCTCAGGTCAGTGTCCAAAAGTCAGTCTCATTCTCTCGGCATTTTAAAGTGGCAGTCCACAGAAAATATGAACCCTAGTGGTACATAACATCTGTTGGTGTTTACAGCAGCAATGAAGGTCCTCCATCTCTGTTTGCCCTTGGCCATCTTCTCCATTGTGCCTCAGGAGTGGTTCAGGGTCCTCATTTCTGCATCCACGGTACAGCACCAAGTTGTCTTTGGTCTCCCATGAAGAAACACAGCAGAACCAATGGAAGACTGCACCCACTAGATGGGCCAGCAACCAGTGTGCAAAAGACAACAAACTGCACAAACACAAAAAGAAAGAAAGGAAATAATAATAATAAATAAATTAGCAATAAATGCCAAGAACATGAGATGACAAGTCCTTGAAAGTGAGTCCATAGGTTGCGGCAACAGGTCAGCGAGTGAAGTTATTCCTTCTTGTTCAAGAGTCAGATGATTGAGAGGTTATAACTGTTCCTGGACTAGGTGGTGTGTGGATCCTCAGGTTCTCTTACCTTCCTCCTAATAGCAGGAGCAAAAAGAGAGCATGACCTGGGTGGGGTGAGGGTCCTTGATGATGTAACTGCTTTCCTGCAACAGCACTCCATGTAGATGAACTGCTGTATTCACTACTTTTTGTAGGCTCTTCTGTACAAGTGCATTGGTGTTTCCATACCAGGCCATGATGCAGCCAGTCAATATAATCTCCACTGCACATCTATAGAAGATTGTCAAAGTTCTAGATGACATTGAAAATCTTCATAAATTTCTAAGAAAGTAGAGGCATTGCAATGTTTTCCTGATAGCAGCATTAAGAAGACAGCATGGCCTGGGTGGTGGGGGTCCTTGAAGATGGATGTTGCTTTCTTGTGACAGCATTCCGTGCATTTGTACTCAATGTTGGAGATGACTTTATCCATGATGGATCAGGCTGTATCCGGATTTAGGATTTTCCATTCAAGGGCATTGGTGTTTCCATACCAGGCAGCGATGCAACTAATCAATATACTTTCCACCACACATCTATAGAAAATTATCAGTTTTAGATGTGATGATAAATCTGTACAAACTTGTAAGTAGAGATACTGTCTTGCTTTCTTTGTAATTGCACTAAAGTGCTGGGCCCAGGACAAATCCTCTGAAATGATAACATCAAGGAATTTAAAGTTGCTGCTGACCCTCTCTACCTCTGATTCCTCCAATGAGGATTGGCTCATAGACCTACGGTTTCCTTCTCCTGAAGTCAATCATCAGCTCCTTGGTCATGCTGACACTGAGTGAGAGGTTATTGTTATGGCACCGCTCAGCCAGGTTTTCAGTCATGCTTCAATATGATGATTCGTCACCACCTCTGATTTGGCCAATGACCGTGTAGATGTGCTCAGTGATGGGGAGGGCTTGCCTTCAAATTGCATTGGAGCTGTGCTTGGCATCACGGTCATAAGTATAAAGCAAGTACAGCACCTTTCATTGTTTTTAGTGGTTGAAAGTAAACTAAAGGAGAATGTAAATGGGTGGAATGGACATGAAACCTTTACATTATTAGGGTGGGGAGGGGTGGAAAAAATAAAAATTAATCGGATTTCTAGAAAATAACCCATAACAGAATTTCCGATAATGCAAAGCCACATCATGTACGTGTCAAGAAACTCAAGTTGAAAAAGTATTTAAGTTTCCTCATAAATACCATGAGAAAGAACTTGATTCGTAAGTTTTTGGGTGCTTTGTGAAGTCTGTAAGGGCAAACTTACAGACTCAGAAAGGCTGTATTTGTCTTGTTGTGAACATTAGAAAACTAGCTTTTTTTTTCCAAATTTGATTTAATGTTAGTGCTGCACTTTCATTGGAATAACTGGCTAAAGAAGGGACTAGTTCTGAAGTGCAATATTAACACCATGGATGTTTTACAAGGGCCCTCAGCCTTTGCTACATCCATTCTATCTAGCCACGCCTCACTATGGAGCAAAACAAATTCCCGCTCATTGAGAATGGGGAGATTTATAGATCATCTTTTTAAGAGTCACTTATTTATTCAGAATCAGAAATATTCACCAAAACTCATAATGGTCAACATTGGGATTTAATCAGATTCATTGCTCACTTATTTGCTCATGCTATTTCCCCAGCTTAGCATGTATAATCCTATATTGCATCAGCACCACATGACATATCGGGTACCTTGGAGTTGCTCGGAAACACTTTCCATGATCATTCAGATGTCATTATTTTATTGAGGAATATACTAAGCTACAAAATGCAATGAAATTCAATTCTATTGCTATTGTGTTTGAAGGGTTAGGTCCAAACTGACTGAAAAACTTTCACTGGCTTAAACTTTATGAACTCTACCTAATCAGTGATTTTCAAGGTCTGTAACCATGATCTTCAATCATAGAATGCAGCATTTTCTCAACATCTGATACAAGGTTAAGTGTGGATCCCGATTTTCTCTCACATGGATAGCATTTGTTAACTTCAATTCATTAACAGTTCTGGAACCCAAAGCAGATTCCCAGAAATGCTTATGACATCCCTATGCTACATCAGGACATCACAGGCCACTTCATAGAGTGATTCTATCAACTTTTAATCCCTGTAGTTACTCGTACTGATTATTCTAAATTCTTCACTCTCATAAGCTTTTGGCTCAGCACTATTTCTGGTATTTTCTTTGGGTCTCCCAGTGAAGATGAATATGGTCTCATGTACTGCTATTACTTAATACACCATTATAATTGCTTCAGACTTTTAGACCATTAGACACTGAAGCAGCATTAGGCCATTCAGCCCATCAAATCTGCTCCACAATTTAATCATGGCTGACTTATTTTTCCTCTCAACCCCATTATTCCGCCTTCTTCTCATAACCTTTGACTCCCGTACTATTCTACAACCTATCAACCTCCACTTTAAATGTACTCAATGGCTTAACAGCAATTTGTGGCAATGAATTCTACAGATTCACTGCCCTCTGGCAAGAGGAATTCTTCAACTTTGTTACAGGCCTCCTATGTATATCACTATTAATAATTCTATTTCTTTACAACACTAATTTTTCTCCACATTTCTTAGTAACTTCCTTCCATACTCAGAGTCATAGAACATTACAGCCCATATAGTCCGTGCCAGACTACTAATCTGCCTAGTCCCATCAATTTGCACCAGACCATAGCCCTGCATACATCTCCCATCCATATATCCAAGTTTCTCTTGAATGTTGAAAATTAAATGAACCTCTGACTTCCGCTGGCAGCTCGTTCCACACTCTCACCACCCTCTGAGTGCAGAAATCCCCCATGTTCCCTGAAAACATTTCACCTTTCACTCTTAACCCATGACCTCTAGTGCTTCTCTCACCAAAATACAGTGGAAAAAGCCTGCTTGCATTTACCCTATCTATACCCCTCATAATTTTGTATACCTCTATCAAATCTCCCCTCATTCTTCAACATTCTAGGGAATAAAGTCTTAATCTATTCAACCTTTCCCTATAACTCAGGTCCTCAAGTCCTGACAACATCTTTGTAAATTTTCCCTGCACTCTTTCAATATGATGGACATTTTTCCTGTCAGTAGGTGACCAAAACGGTACACAACATGCCAACAGGTACAAACAAGCTGGATGAACTCAGCAGGTCGGGCAGCCTCCATTGAAAGGAGCAGTCAACGTTTTGGGCTGAGACCCTTCGTCAGGACTGAAGAAAGAGGGGGCAGGGGCCCTATAAAGAAGGTGGGGGGAGGGGGAAGGTGCAGTTGAAAAACTAATCAGAGGAAAGATCAAGGGGTAGGGGAGGGGAAGCAGGGAGGGGATAGGCAGGAGAGGTGAAGAAGGAATGTAAGGGAAAAGCACTATGGATAGTAGAAGAAGGCAGAATCATGAGAGAGGTGATAGGCAGCTAGAAGAGGAGGCAGAGTGAAAGTGAGATAGGGGAAGGGAGAGAGAGGGAATTATTGGAAGTTGGAGAATTCGATGTTCATACCAAGGGGCTGGAGACTACCCAGATGGTATATGAGGTGTTGCTCCTCCAACCTGAGTTTTGCCTCATCTTGGCAGTAGAGGAGTCCATGTATGGACATATCCAAATGGGAATGTGAAGCAGAGTTGAAGTGGGTGGCAACCGGGAGATCCTGTCTGTTGTGGCGGATGGAGCAGAGGTGCTTGACAAAGCGGTTCCCCAATCTGCGTCGGGTCTCGCCGATGTAGAGGAAGCAGCACCGAGAGCACCAGATGCAATAGATTACCCCAACAGACTCACAATTGAAGTGTTGCCTCACCTGGAAGGACTGTTTGGGGCCCTGAATGGTGGTAAGAGAGGAGGTGTAGGGACAGGTGTAGCACTTACGCTTGCAGGGATAAATACCAGGTGGGAGATCTGTGGGGAAGGATTTGTGGACCAGGCAGTCACAGAGGGATTGATCCCTGCGAAAAGCAGAGAGGGGTAGAGAGGGAAACAACATACCAAATTACGCCTCACCAATGTCTTATACAGCTTCAACATAACATCTCGTCTCCTGTACTTAATATTTTGATACATGAAGGCCAATGTGCCAAAAACTTTCTTTATGACCCTCTCTACTCTGATGCCACTTTCAAGTAATTATTGATCTGTATTCCCAGATCTCTCTGTTCTACCGCACTCCTCAGTGCTCTACCGCTCACTGTGCAAAGTCCTCGCAAACTGCAACAATTCACACTTGTCTGCATTAAATTCCACCTGCCATTTTTCAGCCTATTTTTCCAGCTAGCACAGATCACACTGCAAGCTTTGTTAGTCTTTCTCGCTGTCCCCTACACCCCCAATCTTGGTGTCATCCGCAAATTTGCTGATCCAATTAGACCACAAGACCATAAGATATAGGCCTATTTTACCATGTGCCTCCAAGTACCCTGAGAGCTCATCCTTAATAATCGACTCCAACATCTTCCCATTCACTGATGTCAGACCAACAAGCCTATAGTTTCCTTTGTTCTGCTTTCCCATCCTGAAAGGTGGAGTGACATTTGTAATTTCCCAGGCTTCCGGAACCATTCCAGAATCTAGGGATCATTACTAATGCTTCCACAATCTCTTCAGCCAACTCTTTCAGGACTCTAGGTTGGTCCAGATAACTTATCTACCTTCAGACCCTTCAGTTTCCCAACAACATTCTCTCTAGTAATGGTAACTTCATACACTTCATGCCTCCTGAACTTCCACCACACCACTAGTGTCTTCCACAGTGAAGACTGATGCAAAATATTATTCAGTTTGCCCACTATTTTGTTGTTCCCCTATTACTACCTTTACAGCATCATTTTACAATGGTCCAATATCAACTCTCACCTCTCTTTTACACTTTATGTATCTGAAGAAAGTTAGCATCCTCTTAATTCTTTTGGTATTAATCTCATCATCCAGATTGTTGATAATAGATTACAAACAACACTGATCCTTGCACCTGAGGCTAGTCATGGGCCTCCAGTCAGAGAAGTAATCATCTACTCCCATTCTCTGGCTTCCCTCATGAAAGCTAATGTCTAATCCAATTTGCTACCTTAATTTGAATGCCAAGCAATTGAACCACCCATGCAGGACTTCATCAAATGCCTTGCTAAAAGTTCATGTAGACAACATCCACTGCCTTGTCTTCTTCAGCTTTCGTAGTAATTACCTCAAAACACTCTACAAGATTGGTTAGACATAACCTAGCATATATAAAGTCATGGTGACCATCACTAATCAGTCCATGTCTATCCAAATGCTTATATCTGGTCCCACAGAATACCTTTCAATAACTTACCTATAAATGATGTCAGGCTCACCAGCCTATAATTTCCAGGTTTATTCTTTGAGCCTTTCTTAAACAACAGAACACTTCAGCACTTCACCAGTGGCTAAGGAAGATTCAAATATCCCCTGTATCCCCTGAAATTACAGGGGCCCCTGTAATTTCTGCACTTGTCTCCCACAGAGTCCAAGGGAAGCCTCACCAGGCCCTGAGGATTTATTCACCATAATTTGCCTCAAGACAGCAAACACCTCCTCCTCTATAATCTATATACAGCTCATCACCTCACTACCGCTTTGCCACACTTCTATAGACTCTGTCCATCTTCCAAGTAAATAGATGCAAAAAATCTATTTAAATATCTCCCATCGCTTTCAGCTCCATGCATAGATGACTACTCTGATCTTCCAGAGGAACAATTTTGTCCCTTGCTATCATTTGGTTTTAACATATCTGTAGAAGCCCTTGGGATTCTCCTTCACTTTGTCTACTAGAGCAACCTCAAGCCTTCTTTTAGACTGGATTTCCTTAATTGTTCTCTTGCTTTTTTTTTATACTCAGGTACCTCATTTGTTCCTTCCTGCCTCAACCTGCTGCCTCCTCCTTTTTCTTAACCAGTGCCTCAGTTTCTCAAAAACTAAGGTTCCCCAATCCTATTATCCTTGCCTTTTATTCTGACAGGAACACATAAACTCTTGCTCTCAAAATTTGACTTTTGAAGGCCTCTCACTTACTAAGTACACCTTCGCCAGAAAACAGCATGTCCTAATCCACACTTGCCAGATCCTTTCTGACACCATCAAAATTGGCCTTTCTACAATTTAGAATCTCAACCTGAGGACCAGACCTATCCTTCTCCATACTGATATTGAAACTAATGGCATTATGATCACAAGATGCAAAGTGATCCCCTACATAAATTTCTGTCACCAGCCTTGCATCATTCCCTAAAAGATCTAGTATTGCATTCTCTTTGGTTGGGACCTCTATGTATTGATTAAGGAAACTTTACTGAACGCATTTGACAAACTCAATCCATCCAGCCCTTTGACAGTATTGGCGTCTCAGTCAATATGTGAAAAGTTAAAATCATCTATTATAATAATATATAAAATTACTTTAATAATTTCCTGTCATGTTTTACTAACCACGTTCCCAATCCGAGTTCAATTATAAGATTTGCCTCACCAATTACTAGTCTTATTTCATAGTAGAATATGCAAACATTGAGAATTATGAAAATAAATCTTTGCTCCTAAAAACCAGTGAACTGATATTTAATTCCCTCAGTTGTATTTTTGTTTAATACTTTCCTCACACCCTTTAAATAGATTAAGTTGAGACACTATAGTAAAAATGTTGCTTGAACGATATAAAATTCTACAATGTTATCACCTTCCTTAGACTTAAAGTGCCCCTTATGACACGAGAGATTGCAAATGTTGGAAATCTGGATCAGCATATACAGTGGCATGCAAAAGTTTAGGCACCCCTAATCAAAATTTCTATTACTGTGAATAGTTAAGTGAGTAGAAGATTAACTTTATGACTTTTGGAGAGCAGTTCAAGATGAAACATTCTTTCCAACATTTTAAGCAAGGTTAGTGTATTATTTTTGTTTTGTACAATTTTAGAGTGAAAAAAGGAAAGGAGCACCATGCAAAAGTTTGGTGAAAACTTTTACCAAGGTGTCAGACCTTAATTAGCTTGTTAGGGCTATGGCTTGTTCACAGTCATCGTTAGAAAAGGCCAGGTAATGGAAATTTCAAAGCTTTATAAATACCCTAACTCCTCAAACCTATCCCAACAATCAGCAGCCATGGGCTCCTCTAAGCAGCTGCCTAGCACTCTGAAAATTAAAATAAATGATGCCCACAAAACAGGAGAAGGCTATAAGAAGATAGAAAAGCGTTTTCTGGTAGCCGTTTCCTCAGTTCGTAATGTAATTAAGAAATGGCAGTTAACAGGAACAGTGGAGGTCAAGTTGAGGTCTGGAAGATTAAGAAAACTTTCCAAGATAACTGCTCATAGGATTGCTAGAAAAGGCAAATCAAAACCCCCGTATGACCACAAAAGACCTTCAGGAAGATTTAGCGGACTCTGGAATGGTGGTGCACTGTTCTACAGTGCAGCAATACCTGCACAAATATCACAAATATAACCTTCATGGAAGAGTCATCAGAAGAAAACCTTTCCTATGTCCTCACCACAAAATTCAACGTCAGAAGTTTGCAAAGGAACATCTAAACAAGCCTGATACATTTTGGAAACAAGTCCTGTGGACTGATGAAGTTAAAATAGAACTTTTTTGGCCGCAATGAGCAAAGGTATGTTTTGAGAAAAAAGGTGCAGAATTTCATGAAAAGAACACCTCTCCAACTGTTAAGCACAAGGGTGGATCGATCATGCTTTGAGCTTGTGTTGCAGCCAGTGGCACGGGGAACATTTCACTGGTAGAGGGAAGAATGAATTCAATTAAATACCAGCAATTCTGGAAGCAAACATCAGACTGTCTGTAAAAAAGCTGAAGATGAAAAGAGGATGGCTTCTACAACAGGATAATGATCCTAAGCACACCTCAAAATCCACAATGGACTACCTGAAGAGGCACAAGCTGGAAGTTTTTCCATGGTCCTCACAGACCCTGACCTAAACATCATCGAAAATCTGTGAATAGACCTCAAGAGCAGTGCATGCAAGACAGTCCAAGAATCTCACAGAACTAGAAGCCTTTTGCAAGGAAGAATGCGCGAAAATCCCCCAAACAAGAACTGAAAGATTCTTAGCTGGCTACAGAAAGCGTTTACAAGTTGTGATACTTGCCAAAGGGGGCGTTACTAAGTATTGACCATGCAGGCTGCCCAAACTTTTGCTTCGGGACCATTTCCTTTTTTGTTATTTTGAAACTGTAAAAGATGTAAATAAAAAGTAATCTTGCTTAAAATATTAAAGAAATGTGTCATCTTTAACTTTATGCCTTTTGGAAAGCAGGTCATCTTTTACTCGCTTAGCTATTCACAGTAACAGAAATTTTGCCCAGGGATGCCACTCTAACAATCTGGATTGGGACCGCTGAGTTCCTCTCGCGTTTTGTGTATGTTAATCCTTACAATGCCATCCTGCTCTCCTCCTGGTCCTTACCCTCCCTCATCGGCCTTTCCCCCAACCCCGCTCCCATCACGCCAAGGGGTTTCTCTCGCACCCCTTCCTCAGCTGTTCACCTCTCAAAAGGCCCATAGCAGTTCAACCGTAATCCCCTGTCCCCCTTTAGTGACGATAAAAACCTCCTCAGGATGTAACTACAGTCCCTCCCTACAACTAACCCTCTTACCGTGCCGGTCTCTCCTGTCCACACACCGGTCCATAACTTGACCAACTTCCCTGGTTACGGAAACGCCAACCAATCCCGCTTCTGCTGCCGCGCAGCAGCGTCGACCAACGGATTCGTCGCCCGCTACGTGACGCCGTTTGCGTCATCACGTTGTGGCCGTGTCCCAGTTCAGCCCAATCCCTCCCGAGGAGAAATTCCCGCCGTGCCCGGACGTTGGTTCGAAATATTCCGCGCGTGTTTAGTAGCTTCAAATGACTTGCTGGATAGAAGTGAAAACAAAGTGCTGAAAAACTCAGACAGAACTCTACAGGGAGAGAGAAATAGAGTCAACGTTTTATATCCGAGACCTACAATATTGATTTGCTTTCACCTGGTATGCGCCTGACTCGACGGGAATTTTGAACATAGGCAGCTTGTTTTTTTTAAATTTTCAGTCACGTGTATGAAACAATTCATGAAAATGAAATTAATGTGACAAATAATAAAGAATTGAACGAGTTTCAACACTAAAGTGCAGACGGCACCATTCCACTTTTACGCTTAATGTATTTTTGTTACCTGTTTCTGACCATTTAGAGCTCACCTGCAATTTTTTTTCTATTCAAAGCAACAAAATCTGTTACACAGCGAAGAAACAATGATTTGAAGCACGGTAAAAAAAAAGTCTTTATTTAAACCTAAAGTATTAGTTTTGCATAGCTCCAGCACTATTATTAATTTTCTAGGTACATAATTTCTCTACTTCAGTGCTTATCATAGAAGAGTTTGGATATTAACTCCTGGTGTGTACATGGTAGGATTTCAGCTGCTATGACAAAAAGTCCAAACATCAAATCAAAAGTTGAAAATTCATTTCACAAATAGCCTTTAACATTGTGAAAGGTTTAAAGGTATTGCACTGAAACGTAATATGGCAAAATCTAGTTCAAAGTCAAAGAAAGCAAAAGGGACAGACTGAAGTGCTTTAAAAAAGGCAAGGCAGAGAAAGAAAAGAATGGAATTCCACATTTAATACCTTGTCAGTTGAACGTACAAATAGTGGACAATTATGATCAGAATTGGACGAAGTCAAGTATATAACAGAAGGTGTACAAATGAAGATTGTAAAAAACAGGGTTGGGTGAGATTACTGAGGTTTTACATACATAGACTAGAATTTTACAGTTGAAGCATGGTTTAGCTGGGGGTAATGTGAGTCTGTGAGCATCTGAGGGAGGTGGACAGTAGGAAAGAAGAAAACTAGTCAAGAGTTTATTGGTTTATTGAACAAGTGATCAAGTGTTAACAAGGCAAGAATGAGGGTTACAGTAGAAAATGACCAAGGCAGGAACAAATTATAAACATGAGAAATTCTGCAGATGCTGGAAATTCAAAGCAACACACACAAAATGCTGGAGGATCTCAGCAGGTCAGGAACTTCTATGGAAGTGAATGGACAGTCAATGTTTCGAGCTGAGATCCTTCAGGAAAATGCAACGACGTGGAGGTAAAATAGTGGGTAAATATTATTTAACATCAAAATTAATATGGAGCAAACACACCAATAGCACCTATGAATTCACCATGTTATAGCATTATGGCAATAGGATTCCAAACTTTTTTTCATTTAAGATGCTTTTTCTGTTTGATGTATCCAATGGATACATCTTACTTCCACTAATATTCATGAAACCAACCTTAAAGATTTACTGAGAAAAAGCTTATAGATATATTATTATTATCTGATATACCTTAATCTCAAAGAGATATTAGGCCTTTTGCCCCAAGTAGCTAAGATTAGTAAGTCTGTGATTTTAGTGGAAAAGCAAGAATCCATCTCCCATACTCAGTGATTGATGCTCCAAGTGCATTGCATTACACATTGAGTCACCATCTTCAAAATATATATAAATAAATGTTGTAAGGAAGAAAAATAATTTTGTTGATGGTGAAATTTATGACTGAGTTATGGTTATTACAATCTAGCAGTCCAACTCTGGAATATTGACTAAGAAGTGCAGTGAAATTCATATAACAACATTTACATACCAATCTACAAAATGCATACAGAATGACAGAAAAAAAATTAAAGACAATGAGATTTACCAAGACCAACATAAGTAGCAGAAGACACATCAAATTTTCAAAATCTGCTTTATTCAGTGTTTATACCCTTCACATGTTCATTCATTTTTGAGAATACACTAAAGTACATGTATACTTATGCAAGACAGGCTATTTATTAACTAAAATCATAACTTTAATTTGTATTATAAAGGTAATTGGTACAAGAAAAATAATTGACTATCAAATAGTGCTGGGTTAATGCAGGTCTGAAGATTCCATGGATTCAAAGTGAAGGGTTTCCAAAGCCAACTGTTTGCTGTAGTTGATGAATCTCATCAAGAAGCCGTTTATCTTCAAGATTTAACTATATGAAACAAAATATATTACAAATTAGATTACATTAGTATTTTTCTCCAGTTGAAAGTTCATTTTCTGCCGAAACCTTTTGAACATATTCAAGGATTTCCTCAGTCTAATGTGTAATAATCCTAAATATACATGTTTCATTAAAGGCGCGGCCTAATTGCTATGTCAATCAAATCAACCTTTAATTCCTCTAACAGAATAGAAGAAAAGAAAAGAACTTTATTATCAATGCTCAAGACAAAGAGATTGCAATGCTACTCCAGTCCGGCACAGTAGCATCACAATGCTTTACAGTACCAGTAACCAGTGTTCAATTCCCACTGGGCTGAGAAGTGACAGATGGAGTTCAACCTAGATAAGTGCGAGGTGGTTCATTTTGGTAGGTCAAATATGATGGCAGAATATAGTGTTAATGGTAAGACTCTTGGCAGTGTGGAGGATCAGAGGGATCTTGGGGTCCGAGTTCATAGGACACTCAAAGCTGCTGCGCAGGTTGACTCTGTGGTTAAGAAGGCATACACTATGTATAAGTAATAAAGAAGGGAAATGTGGAAAGATATTGCCCAAACATTAAAATTGTATACAAAATTCTAGAATAGGCTACAAGGTCGGCACAACATTGTGGGCTGAAGGGCTTGTAATGTGCTGTAGATTTCTAAAAAGTTCTATGTTCTAAAATTGTTTTGTATACATGTATGTACAGTCAGAAACATAATCAGATCAATGTATATTAATATATCTGATGGCCTGGTGGAAGAAGCTGTCCCAGAGTCTGTTGGTCCCGACCTTAATGCTGCAATACCATTTGCCATATGGAAACAGCTAAAACAGCTTGTGTTGGGGTGGATGGAGTCCCTGACAATCCTCCGAGCCCTTTTTACGCACTTTAGATGCCCTGAATAGCAAAAAGTTCCCATCCAATGTGCTGGCTGCATCACTTTCTGCAATGCTCTGCAACTGAGGGAAGTACAGTTCCATACTAGGTAGTGACACAGCCAGTCAGGATGTTCTCGATGGTGTCCATGTAGAAAGCCGTGAGGATTTGGGGACTCATATCAAGCTTCTTCAGCTGTCTGAGGTGAAAGAGGCGCCGTTGTGCGTTTTTTAGCTCACAGTCAGTATGTACAGTCCAGGTGAGATCCTTTGTGATGTATATATTGAGTGTATATTAATGGTAAAACACTTGGCAGTGTGAAGGATCGGGGGATCTTGGGGTCCGATTCCATAGGACGCTCAAAGCAGCTGCGCAGGTTGACTCTGTGGTTAAGAAGGCATACGGTGTATTGGCCTTCATCAACCGTGGGATTGAGTTTAAGAGCTGAGAGATAATGTTACAGCTATATCAGATCCTGGTCGGACCCCACTTGCTCAGTTCTGGTCGCCTCACTATAGGAAGTATGTGGAACCTGTAGAAATGTTGCAGAGGAGATTAATACAGATGTTGGCTGGTTTGGGAGGCATGCCTTATGAGAATAGGTTGAGTGAACTTGGCCTTTTCTCCCTGGAGGATAAGAGGTGACCTGATAGAGGTGTATAAGATGATGAGAGACATTGATCCTGTGGATAGTCAGAGGATTTTTCCCAGGCTGAAATGGCTAGCATGAGAGGACACAGTGCTTGGAAGTAAGTACAGAGGAGATGTCAGGGGTAACTCTTTTAAGCAGAGAGCGGTGAGTGCATGGAATGGGCTGCCGGCAATGGTGGTGGGGGCGGATACGATAGGGTCTTTTAAGAGACTCCTGGATAGGTACATGAAGCTTAGAAAAATAGAGGGCTATGAGTAATCCCGGGTAATTTCTAACATAACATAATGCTGTTCGGCACAGCATTATGGGCCGAAAGGCCTGTATTGTGCTGTAGTTTTTCTATGTTTCTATGATCCCAAATGCCCCTCCCTGCACAAAAATGCAACAAGGACATCAACACCCAAACCCACCCCCTCCCAGACAAAAAAACTAACAAATGTGCAACAAGAACATTGACCCCCCCACCCACTCCTCCCCCACCAAACAAAAACTGAGAAGGAACGGGCAAAAACACAGAATATACAAGCCCAAAGACAGATATCAGTTTCAAACGAAAGTCAAAATGAGAGTCTACCATAGCATTATCATGATTTAATCTTCAAGCAAAATCTTTCACAAAGTTGCACTTTTTCCAAACTCTTCAGAAATATGATATTCCAAGATATGATGACACTGACTGAAAACTGAAATGTACAGCACAGAAACAGTCCCTTCAGCCTACTATGTCTATGCTGACCATCAAGCTGTCTAAACTAATCCCACTTGCCTACATTAAATCCATATCGCTTCATCCTTTCCTTATTCAATTACCTGTCCAGATGCTCTTCCTGGTTCCATCACTTCCTGTGGCAATTCATTCCAGAAACCAACTGCTCTTTATGTGAAAACTTACTCCTCATATCCCTTTTAATCCTCCTCACTTTAATCCTTTAACCTCTAGTTTTAGACATCCTCTACCTCAGAAAATCATGTCAGTTCTCAGCCTCCTTTGTTCAAGGGAAAACAGACTCGGCCCATCCCATCTCTCCTTATAACTCAAAACCCTCCAATCCAGGTAATACCCTTGCCAATCTTTTTGGCAATCTTTCTAGTTTCATCACAACTTGCCTGTATTTTGGCAACCAGAACTATACAATGACTTCCCAAAATGCATCACTTTGTGCTTGTTCAAAATTATTTTCTTCTATCATTCCCTTGTTATTCTAAATGCTGTTGAAACCTCAGCTAATCTTCTTCACTGTTCACTTAATCACCAATTTTGGGGTCTTCTGCCACTTACTTTCTCATCCAAGTGGTTTAAACAAATATAGTAGGGAGTGGGAACCAGTACGATAGAGCTGAGGATGAGCCAGCAGGCTTACAAGTAGATGATTGGTGTAATATTAAAGTAAGGAAGGACAAGCCAATGATAGGATACAAATGCAGAGAGAGCAAAGAGTTAAATTGTACCATAGAGGCAAAATTCATAAGGGCAAAGAATGCAGGACAGAAGGCGCTGTACTTAAATGTGTGTGGCATTCGGAATAAGGTGAACAAACTCATGGCACAATTAGAGATTGGTTGGTATGACGTTGTGGGCAGCACTGAATTGTGGTTAAAAGGTGGCCATCATTGGGAGCTTAACATCAAAGGATATACTTTGTATCGAAAGGACAGGCAGAAAGGCATAGGTAGTGGTGTAGCTCAATTGGTAAGAGATGGAATTACATCTTTAGAAAGAGGTAAAATAGGGTCAGAGAGTGTTGAGTCTTTGTGGGTGGAGTTAAGGAACTGCAAGGGTAAAAAAAACATTATGGGAATCAAATATATAGACCTCCAAATAGTAGCCAAGAGGCAGGATTGAGATTGGAAAGGGAGCTGGAAACGGCATATATAGGGTAATGTTCCAATAGTAATGGGAGACTTCAGTATGCAAGGGGATTGGGAAAATCAGGTTGGTGTTGGATCGCAGGAGATAAAACTTGTTAAATGCCTATGGGATGGCTTTCTAGAGCAGCTTGTGCTTGAGCCCACTCAGGGAAAGGCTATCTTAGATTGGTTTTTATTTAATAACCCAGTTTTTATTAGAGAGCTTAATGTAAAGGAACCCTCAAGAGACAGTGATCATAATATGATTGAATTCATACTGCAGTCTGAGAGGGAAAAGCATAAGTCACATGTATCAGTATTGCATGGAATAAAGGGAATTACAGAGGCATGAGAGAGGAGCTTGCTCAGGTGGATTGGAGGAGCTTGCTCAGGTGGATTGGAGGAGGATACTGGCGGGGATGATGAGAGAACAGAGGTGGTTGAAGTTTCTGGGAATAGTTCACAAGACACAGTATAGTTATGTCTCACAGAAGAAGTTCTCAAATGGCAGGATACTAAAAGTTTTTTCAGTTATATAAAGAGTAAAAGGAAGGTGAGAGTTGATATTGGACCACTGGAAAATGATGCTGGGGGGGGGGGGTAGTGATGGAAAATAAAGAAATGGCAGATGAACTTAATGGGTTCTTTGCATCAGTGTTCACTGTGGAAGACACTAGCATTGTGCTAGAGGTTCGTGAGTGTCAGGGAGCAGGAGTGAGTGTTATTACTATTACAAAGGAAAAAGTGCTAAGCAAGCTCAAAGGTCACAAGGTGGCTATGTCACCTGGACCAGATGGACTACATCCCAGAGTCCTGAGAGAGGTTACTGAAGAGATAATGGAAGCATTGTTCATGATCTTTCAAGAATCTCTTGATTCTGGCATGGTCTTAGAGGACTGGAAAATTGCAAATGTCTCTCAACTCTTTAAGAAGGGAAGAAAGAAAAAGAAAGGAAATTAAAGGCCAGTTAGCCTAACCTCAGTGGTTGGAAAAGTGTTTTAATGGGATGTTGGTGTACTTGGAGACTAATGATAAAATGACTCAAAGTCAGCATGGTTTATGTAAAGGGAAATCTTGCTTGAGAACTCTGTTGGAGTTCTTCGAGGAAGTAACAAGCAAGGTGGACAAAGGAGAGGCAGTGGATTCAGAACTGGTTTGCCTGCAGAAAGCAGAGGGTCGTGGTGGAGGGAGTACATTCAGATTGGAGGGTTGTGTCTAGTGGTGTCCCACAAGGATTGGTTCTGGGACCTCTACTTTTCATGATTTTTATTATCAACCTGGACATGAGGGTAGAAGGGTGGGTTGACAAGTTTGCAGAGGACACAAAGGTTGGTGGAGCTGTGGATAGTGTAGAGGATTGTCGAAGATTACAGGGAGACATTGATAGGATGCAGAAGAGGGCTGAGGAGTGGCAGATGGAGTTCAACCCGGAGAAGTGCGCGGTGGTACATTTTGGAAAGACAAACTCCAAGGCAGAGTACAAAGTAAATGGCAGGAAACTGGGTAGTGTGGAGGAGCAGAGGGATCTGGGGGTACATGTCCACAGATCCCTGAAAGTTGCCTCACAGGTAGATAGGGTAGTTAAGAAAGCTTATGGAGTGTTAGATTTCATAAGTCGAGGGATAGAATTTAAGAGTCGCGAGGTAATGATGCAGCTCTATAAAATTCTGGTTAGGCCACACTTGGAGTACTATGTCCAGTTCTGGTTGCCTCACTATAGGAAGGATGTAGAAGCATTGGAAAGGATACAGAGGAGATTTACCAGGATGCTGCCTGGTTTAGAGAATATGCATTATGATCAGAGATTAAGGGAGCTTTACTCTTTGGAGAGAAGGAGGACGAGAGGAGACATGATAGAGGTATACAGGATATTAAGAGGAATAGATAGAGTGGACAGCCAGCACCTCTTCCCCAGGGCACCACTACTCAATACAAGAGGACATGGCTTTAAGGTAAGGGGTGGGAAGTTCAAGGGGGATATTAGAGGAAGGTTTTTTTACTCAGAGTGGTTGGTGCGTGGAATGCACTGCCTGAGTCAGTGGTGGAGGCAGATACACTAGTGAAATTTAAGAGGCTACTAGACAGATATATGGAGTAATTTAAGGTGGGGAGGTTATATGGGAGGCAGGGTTTAAGTGTCGGCACAATGTAGTGGGCTGAAGGGCCCGTCCTGTGCTGTACTATTCTATGTTCTATAACATTCTGGGATATACCTGGTCACACCCAGGCCATTTATCCAACTTAAGGCATGTCAAGAGCTCCAACATCTCCTCCTTTGTTACACTGACATTCCCCAGGATTCATTGTTACCTCCTTTGAACGCAGTAACTTCCATGTCCTTCTCCACAGTATATACACATAAAAGTATTCCCTTAAGACCTTGCATACTTCCTGTAGTTCCACACATTGATTACCACAATAATTGTCTTCACAGAAAGCAACATTAATTTCTGTCCCAAAAGTCTCAATATTTTTGGATATCTCTCTGCACCTGTCAAACAGCTTTCCACCTGAACTCACCGCACAATCTTCTTAGCACAATCCTCTATTATTATGTAATAGAACCTTTAGAACAATTGGTATTGAATGGGTAAATCAAAACAAGATTGATGAGGAATCTAACCTTTGATGCATATTTATAGGTCTGCTCTGCTTCAAATTTTCTCCCTGTCTGAAATAATGAAACATGAATTAAATTAATAAAATCACATTCAGACACATTTGATAGTATTTTTGACTGCACTAAGTGTTTCCATTGCATTATTTTCAAATAAGTTGCAGAAAGATTTATTCATATTTGATGTTTTAATCTTCTCATTGAGAAGCTCAATGACAAGAATTACGATATATTTTGAAATGGGATAATTTTCCCTTCGCAAACAAGAGAAAATCTGCAGATGTTGGAAATCTGAGCAACACACACACAATGCTGAAAGGATTCAGCAGGCCAGGCAGTGTCTAGGAAAAGAATAGTCGATGTTTCCTAGTTGCTGCTTGCCCTGCTGAGTTCCTCCAGTTTTTTTTGTGTGTAATTTTCCCTCCCATTACTTGGGTAGACATTAAGCCTGTTTGATTTTTATTTCTATTAATTGCAATGGAAGACTGCACTTCTAACTGAAGAATTATTAGAATTTATGTTCAATTGTTCACTGAAAAATAGAAGTACGAACTGTAGAATATGAATATTTTGTATTGTCAAAGTAGAATTAAACCTAAAGTAAATAAAATATCTCCTCTTGAACATCCTATTTCACCTAATTAAAAAAGAGATGAAAATATCAAACCAATAAAGATTTTGATTTTCTGTAAAGGAAGATACTCATAGCTTCTTCCTTTTTTTCTAAAGATAGCTGTTCAAACACAGTTCCAAGGATTTAGGGCTCACCCCATACCCACAGCTGATATATATTTCATTTTCTTACCAACATAATTCTAATCAGTGTTCACAAGTTCACTTGCTGACAAGAAAGGCAATGAGGTAAATTTCCCTGGTTAAGTAGTGAACATGTCAAATAAAAGTTAAATTTACATTGAATTTCAGACCAAACAGACCAACCCCCAATTCCCAAACATTGCAGTCAATTTGCATATAGCAAAGTTGATGCTGAATGTACGGCAAGTAGTGACCTGTTAAATTGTGTATCAATTTTACATGAAGGAAGCAAATTGGCTAAGATCTGGGCTACTTCCCATACTCTGCTTTGAATAATGTTCAGTTATTTATATCTTGCTTAACTGTCAATATCTTGGTATATATTGCATCGGAAAGCCGGCAGCATCAAAATAGCAACAAAATCGCACGACAATGGAATGTCAAACCTTTACTCACAGACACAAAAACATATTGGTTGGTCTAGCAAGTCCATGTTAGCTCCCAGGGGAGCAATCCTTCAACTCCATATTTCCCATATCCTTGTAATTCATTCTTTTCTCACTTACGCCAATTATTCCCCTTTGATTCTTTTTTTTTGCCATTAATCTATACAGAGAGATAATTTAAAATAACCAATTAAACTAGCACATCATTGGGATATGGGAGCTACCTACCCAAGCACAGAGAACATGGAGAAATTCTGCATAATTAACACATGCACCCCACTATCTGTTGCAACCATATGCCATGCTAAATTTTTAAATTCTGAGTTAGGGGCTTGAACTTATAATCTCAAAAAGAATTGCAGCAGTCTTCCTTCCTAAAGGAAATCAGCCCATTTAGCAGAAACAAGAACTTTATCAAAATCTATGGCTCAGTATAGTACACCACCCTGTGTTTTTTTATTGATCAACTGAGGTGTGAAATTTCAATACTTTGGAGATGAAAAGAAAATCAATTCTGCCACGATATGAAATTATTTCTGTTTTTAAATATCTTCCGTACCTTTAGGCATACTAATGTGAGATAGCCCCAGACTTCTGCATTAGAGTTACACAGGATATTTGCTTCAGAGAGAGCATCTTCAGCATCTGTGAATTCGTTAAGCTGAGAGTGTATAAGAAAGAATAGAATTAATCTCTTTCTTAATCATACTGTTAAAAACATCTATAAAGATCTATCAAAAACTGAAGATAATTGACCTCAATTGCCCTTCTAATCCAGTAGGACATGAATTCTTTTAAAAGATTACTTCATTTCATTTCAACTTTAATTTCAAGTTGCTCATTTAACTTTTATTAATTTTCCTTCCAATAGTTCTCTCCTGTGCAAATGCATCACTGTAATGATCTTCAAATACAAATCAACGTTATCATATCCTGATTAGATTATTTTTAGTCACCGGGTATGGCCATCTAAAATTATCACTCATATGTTTCTTGAGCTCATTACTGCAGATTCACACTGTTACTTTGATCTGGCCCATGCCATTAACCTGGTCCAACACTACTTGCCTTTATTGGGATCTTGCTCCTTCCTATATCTGTCTTAAGGTTTAGGGTTATGAATATGCTAAGGGTTAGAGAGGGTGGAGAGTTACTGCTTATAGTTGGTGTTGGGGGTGGAATGTAGAGAATGAGCATTCAGACTTGAGGGGTGTGGACCAGGTTCGTGGGTGTGTGGGCCAGTAGAGGGTTGTGGAAGTTGGGGCTAAAGATAGGGTTGGGGTTGGAGGTGAGGGTCTGGAGGGGAGAGCAGAGCCTGGCAGGGAGAGGGTGTTTCCAGGCCAGGATCTCGAAAGACTGAATCCTATGCTGCTGGAAAATATCTGCTAACAGGTCTGTCCTGAACTTATCTTGCAATATTACTGAGGTGTCCTGTCAGTCTGACTCTTAGGCTATTGCCTGCCTCCCCTATGTACGTGATATGGCATTCCTTACACTGAATTGCATATACTACCCTCTGCTCTATCCAGGCCCATGTTCCAGTTGCTCTTTTGTGTATGTTTTTTGATATTCTTAAGTGTTTGCATACCCTACAGTTTCTCCCCCCACAGTTTGGGGCTGCATGTAATTTGGTACATACTAACTATATGTCCCTCAAGTTTTTACCTCTCTTAAAAGTTGACACTATTGTACATTCTCCCAGTGGGCCCTCATCTGCCTCCTCTCTTAAAAGCTGACATTATTGTGTCACCCTCACTAAAACTCATATTTGTACAAACAGTTGGTCACCTCTTCTTTGGCTGGGTGTCTATTCCTGTCTGATTTACCCCCAAAATATTTTTCTATGTTAAGGACACTGCTTATATGTTCATTAGAGGGATGTTTAGTTGTAAACTATTATGGGAAATTTATCAACACATTTAG
The DNA here is from genome assembly GCF_030144855.1 of Hypanus sabinus. Taxonomy (NCBI): domain Eukaryota; kingdom Metazoa; phylum Chordata; class Chondrichthyes; order Myliobatiformes; family Dasyatidae; genus Hypanus; species Hypanus sabinus. The sequence continues at coordinate 23,847,560 of NC_082714.1, read as the reverse complement.
AACATTGCTAAACTGACTAAAAATTAAATTCTCGGAACATAGTTTTGAACCTGGATAGGAAAAGTAGTGAATATACAGTACATATGAACATTATTTTATTTTTGTTGTTTATTTCATTAATTTATTTAGTTATTTTCCAAGTAATTATAAACAAGAAGGAAAAATCAAATGTAAAGGGATTTGAATGAAATAAATGACCAAATACAACAGGTAGAAATTAAAATCGGAAGATTTAAGACTGTTGATGTTTGAACTGGAAAGTTCCAATATTTCCTTAATGGTCAGCTTAGGTATATGTACCTACTAACACCATTCACCATTTTGTCCATCCTACTCCTACTTGAGACAGGATGGACAAAGGTGAGATGTCCATCTTTAATTTCTCTGCCCTTCTGTATTGGCATGAAAGGAAACTTTGCCCATTTTGAGCTGAGTTTCTGAATCCGGTTCTCTGATGTAAATTAGGGATGTCAGTTCTCCTAGTGCTAAGACTGAGGCAGCTCCAACTCTAAAATAATTCACATCGGTACTCTTACCCTATAGCAGGCAATGCCAACTCCTAGCCACGTCAAGCAGGATGGTGCTCTCTGAGAGGCAAAGAGATAGACAGATTTTGCTGATTTATACTGAAAAACAAAGCAAAAATAATAACTACTTTTGGGATAAAAAATGGTTCATAGTGAGAAAAGGATAGGAAAGGGAAGGTTAACCATATAACCATATAACAATTACAGCACAGAAACAGGCCATCTTGGCCCTTCTAGTCTGTGCCGAAAGCTTACTCTCACCTAATCCCACTAGCCCGCACTCAGCCCATAACCCTCAATTCCTTTCCTATCCATATACCTATCCAATTTTGCTTTAAATGACAATACCGAACCTGCCTATACCACTTCTACTGGAAGCTCATTCCACACAGCTACCACTCTCTGAGTAAAGAAATTCCCCCTCATGTTACCCTTAAACTTTTGTCCCCTAACTCTCAACTCATGTCCTCTTGTTTGAATCTTCCCTACCCTCAATGGAAAAAGCCTATCCACGTCAACTCTATCTATCCCCCTCATAATTTTAAATACCTCTATCAAGTCCCCCCTCAACCTTCTACGCTCCAAAGAATAAAGACCTAACTTGTTCAATCTTTCCCTGTAACTTAGGTGCTGAAACCCAGGTAACATTCTAGTAAATATTCTCTGTACTCTTTCTATTTTGTTGATACCTTTCCTATAATTTGGTGACCAGAACTGTATACAATACTCCAAATTTGACCTTATCAATGCCTTGTACAATTTTAACATTACATCCCAACTCCCATACTCAATGCTCTGATTTATAAAGGCCAACATACTAAAAGCTTTCTTCACCACCCTATCCACATGAGATTCCACCTTCAGGGAACGATGCACCATTATTCCTAGATCACTCTGTTCTACTGCATTCTTCAATGCCCTACCATTTACCATGTATGTCCTATTTAGATTATTCCTACCAAAATGTAGCACCTCACACTTATCAGCATTAAACTCCATCTGCCATCGCTCAGTCCACTCTTCTAACTGGCCTAAATCTCTCTGCAAACTTTGAAAACCTACTTCATTATCCACAACATCACTTACCTTAGTATCATCTGCATACTTACTAATCCAATTTACCACCCCATCATCCAGATCATTAATGTATATGACAAACAACATTGGACCCAGTACAGATCCCTGAGGCACACCACTAGTCACCGGCCTCCAACCTGACAAACAGTTATCCACCACTACTCTCTGGCATCTTCCATCCAGCCACTGTTCAATCCATTTTACTAGGTTTGGAAGTAATAGTGGAGTTTGAAAGATGGGTTACATCAAAGTTGAAGAGAAGTTCTAAGTAGTAAGAGTAAGTGGTATTCACATTGAAACCAGTGCTTGTCGGGGATAGATGCAAAGAAAGATGCAGAAGTCTGACAATGTACATCAGGATAAGACAACACTATGGAGCTTCAAGAAAGTGCCATAACTAGTGAAAACTAAAAACATTCACTTTAAATCTATACATTTGATGACAGAGAAATCAGTGTACGTTCATTGTTATGGCACAGAGTGAATACATTATAGTTTAAAAATATTAACAGTCATAAAAATTAATTGATGGGCCACCTATAGAGGATGAAGGTGAATAAACTGAAGGCCCTGCAGAGGGAACAGTCATTACTTTACCTCTTTCAGCTAGAAGATGCTTTTTGGTTACAAATAAAGAATTCAAGCTGCATTATTTACTTCCAGGTAGATCTTTACTATTACTCCATCATGACTTTTGAAAAGTCCTGAACATGATAGAAGTATTATAGTGCAAAAAAGGCCATGCTCATTTTGGAAATTAATATTATGAGATTTGCAGACATATGAGGAAGACAAATATTCATAACAAGGAAGACAAATATATATGAATAAATTTAAAATGGAATGCAACCCAACCAAAGAGCTTTCTATGTATGTTGAATTACATTATTATGAGTCACCTATCATCATTAATATGTGATCGATGTATGTTTTACCTTTAAAGAACTACTGCAGATTAGGTTGCTATAAACTTACTGAAAAATCATTACAAATTTAATCTTTCAGTAATACAATAAGATAAATACTAATTTTAATTAATTATGCTGTTTGCATTAGAAAAGCAACTCCATTATAACAATGCCACCCTTGTGTTAAAATATCAAAAACAAAGAGAAATAAAAGAGTAATATTTGAATCCATTCAGTGAAATAATTTAATTTTATTGATTTTAATTCACTTAAATTCTCAGTGAAACTGATTAATTATTAAATTGTTCTTACCGACTCTATCTCGTTTTCCAGCAGATACATGGATCCTAGTCTCAAGCAGATGGCATGCATGTCAAATGCATCATTTACATAAGACACCGTGCGTGCATAAAATTCTTTAGCCTTGGCATAGTCTTCCTTCATGTAGCTTAAATGGCCTAATAAAGCCCATAGGTCTGGATTCTGAAATAATAAATTTATTGAGAAATTTAGATTGCAACTTCTAAAAGAGAAAAAATGTAATGTGCAAAACTGGTTGATTTTCTACAGTGTAAACCATTAAAGAATATTAGAACCATTGTTAAAAATACCAATTTGCAAATAACATGTTATCATCAGAACTTTGCAAAATCCTCTGGTCATAAGATATGCACCTGCCTTTATATGATTTATAGCAAAATTTGTTTCTGATGACACTTATTATCAGAGTTTTATAACATGAGATAAAATGTGCTCAATGAAATATACAATACAAATAAGTTACTGGCTATCAAGATGAAACACATTTAAATCAAATAAAATTGATTTCTAACAATATTTCTTACTAAATATTGGCTCCACAGAAAAAAACTGGAATAAAACTGTTTGTGTGTTATAACTGAAAGTACTGACGCAGAGAACCAGAGCTAATCCCATTGTATTAAAATTGTGTGGAATACATGAGCATTTTCAAAGCTTACACTGAGATTGAGATGACTAGATAAATAGAACAGTAAGACATTCCCAACGAAAATCACAGAAGATTGTCCCTGTACAGTAATATTAATGGGTGGCAGAACTGATAATGATTTGGGGAAACAAACTGGAGCATTAGAAGACTTGAAAATGTGTTTATTTCTCCTTGCTCCATCCAGGCTACATCAAATTCACAGCATTATAGAAGAGCAATAATTTCTGGAGTCCATGATTACAGAAAGTTGGAAAGGACTTTAAAAGAGTACAAAATTAGTGAAAATGTAGACTGGACAAGTGACGCTCAGGGAGTGAGAAAGTTTAAAGGTTGCAAAAAGGTAAAGTTTGTCAATAAGAGTAGCCTGGGAATAAAGATGAATACATACACACACACTCACGCATACTGTATATGCAGTGTGATTCCTTAAGGTTGTCTTCGCTAGGGGAGGTTGTGGGGAAAGCTCCCACTACCTACTAAATCTATTAAATGCTATAATGGCATGTGTCTCAAATACACTCTTTACAGCAAGGTCCAGCTCCTGGTCTTTATGTGTGGCTTACTTACTAAGCTCAGTGGAACTGTTTCCATCAACAGGAGAAGGGACAAAAGCAGATTACTAATGTCTTAAAACCAGTCACTTTGGGTAGATGAGGCTCATCAGCCATGTTTGACAGCTCATCTAGGAAAAGGAAAATTCTGATCTCAAACCTCTGCTGATTTGCAGCTATACCCACTCAAGGGGAAGGCTTCTGGAGTAAACTCTGAAGGAAAAATCTGGAGCTGCTGTCCCTTGATCATTTCAAAGTTGAATTCAATGCTGACTAGCAACTCTTGTCACACTGCTGATGCCAAACTGTACTGGTCTCTGCTGTTCCCCTAAATTCTTCAGCTGCGTGGAAAAGGGGAGGCCTGCAGATTGGGCTTGCTCTCCATATTGTACTACCCTGGCTTGTGCAACATATAGATCACTAGGATGCAATATCCATAGTCGATCCCAACCAACGGATGGGCTCACAGATAAACATACACACACATTCATACCTATATATAAATAAACAAACAAGCTAAAATTTGACAAATGTAATAAAATACGTGATAAAGAGGACACTATGTGAAAATTTGTATTAAAGCATCAAGGGAAAAGGGTAGAATGACCTTTATGCCTAATTTAAAACTCTATACATGCACATAGTATGAGAAGTGAAACAGGTAAATTGGAAACTGCAACCTGGACAGGCAGATGGAAAAAAAATTGGAAGTACAGTCCCTAGTTAGGAAGGTACTGAGAGTCCTGAAGAAGACACAGGGCTCTGGTGGATTGGATGAACACACAGATGAAACATCACCAAAAAACAAATGTAAGAAAATATAAATTGCTACAAAGAATTACAAGAGACAATGTGCACTAAATAAAACAATTTAAGGAATTGCAAGGGGAAAAAAATCACACAGAAATGCCTGATATATCTGATGCACAGACAGGCTATTTCAGCCAACCAGTTCACGCTGACAGTTGCAGTTTACTCAGACCTCCTCCCTTCCACATTTCATTATCAATATTTATTACCATCAATTTCCATTTTCTCATTTTTCTTCAAGTGCTTGTTCAACAGCTCATATATATGCCTTTCCTATACATTTCAACCTTTTTTGTAGGTAACCTGTTGTTTAAAGAGGTTTCTTCTGAATTTCCCATTGGATTCCTTGGGGACCATCTTTTTTATAAGAGGAAATATTTCCTCTGTTCAGTTTATCATGACATTTCATAATTTTACTATTTCTATTCAGTAATCTCTTAATGTTCTTTCACTCCAGGGAAATTGAGATCAGTCAAGTTCATCCTTTCTTCAAATGTACACCCTTGCATTTCTGGTATCATTCTGGTAAATCTTCTCTGCATAGATACACTTTTTGCAATAAAGTAGCTAAAATTGTTACATAACCAAAGTTCTATATGGGCTGAGCACCACTTCCTACTTCTGAATTTATTTCTTCTAGAAATAAACTTAGTGCTTGATTTGCTTTTCATGGCTGTGGAAGTTTGTGGCACAACTTCTAGTGATTGGTATACCATATCGTAATATTCTTTTGTCCCTTTACCTCACCAAGACTTATGTTTTTCTAATGATGTAATCTCTTTATTCTTTCTTTCAAAATTTGGATTTTAATTGCAAATGTTCCCATTTAATAGCTTTAATTCAGAAACAAGTTCTAAATACTTTCTAGAAATCCCATTCCTTTATCTTTCTTTTGATGTTTCTGTAAGAGAGTTAAAACAATTAATATCAGAGTAATTTCAACCCAAATGATTAAGATTCTGTTTTTTCCACTCATTTTGCTAATTTGGAAATTTCTTCCTCAACTTTGCTTTGACAATTGATTGACAATATCAATATAAAATAACTGTGTAGACTCTATACTTGTCCTCGTTTCAGCTGTCCCTTATTTTATATACGTTTTGTTATCATTACTAAATAATACTATTTCACTTCCTCTTTTCTTAAGTCTGTGTTCCTAGCTATGTTATGTCCTGCAATTCCCATTTAAATAGAGGAATTTATACACAAATTTTTGAAGCAGTAATTAAAGCAAATGCAATCCAAAACTGTATATAGGCATTATGGACAACAATGTGTAAGTTGTTAAACTTGGTTCTACTGTAGTTAGACTGCTGTGCCCAAGAATGAACACTACAGATGATGAAGTCCTTAAGCATTTTAGAATGTACAGGAAAGATAGAATTATGATTAATATATGGTGGTGGAGAATAGGGATTTTGATTATGAGAATAATCAAGAGGACCAAAAATAAGATTAATAGATGATACAATACTTTATACCTTGAAGAGATCATAACAGAAATGGAGCAGAAGATTAGATATTAAAATTGCTTTTAATTCTTCTATGCATGAAACATGCAAGTGCACACAAGCAGCAACATTAGGGGCCTCTGAACGTAAGCAACACCATCAGGGGTACCAACAACAAAATAAGAATACTGCAACGTTTAATTGACATTTAAAATGAGTAAAGGATTTAATGAGAATGATAGAGAAAGTAATTCCTATTATTGAGGAAACCAGACAGAGTAGGAAATTAGAATCATCAGACTCTTACAAAAATGAATAAGCACAGCTCCATATAAAAGGCAGCAAAACTTTGTAACATGATCCAAAAAAAGGTTATGGATGTTTGATCCATTAAAATTTTCAAGAGTGAAACGGATAGATCGTTGTTAGGTATTGGATGATTAAAAAGAGTTAAGTTATGAATGATTATGTAAGCCAATAGTAGAATAGAAAGAAGACAAATGGACAGTTATTCTTATAATCAAGAGGCTGGTGTTTGAAAGTTTGCTGTACCTCTATGTAGTACAGGCACCTGGAGTAGTAGTTATTGTATAAGAAGGAATATGGCAGAGGTTCTGATTAACAACACACACAAAATGCTGGAGGAACTCAGCAGGCCAGGCAGCATCTATGGAAAAAGTGCAGTTGACCTTTCAGGGCAGACCCTTCAGCAGGACTAGTCTCAGCCCAAAACTTCAATATACTTCTTCCATAGATACTGCCTGGCCTGCTGAGTTCCTCCAGCATTTTATGTGTGTTGCTTGGATTTCCAGCACCTGCAGATTTTCTCTTGTTTGAAGTTCTGATTAGATTCACTAGACAGATTCTTGGAAATAAATAGTTGCCTTCTGAGGGAAGATTGAACAAGTTGAGCTAATAGTTACTCAGTCTGGAAGAAGAAGAATCAGTTTATAAAAACACCAATTCTGATGTGACTTCTAATGGTAAATGCTGAAATGTTTACTTGTGGGTGTTTGAAACAACAAAGCATACTTTCAAAGTAAGAGCAGCTAAAGGGAAATTTCATCTCTCAGGACTTTGTGAATCTTTGGAATTCTGTGAAAGAGTCAAGAAGGCTGAATCAATGAAGTCAAAGATTATGATCAGATTAGATCTGCTGCGGCCATATTAAGTAGTGGAGCATGTCTAAAGGGCCATATGATTTATCCCTATTTTTGTAAGTTCTTATATAATAGATTCAAGAAACTGAATGACCAATGTAAATTCCAACAAAGACGTCTGCTGCTCATTTGTATAGCTCCCATCCCCATGTGAAAATTGCCAATAATGCATCAGAATAGAGTATCACTTAAAATAATGTCGTTGTAGTTCTTGAGTCTGTAAATTGCATCTTGTCTCTGATCCACACACGTTTTTGGGATAATGGTTTATTCTTTATAGCAATAAACTTGAGCAGTTAAATGGGCCCATGAATGACCAAGCCCCTGTTCTACATAATAACAAGAAGGGAAGAGGAGTATGAGAAACAACAGGGTGGACTGGAGTATTGTGCAGCACTCTGTTGCTCCAGAACAGAGGGACAGAGAGATTTTCAGTCCACTTTAATTTACCATCTGAACTCATACCTGATGATTGATACGTTCTGCTTCTGCAAGACATTCTTCTGCTTTTCCAAATTCCCCCTGCTGCATATGAAGTCGAGCAAGAACCACTTGATATTCACAGCTTAACCCACTTTCACTGCAAATCAGCTCATGTGCCAAAGCTCTTGATACAAACTAATAACAATAAAAAAGATTTCAGGGATTGATTTTGGCTCTACAATATGAGTGCAGATCTAAATTTGGCAAGTTTCTTGCAGAGAGAGAACAAAAAAACTAGAGAAACTCATTGAAAATAATGCATTAATGAAGCTCTATTGAAGATTAACTGGTTGATAAACCACCTTGTTGATCAATTTGAATGATAAGTTAAGGCAGAGATCACAGGATTTATACACTTCCTGAACATAGACTCAGGCATACTTACAATATTGAAAGGAAATATAACATGATTAATGCTTGGAGACCCTCAAAACCATTAGCTTTGGAAGAGGCCTAAAAGCAGCTAAACAAGCTAATTGAACAGTGGAAAAAGTTAATGAATAAATAAAAAGGAAAATTACAAGGTGCTGAATTTCTCCAATTTCCCACTAAAAAAAATACTCCATGGGGAAAAAATTAGACTAATAGTAATCCATCAAGTAGCTGCAAATAAAAATTGAACTTTTTTTTATCTTAAGGTCTGGATTATTGAATCTTAGTCCTTCAAGCTTCCAAACAACTATCTAATTTTAAAAATGAATTTTTGTAAATATTTATTCCAATATTTAATAGGTAGATACACTATATAGTACATTTGTATAGTGTGTGCATATATCAGAATCAGAATCAGGTTTTTTATCACTGGCATGTGATTTGAAATTTCAGATTCAGATTCAGTTTATTGTCATTTAAAAACCACAAATGCGATGCAGTTAAAAAATGAGACAATGTTCCTCCAGAATGGTATCAACAAAGCACATGACAAAATAGACTACAACAGAAAATCCACATGACGTTTGGCAATCCCCAATCCAGAGTCCAGAGAGGCTACTGCGTATTAATATCACGCTACCGTCTTAGCGTGTTCCCTGGAAAGGAGCTCCAAATCGACCAGACAAAACAAGACCAAAAACTAAAGCTACAAGACCTGCACAAAACCACATAGTTACAACATATAGTTACAACTGTGCAAACAGTACCATAATTTGATTAAAAAAACAGACCATGGGCACAGTAAAAATAGTCCAAAGATGTTAAAAGACTATAAATTCGAAAGAAACCACCACACAGTTTCCACAAGTCCTCAGGGTCCTGGTAGACTCGTCATTCCACGCCGGCAGCAGAAGGGAATACCCCCGCCATGGACTTCCACGGTGCCGCCCAACTCAGCCTCGCAGACGCAGCACACAATGAAAGCTCCATCAAACCCAGCCTCGCAGACAGAGCACACACTGAAAGCGACCTGATTGCAGTGGACTCCGAGTCCGTCGAACCTCTGAGCCTCCAACCATCCTGTCTGGCACAGCTTCTCCGAGCACCATCCTCTGCCAAGCATATTAAGACGCCCCCGTCAACAGCCACCGGTAATACAACCCCGAGGACTGGGGGCCTGTTCTTCCCAGCAGAGACCTGGATCTCATAGCAGCAGCAGCAATGAAGGGGGCCTTCCTTGAGATTTCCAGATGTTCCTCCGTGCTCCGTGCTCCCATGTCCTTTTTTCATTAGATTAGGATTGCGCACTGCACCCCTGCTTAACAAATAACATATCAGCTCCGGAGTGGCCGCTGCAAGCTGTGTCGCTCCGCCATCTAAATTTGTTAACTTAGCAGCAGCAGCAGTTCAATGCAATATATAGTATAGCAGAGAAAAAAATAATAATAATTTAAAAATAAACAAGTAAATCAATTATGTATATTGAATAGATTTTTTTAATGTGCAAAAACAGAAATATTGTATATTAAGAAAAAGTGAGGTAGTGCCCAAAGATTCAATGTCCGTTTAGGAATCAGATGGCAGAGGGGAAGAAGCCAGGACTGATGAAGGGTCTTGGCCCGAAATGTTGAATGCTCATTTCTACGGATGCTGCCTGACCTGCTGAGTTCCTCCAGCTTGTTTGTAAAGGTCTTTTAAGAGACTCCTGGACGGGTACATGGAGCTTAGAAAAATAGAGTGCTATGGGTAACCCCAGGCAATTTCTAAAATAAGTACATGTTCGGCACTGCATTGTGGGCCGAAGGGCCTGTATTGTGCTGTAGATTTTCTATGTTTCCAAGATGCCACAGCATCTCAATTGGGTTAAGGTCTGGACCCTGGCTTGGCCACTCCAAAACACTAAATTTCTTCTTTTTAAACCATTCTGTTGTTGATTTATTCTTGTTTTTCAGATCATTGTCTTTTTGCATTATCCAACTTCTATTAAGCTTCAGGTGATGGACTGCTACCCTGAAATTCTCCTGTAAAATGTCTTGACACAATTTTGAAATCATTGCTCCCTCAGTGATTGCAAACTGTCCAGGCCCAGAGGCAGCAAAGCAGCTCTAAACCATTGATGCTCCTTCCACCATGCTTCACAGTTGGGATGAGTGTTGGTGTGCAGTGCCCTTTTTCCACCAAACATAGCAATGTACATTTCTGCCAAAAAGTTCAACTCTTGTCTCATCTGTCCACAGAACATTTTCCTAGAAGCGTCTTTTGCAAACTTGAGACATACAGCAATTTTTTTTGGAGAGCAGTGATTTCCTCCGTGGTGTCCTTCCATAAACTCCATTCTTGTTCAGTGCATATTCTTTGCTGTTATCCTTGGGTTCTTTTTCACTGCCTTCAGCATTATACAATGTGCTCTTGGTGTGAATTTTGAAGGATGCCTACTCCTATGGAGAGTAGCAACAGTACTGAATTTCCTCCATTTGTAGATAATTTCTCTTGCAATGAACTAATGAACACTCAGGTCTTTAGAAATGCTTTTGAAACTTTTTCCAGCTTCATGCATCTCTACAATTCTTCTTCGAAGGTCCTCTGAAAGTTGTTTTGATCGAGACATAGTATACATAAACAGATCTTTCTTGAGAAGAGCTGTAACCTGACTTTGTGTGTCTTTTTTATAGGGCAGGGCACCTCAACAATCCACACCTCCAATGTCATCTCATTGATTGGAACATACAACTCCAAATAGCTTTAGTAGAAGGATTTACCCCAGAGGTTCACATACTTTTTTGAACTTCGACTGTGATATTTTTTTCAGAATTAATGAGCAGAAGCACAATTGCTCATGGTATTAGTTTAGGCAGATTGTGTTTGTCTATTATTGTGACTTAGATGATCAGACTACATTTTATGAGTAATTAATGCAGAAAACCAGGTAATTGCAAAGGGTCCACAAACTATTTCCTGTGAAAAAAAATGTATATACACATACACACACTAAACTAATTTGAACTTTCATCTTAAATAGACTAAAAGTGATCGTCATCTTGTATAAGATCCTACAGCTTCCTATGACCACCTCATTCATACAAATTTTTTTGTTGATTCATCCTTATCTAATTATCAACAGTAAGTTTTACTTTTTGCTTGTTAAGATCACTGATTCTTTTTGGAGTTGCCTTGATTATCATGCATGACACTGTTCAAGGCCCAGCTTGTATTTTGAGACTTAAACAGTGCTGCACTGGAAGCTCATTCAGTGAGAGGATGCGGCAAATGTGGTAATCACTGGGAACTGGTAAAGGCTACTTTCTCATTCTGAATACATTGTTTAAAGTTTTGGTTGTCTCCATGCTTCAAACCATTCTGTCTCCATAATGACGACAATTCAATACACACCTATTTCCAAAATGCAGTAACATGCCATATTACAAGAGAGCTTTCCTGAAGGAGTAATTAAAACTAACCTGCAATGCATTAACCTCTAACAGAAACATTGCTGTCTGCATGTAAATACTTCTTGTAAATTGAGAAATAGTCCCTTTTGGTGGTTGTTTAATCACTAGAGTGGGTACAGGTTCTTGTTGCTTTGTTATCAAGGGACTGTCAATGGGATCAGTGCTTTGTTTCGATTCTGTAAAAGATAGAATAATTTTAATAATCTACTACTTTAAATTCTTTATGAATATTTGTTTTGAAGTTGGAGCAACATTCAGTATTCTTGAAGTTGATCGAACCACAGAATAGATTTTAATATCATTTGCTCTTTTATTGTATGGTTCTTCTCTTCCGCTCCTCTATATGTTTACTTGTGTTCATAAATGGTACTGAATGTTGGCACAAGAATTAAGAACAAATATTTATTACGCCACACTTCTGCTAGAGTTTTGTGTGTTTTTGTGAGAAAACCATTGGGTCTTGTTTGTATCCGTGCCTGTATCCAATGAAAGCACAGATTTAACACATGAACTTTACTGATATTGTTTTACTTTCCAGGCGTCCTCAGCATTGGAAATGTCAACTATCTTGCACATCTCTTAGACTTACAACACTACTCCAGGTGGCATTCCCAAGGCAACCACTGCCTTTTTATAGGACAGACTTTGTTTCCTGGGCCTTTACTCAATCTGAAGCCAAACCAAAGTGCTCACAACCTTGATGCCACAGCAAACTAACTGGAGGCCAAACCAGTGGTAAAAAAAAACTAAGAGCAATTTTTTGGGACTAAACCATAGCTGGTTAGAAAATGAGGACCCTCTGCAAAGTATCATCCAGTGTGTGATGAAAATCACTGGCTGTCCATTGCAAGTGAGATAACCAGAAAAGTATGTACTTGGCTTAGAGGTGAGGTTTAAATACAGTGCCAATAGACCAGAAGCTCCTGACAAGTCAGGGCAGTCTCCTGCATGACTCAGCCTTGTACCAACTGTCTTTGCACTGATTTCCTGCCCTTTGTTCAAGGTTAGACCTTGCCAGGGTGAAACTTGAGAATGGGAAGTGGAGGTGGACTGATGGTAAGCTAGAGTGCATAATTATTTTTTTATTTAATACTGTAAATAAAGTTATTTTTTTACAAAAGTGGAACAAAATACACAAAATAAGGACCTGATGATTAAAGCCAAAAGGGAGAAAGGGAAAAATAATGTATAGTTGCATAGAAACATCCCAATTGCCACACAGTGCTGATTCTGCTACTTGAAAGTGCTGGTGATTCCAGCCATGTTGATGGTACTCAGCTATAGGTCATATATAAAAGAGAATCTAAGTCATCTGACACAGGTCATATTCAAATTGCCTGTACTTGGGTACTGTTTAATTTTTAAGTCATCTGACACAGGTCATATTCAAATTGCCTGTACTTGGGTACTGTTTAATTTTTAAACAATGAGCAGGTTGTAGAATCTTAAATTCAGGATGAATGTAAAATATAATTCTATTAAAGGGGATAATCCTCTCTCAAAAGGCAGGATATTAAAGGCAACAAAAAAGAAAGTGGAAAGGAACTGAAAAAGAAAAGAAATACAGTAAAATATCATTTGACCTTCATCAATAGACTTTCTTTTTTGGCTGGTTGAAGAATCAGATTTTGGAATTTCGATGGTAGCTATCGCTTCAGGGGTTGCAATGGATTGTGCACTAATGCTATCAGAAATTACAGGTTCACTTTGAACTGAGGCAATTTGTGGATCTAAAGAAAAAGCAAACAAGATAATATTCATGAGTGCAGTTAAAAAATAACATGAAAATTAGTAATAAGTGAAACAATCATTTGATCTTGTTCAGTACTCAAACTCTGTAGTTTTTATCAACTCCAGTTTCCCAGTATACCTCTATATTTTTTGATTTCCAAATGATCTTAAGTCATAAATATATTCAGTAACTAAGCATTCACAGCTTCCTTAGTACAAAATTCCAAAGCTCATATGCTTCTGAAAGGAGACACTTCTCTTTATGTCAATCTTAAGGGACAATTAGTCAGCCTGAGACTCTAAATCCGAGCACCAAGATTTACTAGCCGGGAATATAGATGTTCATTATCTACAATGTCAGGTCTGCTAAAGATTTTTTTCCACATTTCATTGATATCATTTTAATTGTATTTATCTCTAGAGAATATATGCCCATCCTACTCTACTACACTCAGCCAGAAGTTCTGAACAAATACCTACTATCACAGAGTGTAATCCTCAAACAATTCAATCCACAACATGAATAATGATAAACAAAAGTTATGGAACCAGACAATATCTCAGTTCCAGCCCTTCACTTCTCTATTTCCAGTACAATTACAATTTTGGGGTCTACTAACATTGTGGAAAATTGTTCACACATGTCCTCATTACAGAAAAGAAGAACAAATTCAATCTTAATCATTATTGCCAATATATCTTGACTCCAAACCATGAAAGTAATAGAGGATATTGTTTACAGTGCTGTCAAATGGCATTTACTCAGCAAAACCTGGAGGATATTCATGACATCCACAGGACATCAATGATTAATTCCTCAAGACAATGTCTTGCTCAGCTATGTAAATTAGTGATCTTCCTTCTATCGTTAGGTCAGAAGTGGAGAAATTCACTGATGATTTCAGAAATTTAACAATCCTTCAGCAAAGAAACCACCAAGACCAAGATGATGGGGCTGATAACTTGCAAGTAATGGAGTGCTAGAAACAAGAAATTGCATCTCATCCAAAACAGAGTCCAACCACCTATCGTTGATATTAAAAAGGTATTACTCTCCATATCCCAATTCATTACCTTAAACATCAATTTCCTAGACTAGATCATTTGGTTGAGTATGGGTGCTAATTGCATTCAGCTGGCAAACTATCCAAGTTATTTTACCTTTTTTATCTTCCTTAGGTTCAGTTTCTGGAACTTTGGTTATTTTTGCTTTATCAACAGTCACTTCATCCAGAGACTTTTTCAGTGTTTCAGTTGCCAGTTGAAGTTTTTTTGCCTCTGAAAAAGCCATTTCTGCTAGAATTGTCTGATCCTGACTTTCATAAAACAATCCTGAATACAGAAAAATTCAATTGAAAACTAGAACCTGATTGCTATGTTTTGTTAATATTTCAAACAATGAAAATGTAGCAAGACATATCTAGATATGATCAAACACCCATAAGAATTATTTCCCAATATTTCTTACTTCATTTAGCAAGTTATAGAATCTGTTTATCATATTTGTTAAAAGAATGTACTCGTGCACATAACTTATTTTTAACAACAAGGTAAATTCAAAGTAGTAAAAACAGAAATTAGCATCTGTGGAAAGAAAAACTGAATTAAAGCTTGAAATTAAAGTTATTTCATCAATTCTACCCATATCTATTAAGTATCTGCAACATCTATTTTTATTTAAAATTTCCAGTCACCATACTATCTTGGTTTTTGATGTGTAATGTAAGTGTTGTGTTGCTGGGCAGTATCTTTCCTGTAATATTATAAGCTCTAAGCTTGTTTAGCTGCTTCATTTACAACACCCTGTCTATAGTCTTCCGAAAATCTAAGTAAACAAAATCCACTGACTCTCCTTTGTTTGTATCACCTGTTACTTTTTCAAAGAATTCTAACAGTTTTGGTAGGCAAAATACCCTCTCAAGGAAACCATGCTGATTTCAGTCTATTTTATGAAGTGCTTCCAAGCACTCTGAAACTTAATAATGGACTTTAAAATCTTACCAAACACTTGTCAGGCTAACCAGGCTATAATTTCCTGTCTTCTTCCTCTCTCCCTTCTAAAAGAGTGTAGAGACATTTGCAATTTTCCAGTCCTTCTGGAATCATCCCTCACTCTAGTGATTCTTGAAAAATCACTACTAATGCCTGCACAATTTCTTCACATACCTCTTTCAGAAAAATAGGCTGTAGTCTAACTGATCTAGGTGACTTGTCCACCTTCAAACCTTTCAGCTTCCTAAGCACCTTCTCCTTAGTAATATAACTCCACTCACTTCTGCTGCTGGTGTTTTCCACATCGAAAACTAATGCAAAATACTTAATCAGTTCATCCATTGTTTCTTTGTTCCCAATACTACTACTCCAATGCCATCCAGTGTTGACTCATCTCTCTTTTACTCTTATATATTAGTTGTTTTATATTATTGGCTAGTGTACTTTCATATTTCATCTTTTCTCTCATTGCTTTTAATTGCCTCCTGTTGGTCTTTAGAAGCTTCCAAATCCTCCAGCTTCCGTCTGATTTCTGAAATATAGTATGCCCTCTCTTTTTAATTTATCCTGTCTTTGACTTCCCTTGTCAGCCAGTTATCTCCTCCCTTTAGAAAGCTTCTTCTTTTTTGAGATTAAATGATCCTGCATCTTTTGAAATACTCCCAGAAACTTTTGCCATTACTACTCTTATCATCATCCCTGCTAGGGTTCCCTTCCAATTGACTTTTGCCAGGTCTTCTCTCATGTCACAAACTATCCTTATTTGAAAATGCACTCTTTCATCATTTCTGGGTCTAAATCCTGGTACTCTTTACCTCATAGCACTGATAGGTGTGTTCACCATGAGGACTGCAGAAATTCAAGGTAGTGATTCATTACAAGATTCTTAAGGGAAATTGCAGATAGCCCATATAGATATAAAATCAATACCCATATCCCAAGATAAAAAATGTTAAAATTGGGTTTGTTGGTTGATTTGCAAATTCTTAGCAGATGCAGCCTGCATTCTCAAAAGCTGGTCTCTTTGAGATTTTTATCAGTTCACTGAGTAAACTGAGCTTGGAGTTCAAAGACAGATATTGGCAGCTCTCGGCTTAGCCACTAATATTGTTGGATAGAGTAAATTCTAAAGTGGAAAAAAGCTGTCATACTTTCTTCCACCCTCATTTCACTTCCACCTCCCATTTCCAAAATCCAGTAATGATTTCATATAAAATATTGCATCAGGGTCAAATCTGTTGTTTGAAAAATAAATAAATAAACTAGTAGGCACACAAAAATGCATGTTCAGACATTTCCAAAAAGCAAAGTCAGTGAATAATCACGTACAGTTGTTGGAACAACAACACACACAAAATGCTGGTGGAACACAGCAGGCCAGGCAGCATCTATAGGGAGAAGTGCTGTCGACGTTTCGGGCCAAGACACTTCATCAGGACCAGTTGTTGGATATTATTTCAATTTGCATATTTGAAGGTAAGAATGTAAATGCAAGCAAGCAAATTGTTGGAACCTAAATCTAAATTTAAAAGCTGATCCAAACATTTGATTTAATGTTGTCAATAATTATAATTTCCTTATTCCATTTGGGAGATTTTCAGCAATAAGCAATTCAAATCAAAAACTTATGATTTTCTTTTTTCAAAGCAAATGCCTAGGCATGACGGATCAGAATTCACATGCACACGAATGAATGTATAATATCTGATTGTACATTGTGTGACGAAAAGGAGAATGCTACACATTTTTAATCTGGTCTCAGCATCTTTTGAATCAAGGCTAAGAAATTATAGAATACTAAAAAAAAGTGGACATCAGTTTTCTATACAAATTATTTCTGATCTTAATTTGAAAGCTTAGGCGACAGAATTGGATGTCTTTATTTGCAATTTACTTCTTAGTGTTTATAGTGTAAATAAACACCAAGATTTATCTTATTATGCAAAACTAAATCACAGTACAAATAAAGTTTATTAATGATAATTTCTAATGGTCAAACTTGTATACAAGCTCTTTAAAGAAATATGACAGTGAATTTTAAGATAAACCAAGACTCACCATGCATTGTCCAAGCTAATATGCTATTTGGTTCAAAGCATCTGGCACTCTCAAAGAAATTATCTGCTTCTTTATAGTATTCATTCATGCATGCTAGGGTACCACACAGGATAAGGCTGGACATAAAAGCATCAGACTGAATCAACACAGAAATCATAATGAACAATGTAAAGTTATACAGATGCAGAATTTGTGTGCAAATGTTTCAAATCAAGTCTACAGAGAGGCTACACTCATTTTTACTTAATGTAAATCATAAGTAAACTTTTTCTATCTTCAATTCTTTATCATTGAATCACAATCTGAGACCTGTCTCTGAATGTGAACAAAAAAAAAGAGATGGTTGTTGACTTCAGGAGGGCACAGAGCAACCACTCCCTGCTGAACATCAATGGCTCTTTGGTGGAGATCGTTAAGAGCACCAAATTTCTTGGTGTTCACCTGGCGGAGAATCTCACTTGGTCCCTCAACACCAGCTCCATAGCAAAGAAAGCCCAACAACGTCTCTACTTTCTGCGAAGGCTGAGGAAAGTCCATCTCCCAACCCCCATCTTCAACACATTCTGCAGGGGTTGTAATGAGAGCATCCTGAGCAGCTGCATCACTGCCTGGTTCGGAAATTGCACCATCTCGGATTGCAAGACCTTGCAGCAGATAGTGAGGTCAGCTGCGAAGATCATTGGGGTCTCTCTTCCCACTATTACGGACATTAACACCACACGCTGCATCCGCAAAGCAAACAGCATTATGAAGGACCCCACACACCCCTCATACAAACTCTTCTCCCTCCTGCCATCTGGGAAAAGGCACCAAAGCATTCAGGCTCTCACTACCAGACTAACTAACAGTTTCTTCCCCCAAGCTATCAGACTCCTCAATACCCAGAGCCTGGGCTGACACCTTACTGCCCTATTGTCCTGTTTATTATTTATTGTAATGCCTGCACTGTTTTGTGCCCTTTATGCATTCCTGGGTAGGTCTGTAGTCTAGTGTAGTTTTTCTCAGTGTTGTTTTTCATGTAGCTCAGTTCAGTTTTTGTACTGTGTCATGTAACACCATGGTCCTGAAAAAATATTGTCTCATTTTTACTATGTACTGTACCAGCAGTTATGGTCGAAATGACAATAATAAGTGACTTGACTTATTATGCATAATTTAAATTGATGAAATTATTTATTAGCTTGCTTGTGTTCCTTTGTAGTGTTTAAATGTAAAATCACTTTTTTAAGAACTGTGAATGTTATATATCCTTAAGAAATTTAGGAGGTATCTGCTATATGAGAATTGATCACTCCATTCTAACTCAAGTGCAAAGAAGACTATGTGGAGATGTAGGTTGTAGATAAAGAATGAGTGTAATGCACAGCTTACACAATGAAGAGGATGTGTAACCCAAGATAGTAAAGGAGGGTGCAGCATAGAGCCAAATAAAAGAGGTAAGATGAGTAAATGATGGGAGAGGAAACCCAGGGGGAGGAATGCAAGTGAAGGGCAGATGGAGTAAGTGGAGAGGGGAAAGACACGGGATGAAAGGGGAGTGGGTAATTAAGTGTTGTAGTAAGAGGGATCAAAAGGAGAGTGAAAAGAAAGTGCAAAGGAGGTTACCTTACATTCGAGAAGTAGATGAACATGCCTGTCAGAATCCTTTGTTATCTTCAGCTATCACATCACAGCCTCTTAGTGCTCCATTTGCCTATCACTTGTTCTTACCTGGATTCACCTATTGTTTGCCAGCTCTTGCTCTCCCATCTCTTTATACTGGCTAACTCCCTTTTACTCTAGTCTAAATGAAGGGTATTGACTTGAAAGTTTGACTGTCTATTTACCAATCTACCTTCACAATTGTTCCCTGACATATTGTGTTTTTCCAAGTGTGTTTTTTGCTCCAGATTTCAGCTTCTGCATGCCCTTGCCTATTAAATTGCACTTTTTTTGTTCAAAGCCCAATAAAAATGTAGGACTCTTACCTATTTATGTGCTCTTGATCTACTGCAATAGCCTCACGGAAACATTCTTCTGCTCTGACATAGTCATTTAACAAGAGGTAGAAAGTACCATAGTCAAACCAGTGGTCAGGATTTGACTTGTCACGTGCCAATCGCTGTAAACAAAAGGTGAATTACTATCTTTTTAGGTTTGTGACTCATAGTCAAATGATTTAAAGCACATTTGAACAGGTTACATGGATAGTAAAGGATTAGCAGAATATAGGTTAAATGCAGGGAAATGGAACAAACTCGGATAGATAACTCGTTCGCCGTGGAACAAAGGGTCTGTTTCTTTGTTGTATAACTCTATGACTCTGTAACATCCAGTTCATCTCTGAACTATGTGTTTGAATGTCTTCTTCATCCAAAACCTGAAGACGAAAGTTGAATGTGGAATATGTTCCTTTTTCCTGATGGAAGTTGTGCAGAACACCAAATCAGGGGCCAAGCCTCCAAACCCAAATTGCAACATATCCAAACTCATTTTGATTCAGGTGGATCAGAGAGGTATCCCTGATGCTAATGAATAACAAACATTAGGACCCCAGTCGATATTGAGCCTAATACACTTTTTATAAAATTCCTAAAATAAACAGATGGATTTGCACATTTATTTTAACTAATGAAATTTTAACCAATTTCATCTGCGCCTTAAGAGCTGCTGCCAATTTTATGGCTCTGATAATCCCATCTAATGTCTTCCTGAGAAATATAAATTAGGCTCAAGACGAAAACTGGCACTGAGGATATGGTGTTGGCAAATTGTTTCAAAACAACAAAAGAGAAATAAAGACTAGCTTATTAGCTTATCTAGCTAATATATTATACATGCAAACTCTCACCTCTAAATGGTATTTTTTTGCAAGTTCAAAGTTTTTGCCCGCTTCAGCTTCTTTAGCGAAGTGTTTTAATTGAGCAGAACCAAGAAATGATTCTGGAATAGGGTCTGGAGGATCCACATGCAACATCTAGGCATAGAAAAAAAATAATGATTGAGGCCTGAATTAGTAAATATTCAAAGCTCTGTTGACATTATAAGTTAAATGAAGAACTCAAAAAAAAACAATTTCCAATAGTCCAGCAAGTACTAAAAATTAAATAACTTGTTTTCTAAACTGTTTGTATTCTAGAGGAGAAAATATATTTAGTATTACAGCTGAAGGCTAAGTAGGATGACCATTACAAAAATAATGGGGAGGAGAAATTGCAGAAAATTCATGAAGATATGCAAGCTTGTGTCATGTTCAGTTTCAAGGTCCTCAACCTTGTGATAAATTATCTAAAGCAATTGGGAGAACAGAAGTATTTCTGTAGAAATAACCACATTAGAAAAGTTTTCCACTATAATATCAGGGAACGTCACTGAATCATGGCTGAAGGATGGTTATAGTTGGGAGCTAAACGGCCAAGGTTGCACATTGTATGGGAAGGATAGGAAGGTAGGCAGAGGGGGTGGCATGGCTCTGCTGGTAAAGAATTGCATCAAATCAGTGGAAAGGTGTGGCATAGGATTGGAAGATGTTGAATTAAGAAACTGCGAGGGCAAAAGGACCTTGATAGCAGTTATATACAGGCCTCCCAATAGTAGCCGGGATGTAGACCACAGATTACAATAGGAAGTAGAAAAGGGGTGTCAAAAGGGTAATGTTATGATCCTCATGGAAGATTTTAACATGCAGGTCGATTGGGAAAATCAAGTTGGTAATGGATCTCAAGAGAGAGTTTGTTGAATGTGTACAAGATGGCTTTTTAGAGCAGTTTGTCATTGAGCTTACCAGAGGATCAACTATACTGGGTGTTACATAATGAACCAGAGGCGATTAGGGAGCTTAAGGTAAAAGAACCCTTAGGAGCCTATGATCACAATATTATTGAGTTCAACTTGAAATTCGATAGGGAGAAAGTAAAGTCCGAACTAGCAGTATTTCAGTAGAGTAAAGGAAATTACAATGGCAATGGAGAGGAGTGAATTGGAAGAAGTTACTCATAGGGGTGATAGCAGAGCATTAATGGTGTGAATTTCTGGGAAAACTGAGGAAGGTGCAAGACAGACATATTCCGAAAATGAAGAAATACTCAAATGGCAAAATAGTACAACCGTGACTGACAAGGAAAGTCAAAAGCTAATGTAAAAACAAAAGACAAGGCAGACAACAAAGCAAAAATTAGTGGCAAGATAGAGGATTGGGAAGCTTTTAAAAACATACAGAGAACAACTAAAATAATCATTAGGAGGGAAAAAGATGAAATATGAAAGCAAGCTAGCAAACAATATTGAAGTAGATAGTAAAACCTTTTCAAGTATGTAAAAATAAAAGAGATGAGAGTGGACATAGAACTGCTAGAAAATGAGTCCGGAGAAATAATAATGGGGGACCAGGAGATGGCAGATGACCTAAATAAGTATTTGGCATCAGTCTTCACTGTAGAAGACACTAGCAGTGTGCCAGATGTTGTAGTGTGTGAAGGAAGAGAAACGAGTGCAGTTATTATTACAAGGGAGATGGTGCTCAAAAAGCTGAAAGACCTAAGGGTACATAAGTCACCTAAAACAGATGAACTGCACCCCAGGGTTCTGAAAGAGGTAGTGTTAGAGATTGTGGAAGCATTAACAATAATCTTTCAAACTTCATTGGACTCTAGCATGGTTCCAGAGGACTGGAAAATTGCAAATATCACTCTATTCTTTAAGAAAGGTAGCAGAAAGGAAATTATAGACCAGTTGGCTGGATTTCAGTGGTTGGAAAGAGGCTGGAGTCAATTCGGATGAGGTTATGGAGTACTTGGTGACCCAGGACAAGATAGGACAAAGTCAGCATGGTTCCTTAAGGGAAAATCTTACCTGATGAACCAGTTGGAATTCTTTAAGGAGATTATATAGAACCATAGAACACTACAGCACAGTACAGGCCCTTCAGCCCTCCATGTTGTGCTGACCCATATAATCCTTAAAAAAAAAGTACTAAACCCACACTACCCCATAACCCTCCATTTTTCTTTCATTCATGTGCCTGTCCAAGAGGCTCTTAAATATCCCTAATGTTTTAGCCTCCACCACCATCCCTGGCAAGTCATTCCAGGCACTCACAACCCTCTGTGTAAAAAACTTACCTCTGATGTTTCCCTTAAACTTTCCTCCCTTAATTTTGTACATATGCCCTCTGGTGTTTGCTATTGGTGCCCTGGGAAACAGGTACTGACTATCCACCCTATCTATGCCTCTCATAATCTTGTAGACCTCCATCAAGTCCCCTCTCATTCTTCTACGCTCCAAAAAGTCCCAGCTCTGCTAACCTTGCTTCATATGACTTGTTCTCCAAATCAGGCAACATCCTGGTAAATCCAATCTGTACCCTCTCCATAGCTTCCACATCCTTCCTATAATGTGGTGATCAGAATTGAACACAATACTCTAAGTGTGGTCTCACCAGAGATTTGTAGAGTTGCAACACGACCTCTTTACTCTTGAACTCAATCCCCCTGTTTATGAAGCCTAACATCCCATAGGCCTTCTTAACTACCCTATCAACCTGCGCAGCGACCTTGAGGAATGTATGGATTTGAACCCCAAGGTCCCTTTGTTCATCCACACTCTTAAGTAACTGACCATTAATCCTGTACTCAGTCTTCTGGTTTGTCCTTCCAAAATGCATCACCTCACACTTATCCGGATTGAACTCCATCTGCCATTTTTCTGCCCAACTCTGCAGCCTGTCTATATCCTCTTGTAACCTTCGACAACCTAGAGCTCCATCCACAACTCCTCCAATCTTCGTGTCATCCACAAACTTACTCACCCATCCTTCCGCCTCTACATCCAGGTCATTTATAAAAATCGCAACTAGCAGGGGTCCCAGGACAGATCCCTGCAGCACTCCACTAGTCACCGACCTCCAGGCAGAATACTTTCCTTCCACAACTACCCTCTGCTTTCTTCCTTTAAGCCAATTTTTATCCAAACAGCCAAGGTTCCACTTATCCCATGTCTCATGACTTTCTGGATGAGTCTTTCATGAGGGACCTTGTCAAATGCTTTGCTAAAGTCCACGTAGACCACATCCACTGCTCTACCCTCATCAATTTCTTTAGTTACCTCTTCAAAAAACTGAATCAGGCTCATGAGGCATGATCTTCCCTTCACAAAGCCATGTTGACTATCCATGAGTAGACTGTACTTCTCCAAATGCTTGTAGATCCTATCCTTAAGAATCCTTTCCAGTAGTTTGCATACCATCGACTTAAGACTCACCGGTCTATAGTTCCCAGGTTTCTCCCTATTACCTTTTTTAAACAAGGGAACTACGTTTGCCATTCTCCAGTCCTCCGGCACTTCCCCTGCAGCCAAAGAGGATTCAAAGATCATAGCTAATGCTCCTGTGATCTCTTCTTTCAATTCCCATAACAACCTGGGGTGTATCATATCTGGTCCTGGGGATTTATCAATCTTGATGTTTTTAAGAAGATCCAGCACTTCTTCTTCCTTAATCTCCACATTGTCCAGCACACAGGCCCACTCTACTTCGACCTCATCCTGATCAAGATCCTCTTCACTTGTGAATACTGAAGCGAAGTATTCATTTAGGACACATTATCCTACATGTATATGTAGGATACATTAAAGGGTTGCCATGGATATTGTAGATTTGGACTTTCAGAAGACCTTTGACAAGGTGCCACACATAAGGCTTCTTACCAAGTTAAGAGGCTATGGTATTACAGGAAAGTTACTAACATGATTAGAGCATTGGCTGATTGGTTGGAGGCAGCGACTGGGAATAAAAGGATCCTTGTCTGTTTGGCTACCAGTGACTAGTGGTGTTCTGCAGGGGTTGGTGTTTGGACTACTTGTTTTTATGCTTTATATCAATGACTTAGATGATGAGATAGATGGCTTTGTTGCCAAGTTTGCAGATGATACAAAGATTAGGGGGGGGGGAGATAGTGTTGAGGAAAGAGTTAGGCTGTAGAAGAAAGTAGGCAGACTAGGAGAATGTTGGAAAATGCAAGGTCATGCACTTTGCTAGTAGAAATAAATGTACAGAGTATTTTCTAAATGGGGAGAAAATCCAAAAATCTGAGATGCAAAGGGCCTTGGGAGTCCTTGTGCAGAACACCCTAAAGGTTAATTTGCAGGTTGAATCAGTGGTGAGGAAGGGAAATACAATGTTAGCATTCATTTCAAGAGGTCTAGAATACAAGAGCAAGGATGTGATGCTGAGGCTTTATAAGGCACTAGTGAGGCCTCACCTTGAGTATTGTGAAATGTCTTGGGCTCCTCATCTGAGAAAAGATGTGCTGGCATTGGAGAGAGTCCAGAGGTGGTTCACAAGAATGATTCTGGGAATGAAAGGGTTATCATACGAGGATTGTTTGATAGCTCTGGGTCCGTACTCGCTGGAATTTAGAAGGATGAGAGGGGGAACTCATTGAAACCTTTTGAATATTGAAAGGCCTAGAGTAGATGTGGAAAGGATATTTCCCATGGTGGACAAGAGGGCACAGCCCCAGGATAGAGGGGCATCCATTTAAAACAGGGATGCAGAGTAATTTCTTTAGCCAGAGGGTGGTGAATTTGTGGAATTTGTTACCACAGGCAGCTGTAGAATCCAGGTTGTTGGGTGTATTTAAGGCAGAGATTGATAGGTTCTTGATTGGACACAGCATCAAAGGTTAATGGGAGAAGACTGAAGAATGGGATTGAGGAGGGGAAAAAAGGATCAGCCATGATTGAATGGCAGAGCAAACTTGATGGCCAAATGGCCTAATTCAGCTCCTATGTCTTATGGTCTATGATCTTATTTTAGAAAACAGAATGGCTTCTGATATGGATGAAGCCTTCATAGTTGTTTATATTCAGCAATCCGCTTTGAAAGGGAGAATAAAACCACAGCTATGAGAATCCCTGCAGCATCCGATGACCCTGTGATCTCTATCTGAGAGGCCGACCTCAGGCTGTTTTTCAAGAGGGTTAACCCTTGCAAGGAAGCAGGGCCTGATGGAGTACCTGGCAAGCCTCTGACAACCTTTGTCAACTAACTTGCAGGAGTATTCTAAGACATTTTCGATCTCTCACTGTGACTTTCGTAAGTTCCCCACTTGCTTCAAAAGGGCAACAATTATACCAGTGCTCAAGAAAAGGAATGTGAGCTGCCTCAACAACTACTGTCCAGTAGCACTCACATCTACGGTAATGAAATGCTTTGAGAGGTTGGTCATGGCTAGAATCAACATGTCTCAGGAAGGATCTGGACGCATTGCAATTTGCTGAACGCCACAATAGGTCTACAACAGACATGAGCTCAATCGCTCAAGTCTATTGCGACAAAAAAGGTAATTTCTAATTCAACTATAGAATGGTCTGCTCAAATCCCCTAAGAAGCATTGCATCCATTTCTAGTTACTGATCTAAAAGCAGTAGAGCACTAAATATAAAAAACAAAGGTAGTTACAGATGATCTATGGGATTGTAAAGTATGAGGAAATACTGGAGATTTTGTTTTTTTAAATCTGTAATGGAAGAATTTGAAAGTTTCTGGAATGGGCTGGGGACGTGCATTAGAAAAATCTCAAGGGAACAGATGTAAGGAAGATGATCTGGTTGAGGTGGGTCACAATACACTTTAGTCAGAGAAGGTGCATCAAAAACTTAAATCTCTTGGAGTCATGAAGAAACAGAACACATCTAACTTTAAATTCAAAACCAAGTTATATGTAGGGGGATTGCAGCACATTTGTATTCCTCCTGATTTTAGCAGTGAAAGTTAGGCCAGTGAAACAACATATTTCATCAACAATGAAACAACAGAGCTTTTCATAACTCCAGAAAATCCTTACCTTGTGCAGACAACAGTGCATCTGATCAACCAAATAAATATACAACTCATTAAGGAATGTCTGAAGCTGTTCTCTATCCTCAAACGCCACTGTCCGTAAGTATTTTTCTCGCACAATTTTCACAACTGCATGCTAGAGTGGAAAACTAAAAGTTAACAATTTAACATAATATCATTTGCTGCGGTAGCACAGCGGTTAGCACAAAGCTTGTATAGCTTGGGCCATGACAGTTCAAAGTTCAATTCTGGCACTGTCTGTAAGGAGTTTGTATGTTCTCCATGTGACCATGTGGGCTTCCTCCGGGTGCTCCAGTTTCATCCCACAGTACAAAGATATACCTGTTAATAAGTTAATTGGTCATTGGAAATTGTCCTGTGATTAAGTTAGGGTTAAACGGATGGGTTGCTGAGTAGTGTGGTTTGTCGGGCCAGAATGGCCTCCTCCACTCTGTATCTCTAACTAAAATAAAATAACTTCTGAAATATTTCCATTAATAAAATAATACTGATGTTTTGACTGGGAACTGGCCTCATTCATTTTAATTTTTGTAAACATTCTTATTCGCAGCAAGATAGCATACTCTATTTTCATCATCGATATCTGTGTTATTTTTTTATGCATATTCAAGAGGCACAAACAAAGCCTGAGTCTATTTACCAAGAGATTTTCACATCATATGAGACTCAAAGAAACTACCAACATTCGTAGCCTAAATCCCATGTACAGACAAACTTGGAATTTAAGTAATAGAGATCCTAACAAAATGCCTGCCTTAGATCTAGTCCAGGCACTATTTTATTATTGCCTATATATGTTATTTTCTGGAAGATTGAATGGTGATTGAATCATGCATGTGTAGCACATCAGCACATCAATATTATTAAATGCATGAATATCCCAGAGATTCTTTAAAAGAGTTGTGTCTTATTCACACCCATGTTCAAAAAAGGTAGTAGGGATAGTCCAGGTAATTATAGACCAGTGAGCCTTACATCTGTGGTGGCAAAGCTGTTGGAAAAGATTCTTAGAGATAGGATCTATGGGCACTTAGAGAATCATGGTCTGATCAGGGACAGTCAGCATGGCTTTGTGAAGGGCAGATCATGCCTAACAAGCCTGATAGAGTTCTTTGAGGAAATGACCAGACCTATGGATGAGGGTAGTGCAGTGGATGTGATCTACATGGATTTTAGTAAGGCATTTGACAAGGTTCCACATGGTAGGCTTATTCAGAAAGTCAGAAGGCATGGGATCCAGGGAAGTTTGCTTTTGTAAGTCGAGGGATAGAGTTTAATGATGTAATGAGTTTAGTGATGTAATGATGCAGCTCTATAAAACTCTAGTTAGGCCACACTTGGAGTACTGTGTCCATTTCTGTCGCCTCACTATAGGAAGGATGTGGAAGCATCGGAAAGGGTACAGAGGAGATTTACCAGGATGCTGCCTGGTTTAGAGAGTATGGATTATGATCAGAGATTAAGGGAGCTAGGGCTTTACTCTTTGGAGAGAAGGATGAGAGGAGACATGATAGAGGTGTACAAGACATTAAGAGGAATAGGCAGAGTGGACAGCCAGTGCCTCTTCCCCAGGGCACCACTACTCAGTACAAGAGGACATGGCTTTAAGGTAAGGGGAGGGAAGTTCAAGGGGGTTATTAGAGGAAGGTTTTTTTACTCAGAGAGTGGTTGGTGCATGGAATGCACTGCCTGAGTCAGTGGTGGAGGCAGATACACTAGTGAAGTTTAAGAGACTACTAGACAGGTATATGGAGGAATTTAAGGTGGGGAGGCAGGGTTTGAGGGTTGGCACAACATTGTGGGCCGGAGGGCCTGTAATGTGCTGTACTATTCTATGTTTCTATGTAAAGTTCCAGAATAGTTAAGTTTATGCACATACATTCAAATGTTACTGTTAACACTAGTTGTAAAGGGCTAAGCAGTATCACATGCCAAACTATGCCAATTTAGTCAATGATTGCCTTTGTGAACCAAGATCTTCAGGTAAATGAGGTCACATCTTACAACACACTTTGTATGCTTGAGCAGCAATGGATGAGTTCAAAATGTCATACAGATTATCATTCACTTCTGTCCAAAGTTTCTCCAGTCTTTCTGCCCAATGTCGCTTATTTCTTTCTTCATATTGGGGAAGTAAGTGCCTTACACACATTGGATCAAGAAATGTATAGTTTTGATTGGAGAATGAATAATGACCTTACTTTACCAGAAAAGTTACAGCATGGAAAAATGCCATGCAACCAGCTGAATTCTTTCCATTTTTAGCCCACACAGTATCTCAACAACACCTTTGTTTACTGTGAATCCAACATCTTCACTGGTACACTGATGCAAAGTACTTATTCAATACCTCGTCCGTGTCCCCTCTTCAAAATACATCAATTTTTGGTTTATGATCAACCACAACTCACCTCTTACAATCTTTTTGATGTTTGCCTATTTATGGAATAATTTTGAATTCCCTTCACTGCCATTGTTGTCATAATTACCTTTCCTCTCTAACTTTTTTATTCTCAATGACCTTTCTATAATTGGCCTGTTTCACTTAAGATCTGTCAAATGCCCCTTTGAGACCCTACATTTTTACTGTGCTCTACATTTGCCCCATCTTCCCACTACCTTAATGCGGATAGAAATCTTCAAGTTCTCACCCACCACCCCATGAGCCAGTGCATCTAATGCAACATTCTCCACAACTTTCACCATCTTCAACTGGATCCTACCACTAAACACATCTTTATGCCCCCCTCCCCACACCACAAATTCTGCTTTCTGAGACTCCCTTATCCACTTGTCTATCCTGGAACATATCCCTGCAAGTGACAGAAATGCTACACCTGCCCATTAACCTGTTTCCTCACCTCCATTAAAGTTCCCAAACAATTCTTCCAGGTGATGCAACACTTTACCTGAAAATCTGTTGGGGTCATCTATTGTATCCAGTGCTCCCAGCGTGGCCTCCTCTACACTGGTGAGATCCGAACTAAATTGGAGGATCACTTTGTCAAGGACCTCAAATCCTCCCACAGAAAGTGGAATTTCCCAGTGGCCAAACATTGTCAGTCCTATCCCCATTCTTGCTCCTTTTTTGTCATGAAGAGGCCACCCTCAGGGTAGAGGTGTAACACCTCATATTCCATCTAGTTAATGAACATCAATTCCTCCTTACAATATATTTTTTTCTATTTTTCCCCTCACTTCCCTTCTTCCATTCTCCACTTTGGCATCTTACCTCTTCTCCTCATCTGCTTATCACCTTCTCCTGGTGCCCCTCCTTTTTCCCTTTCTCTCATGATCCACTCACCTTTCCTATCAGACTCCTTCTTTTCCAGCCTTTTACCTTTCCCACTCACCTGGCTTCACCTATCATCTTCTAGTTTGAGCTCCTTCCCCTCCACTCATCTTTTTATTCTGGCGTTTTCCCCCTTTCTTTCCAGTCCTGACAAAGGGTCTCAAACTAAAATATCGACTATTTATTCATTTTTTTAAATGCTGCTGATCTGCTGAGTTCCTCCTCCAACATTTTATGTGTGTCATTCTACTTTTATTTTTAAACTTTTTAAGATATTCAAAAAGGTTTTGATTTCACTACACTTTTCACACAGAGGAATGTACATTGATTATACCCAAGTCATCTCTGCCTTAAATGTTCAATTAGATTTTGCCTTCCAATCTTTGATTTACCTGGGCCAAATCTATTGTCATCTCACTGAAAATGCACAAATAAATATTTTTGTTTAGTCAGTCTCATTTTCCAAATTATTCCAAACCTTATGATATGAAGAAACTTAGAAGGTTCTCAGAAATTTTTCAGGAGAGAAGGTGAGGCTGATTGCTCTGGGTCAAGAATTTAGAATTCGGGAGGAAGTCTCAGTTCAAAGATTTAACAATTTCGAACAGTGAAAAAGAGAAATCCATCAGCCTTGAAGGCTGAAAATCTTTAGAAGTTTTTACCCAAGGGTATACATATATATTCAGTTCTGGGGCTGAGATACTTTTCTGGAGGTTTTCTGGAAGAATGATGGTTAGCCAAGACCTTTTTGACAGATGAGACAAACTCAAGAGTACTATTTATATTTCTCATATTCTCAAAACAAGGCCAGAGGATTTTACAGAAAAACAAACATATTTTGTTTACAAAAATATTGTGCTATAAGATGGTAACCTCATTTACCTGAAAATCTTGACTCACAGACTTCAGACACAGAGGCATTCATCCACTTCAATGGAAATGTTTGGGCATGGTATAGCATTCATTCCTTGTTTATTGCAACTGGTCATAGGTGCAATTAAGCATAGTGTGGATATTTCTGTCATGTGAATATCATTCCTTCCCTTGTTTTAAGCCCTTCTTCTATAAACCCGACAGGTTTATGTATTCTGGAAAGGTGTCTGTCCTTACGTCCATTATCCTACGTCTTGCCATAAGCCCCTAATTCCCTATCTGCTCCTTGATATCCCTGTTACTACTGGGAGGGGGTTCTCTGAAAAAAAGCACCCAGTAGAATTATTGTCCCTTTCGTGACTTCCACCCACACTAACTCAGTAGACCATCCCCCCATGAGTTCCTCCTTGTCTGCAGCCATGACACCATCCCTAATATATACTCTTCATTTTTCATCATAGCAATGCAATGTTCAAGTCCAGAAACATATGAATTTTTAGCATTTTAAAGCATAACTGGAAAAATCTAATAGAATAATGTATTTCTAACTCTATCCAGATAATAGACAAGTACAGTATATCTTAATTCAGTTTAAACATTCTACCGGAAAAAAGAAGAAACTCACTCAGATTTTACCTTTAGCTGTTCCTTGAAAGCAAAATACTTTCCTGAGTTGTTCAGCTCAAATATAAGCTTTTGTTTACGCTCCTCTTGATCCTGGAATTCATTTGAGAGTTTGCCTTCAAGTAGCTTCTGCCCAAACATTTCCTGGTATTCATCCATAATGACCCTGGCTACATTGATTATCTGATTATGGTAGTCTGTGACAGCCTGTGACATATAGAAATGATCATATAAGAAATATATATATTCTTAAATTCTTAATAGAATCCAATCTTAATAATATCCAGTGATATTTTGTGTCACTGGAAAAGTAAATTGATTTTTCTGTTATGTAACCCCTCAAACCATTTCAGAATCACCAGCAAATGTCGTGAAATTTGATACTTTGCAGCAGCAGTACTTTGCAATTCACAGTAATAAAAACTACAAATTACAGTAAGCATATATTAAAAAATAAATCAAATAAGTAGTGCAAAAAGAGAGGGAAAAAGATACTGAGGAAATGGTCATGGGTTCATTATCCATTTAGAAGTCTGATGGTGGAGAGGAAGAAGCTATTCCTGAAACATTAAGTATGTGTCTTTGGTTTTCTCTTTGATGGTAGCAATGAGAAGAGGGCATTTCCTGGATGATGAGGGTACTTATTGATAGATGCCACCTTCATGAGGCATTGCCTGTTGAAGGTGTCCTGGATCGTGGGGAGGCTAGTGCCCATGAAGAAGCTAGCTGAGTTTACAATTTTCTGCGACCTCTTCTGATCCTTTGCAGTGGTCAGCCCCTCCATACCAGCTGGCGATGCGGCCAGTTAGAATGCTGTCCACAAATATCTGTAGAAATTTGTGTCCTTAGTGATATACCAATTCTCCTCAAACTCCTAATGAAACATAGTCGCTGTTCTGCCTTCTTTGTAGTTGTATCAATATATTGGGCACAAGAAAGGTGCTCAGAGCCCTTGACACCCAGGAACCTGAAACTGCTCATCCTTTCCACATGTGATCCCTTGATGAGAACAGGTGTGTGTTCCCTTGACTTACCCTTCCTGAAGTCCACAAGCAATTCCTTGATCTTACTGACATTGCGTGCAAGGTTATTGACAAAGCACCACTCAACCAGCCGATCTACCTCACTCCTGTACACCTCTTCTTCACCATCTGAAATTCTGCCAACATTAGTTTTGTCGTCAGCAAAGTCGGAGTAGAGCAGTAGGCTAAGCATGTATCCTTGAGGTGTGCCAGTGTTGATTGTCAGTGAGGAGGAGGAGTTATTTCCAATCTGCACAGACTCTGGTCTCCTGATGAGGAGGTCAAGAATCCATTTGCAGATGGAGGTACAGAGGCATAGGTTTTGGAGCTTTTTAAATCAGAACTGAGGGTATAATTAGCTCTAATGCCAATTTAAGTTTACTGATGGCACCACTATCATTGGCCGAATCAAAGTGGTGGTGAATCAGCACACAGGAGGGAGATTTAAAATCTGGCTGAGTGGTGCCACGACAACAACCTTTCACTCAATGTCAGCAAGACCAAGGAGCTGATTACTGACTTCAGGAGGAGGAAACCGGAGGTCCGTGAGCCAGTCCTCATTGAGAGAGTCAGAAGTGGAGAGGATCAGCAACTTTAAATTCCTCAGTGTTATTATTTCAGAGGATCTGTCCTGTGCTCAACACGCAAGTGGAGTTATGAAAAAAACACAGCACAATCATTTGTAAATCTAACAGTGTCAAATCATTTCACTGATAAAATTTCATGGGGGGAGGGCCTTTAATTGAGTACTGCACAGGAACTTACATCATTCATGCACACACACTGCATAAGCATACTATGCAGGTTAAGTCTGGTAAAGATCTGGGATCATGTCATACAGTTGTTTTGATCACACTAGCCACTGTATTAAAGTAACAAATAAAGATACTTTAAACTGAGTTAATAAATGCCACAAACTATTCATTAAAATCAATACATCATTAAATTCCATTCAACTAATACATACAACAACCCAGAGTATGCCCTTTCCTTTCCATCACACACCTTCTCTGCTCCACTTGTCCTACGAGGGAACAATGGCCGAGGAGGTATCATCTCTGCAATCCTGATTTAGAAAGACAAATAGTCAATGATATATACCATGTTTAATACACTACAGAAAATTCATACCGGGTACATTTGAAAAACTCAGCTGTAAGCTACTGTATAACATTCTTGCCATTTTTATCATCTACTTTCCTGATGCTACATAGTCCCACAGACACTAGAAAGCTCTGGTACCTTTCTGTGGCCGCTATTCTTCATGTGTGAGAAGGTGCTTGCAGATTATTCTGCAGCTGTGTCATGGGTAAATCCAATCCGGTTCTTATCAAAATCACGTTTTCAACAGGTGCCAATGGAGTGTTTTCAGACTGGAATTCTTACTGCTTTTCTTCTTTGTAACCAATAGACAGATACCCATTTGCACTACACTCACTAGCACCAAATTTAGATCATAGAAACAAGGAGTAAACAGATCTCTTCAGTTTATCAGTTAAAAAAGTTGAAATAGAATCTTGAAAGAAAGAGCAAAAATGATCTAGTAATAAAGAAAACTGGAACTGCAACCAAGATACATCCTTTCTCTATAAAGCCATAGAATAATAGAATGCTACAGCACAGAGACAGGCCCATTTAGTCAAATGTTCAATTCATATTTCAAAGTTTAATTTTATTATCAAAGTATTTATGCAGAATATAGTTCTGAAATTTGTCTCTTCTCCAGATAGCCATAGAATACATAAGGCTATAGTAGTTGAAAGAAATACATCAATTCCCACCCCCTGCATGAAAAGAAAAAGAAACAAAACCCGTAAATCCCATACACTCCCAACCCCTCCCTCGCACATAAACTGACAGAACACCCAAGCCCCCAGCCTATCAATTCACTACAAGAAAGAATGGGCAAGAACACAAAAAACCCCACAAAACTTAATGAGGCCAACATGAACTACAGTTAGATTGAACTAGTTCAATCCATAAATATCATAATTTCAATAACATCTCCAAGAGCATCAGGACCCAGCAGCCCTCCTTGGGCAGCGACTCGAACCAGCAGTCCCTCCAAGGGCTGTGACATGAACCAGTCTGTGCCAAATCATTAGTCTGTCTAGTCCCATCAACCTGGACCAGGACCATAGCACTCCAGACCCCTCCCATCTATGCACTCTGTCTATCCAAATTTCTCTTAAATTTTGAAATCTAAGCCGCATTCACCACCTGCGCTGGCAGCTCATTCCATACTTTCACCACTCTGAGTGAGTATGTTCCCTTTCAACATTTCACCTTTCATCCTTAACCTATGACCTCTAGTTCCAGTCACACCCAATCTTAGTTGAAAAAGCCTGCTTCCATTTACCCCATCTACACTCCTCATAATTTTGTATACTTCTATCAAATCTTCTAGGAAATAAAGTCCTAACCTATTCAACCTTTCCCTATAAATCAGGTCCTCAAGGACTGGCAACATCCTTGTAAAATTTTCTGTACCCTTTCAATCTTATTTACATCTTTTCTGTAGGTAGGTGACCAAAACTGCACACAATACCCCAAACTAGACCCCACCAATGTGTATATAATTTCCACATAACATCCCAACTCCTCTACTCAATGCATTGATTGATGAAGGCCAATAAATCTATCTTCTCTATAAACCTATACAGTACTCTATAAATTCTGCTTAATACTACAACAACTAGAAGTCAGTGACTTCTTAATCTTCTAGATTACAGTGAACACAGTTCTAGCTTGTGCATCTACTGCTGAAAATTTAGCTTGCTGTAAAATGTGTTAGATAGTTTCTGTATTCCTTTCGAGGTCTGTACTCTAAGTCATCAGGGGTTGGTACAAATCTTCCCGAGATTAATAAAAAGAACAGATAAACATAAATATACATATGTAAATACGGTAAAACGTAACTTCCTTTTAGATACATAAAAGCTATCTTTGGAGTTGCAGGGTGTGAATGTGTAAACAAAGACTGCTCTCTCTTAGAACCTGCACAGCAACAAGTCACTTGACACAAATGGTCTGGAAACTGATCACTATGTTTACATCCACATTGTTTTCTAGTTAAAGTTAAGATTGTTTAAAGTAAATTCGTTGTCTATGATATAACACGGCATGCGATGATGTCACACCCGGTTTCGCCGCGTCTTGTGGGAAAATACCGGTTTGGAGAAATGGGAAGGAGGGGGCTCACATGTGCAGGATCAGCGCGAGAAAAGTTTTCTTACTACGCACTAGAAACATCAGTGAAGCAATGCCGTAAGTTCATGAGATAATCGATATGTTGAATTAAAAATGTTAACGCTGATTCTGTTAAAAGTAATGACAGTTGATAAAGTTTATGTTTTTGTTATTTAAAGAATTGCGGATAGTTTGTGTTGAAGTGTATTTAAAGCAGTCGATGGCGTAGGTAGATTCTGACTGTATGTTGCACTTTAATGTAATATAGTTGTTGTAGTTTTACTTTTGCAAATATTTATGATGTAAATGTGATATCAAGAAGGAAACAAATACTGTATATATTTTGTATTGTTTTATCAACAGTTTTCACTATACGTTAATGTGGAAGAGTGAACAGTAAACAGTTAATCTTACTGGGACCACCTCATTGATTGGTTTATGCTTGGTGTTTAGTTCAGAGTTCTTTTACACCTGTGCGAGAACACTACAGGGAAAAGGTGGCATTATCAGGTGTTTCAAGTGCTGCAATGACAACTCGATCCAGCATCAAGTCATTGTCATCCAGCGACAGGGGCAGTAGGGCATCAACAAGTAAGGCTGCCCATGCAAGAGCTAAGGCAGAAGCCGCCAAGGTGCGAGCGTTGTACGCCGAACAAGAAGCAAAATTGAAAAAGGAAGCGGTTGCCAGAGAAGCTGAAAACCAAATAGAAAAGGCTACCAGAGAAGCCAAAAAACCAGTTGGAAAAGGTAAGGAGAGAGTCAGAGTTAGAAGTGCTCATGCTACACCGAGAAGAAGAAGCTGCCAGGGTGGAAGCAGAGATAATAGAAAATGCTGAAGAAATGCATGATCTGGTTGACGTAAAATCTACTTCAGAAAAGATCAGATTGGAACGCACAAGCGACAATCTTCAAATGGACTTGAAGATTCGTTCTTCCTCTCCATACTTATATGCTAACGTCCTATTTCATGAGGAGTCTCAGAGAGGCCCAATTGCATCACATCCATCCAAGGAAGACAATTTACCCTTGCAACTCCGCGATGAATTCAAGAATGAAAGGGCTGATGACAAATACTTCTCGACACCAAACTTACCAGATTTGGCAAGAAGAGAGGCAAAGGCTGAATTCAGAACAGCAAATTCCATAACAAATGTACACCCTCAGTCATATACCTGCCGACATATTCCCCCAGCCAGCATGCAACTTGCAGTTGAACCCATGGCACAGTATTTAGCACGACGAGATCTCGTCACTTCAGGACTGTACCAGATCGACGATAAACCTGAAAATTACCATGCATGGTACTCCTCATTCACTAACGCTATCCACGGAGTCCAGCTCGGAGCAACCCAAGAGTTGGATCTTATGACGAAATGGCTGGGAAAAGGATCATGCAAACAGGTGAGACGCATACGTTCAGTGTACATTAACAACCCCAAGCTAGCCTTACGCAAAGCATGGGAGAGACTTCGGGAGTGCTATGTGGCCCCTGAAATTATTGAATCGGCACTATTCCGACGTCTGGAAAATTTTCCTAAGGAGTCAGCCAAGGACCACACTAAGTTAAGAGAGCTCGGAGATTTACTCATGGAGATTCAAGGCGCCAAAAAAGATGGCTATTTAACTGGTCTATTATACCTAGATACTTCATACGGGATTAGACAAATCATCGACAAACTTCCATTTGGGCTGCAGGAAAGGTGGGTGTCTGTTGGCTCAGAGTACAAGGAAGAGAACGATGGTCGATTTCCTCCCTTTGAGTATTTCACTAGATTTGTGTGCAAGGAGGTGAAGAAGCGAAACGACACTAGCTTCATGAGTCCAGGTAGCAGTACAATTTATACCAAGCCAGTTAAATCCACTTCGAATAATTTCAACATTAATAAACCTGTCTCAGTGTGTAAAACTGAAGCCTTTACAACTAACAATGACCCTCGCAAGAATTGTCCATTGCATAACAAACCCCACCCCCTCAAAAAATGCAGAACGTTTAGGAAAAAACCCCTTGAAGAGAGGATGGCCCTTCTCAAGGAGAAAAAAAAAGTTTTAAATGCTGTTCCTCTACCTCTCACCTTGCTAGAGAGTGTACGATCTCCGTGAAGTGCCCGGAATGTAATAGCACTAATCACGATGGGGCCAGGCATCCCGGCCCGTTACCGCAAAATGACAAAGCTCCTTCACCCTCACAACAGGACGGCGGGGAGGGAGAGGCTCACTCCAGGATAACTATTGTCAGCTCGAGCTGTACAGAAGTTTGCAGTCAAGCCGTTCTTGTTCAAAGATCTGCCTCACTAAGGTGTACCCTAAGGGAGCCAAGGACAAGGCCATCAAAGCCTATGTAATTCTGGATGATCAGAGCAATCGCTCACTAGTCAGACCAGAGTTCTTTGACTTGTTCAACATTGAGAGTAATCAGTTCCCATACTACCTTAGAACTTGCTCAGGCAGCGTGGAAACTTATGGCAGGAGGCTTCCAGCTCGAGTCCCTGGATGGTAAAGTTGTCATCTGTCTCCCTTCACTCTTAGAGTGCAATGAAATTTTGAATAACCGCACTGAGATCCCGACACCAAGTGCAGTGCTACACCAGCCACATCTCCACCACATTGCCAAGCACATCCCAGAACTGGATCCAAAAGCAGAAATACTCCTGCTATTAGGAAGAGATGTTCTCCAGGTGCACAAGGTCAGGCAGCAGGTCAATGGACCACACGACGCCCCCTTTGCGCAACGCCTGGATCTGGGCTGGGTGGTGACAGGAGAGGTGTGCCTTGGCAATGTACACAAACCGACAGTTAACATACTCAAGACCAATGTGCTAGAGAGTGGCCGCCATTCAATTTTTCAACCCTGCACAAGTTTCATGTGTATCAAGGAAGCACGACAAGGCTTTAACAAGTGTAAAGTAACCGACGTGACGCTGGGTCAGTCAGTCTTCGCTCAAACTGAGCATGATAATAAACTTGCTCCATCAGCTCAAGATGCCATTTTCTTAAAAATAATGGACACCAAGGTCTTCAGAGATGAAGCAAATAATTGGGTCACCCCACTACCTTTCAGAGAACCATGCCAGTGCTTGCTAAACAACAAAGAGCAGGCAGTCAAGCGGTTCACGTCCTTGCAAAAAACCCTGAAAAGGAAACCTGAGATGCAGCAACAATACGTAGCATTTATGGAGAAGATCTTCTCTAATGGACATGCTGAAGTAGCACCGCCACTGAGGGAAGGCGAGGAGTGCTGGTACCTCCCAACGTTTGGGGTTTACCACCCACAAAAGCCCAATCAGATCAGGGTGGTCTTTGACCCCAGTGCTCAGTGCACTGGTGTCTCCCTTAATGACGTGCTCCTTACAGGCCCCGACCTTAACAATACCGTTCTCAGGATCCTGCTGCACTTCCGGAACGAGAAGGTCGCAATCTTAGCGGACATCCAGCAGATGTTCCATTGCTTCTTAGTACAGGAGGACC
Source organism: Hypanus sabinus (assembly GCF_030144855.1). Lineage (NCBI taxonomy): Eukaryota > Metazoa > Chordata > Chondrichthyes > Myliobatiformes > Dasyatidae > Hypanus > Hypanus sabinus. The sequence continues at coordinate 23,808,717 of NC_082714.1, read as the reverse complement.
ATCACAATTTCCTTCGTTTCTTATGGCACAAATGTAACTTACCTCGCACTATAGACAAATTGGCTCAGGCAAAGGACGTCATCTTCAAAGCAACTCAAAGAGCGGCTTTTGCAAGGGAGTTTTCGGCTCTCCAAGCTGATAAACCAATACCAAAGGATAGCACTTTGAGGAAATTCAACCCGATCCTGAAGAACAATATCATCTGCATTGGAGGCCGGTTAATACACTCCCAACTTCCAGCTGCAGAAAAGAGTCCAGTAATCCTGCCCAAAGACAGCCATGTGTCCTTACTGCTCACTCGCCATCACCATGAACAGGTAAAGCATCAGGGCCGTCACCTGACGGAAGGAGCAATAAGGGCAGTGGGACTGTGGATCTTGGGAGGTAAAACACTGATCAATTCAGTACTTCATAAACGTGTAACCTGCAGGAAACTGCGAGGCAAGTTGGAAGCTCAACGTATGGCAGACCTCCCACCAGAATGCCTCGAAGCCTGCCCTCCTTTTACATATGTGGGGCTCGATGTATTTGGCCCTTGGACTATCACTACGAGGTGCACCAGAGGAGGACAAGCAGAGAGCAAGCGGTGGGCCATCATGTTTAGCTGCACGAGTTCAAGAGCGGTACACATTGAGGTCATTGAATCTTTGAATACATCCAGCTGCATTAACGCTCTCAGGCACTTCCTTGCGCTAAGAGGCCCTGCAAAACAGTTAAGGTCTGATTGCGGCACGAACTTTGTTGGAGCATCAAAGGAGCTGGGGATGGACAAAATGGTGCAAAAGTACCTCAATCAGCAAGGATGCAACTGGGAGTTTAACACACCACACGCCTCTCACATGGGAGGTGCATGGGAGCAGATGATTGGTATCGCCAGAAGAATTCTTGATTCAATGTTTCTGCAGCAACGCACCTGATTGACCCACGAGGTGCTGGGCAGAGGTCACAGCCATTATAAATGCACGACCACTCCTACCTGTGTCTTCTGACCCGGAAAACCCCTTCATACTCTCGCCATCAATGCTCCTTACGCAGAAGGCAGGAGCTCCCCCTCCACCAGGGGACTTCTCTGATAAGGATTTGTACACAAAGCAATGGAGACAGGTCCAGGCTCTGGCAAATCGGTTCTGGTCTCGTTGGAGACATGAATATCTACCTTTGTTGCAACACAGACAAAAGTGGACAGAACCCTGCAGGAATCTTCAAGTTGGAGATTTAGTCCTGCTCACGGACAAACAAATCGCCCGCAACAGCAACTGCCACATTCCCTAGTAGGGATGGACATGTCAGGAAGGTTGAATTGAAAACTTCTGACCAAGGTGATGTGAAAATTTACCAAAGGCCAGTTACAGAAGTCTTATACTTCCATCTCAGATTCAGATTAGTTTATTGTCATATATCCTAGGATGCAATGAAGCTCCTTGCTCACATGAAGTTTGCAATGTAAACAGTATAAAATCAATAAATATAATGATAAGGGCAAAACAGAAAAATGGAGCAAAGATTGTAGAGCAATCATTCCAAATTCCTGACAACAGAAGCTAACTAACAGGTCAACAGTTCCTGATTTACCTGAATTAACTTTCAAAGATAGTGGAGTAACAAGTATTCTTTTAAATCTAAATAAACAGTGGAAGATTATTATTATTATTATTATTATGGCATCTGTAATGTTTCGCTTACTTCCATTAAAACCCAAAGTTTGCAGATGACACTACCATTCCTTACAAGTTTTGTTTTATGTTCCATTCTTTCGCACCTTTTATTAGCTATTCCTTTATTCTTTTCTTTCTGTTTACATGCTTTAGTCAATCTCTGGAAGACCACCTCCAAGGGGACAAGGGGATGGTGATTCTACCAAGTGACTTAACAGCATTGATGTTTCTTTGGTTGCTTGCCCTGAATATGACAGCTATATAATATATTTTCGGAGAATTTCATATCCAGTATCAGCCTGTATCAACATTGTGTTTTCTGATAATCCTATCCACTCGGACAGCGGGCAACGTTCAAAGAGAATATATTACTAACAACCAGAAGTTCATCATCAACAAGATAAAAATTGTTTATCTGGAAGAGCTGTGCATATTTTCTATTTAAAGCTAAAACCTACCTTTGAGCCAAATCCTCTCGAAGTCGCTTCTGGACCAGAGGTTTAGTTAGACTAAACTCTAGAACAATATAGGTCCTTGTCTCTGCATATTGCTAAAATATTAAATGTAAAAGTGAAAATTTTCCAAGTATGCAGAGCTCAGTCCTGCTAAAGAAAAATCAGTTAATTATTGTGCAAAAGTATATGCAACAATTTCAAAACCTAATATCCACAATTAATGAAGATATTTAAAGTTCATACATTAATGCTGTAATTACTATAGTGCTTTGGACTCCCCAGTTTTAAAAGATTATGTTTTGACTATTTTATTTAGAAGTTCAACATGGTATCAGGCCCTTCCAGCACAATGAGCTCACACTGCCTAATTATACCAATGTGATCAAATAACCTACTGACTTGTACATCATTGGAATGTGGGAAGAAACTAGAGCACCTGGAGAAAACTGAACACAGTCACAGTGAACCCATGTCACTAGTGCTATAACAGTCTGATGCAAACTGCTACACTACTGTGTCACTGATAATGCTTTATAGCCTGTGCTATATCAGGAGGCCATGTATAAAATATTTGGAAGGTTGATTAAGACTTGCAACAAAATTTCTTGATGCATCTTGCTTATTTGTGAAACATTCCAACTACAGACAGTTTCAGGGAAGCCTATTTAAAAAATATTACATTGTTTTTCACTATGGCCTTCTGCTTTTTTTTTTGGGCTACTTTTGTGTTGCTATGTACCTTCCATAAAATCTACGTTGACTGCTTCTTCAGTTTCTGTGCTTGTCAATGCTCTTGTAGCATCTAATGGCCTCCTAGTAAGCATCAGTTTTGTCCAATAATTGCATGCAAAAATGCCACAGGAAGGGGAGTACAAGTTGATGGAAATGAACAGGTGAAACAGATTCTTGGAAGGAGGAGAGAGGGCGAGAAGCAGGCAGAAGGAACACTAGCTTCAGAATGCTAAATGTCATCGAAAACCTTGGCAAGCTGCTATAGATGTGTAGAGGAAAGTGTGCTGACAGGCTGCATTATGACTTGGTATGGAATGCTTTTGAGCAGAAATCCTACAAAAGATAGTGGATTCGGCCCAGTACATTATGGGTAAAATCTTCCCAGCTATTGAGCACATCTACATGAAACTTTGCCGTAGAAAAGCAAATTCCATCATCAAAGACCCTAGCCATACTCTTTTCTCACTGCTGTCATCAGGCAGAAGGTACAAGAACCTCAGGACTTGCACCACAATGTTCAAGAACAGTTACTACCCCTCAACCATCAGGCTCTTGAACAAAAGGGGATAGCTACACTCACTTAAGGATTCTGTTACCTCATACTCGTTATTTATTGCTATTTATTTATCTGCATTTGCACTGTTTGTTTTCAGTTCCTAATGTCTATAGTTTACAGTTACTGTTCTATAGATTTGCTAAGTATGCTTGCATAAAAAAGAATCTCAGGGTTTTATGTGGTGACATGTATGTACTCCGATAATAAAGTTTACCTTGAACTTTGAATGGGGATGCATATGCATATATGTACATATCTGGTGGTGGAATTTTGCTGTAGGTAATGGAAATTGCAGAGGATTATTTCACTCTATCAGCCTCCAACATCAGTAATCATCCTCTGTAGTTTTTCCAATTTAGTGTATTGCATTTGATGCCTTGTATTTTATGTAGAGAAAACGCGTGGAACAGGCCCTTCTGGCCCACCGAGCTGCTCTGCCCAGCAATTAACAGTTGCCTAATCACAGCACAATTTACTGTGACCAGTCAACCAACTAACCAGTTCATCATTGGACTGTGGGTGAAAACCCATGCAGATCATGGGGAGAACGTATAACCTCTTTACTCCCAACAGTGCTAGAATAAAACTCTGAACACCAGAACACCCTGAGCTGTAATAGTGTTGCGCTAACCACTACGTGCCTATAGTGCTTGTGCTGATAGTGTTCTCTCATCTACATTGGAAAAATCAAAATGTTGAGTGTATGACTTCTTTGTAGAACACCACCTTTCAATTTGTAAGAGTGATTCTGCACTTCCTGTTACTTATTACTTTAATTTGCCATCTCAATCTTATTCTGATCTCTCTGCCTTAGTCTCTAATAAGCTTCCCAAGGTGCCAAATACAAGTTCAAGAAACAGTACTGTTCTGCATTTAGAAACATTATGACCCTCAGGACGCAATGCCAAATTCACAAACTTTGGATGTCCAGCTTTTCCCCTTATCCTGTTGTGGTGAACTACATATCCCTGTCTGGACATGCCCCCTGCTGACTGCTCCTGTGTCCCCTCCCACTGACCGTGGCTTCTCCCACAGATTCCGGTATAAAGGCGATTGAGGCCTGAGCCTGGCCCTCAGTCTCCAGGATGTAGTATGGTGGTCAACTACTGCTTGTTCTTTCTTCCAGTCAATAAAAGCTGATATCTCGCCTCACATCTCAGAGAGTTATTGATGGTGCATCACCTGTGTCAGTACTAGCTAGATCTCACATAAAAAATAGTAGGCAAAACTAGGAGAGCTCTAGGCTCACAATACTAGCTTCCTGACCTTCATATGGAGTTTTCATGTTTTCCATGACTCCAAGGGTTTTCTCTAGGTGCTTTGATTTCTTCCTACATTTCAAAGTTGAACAGGTTAATATGTTAAACAGCCACTGTGAATTGTGTAGGTGAAAAGAGTACCAGGGTGCTAGGGGAGAGTGGTAAAGCTGGGAAGAATACATTAGTGAAAATTAGTAATGTAATGGGAAAGCTTTGCGAGCATATACTTTCTTAGCTGAATGACCTCCTATAATGTAACAGAATAAAAACAAGGAAGTTCACAGAGGAGAAATATATATAAATATAAATAAATAAGAACTTTCACCTCCAAAATTAACTCAGTTTTCCCTCTCTCTGTGAAAGTTTCCTGATCACTCTGGTTTATTTCAGATTTCTTACTATTTGGTTTGATCTGCAGCTTAATTTCCAAATGGTTTTTTACTACTCCCAACTTCCATTACTTACACTCCTCCAAACAGATCAGCTATGATTAAGCAGTATTCATTTACCTCTTACGTGGCATTGAAAGCAACTATTCAGGTCACCTATTTTACTCTGATCTGCATCCCATCGTGTATATTCCTTTTATTCTTTCCATTCCGATCCCTCCCTACAACTTTAAGCACAATTGTTTTCTCACTTTTACAGTTCTGGTGAAAGATCATTGATCCGAAACATTAGCTGTTTCTCTCATCATGGATGCTACTTGACCTGCTGTGCCTACCCAGCGTTTTCTGTTCTTACTCTGCCATCATATGCATCTACTTAAAACTTGATTGCATAATTTGCCTCTAGCCTTACCACAACCAAAGTGTCACTGAAATATTGTTGTTCATTTAGAGGAACAATTGTTCAATTATTTTTTTCTACCCAACCTTCTATTACCCACCTTCTATAAGTTTTAATGTCATTGAAAACATAATGCTGTCTCAGTCCTATGTTAAGCACTCTTGGATTATTGCCTCATTATATTTAACATTCTTATCATTTTGTTGAAATTACACATAACCACCCTGACTTATCTCCAAAATCTCTCATATTTCAATCAGCCGATTCAAATGATAAGAAGAAAGAGATGGAAGAATATTTCATTGATGAAAAATCTCAATGCAGGTTACAGGTTTTAGTAGACATACATCTCCTTCCACGTTAAGTGAGTTTGAAGCTTCATGTTCAAATCCATGTTCTGTGATAAATGACTTCACATTCACTGAGCTCTACAAAAACAAACAAAACAAAATAAAAAGGTAATGAAATACATCGGTAAATTAAAACCAATGATATTTCTCATTTTCTGAAAAACAGCGGGATTTTTCTTTCCAGTGTAAGGTACCACACCAGTTAAATGAGGCAAAAATCTTTTATTTTTCAAAAAGATTTATCCAATTAAATCTCACATACGCAGAATTAATCCAATTTTGTTCCCCACTGAGGATCAAATTTTGATTTGTCTTTCAATACAAGTGGACTAATTTACTAATTTTTGCTAAATGGTATGCTTTTCTTTTGCTTTTATGCTGTCTTTGGCTTTCCTTGTCATGCACAGTTGTTCCTTTCTCCCTTTAGAATGAACTGATCCTGAGTCTTTTAAATATTCCCAGAAGCTCTCGTGATCGCTGCTCTACATTTGCCTGTTAGAGTCCGTTTCCAATCAATTTTGGTCAGCTCCTCTCTCACACCTCTGTTTATTCAACTGTAAAACCAATACAGTCAATTTTATCTTCTCCCAAAATGCAGGGTGAATTCTATCATATAATTGTCACTGTCTCCGAAGGGTTCCTTTATTTTAAGTTTGCTAATTAAGTCTAGTTCATTACACAGCACCCAATCCAGCATTGCCTTTTCCCTAGGGGGCTTGACAACAAGCTATTCTAAAAAAAACCATCTCACAGGCATTCCATAAATTCCTTCTCTTGGGATCCAGCACCAATGTGATTTTTCCAATCTACCTGCATATTGAAATCACCTGTAACCACTATGACATTGCCTTTTTTACATGCCTTTTCTATCTCCTGTTGTAACTTGTACCCCATATTCTGATTGCTGTTCAGAAGCCAGTATATAACCCCATCAAGGATTTTTTACCCTTTCAGTTTCTCAGCTCCATCCAGAAGGACTCTACATCTTCTTATCTTATGACACCTGTTTCTAAGAATTTGATTTCATTTTTTACCAACAAAGCCACCCCTTGTCCTATCCCTTCAGTATAATGTGTATCCTTGGATGACGTTCTGTGACACCCACAATGCCATACCTGCCAGATTTCAGCAGCACTACAAGATCCTCTACATTATTTCATATACTGCAGGTATTCAAATCTAATTATCTTCAGTCCTGTATTTAGCACCCCACTTTTCAATTTTGTCTCCATATTGCCTAAAGTTAAATTCTTATCCCTTTCTAAACTTTTTGGAGACATCAGAATGCAGAATAAGTAATAATTGATTTTAATAAGCAATCGATACAAAACACTAACATTAAAGGAGAGTTTAGGAAGAAAAATAAATAGTTTTAGTAGAACACTGAATGAAAAAAAATCTCTGATAGCATGTAGTACATTATACAGCTCAAATGAATCAATGGCTTATAAGAATCTTTATAAGGTACATCCTACCTTCCTCCCGGTTTCCCTTATTGTCCTTTCATCCTTGGGTTTACTAATAGACATTTTATGATGTTGAGGATGTCCCTTCCCTCCAGGTGTCTCCTGTGAGAAACTCTTTTTACGTTTTGTCTGAATCATATATTAAGAAAAGATTATTGGTTAATTATAATTATTGGTTATCTGGGGAAAGAAATAAATATACATATTAAAGCAATTATGAACTCCATGGAGCATGTGGGGATCTTCTGATATCCAGGCATCCTTCCTTTCTTTCTTTCTTCTTTTTTTTTCTATAGGGATATGTTAGGGGGGAGGGGTTGATAATTTTTATTTCCTTTCTGTAACCTATTTGAAAATTCAATTAATTTTTTTTTTAAAGAAAAGAGAGCATCATGATCTGCTATGAACAACCATGGGTGCCCATCCCACCCAAGAAGTAATGTTCTATTGGAAAAAGTAATGGAAATAATTATCCAGATCTACTTAAGAATACAGCCTGATCCGACAGCACAGTGTCATGATGGGCATCATGGTATTGTAGTGGTTAGTGCAAAACTTTACAGTGCCAATGATTACTGATCAGAGTTCAATTCCTGCAGTGGTCTATAAGGAGTTTGTACGTTTTCCTGGTGACTGCATGGGTTTCCTCCGGGTGTTCCAGTTTCCTCCCACATTCCAAAGACATTTGGTTAGGGTTAGGGTTACCGGTAAAAAGCAGTAAAAAATTGCTGTAGGAAGTGTGGTGACATTTGTGGGCCTCCCCCAGCACAATCCTCAGACTTCGTTTGTTGATGCAAACAACACATTTTACTGATGATTTGATGTACGTATGACAAATAAGGCTAATCTTTAATGTCTTTATAAGGACAAGCTGGAGTCTCTACCATTAAAAAGATCAATTAAAAAGATGGATGGAGCTGGATGGAGCTGTAGGTTGTCGAAGGTTACAAGAGGATATAGACAGGCTGCAGAGGGGGGCAGAAAAATGGCAGATGAAGTTCAATCCGGACAAATGTGAGGCGATGCATTTTGGAAGGACAGAAGACTGAGTACAGGATTAATGGTTAGTTACTTAAGAGTGTGGATGAACAAAGGGACCTTGGGGTTCAAATCCATACATCCCTGAAGGTCACTGTGCAGGTTGATAGGGTAGTTAAGAAGGCCTATGGGATGCTAGGCTTCATAATCAGGGGGATTGAGTTCAAGAGTAGAGAGGTCATGTTGCAAATCTACAAATCTCTGATGAGACTGCACTTAGAGTATTGTGTTCAATTCTGGTCACCACATTATAGGAAGGATGTGGAAGCTATGGAGAGGGTGCAGAGGGGATTTACCAGGATGTTTGGAGAACAAGTCATATGAAGCAAGGTTAGCAGAGCTGGGACTTTTCTCTTTGGAGCGTAGAAGAATGAGAGGGGACTTGATAAAGGTCTACAAGATTATGAGAGGCATTGATAGGGTGGATAATCAGTACCTGTTTCCCATGGCACCAATAGCAAACACCAGAGGGCATATGTACAAAATTAAAGGAGGGAAGTTTAGGGGAGACATCAGGGGTAAGTTTTTTTTACTCAGAGGGTTGTGAGTGCCTGGAATGACATGCCAGGGATGGTGGTGGAGGCTAAAACATTAGGGGTTTTTAAGAGCCTCTTGGACAGGCACATGGTTGAAAGAAAAATGGAGGGTTATGGGGTAGTGTGGGTTTAGTACTTTTTTTTAAGGATTATATGGGTCAGCACAACATGGAGGGCTGAAGGGCCTGTACTATGCTGTAGGGTTCTATGGTTCTAACAATACACTAACTTAGATGCTTCACTACAATGTAAGCTACACCATAGAAACAGCAATCTGACCTTTAATGTCAGTATAGTGAGCTTACAAGTGAGCAATAAAGGATTGCATGGTCAAAGTCTCAACTTCCACTGCAGCAATAATAATTTTTACCTGTACTGATCGTTGTAATGGATAAACAGATATTGACATGGAGATAGCCTGTTCTGGAAAGGATATGTGCAAAGCTGTATGGAAGGTTGGAATTAAGATCTTAAAATTTCCTTACGGGCATAGCAATGCCCTAAGTATTCTGATGAATTTATCCATACCACTGTATATTACCCTCCATCATTTCATATTATGATAAAGGATCTTTGACCTGAAATGTTTTGCTTCCCAGGCATGCAGCCAGGCCTGTTGAATGCCTGTGTTTTTATTTTATATTCGAGATTCTCAATGCCAGGAGTGCGGCATGTTTCTTTTCCTTTCATATTCTAACAAGTTAGCATTCACTCTAATGTTTCTAAGCAGCATGGCAGAAAATGGGAGTTTATTCTACATTTGTATAAGAAATTTTATAGGTCTACCCAGACATTCCTATCCAAACTAATGCAGATCCTGTTAGTACATCAACTTTACCTTTTCAAATATTTCAGCCTCATTATAAGCAACTATTGGATATGCTCCTCGAATCCGCCTCACACCTGGATACAGTAAAGGTGCCATATTTATATATGCTATTCCATGAAAGGAAATAGGACCCTCATCCTCAGCCTGCAGATAATATAAATAAAAAGATTACCACAAAGATTTGAAAGATGAACATGAATTCTGCTACAATATATGTTATTGACTTTCCTTTGACTGAGGGATTTTCATTTCTGGTATCCATTCATGCCTGTCAATTACTTCAGGCTAAGAAGCCATGGGATAAAAGAAAACCTTCAAGCAATGAAGCTTTGATTTTGGAAAACCTCTAAAGTTCAAGAGCAATTTTAATTGTCATTCAACCATACATGAATACCCATGGATACAGTCATTGTTTAAAAATGACCTGAATGAAAATTATTGCCAATCATAAAATGAAATGGAATCCTTACAAGAGATAAGAATATTGTCAAGATAGCCTTGCAAGCTTGTATTAGATGTGATCATAAGCAAGAGTGATCATATATTTGCTATAATCAGTATTCTTTTTGAAAAAAGTAAAAAAGGCATTCAGCAAAATTACCATATTATTCTGCAAGTAGTGTATTAAAAATAGCTCATTCAATCCTTTCTGCCCCTTTTATAAATATGACTCCAGGAATAATTAACTGACCTTATCTATTTTACTGCCTTTCCCTCCTTTAGTCGGAGCAGTTAATGGCACACGCTTGACCTCCACAGGTAAGTAAGCTGTGTCTGCTATATGCTTCTGTAAACTGGAAAAGGGATTTAATTATCCAAACTTTTAAAAATTAGATAAATTACTCTTGGTGTTTTACTTCCATAAGACCATAAAATATTGGAGCAGAATTAGGCCATTTGGCCCATTGTGTCTACTCCACCATTTCATCATGGCAGATCCAATTTTCCTCTCATCCCCAATCTTTTGCCATGTCTCAGTATCCCTTCATGCACTGAACAATCAGGAATCTATCAACCTCTGCCTTAAATATACATCAAGACTTGACCTCCACAGCTGCCTATGGCAAAGAATTTCACAGATTTACCACTTTCTAGCTAAAGAAATTCCTCATCTCTGTTCTCGAAGGACGCCTCTCTACTCTGAGGCTGTGTCCTCTGGTCTTAGACTCTCCCACCATAGGAAACAACCTCTCCATTTCTTTTGATATAATCTATGAATATTGGTATTGGTTTGTTATTATCATGTATAGTGAAAGGTTGTCTTGCATATTGCCGATACAGATCAAAATCATTAAACAGTGCAATAAGGTAGAAAAAGGTAAAATAACAATGCAGAATAAAATATAAACGCTACAGAGAAAGCACAGGGCTGGTAAACAATAAAGTGCAAGATCACAGCAAGGTAGATTGTGAGGTCAAGGTACTTTGACCATATCCATCGACAGCAAAGGGAAATTCAACTGGACTTACACCTCTGCGAACATTTTTATACAAAATATCAGCCAAATAATTTGGATGGAGATCTTTTATCTTGTCATAATAATATGTTTTAGATTATCAACCAATTTTAACACCAAGCCTATATAATAATATTTTAAACACCCTTTGCTAAAATAAAACGTTTTTTCATCAACATGCATAATATCCCCTTAAAGATCTCTACTTCAAGGAAAACTATAAGATACAAAAAGAAAACATACTTTGCAAGACAGATCACAGCTTAATGAGGGTAAGAGATCGTGTTGAAACTTACTTCAGTTATAGAGTGCAGTAACAAACATTACAAAGGAAGGGAAATTTGGAAGGCAGTTCAAACTTGTATATTGCAGATAGGGAGATATAAAGAGAATAGACTTTTCTACAGAGATCAAAACAGTGCATTGTATGAATTGATATTGCACCAACAACTTGAACTGAAGACACAATCCCTATTTATGCAATAAATTGTAACGACATCAAGCAAAACTAGACTATAGGCTATTTCATCCAACTTTCCATAAATTAACCTCAATTTACCATACCTCTAAGTTACAAAACATTGGTCACAAAGTATTGAGTCTATTTCTGGAAACACAATTCTGGAAGTATTTAAAGGTATTAGAAAAGGTACAGATATTTATTAGGATGGTTTCAGGAATTAAAACTTCAGGAATAAAGTTAGACTGGAGGAAGATGAGAGAATATTTGATGTAGGTACAGTACACATTTATATTGAGTAAATAGAGAGGAACCCGCTTCTTTGTAGATTTAAAGTAATGAGCCAAAGATTCAGATTCAGTGAGGAAAAAAATATTTTTACTTAGATTAATTATGATCTCACAGCCTCAAAGAATGGTGGAAACAATGATTCAGAGTTTTCTAAAGGGGATTAGATAGACCCTTGAGGGAAAATAATTAATGAGATCAACAGGGCAGGAACTAGAGAATGAAAATAAATAGTTCTGATACAGGATTTAAACACAAAACAGTTCATCTTCAGATGCTACTTGACCTGCTGAGTTCCTCCAGCAGATGGTGTTCTGCTGAAAAGGAATAGATTGCTTGATAGGAACTCAACACAGCTGATGGGTTGAATGGCCTTCTGTGCTTTAATAGTTCTCCTGTTCAATGATTACATAGTGGAGGTAGTGTGACCTACCCTGGTAATATTGCCTGAAAGATTAGGCAAATGATAAATTTGGCATCAAATCAGCATTGCACACAGACGGACAACACTACATACTTTGGCATTTGAGAGTGACTGCAATTGCTGCTATCACTCCCTTTATTGCCATTGGCATAAGTTGAGCCATGAATGCAAATGAGCACAATGCATATTTGAATAATTTGCTAACCATATAACTTAAATTTTTTTACCTGAACATGGTTCAAAGGATTCTTGAAGGCATAAAGCATAATAAAAACTTAAAACTCACTTTATCTTAGGTAGACTGTCAGCTAGAAAGAAAGAAATGCCTAAAATATATAAATCAAATATACTTTGTTGCACAGTTTCAGGATTCTGCTCCAACAAAATTAAGACTCCTCTTGCCTAAAATCCAATCATGGAAAGGGAATTATTGGCTTCCAAAGTACGTACTTGAAAAAAAATTGAAATGCATCATGCATTCAGAAATTTCACCATACAAAATAAATGCATGTCAGGCACATACTTTCATTTTTCTCTCCAGAGGGAGAGATTGTGAAAAGCACAATATATTTTATAGATGTTGACAAGTCCCTACAAAATACTAACATAATTGTGGTCTGGAAGTTAGAACTTCAATTATATATAGTTTTTTTATTGAGTGAAAAACATTTTTGTGAATTTTTTAATCACCACCCTCAGAAAGAATGTAAATTATTCTAGCAGTACAACTCTTCCACTTCAAACAATAGAAATCTTAAAAGCCACAAGGACAGTTATTTTCAAAAACTAAGATGTGATTTCATGATGACAGCAGAGACTTTAATTCCTGTCATTTTTGCCTGGATTCAACTCCAGAGTCCAGAAACAAAAAAACATAATACAAGTGGTTATTCAACCCAATTCCTGTTTATACTAAAATTTATATAAGATACAGTAGTTACCTCGACAAAGCCTCAGGCTCCATAAAGCAGCGTCGCTCAATGTTCCATGTGACACGCTTCTTCAAATTTTCTGCCTCTGTTCTAAATGCCCAGTCCTGGATAATAATTGAAAGATGTAAAATTCTCAGATCTGTCTTTTGTTCTGTCAGGAACAAATCTGTATCAGATGAAGCCGTTTTGGTAAATACCACAAAGTGTTACTACAGGTGTCATCTGTAACGTTACTAATTAAACTATATTCAACAATCCAATCAGCTGGTTGTGCTTTATTAAAGTATGACCATCCTTTCAAGTACGTTCCTTCAGGTAGCTTTGTTGTTTTCAATCGGGCCCTGTGTCTTCAAGACACAAAAAATGCTGGAGGAACTCAGCAGCCCAGGCAGCATCTATGGAAAATACATTTCTGGCTGAGACGTCAACTAAACTCTTTTCCATAGATGCTGCCTGGTCTGCTGAGTTCCTCCAGCATTTTGTGTATGTTACTAGGATTTCCAGCATCTGCAGACTTTCTCTTGTTTCTATATCTTCAAGAGCTCATTTAACTGTTGTTTACAAACAAGTGACAAAGTGAAATCAGCAAATTTGATCAGTCCAACTTTTGTTAAGGAACAGCTGATAAGGAGTTGAGAAGAGCTTAATATGTTGGGGGAGCTTTAAAACACAATTTTTAATTCAATTTGCATCATTATTCCAGCTTGAGCAATAGTAGTGATGGATTAACAGAGAACAAAAGAAATATCTACCTCAGCTTCTAAGTATGTATAGAATGTCAATTTCATTGCAGAACAACTTTGGGCTGCTGTCTGGTGTTACTTGATTCTTTGGATTTGGCCAATAGTGACATGCAAGGTGCAGATGGTTTATCCCTTACTTTTCTCCTCTGCCTCAAGCAAACACATACCTATTTTTCCAGATACACAAGAAATGCAAGCTGGTAAAGCCATGGAAGAATCGTTAAAAAAAAGGATGGTGAAGAACATCCTCAGCTTGATCTTGCACTCCCAGCCTAGAGCTCAGAAAATGAAACCGTACTATTGTTTGCAACACATCGTAGATGTACTCTTTACATTATGCCATAATAGGAACATGCGGTCTGAAACAGACTTGGAGAAACAGAGCATAAACAGCAGCTATAAGGAAGGTGCAATCAGCTATAAGTTCGGCACAAGACACAGGTAGGGCTATCAGCAGGAGAGTATCAGGAAACAGTGAAAAACTTGCTGCACTTACTGCAAAACTAGACTGCTAAAAAGATTGTATTTCAAAACAAATTATCTTGAGTACATGACTTTGCACAGAGCTGGATCCAATTCTTTCCAAAGGAGAGGTACAGCTAACCCTTTTCACTCACTATATTCAACCCTAAATCCAATTGCAATGAAACTCAAACTGAAAATGTCATAACCTCTTTGCAGCATAAACAAAGTTCTCTCCAACATCTTAATGTTCTAATTCTGCACAAGGTAAATAGAGAGATGCAAAGTCAGCCAACTATTATCACATTTAAAGGAATTTGAGCTCTCCAGTGATCCACATTTACTTATAACAAGAATCATTGAATCAACCATCAGGGAAGTGGCAGCAATCCTATGCAGCAGAATCAATTAGCTTAATCTATAACTTTGGAGCTGCTTCCTGCACCCAAGTGAAGCTCATCAACTTCATTAATTTTGCCTCCAACTTCTGCCCTGCCCTCAAATTTAGCTGGTCCATTTCTGTCACCTCCCTCCCCTTTATTGACCTCTCTGCCTCTAACTCTAGAGACAGCTTTTGGACTGATATATTATAAATCCATGGACTCTCACAGCTACCTGCACTATACCTCTTCCCACCCTGTTACTTGTAAAGATGCCATCCACTTCTCTAAATTTCCCTATCTCCACGTCATTTACTCATAGGATAAGGCTTTTCATTCCAGAACTAAGCTCCTTCTTTCTTCAAAGAAAGGGACTTCCCTTTTTCTACCATCAAGGCTGCCTTCAAATGCATCTTTTACATTTAGTGCATGTCTGCTTTCACCCCCATCCTCCTGCCACCCCACCATGGATAGGGTTGCTCTTGTCCTTACCTACCACCCCACAAGCCTCTGCATCCAGTACATAATTCTCTGTAACTTCTGCCATGTCCAACAAGATCCCATCACCAAGCATATCTTTTCCACACCCCCCCCCCAACTTTCTGCTTTCCACAGGGATCGCTTCCTACGTGACTCCCTTGTCTATTGGTCCCTCCCCATTGATCTCCTTGCTGGCACCAATCCTGCCCCTACATCTCCTCCCTCACTAACATTCAGGGCCCCAAACAGTCCTTCCAGGTGAGGCGACACTTCACCTGCGAGTCTGTTGGGGCTATCTACTGTGTCTAGCGCTCCCGGTGTGGTCTCCTGTACATCGGTGAGACCCGACATTGATTAGGAGATCGCTTTGCTGAGATCTCCCAGTGGCCACCCATTTTAATTCCACTTCCCATTCCCATTCTGACATATCAATCCATGGCCTCCTCTTCTGTTCAGATGAGGCCACACGCAGGTTGGAGGAGCAATACCTTATAGTCCATCTAGGTAGCCTCCAACCTGATGGCATTATCATCGATTTCTTGAACCCATCCACCTCTCCTTCACTATTCTCCATTCCTGTTTCCCTCTCTCACCTTATCACCTCCCCATCATCTCCCTCTAGTGCTCCTCCCACTTTTCCTTCTTCAATGGCCTTCTGTCCTCTCCTATCAGATTCACCCTTCTCCAGCCCAGTATCTCTTTCACCAATCAACTTCCCAGCTCCTTACTTCAACCCTCCCTCCTCCTCCAGGTTTCACCTATCAGTTTGTGCTTTTTCCTTCCATTTCCCCCCCCCCCCACCAGACTTTCTTACTCTGACTCCTCATCTTTTCTTTCCAAGTCCTGATGAAGGCACTCGGCCCAAAACGTTGACTGTGCTCTTTTCCATAGATGCTGCCAGGCCTGCTGAGTTCCTCCAGCATTTTGTGTCTGTCGTTTAATCTGTAACATCTTTTTTTTTATAACTCAAGAAATTAATCACAATGCTGTGCTTTATGTGGCGTTGTTACTTTTAGATGCATTTCAATCTTTACACTAGATCTTTTTGCTCCACTAATCAATTTAGCAGGTTATTTTCCAGTAAGTATGCAATATCCTTTTTCTTCTGAATAAATATACTACCTCACAATTACCTATTTATAGGTCATTTGTCCTATTATCCTTGTTCCGTATTTATGAACCTTTTCCTTTATTTTCGTGCAGTCCATGGTATTGACTACCCCCCATAATTCGCTGACATCCACAAATTTTGAAATTGTATTTCTGATTTCTGAGTACATTCATATGAGTGGCTGACAACAGTGATTTCAGCACTGATCTTAGTATATTACATTGCCTGCCTTAAGTCTTACCTCTTTGCTGTTTAGTTCCCCATCTTCATCTTCATATGGAGAAACCTCAATGAAGGAATCTGGAATATTCTGAGCCCCAAATGCAACAATGTTGCTTATTGGCCATCTCTTTGGTCTTACACTGATCTCCTTTTCCCCTGCAGCTTTCAAAATCCCATTAGAAAAAATCACCTTCTGAAATAAAATTCAGTTGACATAATTAAATAATGCCATTTCAGTTCCTTTGAACTGGTTAGATATTTAGGAAGTTAATGCTTGCTGAATTTAATATGATTAGCTGAATATTTTAAGGAGATTTGAATTTTTTTTAAACAATAAAAATACTGAATTTCAATAAAGTTTTGGTTAACTCATACAAAAATTCTATGCATAATTTTGGTTTTATTGTTAAAAAAAAATACATTAGACCAAAGGTATAGAAGCCGAATTAGGCCCTATGGCTGATCCAATTTTTCTCTCAGCCCCAACCTCCTGTAACCCTTCATGCTCTGACAAATCAAGAATCTATCAATCTCTGCCTTAAATAGATATAAAGACCCAGTCCCTATAGCTGCCTGTGGCAAACAACTCCACAGATTTGCCACTCTCTGGCTAAAGAACTTCCTCCTCATCTCTGTTCTAAAAGGAAGCCCCTCTATTCTGACGCTGTATCCTCTGGTCTTAGACACTCCCACCATGGATTCTCTCCACATCCACTCTATCAAGGTCTTTCACCATTCGATTGGATTCAATGAGGTCACCCATCATTCTTCTGAATTCTACTGCATACAGGCCCAGAGCCATTAAACACTCTTCATATGATAAGCCACCAAATCCTGGAATCATTTTCGTGAACCTCCTTTGAACTCTCTCCAGTTTCAGCACATCCTTTCTAAGATAAAGGGACCAAAACGGCTCACAATATTCCAAATGAGTATACTTCCCAAGTATACTCACAATACTCCTGATGCTGTATTCCATCTGCCATTTCTTTGCCCATTCTCCTAATCTGTCTAAGTCCTTCTGTAGCCCCTCTACTTCCTCAAAACTACCTGCCCCTCCACCTATCTTTATATCGCCTGCAAACTTTGCAACAAAGCCATCAATTCCATCATCCAAATCATTGACATATAAAGTAAAAAGAATCGGTCCCAATCAGAATTAGACCCCTGTGGAACACCACTAGTCACTGGTAGCCAACCAGAAAAGGCTCCCTTTATTCCCACTCTTTGCCTCCTGCCAATCAGCCACTGTTCTATCCATGCTAGAATCTTTCCTGTAATACCATTGGCTTGAAACTTGTTAAGCAGCCTCATGTTTGGCACCTTGTTAAAGGCTTTCTGAAAATCCAAGTACACAACATCAACCAATTCTTCTCTGTCTATTGTGCTTGTTATTTCTTCAAAGAATTCCAACAGTTTTGTCAGGGAAGATTTTCCCTTGAGGAAACCATGCTGGCCATGGCCAATTTTATCATGTGCCTCCAAGTACCCTGAGACCTCATCCTTAATAATTGACTCCAACATCTTTCCAACCACTGAGGTCAGACTCACTGGCCTATACTTTCCTTTCTTCTGCCTCTCCCCCTTCTTGAAGAGTGACATTTATGATTTTCCAGTCTTTCAGAACTATTCAGGAATCATTACTAACACCTCCACAATCTCTTCAGCCACCTCTTTCAAAACCCTGAGGTGTATGCTATCTGATGCAAGTTACTTATCTACCTTCAGACCTTTCAGTTTCCCAAGAATGTCTCTCTTGTAATGGTAACTTCACACACTTAATGACCACTGACACCTGGAACTTCCACCATTCCACTAGTATCTTCCACAGTGAAGACTGATGCAAAATACTTATTCAGTTCATCCACCATTTCCTCGTCCCCCATTACTACCTCTGTATCATTGTTTTCCAGTGGTCCAATATCCACTGTTTTTACACATTATGTATCTAAAGAAACTTTTGGTATTCTCTTTAACATTATTGGCGAGCTTACTTTTGTTTTTCATCTTTACCTTCTTAAAGACTTTTTAGTTGCCTTCTGTTGGTTTTTAAAAGCTTCCCAATCCTCTATCTTCCCACTAATATTTGTTCTATTATATGCCCTCTCTTTGGGTCTCGGCCCGAAACGTCGACAGCGCTTCTCCCTATAGATGCTGCCTGGCCTGTTGTGTTCTACCAGCACTTTGTGTGTGTTGTTGTTTGAATTTCAAGCATCTGCAGATTTCCTCGTGTTTGCTCTTTGGCTTTTATGTTGGGTTCCACTTCTCTTGTTAGCCATGGTTGTGTCATCTTGCCTTTAGAGTACTCCTTCCTCTTTCGGATGTACTCTATATATCCTGTGCTTTCTGAATTGCTTCCAGAAATTCCAACCATTGCAGCTCTGACGTCATCCCTGACAGTGTTCTTTTCCATTCAATTCTGGCCAATTCCTCTCTCACACCTCTGTAATTCCATTTACTCCACTGTTATACTGATACATCTGACTTTAGCTTCTCCTCAAATTTCAGGGTGAATTCAATCATATTATGATCACTTGCTCTTGAGGGTTCTTTTACCTGAAGCTCTCTAATCAATTCTGGTTCACTGTACAACAGCCAATCTAGAATAGCTGATCCCCTAGTGGGCTCAACTACGAGCTGCTCTAAAAAGCTATCTCATTGGCATTCTAGAAAGTCCCCATCTTGGAATCCAGCACCAACCTGATTTTCCCAATCTACCTGCATATTGAAATCCCCCATTACTACTACTTTTCCTTTTTAGTTTGCATTTTCTATCTCCTGTTATAATTTATAGACCACATCCTTAATACTGTTTTCGGGTCTGTATACAATTCCCATCAGAGTATTTTTTTTCACCCTTGCAGTTCCTTAGCTCTAACCACAATCTCTACTAATTGTTCTGGCACTCTGGATCTCATCTCACTGCAACTCTAGTTTAGCAAACCTTCCTGCTAAGGTATTAGTCTCCATCCAGTTCAGGTGCAAACCATCCTTTCTGTACAGGTTCCACCTTCCCTTGAAGAGAGCCCAATGATCCAAAAATCTTCTGCCCTCTTTCCTGCACCAACTCCTTACTTACATATATAACCAGATAACCATATAACAATCACAGCATGGAAACAGGCCATCTCGGCCCTCCTAGTCCGAGCCGAATTCTTAATCTCACCTAGTCCCACCTACCCGCACTCAGCCCATAACCCTCCACTCCTTTCCTGTCCATATACCTATCCAATTTTACCTTAAATGACACAACTGAACTGGCCTCTACTACTTCTACAGGAAGCTCATTCTACACAGCTGTATAAGCTGTATAATCTCCCTAGACCATTACTTAGCAAGTGGTGAGGAAATAAATTATGCTACTACATGAAGTGGTTGAGATGACTCACAAAGGTATTAGATTGATCAGGTTAAATGGATGAGGCAGAAAGACATGTTAATAGGGTAAAATGGTGGAAGGGAGTTTAGTTTGTGAGTAAATACCAAATGAGTGAACTATTCTAGTGCTATTTACAATCAATGCAAGGTACTTTCCTGGAAAATGGGGTTCTCTGTTTACCTGAGGAGCTCCTGGAAGAAATGGTGCAACTGTATAATTAAATTGTGGTCCTGTGGGATTCCAGCTCTCAGGAACTGAATAGGCAGACTCTGCAGTGATCCTCAGCAAATTAGATGCTTCTAATTGAGCTTCAGAAAGCAAAGGCTCTGGGACAGACACAGTAACTTCCAGTAAAACCTGCATATAAAACATAGCAACTGGTAAAGTGCAAATATTACAAAGTTATACTACTAATTATACTTACTTTATATCTTTAGCATAAACAGCTCATTAGATTCTAAAGATCAAATTTCCAAACTTGATGGTGGTAAGTTTGACGGATTTTTTTTCTTATTCTTTCCAATCACATGGGAATTCCTTATGAGCTACTCTGGAACCAAGGTGGTCAAGATATTTGTTTTCAATCATTTAGTTAGGCTACAGCTAAATAGTGCTTGGATAGCCTGAGTCACTATGTTACAGCAATGCTGTAACAATTTGATAAAGAGTAGTGACGATACACTACGATATTACCAGAGAATGATATTGCCGGAGAATTTTGAGGAGAGATCGAAAGCAGTTAGTTGTTTCCCTTAAAACAAAGATTGAGGGGAGATGAGGATGTCTATGAGAATCAAAACAAGCCCCTTTCCTTCCTCCCATCAACACTCACACACAGAGACAAACAGTCCTCCAATCTTAGTACAGACCACATCCATTCTTGAGGCTTCCTGTGGTCAGGGTTAACCATGAATGTTGTATCCTGGCTGTCTACATATACACAATCCAGGGCAGTACAAAATGGAGAGCATGATGTTGCCCATGCAGCATGCTCCCCCTCTCCACACAGCTTACGAATCTCCCAAAGGAATGGCAAAAACTGATATAGTTTGTAACCAATGGCATTGCAAGAGTAGCCAGTCAGTACTTGACTCCACATAGGACTGCCTTAGGAACTCCAGATTTTTCCTTGGGTTTACTCCCAAAGCCTTCCCCATGAATGGGTATAGCCGCATGGCAGCAAAGGTTTGAGATCAGAGTTTTCCTTCTCATAGATGAGCTGCCAACTATGGCAGACAAGCCCCATCTACCCAGAGTCAATGGTTTTAAGGCATCAGTAACCTGCCTTTGCCCTTGTCAGTAGAAACAGTTCTGCCAGGCTTAATAGCTAAGCCACATGTGAAGGCCAGGAGCTGGACTTGGTTGTTAGAGGCTACCATCCCCCCCCCCATTCCCACCCTCCACTCAGCCATGACAATTTCAAGAACCTGCCTCCATTGGACTAGTGGATTTGCACATACAGACGGTCCTCCTTATCCGCGGATTCCACATGTGCGGGTTCAACCAACCGCGGATCAGGAAAACCCGATAGTTCTCTCTCCAGCACTCGTTTGAGCATGCACAGACTATTTTTTCTTGTAATTATTCCCTAAACAATACAGTATAACAACTATTTACATACCATTGACATTGTATTAGGTATTATAAGTAATCTAGAAATGACTTTAAAGTACAAGCAGTCCCCGGGCTATGAATGAGTTCCATTCTTGAGTCCATCTTTAAGTCGGATTTGAAGTTGGAACAGGTACATCAGGTATTATTTAGCGTCAGTTAGTCAAACATTTTTCTTAGTATATAGTACATATTTTACCTTTCTATGAATATAAAACACTTAAGAAACACGTATTTCAATAATTAAACCATTGCGTTGCTTAGTAATAATTGTAGCTTTCATCGGGGCGGGGCCTTTCACATGCTCCATTAAAATTGTTCCAATCGTTGAGTGACTGTAGCCTAATGCTTTTCCAATGACCAATGGCGTTTCACCTCTTTCCGATCGCTTTATTACTTCCACCTTATTTTCAATCGTGATCATGATTATTTTTGTGATCAGAAACACTGCAGATTCAGAGCTGCGCTGGTCCTAACGTCCACCGCACTGAGACACATTAAATAAAGTCCAGGAGTTCACTGGGTCCTAAAGACCACCGCACTTAGACAGCTAAATAAGGGACTTGAGCATCCGTGTTTTTTTGTATCCGCGGGGTGTCTCAGAACCAGTCCCCTGCGGATAAGGAGGGCCGACTGTATTGGGACTTCCAATGAAACTGTATTGCTAATAGGAGCATTTCACAAAAGTAGATTCTGTACTGTAACTTCCTCTCTTATCCACCAAACTAACTTGATAATGCTATTAAACTTAACTAAAAGCTGTTTATGACTAACAAGATATGCCTGACCAGATTGTGCCCACCACATATCAGGACTACTGAACTAATAGCCTAGAGGTATAAACTAATAGTCCAAAAACTGTAAGTTTGCAATTCTTCAACACAAACCAAGAATTTTATTTCAAATCCTAATATACTTTTACCAATAACAAGGAACTATGGAGCTGTTTTTATATAAACACTACTGGTCAACTAATATCCTTAGGTAAGAAAACGTGTGACCCTCACCTTGTCAGGCCCATATGTGCCTCTAGACAATGTGGTTTACTCTGAAATGGCTGAGCAAGCCACTCAGTTGTCCTACATCTGTTTTATTATAGCAGAAAAATATAACGGAATCAATCTTGGCACATAATTTAGATGTGACAAGCTCACACCAAGCCCAGGCACCACAAAGCTAGTATTTTACTGATTACCTTAATTTCATCTGATGCAGTTTGTTCTAAAGGAGCTCCGCCTAGAGGGTGGATTGCAACAGTCTTTGAAAACATACATTCCCCTAAGGGTGAGAAAATTTAACATCAGGTTATGTGTAATCAGATTTATTGAATAGATAAATCATATAATTGAGATTTCTGCTGATATCACCCACCTTGAACCAGAGGCAGTAAGTCCACCGTAGCTTGGCCAAATACAACAGTCTTCTCATCTTTTTTTTTCTTTTCCTTAGGGAAAACTTCAATAACTGTTACTATAGTTATATAGAAATGGAAAAAACATTTCAAAAAGATATTAATAATTCTCCTAAGAACTTTCAAAACATAACAAGCAGAAGATGAAGGATCATATCATGGACATGAGATTCTGCAGATGCTGGAAATCTTGAGCAACATCTACACAATGCTGGAGGAACTCAACAGGTCGGGCAGCATCTATGGAGGGAAATAAACAGTTGGATGTTTTGGGCTAAAATGCAAACAGTACTTTTGGGTCAAGTGCTAGAGGGCATGCATTTAGAAAGCGTTTGATGGGGGGGTGGGTGGAGTAAGTTCAAAGGAAATGTCTAGGAATTAAAGGTTGAGCATGTTGGGACTAATGTTCTGAGGTGTGTAGACTTCAATGCAAGGTGTATTGTAGGAAAGCGGGGTGTGCTTAGGGCAAGGCATGGAACAGTGATATTGAAGCCATTAGTAAGATTTGGTTGCAAGGGGGGCAGAACTAGCAGCTATTAGGGAATGAGACAGGGCAGACGACAGAAGTTTGTGTAGGGGAACACATTGCATCTTGTGATCATAATGCCATTAGTTTCAATATAAGTATGGAGAAGGGTAGGTCTGGTCCTCAGGTTGAGATTTTAAATTGTAGGAAGGCCAATTTTGATGGCATCAGAAAGGATCCGGCAAGTGTGTCAGAATAAAGGGCAAGGGCAAGGTTTGAGGAAGCTTGGTTTTTGACAGATATTGTAGTCCTGGCTAAGAAGAAGGAGGAGCATAAAAGGTATATAGGTAGGAAGGAGCAAATGAGGTATTTGAGGAGTATAAGAAATGTAAGAAAACACTAAAGAAGGAAATCATGAGGACTAAAAGAAGGTTTAAGGTTGCTCCAGTAGACAAGGTGAAGGAGGATCCTAAGTGTTTCCACAGATGTATAAAGAGCAAAAGTAAAGCAAGAGACAAAATAGGTCCTCTGGTCATATATACATAGAGATAAAACAGATGGGGGAGATCTTAAATTGATTTTTTTGTGTCTGCATTTACTCGGGAGACAGACACAGAGCCCATAGAAATAAGGCAAAGCAGCAATGACTTCATTGACCTTATATAGATTACAGAGGAGGAGGTGTTTGCTCTCCTGAGGAATACTAGAGTGGATTAAACCCCAGGACCTGACAAAATGTTCCCTCAGACCTTGTGGGAGGCAAGTGCAGAAATTGCAGGGGCCTTAGCATTGATATTTAAAATCATCCTTAGTGACAGCTGAGGTACTGGAGGAATGGAGGATAACAACAACAACTCATGTTGTTCTGTTGTTTAAGAATGGCTCTAAAAATATGCCAGAAAGTTATGGGCCACTGAGCCTGACATCAGCAGTAGGTAAGTTATTAGAAGGTATTCTAAGGGACCAGATATATAAGTATTTGGATAGACAGGGGCAGATTAGGGATAGTCAACGTGGCTTTGACCACAAGTCCCTACAAAGGATTGTGAGGACTACTGAGAGGATCATTGGGGTCTCTCTTCTGCCCATTAGAGATATTTATCAGGAGCGCTGCACATACAGGGCCCTTAGCATTTTTAATGATCCCTCCCATCCATCCAACAATCTCTTTGACCACCTAACATCAGGCAGTAGGTTCCGTAGCATTAGGAAAACTGTTAGGGTAGAAAACAGCTTCTTCGCCCAGGCCACAAGACTACTTGATTTCCTTGCCACAACCCAGGTCACATCACGCATGAAACACCAGTAGCATTATACTGTTAACTTTTTAAGTTGTCTTGTAAAAGCACCTTATTGCTTTTTAATTTACTAATGGTAATATTACCTTACGAGTTATGTATCTGAGTTATATGTACTGTGTTGTGCATCTTGGCCTGGAGGAATGCTGTTTTGTTCAGTAGTATACGTGTTTACAGTTGAATGACCAGAAAATGAACTTGAATTTAAACTTGAACATGAACTTTGTGCATAATAGGTCTTGCCTAATCATGTTGTCTACATGGACATTAGCAAAGCCTTTGACAAGGTCCTACAGGGGAGATTGGTAAAAAAGGAGAAGATGCTTGGCATTCTAGATGAAGTAGTAAATGTAGACAAGTGTGAGCAATTGCATTTTGGGAGGACAAAGCAAGGTAGAACATATAGAGTGAGCAACTGTTGCCAGGCCTTGAGGATATAAGTTATAGGGAAAGGTTCAATGGGTAAAGGATTTTATTCCCTAGAGCTTAGAAGAATGAGAGGAGATTTGATAGAGGTAGACAAAGTTATGAGGGGTAGAGGTAGGATAAATGCAAGCAGGCTTTTTCCACTGAGGTTGATGAGACAAGAACTAGAGGTTATGAAATAAGGGTGAAAGGTGAAATGTTTAAGGGGAGCATGAGGGAGAACTCCTTCACTCAAAGGGTGGCGAGAGTGTGGAATGAGCTGCCAGTGGAAGTGATGGATGCAGAATTGATTTCAACATTTAAGAGAAAATTGGATAGGTACACGGACGTGAGAGGTATGAAGGGCTATGGTCCAGGTGCATAGGCAGATTAATAGATTGGCATGGACTAGATGAGGCAAAGGATCTATTTCTGTGCTCTACTGTTTTACATATCTATGACTCTATATTGTCTATCACATGGTCCAATACCATAGTATAATTAAATTTAATTCTCCAACATTCCCAGATTCACATCTGAGATATGATTATGGTTGAAGATTTAAACTTGATTACCAAGAGCATGAAAATTTATTATCCTGCACCCCTCCACTTAAGGACTGTAATGGAATTATAACTCAGTTCCACCATAGTTGTTCTTATAAACTAACGCGAGCAAGCAATGTATGCTTACAAATCAGAGGCAAAGGAAACTGATACTCACAAATTACAGGTTTATGCACCAGGTTGTCCAATCCTTGAATTCCATCAAATGAGCAATCAAAGTTTGTTGTGAAATTGTACTCTATTTCACCTTCAGCTATGTGAAATTTCCCCGAGTCTCCAAGATGGATGTTATTAAAATCAGCACGGATATATGACATTGGACTATCTATCTTACTTCCTTTCTGCAATAGAATACACTAGACACAGAATGAAATGAAAAAAAATATTTTGATCTAACTATTGTATATTTTAAAGTTGAAATCCCAACTACAAAAGCATGCAATTTAACATGGTATTTAAATGTAAACTGTGGAATCTGGTCAAAAATGACAAATAGAATTAAAATTCAAGACAGTAGCTGGCTTAAACACATTCCATGTGCCCTTACGTTGTTACTTGCTGTTCTACGCCATCACACCGAATACCATCAGCTCCCAGAATAATGAATTTTCATAAACATTAAATAGTGAGTTTATGCTGCAGTACAAAAATATAATTGAGTTTCTTCTAATATGCATAATGCATATCCAATAATTCTAAACAGGTGCTGTTCTCTGCCATGACAATAGGGGATGCTACAAATGGGAGCTAATCATTAAGTTATCCTTGTACAACTCTAACATGCATTTTGCTAGGACTTGTATGCATTCACTATCTGTACCTGTAACAGAGGATTGATTGTAGCAATATAAGCACTGGGACAAAACTCACAAAGGCAGTTGCCCTTTGTTTAAACAAATCTGAATGAAAGTATCCCTTCAAGTGTGCAACCACAAACTAAGATTTAACCTTCTTTGGATAAACTACCAAGATGATACATACCAAGTTCCTGCCTCTCAGCACTGTGATCTGCACTGGCACTGGATTGCGTGCTTTGATTTCAACCTCAGGGTTCTCCATGTCTACATCTGCTGTTTGCAGTAATATGTAAACTGTTCTGGGGATAAAAACAGCATTAACACTATAATGTAAACATATTCCACAATTAATATGTTCACCATATAAAGATTAACTACAGGTTTACTCTAGACTACCATAGGTCACAGCAGGTTTTCTATCCAGGCCTCTGTACCTCTCTCTGCAATTGGATCCTTGACTTCCTAACTAGAAGACCACAATCTGTTTGGATTAGTGATAACAAATCCTCCTTGCTGACGAGCAACACTGGTGCACCTCAAGAGTGTGTACTTGGCCCACTGCTCTACTCTCTATATACACATGACTGTGTGGCTAGGCATAGCTGAAATACTATCTATAAATTTGCTGATGATACAACCATGGTTAGTAGAATCTCAGGTGGTGACAAGAGGGTGTACAGTAGTGAGATACGCCAACTAGTGGAGAGGTGCCGCAGCAACAACCTGGCACTCAACGTCAGTAAGACGAAAGAGATCACTGTGGACTTCCAGAAGGGTAAGACGAAGGAACACATACCAATCCTCAAGGAAGGATCAGAAGTGGAGAGAGTGAGCAGTTTCAAGTCCCTAGATGTCAAGATTTCTGAGAGTCAAACCTGGTCCCAACATATCGATGCAGTTATAAAGAAGGCAAGACAGTGGCTATACTACATTAGGAGTTTGAAGGAATTTGATATGTCAACAAATACACTCAAAAACTTCTATAAATGTACCATGGAGAGCATTCTGACAGGCTGCATTACTGTCTGGTATGGGGCAGGGGGCTACTGTACAGGACCAAGAGAAGCTGCAGAAGGTTGTAAATTTAGTTGGCTCCATCTTGGGTACTAGCCTACAAAGTACAAGGGCATCTTTAGGGAGCGGTGTCTCAGAAAGACAGTGTCCATTGTTAAGGACCCCCAGCACCCAGATCATACCCTTTTCTCACTGTTACTATCAGGTAGGAGGTACAGAAGCCCAAAGGCACACACTCAGTGATTCAGGAACAGCTTCTTCCCCTCTGCCATCTGATTCTAAAATGGACATTGAATCCTTGGATAGTACCTTGCTATTTTAATATATATTATTTCTGTTTTTTGCATGATTTTTAATCTATTCAATAGAAGTATACTGTAATCGATTTATTTATTTATTATTATTATTTTATTTTGTGTTTTTTTTCTTCTATATTATGTATTGTATTAAACTGTTGCTGCTAAATTAATGAATTTCACATCACATGCCAGTGATAATAAACCTGATTCTGATTCAGTTTTTTGTTCCCATTAGCTAATGAATGTACAGAAACATCCCTCCATGTTCTATATATTAAATAGTTTGATCAAGTGCCTAGTAAATTAGAATGCTTAATTGTTGATTCAGCAAAGGCATAAAAATTTACTTGAAGTTGTTTAATATCTTACAGTGGTTTTATCACTCAGCAGGTCAGGCAGTATCTATGGAAAGTAGACATTTCTGCTCATGATTCTTCACTTCATTTGTCATCTGAGGCTACTTTTGCAGACCTTTTCAGTGACCACCAATGATTTTGTGGGAGGTATGAAAATGTGGTAGAGAGGGTGAGTAGTTTCAAGTTACAAAAACATAGACAATCTACAGCACAATACAGGCTCTTCGGCCCACAAAGTATTGCTGAACATGTCCCTACCTTAGAAATTATTAGGCTTACCTAAAGCCCGCTGTTTAACTAAGCTCCATATACCTATCTAAAAGTATCTTAAAAGACCCTATTGTATCTGCCTCAACCACCGTTGCCGGCAGCCCATTCCACGCACTCACCACTCTCTGAGTAAAAAATTTATCCCTGACATCTCCTCTGTACCTACTCCCCAGCACCTTAAACCTGTGTCCTCTTGTGGCAACCATTTCAGCCCTGGGAAAAAGCCTCTGACTATCCACACAATCAATGTCTCACATCATCTTATACACCTCTATCAGGTCACCTCTCATCCTCCATCTCTCCAAGGAGAAAAGGCCGAGTTGACTCAACCTATTCTCATAAGGCATGCTCCCCAGTCCAGGCAACATCCTTATAAATCTGCTCTGGAGGCTTTCTATGGTTTCCACATCCTTCCTGTAGTAAGGTGACCAAAAATGAGCACTGTACTCCAGGTGGGGTCTAACCAGGGTCCTATATAGCTGCAACATTACCTCTCGGCTCCTAAATTCAACTCCGTGACTGCTGAAGGCCAATACACTGTACGCCTTCTTAACCACAGAGTCAGCCTGCGGAGCTGCTTTGAGCGTCCTATGGACTCGGACCCCAAGATCCACTGATCCTCCACACTGCCAAGAGTCTTATCATTGATATACACTCAATATATTCCTCAATATACACATCACGAAGGATCTCACCTGGACTGTACATACTGTATGCTGAAAAACACACAATGGTGCCTCTCACACCTCAGACAGCTGAAGAAGCTTGATATGAGTCCCCAAATCTTCATGACTTTTTACATGGGCACCATCGAGAGCATCCTGACCGGCTGTGTCACCACTTAGTATGGAACTGTACTTCCCTCAGTTGCAGGGCATTGCAGAGAGTGATGCGGCCAGCCCATTGGATGGGAACTTTTTGCTATTCAGGACATCTAAAGTAGCAGGTGCATAAAAAGGGCCTGGAGGATCATCAGGGACTCCAGCCACCCCAACACAAGCTGTTTTAGCTGCTTCTGTCTGGCAAACAGTAGTGCAGCATGAAGGTATTGCAGCATGAAGGCCAGGACCAACAGACTCTGGGACAGCTTCTTCCACCGGGCCATCAGATATATCAATACACATTGATCTGATTGCATATCTGACTATACATTGATCTGATTATGTTCCTGACTGAACATACATGTATACAAAACAATTTTAGAACATAGAACTTTTTAGAAATTTACAGCACATTACAGGTCCTTCAGCCCACAATGTTGTGCCAATCATGTAGCCTATTCTAGAATTTTGTATACAATTTTAATGTTTGGGCAATATTCTCCCACATTTCCCTTCTTTATTATTTATATATAGCAATGGAGATACAACATAAAGATTTTTATTCCCTCGTTTGTGAGATGGATATAAGACATAAAAATTCTAATTCTAATTTTAAGTTGACTGCCCACTGCAGCAAGAAAGGTACACGAAAAATACCTATAGACAATAGAGCAGAGATGAAAGTGAAATTTGGTTGTGATTTTGTATTTCTTCCTCTTCTTTGTCCCAGTTCATCCACAGTAGGCAATATCCATGATGATAAGGACATAAAAAATAGCAGCAGGAATAGGCCATCTGGCCCATCAAGCCTGCCCCACCATTCCTGCCTGTGGCCATCAAACTTTACAACTCCTCCCTCGGAGTGTCAGACACCCTGAGCCAATAGGCTGGTCCTGGACTTAATTCCACTTGGTATGATTAACTTATTATTTAATTATTTATGGTTTTATATTGCTATATTTCTGCACTATTCTTGGTTGGTGCAGCTATAACAAAACCCAATTTCCCTCGGGATCAATAAAGTATGTCTGACTGTCTGTCAATCATGGCTGATCTATTGGTAAACTCAGCTCCATCTACCTGCCTTTTCCCCATAACCCTTAATTCCTTTACTATGCAAAAACCTATCTAACTGTTTCTTAAATATATTTAGTGAGGAAACTTCAACTGCTTCCCTGGGCAGAGAATTTCACAGATTCACCACTCTCTGGGAAAAAGTTTCTCCTCATCTCCATCCTAAATCTTCTCCCCTGAATCTTGAGGCAATATCCTCTAGTTCTAGTCTCATCTACCAATGGTTAACAACTTTCCTACTTCTATCTTATCTACCCTTTCAAAATTTTGTATGTTTCTATAACATCCCCTCATTCTTCTGAACTCCAGAGAGTATATAGTCCCAGGTGTATAATTCCAGAGAGTATAATCCAACCAACATACAGATATTTCAAATGTCCAATGATTTAATTCCGTGTGAACTGCAGTTTTAAAATGTAAAACCCCTCCTAATAATGTGTTTTCAATTCATTTTCAATAGGGTAGTAAACATTCTTTAAAGAAGTTAAAATGTTTTTCTGTGTTCAATTATATGTTTCTTTTCTAAGTAATTTTTGACCCTCAACACGACGGTGTTGTTCACGATCCGCTCTTAAACTGGTCGAGAATTTGCTGCGCTGCCCGGGCCTGACGTACTCGGCGAGAACAGTTCGCCCGTGCGGACAAACTGGAGTTTGAGGTTGGTAAATTTTCAACAGAACGTCATAGTTTTGTTGATGGTCTTGTTCCCCCGGGTGCTGCCGGACCGATTTACTGAGAATTGCAAAAGAGCAGTTTCTACATGCCAACCCCTTTCTGCCGAACTCTTCCTCTTTATTGCTAATTTAACTGGAATCCGTATCGTTTCGATGCTCGTGACAGATAAAGTTAATTTAATCTAATATCATGAGATCTCACCGCCTGACAGTCGCTTCGACAAAACTTTATCTCTCACCTCAGCTCTCGCCACCCGCCACGAAAACAGCAAGTTGTCTTGGTGCGTCGCCGTTGCCATGGTGACAGAACGAGCGACGTCTTGACGTTCCGTGCGGGGTGACGTGCGACGTGCCGTGTTTCGCCTCGCAGATCGAGTGTGATTGGAAGTGTGCTCGTTTGCAACAAACCCAGTAACTAAAGCAATGAAACGCAATTGACGTGAATTTTTAACAGTTTTTCAAAATGCTGTGCCAGACTTTATATTGCCGTTCATTATCTTCCAGTTTAAGTCCGCACTCATGGGCCAAACATAGTATGTTGCATTCATCTTCAGATCTTAACATGAATACGTATTGAGTTCCGCGCCACAGACGAGAAAATCTGCAGATGTTCGAAACACACAAAACTCAGCAATTGGTGCAAATATTAGAAATACTGCTTTTATTTGATCCGGGCGGTTGCTTGGTAATTGCGAGCGAGCCGCAAAATAGTAGGTGGCCCGTGCGTCCTATCTTTTAAAAAAAATCCTTCATTGATTACATAAATTCTGAATTGAGGGTCCAAAGGGATGGAATTAATAAAACAAGCCGGATGAACGTGAGTGTACTTGGCGTTGAATAAAATCTGGTTTACGTCACAGTTGTCCTCTGGGGTCAAAGGTTGCAGTCGGTTGCTGGGATGATGGCGGCGGGGACTGGCAGTGAGTAGATGCGCACGGAGAAATGTTGTCGAGGGCGGGATAGGGATTCCGTTGCCAAAAATCCCGTGTAACTGAACGCGTGTCGAAGGGGAGCGTGACCTGAAACAGCGATATAGACGTGCAAAAGAAAACTATCCTCAGCGCTTTGTGCTGATCGGCCGACTGTCCTCGTCTTCCTACATTGTAGTTCGTCCGTCTGTTCATTGCAATCTTGTTTTCAATTTACAACCTGTGATCGGATACTGGTCGAGTAACATTTCAGATACGTGTTAGGCAGCAAGTACCAATTTGAAATAATTATCAGTAGTATTAATTCGAAGGGAGTGAACCTCGTCGTCAAGCCTGCATTTACTAACCATACTTTTAAAAACGCATGAATAGGCCATTGCACCCCTTCCTCAACGGTGCTTGCTATACCATTTTACCTCAATGTAACTGAACTGCACTAACTTCATTTTCCTTTAATAAAAATATCGATTAATATATTAATATACAAAATATTCTAAAAAAATCTTCTTAAATATGCTCAACGACTGATTTCCCACGGCAATCTAGGATCAGGGAATTCAGAGGATTTACCACCCTTATACTGAAGAAATATCTTCTAAACTCTGTCCTGAACAGCTGACACATTATTTTGAGATACTTTAGTCAACTGAATTATCAAGGCTGCAATTACTCTGCCAAGACCCTTCAGCATTACAAAAATTGCTTAGATTCTTCGAGAGTTCATAGAGGATTGGAAAATTACATATGTAAGTTTGCTATTTAAGGAAAGAAGGAGATGAAACAAGAATAAAGTCATCTTTCATTGAGAAATAATGTAACTCATTATTAAAAAGGTAATAGCTGTGCTTACGAAAAATGAATAGACAATTAAGCAGTCAACAGAGTTTTAGATTTTATTTGACAGTTTGATTGGAGTTCTTTGAAGCTGTAATAAATAGAGTGACTGAAGGAGAACCAGTAGATGCAGTGTATTTATGGAATTCTGGAAGGTATTTGGTAATGTGCCACATACAATTCACTGCACAGGATAAGAGCATGTGTAGTTAGGGGTTATATATTGGCAGGGGTAAGACCATTGAGATAGGTGGATAATTTTTGATTTGATATCAGAAACCAGTGGCATGTAGCAGGCATCAGTTTGGCACATCAATAATTGCATTCTACAGAATATCCCTTAATTGCAGGTAACTTTGGAATACATTTATTTCTAATGACTGTTATACTTTCCGCAGTATTCTTAATTGCAAACTTTTCCCCCATTATTTTGCATCTACACGTGGAATGAATTTTCCTCCAGTTTGGCCTCAGTAATCACTCCTTATAATGTTTTAAAGCATACTTTGTGAAGGAAGATGAAGGTCTATGCAAGAGTAAGTTGGAGATTGTGAAACTGGCAAAAAATGACACATTGAGATCAGTTTGAGATTTTGCAGTGTTTTGATGGCTCCTGACCTAGAACTTTATGAAGTTTCTTCAGAGATCTCATAATATTCGTGGCATGGGCTTTCCTTTTTCTGTATATTTCAGTGAGGATCTTGTTGAGTATGATGAATAAACACTTCATGGGCTTCCAGCTTGGGTACAGGTTTTGATGACAAACTGCCATCTTCATCAGGGGTGAAGCCTTGGCGTGGTTAGTGTGGTGGTATTTATTCCTCAAAGACCGTCCCTCCTAATTAGTCAGTCCTCATCAGATCAGGTTTCCGCTCTCCCAGCTTGTTTAGAATTGAATTCCAGCTCTTATTTAGAGTGAGACCTTCGTCTTTGTTAAAATTCTTGAGGAAAAGAATTTTGGAGAAGAATTTGAGGGAAAGGAGTTGTATTTCAATGGCTCTCTTTACCAGGTGGTCCCAAGAGACATTGCTGTGGCACAGTTGTTTCTAATACAGGTTGACCTTCACTAATCCGACTACCTGTAATCCGGTTCCTTTGATAATCCGACACTGATTTCAAATTTTCTGTGCAACTGTAATTTCAAATTTCCCGGGCCACCGTACCAATCTGCTGTGCATTGTTTTGGTTGCACTAGATTTGTTCATGTGTTGGCACACTCTTGTAAGCACAGACAGGCGATTCTTGCTTGTTTTCCTGAATTTACTTGCGTGAGGCGCAGCTGCCCAGCACCCACCCATCTCACCCACTAGTGGTGGGGGAGCTGGCATGCACTGGGCCACCTTCTCACCCACCTGCTGGCAGTCGCGCACTGCCCGACCAGCGCTCCGTGCTCTTCTGCCTATGACCTCAGATGAGACATGGCAACCTGCTGAATTTAAGCATATTACTAAGCGGAGGAAAAGAAACTAATGAGGATTCCCTCAAAAACTGCGAGTAAGGAGGGGAGAGCCCATCGCCGAATCCCCGGTCGCCTGGCGGTCGCGTGAAATGTGGCGTATAGAAGACCTCCTTTCTCCGACTTCTGCTTCTGCTCACCCCAAATGTGCTGCCACCATCATCAACAGTTTTTGAAGAAGCTGTTGTGCCAGTTTCAGCACCAGTTCCTGATACTTCACTCATTTTTCGAGATGAAGATGTTGATGATCCTGACAACCCCACACTTGCAGACATGTAACTTTGCCTGAAGGTATAATAAATGTCTCACCTTAGATGCGGAAGTGCTCAACTGTTCTGTTTAATTTCATTCCTGTACATTTACCTGTACCCTTTATTTTATCTGTGTCTGTACAGCATATTACTTCACAGGTGACCCCTGTTTTTCAAATGTTCGCTTTACGACAGCTCGCTGTTATGAACGACCTACATTAGTACCTGTTTTCACTAAGCAAAGAGGATTTTCGCTTTTACAAAAAAAAAGACACCCGCTTTGTACGCGTGTTTACCCTGAGAAAGACTACCATGACTGTGAAGCCTTATGCGGGCAGTTGTGTGCGCATGCGTGTACAAGTGTCCCCTGTTTTTCGAATGTTCGCTTTATGACAACTCGCTGTTACGAAAGACCTACATTAGTTACCTGTTTTCGCTATCAAAAGGTGTTTTCACTGTTATAAGAAAAGGCAGTGCGCGCGCGCCGAGCAGCCGAGCTCCTCCCCTGGAACTGCATTCTAGCCGGCATTGCTTAAACACGTGCCTGTGAGCATCTGCGCTTTATGTCAATTTATTTTGTGCATCCATTAGCAAGATGAGTTCCAAGGTATTGGGAAAGCCTAAAAGAACGCGTGAGGGTGTTACATTTAGCGTAAAACTAGACATAGTTAAGCATTTCGATCGTGGTGAATGAAGTAAGGACGTAGTGAGTTTGGCTAAGGGTTTGTGGAATTTGATGAAGTTGATGTTGAAGAGGTTTTGGCATCCCATGACCAAGAACTGACAGATGAAGAGCTGATGAAGAGGAAAGGATAACAATTGAAGCAGAACGCAGAAAGTGAAGTTGTCCAGGAACTGAATGGGAAGCAATTGCGTGAGATTTTTGCTGCAATTGACAACGCTGCAATGATTGGAGAAATGTATGACTTCAATTTTGTAAGAGTACGTAGGTTTAGGGCATATTTGCAGGATGATTTGAGTGCTTACAAAGAAGTGTATGATAGAAAAATGCGCGAGGCTGAGCAGTCAAGCATACTGACGTTTTTCAAGCCTTCCACGTCAGCCACAGCAGTTGACAAAACTCAACCTTCTATATCGAGGCAGGCAGGCGTAGAAGAAGGTGACCTGCCTTCGATAACAGACGAAGATGAAATGACACCTCAGACTCCTCTACCTCCCACCAGCCCAACCTCCGACGACTCAGCCTAATACAAAATAGGCTCACTGTCTTCCCAATTCCAGTAAGTGAAACTACACTGGACGTACATTATTTCTACTTTATATAGGCTGTGTATTTTTATGTGTTATTTGGCAGCTTCATAGCTTAGAGGTTACTGGAAAGAGTGCTTCTGCTGAGAGTGCTTGCGCTGTATGTTTCTGCCGGGAGCGTTTGTGCCAAGTGTTTTTGCCACGAGTGTTTCTGCTAAGAACACTTGTGTGAGATTTTTGCTGTGGTAGACAGTGCTGCAATAATTGCAGAAAAATATTCCTACATTATATACGCTGTGTATTTATCAGATCGTTCCTACTCTTACTGTATGTTACTGTTATTTTAGGTTTTATGTGTTATTTGGCATGATTTGGTAGGATATTTTTTGGGTCCGCGAACTGTCACAGATTTTTCCCGTATAAATAAATGGTAATTGCTTCTTCACTTTATGACCTTCTGGCTTAGGAACCATTTCATAGGAACGGTCTACCTTCAGATAGCGGGGGAAACCTGTAATAAAATTTCACTTGCTACTCATTTAATATTTCTGTGTCGTTATTATCTAACTTGTACTGATTTACATGATATTTTAAGGGTATAATGAGGTGGTTAGCTATTGCTTAATGTGATCCTTCTGTAATTCAGCATTTTCACTAATCTGGCACTCCTCAGGTCCCAATGGTGCCAGATTACCGAGGGTCAACCTGTACAACGGAATCCGGATGGTAGCCTCGGGCATGGCATCTTTCGGAGATCTACTCACACAGATTTATACCTCAACAATAACAGTCGTTATTACACCTCCCAACGTAGAGTGATCTTTCTACTTTGATTAACCTTGCAAAAACTATTTTGGACCTGGAGAGTCTCCATGAGAAAATAGAACGATTACACACAAGGTTCCTACAGAATGGCTACAAGGTGAAGGAAATCAATCGGGCCCTTAAAAGGACCGAATGAAAAACCAAGAAATCTAACGAGGAGGAACCCATCGCTTTGGCCTGTCTTCTCTATATTTCCATGGTTTCTGGAAGGATCGCCAGGATACTGAAGAAATATCGGCTTAAGCCTGAGAAGAGTTTATTTTTCATATGTGCTGGGAAGACACTAAATGCTTTTTGTTGAGCATGGCATACTGCTAAGTTACAATCTTTCCATGCTTATTGTATCAGTATCTGTGAGGGTAAATTAGTTGGCTGAGAGGATCCATGTCCTATTTACAAAGTGATGTGTGGTACCAGGGCCTTGTGAAACCTCATCTGATCCTGGGGTTGGACTGAAACAAATTTGCTATGAAATCGTCAACAAAATCCTTGACAGGCCGTGGGGCTCGACTACAATCTATAAATGCTGCAAACTTTCCAAGACTTCTGGAAGTCTCTGACTTAACAAACATTGAGAGCATATTAAAGATCAATTAGAATATAGGAAATGTTGCTGGCAGAGATAATCAGCAAATTTGAGACTTCCTAGCATATATGATGAGAAATGAGTATAATTCTATGTGCAAATGATGACGCTTCTCAGCATTTTCTTGCCTTTTTGTGAGCCACGTGATAGTTAAAGCAGCCCCTAGATCAGGGGTCAGCAACCTTTACCACTGAAAGAGCCACTTGGACCCGTTTCCCACAGAAAAGAAAACACTGGGAGCCGCAAAACCCGTTTGACATTTAAAATGAAATAACACTGCATACAACGTTTTTTTTGCCTTTATGCTATGTATAAACAAACTATAATGTGTTGCATTTATGAAATTGATGAACTCCTGCAGAGAAAACGAAATTACATTTCTGCATGCAACAAAAACATTTTGAACTCCGAAAAAAAGACGTTGGGTTGAAAGTTACTTTTAAGTAAAATATTCAATGTCTATTTGAGTCCTTCTTGTATTTATGAAAAACGCCGAACTTAAATTTTCCGCCAGCAGCAAACCAAAAATAACGTCAGCCAGCTGTCATCCTGAAAAATGAAAGGACTATTTCACTGAACAATGAAAAAATATGAATATAAGTAAAATAATAGGCAATTAAAATATTTATCATACTTGGTTAATGGGATTTCTGCTCCTGGACCTCAGCGCACAGCGTCTGCACATCAGGGCTGTATGATGTCACCTTCATCTTTACACAGGATCGCAAGCTGTCATCTGTGAGGTTTTCAATATCACTCCATTTGTGTTTCTGAGCAAGAACGGCCTTCTGACGGGCAACATCTTCAAGGTCTGCTGTCAAGCGTCTAAACTTGGACACCCATATGTCTTTGTCGGCTATGTCGGCCAGTTCCATCTCAAGATCAGGTTGACTCACACCTGCCAATGCAGTCGTATTCAGTAGGGAAGGATCGATGCTTAAGGGAGTGACCGGGAAGGATAATGTGTTTTTTTCCTCTCTGAACTCACAGAAGCGTTTCCCAAACGATGTTTGCATTGCGATGATTGCAGAATGTAAATACTCCGAAATTATCATGTCGTGACCTTGTTTGAACTCTCTCAAATTGGGGAAGTGAGACAAAGTGCCTTTCTGTAAATCTCTGGCAAGCACTGTCAACTTGCGCTCGAATGCCAAAACATCCTCCAACATGTGCAGGGCTGTACGTCCTTTCCCCTGAAGAGCTGTGTTCAGCGTGTTCAGGTGCGCTGTCATGTCTACCATGAAGTGTAGCTTTTCCAGCCACTCTGGCTGTTCCAGCTCAGGAAAGGTGAGCCCTTTGCTGCCCAGGAAAGTTTTCACTTCTTCCAGACACGCGACAAAGCGTTTCAGCACCTTCCGTCTGGACAGCCAGCGATAAAAACACGTTGTAGCGGTGTCAGTAAACTGCAGTCAAAGATAGCTTTATTCGAACTAAACAGCCTTGCTTTTCAGCTTCCCTCATGGACGCAGATGCTGCAAAAGACGCGTACTCACAAACCCCCGTAGGCTATCTCCCTTAGCCGGAATGCTGGCTAATTGTGAGCCGTTTTATGATGTGGCAGGAAATGTGTCGCTACAC
Source organism: Hypanus sabinus (assembly GCF_030144855.1). Classification (NCBI taxonomy): domain Eukaryota; kingdom Metazoa; phylum Chordata; class Chondrichthyes; order Myliobatiformes; family Dasyatidae; genus Hypanus; species Hypanus sabinus. The sequence goes on along the minus strand of NC_082714.1, from coordinate 23,769,984 downwards.
TTAGGTTGTACAAGATCACCATAATTACATTTCAAAAGCTAACAAACTAACATAAAATACATTTTAATTAAATACTGACCAATTATTTCCCAAAGCCACAGGGAGCCGCAGCACAGAGGTGAAAGAGCCACAAATGGCTCGGGAGCCGCAGGTTGCCGACCCCCGCCCTAGATGATAGCAAAAAATTATGTCATTGGTCGGGCTATATTCCTCCAATCTTTGAGAATTTTCAAATAAGCAACAAGGAAAGACACAGTTCAGAGTTAGTATTTTAAATATTTTACCAAGCATGAGTTAAAGATTGCAACATATTATTTTAAGTACATTATTTAAGAACACCTTTTACTTGACATATAATCTTAAAATACAAATTGTGTTTTGCTTTTTTTAGTTTCTTATAAGCTGGTATTTGTATATATATTTTTTTAAATCTCATGGAAACAAAGTAGTTAATTATTGTTAACTTGGAAATAATGATACATATGTTTTATTTTGTTTATTCTGTCAATTGCTAATTTGGGACATTTTCTCCCCAAAGAGCACAAATTGCTGAGTACTGGCCCAACCGAACCATGGTCAATTCGAGAAAAGTTATGCTTGGCTTCCTCAGTGATGCGGAGTGGAGATCAGAACTGGTAAGAGATACTAAGTGCAATGATGATACTTCTTAATGTGCAAATTGGCTTAATATTTCAATCTGATACAAAAATTATCTATGAAATACTTGGATCACAGTCTTGTCCTGTCTTGTCACTGAAATAAATGTAAGACCAAATAGTACCTCCTCCAATTCAGGCACGAGCATCTGAATAATTATATTTTCTTTCCAATGGGAGACCACACCATAACAGGTACTGATTACCATTGAGCTGCTCATTGCTCAAAATATTAGAAGAATTCAGCAGGTCAGGCAGCATCTACGGAGGAGGGTAAACACCTGATGTTTCAGGCCAAGAACTTTCATCAGGACTGGAAAGGAAATGGGAAGAAGCCATAATAAAAAGGTGGGGGAAGGCAAAGGAGTACAAGCTAGCAGGTGAAGGGAAAAAGGTGGGTGAGGGGGGGGGGGTGTGATGAGGAGGAGATAGGTGTAAGGGGTATGGGGCTGAAGAGGAAGGAATCTGATGGGAGAGAGCAGTGGACATTGGAAGAAAGCGAAGGATGTGGGAACCAAAGGGAGGTTTCCCCTCCTCCCCCCTGCCAACTTCCTTTCCAGTCCTGATGAAGGGTCTTATCCAGAAACATTGGCTGTCTATTCCCTTCCATAGATACTGCCTGACTTGTTGAGTTCCTCCAGCATTTTATGTGTGTTGCTCAAGGTTTACAGCATCTGCAGACTGTCTTTTGTTTATGACCATTGCTCAGTCTGCTCTGTTATTTCCATTGCCCTGGCCCTAAAAGCACAGCAGCAACAGAGACAGAGCCACAAGAAGATCTGAGTTGCAAGCCTCAAAGATCCCACAAAGTTGGCTCCAACTAAGTTCAGATTCAGATTTATTTATTACATGTACATTGAAACCCTCAGTGAAATATATCATTTGCGTTAACCAACACACCCAAGCATCAACAACAACAGAGCAAAATAAATTAGCAAGTCAAACCTTTTCCCATCCACCTGCCCTCTTACACACACGTACAGGTCTCCAACCCCAGGACAAGCCACCTTCAAACCTTGGCACTGTGCTCTCAAGTGTGCAGATATCAGACCTTCTACCTCCAGAACTTGGTCTGGACTTGCAGACTCGATATTTGGTTCGCCAGCTTTGGTCTTCAACCTCTTCGGCTGCCTGCCTGCCTCACTGAGGTCTCAACTTCGACCTTCGGCTTTGCACTCTGGACTTCATTGACCTCTGGGTATCGACCCAGTACTTCATAAACAGAAGAAATTCTGCAGATTCTGGAAATCTAAAGCAAAATGCTGGAGGAACTCGGCAGGTCAGCCAGCATCCATGGAAATCAACAGGCAGTGGACGTTTCAGGCTGAGATCCTTTGTCAGGACTGTAAAGGAAGTGGGAAGATGCCAGAATAGAAAGGTGGGGGAAGGGTAGGAGGATAGCTAGAAGGTGATTGGTGAAGCTGGAGTTGGGAAAGGTGAAGGGCTGGAGAGGAAGGAATCTGTTAGAAAAAGGGAGTGGACCATAGCAGAAAGGGAGGGAGGAGCAGCACCAGGGGTGTGGTGAGAAGAGGTAAGAGTCCAAAGTGGGGAATAGAAGGAGAGGGAAGGGGGGAAATTTTACTGGAAGGAGAAGTCAATTTTCATGTCATCAGGTTGGAGGTTACCTAGACTGAATATAAGGTGTTGCTCCTCCACCCTGAGGGTGGCTTTATCATGTGGCACAAGAAGAGGCCATACAGCAACAAGTCAGAATGGTGATGGGAATTAAAGTGTTTGGCCATCGAGAGGTTCCAGTTTTGGCAGATGGATTAGAGGTGCTCGATGAAGCCACCTACCAATTTACGATGGACCGCACCAGTGCAGAGAAAGCCACATCGGGAGCTCCAGATACAATAGACACCCCAACAGATTCACAGGTGCAGTGTTGCCTCATCTGGAAGGCTTAGGACACTGAATGGAGGTGAGAGAGGAAGTGAATGGGCAGGTGTGGCATTTTGGCCACTTGAAGGTATAAGTAGTACTTGCCCCAGTAATTGCTGATCACCGGTTTGAACTTTGGGCCTTGACCAACCTGATATGTGGGATCACTGACCTTCAACTGTGGAGCACTTTGGACCTTGACTTCTGGACTCGCACGAACCTCCGATCCCAGAGACCTAGGGCTGTCACCGGCCTTCGTGACTCCCACCCATATAGACTTCCAACTCACATAGTACTTCTTGTATAGCCAATCAGACAACATGATGACATTAACCATCAGAAGCTACTGTGTGAACATGGGGTCTGGACTGCCATCTGGAAGCCCTTTATTATTAATATCTGTGAAGAGACTCTTGGAGAGATTAGATTTAATGAGAATGTCAAGGAGACTAAAGAATTAATTAGTAGTACACAGGAGTTCTTGAATCAGAAGCTTCAAAGGAAAAGAAATAACTCCATGTCCAAGTTCCAAAAAAAATATGACTTGAAGAATGGATAGTGGTGGAAAGAGTTTAGGAAGACTAGCAACTTGCCATCATATACGTAGATATTAAGCTCACTGAGGTACAGCATAGGAATGGGCATTTTAATCTATGATGTCAGTGTTGACTTGTGATGCCATTTTAAATTAACCACTGATCTGAGCATTTTCTGTATCCCTTCATTTCCTGTCTGGTCATGTGCCAAATTGCTTTTAAGTGTTGCTGTTTTATCTTCTTCAACCACTGCCCTTGACCATTTGTTCAAGGGACCTGCTGCTCCCTGTATATTAAAAAAAAACTTGTAAATCTTTAAACTTTGGCCCTCTCACTTAGACCTATGCCATCTAGTATTTGACCTTTCCAGCCTGAGGGGAAAAAAGCTCAGACTGTCTATCTTATGAATGCCTCTTATAATTTTATATATTTCTATCATTGTCCCTCAGCTTCAGTGCTTCAGAGAAAACAATCTAAGTTTGTCCAGTCTCTGCTTACATAAATACTATCTAATCCAAGCAATACTACAGTGAACAACTTCTGCACCCTCTCCAAAGTCTTCACATCCTTCCTGTAATGGGGCAACCAGAATTGCATACAATGCTCCAAATGTGACCCAACCAAAGTTTTACACAACTGCAACGTGACTTTTATATTCACAACTTTTATATTCAGCATTCCGACTGATGAACACCATTTTTTAACCAGTCTATCCACTTTCCAAGCTGTGATGAACTTGTACCCCAAAATCCCTTTGTACATCAATGCACCTTAAGGGGCTGTGCCATTTAGAGTAATACAGCATGGAAACAGGTCCTTTGGCTCAACTCACCCAAGCCAACTGAGATGCCCATCCCGCTAGTTTGATCCGCCTGCTTTTGGCCCGTATCCCTCTAAACCCCTTCATTCCTGTCTATTTACTGCATATATTCCTGTTATGTTTAACCTCTCAGTGTAAGGATGGATTGATAAATATTTGAAAAGGCCTTAAGCCAACTGGAAAACAACAAAGCCACTGTTGTAGAATGTGTCCATGCTGATCTTTTAAAGTTTGTCAGGGAAGAGCTTAAGACACAAATTGTCAGCTTCGTCTCCCACATCAGGGAGGAGAAAATGCTTATAGCACACTTATCATAATACACTGTTATATCTCACCTCTAACAAGCTTCCTGCCATGGTGGAGCTAATCTACAGTACAGATAGGAAGCTATTTAGCCTTTGTCACCTGTTTTCCAGAAGCAAGGCCACCTAAACAGCAAGCTGCAGTATGCAGGCAATGTCGCATATGAATATATTAGAAAATAAACCTTGTGCTGGGGCATATTAGAAAATAAACCTTGTGCATCTGTAAAACCTGCATCAGCTGAAAAAAAGTCCAGTTACAAAATCCTGACAACTTGGACCACTTCTCTTTTCTTGGAGCCATCTTCCTGTTAAGGCCGATGTCCATGATGAAATCTATCATAGCTTTGAGTGAGCTGGTTGTCTCAGGAAAAGATTACCTGTAGATCAGCACCTCACACGCTGACAGAGCTCATGATCCATTGGGGCCCCTGCAATTCCTGCCTTCATGTGTGCTTCTAAAATATGGTTTACAAATAGTAGGAATTAATAATGGAGTCTGTTTTCAGGCCTACTTTCCCTGCAACGAGGTTTTAATTACCCTTTGTAATTAAAGCCAATAAATGGGGCACATCCTTTTCATGCTCAAAATTAAATTTCTGAAGTAGATCTCTACATCAAATCTACCACAGTAAGAGATTACAAGGTAGATAGAGGAACTGATTCAAAGACATTCTCAAGATCTTCTTACATAAAATACAATACCTCCACCAATTCCCTGGCCCATCACTGCTCAAATTAGAGAAGGCACATTTGGAATGACTCCAAGAACCTTAAGTCCTTTTCTGAGAAATGTGGTTTAAATGATGAAAGGAGGCACAACCTATGACAAACTATCCTCTTGCTGCATCAAATATCTCTTGGTCTAACTGTGGCAAAGTCTATTAACCCTGCATTTGACTCTTAAGCTACCTCGCAAATGGTGTAGAGCCAGGTTATCCTTTGCTAAGAAGTAGATCTGTATACAAAACATAAAAGCTTAAATGGAGGCTGCTGTGTACTTTCTCAGTAAATAGTTCAGAGGACCAAAGTTCAAAGTAAAATTTATTATCAGAGTACATACATATCACCACATACAACCCTGTGATTCTTTTCTCTGTGGGATATTTAGTAAATCTGTAGAACAGTAACTGTAAACAGGATCTGTAAATTGTAAACATCAGGAATTAACTGGGAAATTAATATACTTTATTTTCTGTTGATTACCCAATTTTGAATTAGCCATGATCAAATGACAGGCTGAATGGCCTAATTCTGCTCATAAGTCTTATGGTGTTAAGAATCTGTCTGAGACTGATGAGGTGAAAAATTGCTTTTGTCTGCCACTTTGTCAGGTTCTTGCATGGAAGATGGTCAACTTCAGTTGGGAACTATCCACTAAACTGGTAAATTCAAGTTTGAGAAAGAAAAACCAGTTTTTCAGTTGCATTTGTGACAAGCTCATGTTCTAGGACATTTGTAGGTATTATTGTTTGAAGTGTAGTCATTGTTTTAACGTAGGAAACTTTGTAGCTAATTTGTAATGAATAGATAAATTTAGTTTTTGAGAGGTAAGTATTTAGTAGAATTTGTGGAATTCATAACTCCTTTACTCTTCATCTTAACAGTGCCATGATATTTTTACTCAAATTGAGAATAGACAGTGCCATAATTTAATTTCTTGAACAATTTCAATGCACTGAAGTACATAGCAATCCTGGAGCATACCATTTCATTTTCAAATCCTTGTTACATGTATTATCAAGATTTGTAAAATCATGAAGGTGATTGTTCCCAGTTTAGGGGAGTTTAAAACTAGAGGGTAGAAGTTTAATGGGTGAGAAGGGAAAGATTTAAAGGTGCCCTGAGTGGCTTGATTTCACACGATGAGTGAAATGTATATGGAATATCAGAAGAATTAGAAGAGGCAGAAGTACAAATTTTAAAAGTTGTTGGACAGCTATATGGACAGGAAAGTTTGTAGGGGCTAAATATCAGCAAACAGGTCTAGCTTTGATTGTGCATTAGTCAGAATGGACAAGTAGAGTTGAAGGACCTGTTTGTGGACTGTATAACTTATGACAACAGTACTAAAGAAAGATGAAGAGTGCTATTAACTTGGTATTAGCTAACATACTTTACAGAGAGGTGATGGGAAATGTGCTACTGAGTTGCGCACTCTTTGTTTGATCTGTACCATAATCAAGACTAGCAGGATCCTGTTGTTGGTTGTCTGATTGAATCTGGCATTTCTGCTTTGAAAAGTAATGGTTAAACATGGTTAGTAATTGAAAATACCAATAAGACCGTAAGACATAGGAACTGAATTAGATCATTCAGACCATCTGCTCCACCATTCCATCATGGGTGATTTATTATCTCTCTCAACCCCATTCTTCTGTCTTCTTGTATTTTTGATACCCTGACTAACCAAGAATGTATTAATCTCTACTTTAAATATAGAAACATAGAAAGCCTACAGCACAATACAGGCCCTTCAGCCCACAAAGCTATTCTGAACATGTCCCTACTTTAGAACTACCTAGGGTTTACCCATAGCCCTCTATTTTACTGAGCTCCATGTAGCCATCCAGGGGTCTCTTAAAAGACTCTATCGTTTCTGCCTCCACCACTGCCACTGGCAGCCCATTCCACACACTCACCGCTCTCTGCATAAAAAAATTTACCCCTCACATCTCCTCTGTACCTACTTTAAGCACCTTAAAACTACGCCCTCTTGTGCTAGCCATTTCAGCCCTGGGGAGAAGCCTCTGACTATCCACAGGATCAATGCCTTGCATTTCCTTATACTCCTCTATCAGGTCAGCTCTCATCCCCCGTCACTCCAAGGAGAAAAGGCCAAGTTCACTCAACCTATTCTCATAAAGCATGCTCCCCAATCCAGGCAACATCCTTGTAAATCTCCTCAAGTCAAGTCAAGTCAACTTTTATTGTCGTTTCGACCATAACTGCTGGTACAGTGCATAGTAAAAATGAGACAACGTTTTTCAGAACCATGGTGTTACATGACACAGTACAAAAAACTAGACTGAACTACATAATAAACAAAAACAGCACAGAGAAAGCTACTCTAGACTACAGACCTACACTGGACTGCATAAAGTGCACAAAAACTGTGCAGGCATTACAATAAATAATAAACAGGACAGTAGGGCAAGGTGTCAGTCCAGGCTTTGGGTATTGAGGAGTCTGATAGCTTAGGGGAAGAAACTGTTACATAGTCTGGTCGTGAGAGCCCGAATGCTTCAGAGCCTTTTCCCAGGCGGCAGGAGGGAGAAGAGATTGTATGAGGGGTGGATGGGGTCCTTCATAATGCTGTTTCCTTTGCGGATGCAGCATGTAGTGTAAATGTCAATGATGGTGGGAAGAGAGACCCCGATGATCGTCTCAGCTGTCCTCACTATCCGCTACAGGGTCTTGCGATCCGAGATGGTGCAATTTTCAAACCAGGCAGTGATGTAGCTGCTCAGGATGCTCTCAATACAAGCCCTGTAGAATGTGATATGGGGGGGGGGGGGGGGGGAGATGGACTTACCTCGGCCTTTGCAAAAAGTAGAGACGCTGCTGGGCTTTCTTTGCTATGGAGCTGGTGTTGAGGGACCAGGTGAGATTCTCCATCAGGTGAACACCAAGAAATTTGGTCCTCTTTACAATCTCTACCGAGGAGCTGTCAATGTTCAGTGGGGAGTGGTCACTGTGTGCCCCCCCTGAAGTCAACAACCATCTCTTTTGTTTTGTTCACATTAAGAGACAGGTTGTTGGTTCTGCACCAGTCCGATAGCTGCTGCACCTCCTCTCTGTAAGCTGACTCGTCGTTCTTGCTGATGAGACCCACCACGGTTGTGTCATCGGCGAACTTGATGATGCGGTTTGAGCTGTGTGTTGTAGCACAGTCGTGGGTCAGCAGAGTGAACAGCAGTGGACTGAGCACGCAACCCTGGGGAGCCCTGTGCTCAGTGTGATGGTGTTGGAGATGCTGCTCCCAATCCGGACTGACTGAGGTCACTGAGGTCTCCCAGTCAGGAAGTCTAGGATCCAGTTACAGGGGGAGGTGTTCAGGCCCAGTAGGCTCAGCTTTCCAATCAGTTTCTGAGGAATGATTGTGTTGAATGCTGAACTGAAGTCTATGAACAGCATCCGAACTCCTCTACACCCTTTCAGTAGTGAGGCAACCAGAATTGAGCACAGTACTCCAAATGGGGTCTGACCAGGGTCCTATTTAGCTGCATCATTACCTCTCGGCTCTTAAGCTCAATCCCACGATTGATGAAGGCTAATCCACCGTATGCCTGCTTAACCACATAGTCAACCTGCATAGCAGCTTTGAGTGTCCTATGGACTCGGACTCGGACTCGGACCCCAAGATCCCTCTGATCCTCCACACTGCCAAGAGTCTTACTATTAATGCTATATTTTGCCATCATAGTTGACCTACCAAAATGAACCACCTCACATTTATCTGGGTTGAACTCCATCTGCTATACTTAATGATTTGGCCTCCACAGCTGTCTGTGGCAATGAATTCCACTGATTCTCTACCCTCTGGCTAAAGAAATTCTTCCTCATCTCTGTTCTAAATAGATGTCCCTCTATTCTGAGGCTGTGTCCTCTCGTCCTAGACTCTCCACATCCTCTCTGTCTTGACCTTTCAGTATTTGATAGGTTTCAATGAGATCCACCCTCATTCTTCTAAACTCTAGCAAGTGCAGGCCCAGAGCCATCAAATGCTTCACATACATTAAGCCTTTTATTCCCAGTATCATTGAACTCTCTCCAATGCTAGCACTTCTTCTTGAGATAAGTGGCCCAAAGCTGCTCTCAGTACTCACAATTGTAGTCTGACCACAGCCTTATAAATCCTTAGCATTATATCCTTGTTTTTATATTCTTGTCCTCTTGAAACAAATGAATTGGCTTCCTTACTACCAACTCAACATGCAAGTTCATCTTTTAGGGAATTCTGCATGAGGACTCCCTAGTCACTTTGCACATTGATTTTTGAATTTTTTCCCTGTTTAGAAAATAGTCTATGCCTTTATTTCTTCTACCAAAGTCTACCATGACCATGCACTTCCAGACACTGTATTCCATCTGTCACTTTGACTATTATCCTAATTTGTCTCTGCAGATTCCCTCCTTCCTCAGCACTGCCTACTCCTCCACTTATCTTTGTATCAACTGCAAACTTGGCTTAAAGCCATAAGTTCCATTATCTAAATCAGTGACATATAACGTGAAAAGCAGCGGTCCCAATGCTGACCCTAATCGTCACTGGCAGCTCGTCTTCTATCAATAGTGATATCTTTCCTGTAATACCATGTGCTCTTATTAAGCAGCTTCACATGTACTTAGTCAGAGGCCTCGGAACACCCAAGTATACAACATTTTACTCAATACATAAATGAACAAGTATAATGTTTTTGTTATTTTTTCAATTGGGTTCTCTTTATCTAGTTTTAGAACTTGTGTGAAGATCTGATCATATTTTAGGACATTTTTATACAGAAATGGAAAAAAATGTAAAGGGTTCTCAAACTTTCTCAATATCAGATATATCTGAAAAAACTTCTGGTGTCCTCTTTTATATTATTGGCTAGCTCCATATTTTGTCTCTTATAACTTTTTTAGTTGCTTCTATTTGGTTTTAAAAGCTTCTCAATCCTCTAACTTCCAACTAATTCTTGCTATATTATAATTCTTCCCATTTGCTTTTATGCTGTCTTTGACTTGTTCTGATTTTTATGAGGTGCACAAATTATGATGCAAATTTTACAACAAATTTGTCAATTTGCTTTTTCAGGGTATCAGTTAGCAGAGCAATTAAACCTTTTGCAGAACCTGGACGGCCACCGGATTGGTTTTCACAAAAGGTAATGATTAAAGAATGGAGAAATTTCTTAATAATTTTAACATTTTAAAAAATACTCCTGTATCGTTCTCAGTCATGTCTATGATTGCTATGCTAGGTTAAACTTCAGCTATAGTATCTCTTGCCTTTTGATTAATTTGCATTTTTCTACTTGATAGTTGATTTTTCTTTCAGACTGACTGGATGAAATAACGAATTGCTTCAGTTGGAGAGAAATAACTTCTCCAACTGCAGTTCAATTTCCAAGAAGAATTTGATCCCGAAGTTTTTATCACAGTCCAAAGTCTACCTCCATAACAGCAGCTGCTTTGCACTATTTCAGTCTTTTGGCATTGAAGCATTTATCAATGACAATTTTATTTAAGTGAATTTTTACTCAATGTTATTAATGCTAATCACAAGAGAAAATCTGCAGATGCTGGAAATCAAAGTAACACACACAAGGTGCTGGAGGAACTCAGCAGGTCAGGCAGCATCTATGGAAAAAAAAGTCGAGGTTTTGGTCTGAGACCCTTCATCAGGACTGCTAATATTCAATTTGCTGCTATTCATTTTTTCCCTTTCAAATCTTTATTCTTTGACAGTAACTATTCTTTCATGCAAAAAGAGCATTCATGTAAATCTTTTGCCCCCATTTATTCACAGAGATTCTGTACAGTGTCTTGATTTTATCTAATAGTTTCCTTAATTCTTGCTTTCTCTGTCTACATAGGTAGACATTACCATGTCTACCTATTTCTGACCTTGTGCTTGATTGTGTGTTCATAATTTTTCTCTTTATTTTAGCATTGTGCATCGCAGTACTCAGAATTGTTGGAAACAACAGAAACACCCAAGTAAGTCTGCAACCCAGATATGTGTCTGTGTCTGTAAACATAATTTTGAAGTACCGGAATGGTTTGTAATTACAAAGATTAAATAATTTCTTCATAGACGGAAGCGTGGTGAGAAGGGAGAAGTTGTGGAAACTGTGGAGGATGTAATTGTTCGCAAGCTCACCGCTGAGCGAATTGATGAACTAAAGAAACTTATTAAAGAGACTCAAGAGAAATACAGGTCAGGGCTGCAATCATTAATTCATTATTTTGTTTAATGTACATAAACAAATGATTAATACATGAAAGAATGTAATGTGGGTTTGTTTTGAGGAAAGAGGAAAAATAGCCTTAATTTAGTCAAGCATTCAGAAATTTATCCTTTAACAATATATTAACTTCCCTGTAAAATAATATACTTTTCAATTTTCCTTTTAAATATATTTTCTTTCTATTTACGATTTTAAAATATCTTTTCCTCTTCCTGGATTTTTGTTTAATATATTGTTGCTCAAATGTTTTTGCCTCCTCTACTTTCAACTGATATTTATTGAGTTTATATGATATTTATTGCATGTATTTCTGATCAGTTATCGTAAGTTTAATAGAGTTATTTAAACAATAAAAACAAGAAACACATCTTAAAGTGGTCAAAAGAAACTGCATTATTAAATCTTCAAAATACTACTACTCAGATTAATTTGGCTATTTAGATTGAAGAACATTTCTCAATCAGCTGATTATTATCCATGGAGAGACAATTTTGGCCAGTAGTCTGCACAGCAGAGTGCTGTGTTACGTACCCCGTAACTGGGTCTCTTACCAGCAAAGATAGAGAGGTCCGTTGAAGTCTGATGGTACTATTTTTAACAGTATTTATTGGTAAAAATACACAAAAATAATATCAATGCAAACATACAGGTAATATACATTGTCAATACTAAATCTAAAAGTGTGGGTATAATAATAAGAAGAAATAAGCTCTATCGTTATCTAGGGGATAATGTAATGTATTAATAAATATCAAAGTCACTTAGTTCATTCGGGCTGCAGCCTTTGGTTGGAGTCAAGAGACAGATTTTTAAAACTTGCCAGCTTTTCCTTTTTATGATGTCGATCCTTCCAGAGTTCCGTTTTTGTAGTCGGTCCTTTAGCTAAGCCATTCCGTGGAAGCCCGCCAATTTCCTAGGCAAAGGAAAAGGACGCATGCGAGCCCCACCGGCTGTCGCTAGTAAACGCTGTCACGGGATTTCTAGCGTTTCTCCTGGTGCGTCTAAAGGGGTTGTTCCCCAGACCCTCTTTTATCCTTACTCACGGGGTCTCAGATGTCAATCAGGTTGGGATGATGCAATCCCTCAACCAGCCCCCTCTGTTCATTCCCTGAGGGCTTCAATGAATAGTACAGTACTCAATACACAATTTCGTCTCCAAGAGGCATTGGCTGTTATCCGTGACTTTTTCTTTCGGAGGCCCAGGACACATTCCAAACCTTGAGGATTCTGCGTGTCTCTCTCTCTCATTTCCTGGGTCCCAGACCCGAATTAATAGCGATCTTGCGATTCTCAAAAAGGAGGGGGCTACTTTGTACCCTTCGGCCCCTCAGAGTTGTGGCACATTCGTAACAGCTGCATATAAAGAAAGGATTAAGAAGGTGGAAGAAAATTAATTTTCATTAATACATTTCATTTATAATTACTAAAATTTGAGATTCTAAACTACTACTTTCAATTTTAGCGAATAATTTTATGTATAAAAATGTTCTATTGATACTTAAATACCTTGAGATATGTACCTACAAAGACTTGCTGTACATTCCCAAACCAAAAGCCATGGATGAACCAGGAGGTACATCGTCTGCTGAAGGCTAGATCTGTGCCATTCAAGTCTGACGACCCAGGCCTGTACAAGAAAACCAGGTATGATTTGCTGAGGGCTATTTCAAGGTTGAAGAGATGATTTCAAACTAAGTTAGTGACACCATTGGATGTACAACAACTCTGGCAGGGTTTGCAAGACATTACTTTCTACAAAGCGAAATCCAATAGCATGAATGGCAGCAATGCTTCACTACCAGATGAACTCAATGCCTTCTAGGCCCACTTTGAAAGAGAGAATATAACTACAGCTGTGAAGATCCGTGCAGCACCCGGTGACCTGTGATCGCTGTCTCAGAGGCTGACATTAGGCTGTCTTTAAAGAGGCTGAACTCTCGGATGGAGTACCTGGTAAGGATCTGAAAACCTGAGCCAACCAACTGGCAGAAGTATTCAAGGACATTTTCAACCTCTCACTGCTACAGGTGGAAGTTCTCACTTGCTTCAAAAAGGCAACAATCATACCAGTGCCTAAGAAGAATAATATGAGTTGTCTTAATGACTGTCGCCTGGTAGCACTCACATTTACAGGGATGAAATGGTTTGAGAGGTTGGTCATGACTAGACTGAACTCCTGCCTCAGCAAGGAGCTGGAACCATTGCAATTTGCCTATTGCCACAATAGCTCAACGACAGACGCAATCTCAATGGTGCTTCACACTGCCTTAGACAACCTGGACAAGACAAACACCTACATCAGGATACTGTTCATTGACTATAGTTCAACATCTAACATCATCATTTCCAAAATCCTGATCGAGAAGTTACAGAACCTGGGCCTCTGTACCTCCCTCTGCAATTGGATCCTTAACTTCCTAACCAGAAGACCATAATCTGTGTGGATTGGTGATAATATCATCACCTCGCTGAAGATCAACACTGGTGCACCTCAAGGCTGTGTGCTTAGGCCGCTGCTCTACTCTCTCTATGCCCATGACTGTGTGGCTAGGCATAGCTCAAATACCATCTATAAATTTGTCAATGATACAACCACTGTTGGTAGAATCTCAGATGGAGACGAGGGTGTACAGGAGCAAGATATGCCAACTAGTGGAGTGGTGTCGCAGCAACAACTTTGCACTCAGCATCAGTAAGACAAAAGAGCTGATTGTGGACTTCAGGAAGGGTAAGACGAAGGAACACATACCGGTCCTCATAGAGGGATCAGAAATGGGGAGGGTGAGCAGTTTCAGGTTCCTGGGTGTCAAGATCTCTGAGGGTCCAACCTGGTCCAAACATACCGATGCAGCTACTAAGGAGGCAAGATGGCATCTGTAGTTCATTAGGAGTTTGAAGAGATTTGGTATGTCAACAAATACACTCAAAAACTTCTATAGATGTATTGTGGAGAGCATTCTGACAGGCTACATCACTGCCTGGTATGGGTGTGGGGGGGGGGGGGGGGTTGGGGAGAGGTGGTAGACTACAGCACTGGACCGAAAGAAGCTGCAATGGGTTGTAAATCTAGTCAGCTCCATCTTGGGTACTAGTCTACAAAGTACCCAGGACATCTTCAAGGAACGGTGTCTCAGAAAGGCAGTGAACATTATTAAGGGCTTCCAGCATCACAGGGCATGCACTTTTCTCACTGTTATCATCAGGTAGGAGGTACAGAAGTCTGAAGATACACTCAATGAATAAGGAACAGCTTCTTCCCCTTTGCGATCCGATTCCTAAATGGACAATGAACCCACGAACAGTACCTCACTTTTTAAATATATGTTATTTCTGCTTTTTGCACAATTTTTTATCTATTCAAAATATGTATACTGTAGTTAATTTATTATTTATTATTATTTTCTTCTATATTATGAATTGAACTGCTGCTGCTAAGTTAACAAATTTCAAAACACATGCCAGTAACAATAAACCTGATTCTGAGGTGCTAATTGAGTAGGTAGGTTGATTGGTGATCTATTGGATTTTAATTTGAATGGCATACCAGTGTACAGGAAGATAATGTATAAAGAGTGCCTGGTACCTCTGGTCTGATGTAAATAGTCGTGGCAAGGATTAGATTTTGATTTGGTTGTTTGGGGTCCAGCATAAAGCTGGACATTTCTAAAATTTATGAGAGTTAATAGTCAAAAAGTCTTGAAATGTTGTGACAGAATATGTTTAAACCTGCAACAGAAAGTTAACTCGTGTTACAATTTGGATTCTACAGGAAGGTGAAGAGAGAAGCAGAGCTGATTCAGGCTGGGCATGTGGATAGTAAGCTTCAGGAAACGTGGAATGAAATTGCTGTGTAAGTACAAAAAATACAAATCAATCAAAAGTTACTAGCTTTATGATTTAGCAGTAATGCTTGTCAGACCTTTTATGTTACTTGGATGAAAGCTCCCCATGTGAATTATAGTTATTTATAAAACTTAAATGTTAATCTTTTTTTATGTTCTTATTAGGAAGAAGAAACTTGAAGAGGAGGAGGCTGAAATGAAAAGGCGTGCAACAGAAAGCGCTTATCAGGGTATGAGTCATTCATTAGTTCTGTACTATATTTATTGCACAATTGTAAATTAATGTCATGGTTTTGTCATGCCTTTTATACAGCCTTTTTCCATCATAAGTTCCTAAAGTCACAGTAGTAAACTCATTACCGTAAATTCCGGACTATAAGCCGCTACTTTTTTCCCACGCTTTGAACACTGCGGCAACACTGCGGCCTATACTACGGTGCGGCTAATGCATGTTTTTTTTCATGCCGCCAAAAACATTTTGCCTCGTAACAGTAGACAAATAAAATTGAGTAGTTCACAGAGGTCCAATGAAATTGTACGATAAATCAAGCGCACATTCACAATTAAATTATTGTAAATCAGTCATTTGTACTCACCCTCATCAACATGGAAAACACTCGAAGAAAAGCATATGATGCAGCTTTTAAGTTAAAGGCGATCAATCTGGCGGTTGAAGAAGGAAGTCGAGCTGCTGCACATAATCTTGGCATAAATGAATCGATGGTGAGACGGTGGAGACGCCAGCGTGAAGAACTGAGTCAATGCAAAAAGACGACAAAAGCTTTCAGAGGTAATCATAGCAGATGGCCCGAACTTGAAAACTTTCTTGAAGACTGGGTTAACACACAGAGAGCAGGCGGCCGCGGTGTTTCCACCGTGCAGATCAGACTGAAGGCTAAAGCAATCGCCACCAAAATGAAAATCAAAGATTTTTGAGGTGGGCCATCGTGGTGTTTTAGATTTATGAGACGAAAAGGCCTGTCCGTCAGGGTACGCACGACTCTGTGTCAGCAGCTCCCTCCCGACCACAAGGAAAAACTTGCTAACTTCCGCACATTCACTCAAACAAAGATAGCGGAGAATTCCATCGGGCCAGATGATATCATAAATATGGATGAAGTAACGTTGACGTTTGACCTGCCTCTCACTCGGACTGTTAATAAAAAAGGTGACTCGTCCATCACACTGAAAACAAGTGGCCATGAGAGAACGCATTTTACTTGTGTTCTGAGCTGCACAGCATCCGGACTAAAGCTTCCACCGACGGTGATTTTTAAGCGGCTGACAATGAAAGTTCAGTGAAAGCTGCCATCAAGAGTACAAACTCAATTCCAGCTGTGATTCCTGGGGGCACCACGAAGTATTTGCAGCCACTGGACATCAGCGTAAACCGGGCATTTAAAGTGGCGCTGCGCGTTGAGTGGGAGGCTTGGATGACGAGCGGCAAGAAATCCTTTACCAAAACAGGACGCATGCGAAGAGCATCTTTAACTCAAGTCTGCCAGTGGATCCTAAATACATGGAGCCGTGTCACAACATCCACCATCACCAATGGGTTTCGAAAGGCTGGACTGCTGCGTGATGAAGAGGACCGCGTGCGCTCAAGTGAGAGCGACAACAAAGAGACTGAAGTGAGTGACGAGATCCTGAGGTTATTCAATTTGGACACTGAAGAAGAGGACTTTGATGGTTTTAGTGCGCAGGAGGAAGATGAAGAAGGCGATCAATAACTTTTCCTGGTAGGCTGCAGTATATATATTTTTTTTACCAGTCGTTAGGAGATATTGGAATGTTGTTCGTGCACTTTTCAGTAAAAAAGTATACGCAACGTAATTTGTGTGTTACTGATACGTATGTATATTTACAAGTAGCTGTGTTACAGGCACTTCGAAAAAAAGCATTTGCTATATATATTTGTTTATGTTACCATACGGATTTAATTAAAAGTTAAAAAATCCTCACGTGTAATATCTTTCTGTGTAAATATCTCATATTACAACGTGGGACACCTGCGGCTTAAAATCCGGTGCGGCTTGTACAAGTACAAAATTGATTTTCTTTCTAAAATTAGAGTGTGCGGCTTTTAATCAGGTGCGCTCTGTAGTCCGGAATCTATGGTAATTTCTGCAATCTAGTGCTAGAAAATTTTAAACTACGTTTTTTATGGCCCTGACTTTTTTTCCTTATTTCAAAAGTATTTGTGTAAAGAAAATAACAAAAAGTGTAAATTTATATTTTGCAGAAGGACATCTAAATTTTAGTGAAATTTCTTCCAGTGTCTTTCTTTATGTTTTTATGTAATGCTTACGAAGTTAATACAAGTCATGCAAGCCTTTAGATAATTATGAGAGTATAGAGAGATTTAAATTCTTCTCGTTAGAATGAGAAAGGTTAAGAGGAGAGTTCAAGCTTCTGTGCATTTTGAGCTCATTAGTACACTGTTAATTATGAAGGCATAAGGGTACTTGCCTTCATTGGCCATAGCATAGAATAAAGAATGTTATGCCAAGAAGGCAACGGGAAACCACTTCAGTATTCCTCCCTTGTATAATCATAAATTAGAGTCACCTACGGTCTCGGCTCAAAGATGTAAATGGAGCCTTCACCAAAGGAGCCTCATGCGGTAGATGATCTCATGCGCCACAGGTGAACCTCGACCGTTATCCAGCGACTGTCGGCAGATTAAAAGCAAAGAAGATCAGACTAGCAACCTGGAATGTAAGAACCCTTAACCAACCTGGTAAACTAGACATCAAACAGGATATGGAAAGATTAAAAATGGGAATGTGTGAGATGAGATGGAAAGGAGCTGGTAAAACAAGCTCAGAGGGATATACCATCATTTACCCTGGAAGAGAAATACATGAAAAAGGTATTGGAATTATGTTAGATGAAGAACATGCAAAATCAATAAAAGGCTATTGACTTCAAAGCAGAAGTAGGCAAGACCAGGGACGAGGACGATATTGGGCATTACGGCATAGGTGAGAGAAATGAGAGAGGTGAACAACTAGCTACATGGGTCACAGAAAAAGATTATATAATTGGTAATACCGTCTTCAAGCAACATCTGAGAAAACTATGGACATGGAAGAGCCCAGAGGATAACACCAGAAACCAGAAACCGTGCTTATAAGGAGAAGGTATAGAAGTGCTCTGAAATCATGCAAAACATATCCGGGTGCAGACTGCTACAACGATCACATAACAATAATCAGCGTGATGTACGTGAGACTCAGAAAGCTTAAAAGACCAAGAGTAGAGCCAAAGCTGAATTTGGGACTTTTGAGAAGAAGCAGTGACATCAAAAATGAATTCCAAGTAACAGTGAAGAACAAATTCGAGGCTCTACAAAACATCACTATTATAGAACAGCAATGGGAAAACCTCAGAGACAGCGTAACACAAGCAGCACAAGAGGTGATTCCCAAACAAAGGGAAAAGGCTTCAAAAAAATGGATGACAGAAGAAATTCTGAATCTTATTGAACAAAGAAGAAAATGTAAGGAAAATGAAGAAACCTACGTATCCCTGCATGCACAGAGAACAACCAAGTGCAAGGAAGCAAAAGAAAAGTGGCTTAAGGACAATTGTGAGTTAATAGAACAATTGCAGAAGACCAACAACAGCAAACGTATGCACGATGAGATCAAAGAGGTCACAAATTGGAAGAAAAGTGGGGCAACAACAAGATGTATAAAAGCAAAAGATGGACCTACAATTATGGAAAAAGAAAAAATAATGCAAAGATGGTCAGAATACATCAAAGACCTATATGACGACAAAGACCGAGAGGACGACTTTAATTGGCAATAACAGCAAAGGCCCAGCAATACTGAAAGAAGAAGTGGAACATGCTGTGAAGAAAATGCGAAAGGGGAAATCATCAGGACCAGATAACATTCTGATTGAACTGTATGAAGCACTAGAAGATTTTGATGTAGAGAAATTAATTATTGAATAGAATATACAACAGAGGCAAAGTACTGGAAGATCTTTTAAAGGCAGTATTCATTGCACTACCAAAGAAACCAGGTGCAACAGAGTGTGGACAACACAGAACAATTAGTTTAATGAGCCACCTCACAAAAATTCTACTTAGAATCATCATGCTCAGCATAAGAAACAAAATTAAACCAGAGATCAGTGAAGAACAGCGCAGCTTTGTCAAAGGCAAGGGAACATCAAAAGCCACTTAGATTCTCAGGAATATTATCAAAAGATCAAAAGAAGTACAGCAAGACCTATATTTTTGTTTCATTGACTACACAAAAGCCTTTGACACAGTGAAACACCAAGTCATCATGAAAATGCTTAAGGATATTAATATCGACAGAAAAGGTCTAAAAATAATCGGGAATCTACTGGCAACAATGTGCAACCATATGTATAGACAACGAGATTGGTGAATTTCAGCCAATAAAGCGAGGAGACAGACAGGGTTGTATTCTATCACCAGACCTGTTCTCCCTGTACAGTGAAAACATCATGAGAACCATACAAGACCTAGCTGGAATAAGTATAGGAGGATACAATATCAACAACCTCTGCTATGCGGATGATACAGTACTG
This sequence comes from Hypanus sabinus, assembly GCF_030144855.1. NCBI lineage: Eukaryota > Metazoa > Chordata > Chondrichthyes > Myliobatiformes > Dasyatidae > Hypanus > Hypanus sabinus. The sequence continues at coordinate 23,750,419 of NC_082714.1, read as the reverse complement.
ATAGCAAACAGTGAAGTAAATTTACAGAAACTAGTATCTACCATCAACACAGAGAGTGAAAGACTTGGCCAAACCTTAAACAATAAGAAAACTGAAGTAATGGTAGTATCAAAGAAACCTGATATCCCAAACTGTAGGATCGCATTGGGAAATGAAATTCTGAAACAAGTTCACAACTTCAAGTATCTTGGATCATGGGTGACATCTGATGGCAAATGCGAAACAGACATAAAAGCAAGAATAGCAATGGCAAGAACAGCACTTACAGAAATGAGAAACATCCTAACGAACAAAAAAAAGCAATTGACGTGTGCCTTAGAGCTCTCAGCTGTTACATTCTTCCTATATTGATGTATGGCTGCAAGTCATGGACCATCACAAGTGCAATGGAAAAAAGAATCAATGCAGCAGAGATGTACTTCCTCAGAAGAATGCTATGCATATCACATACGGACAGGATAACCAACGAAGAAGTTCTACAGAGAACGAAAACAAAATGCACATTACTTTAAAAAGTCAGAAAACAGCAATCAAAATTCTTTGGACACATCATGTGAAGAGAGACGTTAGAACATTTAGTTACAACTGGAAAGCTGGAAGGAAAAAGAAGCAGAGGCAGAGAGAGAATGAAAATGATAGATGGATTAATATCATGGTTAGAAACGGGGGAGGCAACAACTACAATTCGGAGGGTCAGGGACTGTGATGAATGGAGAGACATGATCGCCCATGCCGAACAGCAAGGCACCTGATGCCAAAACATAAAAACATTAGTTAGCTCACAACTGGAATACCGTGTCCAGTTCCGGTTACCACACTAAGGGAGCACTAGAAAGGATTCTCTGCAGCAAAGGAACTAGATTTATGGTACGGGATAAAACCTTAGATCTCCTTGTTTCCACAGCTCAGTATTTGGTGCAATTAACAGCTGGCATTTTGTTGTTTATAAATTCTTTTGAAGTTCAATAATCATTAGATGCCCTGTTTTGCATTGATACTTAAATGTGAGGAGATTTTAGTAGTAATGTCATTCATGTGTATTTTCATTCTGGAACTGTGTTATGATGGGGTACATTATGTGGATAAACTATATTTACAGTTTAATGAAGGTTGATGTATAAGTGTAAAGGCATCTGAAAAGTAGACAAATGATAACGTAGCTATAAATTTATTTTCTTTAAAAATTGTTTTCTGGTGAATATATTTATTTGTCAAAAATCAATGCAGTTTATTTTGTGTTGTAGCCCGTCAAGCAGCAAAAAATGCCCCCAAAAGATTGACTAATTTGCCTATCCGGTCTCCAATGGAGTCGAATTCTCCTGGAATAGACTATTCTGTGACAGATACACAACAGGCCAGTGAGGACAGCCACACTAGTGTATGTATGAGGCCATCTTTCTTTGTGATGCTTTTTGTTTCAGTTTGCTGCATGTCAAAATGTATTTTGTCATCAATTAAGGAAAATTAATTTGGGCTATATAATAAAGTATAGAGGATGGTGCTGGAAGTTAAAGCCTGTTATTTCCTGATGGGGACATTTTGTTAAAATTAGGGCAATTTGGTTATTCAGTCATTCATGTAATTACATGTTAAAAACATTTTATTAAGTAAATACATGAATTGTAGCATTTGTGAAAAGCACAGGGACTGTGAGAAAATTGGTAAGCTCTGACGAAGAATTGACGCAGACATGATGGGTCAAATGCATTATCTATGTTCTATTATTCTGTGTTTGTGAAAATACCTGTTTGCTCCATTTTTTGTCCATGTTCATCATTCTCAATGTTTATGGATAAAGCTGTCGAAAAAACTAAATAAATTCAAATGGAGTATGCAAGCAATAACACCTTTGAGGATCTTAAGAAAAGGATTGGATTGGGACTGGTTAAGGAGGAGGTGGATATTGTGAGGAGCACATTAATGACAGTTTTAAACACCATTTGGATGGTGACTAAGAGAAGAAAGACGTTGACAATAAGGACCTGTCAAGTTAGTAGTAGTTAAGGTGGATGATCACAGAATGGTCAGGAGAAAGCTGAAAGTGATAGGTAAACAGACCGACATTACAGTTTTAATATAACAGCTGAAAAGTCAATTATAATTTTGGGAAAAAAGTTGATGTAACAGAGAACCAAACATAAGATGATGGATCCACCATTAGAATTACCAGTGGAAATAAAAGTTATAGGTGATTATAAAGGCCTAGATCTTGTTGATTGTTGCCTGGATTAGCCACCAAGATGGCTGTAAGTCCCAGAGTACTGTGCTAGCATTATCAAGCCTGGAACTCTGGTGGAGTGCTGAATCTCACAGTTGGCTCTACCACTTACTTCCACACTTCGGATCTGGAACATGACCTGTGGCTCGAATGACACTTGCTGCCCTCCCTGCCTATTTCCCCACCACTGTCCAAGCTGTCCATGCTTATTTTTGGGTGGTCTGTCTGGGCAGGGGTGATATTGGCAGTTTGCTTCTTGCCAGTTAAGTATAGGTATTCAGTGGCACACATGCATTGTTCTGAACAGGGAGGATTATGTCAGCAAGACCTGATTCAATAAAAAAAAATTACTGGAAAAACTTTAAAAGAGGCAGCTTCTATGGAGAGTGAGAAACCAAAGTTAATATTTTAGGTTGATGACCCTTTATCAGACGATCTGAAACAGGAACTTTATTTCTTTCTCCAAAGATGCTGCCAGACTACTGAGTATTTCCACCATTTGTTTTTATTCATATTTGCATTTTTTACACTCACCTTGATTCTCTAGCAACTTGAGCTATTCAAATGTCTGCCTTCTTTATTCTAGCTTAGCTGACTCACAACATCCATGATCTTTTTACAGGAGGATGGCTGCTGCAGGGCTGCAGGCATCTTCTGCCCTCTGGGCACTTGGTTCATGGCTGTATTTCCAACTTGCAAACAGTTTTGGTTGTGAACAGTTTATAGGAATGGAACCCTGTCAAACCTGGGGAAAGCCAGTAAATGTCAGAGCTGTCTTGAGTGGTCACCTTCTGCTGGTATCAAGCCTTTATGACCCATTGGCCCCCTTCGCCAACTGATGTGCACTGGCTTCAGGTGCATCCAAATTTGTGACTTTAAGATTCACATTGTTTTCAAATTTCTCTAACTTGAAACGCCACTTCCTATGTTCAATCCAAGAACTTTTCTCAAAAGGCCTTTTTACCCATATCTAATTTTAATAGATTTGCTATTAGAGACTACTTTCTGTTATGTAGGCTTTAAAAGCTCTCAGACCCTTTCCCTAAGCTCGTGTACCTTTCCGTCTATAAGATGCTCAACATCTTTGAGTAAGGTTTTACTGGGCAGTCCTAATGTGTCCTTAAGTAGCTTTTTCCTTTATTTTCCTGTAAAATGCCTTATTAACATCTTCATCTTTATTAAAGATGGTGTGTAAACGAAAGGTGTTGATTTGCGACTAGGGAGGCTCCTGCACCTGCAAGACTACATGTAATGTGAATACTTGAGTGTTTGCCATTCCCACACAATTAGAAAATAATTTTTGTATTCAAAAGTGAAAAACTTAATTCATTGCAAAACAGAAGATGCTGGAAATACTGGTTAGGGAGTATCTGAAGAAGAAGAAGCAGTACTAACGTTTCTGGTCCGATAAAAGGTCTTTGCCCTGAAATTTTAACTCTTTTCACAGAAACTGAGTGTTCACTGCATTTTCTGTTTTTATTTGCAGTTTTTCTTAAATTTTTAACATCATTCAGTGAACCAGATTAGTTTAGATAGATGATCAGAGATTCACAAGAAAACCTCTAAGATTCCAAACTAGATTTCCCTTTTAATTTAATAACGATTAAAAATGTGGTGTGCTGGTCCTGTCTTAAAGGTTTATGTGTAGGCTTGTGCTTACTTGGAAAGGTATGTAAGAGTTTGTCTTTTCCCTTGTACAGTTGGTGTCGATGAACATTGGAAGTGCTCCGTCTATTCCAGTGATCTCAGCCCCTGAGACTCCTGGACCTGCTGTTACCTCCACTAATCTTGAAACTCCTCTGACTCCTGTTTTGGAGGATTCGCCCCAGAAAAAGTTATTGGGGCAGAAGGCCACGCCTCCACCCTCTCCACTGCTATCTGAGCTCCTGAAAAAAGGGAGTCTCCTGCCTACCAGTCCTAGGCTTGTAAGTAACCAGCAGGTTTTTATTTAAAGCAACCTAAGTGAAAGGTGCAAAGGCCCATAGTGTAGGAAAGCACAGACTGAAAAGAGGATTAGATAAAACATATAGTAATGGGTATAAAACCATGTTGATTGAAAGGTAAGGAGGTGCACAATTTTGAAGTAATTCTGTGGCAAGTATAGTCACTCCCCGTTAAAACCTACACGATGAGTATCCTGTGATGATACATTTTTTTGGGTCTTTTTATTACCAGAGAACAACTACTGTTCTGTACATTGATTATGACTTACACTGAAATATAGAAATCCTAATATACTTTCGCAGTCAGCCTAATAAAAGTTTTTTTGTTGATATATCCATATATCGTTTAGGATATCAGTGAAGGATACGTCTTATTTCATAATAACAGGCATTTTCTGTCTTTTGCACCTCTTCCTTTTTCAGGTCGGTGATGTTGATCTCCAGATGAACTCTACGCATGTTACTAGTCCCAATGTTCATGTTGAAATGGGAACAGGTGTATCAACCCTGCATGTTCCAGAGCTGCAGCCAACCTGTACCAGTGTACCGGTATCTCCAGCACCTACAGGTAATACTTACCATTATTCCTATCTAGTTCAATACTATTTAACATAGAAATATGACAGGCTAGTTATTTCCCCTATGGAATAACTTCTTCCAATTATTCTTGTTTAAATATGTGGCACTTGAATTTATAGGTCACTGTTAGGGTTTGTCATTTGTTGTAATTTTGTCTTTGGGTGTGATATCTACTGGATATAGCTTTAGCCAAAGGTGAGATTAAAGCTGAATTGTATTGATAGGGTGTCATTTTATGTTAAATAATATTAAGATTAGTTATTTTCCAATGCTCACTACTTTTAGTAACTTGAATAAACTGAGAGAAAAGAGATAATGTTAGAAATAAGCAAATTATGGAATAAAGTATTGTCAGAATGCAAGGTAATTCTTAAAATTATTAATAATATTTTGGTTTTCATTTCCTCTGTATCCCTATTTTGCTATCCTTTTATCTCTTCCCCACCTCCTCTTCACCCCACCTTTCTTTACAACTAAGTATTGTATTGAAATTTCTTGCTTCTAAAACAAAAATTTCTTAATCAATATGTTCCCTTTTTGTCTGTTTGTCATTTGTATGTGTACTCATATATTCAGCTTTGTGATCCATATGATGTTCTGTGTCATGACATTGGCACTGATTAAATAGCTTATTGATTTAGATACTAAATATGCAGCTGACATTCAGAATTCAAATTCCACATGATAGTTGAAAAAAGTAGAATTGTAGAACTCATCTTTTCTTTAGTGCCCAATGGGGTGGGACAGCTACTCCGGTAGACTAATTGCTACATATTTACTCCAGCAATACAGCTCTTGACTTTCCTGTAACAGGAAGATCAGTGTTCACCATAAATTTAGCCCCCAGTCTTGTTGATGTTCCATTGGTAACTCATTTAATATTTCCTGTATTGATTCAATCAGGCAAGCATTATATCAAATTGGGAGGTGCTAGCTTTGTTGACTACAGAATTGCACAAGTAATATGAGCAAGGTAATGCTGGAAGGCCAGGAAATTTGCTTTCAAAGAGCTAAGTGGTGTTCATTTCTCAACCTCTTAGTGCCATACCCAATTTTCACATTTTAGCAACCTCTGTGATCTGAAAATCAAAGATCAATGTTTGGTCTTGTTGATAACTGTGTACACAGCTTGTTCCAGGCTTTCCTCGCACCTTCAATAACATTTTTGCAATGAATACAGACTTAGAATAAAATTTGTCTGAATCTACCACTCTTGCTGGATGACATTGAGATGGAATGTAAGCTGTAAAGGCATTACAGGTAACCATGAACATATGGAAGAAGGACCAGAGAACTCATCGCCTAAGACTGCGGTTACAGATCCTACACTTTCATCTACGCCCCTGAGCAGTAAGCTCTGTGCGGGTGTACAGAGATATATGACCTTAAGTATAGACTCGCACTTATGTCAGGACATCTCTCACAGCTGAAGTCATGGTGGTCATCACACTCAACCTTTTCGGCTAAAGATCATTCCAGTCTCCTGCCACTGACTATGCAGCATATTACAGTTTTCTGTTCTTTGTTGCAATCAGGTGATTAATCAAGAAGATAAGACTCTATCTACTTTTCCTACTTTTGCTTCCTTTGCAACCTCCTTCAAGATGCAGAGACTCAAGTTTGCACTTAAGCATTCCTTACACATCCTTCTCCGGCAATCTTTTGCCAGGAACATCTGCCTATAGCCTAGGATGGTCTCCATGACCTTTCTGTAGGTGGTGTTTTCCTGTCAAAGTTTCTCTAAAACAGGGTCCCCAACTTTTTTTATGCCATGATCTCATACAATAAATTGAGGAGTCCATGGACCTCAGGTTGGGAACCCCTACTCTTAAAAAAAATAGGGATCATTTTCATTTCTTCTCTCATCGACCATCATTACATAATCTGTTCTCTGAGAAGCTGCACTCCTTAATCTTTGGAGTAATAATGTGTGTCAGGTATTGTCTTTAAGGACATGTAAACAGCTGCATGATATCAAATAGTACATTGTTACACCAGGAAAGCTAATTAATTAGAATGTTGTATTCCTAATGTTACTTTTTAAAACATTCTTCAGTCAACACACAATGATTTTTTTGCAATTAGAAATGCTTTATCTGTACATTTTTAAATTGGTATTCTTGCCAAGCTGAAGTAAGTAGAAAGTCTTATTTTTATTTCACCCTTTTACAACCTTATGTTGAACCAGGTCACTTTATAGTAAATTAAGTACATTGTTGAGGTGTGATCGATGTCATATGAAATTAATAGCAGCTGGTTTAAACACAAGCTTCCAGGGGAAAAGAAAACTACTTAGGAACTGAAGCTCATTGCCCCTACTGGGGCACAGGCCACTGACAGCAGGTCGGCAGAGTCCTCTGTCCTGGGACAGTTTTTCAAGTTATCCCCAGGTGTAGCCCATCAGAGATCCTTTCCCACCCAGACCTTTGGACCTTTATGTGATGTTTCTGTAGCACTGGGCTTATATGAGATGGGATTCCTAGTCCCCCATTCCCAACCCTTTTACATCTTGGGACCGTTCATAGTGGAGTAATTTTTCTTTTAGTAATGTAGATTGAAAGTAAACATTAACCAGGCCACTGTGCATAACTTCACTGTGCTTTCAAAAGTATTGTGCTAATCCAAAATATTACTGCATTAGGAACATTAATAAAAAAGTGAAAAACTGCAGATGCTAGAAACTCAATATGCTGGAAGTACTTAGCAGATGAGGCAGCATCAACATCATGGCCTCATATTTTGTCTTTGTACTCTCCAGCCTGACAGTATCCATATTGATTTCTCTAACTTCTTTTAACCCATCCCCTCTGTACAACCCATCTTTGTTTTCCCTTATCCCTGTAGCCCCTTTACCCTTCCCACCACAACCTGCTAACTCCTTCACCTTCCTCCCTCTGGACCTCTACTGTCTTCTCTCAGATTCCTTCTTTAACTCTTTACTATTTCTGCCTACCACTTTCTAGCTCCTCACATCATTCCCTCTTTTCTCTCCTGCCTTCCCCCTCTCACCTGGATTTACCTATCACCTGCCAGCTTGTGCTTCTCCTCCTACCCCCACCCTGTTATTCTGTCTTCTGCCATCTTCCTTTCCAGTTCTGATGAAGGGGCTTGACCCAAAATGTCAACTGTCCATTTTCCTACATAGATGCTGCCTGACTTGCTGAGTTCCTCCAGCATTTTGTTTTTGTAGCATCACCATTGTAGGATATTTGTAAACCTGTTTTAAGTTAGAGAGAAGGGAAGGCATGGGAAGACAAAATGAATGTCTGTCATAGAGTTAGACCAAGAAAAGCGGTATGCCACACCTGCTGATGGTTTGTTCATTCCCTATCACAAAAATTTCTATTGTTTCTACAGTTCTCTGTAGCTGAAAACTTGTCTGGTTTCTAAGTATTCCTACTCTAAAGTCACCCATCTAAAATGTTAGTTTTTCAGTGTCCTGGCATCATACCTGACATGCTGAGTATATCCAGTATGTTCTGTTTTTATTTCTGCAAGAACAAGGTGGATTTAGTTGATTTGATACAGAGATTCTACTGGTTTTCTGAATCTATTCACTAGTAGCAGTGTGACCTTTGTGTATATGAATGCAATGGGTCTCTTTGTAGGTAATTAAAAAGAAAATGGTTTGTCATATCAAAGAAATTCTATGTATATGCTCCTTTATTATAAAGGCACACGTGAAATGGAGCAATCATGCAGCAAGAGATTTTGATTACCTTTAATGAAGGATAGAGCCATAGAAATAAGCTTACTACTGATTTGGGCAAAGGGTAATACTGTAGTGAACCCATGCATGAATCCCAGGAAAATGTAGACCATGTGAAACAAAGGCATGAGATAGTCAGTACACAATGTGTTTTTCACTTCTGCATGTTCAAAGAATCTTGGTGAAGTTATTGTATATAATCAGAAACTGAACAATGAAGCCTTCTCATTAGATATTGTGAAATCTACAGAACATCAATCAATGTCTGCCACCATTTTAACTGTCCTGGATAATATCCATTTAGGCTTCGGTATTATTGAGGGTTCAGTTATGTGAAGGCCTGGAGAAGCTCAGCTTGTTTAACTTGAAAAGGGAAAAATTATGGGAAGATTTAACAGATGTCTTCGACTTAATTAAGAGTTTCAATTGAGGAAAAAGTTTCCATCGGTAGGACTGGAGGAAACATTTAATAAAATTAGATGATCTTTCTAAAATTAGAAAGATGAAGCAAAATATTTTTCATGCTGCAAATTAAAGTGGTCTGGGAGCATTTGTAATTTATTGGAGATAGGTTCAATCTTAATGTGCTAAATATAATTGAATATATAATTAGAAAGGGAACAATGAAAATGAGCAAGATAGTGTATTTCTTTGAGAGAGACAAAATAGGTTTGATTCCAGCTTTTTACCCCATTATATACTGTACTATTGTGGTGAACTATGTGCCTGTCTGGACACGCCCCCTGCTGACTGCTCCTGTGGCTCCTCCCACAGGCCCCTGTATAAAGGAGATCTGAGGCCTGACGCTCGGCCTCAGTCTCCAGAACATTGTATGATAGTCACTCACTCCTGGTTCCTTCTTCCAGTCAATAAAAGCCGATATCTCGCCTTACCTCTCAGTGTGAGTTATTGATGGTGCATCAACTATATCAGGTCTTCTGCACATACTTTTCTCTGAATCAACAAGGCAGGTTATAAAGTTGCTTTATTATGCAGAGAGCAAGCAAGTATACTAGGTAACAGTCAAAACATGTTCCATTTAACTCATTCTCAATTCCTTCTTCAAAGTAAGAGTAGATTAACAGTCCATCACCTTTTGAAATGGTGCCTTAATTGCTTTAGACATTTCGTAACTTCAGAAAGTGAGCTGTAATTTTAGCTTCTAACTTCAGGTCACAAGGCTGCATTCCACAGACTTAATTGAAATATCAGTAGTTCTGAGGCCCATTTTCCTCATTCTCACCCTTCTTATGGTCCCATAGTCCAAACTGGTTCCCTTGGCTCTTCATCTGCCCAGGAGGATTTGAAGAGAGCACCTAACTGTTGAGCTGGATGAGTTGATTGATTTTGACAGCTTTGAAAATCATCAAAATAGTTTGCCTGTACATATAGGCTTTTTTAAAGCCTATTGAAATTCAGTTAGATTTTCAAGCAGTTCATTATAAGTGCAAATTTAAATCCCAAATCCTTTCTTTGAAAGATGGGAATATGAAAAATCTCAGATCATAGTATTGTTTGGCTCTCAGTTTGCTCTGGTATGTTCTATTAATTTGGTTATTGGTACACTGGTAACTATTACAAAACATAAGAGAAAGAGTGGATGGACTTCTTGGCAGTGACTTTACTTAAGCACCATGGAAAGTCTTCTTCCCTAATTGGATTAGAAATGTTATTGATGATACAGTAGCTGGGTAGCAATGCGAGCTGCCTGAAGTTGCAGAGGCTCCAGGAGCATAAAGACAGGTTAGTTGAATGGGCTAGGAAGTTGAAAGATGTTAGTGTTTAGGAGAACCGAGGTGCCTTTGACCTTGTATGTGAAAGTTAGCATGAAAATTAAGCACATAACTGGGAAAGCAAATGATAAATTGTCTTATATCAAGAGGATTTGAGTACAAGAGTAGAGATGTTTTTCTCTAATTATATGCTACAGATGGTGAGACTGAATCTGGAACATAGTGTACAGGTTTGGTCTTACAACCAATGAAATGCAATGAAAGATAGACCATATTGTTTCCTGGATTAGACATACTAGGAGAGTTTCAACAGCCTTGGCCTATAATCTCAGGAGTTCTGCCATAGATCGAACTGGTGCTTGACAGTGTTCTCACAGCATATCTACCACCGTGCATAGCTATTTATGATAATTATCAGTATTATAGATCCACCCTGCCTGCCTCCTTTCTCAAATCAGTGACGTCCTCCATTGTTTAGTGGGGAGCTGTTACTGTGTTGGACAACCTGGTTAAATACACAGTAGATCAAACACCACAAGTCCGAGTATTGGGGAGCCTCGTAGAATTAAATGCAGCTGTAATCTATAATATCATGTCTGAGCAATTTCTGTCCATCTCCATGAATTACAGGAAATCAAATCCTTGTTCGGTAAGAAGGGCCTGTCAAGAACAGAGGCCAGCATATTTTTAGAGACTTAAAGCTACAATATGCAAAGCACCGAAAGCATTTTTCTGTAGGTAAAGCTAAATGGATATACACCCAACAAATCAAAGCTTCACTTCTCTTAGTATAGGATTGCTTACAATCTGGCAAAAAAACCCCAGAAGGATAAGACCTCACGGATGGTATGAGGCTTCATGGATATCGTTGTGTTAATCAATGTTAGTGACCCACATGTGCAGACCAAACTGAAGTATTAACTGAAGCATGTCACATAAATAACGGTATTTAAATAGTTTGGTACACTCCTTGTGATATTAATACCTAACCAAATGCAAGGCTATTGTTTATGATGATACCACCCTTGTCTCTAATATCCCATCATTCTGAATGCACTGATTACTAAGGCAATTTATTCCAGTGCAGTTATGACACCGATAATAATAGCAAAGGAAAATTGTCTAGTTATATTGTTTTCCTAAAAAAAATTATATGTTCCCATTCATTAATCGACTAATGAGGAAAGTAATGAATATTCAAGTGAGCTGACTCTGAAATGTTTAGTTAAAGGTTCTGCCAGAACTGCTTGAGTTGCAACCTTATTTCCATTATTATTCAGGTGTGCAGCTGATTCGCTGTTCTTGGTGAAAAAGCTCTCAGCACAACAGTTTTTATTGAGTTTAACATGAAACTCTCTAATAGCTGAAAATGTAACCTGATGCAGATAATGATAATTATCAATTATCACATTCCCAGGACAATGCTCCAAGAAACATTGTGACAGCATTCTTGACCAACAATATTCAGCTGTCTGACTTTGCTTGTAACATGTCTATGATGCACATTAATTAACTTTTAGGACATGAAAAATTCTATAGTGCAATGGAAAGTTTGCTACTCATCTGTTGCTACAACTACAAAGAACTGAAGGACAATATGGTCTGCTTTGTGTATCCCCAACTTCTGTTGTTCATCCCATTTACCACCACATTGCAACAATTCATGTTTACTTCAGTAATATTTTCAAGTGGTTGGCTGGACAATCAAGAAGCACAAGATCAATAAATTCATATGAACACCAGAAACTGGATGTTTCCCTCTTGGCCCTGTACGATTCTGAATTGCAGATGCGCCAATGATCTTTCACTGTTTTTAAAATATTTAGTTTTTTGGTGTTCATGAGTTCAGCAATTATAGATTTTTAATACTTGAATTCTACTAAATTTAAGTAATCTTCAAGTAACAGTTTCTAATTTTGTAAAAATACTTCCCCCCACCCCCCCCCCCCCCAAACCTCCATTTGCTCCTGATTAATGTTGAAATAGGTGCTCACAATCTTCTGATTGGGCAGGGAGCTGTAGATCAATGACTGCACAAGTCTGTCAGATTTACCATTTTCATTTTGTTTCTGTACCCTTAATCCTACATTCATCATAGTTTGAGTTGTCAATATTTGCATTTTTTGTATTTTGTCATGAATGGAATTGTGTATGTTCCCTTTCATTTTGTGTAATTCCAGAAATAGGTGTTTAACGTATTAGTAGCTGCTTGCTTTGGTGGGCAATATTATATTGATAAGGAATAACTAATCTGTATAATCTGTGTGTGGATATGGTCAGATGAAGTCATATTTGTTTACAATGGTGCCTCTGGAATTCTAGGCTCTGTAATAGAGCACTGGTGTGTGTATTGCATGCAGTACAACAGAAAGCGAGACTTAATTATACTCATGTATGGGGTGTAATTTCGGAAAGATTTGGTTGTGGTCATTATAGGACCTGTACTGTGTTTTCATTGGAAGCTTTACCTCATCTCTCAGAAAGAATAATATGAAGTTATGCATTCTTGTAAGAGTTCTTTACAACAGCTGGATGCAAATGAAAATACCTTTTCATATATAATCTCTTTCATAGCAGCCAATTTGCACATAATAAATTCTCATGAACAATTTTGTATTGACAGATAATCTGTTTGTCCAAGAGAGTTGGCTAGAGCTCAATTTAACATCACCACTGAAAGATATTCTAACATACTCTTGCCTTGGAGTTTTAACTAAGACTTCTGCATCTAAGTCCCTGGAGTGGGAAATTTTTCCCAAACTGTACCCCATACATGAGAGCAATTTATAGGTTTCAGTTCACAGTGGGTTCAGTTTTCATTCAACTAAGTAAAGAATGTGTGTTGAACATAGTTCCTCTTGCCTACCTGCATGAGCCTTGTATCTTTCTTTGTGCACTTTATGTTAGGAGCCCCTACTCTGTCAAGGCTTTTGGAGGTCGGCCTCTCGCAGTTCACATCACCTTTCGTTCCTTTCTCTACCACCAGCCGTGAGGCACCACCTCCAGTTAAACCTATGCAAATTCTAACTGACCAGGTGTATTCAGCCACCACCGCAACTATGACGCAGAAGAACAGCAGGACAGGTCTGTCACCAGGCAGTGTAACCAATCATTACAAGATCTCAAAAAAAAAACCCAAATCCTGTTCATTTTAAAGATTGTCCCAAACATTTGCTTTTGGATATAGAGAAGAAATACCATAAAGTGTGGAATTTAAAGCATCTAAACAAAAATTAAATATCTGATGTCTTTTGATTCAAAAGTGCCATTTGAACTTAGATTGGACAAAAATTAATGGCATCGTAATTCATCCTCTTTTGAATCTGATTTTCAATCAAAGCAGTGTGAAGACACCTTTAGAATATTTTCCTAATCTTAGCCTGATGTAGATTTTTGTACAAGATGCTTTTGTACCCTCCTCACTCTAAATTGTCATGCTTGTATTTTTGAAAATTGTATGTTCATACTTTTCTTGAATTGGAGAGACTCAAGGAAGTAATAAATGAAAAATGTAAGGTGCTGTTGATGTGTTACAATGGAAACTCATTATGGCTTGGTATAAAATGCAATAATAACAACTGTTGTTTTGGGTGTGATGTACTGTCAGAATGAAGTCAATGAGAGCTTCAGTTCCAAAAAGGAATTGCAAATGGGATCACGCCTGGGGTTGTCTTTGCAGTTTGTTGTTTTATGGCATTTTAAAGAGCTTCATTTCATGAATGTAATGTACACCTTACATAAGACAAGTTAAAATTTTGGTGAATAGGGTGAATTATGTTCCAGGAAATGTAATATAAAAGATAGCATTCATTTAAGTTTTTTTTGCAATTTAGGCAAATTACTTTACAGCCCATCAAATAGTTTTTGATGCATAATCTCTTGTGCTCTTGGTGTACTGGCTTGGTTGTAAAGTAATAAATACATTTACTGATTTTGACTAGCTTTCAACTACCATTGTAATAATAAGCAAGTAATCTATAGAAGTGATGCTAATACAGAATGAAAAATGGTGAGTAAAGTTGGGATAGTTCTCATACACTTAGTACTATAGGATCTTTTGCATTGTTTTGATAAAGCAAAAAGGGCATCAGTTGACACTGAACAGAATAGCATCCTTTAACATTACTGTGATATTTAAGCCAAGATATTTATGTTATAGTTTCTGGAGTAGGGCTTGAGCTTGCAGCCAGTGACTCCCATTTTTATTTTGTTCTTTTGAGCAGGGAGGTTCTGAGCAGGGCATGTATCAAACTAAAGGGAGGCAATTGAGTGTGATTTCTGAAATGTATGAATGTGAAATATTAAAGATATATGATGATTGAGACTGTGTAATGCTACTGAATCTTGAAGGTCATAAAAAAAACATTGAATTAATCAGGGCCAACATGTAATTTCCAATAGAAGGTCCTTCTTATTGGTTCTCAGTAGGTTACCTTGGATTGCTTTTCTTTCATAACAATGGACAATGTCAATTACATAAAGCAACTATGTAATTTCAGGACTTGTCCAGATTCTTTGTAAAAGGGCTTTTAAATCATATAGTTTCTGTAGTATGGTACTTTGTTCTTTGCGATAGAGGTGTAGTACTAGAATTAATTTTGTTGAATATTGGTAAGAGTTAATGGAAAGCCAGAAAGGTTGAAATATATAGACCTTGAAGGTTGGAATTCACTGTGAAAATATCATTAGATGTTTATAATTATGTGTTTTATATATAAATGCATTAAATAAAAGCAAGCACATAGTTGTTAAATTTATACAGTACATCAGTTAGCCACTAGTTAGAGGATATCTCATGGGAACGACAGTACAACCCTTAACAAAAACAGTCAAATTAGAAATGGAGTATGCTAGTCTGAAGAAAAATTGAGTAAAATCAGTGCATTTAACAAGGTTGAGATTTAATAGTTTTCTTTGTAATTGAAAATTTTGATACATGCACAATTTTGCCAATTAACTGTAACATTAGTAACAAGGTTTATCATCTCAAGGACATGAAAACAGGTAGAAGAAACGTTAATTTCTTGCAGCATTTAAATTGAGAACAAAGCAAGTGCTTCTGTTGAGGTGTAGTAGGGAAAGAAGACAGCACATAATTTGAGATTTAATTAGACAAATTAACAAGATCTATAGATGTTAGTTCATCTAAAGTATATGTAAAATCCTATATATGAACGTCCCTGCTGTCAATATCTTTTCATTTTAAATTATACAACTGCGGAGATTGGAAAACATAGTCATTGGCAAAAGAATTAAATAGTTAAAAAAATAACTCTTTAAAGAAGTTAAAGGTGTAATTCGTATTCATAGAAGCAGAATGGAATGGGGAGGAATAATATCCCATAGTTGTCATCTATGGGCCTGGTCTGAAACGACAGAAAGACCTAAAATCATTCAAGCAGTTCTCCACAGGAAAACATTTAAACTGCGATAAAGGAATTAACATTAAAATTCTTATAGGTCTTTTGTTTGGAATGATTACGGGGCAGATAGATATCCATAAAGTATAGATAAATGTGCATTTTGCACTTCACAGAAAATGATTAAAATAAATGACCATCTGATTATAAAAGATATACACAACTTTGATTTTAAAAATGAATTCATATTTGTGAATATGACAAATTATGTGCTTTTTAAATTCATTTTAAGAGACCTGAGAGATATTGGTAAGGTTAGCCTTTATTACCCATTGTAATTGTCATTGATCTGAGTGTCTTGCTGGGTCACTTCAGAGTCCTTTGAAGATACTTTCATTGTCGTAGCTGTGGAGTCATAGAAAAACCTAGCTGGGTAAGGATGACAGATTTTCTTTCTGGAAATGTTTGAGTGAACCTGCTGCATTTTTTGTTTTGTGGACATAATTGTTAGTGATTTTTAAACCAATTTATTATTGGAATTCAAATTCCAGAGCTTCCGTGGTGGGATTTGAAGTTGGAACTTTGGTTGTTGGCCCAGGTCCCTGGATTGCTGGTCTGCTAATTTGGCCATTGCAATATCACTGTGACCTAAAGGGAAATTGGAATAGAATAGCTGAAGAACTAGAACCAGGCTAGATGTGATGATTCAAGTGGTCTTGTCCTGTGCTGTAGTTGTTTGTAATAAGCAAACAAAATCTCACCTTTTGCCTTTAACAGAGACCCTGGCCAAATTATCAAGTGCCATTCTTCGCCATATTTCTCTGTCATTGATCCTGATTAACTGATTATTATTATGTTTAAATTATTTTTTTAACCAAAGGGATGGAATTTCAGATAATAATGTTGGGTAAATAACTTTCTGAGCAGTATTTAAATGGAAACATGAGAAACGGCAGATGCTGGAAATCTGGAGCAACATGCCAAATGCTGTAGGAGCTCTAGAGGATCAGGCAGCACCTATAGAGGGAAGGGACAGTTGACATTCTGGATTAAGACTCTTCATTAGGACTGGTTACAGGCCATGAACCAAAACATGAACTGTACCTTTCCATCTATAGATGTTCCCTGACATTCTGAGTTCCTTCCAGCATTTTAGGTGTGATTTAGTGTGATCCAAGCATAATTTAGTGTGGGATTAATATTGGTAGATCTTCAGAGCCGCCCAAATCTTTTCCTGATTGTGATAATGTCTAGTTCAGGAAAATAATGGAATACTAAAGAGATGGAAAAAGTTATTGTGAAGAAATTGTCTGTGACAGTTTTTTTGTGGATGAGACTCAACAACAAACATTCTAAGTTTCATAATAATCTTTGCTTTCCATTGCAGTGCATCTGTAGGTCCAGTAAGGGGTCTGATATTCCTGCACGATACCATTCTAAATTTGAAAGGACAGTTGACTTCCTACACACCAAAAGAAACTACTTACATGGAGTAGAACCAAACCATCTTTTTCACAACTGTTAGCACCCGGACATATTTGATTATAGTTCACATATCCCTTAAATAAATTAGTATTTACAGATGCATCAAAAATTATTTCTAAGATTTCTGTTACGTTTTAACCTGATGCAGTCTATGGGCGTTTATTAACCTGCCGTTGCTTTTTGGGACAATCTTTAACGACATTAGAGAGAATGTGGATTGGATAAAAATATTCACAGTTATAAATTATTTTACAGTCATTGTATTTTTTGTAGTTGCCAATTTGTTATTTATTCTTAATGACTCTGCTACTTTTTCCAAGTACCACATACTGAGGCTTGGTGACATTACACATTGCATCGTCCTGTGGCACAGAGAAAATGATTCCTGCAATTTGTATAAAAGCAGTGTCTCCTAATGTCAATTATTTAGCAGGAGTACTGCTGACTGAATGCCAAGCATCTCCACATAGGAAATGCAATTGAGGGGGAGCTGCCCTGTATTGTTTAAGATTCGCTGATGATTAACTTTTGTGAGGTCTTCAGAATTGTCAGCTGGAGATGTTATTCAACAGAGGAATTTAGGGATGTAACGGGAAAGATCATTTGTAGACTGTCTTGATAATACCCTATTGAAGTAAAGTAAATACACAAGGAACTGAGCATCTGTTTATTTGGGAACTTTTTTCAAGAGAGGAAGATGGAAGGAACAATCACACGTACTGTACCTTAACTATTTTGTGGTAGGAACTGTTACGAGGGGCATTTACTCTCTATTTTTTTTAAATAACAAGGATGCCCCTGGAAGGATCGTGGAAGAATTCTGTACACCTTTTAGTAAACTGCAGGCTGCTGTGGCTTTCAAGTAGCAAATCAGTTATCTGTAAGAATCAGTACAGGTTATCAGAAATTTTGGGGATATTCTATGCAGAGATGTGTTTTGAGTGAAGTATTTACAATGATAATTTATTTTCAATTGTTCAAAGTTCTGTTGTACATGTGGGCAAACTTCCAAATATCAGGATCTGATGTTAATTATGTTATTGTATCATAATGTCTGCATTACAAGATATCTGGTTTGAATTGCAATAAAAATACAAATTTTTAGAGAATAATTGATTTTTCTGGTGCTTATTTCTGCAGTTGAGGAAACCACCATTTGTGTTCAGGTAGAGAGTTGTGTGGAGCAGCCAGCTCTCTCAGTATCTGCAGATCTGGCCAGTTTCTCTGTGTTAATTGACTCTGGAGAAAGCAGGTGTCTGCCACCTGGCACTCTGCAGATTGCAAGACAAAGAGAGAGCGTTGCAGATCAGCACCGGTCAAAGCAACTTGAAGGCAATGTTAATACTGGAGTATCTGATTATGCCAGTGTACTTCATTTGGGAAACCCTGCAGACATCCTAGCAATTATTGAAGAAAAGGTAAATAAATTTTCATACTCCATCATAACATTTTATTACCCTTTTGAGTCTCCTCCCTTTTCCATGTATCATTCTTCTGAAGGATAGCTAAGTGTTTGGCTTCCAAATTACTGCTTTGTTAATAGCTAGTGCTCATATGTGTGATCTGAGGGAAATTGTGAATGTGAGGTCAGTATCTGACATTGAAGAGTACGGCAAAACTGCCTGACATTTTAAGGATCATAACCACTTGTAAGACATGCTTCTGTTGACTTGCTTGAGGAATTAGCGAATTATGTAGGCCATTTGAGAGACCAATAGGAAAGTGAGAATTGTTGCATGAAATAAGGATGATTTTTGAGCAGCTGAAAGGTCATCTTCTGTTGTTTTTTTTTAGGTTGAGGAAACACCGGAGCTGATTGATCTTCCTCCTGATGTTGGAGAGCGGATAGCGGCTGTTGAGGGAAATCCTGCCTCCCTCTTTCAGGCAGAACAGATGATAAAGGAGGAAACTGAAGAAATACAGCCACAGACTCACAAATCAGAGTGCCGATCCAGTGAAGAGACGCAAATTTTGGCTGGATTGGACTCTGCTGACAATTTAGTTATCAAAGGAATTAAACAGGAATTACCAGAGCAAGTCGAGCAGGAGCAAGATCAGGAAGAAGAATCCAATTCAGGACACCTGCAACAAATGGCAAGTGCAGGAAAAATTACAACTTTTCGAGGCTTGAAATCCGAGGTGAGATGGTATAAAAAGTTTACGACAAATTATATGCCTTCATATTTTAATAAATAAGTATATTAAAATAATTGTATTGGAATGATACCCAAGGGAAATTGATTAGTAAAGATGTGCACTGTAGATATTTTGAAATGCTGAAAAATAATTTGCAATATTTATGAATAAATAAAAATACTGCCTGCCCATTTAATTCTCTTTAAACACACCGTATCAATGAGAATAGTAAATTTACCTTCAGATGTCGAGAAATCCCGACAAATATATCATAGCAGTAGTTGGTGGTCAGCTGTTTTCAATGATGTTACTTGTTAATTGTTTAGCTCTTAGGCTTTAATCCAGTAACATGAAATTGCTAAGGGTACTCAGTGTGTCAGGGAGAACCTGTGGAGAGAAAAAAAGTGTTAACATTTCAATTCAGTAACTATAATCTGAATCGTTTCTAGAATTGTTACTTTTTATTTCAGATTCTAGCAACTGCAGTATTTTTTTTCTTTAATCTAGGAATAATTTAGTTCAGAAATGAAATAATTTATAACTTGAAGATGATATGATTGTGTCACACTTTTGTCTCCATGCGAGGGCTCATGAGACTTGGAGGAGCAGTCAAAGTCCTCCAGTGTTAAAGTTGAGAATGCTGACTAAAGAGTGGGGCATCAATCAACCTAGTCCAGGATGGTGTTGAGCTGCAAAAAATCTAGCTAGGCCATAGCTTAACTTTGAAATATATATTCTGAAAATCAGAATTTCATTTTTTTCCCTCATTGTAGGTACTTGGAATGGAACATACTTTGCCGAGGAGTGCCATGCGAAGTAAAAGCACATCTGAGGAAACATCACATCCCTTGCCACGGAGCACTGCACGAAGCAAAAGTACCTCTGAGGAAATTGGACACATGTCACCCAGGAGCGTTACACAGTGCAAAAGTACTTCTAGTGAAGTGGGACAATCTGAAATTGTAGGTCAGTGGAATAGGAAGTGAATGGGTCTTGTTTGTAATAAAAGATGGTTAATGAAACACCAACATAATCTAGGACACAGTCATTTTCCTCACAATAACATAAAATGATTTTTGATAAAATTATTTAAGTTTTATTATTTCTCTCCCCTTTGTGAATATCTGTCAACCTTTAGCAATTTGTGTGCACTGACTTTGAATCCTACCTCCTATAGAGGTAACCTTTGCCGGACTACCATCACTCTTACCTTCATCCAACTCTTGTATCGTGCTATATCTGGAACGCTGGACATAAAACACTATGGCACAGTACCTACGATGCTGTACTGACCTTATACAGTTCTCTAAGATCAATCTAACCCTTCCTCCTCCAGAGCCCTCCATTTTGCTATTATCCAAGTGCCTATCTAAGAGTTTCTTAAGTGTCCCGAATGTATCTGCCTTTACTACCACCTCTGGCAGGGTGTTCCATGCACCTTTCACTCTCTAGAAAGCTTAACTCTGACATTCTCCCATAGTTTCCTCCAATTACTTTAAAATGATGTCCCCTCACATTAGCAATATTGTCTGTATAGACAATACTCATTCTTGACATTTGCCTCTTCTCAGCCCAGCCATTTTAATTAAAGACAGTTGTTAATGATTATTCATCTGACTTTTTAAATTTCTGTTATAAAGTATTTTTCCCTCCAGTCACTGTTCAGCAGTACTGCATGATAACATTGATGAATTATCAGGCTGACACACATAAACCTACAAATGGAAACTAATACCCTTCGTTTGTGAAGTACTGTGTATTATGTATTAATTTGAAATCTTTCTTACAGCCTTGAGGTAAAGAATATTCAAGTGGTGATTATATTTTCTGCTAATACTAATTTTATGTGTGATGTTATTAGCTGTTCAGTAATAATATTAACATTAATGTCAGATTGCATTTTGCTTTCCACCTTTAGAAACCACAAAGGATGAGACTGGATTAGTTTTAAAGGGCCAAATCAAGGTACTGACCACCTGATGTTGTTTCTGTTTGCCATGATTGTGGATGTTAATACATCAATAACTTATTTGGTTGTCATTCACTTAGGTTTATACATATTCTGTAGAGAAAAAGTCTTCATTAAATAATCATAATCTTATAAAATCAATAATCTTACAAAATTGCTAAACATAAATGCTATTTTCTTCATCATTGTGTTTCTATTTTGGCGCTCTGCTGGCAAAATATATAACCATATTTCAAAAAATATTGTGGTTTGAATATTTTTTAAAAAATAACATCAAATGGTAAAGGAAACAACCATTTTAAAGCAAAAACAAATAAGAGAAAAATGTGTGAATTATCTTTATAAAAGATCATTGTCAACCTTGATATAATATTTAACCTAGAAGCTTTAACCCATGTCAAAGCTAAAAAGCCTACTTGAGGTTCAAAAACATTCTTCAATTCTGCCTCTACAGCGGCTGCCTCTGTTGCTGCTGGTACTGGAATTCACAACGTTGTAATTTTAACATTTGACTGTTGCTGTGCACTTTGCCAGTCTCTCATATTCTTTATAAGTTTATAAAAGCATCTGAAACTATGCAGCCTCAGCCCAAAAAAGCCCCCGATCCAATTTGCACATTACCTCTGTCCTTGATAGCTTACATTTTCTTTAGTTAAGCAATACCTTGACATTAGTGATGTTGTCTTTTATAATACGTCTCTATGTAGCCTCAGATATTTTTGAAAAGTGATCTATTTGTGTAATCTCTTGCAAATGGAGATATGAAAGGCAAACAATGTTCAAATACTGTTGCGATATATGCTCTGTTTTAAATGTGCTCAACTCTGACTTTATTGTGCTTTCACTTACAAAGCATCAGCTGCATTTTGGTTAAAAGCAACATGAATTCACCCTTGACGATTTCTGTTGTTGCTTGTCGATTCCAAGAAGAGCAATAAGCAAAAATTATTGTAGATTACAAGGGGATCTTGATTACTTTGGGAAGGGAGCTGAGGAGTGGCAAATGGATTTCAACACAGATTGGTGTTAAATTGTGAGGGGAAATCAGTAAGCAAATAATCATCGAGCAAAACAACACAGATACATGCTTTTTGGCCAAATGAGTCCATGCCAACCATAATACCCGCTCTAGCTTTCTGTGTTTAGTCCATATGCTTTTAAGCCCTGCACTCCATATACCAATCCAAGTGCTTCTTAAATTATACTATTACAGCAGCCTCAATCACTTCTGGCAGATCTTGCAGACATTCACCATCCTCTGTGTGAATATGTTGCCTCTTAGTCCCTCTTAACTCTTTCCCCTCTCACCCTACATCTGTACTTCCTGGTTTTAGACTCCCCTACCTTGTAGGAAATAAACTATGCACTTGTAACTGTAAATCCCTGTATTTCATTACACTCTCCAGTACCCTATCATTCACACTATAAGCGCTATGCTGGTTTGACTTTCCAAAATGCATCACCTCACAACTTAGCTGTTGAAATCCATTTGACATTCTTCAGCTACCTTCTCTAAGTGATCAAGATCCCCTTGTAATCTATGATAACCTTCTTCACTTTAAACAGTGCCTTCTAATTTTGTGTTTTCGCAAGCTTTCTGATCAAGCCTTGGGCATTCGCGTTTGAATTAGTTATACGTATAAGTAATGAATAACGAAGTTAACAACACTGACCTCTTTGGCACATCACTTGCCAGTAGTCTCCATTCAGACAAAAAACCTTCAACCACCACCTTCTATTTTGTCAATTCTATCCAGTCAATTTTGAATCCACCAAACCAGCACTTAACTGAATTCCATGAGGCATAACCTTCCAGACCAGAGACACAGAGTATTTAACTCTGTGTATGTTATAGTACACAGTTTTGTGCATAACTCAAAAAAGCATTTCAAGATCAGAGTGGTCCATTTCATTAAAAACCATTTCCCATTTTTCACGTACTTGTGCACTATGGTGTGTTGCTTGCATGGTATATAATGCTGGTATCAGAAAGGTAAAGGAAGCCACAAGTGATTTCCTTCTAGCATTCTAGTGATGTAGAGGTGGAAGTCACAGTAGAAGATAGTTTGCACAACCCAAACTGATCAAAGAGCCCTTCTGTCTGGTAATGCCAAAACCAGTAGCCAGGGTATCCTCTTCCTATTTGTAATGTTAGTGGTTCAAGAGTAATACAAGTAGAATCCTAGAAACATGTTTGTTTTTTTCATCAGTGCTCTATATAAGTTAGTCTTTCTCATGTCTGACTAAAAATCCATCTGTTTACACCATAGATTATTATTGGACTATTTGCCATCGTAATAATCTACAATCTATGGAAAGGGATGGGAATGAGGTTTCTATGATTTACTCTAACTAATATGTTGCTATAGTGTTAAGTATTGAGTTAACAATCATTATCTGATTGACAAGAATGTGTTCTTGTGCTTTACAGCTGCAGGATATGCTTATTCCCAAAGAGGAAGATGGAGCTAGTGAAGCTGCCAGTGTGGATGAGACCAGGGAGGAGGAACCAAATGAGGTTTATATGTCAGAAACAGACAATGAACCGCCTGTCAGTGAGAGCGACGATGGATTCAGCATTCACAATGCACATCTGCAATCATCAGTCCTTGCTGATTCAATACCAAGCAGCCCAGCTTCCTCACAGTTGTAAGTTTACAGACATTTTTCCAATCCTTGAGAAATGTAAGGTACTTGTGCCTGTAACATGATTATATTCATATTTGGTTTAGCACTGCACAATAGAACTTCGGACATCGTTCTAAGTAGTTTCTATTCTTGAAATGATTTTTATCTGCTGGAAAATATGTTGAGTTTACTTATTGCTTTGTATGTGTGAACTTACTATTTGGGGATTTGAATTGTTGCATATTAAGCAAATGCATTTACCACCACTTAGTAATAAATTCTATAATTTTTTCCTGATGTTGCTATCAGGCTAACCATTTCCTGTTTTCCCTCTTTCCCCCCTTTAAATAGTGGAGATGCATTATTACTTTGCAATCTATGAAGAAACTCTTTAGAATCAATTGAATTTTGAAACGTGCAACTTCTGTCTCCAGAGCCACCTCCTTCAAGTTGTAGGATGCTGATCATTCGTCTCTGTCGATTAATTGCCTTTTGATCTCCTTAATTTTTTCCAATACAGGGTATTTTGTGTCAATTCCTTTGAGCTCCTCACTCTTAGTACAGTTCTCCATTATTTCTAGAGTTTTCTTTGCTGTAGGCTAATATAAAAAATAATATGTGTTATTTAGATTATTACTCTCTAATTTTGTTTACCTTGCCCACCATCTCTAGTTCAGTTTGCAGTGAAGACCAGGAGGCCATTCAAGCTCAAAAAATTTGGAAAAAGGCTATTATGCTAGTATGGAGAGCAGCTGCTAATCACAGGTTGGTGTGATTCTGCAATGCTATCACTCTTTAAAAAGAAGAAGTAACACCTAAATTGCAACTGGAAATTGTTCATGATTGAGGTTATGTGCACTTATGTGGTGTCTTTAATGGAGGAAATGGCAATAATTCAGTAGTATATATATATTAACAGGTACCGATAATGGAGACAGCACAGTGCATTAATGGGTGATATTCTGAGCACAGTGGAGTAAAGCATCACCACATTGCGTGAACTCTGAAGGATTCCTATAAACAGATTTGACCTCCTTTCCGTAATGGTGACAAACTTGAGAAAATGCCAGTTTTGCTGCTTTACCAGAACAGCTTGGCTGGGCCCCAAGTATTTTTTCTGGAACACTCTTTCATCGTTGCAGCTGGGCTATTGTTGGGGTAGATTGACTTTCTTGTATGCTGTCCATTCAGCCTTTAATTGAGAACATATAAAGTGAACTTAATGGACTGAGGTTGGGCTTAAGAGGAAGCAGATCAACTTAAAATTTCTCAATAAAAGATGGTAGTAAATCCTTCAACCACAGCATATTGGGCTCTGCCGTCAAAGTGATAGTGTTAAAGGTGCATGCTACTCCCAATATTTGTTAAAGATCAGCTTTATTTGTGCATTGAAACATAAAGTGAAGTGCATTGTTTTATGTCAAATCAGCAAGGATTGTGCAGGGCAGTCCAGAAGTATGACCACACTTCTGGGGCAAACATAATATGCCCATGACTAACTAACCCTAACTGTGAGCCTTTGGAAAGTGGGAGGAAACCAGAGCACCCAGAGGAAACTCACATCATCATAGGGAGAAAGCAAACAGCAGCAGGAGTTGAACCCCGATCTTAAAGCTAGCACTGCAAAGCATTGCACTAACTGCTACACCACTGTGAACAAATGTTCAATTGGCCATCACTCTATCTGATTTGATTTGATGTGATGCGTATCGGGCCTTTCTGGTTGTGAGATTGTTCGACTTGGATTTTCAAAGTTCAAAGCATATATGCACTATACAGCCCTGAGAATCGTCTTCCCATACACAGCCACAAAACGAAAAAGCACCTTGGAGCTCGTTCCAAGAAAATAGTAAACACCCAGTGTGCAAGAAAAAAGAACAAATTGTGCAAATGGCAAAAATAGAGCAAAACACAGAATATTAAAGATCAAACCATGAAGTAATTTAGGCAGTCTAGGAATGTTCAGTTTAATTCAGTTCATTTCAGTTTACCACTGTCATTCATTGATTGTAGGCCACAGAGCTGGTCTACCCCAATCAAAATTGCACAAAATAGCAATAAAAAATGGACAAACCAGAAACACATATAACATGAACCGCAGTGTCCAATCTACAAAGAGCGTTGATTAAACCTTGCCCATGACCCAAGCTTGGCAGCATTGAGCGCAAGAGAGAGAGAGAGCGCGCGGTCAGATGCAGGCAGACTGCAATGAACACCCACTTGCCTTCCGCTCTTGTCCTCATTGACTTCAATATGGGTCAATGACTTAGTCGGCGAGATTGTGGTGAGAAATGGAGTCAATCATAGGCTCGCACACTGCCACCAGGTTTCTTGGCTTCCATGTTGCACACTGCTATAAACCTCACTGAACTCCCTCGGAGACCTCAAGGCACCAGATTGCTCAATCAGCCCGAAAATGCACCATCAAAATGTAAATTACAGGTACCAATAATAGCAGAATCATATTAGAAGGAGGAAGTTGAAAAAAAGTAGTTTTGTGAGCTGTCTGAAGGATGTCACCTTTGTTTGTGTTGTTTGCTGGCACCATTGTATGAAGTTTTTTCTTCAGTTATTGAACCATCAGTGTTTGTGAGAGGATATGCTGGGTCATAATGTTACAACTTGTGGTAGAATACAATCTGCTATTCTCACTACTAACCAGCTTTTGAGTTGCTGGTTTTGTTAGAACTTACATTTAGTGTGATAGATAGTGTCATTTTTCACTATGAGGACAGTACTGGCCATTCCTTCCCAAAGTGGCACAACTTTGGATTAGCAGTGATGCTAATACACTTACAGTTGGCTGCTGATCACAGAATCATGTTGATGTTTTACAACCTTTTTCTACTGTCTCAAAAGTTGCTCTTCTTTTTTCAGATATGCCAATGTATTCCTTCAGCCAGTAACGGATGATATCGCCCCAGGATATCATAGCATTGTACACAGGTCAGATTTTTGAATAAGCAAAGCAAATTCATGATGATTCTGCAGGTTTTCATAAACAGAATTTTGCCCACTAGGGCTCCTGTTAAAATTTGATGGACGACCAAATTGGCTTATTTAATATTTTTGTGGGGGACTAATGTTAATGATGCTGCAGGAGTAACTGTGATTCTAAGTGCTTTTCTGAAAAAATATTTGGATTCTACTGAATGATATGTCTATTGATGATTGAATCTTTATAATGAAAAATTGTAGTTTTAATAATCGTCTTCCTTGTGAAAGGAATCCACGTGACTAAAATGTAGATTGTGATTAAAATATCTTACTAAAATTGTTCTAACATGAACTTACATTGCAGAAAATTATTTAAATTGTATAAGCCATTTCACTGTAAAATAATCAACATTTTAATGAAAGTTAGTGGTTTTGTTATTACTGTTAATTTATTTGAAAAAAAACGTAGGTCTCAAGCTTAGGTTAATTTGGCTCTACTGCAAAGGCATTGGAAAAATAAGTGTACAAATATTGGTCATCTGTAAAATTTATTTTTATACAGTTTTAATTATGCCAATATTAGGGATCATAATTTTAAAGACATACAGTATTTCAAAGTGATCCATTAATTTTGAGTTTTGAGATGTATGTTGAATTGCAGAACACTTTGTACTCTTAGTTATTGTGCACTGGGAAATGCCAAATGAAAGCTTAGATCTTCAAATAAGTGAGCAAGTGATATGGTCAAGTGAAGCTGCAAAATTTAATCTGGATTCAAAAATGTGATGAATTAGTAAAAATATTAGATTCAATTTGTGAAGGTACATCTTGTGAATTTGCTGCTAAAGGAATAATGAATGCTGCACGCAGACTTTTTTCAGTTTAAGCCTTTGAGTCTGAAAATTGTTAACATGGTTAGCAAACATTAAGACAATTCTATCTTTTAGTGTAAATACCTCATCAATTATGAGTGTCAGTTTGGAGATAGTTAATATAGAAAATTATTATTTTAAGATTAGCTTGTTTGAGCAAAGATGACCCCAATCTTGATCTGACAGATCCCTTGTGAAACTAGCCTTTCTAGCCTCGGTCAAGTTGTGTATATAAATCAATTTGTGGACGTAAGCTCCAATAATTCAATGGAAAGACTTACACTACATCATAATCAAAATACTTAATCTGATTCTTAAAATCTAATGTGGGAGTTGATATTTAAAACAAAATGCAATAAGTATTCCACCTGGTAGCATTAGCTTCCCAAATTAAAATAATTCAAGGTTAAATATTTGGATTTGCTTCTCAACTCTATGTTAGTTGCTGTCAGGAATTAAAATACTGTGCAATAAATTAACATGAAGTGGTTTAGGATGGTATATATGTACAAGTATATTTTAAGTTGGTAAATGCAGTTATTAAGGATGTAAGAGAAGGGAGATTTTAGGTAATAGTCATTTTTATAACACCATAAGATATAGGAGTAGAATTAGGCCATTTGACCCAGTGAGGCTACTCTGCCTTTCAGTCATGGCTGATTTACTTTCCCTTTCAACCAATTCTCCTGCCTTCTCCCTGTAATCTTTATTATTCAAGAACCTATCAACCTTCACTTTAAATGTACCCAGTTACTTGGATTCCACAGCTACCCATGGCAATAAATTCCACAGATACACCATCCTCTGGCTAAAGAAATTCCTCCTTTTAAAGGGATGTCCTTCATTTCAAAGACCCTCTGGTGGAGACTTTCACAAATATAACTGGAAACATCTTCTCCAGTCCACGTTATCGAATCCTTTCAATATTTGTATTACGATGACCATGAATATTAAAAGAGATAAAACCAAAGTGGAATTCCAGTAGATGCACTGCTTGACAGTGGTGCATCAGGATGAAGTGAATATAAGGTGCCAATCTGTTAACAATCCAGTTTCATGTATATCAAGATACAACAAAATGAATGTCTATGGGAGCCATAGAAGGTAAACTCTGTACCCCCAGTGAACATAATATAATTACTAGAAATTTCAACATCTTTAATGCACAGGGAAGTTATGTTAATTGTAGTTGTCAAAAAACTAAATGCTATATTACCAGGAAATCATTACACGGGAAGGTGGTAGTGATACAGAAGTTATCTGTACTGACTGTTTGTTGTGTTTCATGTCTTTTTTTTATAGGCCAATGGATTTGTCAACAATAAAGAAAAATATAGAAACTGGTTTAATTCGCACAACAGCAGAGTTTCAGCGGGACATAATGCTGATGTTCCAAAATGCAGTGATGTATAATAGTTCTGACCATGATGTGTATCACATGGCATTAGAAATGCAACGAGATGTCTTAGAACAAATTCAGGTAGAATACTCACAATTTGTAGTATTTCATATAAATAATGAAAATACACAAGTTAGTCCAGACCATTTTTTTTGTAAGATCAAACACAATCCTAAAAAATATGAAGCAGTGTATTTTGAGAGAACCAAAAGGTTAGAATATATAAACTGAATGTCCCACTTGGTGGTGCAATAGTATCAGCGCCGGACTCCTATGCGAAGGTTCCCAAGTTTGAATCCAAGTCGGGTTAAGTGTCGAGATAGCAACTCAGCCTCATAAAAACAAGAAAAAGCTTGCTACGCAAACACCGTCATGACAGTGCCCCAATAACTCCACTGCCGAGTTAAGGGCTATTCTTCTTCTTCTACATAAAATGAATGGCAGGACCCAAGGAAGTACTGGGGAGCTGTTGGAGCTCCAGGTAGGTACATGTCTGTGAATCACTGAAGGGCAGCAGTGCCAGAAGATAAGGTGATGAAGATCATTTCCTTCGTTCTAAGAGGAGGAAAGTTATCGTATGAGAATATATAACATTAGGCCACAGTTGGAGTACAGTGCACAGTAGTAGTCTCCACACCACACAGGAAAGCTTCCATTCACTTTGTGGCGCGTCGCTGTAACCTTCAAAACCATGGCAATTCAAGTTTTCAAGTGCATCTAAATATTTCTCGAGACTTACAAAAGTACCTGTTTCCACCACCCGTCAGACTGCTTTCCAGGTTTCATTTACCTCAGGTGAAAATATTTGTACTCTAATTCTCTCTAATGTCAGGCTGTGCATCTGTAATGCTAGATTGTACATCCCAGAAATTATTTTCTAGGGTGGAGCATTTCACCTACAGAGAGATTCTGGATAGACTGGGATTGTTTTCCTTGCTGTGGAGAAGACCAAGGGGACCTGACTGCTTTGTGCAAAATTCTGGGGGGCATGAATGAGATAAATAGTATGAAACTCATCCCCTTAGCAAAGTGGATTAGGATGATTCAGTGACTCTGTAAGTGTGGTCTCCACAGTATTCTGTCTGTAGATATTTCTTACAATCAGCAGAACTATTGTAGCCTAATGACATGGTAATACCTTTTGTGGCCAGCACTATAACTACTAGATATCGCTTGCTGGAAATGCAGTTGAGAGTAATTTCCTTTCTGATTTGTTAGCAAAAAAATTAGTGAGCTGTCACTGTGATGGTAATTTAGTCAATTTATGCACATGTAATTTAATGTTTTTTGTTCATAAATAATAAATATATATAAAATAATATAAAGTAAAGCAAGCAACAAGTGTATTTTTGACAGATTTGTATATTTCCATAGTTATTGAGTGGTTTTCTTGATTAAATTACTATGAGTATGTTAATAATACACACAAAATGCTGGAGGCACTCAGCAGGTAGCATCTATGGAAATGAATAGATACTCGACGATTTAAACTGAGGAGAAAGGGGGAAGATGGCCGAATAAAAATGTGGAGGGAGGGGAAGGAAGCTAGCTGGAAGGTGATAGGTGAAGTGGGTGAGAAAAGTCAAGGGCTAGAGAAGAAGGAATCTGATAGGAGGGGAAAGTGGACCATAGGAAAAAGAGAAGGAGGGGACCCAGGGGAACTAATAGGCAAGGGAGGAATTTGTTTACCAGGAGGAGAAATCAATATTCATGCCATGGGGTTGAGAGGCTGCCCAGATGCATATGCATATGTTAACAACTTTTACCTGATTTGTTAGTGTGTACCTGGCGTTTTCTACAAAAATTAATGTAGGTCATGAAATCAATCATGTACCCACATCTGTGTATGCAGTAATTTCAGTGGAGTATTGTTCGTATAAGTCAGTTTCATTTTCTATTTTACTTCAGTACAATGAATAATAAATTAGAAGTCACTCCAAAATTTGATTGTGTTCATTAAACAATTTAGTCTGCTTCTGTTAGTCATCTTATTTGACTTTCTTGAGTTCAGTTGAAATATGCTTATTTATCTAGTTTCATAACCACCTACCGTAATCCTTTTCTACATTCTGTAGTCTCCATTTCTATATGAATAAATCTATATATTTTATAAATAATATTAACATAATATATAATTCATAACTTATTCTTCTTTTAAATAGTCCCTTTACAGTAAATTGTGAGCATAGAAAGCTGGGAAATAATTCTGAATGCCCTTTTATAATTTGAGAAAATGATCTAACATGATATAAGAGGAACAGTATAAGTTTAATAAGCCAGTGGTAATATTGATCTTTTTTGGCTTTAGGTCTAGCTTCATCTTTCTCTTTCTTTTCCCCCCTCCCAGCAATTTTTAGCTACTCAATTAATAATGCAGACCTCAGAATCTGGAATCAGTGCTAAGAGCCTACGTGGGCGTGATTCAACACGAAAGCAGGATTCTGCAGAGAAGGTCAGTCAGAAACCATCACTACTATTGTTCTTATTGTGTTGAACCATGAATCCTGTGCTGTTACTTTTTTAAAGAAACAAACTATTGAATAGCAGACATTACAGGATTTGATCTGAATTAAGAAATTTATTGTCATAAATTACCAGTTGTATGCTGAACATCTTATAAAGGTAATCCTTGGAATTGAAGCTTGGATTCATTTTTTCCTTCATGTATGGAGCGGGGAGAGAAGCCACATGTAATATATTATTTCAGTGAATTATTTTAAATTACCCAACACAGTTTGGACATTGGGCATTCCCAATCAAATGCGCCCCTTAATGTTTTATGACTACTTGTTTCCAAATGCTGCAAACCTGTGCAGCTTACAACATACTCCGACATTTAGAGCTGTAGCAGAAGCCACAAAGTATTTGTAGTGAACCTGGATAGTGCATGTTCTCTCAGCCTAATTTTAGAGTTGCTGAACAGTGGTACTAAAGTGGTTATAGATCTCTGAGATCACAGATAATGAATGAATGAACTAATTCTTTATCAATTGGGTAATGTACCAAACTGTTCAATGGTTGGAGCAAACATAGCTGGTAATAATTATTCAGTGTAAGTTCATATTCTAACCTGAAATTTGGCAACACTTCCTGAGAAATTCCTCTCTCCCAATATTAGTTGTTTTGTCCATTTTAAGTTCTGAAGATATGGTACCAACTATAAAATTAATATTATTATTAACAGTTCTTAATGATGAAGAATGGCTTTGTATCCATAATAATGTAATGTTAAAGTAAGTATTTAAAATTACTTCAACAGATTTACTTTTGCTTACCCTTTTGTTACTTTTCCTCCTACGTTCTCCATTTCTCCCTCTCATTTCACTGTTTCTATCTCACCATACATTTACTTTCCCTGACAAACTTGGTTTTCAGCAGCTGAATATTGTTTAGTGCCACATGAATTGCATTTCTAATTTTAATTTACAATTTGTAAGCTAGAGTATTTTCAATAATCTTAGATTCTTCTTACCATAGCCCAAGACCAATCACGGCCGTAGAAAAATTCTAGAATCCTAGCCAGGGGTATAATTGTAGACAAAAATATTATTCTCCGTATAATATGATCAGCTTAACTCCCACTGGGCACAAGTTTTACATGCATTTGGAATGCCCTAACTTTTATTTCTAATGGCCTGAATTTTCCAGCTATAGCTGTAGCCCAGAGATAAACAATTCGGATAAATGGATTACTGACCACAATAAAATTACATTTTAGAAATACAGGTTGATGGCTCCAGGAGAGAGTGTAGCTGGTTTGCTTTCGTGTTTGCTCAGGTTGAATCTGATTTGATGTTTTTTTTCTTGTTTGTCCTTTAACAGGACAGTGTCCCAATGGGCTCTCCTGCCTTCCTTCTCTCTCTCTTTGTAAGTATTCAATGCAGTGTACAGATAAGTCACTTTCAGGAGGTGTCAGAATCTGAAGTGCATGCTTTGCTTGGTGTACTTACCGCAGATTATTTAAGTCAATCAGTGGTAAATACTGATTTACTGGTTTAAGTCCTGACACTTTTGCTGTGCAACATTATTTTGATGAGATCTTTCCAGTTTATTTCATTAGATTCAATAATATCTGATATTTCATTATTATATAAATGTCATATTGATCAACAATTCCAACTGCTTTGCGTGAAGTCAATGCCAGTTCATGGTTGGTTGAGCCAGTAAGCTGATGGTCAGTTAGGTTCTGCTTGGAGGAAGACTTTTCAATTCAATTATGGAAATATACAACTAAAGAGGAACTTCAGCCAGTTCAACATTTGTTTTAATGTATAAAAAATTAATGAATAGGTATTCGTAATCCTGCCTGCCAAGGCTTCAAGATGTGTAAACCAATGAGCCAATATAAGAAAGTGTGTAGATCCACATTTGAGTGCACAGATGTAGCTAATGTAGCCACTTTTTAATACAACAACCTATTGTCTTATAGGAGAGCCTAGTATTTTACAGAGCATTCACTTCAATATTCGTAAAGATTTCTGGATGGGATATCACACCAGCATAATTTTCTTTGCATCATGTTTTGGGGATTTCTCAAATATTAAAATACTAGGTTTTTGGAAAGCTACTCTTGGAACACAGTATAGTTTCAAATGTAGTCAGAAGCTTCAACAGGAGGGAACAATCTAGTCATGTCACTAATGGGTTCTATCAACAATGCAGCATTCTGTCAGACAAACTTTGCTTCTTTATTATGGTTATGACTTTCTATCTTTTTTTAAACATAAATTTGTTAGTGTTTGCTAATATAATAGAGCTATTTCAGTGCATTGGTCAGTTGGTGAATTCATAAAAGGATTTTCATGGAGTCAGAGTCAACAAAATATTAGTAAAGTGAAATGGGTACCAAAATTCACAAAAATGCATAAATGAATATTTCTGCTAGTTTATCTAAAAATGCACCTTTTCTCTTTACTCCTCATAATATTGGTTTAAAAACTTGGATGGATATTTGGCTATAATCTGATCCAGCAAAAAAATCAGTAGTGACGACTGGTTGTGTCTCTGTTCCTCCGACCCTTTAACATTAATGATCTGAATTTGTGTTATATTTATATAGAATCAGTAATTAACTCCTAGTTGCCATGATTCTTCTTTAATTTAGTCATTCCATTGCTACAGGCAAATAAGTGGTTCTTAAGTGATTCTAATTGTGAGTAGTCCTACACTTTTGAATACCATTACACTAAGTCATCATTTTAAGCAAGTTTAGTTATACGTTTCCAAACAAATAGAATTTTGCAGAAGCATCTTAACTACCCAGTCATATTCTAATTCATCTCCAGTTCCCTGCAATGTACCACTTTCCATTTTATCAAGTTAACAAATATTGCAACATAAATACAACACATAGCAATGATCTGAAATCTGCCATTAAAATTAATTTGTTCATATACGTAAAAAGTCCTATAACAGTGGACTGTTTCTCTTAAACATGAGATTCTGCAGATACTGGTAATCCAGAGTAACGCACAGCTTCTTTATTTGTCAGTTATAAGAAATTATAATTCTTGTAATTATTATCTTCCAAAGTGTCTCATAATTTCTATATTGGGGTAGTTTGCAGACAAACCTCACTAGATTTTCAAGTGGGCTCAAATTAGGCTTTAGGACTGACTTAAACTTTTTGAATATGCCATTCATGTACATTGAGATTTTCCTGTGAATGAAATGACAATTGATATTTGTATGTGAATAACAGATATTGAAAAAATACAAAAAGCATTTCGTACTCATTCGGTGTTAATTTTGTCGGAAGTGGAAAAAATTTGAGCATTTTGAACAACTTGTAGTCAGAGGTTAGGAGATGAGACTGATTCAACTGATTAAATATTGCACCAATCAAAGTGCCTTTTGTACAAAGACATTTTGAATGGGGTATATTTTAAATGGGAAAGGTAGAGTGAAATGTAAAGGTAATATAAAAGATTTTATTTATTTTATATCTGTCATTTTCTTTAAAAATCACTCCATGCTAAATGGCATTCTGAATTGGACAACCATTTAGAATGGTTGGTGCTAGTTGATATTGTGAATGTTTGATATTATGAAGTCTGTATGTCCATTATTTTGAGGGAGCTGCTTTAAAACAAATTACTTCCTTAATCCTTTGAGGAACTGAATCAAATACCTTGTGTGGTCATATATGCTACAAAGTTATGGTGAAATAAAGTCTAACTACACATAAAGATTTTAAAGCTTGAAAATTAAGCCAATAAGAATCTTTAAAGATTACCTAATATGTTCTGATGCTGCATTTAAATTATATTGCCACACTTTTAAAGAGCTGACTTTTCATAGTAATATCTTTAAATTATTTTCCATGTTTTGGGCCTAACAAAGACATCTGCTTTTAAAGAAGTCGATGATTCAAAATCCAATTAAATACTTAATAATTAATGTATATCACAAACATCGTTAGATTTGTGTCACTATTTCTTCATTATGCTCTAGCTAAGTAAATATGTCCTAAGTATGAATTATCATGTTCTATATTCTATTTGGAAATACAGTGAACTGGCTTCAATGGTAAACTGATTTCCTAAGCTGTTCCAATCATTTTTCTTAATTATCCACATTTTCCAAGTACATACTTGTGTTTCAGTTTCATTACATCCAATCCATCTTTGCTGATATACACGAGAGTCTTCAGTTAAAAAAGTACAAAGATTTTAATGGAGTGAGTTAGCAAATTTGTTACCCACATTAAGATAATTACTACTTCAAGCAACAAGTAGAATTATATCCTCCCACTTCCTAAATTCTAACTGTAAGAAATTTAAAAAACTTTTAAATAAAAATTGCATTCCAGAAAAATATGTCAAGTGGCAGGAGAATGGAGTTGAGAGGAATAGTAAATCAGCCATGATGGAATGCAGAGCGGACTCAGTTAGCTGAATGGCCAAATTCTGCTCCTACGTTCAATGGTCTAAATGGACAGACGCTGTTCCAGCATTTAGTTCCAAGCACTAATTCATTTTTTTGTCATTTCATCTATACAGAAGGTTCTAAATGGGTATTTTCCTCTAACCTGATTGCAACAATTAACATCTTTGGAGAGGTCGTTAGCAGATGATG
Source organism: Hypanus sabinus (assembly GCF_030144855.1). Classification (NCBI taxonomy): domain Eukaryota; kingdom Metazoa; phylum Chordata; class Chondrichthyes; order Myliobatiformes; family Dasyatidae; genus Hypanus; species Hypanus sabinus. Next base: position 23,714,374 of record NC_082714.1, on the reverse strand, counting down.
ATATCACTATACTGGCTGAACTACATGGAAATCTTGGAGTTTTGTGTGTTCTGAATATACTTTTATTTCAGCAACTGCATGTTACCTAAACACACATAAACTTCTATTTTAAGTCAATCAATGGTTTTTTTTAGTTTAACTGAAACTCGTTTTTAAAAACTGTCCTATGTTGACATTTCTAGTTTCCCCATGTATTTCAGCCAGCAACAGCAAGCGCTGTGACCTATCTGATGACAAAATACTGTTAACGATCTCTGCAAAGCAGTTAATTGCTGTTACCAGGTGAGTGGAATGCATTGTTTGAATTTCTTTGCTCAAGTGAAGAAGATGCTAGTCTAGGAGTGTTTTGTATATTAAGGTTCTTGTTCTTTATGGAAATAACATTTTCAAGCAGTTGCTCAATTAATTTTGCTTCCAAATCTGTTAATATGCTGGCATCAATCAGTTCTTTTATTAATTTATTTAAGTATGGCATTCTATAAAGTCCTTACCTTTGTAGCGTGGATGGAGTTTTGTTCTTGTTCATTGTTCATGTAATCTATAAATAAAGCCCTTTTATTTCCTACTGCTAAGAAAACAATGCAAGCTATTTGTTGCCAATTAGTTTGTGCTTTTCAGTTCTTTTCCCTCTAGCATATGTGCAATCTCCCTCATTGAATGAGATACTCAGTTAACAAAGAAAATAACTGCAGCTGTAAATATTCAGTGCCTCCCCAATAGGCAATGAAAAAGAGTAATTGTTTTTTCCATTAGGATGGTGGTACAAGAGGACGTCGCTGTGCGATTGAAGCAGATATGAAAATGAAGAAGTGACTCTCCCCAATTGGACTTAATGTGAAATGTGCAGCGCTGTATGAAGCTGTACTACCTTCATCAGTATTGATGGGAATAACTTGTACAGCCTCATTTTAGTGTACAGTTTTTGTTCTGAGAACAATGTATGTGCTGAATAAAATTATTCAAACAGCCTGAAAGGCTTTGTGACTTTTGGAACTTTATATAACAAATGAAGTTATGTTAATAACTATGGGAAACAGAACAGCTATCACTTATGTTAATTAGCTTAGGGAAGTTTCGGGGAATTTCTATTTATTTTGTAAATGGCACATTGCATTTGTGCTTTGCTTGAGCTTTTTAAAGAAGGACTTTTTCTTGAATATCCATCAAAGGTTTTGAAGTTTAAATTTCTTTGTTGAATTGCCTCTGTAATTGGGTAAGTACCTTCTGTCCTGAGTGGAAAGATGAAATGTAAAATAGATTTTATAGAATTTCAGATTTCAGTGTTTGTTACAAGAGAAAAAGTTGCAAGAATAAATTAGCAGAACAGGCCTTCAATACAATTCAAATTTGAATATGCATAATAACTGAGGCTATGTCCACACTAGACCGGATAATTTTTAAAAAGCCGGTTTCACGTAAAAACGATAGGCGTCCACACTATACGTTTTAAAAAATATCTCTATCCACATTGAAACGGAGATTTCAGCAAATTTCCTCCTCAGGACACATCTACCGAAAACAAGCGACATGTTTGGTGTCGAATCTCGCTGTAAATGTGTGCGTTTGTGCAGTTACAGACCAGAAAAACTTGAAATGACGGACAGCTGTTGGCTTTCATGCAGGAGAACTTAAAAGTAAAAAAAAACAAATATTGGAGCGTACAGTGGCAACCGACAGGAAGTTCATGGACAGATTGACCCAGCTGACGACGAACATTGAAAAACTGACTAACTCTGTTGCATTAATAAAGCACCTTGTTAAATGTATAAATGCTTCAATGTCTGCATTAGTGTTATCTTGTATTTCCATACAATGTTGCAGTAGGCTGTTACACATCTATTGTCAGAGAAGTACTTGCATAAATAGGTAAACCACCTTCATATGAGCAAGGACAGAAAACAGGGCAAAGTGAGTATACTTATTTATTCAGTAAGTTATGGGTCAAAGTATTTGGTGAGTACATTTCTAACTCTTCTGGTGTCAGTTTTGTTGCCGTCTGTTCTGACATTGTTAGGTTGTGTTCAAGAAAGCAATGAAATAGCACGCTGCTGTCTGACAGTGTTTTCAGAAGTCTCCGGTTACCCTGTCCACACTGCTCCGGCCAATCCGGCGTTTTCAAAAATACACACTTTGGAGAACATTTCTGAAAAGCTCCAGTTTCGGGGGTTGAAAATGCCGTTTTAGTGTAGGCGAAGGGTAAAAATGAAGAGAAAAAGCTTCGGTTCCAGATTTATCCGGTGTAGTGTGGACGTAGCCTGAATTGTACTGTCTCTATAGGATGATGATAGATTATGCTGCATCTTTCCAGTTATAATGACTCAGCTTAATCTGTGAGGTATACTATTATTAAATTCCATTTAATAGTGTTGATACTATTAGAAGGTGTGATTGTTATATCAAAATGTGCAACAATACTCATTTATAAAATTCAGTTCAAAGCGAGAATGCTTCAAAGAAGCTATATTCTACTGTTAGCCCCCATTAAAATGGATTAAAGATTTTGATGCTTGTACAATTTGCCAAAACTGGGTAAATGTTCTGTGTCACTTATCTTCATGAACACAATGCCCGAAAGGTAAATTTCTAGCAAAATTTGAGTTCTCTTCTTCAATTATGTTATTTTCATTGTGCATGCATAATATGTATGTGCATGCTAACATAACACTGTCATACATGACAGTTAATTTTATTACTTATGGCTCAATAATTTACAATCAAAATGCACTTGTTATATTGCATTATTTTTTAAATGATCTTAATTCCCTTCTAGTTTTATAAAATTTACATGAATAAAGGAAACTGAACTAGTCTGAACATTGCTCCCCATATCTGTGAAGTAGTTAAATAAACCATTGATTAAGTAAACATTGGATGTAGAATCTAAATGCTGGATGTCCATTAGCTTGCAAGCAATGTGTCCCATCATATTCATATGTAACATCCCAGCAGAAGAAATGCAAGTAATGTTTATTACATTTACAAATATTTGAATTTGTCTGATTATGTAAATAAAAATTTACATGGTAAATATGCTAGGTTACTATATCTGCACCCAGCATTTTTATCTGAAACCTTGTATTAATTACTGTATGTCTGATCCTTTAATATATTATAATTAAAGTATAATTATGATCTTACTGTTGTGTCATGATAACTTGTAGTTAAACATTTAATAAGTCTGTAGATATTTTACATTCCATGCCAACCCTTTTGCCCAGGCTTAAGTTCCTTTGAACAACAGTTAACCTCTCTTCTACTATCTAGTTAGTAAGTTTATATTCAGTCATTATTGGGTTGTTGGTTGGTTCACCTCCAAATAGCACTGTTACCCCTGAGTCAGAAGGTTGTTGGTTTAACTCTTAAAAACTTGACTACTTAAGTTATGCTGATTTAAGTCCTCAAACTTGAGGAATGCTGTGTTGTCAGAGGTATGCAATCTTCCCAATGAGGTAACTTTGTCTACTCTTTTGTAAAATGCCAGTGATTGGAGTGAGTATTGTGAGGTGGTAAAAATACAAGTAAATCATGATATTGAAGTTGATGGCATTTTTCTAGGTTTTCAAATGGCTTTTGATAAGTTTCCTGAAAAAAAGTCAGAGGAGACTGAGTTGTGAACCAGTGGTAGAATGGATTGTAAATGTAAATAGCAAGGCTATTATTATTCCCACAAGGACCCTGCTAGGATCACTACTGTTCACAAGTTATACTAATGATAAATACTGCAATAAAGATATGCCGTGTGTTATTTTATGGAAAGAATTAAATTTAAGAATAGATGAGAGTATTCATTACTGAATAAGTTATAGGAACTCAGTGGGTGAGCAGCATCTGTGGGAGGAAAGGAATTGTCATTTGAGTGGGTGCAAACTGCTAAACTGATACAGATTCAAAAAATAGTGATGTACCTACTGTGAGAAATGCCACAGTGATACTTTGAATGGGACTTGATTTGAGAAATGGGAGCCTCACTTACCCTGTAGTTATTTTTTTTAATCTGTAGAGACCTCCGCATTCTGGCTTGAGATGATTGAATTGGGAATGTGGTCATTACTTGTCACCATTCTGCCTTGCTTTTAGATGAAAAAATATTTAACGTAGAAAATCAATCTAAATGTTCAGATTAACTTATTTAACCATCATAATGAGATGACAATTATGGTTTAGCTGTAGAAAATTATTTAAATTTTCAATCTATGTGATTATAATATGTAATTGGATTCTCAGATATTCAAGAAAGTATATTGATAATTAGTGAGTTTCAGAAGTTTATTTCGTACATACTTCTTTCCATAGGCTTTGGAGGTGGAGACTGATATTGCTAAAGAGGAACGAGAAATTGAAATACAGAAAGAAATTTACAGACAGCTCCTGGGAATGAAGTCTGAAAGTAAGATAGAAAAGCGTGGATCAATAGGCGAGGATCAAAGGAGTAATGACATTTTTAAAGTCCAGACAGAACATTGTGAGAAAATGGAAGTGTGCCTGGAACCTTTAGGGAAAGAGGAGTCAGAACATTTTAAGAACGTAGAGTATTCCCAGGAGCGAGTTGAAGCAAGAAATATTGACTCGGAGAAAGTGTACTTAGATCTGGTGAAGGTAAGATATTAATATTTTGGGTGTAAAATACTGAACCTATGTTTACACCCACCCAAGCCAAAAATGACCCATTTATATTCTTAATCTCTGTTTTATGTTTGCAAATCCTCTCTGAGTTCCAGGCATTACCCTGAATACTGTGCACTCTAAATTTGCTTTATAATTTCTGTTGTAATCCCCGTTTATGAGAGAACTTCTGAAAATCCAAATGTACCAAAGGGTATGATCATATTGCTGCTTCGTGATTCTATGGACTTATTTTTGATCCTGACCTTGTGTGCTGCCTTTGTGGAATTTCCACATTTTCCCTATGACCGCAGGGTTTTCTGTCTGATGCTCTCATTCCAAAGATGCACTGGTAGGTAGTTTAACTAGTGATTAAGTGTCTCTTTAGTACAGGGATTTCCCAGCCTGGGGCCCACGGAACCCTTGTTTAATAGTAAGGGTCCTTGGCATAGATAAGGTTGGGAACCCCTGCTTTAGTATATGCAGGTGGCAAAATGTCAAAGAGGAGGGAGAATAGGTAGCATGGATATTGGGAAATAAGGAGAGAGGGAACGGGACTGATGGGGTTGCTCTGCTGGAAAACGGTATGGACATCATGGGCCAAGTGGCATTCTTCTCTATCATAGTAAGTAATTAATTAGCCACATTACTTCATTTTTATTCATCCTGCTAGTTACAATCTCAGTAAAGACTCTTTTAAAATACGATTTCATTTCCATAAAATTACGTTGACTCCATCATAATAATATTGCCGAAGTCAAGACTCAGACATTTGTAATGAGCTTCAGATGGAAATGTCGAGAGAATGATTCACCTCGGCTTCATTGTGAGATTTCCTTCATCAGAAAGGTTAGTCTCCACCGAGTTAAGTTCCAGTCACATGATAACAAGGAGCAACTGGAAGCATTGGATACAAGCAAAGACTATTCCAGCAACATTTCAGTACTGAAAATTTATAGTACAGACCTAACCACTGCAGTAAAATTACAATATTCAGCATGTGTCCAGCATTGTGAAAAATTGAAAACAGGCTGTTCCAGAAGTCCACTGTGAACTAACGCTCTATCAGTCTGTTCAGTCATATGTAAGGTGATTCAAGGTGTCGATACCCATGCTATCAGATCATGCGTTACATGCTCACCAATGGTTGGTTAGTTAATTCAGTCCCCATTCCAGACCTCAGTCCAGATATGGACAAAAAAAAAGGAATTCTAGAAGTGAAGTGAGAATTATTGTCCTTGATATCAAAGCAGAGAGAATCAAAGGAGCATTGATAGGCAGGTGTAAGAAAGAATTAGTTGGAGAGGTGAGGGAAATAAGGAGAGGAAAATAGGTTTAATTGGATTGCTCCCTTGGGAGCTTGCATGGACAAGAATACCAGAATTATGTTACGTCAAGGAGCACCTGACTGAAGCCAATAAGAATCGAGGAAAAAACTACAAAGTTCATTGTAGGTGCTGAAGGTCAATCATCACATCACAAGACATTAAATTTCTTCAAAGTAGTGTCTAGACCAGTTCTAATACAAATTGGAAAGGCCTGCTATGGAAAACTATTGAATTCAAATTCTGAATCAAGAGAGCTGTAACATCCCTAGTCAGAAGTTATGCTAATTCTTGAGCTTATGATAGGCTTCCTTGGAACAGGGTAAAAGGTCAAATGTAGAGAGAATAGAGTTTGTTGAGAATGGAGAATTTAAGTGGCAGACGACTAGAAGTTTAGGTCACCCATGTGGGTTGAGTGGAGATCTGCAAGCCATTACTGAATCTACAGTTTGCTTCACATTATGAGCATTGAATGCCATTTCGAAAATTGTTGTAGCTGAAGGTAGTGTTTATGTTCTTGGGAAGAGAAGTGGTAAAAGCAAGTTATGAACCTCCTGGGATTGCATGAGAAGGGGCGGGTCTCGGTGAAGATGGATGGAAAAATTAGGGAGTCATGAGTATGGTGAAAAGGGAAGGAGGAATGGCTGTTGGTGGCATCGGGTTGAAGGAAAAAGACATTATGGAGAATGTTCCTTTAAATACAGGCTAATGTAAAAAGTGCTAACAAGGATGTGTGAGGAGAGGATGAGTGGACAAATGTGAGAGCTGGAGTACATGCAGTTGAGTCAATCAGTTACTGTACGTGGAGGGCAAGCCACAGTTTAAAAGTTAGACTTAATGAATCAGAACAGATATGATGGAATTGGGGAAACTGGGTAGAGGAGTGGGAGGAGTGTAATCATGCTAACTGTGGGAATCCATGGGCTTTAATGGATTAATGTAGCTGGTTACTAAGCCCCTAAAGCTGAGATAGAGAAATTAAAATAATAAGGGAAGAGACAAGACACAAGCATGTGAAAGTGAAATCAGGTGAAAGCTGGCAGAATAAGTGAATATGCTTTTACTTTATTTCAGATTTCCAGAATCAGCAGTTTCTATGTTTTCAAGGAACTCTGTAATAGGCAAACGGAAACTCTGCTGCATGGATTTTTCAGTATATTAGTTTAGTCTTAATTAAAGTGCTTGGTTTCTGCGTGCATCGAACAAATGCCTGACTAGTCATAATAGTTACTGAAAAATTAGTATTTTATTTGATTATAAGAACTTATAAGTAGCAAATATTGTTAATTCCATGGCTTTCAATTTCTTGTTTGTCTAGTGCTTTGAGGGCAACTGCAGTTATCTTGCACTTTATTCAAAGGGCAATCCACTTCTAGAATCACAGCACAATATTGCAGGGAATGAACAAATGGGTAAGTGCCCACTGGAAAGCTTTCCAAAAAAATCCTTTAGTTTCTTACTTTACAGAGACAATTATATGAATTTTACAGGACAAATATCCTCTTCTATTGCATCATCTTTATCTTTTTATATTCTTTACTGTTCTTAAATTGGTCAGAATCTGTATTAATATTGGTTCTCCCACATCTCCAATTAGGTGTGGCACTGTCTGCTAAACTTTTTTTTATTCAGCAACCTTCATATCAGATCTCAAAATGCCACAATCTACTTTTATTATTGTCTACCAATAATCTGGCAGAATGATTTAAAACTAAATATGTGGCTTTATATTTGAAGCTGTACTGTGAGCTAGAAACTTGCTGTACAGTATATCAAATGAATAGAAATTATATGATTGTATTAATTGAAATCTTTTTTTCAAGTAATGAGTAATTCTACCTGAGAAAGCATTTGACAGTTATTGGCACCATTGTAATTGCTGCATATATGTAATTCTCTTTAGTTGACAACTTGGTAAAAGATTAGTGAGATAAGTAGTAGGTACCAGCAATGCAAAATATTCTTCAGCATTCTCAAGTACCTTTCACTTACTTTGGTTCCCTTAGAACCCAAGATTTAAGTACACAAATAGAGTCATAAACTGAACATAATCTGTACAAGGAGAGACTTTGAGTGACAGTTATTCATTGTCTGCTTCCTTGTATTAATTTCAGAAATGAATCAATTCAAAAGCATCATTGGAGCAACAGGCATTATTGATTATTTTACTTCTAGTTTCTCTAGACATCATACTGATACAGCAAATCTTATATGTCTGTGATAACTCCCAAAATTTCAAATGTATTTGAGAAATTTCAATGCAACATCTACAGTGTAGTTAGCAAGAAAAAAAATGGCTGGAATTTGACACAAGGTATTACAAAATTCACAGTTTCAAATGGAGAGATGAATAATGGTGCCCAATAGTAAAGTATCATACTGAAGGAATGCACATCTGATCTTGAGGGGGTGAAATGGGTTGTCATAGCATTTCAGTTAGAACTTGGATCTGCATTAAAATATTATACATGACATCAGAATATTGGTGGTCTGAAGTAGTTAAGTATTCTGTTTCTAGTTGTGATACGCTCTAGATGGAAATCCAATGTCATTTCAAGATAATTATCTATGCAGAAATATTGCGTATAAACATGGTCCACCCTAGGCTGGGTGTGGAAGGCTCATCTCTCTGTTCTCCACAATCCTTAGCCATGATAGGAGGAGTTGCACTTGAATGTAACCTGACAATCAGCAATGCCAGGGCTTTATAAGGTGTAAAGTCTGAAATTGATTTTAATATTTTACATTGTAATTAAAACAAAAACACAATAAATAATATACAAATATTAAAATAAAACTCATTTAAGAAAATGTAACTTTTACTTCCTCTCTATCTCTTAAGTCTGCACCTTTAATGAAATTAATAGGTCTCATTGGCCATAGGATCTGAAAATCCTAGCAGGAGGGAATTGTGCCACTAGATTGTACACACACTGGCAGAACAAGCTGTTAGATTTGGCATTTGGATCAGAGAACAGGATCCAGCCAATCGTTTCTTTTATTCTATTGAGATCATTACTGGTTATTTCCACAATAATGAACCATCCTCTTCCCCATTTCTCTTGAAAGTGTTGTTTCTTGTTGCTGCAAGATTCCACAGGAGACAACGGTAAATGGCCATTCATGGTATGGGCATAAATAGTTACTACTGCAGGCTGCTTGACAATTCATGGCGTTATCTATTTTCATATGATATTTTCATAAGTGTCGGAAGATAGCAAATATAAGTAGGATTTTTTGAGATATTTTTCCTCCTCTCTCTACCCCATGAGTCCCAATTATACTATTGCAGTTGCATGCTTGAGTTCATAGAATTGTACAGCATGGACACAGGCCAGTTGGTACATCTTGTCCATGCTGACTAGTGGACACCCTTCATTTCATCTCATTGCCTTGCATTTGTGTATAGCCCTCTCTACCTTAACAACTGAAGTGTTCATCCAGACACGTCTAAAATGCTGTCAGTGATCCAGTATCAAGCACTCTGTCGAGCAGTGTATTCCAGGTATTTCCCACAATCTGGGTAGAGAAAATCCCCTTCTTATCCCTTCTGAATCTCTTCTCCCTTACTCCAAACCTGTGTCCTCTAGTTTCATCTAACTGCGGAAAAGTTTCTTGCCATATACCTTAGCTATACCCTCGTGATTTTATATACCTCAGTCATATTTGTTCCCTCTTAACCTTTTAGCTTCCAGAGAGAAAAGGCTCTAGCGTGTCCTGTCTCTCTTCATTACTGAATTTCTTTATCCCAGACAATATCCTGGTGAATTTCCTCTGTACCTTCTCTGCACTATTACATCACCCCATACCTTCATGGCTAGAACTGTATGAAGTACTCTAGCTGATATTTGGCCAAAGTTTTATAAAGTTGAAGGAATGCCTCCCTCCTTCTGTATTCAGTGCCTGGCTATTAAAGGCCAATATCCTGGATACCTTCCTAACTACATTGTCTACTTGTGTTACCACCTTCAAGGATATATGGACTTGTATTTTGAAGTGCCTCTGTTCCTCAATGCTTCATAAGATCTACCATTCATTATGTATGTCCTAGTCTCATTAGTACTTCAAAAATGTAGCTCCTCACATTTATTTGGATAAGACCCCATCTGTCATCTTTTAGCCCATTTCACCAAAAATTGATATCTCTGCAGTCCTAGACTAACTTCCACGCTATCAACAACTACACCAATCTACAAAGGGTATGTAATATCCACACCCTTATTTATTTTGCCTTTCATATCCACATCAGTGACTATACTTCATTATGAGTTTGAAGAGATTTGGTATGTCAACAAATACACTCAAAAGCTTCCATAGATGTACCATAGAGAGCATTCTGACAGGCTGCATCACTGTCTGGTATGGGGGGAGTGGGGCTACTGCACAGGACTGAAAGAAGCTGCAGAGGGTTGTAAATTTAGGCGGTTCCATCTTGGGTACAACAAAAGTACCCAGGATGTCTTCAAGGAGTAGTGTCTCAGAAAGGCAGCGTCCATTATTAAGGACCTCCAGTACCCAAGGCAAACCCTTTTCTCACTATTACCATCAGATAAGAGGTACAGAAGTCTGAAGGCACACATGCAGTGATTCAGGAACAGCTTCTTCCCCTCTGCCATCTGATTCCTAAATGGATATCAAACCCTTGAATACTACCTCACTTTTTAAGTATATATTATTTAGGTTTTTTTGCACAATTTTTAATCTATTCAATATATGTATACCGTAATTGATTTACTTATTATTATTATTTTATTTTTTCTTGTATACTATGTATTGCATTGCTGCTACTAAGTTACCAAATTTCACGATACATGCCGGTGATAATAAGCCTAATTCTGATTCTGATTCCAAATAATTCATGTATTTTACAAACAACAAAGGTCCCCGCACTGATCCTTCATATACGCTAGCATCCAATTGCAAAAAAACATACTCTACCTTCGTCCTCTGCTGCACATTTCTTAGTCAATGTACCATGGATCCCATAGGCCCTTGTCAAAGACTTTAGCAAAGCCCATGTAAATGATATCTACTGCCCTGCCCTCATCGTTACACACTGCTACCTCTTCAAAGAATTTATCTGATAGGATCTGCCCTTGACAAACTTCTCTTTGATTAGTACCTGCTTTCAAAGTGTTCACTAATCCTGTTCCTCAGAACTTTTTTCCTAGTGTCTGTTCAATACATCGGGTTTCTGGACATGAAATATGACCATTAAAGCTTTAGGACTAGAATAGTTTCCATCTAAAGAATGTTGACTTTATCTTCATATTTCAGAGATATCTGAGGTAGAATACAACACAATGAGAGAGAGTCTACAGGAGGTATGGTCTCAACATAAATTTTAGTAAAAGAACATTGTTAAGTTCATCACTGATGCAAGAAACCATGGAATAATATTTTCTGTGCTATTTTGACAAATTTTAGGAAGAAACCACCAGTGAAGAAGAGCTTTGTGATGTTGACCTTTCAGAATTTGACATAGAACTGTCGATCTCTGAGAGTGATGTTAGCTTCGGTTCCCAGCAGCTGTTGATCTTGGATGAGGCAGCAGCTAGCAATCACACATCCTCCCAGCTGTATGTATCCAAAAATATCTATGAGAATATGCTGAGTTTTATAAAACCAGCCATTTAGTCCTTGTCTTTGAAATATATGAAATGTAAATAAGATTCAAGAGTTTCATATCTCTTAATGAGAATCTGCAAAGTAACCCTCTAAAATAATCTGTATATGATACAGTGTCAAATCTACCAAACATCTAACTAAAATAATATGTCTAGGATTTTCTTACTTTAAGAGCAACTTCAAGTCACTTCACCTTTCATGCATATACTGTGATACATATTCTGGAAAATGTATCTTACAAAAATTTCAGAATAAACTGATACGTTGAATACCTTAGGAAGCTCATTCCATTGCCCAGTTAATGACATATATTCATGAACCACTCTCTAAATAAAATAGCTCTGTAAACCATTTATTGGGGCTTTTAAATAGCAGAAAATTCAATGATATTTTCTGGAATCATGGAATCACTGAATCAGAAATGTACAACAATGACAAAGCCCTTTCAACCCATCCTGTTGTTGCCAGCTATGATGCCTCTTAATGTTAATCCCTGTTTGCCTGTATTAAGCCCATATCTCTATGTGCCTTTCCTATCCAAATATTTGTATAAACACCTTTTCAATGTTGTTATTGTATCTGGACATTGAGGGATGGGGAGAAAAACTGGTATGTCAAAGGTATGTGTTTATATGAGACTTATGTAAACAAGGAGAGGTGATTTTGGGAAAGGATTTCAGAAGGTAGTTTTCATTTGCATGAGAGAAGTAAGGAAAAAGCACAACCTGAAATTAAAACACTAGAAGGTACAAGTAGAAATATGTAGCTGAAGAAAATTAATCAGTAGATTTAGGCAGACCACAAGAAAATTGAAGTATCTCTTTAGAAGAATATCTGTTAACATTACAATTGTAGAGTGGCTTTAGTATTGAATTAGCAAGCCAAAGCTCATGACTTTAGTTTCTCATGGTGGGAAATTATACCCATTAATTTATTCCTCTCATTGTTTGTTGGCAACAGAAGAAATGACCATGATTGCTGTAAAAGTACAATTGGTGACAGATCAGCTTAATCTAGGCTGTTGAACACGTGATGTTGGCCCTATTGTGCATTATTAACTTAGTCTCTTCCAAGTATATCCCACAACTTGAACAAATAACAGAAAACTATATCACCTTTGATTATGGGAGTCATATAATGTCTTAGATTAGATTGAAATGCTCAACTCTGTTAAAGGATGTCGGGTACAACCTGAATGATCTTGTGATTGAGTTTATTTGGCGAGATCTGTGCAGTAGTAGAATATTTTGTAAATTGGGATAGTGATCAGAAAGAAATAGAAGAAAACAGATTATTTTAATAATGAGAAATGCCTTTGATTAGTGATATTCCAATGCTTAGAAATAGGTCATAAGTGGAATACCAATCAGTTTCATGTAATACTTTCATATTGAAACAACCACAAAAATAGTGGAGAATGGCTATTGATGGTTCAGGTCTGAACTCCTCATTAGAACTCATAAGTTCCGTCTTTGCTCCAGATTTTTAACATCAGTTCTTTTAAAAATGATATTTTTGATATATTGGCATTCTATATAGTGTATTTCACTGTATCCTTTACATACTATTGAAATGCAACCTATTGTCAGTATTTTTAAAATTATTGTATATCTGTCTGTCTATATATATATATAATGAATTTCATTGCGAGATATATTAGATTGCTCTCAAACACCTCTCATGCTGAGCTCAGGATCAGAAAGTGAAAATCTACTCACCTGCCTTTTCATTGCAAATGGTGCATTCCATGGAAGGTCAAATAAAATTGAAAGGAGAAAATATCTTGAGGTTATGTTCATATGCAAATATAAAATTTGTTTGACTATGATTTATGAGTTATCAAGTTTCCATCTCAGAATGTGTCAATTGCTGAAGCTAGTTAGGTGAGAAATTCCAGAGAAGACAAACTAATCAAAGATCAAGATGAGACAAACAGAAGTGAAAATTCATCGGCCTATGGTCAACACTTTATAGTGCCTTTGCAGATTCTTGACGTACAAGTGACAAACTGTGCATCAAGCAGGCAAAGGAGAAAAGTAACAGAAAAAATAAACACATCAAATGAGATATTACACGTGTGCCCATTAATAACCAGTTGAATTCTTTTGCAGTGTAGTTATCATTCTAGTTTTTTTTTAATCAGATCCACAAGAATTGACCAGGATCAAATTTCAGCTCAGAGGAACTGGAAGAGGACAGTATTGCTCATGTGGAAGGAGATAGCCAGTCACAGGTCAGAAATAGAAATAAAATTGGAAAACTTAATTACATCTTAAAACCATAAGAAGGTTTAAGAAACATGGTAAGAGAGGTAAGCAATTTAGTTCTTGTTCTTTAGTTTGGTCCATTCAGTGGGGTTATGGATGGTCCAGGGTGTGGGTTCTCAATCTGGTGTCAATGGCCCCCTTGGTTAATGGTAGGGTTCCATGGCATAAAAAAGGTTGGGAACCCCTGGCCTAGTGCATCACTTCCAAAAATGTGCTTTTGAGCGGATCCCATAATTTCTTTACTTAACAAAAGATACCAGTATAGAATCTTCAAAAGGACCATGAAAGTGACAATTTTATAAGATTTCACATCCAGCAAGTTCATTACTGGTTATTGATGTCAGTTATAGGATCTATCTTGATGATCTAAGTGTATGGTTCATAAAGCATCTGATATTTCAAAATTTAGACAATTTTTTTTTAGTTCTGCTGTGCTCTGGAGTGTGCTTTGCTACGTATAACATTTGCTATTGTTTGATTATTAATATCCTTGTATTTTGTACTCTTAACCCCTCTTTTTACTTCTAGGTCTTATTTCCTATAATTCTTTCATCTGTGTATTGATGTAAAGTTTGTTTTGGACCTTTTTGCGTAAATTTGACTGTTATACATTCTTCTTTACAACAGTGATTCCAATTCGAAAGAAAGTAATTGATTACTAAGTGCTGCAGAATGTTGGAAGTTCATGAGAAGCACTCTGTGAATGGAAAGCATGCGTACCTTTGTGGGGCTTTGAAAATAGCAGTTTACAACACAGTGAGAATGGAGAATGGAAGTTATAAGGGAGTGTGTGGGTGACCCTTAGCTTCTTACTTCCTCCATGTCCTTGCATCCCAAGACATGCAGTTTGAAAGGCCATTATTTTAAGAGACTTTTAAGAGTTTTTGTAAGAGTATTTTTAAGACTTTTTAAGAGACTTTTGGATAGGTACATGGAGCTTAGAAAAATAGAGGTAACCCTAGTAATTTCTACGGTAGGGACATGTTTGGCACAACTTTGTGGGCCGAAGGGCCTGTATTGTGCTGTAGGTTTTCTGTGTTTCTACTATAAGGCAGCAGGTCTTTACATTGTGAACTGATGCCTTAAAATTTGCATAATATTGATTTAAAAGCTGATAAGTAATTGAGCTAATTGATTTTCATCTGAGAAGATTACAAAAAAGCAGTTATAAGCCTCGATCCTTGTGCCTTTTTTTATTATCAGCCATTATTGCACCAATAGAGCCAAAGGTAGAACTGTGTCAAAAGGCCATCACTTCTATTAAGGTTGTGTGATTGCTATATGAGCAAAAAGAATATGTGCAACAAATTAATTGACAACTTCATTTCTAATCTTTGGCTATGGAGCTAATAATTAAAAGAAGTCTTATTTCGTCTCCTACTTAAAATATCCTTCCTTCTCAATATCAGTTTTAAGATCCTTACGATTGAGAGGTGTGATATTAGAAGGGAGTGTGCTCTCAAAACTTCTCAGTACTGTCTCATGAGGGCCAGTTTTACTTTGGCAGCTCTTGTTATCCTTTGCTTGAGTTTGTCATCTTCATACTATTTCATAAATCAGTTTGGGTCTCCATTCACTTTGCTTTTGGGTGACACATATTCCCAGAGTGACAAATGGTTAAAATGTCTTTTGAGCCTTTACAAAAGCTGAAGCAATTTTGCACTCATAAGTGGACATTTATCATTGGATACACATATCTTTTTAAATTTGGGCTGCTATTTGAAGTAATTATTAGCACAAGACTCAAATTACACTGGAAGATGTTGAAATCTGGATGAGTTGTTCTGATTCTTCAAGATCTAATTGTGAAAATATATAAAATTGACTTCAGAGTGAGGATAATTTCTGCATATTGCCACTGCTTGTATTTTTTGTGAATTTCCTGTTCACTATCCTCTTTATAATTCCTGCATTTTAAAGAGGAATGAGTCTGTCAAATAGTTGTAATTAAATCTTTTCATCAGTAGCACTATTCCCATCAATGAGGGTATATGACAATGTGTTAATTTATAAAGTTAGTGGGAAATGACATCGGAAATTATGAAGAAATGACTGAATATTTTATATTTTTACAAATGGCAATTATGTTACATCAGTATGCCTTCCCTTCCAATCTTGTTTCACCTAGAGATGCACAGGACCTTTTGCAACCCACATGTATAGCAAGGGATGTTGTTTCCTATGTGGTTAATATATACAATAAATATTAGAAGACCATAAAACCATATAGGAGCAGAAGCAGGCCATTCGGCCTGTTGAGTCTGCTCCATCAATCAATCATGGGCTGATCCAATTCTTCCAGTCCTCCTCACTCCCCTGCCTTCTCCCCATACCCTTTGATGCCCTGGATAATTAAGAACCTATCTATCTCTTGGCCTTCACAGCTGCTTGTGGCAACAAATTCCACAGATTTACCACCCTCTGACTAAACTAATTTCTCCGCATTTCAGTTCTACATGGATGTCCTTTAATCCTGAAGTTGTGCCCTCTAGCCCTAGGCTCCCCTACCATGGGAAATAACTTTGCCATATCTAATCTTTTCATATTTTACAGCGTCCCTATTCCCTCTATACCAGGGCTTAACCCCAAACATTCTTGGGCAACTTGCGTGATTAGAAGACAAATTGGCTAAGCTGAACTAACAGAAATAACTAATGGAACATTCAGAGATTTGAAACCTGCAATCTGGCTCCAAGTCTGATCAGAAAAAGAACAAAAACAAACATTCAACAGTCACAAGGCAACAAATGATCTCTAAGGAATAAGTTTACAATCCTTACAGTTGGCAGGAGCTTCACCATCAAAACCATATTTTGAAAACTCCACTATATCAGTAAATCATGCATGGGGTGTGTGCTAAATTTCTAGCTGATGTAGCTCATCTCCAATCAGAATTTGAACTAGGAAAAAATATCTTTAATGGAGAGAAAAAGAGAATGAATTAGTGAGTTGCATTGTTGATCATAGTTTTTCTCAATGTAATATTCATTGATGTTATAAAATGTTTTTGACTTGCAGTAAAGATCCATTAATGATGTTATAATATGGTGGTTCATAGTTCAAAGCAGAATGAAACACAACTTTCTGCCAGTATATTTATTATGCTGATCTACTCTGGAATTGCAGATTTGCTAGTTTGTTTCTGAATCCAATAACTGAAGAACGAGTTCCTGGATATCACAGCCAGGTGCACAGGTAAGAGAATAAGGAAAACAGGATGACTTTGCTGGGGGTATAAGTAAATTCTAGAAGAAGAAAGTAAGTGCAAAATAGTGAATTAATCGAATTCTGCATTACATGCTCATTGGCCAGACTTAGTGCATGTTAAGATTTCACACTGAGTTAGTTTATCACCAAGAATAAAATCTTAAAAGCATTTACGAAAGAAAAATTCATATCTCTATTGCTCTATGGATAAGGTTTTGCCTCTAAAACATGGTTTGCATTATTGTTGCAGGGCAGACAAAACAATGAGTCATTTAAGATTACTTCTTCCACAGACAATGCATAATCAATTCTAGAACACTGGTAATAGAAACACAATTCTTTCTTGACATTTAATAAGCTTGGACAAGCTTCCCTGTGATTGTAGCTCATTTACAAGGTTTCTTTAATTTAACAGCTATGAACAGTTCTCTTGTTTGATACAGGCTCTCTTTGCTATTTTAAACATGGATTGTGCAATATAGCAATTTTCCATTCTGAAAACATGTAGCTTGGTTACAACTTTAAAAATTGCAAAGACTGTCACAACCTCTTACAAAAGACATGGATGAGGGCTAAAATTTTACAAAGCCACTCTTGACTTAAAACATTCATTTTACTTACTACAAATAAAAAGCTCATTAATTATTAATGACATTAATCTGGAAAGGTAAGTAATTGGTTTTGGATATGATGGGAGGAAGCTCGGTCTACCGTTAATACCAACTGGATTTGCTGAGCCAACTGATTTGCTTCTGGTATGTGTTTCCTGTTTATGTGTGTTATAGAAGTAAATGTTCTTAAATTCTCTTTGCACAATTAGAGCTTTGATAAGGAATATCATTCTTTTGTAAAACCTCATCAGATCATATCATGGTTTAAAGGAACTATAGGTTAATTGTGATATTATTCTCCAAATATTTGCCACATCAGAATGTGGATGGTTCTGCAAGCTGTTTCTCTTTTCAAGATTTTTGTGATCATTAAAGTATTTAGTGATCAGGTATATGGATGAGGGGTTTGGAGGGATATGGCCCAGGTGTAAGTCAGTGCGAATGGTTCGGCACAGCCAAGAAGGGCCAAAAGGCCTGTTTCTGTGCTGTAATGTTCTATGGTTCATTTCTTTTGTATTTTAAAAAATTAAACCTGAAAACTCAGCAAATCATTGAACACTTATAAATAGAACATTCAATTAACTCCATTTTACCCATTTGTTTACATTTTAGTATAACCTTTCAACAGGTCTCGGATGTTTTTTAATATCCAACATTGTAAATTTGCACACATTTCAATAGCTGTGTCATGAATAGTTTTGCTGGAAAACAAACATTAGGAAATATAAGCATTCACATTTTAGCTTTGGCTGGATCCTCCCCCCTGGAATCAAAAGAGTTTTTTTTGGGCAGCAAAAATTTGTTTTCTACTTGTAATTAGGGACATGATTTGAGGAAAAAGAACATGAGTTGGCTGGTATGGTATACTGTGTCTGGTACTCCCGGTGTGGTCTTTTATATATTGGTGAGACCCAACCCAGACTGGGAGACCGTTTCACTGAACACCCACGCTCGGTCCGCCAGAGAAAGCAGGATCTCCCAGTGGCCACACATTTTAATTCCACATCCCATTCCCATTCTGATATGTCTATCCACGGCCTACTCTACTGTTAAGATGAATCCAAACTCAGGTTGGAGGAACAACACCTTATATACCGGCTGGGTAGCCTCCAACCTGATGGTATGAACATTGACTTCTCTAACTTCCGTTAATGCCCCTCCTCCCCTTCTTACCCCATCCCTGGCACATTTAGTTGTTTACCTGTTCTCCATCTCCCTCTGGTGCTTCCCCCCCCCCCTTTCTCTCTCCCGAGGCCTCCCGTCTCATGATCCTTTCACTTCTCTAGCTCTGTATCACTTTTGCCAATCACCTTTCCAGCTCTTAGCTTCATCTCACCCCCTCCGGTCTTCTCCTATCATTTCACATTTCCCCCACCCCCCACTACTTTCAAATCTCTTACTATCTTTTCTTTCAGTTAGTCCTGAAGAAGGGTCTCAGCTCGAAACATCGGCAGTGCTTCTCCTTATAGATGCTGCCTGGCCTGCTGTGTTCCACCAGCATTTTGTGTGTGTTTGAATTTCCAGCATCTGCAGATTTCCTTGTGTTTAGTGTGAGGGAAAATGTGAAACAATTTCTACATTCTTATGGCAGTTTACAAAGATTATTTTCCTTAGGGCTGTTGAGCCAGCATCTTTTAAGATGTTTTTAAAAATCTTACTGTTCTAGAAAGTCTCAGTGCTCCATCATAAAATTGTGCAAACTACCAAAAATTGTTTTAATTAAAATATCATACTGTGCCCTTATATTGTAGTCAATTATTGTTACTTCATTATAGACCAATGGATTTATCCAATATAAAGAGAAATATTAGAAAAGGACTGATCTGCACAACAGCAGAATTCCAGCGGGATATCATGCTGATGTTCCAGAACGCAGTAATGTACAATAGCTCCAACCATGATGTTTATCACAAAACAGTGGAAATGCAGCAAGAAGTCTTGAGACAGATCCAGGTACTACGATAGATCCTTCTCCAATATAACACTCCTTATTTAGGTTTTATTTAAAATAAAATTCAAGCAAAGAATTAAAGTATAATATGATAACCAAGTAGAGTATCAAATTTGCTTTGTTGTTTATTCTACTGAAGTTGTAAGAAGCTAATAAGCAAATGGACAATCGTAAAGTATACCTGACTGAAAATACGACATTACTGGTACTGGTGAGAAAATGCAATATTTGGTGAATACCATTCCATCACTTTTTATTAAATTCCTTAACAAGATGTTGGTCTTAGAAGGTACATTTAGCAATTAGCCAATAGGTCAGGTGCATTACTTGAAGTTCAAGTTCAAGTCACTTTTTATTGTCATTTCGACCATTACTGGTGAAACAGTAAACAGTACACAGTAAAAATGAGATGACGTTTTTCAGGACCACAGTGCTATATGAACAATACAAAAACTATACTGAATTACATAAGCCAACACAAAAACTACACTAGATTACAGACCTACCTGGGACTGCATAAAGTACACAGAACAGTGCAAGCATTACAATAAATAATAAACAAGACAATAGGCACAGCAGAGGTCAGTAGGTTGGAAGTCCAATGGCTTGGGGTAAAATCTGTTACATAAAAATCAGCTGAATGGCGGTGCTTGGGATTCCGTCCCATTTCTGTACTCCTGCCGAGTATTTCATTGCCACAGATGTAGTCCAATTTAATGTCCATTTGAGAGCAGAATGGACGGGAGAGCCGGACGGCCAGGGCTTGCTTTTTTCCTGGCACAGAATCCTGCCCAGTTGCATCGCTTCCACTTCCTCGCACACCGCTTACGACATCCCCACCTCCGGCCACTGGCATGATGCGACTCTGGGAGAGCCGGCCGGCTAGGGCTTGCTTTTCTCCTGGCACGGATTCCTGCCCACTCGCCTCGCTTCCGCTTCCTCGCATACCGCTTATGACGTCCCCACCTCCGGCATGAGGCGACTCCAAGGACTGCAGGCCTGATTCTCTCAGCAAGCAGACATTGGAGAGCAGATTGGATGGGAGGGCTGGCCGGTTAGGGCTTACTTTTTTCCTGGCATGGACTCCTGCCTGCTCGCCTCGACTCCGCTTCCTCACACACCGCTTACGCCATCCCCAACTCTGTCCACCAGCATCAGGCGACCTAGAGGACTGCAGGCCCGATTCCTGAAGTGAAGCTCTACAAGTATTTGCAGTTTCTTGTGTCTCCTTACTTAGTGATTGTCTGGGTTACTATGTTCAGGTTTGAACTGATAACTTTTGGAATTAAAATGCACCAGAACTTGTGCTTTACATTAAGCCATTGACATCCAAAAATATATGAACCTAGTTTAAATATGAGAAAGCACTTTCAGCACTGCAGGTTATCATGCAGGATGACCAAGACAAGCTCAGCCCATACTAAGGTGACAAATTTTGCTTGATAGCAGTTCAGTATCAAACTGCTGATGCAACCTTTTAATAATAGTGTGAACATGTACAGAAATGAGAACTTTGTGATACGGATGGGTGATAAAGTTCGCTGCAGTTATCCTGAAAAATTACTTTGGAAAGAGTCCATTTGAGTTAAGGGCATCAGGACTCCAGGGTTCAGTTAAAGAAAGATCATATTTTTCAGTTTTATTGGTACATTTCTTTTTGAAATGAGGAACAATTTTAAAACTGATATGCTAGTATGGCATTGATTTATTCTCAAATGTACCAAGATGTTGAAGTCTTGGATTTGAAAAAAAATAACAATAAAAGGAAACATCTTTTGTTGAAGGGATAGTTAGTACAACTTAAAGCCATGTCACTTAGGTAGGCGTTTAGGAGACATTTTTGTGCAAAAAGAGATAGATTTGTGGATTACCCTCCCATGGAATAAGAGCTAATTTTAAATCTTAGATCACAACATTTTTGTTAACCATGGGAATAAAGGAATATATTTCCAGCATAAGTAGATAGAAATTGGGTATAGATTTACATTGTCTATATGAACAGTGAAATAACATCAGGGGCTAAATGTCCTATTGTGTAGTATATCTGTAAATAATACATTATCCTACAATACATTGCACTGCATGTATATAACAGACTGCTGAATGAATCCTTTATCATTTGGATCTGCATTATGTGGCATTGACCATTGAGTGGTGCTATAGCAATATATTTCCGAGAACAGCAGGCATTTTGCCAAAGCTAATCCATCGAAGTGTGAATTCAACTTTATAATTTCTCCTGTTTAATGAGAATATTGATACTAATGCTGTGACTCTTTTGCCTATATGTTAACAATCAGCATAAAAAACTGAACCATACTATCTAGCACTCTCAGCTACTGAATAGCATTTGGTATAATCACTTACCTGTCTAGTGTTGATATAACTTCCACTGCATTGATGGAACCTTATCATTTATAGTCTCTGCCCCTCATCCAAGATCAGAGGGAAAGATTAATTGCCAGTGCTTTTGCTTATAATTTTCTCAACATTTCTGCATTACATCCCAATTTCTTTGGTGATCAACAATTTATACTCAATGCTCTTTTAAGATCATAAAATGTCTGAAAGGACTTGCAGAATGTAATCATTTGCTGAGCCAAAGAAGTAGTTCAGCTGTCAAAATACATACACTCAATGGCTACTTTACCTGTACATCTGCTTGTTAATACAAATACCTCATCAGCCAATCATGTGGCAGCAACTCAATGCATTAAAGCATGCAGGCGTAGTCAAGAGGTTCAGTTGTTCAAACCAAACATCAGACTGGGGAAGATATGTGATCTAAGTAACTTGAACCATGGAATGGTGGTTGGTGGTAGACAGGGTGGATTGAGTATCCAGAAACTGCTGATCTCCTGGGATTTGGACACACAACAATCTCTAGAGTTTACAGAGAAAGGTGTGAAGAATATAAAACACCCATTGAGTGGCAGTTCTGTGGGTGAAAACACGTTGTTAATGAGAGAGATCAGAAGAGAATGGCCAGACTGGTTCAAGCTGACAGGAAGGTGACAGTGGTGTGCTGAAAAGCATCTCTGAATGGTTAAGTTGAACCTTGAAATGGATGGGTTACAGCAGCAGAAGACCAGAAACATCTAGTCAGTAGCCAATTTATTAGCTACAGGTAATAAAGTGGCTGCTGAATGTATTTGTGGGAATGTCTGATACCCTTTTTTTAAGATGAGATAGTCTCACAGAACCTAGTCTGACTCAAGCCTGGTCACATTCTTTTTGGCTACATTGAACAAACCATACCTCTTGCGAGCCCAACACCAGTTTTTCAAAATAGATGCTCTATTCTGAACTCTGTCATTGGACAACATTACGACATAGAAAAATGATGAAGAATATTGGATTCTAATGTACTTGATTTAAGGTTCTTTTGAAAATCAAGGAAGTGGCACAAAGCATGTTGCTTCACAATTGTTTTATTAAGTGCTAATAGAACAAAGAGAATTGGAAAACATAAAGTAGCGAATGTCTAGTATAGAATGTCTAGCACAGCCCTTCTATAGATAAGAGACATTCCATTCAAATGTATTTTGATAAGAGATAACCAATCAGATAGCACCTATTCAAATAATGCAATACCAAGAAGTTTTCCGAAAGAGACCCAACTTTCGGTAATCAATAAGGGACTCATTGAACAATTACATGTATATAGATAATTATATGATAATCATATAAAATATTAACATGCATAAACTGTTAAACTGCAAATAAAATAACAATTATACAGTCTAATCAATCATTCCCCCCTTTGATTCTAAATCACACATCTGGAGTCATTACATCTGAAAAATTCAGAGGCATAAAAACTTAAATGTACATTAAGAATAAAATAATAAAAATACTTCCCAAGATATCAAAAGGCGTTCACAGGATTATGTCATGGTTAGGTAGATTAGTAGGTACACTTGCATGAGCTTGAATGATCTCATTAATAATAAAAAGGATGATGTAAATAATGATAAAACCTATCAAGACAAATAATATGACTCATAATATTGAATCACCCTAGCTTCCTAGACTTAAATAAATCCAATCAGAGAAATTCTATCTATCATACTGATGTATTTTAGCTGCTTCTTTACGAATATGATTGGCTAAATCAGATATGTCTTCAGACTTGTCAGGTATGTAAGTACAACACTCCTTGCCTGTAAATGCACATGTTCCCCCCTTAACTAATAAGAGAAAATCTAATGCCCTCGGCTGTCGAAGAACCATTTTACTTTTCTCAAGGCATCAGCAGTATCTTTGCTTATCCTTTCTAAAGCTGCAGCAATATTCTTAATATACTTGCCACAGTATAAAGTTAAGGCAAAACTAGCTCCTCCTGAAATATCTTGGAAGTATATATTATGAATATTTGGCACATTGTGAGCAGGGAGAATTGTCAAAAATATATCAACAACAAATAATATTAGAATAAACATCATAATGTCCAGTTGATGTCGACTGTGTTTGAGGTCTGCTGGCTGGTTAGTGACTTACTTGCTGTAGCTCAGTAGTGGAGGCACTGACAGAGATTACTAGCATATTAACCACAGTACTTCTCATCCTCGTTGGCTACCCCTTTAGCTCGCTTGCTGTGGCTGGCATGTATTCATTTACTTTTACCTTCTACCTTCACTGCCGAGTTGGTAATTAATTCCTTGATAAGGAGCCTTCCATCAAGTTCCCAGTGGTACGTGATGTGGTTTCATAATCCACATTACAAGCATCCACACAAACTGGGGTTTGGGGTGGGAGAGCAGTCTCAATTCCACGTGTTTGGCAGGACCAGTATGTGTCTTCCCTAGACTTGCGCAGCCAAGGAAACCAGCAGGGTTTCACTAAGAAGCTTCCAGAGAACTATAACCACGAGGAGACACATTGAACAAATGCACATACATACTGTGACCACTAGGAAACATATATATAGATAATTATATAAAATACCAGCAGGCATAAATTATTAAACTACAAAGAAAATAACTATTATACAGTCTAATCAAACAAGAATTTACCCAAAGCATCATTGAAGGAATGTAGCATCCCCACTGACTCTTGGGACTCTCTGGCCTGGGACCTCTCAAAGTGGAAAACAAGCATTCACATGGTAATGAGACACCTGGCCATCCATCAGAAGAACACAGGAGGACTTTACAGAGGGAGTACACCACCTCTCAAATGAGCAACACCTGGCCCAACTGTCTGTCATTCCCTCATTAGTTATCTTAGATCCTAAAAAGTGAAAGGAAGTCATGTTTGATCCCAATAAAAAGTCAACTTTGAATGACAATACTGCAGCCAAAAGCTATATAACTTGGAAACATCTGGTGAAGACCACAAAAAAGCCAAGGAAAGAGAAAGGATATAAAATGTTGAATGTAGGAATTGGCTTCAATTTTTTTTAAATGAATTCTTTATGTGTTTCTACAAAACAACTACAAACAAATAAACCCAACTACAAAATGAAGATTAATAGGCTTCAAATTTGATGATGCGTATAACAAGATGCTGCACTCCTCTCAGCATTATATCTGATCCTTGAGGGGATTTTAATGCAGTTTTGTGTTCTTATGATCTTACAGAAGCTGTTATGGGCTTGTAATATTAACCATTGTCTTTTTCCTGTATAGGACATACTGGAAGTAGTCGAACTAGGTGACTATAACAAAAGCCACAGCTGGAAGAGGTTGCATCTCATGCAAAAATGAGGTAATGAATTTTGCTGCTGCTTAGTATAAATCAAATGTTTTATTATTATTTGATATGTTTCTTCCATTCTTAGTAACTATTAAAACACACAAATAATTATTTGCTGTTGAAATTAAAATAGCCAAATGTTTAATTCCGATTCCCATTATCATTATGACATGTCAATCCATAGCCTCCTTCTGTGTCGAGATGAGGCCTCCCTCCCAGTGGGGGAGCAACACCTGAGTACCCTCCAACCGGATGGCATGAATATCTATTTCTCCTTCTGGTGAACATATTTCTCCCCACCTTTTCTCTATTCCCCACTCAGACCTTTCACATCTCCTCACCTGCCTCTTATTTCCCCTGGATCCCATCCTCCTTCCCTTTCTCCCATTGTTCACTCTCCTCTCCTATCAGATTCTTTCTTTCCCACCCATCTAACTTCACCTATCACCTTCCAGCCAGCCTCTTTCCCCCCACCTTTTTATTCCGGCATCTTCCCCCTTCCTCCTCAATTCTGAAGCAAGGCCCAAAACATCGACTGTTTACTCTTTTGCATGGATGCTGCCTGACCTGCTGAGTTCCTTCAGCATTTTGTGTGTGTTTTTTTTCTTGTAAAATAAGATAAACTAATAATTCATATCATGTCTCCTCTATTAAGGAAGTCAGTTATATTTAGTTGCGTGTCAGTACCCTTACTCTACTTCAGTAAAATCATAACGTAGGGCCTAACATGGAATTGCAATCAGAAATGTATATCATATAACTTGCACGTACTCTTGTGTACCTTTAGAGTAAGCAAAAAGTCATATCCAAAATTTGTATCAATATTAAAAACACTGTCTATTTCAGATATCCTATCAGGATACTTTTATTAAACAAATTTAGTGCCCACTCTTATTCAAACATGTCTGCTGTCTATTTGAGGGAGTTAACTTATAACATCAGTATTTTCTGTTTAATCTTCATTTGGGAAACTGATGGCCAGCAGACCAAACACTGACTTTTTGTAATTTTTAATTTATTTATGAAGCTATTGAATAAATGGCACATGATTTTGTTTCTAGAACCATATATTTAGTTTCTGCTGAAATCATGCATTGTTGATAATACTGTGCCACAGCAGTCTTGTGAACCAATAGTTATTGAAGAATATTAGTGCCAGAAATATTTGTACCTAAATAACCTCAGCATTTTAGATCACTTTAAAAAAAAACTAATATATATTTTTTGATTTACTGTATTCTTGCTGTTGGACACATTGTTGGAGGAAATATTGAAATTAAATGTTTTGTCATGTTTTTTGCAGTATTTTTGAATTTTGTTCTATTTGTAGCAATGGTCATGATATTGCATAGCCTTGAAGAGTGAGCAACATGGGTGAAAAGACAGTAATGAGTTATATTACAAGGTGCAGAAGAACCCGAGGAATGCAGAATGCTGTTTTGTTAACTGATTGTCCTTACCTCGAAACAAAAAAGTTCCTTAATTTTAATTTTCAATGAAGTTGAAATCACTTATTGCAGTTGATTCAGATCTGTTAACAAATTGCCTGTTGTTTGCATTTCATGTTTTGTTAATAAAATTCAATGATCGTTTTGCAGAAGTTTCTTAGTGTTCTTTACACATTTTTATGTCCTCATCCTATCAAAGTAACAAATCGACCAGATTAATCTAATTTAATCGTTTTTTAATCATTAGAAAATATGATCCAAAGGGAGGTCATTTGGCACCTGTCCAACAGTTCCAGTTTTATTAAACCTTGATTATTTGTTCCGGCCATTTTTTACACGTACACTAGCTCTTCACTCTTACAGGCAGTCGTAACGATTACAACTTAGTAACTTTAATAACGATTGTGATGGAATTGTGCACCGAGACGAGTTTACTTTCCCTTATTGAGCATGCTCAGTGTTTAAAAACAAGGTAATCTTAAGTACTGTAAGCGTGCTTGATAAGCTTTATCTGTATTGAACACCTGATTGCTGCATCTTGGGGCACTTTGTGATTCGTATATATCGTCTGGTTTTATGCAAACCTACAGCTCAGGATTGATTGTCGATCTGGTGGCTTATTGCATCAATCTTGAAGACGATTTAAATAATGTTATTAAATGCTGCAATTTCTTATAACTTATCATATCCTTTTACTGTTGTAACTACTCACCTGTTTGAAACAAATGATTAGAAAAACTAATATAATACTTTTGAATGCCAAGAGAATTCAGACACATGGCAATTCGTGAGGATACGAGAGTAGACATTTTTTTAATTAACAAAAAGGATATGAGAATAGAGATGCAACAACATCATTGGTACAGAAAACCCAAGGTAAAAAAGAGATACACCCAGCTCCAGCTCCCACGCTCAATACTACCAGCCTGCTTTATATTACGCCACTTCCTCCCGATAATTGACGTGAGAGAACCCGAATAACACCACACCTTTCTCCGCTTGTGAGACCGGATGTTACCGCCCCAGTTAACGTGGTGACCAGCCCGGATCTGAAGTAAGCGGAATGAAGTCTCCAAAGATAAAGGAGAAACTGGACGACACAATCGAGCCAGAACCCGAGAAGACTTATGAGGAATTAGTGGCGAATGTAAATGCAGTTGCACAGCCGCTGGCATCGAGGAAGCTCACCAAGAGGCTTTACAAATGTGTGAAGAAAGGTGAAGATCCGGGAAGGGTGGCCGAGGCTGAGGAGGGGTGTGGATTAATAGAGTAAAAAGAGTGGAAAAGTGAGGGGACCGGGACTGGAAGGGAATGTGGGTGGTAGCGAGATTTGAGGGTATTGGGTATGGGGTCTGAGAAGTGAGAGGCCCAGGATGGTGTGGTTGAAGATTGAGGAGGCCGGGGTGGTTTTGAGGCAAAGCACCGTGACTGGGATCCTGACGAGTGAGGGAAACTGAGGTTAGGAGTAGGCTGAGGGCGCTGTAATTGGAAGGCTGAAGAATAAGAAGGTGAGGAGTGTGGTTGCCTAGAGTGTGGGCTGAGAGTGAGGAATCAATGATTGAAGCTCACAGGTGTGAGGGTACAGGGATTGACGGTTTGAGGAGTAACAGTGAAGAATGCGAATGCAGGGATTGGGCAGAGGGCTGAGGAGTGAAGGTACCAAGGAGGGAGACAGCCGAGCGACTTGTAAGGGTGCGGTATTTCTAAGGAATGAGTGCTGTGGAGTCAAAAGGTGCACGATTGGGAACTGCTGAGGAATGAAATGAGGGTTTGCAGAGTGGAGTGCAATGGGAGGGATCTGCTATCTGAATCAGGGTTGAATGGTTGGAGATGTTTGCTGAGAAGGGTATCTGGTAAGGGATGTCGGCTGAAGAGTGGGGTCAGTTGTTATCTGCTGAGGGTTGTGGGGACTGACAAAGTTTACGGGATAGAAGGAGTTATTATACTGGTAAAGTGCCGAGGACTGAGTTAAAAATAGAAATTAGCTACACTTCAGTTTTCAACGAGTTTTAGATCTGATATATGATGTTCCTGTTGAATCTCTCTAAATGAGTTAGTCTGATTTTTAAATACATTTTTATATATATATATATATATATATATACATGCTTTGAAAATGCATCTTAATATTGTCAGATCAGACCCCTATGAGTCTATTAAGAATGCTCTACAATATAAAAGAATAATTCAGAAATTGAAGTAGAATTAGCATAATGGCAATACTGTAAATATCTAACGAATCTCATTGATAATTTGTAATGCTTCTTTCTGTATCTAAATCAAATTAAAATGTATCAACGTTAGTTAGTC
The DNA here is from genome assembly GCF_030144855.1 of Hypanus sabinus. Taxonomy (NCBI): domain Eukaryota; kingdom Metazoa; phylum Chordata; class Chondrichthyes; order Myliobatiformes; family Dasyatidae; genus Hypanus; species Hypanus sabinus. The sequence continues at coordinate 23,685,328 of NC_082714.1, read as the reverse complement.
TGACCAGAAGTCTTTCGAACTTAACTTTTCAGAAGTAACTGACATTTGTACTGCTTGCGTATTCTATCTGTTGAAAGAAAAGTAACTTCTGGTCTAATGTAATGAGTTGTCAGTCCAACTCCATTCTAAGGCATGGGAAACAAAAGGAGAAAAGTACTGTTGTGCATTTCTTGGACATGCCAGCATTTTTAGCCACGTCTAATTCCAGTTAATTTTCACTCTTTCATTGTTAGCTGTGAAAGTGAAGCAGATACGCCGAGGAGTGAAGGAAGTTCAAAAATTCATCAACAAGGGTGAAAAAGGGTGAGGATGAAGAACCCATTCATTAATGCATCTTTCTTGGTCACTTGGGATTTGTCAACCTTTAATTCATTGACCTTTAAATAACACTGTTTCTTTATTGCTGATTTCCTTCTGCTCTACCCTCTGAGTCACTAACATATATGGAAGATTGTGTCCTTTTTTGAGAAGACAATAAGTATGTGTTTAATTATTCTGCCATTTCTTTATTACCAATTATAATTTCCTGTCTCTGACAGTAGTAGGTGTAATTAGTCTTCACATATTTATAGGAGGCTTTTATTGTCAGATTTTATGCTTCCTCTAGCTTACTGTCATACTCATTCAAGATTGTTCAATATCATTTCCAGCACACAAGTGTACAGCAGAGCAAAATAATTGTTACTCCAGATCCAATGCAGCACAAAAAAAGAAAAAAGAACATGATAAAACATACAATAAATATAAAAACATAAAATGGCTTAGATACATTGACTATTTATTCATAAAGAAACACTAGGTACAGGAGTGTCTGTACGTAGGGTGACTAGCAGGAAACGATAAAGTAGTGGGGTGATTAGTAGAAGTTGTTGACTGTTTTTGAGACTTATTCCTTTTATTCAATTTTTTAATGTCCGTTGCTGAATTCTAACCTGACTTTAATCCCCAGGCCTGCTGTTCATTTTTCTTTCCCCTGACAGTTTGATACACCTCTTCTTTGGATCTAGTGAAGGTAGAGCAGTGGATGTGGTATACATGGATTTTAGTAAAGAGTTTGACAGTGTTTCCCGTGGTAAGCTCATTCATAAAGTCAGGAGGCTTGGGATCCAGGCTGCGTTGATTCAGAATTGGTTTGCCCACAGAGGGTGGTAGGAGATGGGGCGCATTCTATTGGGATCAGTGACCAGTGGTGTTCTGCAGGGATTTACTTTTGAACCCTTGCTCTTTGTGATGTTTATAAATGACTTGGAAGGGTGGGTTAGTAAGGGTGGGATACATTGATGGATTTGTGGGTAGTCTATGAGGTTGATGTAGGTTACAACAGGACATTGATAGGATGTAGAGCTGGCCTGAAAAGTGGCATTTGGAGTTCAGTCTGGAGAAGTGTGCAGTCCATGGATCCCACAGAGTTGCCACACAAGTTGATATGGTTGTTTAGAAGGCACATGGTATGTTGGCATTCATTAGTTGGGGGACTGAGTTCAAGAGCCGTGCGGTGATGTTGCAGCAACATAAAACTGGCTAGACCACACTTTGAGTATTGTATTCACTTCTAGTCCCCTCGGGAAGGATGTGGAAACTTTAGAGAGGGTGCAGAGAAGATTTCCCAAGATGCTGCCTGGATTGTAGAGTATATTTTATGAGGTTAGGTTGAGTGAGGTTGATGAGTGATGACTTGATAGAGATCTACAAGATAAAGAGGCATAGATAAGAGTGGACAGCCAAATACTTTTTTTCCTGGGGTGGGAAAAGGGGGGGGGGGGACAAATTTGGGGGAAGTGGGGATGTCAAAAGTTGGCTTTCTTATGGAAAGAGTGTGCTTTCAGGGATGGTGGTAGAGGCAGACATATTAGGGACATGCAAGACTCTCTTACATATGCAATTGGATGAAAGTAATATGGAGGGCTTTGTGGGGTGGAAGTGTTAGATTGATCGTTGAATAAAAGGTTGGCACAACTTTGTAGGCTGAAGGGTTTGTACTGTGCTGTACTATTCTATGCTCTAATACCACCTTTAAATATTATACATTACCCATTCGCCATCAACCTATTTGTAAGGTTCTCCATTCTATAATAGCCACTTTGCAACCTATACCCTAGTAACAACAACGCACACAAAATGCTGGTGGAACTCAGCAGACCAGGCAGCATCTATAGGGTCCGCTCTCGTCTCCTATCAGATCCTTACAGTCCTGACGAAGGGTCTCGGCCCAAAACGTCGACAGTGCTTCTCCCTATAGATGCTGCCTGGCCTGCTGTGTTCCACCAGCATTTTGTGTGTGGTGTTGTTTGTATTTCCAGCATCTGCAGATTTCCTCGTGTTTGCTCTATACTGTAGTAGTTTCCTTTGTTGAAATTCAGCACTTTAGATAATGATGACTACCACTTCACTTCCTTTTTGAAAAATTGTGTTATACGCAGTCCTCCTAAGGACCACACACAACAAGATTGTTCTTTATTCTGTTCTCATTGGCTATTCCCAGTCTATGACAACCCTGTTTCTTCTTGTTTCTCAATTCATTGGTCAGAAAAATTATCACGTATGTGTTCCATGCGTTTAGTAGATTAAAACTGGCCCTGATTACACGTGTATCCTTTTTTCCAAGCATCTTTGACTTTCGGTTTAATTTCACTCCTAGATAACCATTACTCTTCGAGGCCTATACACAAGATCTTCTGTCACTTGCTGTTTTTTCTAATCCTACCCCTGCAGATTCTACATCATGATTTGCAAGCCAGACCTCACCATTCCATTGATTTTCTTTCTTTTTTTTACAAACTACATTGACCCATCTTTCATGTTATCCCATACTCCTGAATACTGAAAAACTTCTGTAAGTTTGATTCCCATCCATGTTAACCATGCAGCTATCTCTCCAAAGTAGTTGTATTGTTAATCCACCATCTTTATTGCAAGTGTTATGCACATTAAAGCAGGCTTTAACATTATTAACTCTTCCAGTTTTTTTTTAACACTATGGTCCTATTTGTCCCTCACCCTTCCTTTCTCTGTCTTCCAGTTTTGCTTGCTTTCTCTCATTACTCCCATTCTGTCTCCCAGTTCAAGTATTGCAGATGCTCTGCAGTTAACTCATCGTCAGCTTCATCTTCGTAACATTATTAACCTGTAACTGCAGCTGTATAAAGTCTTTAAAGGGGACTGAAAGTGCTCGGGATTTCCCACATAGGGCAAGAGAAGCATTTAATGGGTTGGAACTCTCCTTCCATGAAGTAGCTGTAAGTTACCATAAGAAATTCAACAGAAGGAACTGATTGAAGTAGTGAGACAAAAGCAACTGCTGATGCTGGAATCTGGACCAAAACTTAAACTGTTGGACAAATTCAGTGAGTCAAGCAGTATTTTTGGGGGCAAAGGGATGGTCAACATTTCAGATCAGGACCATCCAACAGGACAGAGAGTGTAGAACCCGAGAGTGATGCCTTTATGGAGGTGAGAGGAAGGAGCAAGGCTGGCTGGTAGGTGAAAGATGATGAATGGATGAAGCTAGGGGAGAGGAGACAGGGTTAGGAAAAGAGAAGAAACATATGGTAGATAAGTGTGTGGGTGATAGAATTAAGCTGGTGGAGGAGAGTAGTGAGTTTGGGTAACAAAGGTGAATGAGGGAAGATAGAAAAGTTGAACATAGGGAAAGAGAACCGGGTGGATTGTCAGGGGTGGGAAAGGAACACTGACAACAATTCAAAAATTCAATGTTCCTCCTCATCGGCTATAAACTTCCCCAAGAGGAATATTGAGGGGCTTGCAAAATCATCTTTCATCTGTTTCACTGGAGATTTTTATGAATTATATTGTAGCTGTAGGTATAATTTAACTTTTATAAAAAGTGCACAATTCGTGTGTGCCAGTACACTAATGGACGTACTGACCTATTATTTAAACAAAAATCAAAAATCCAGCTAAATAGAATAAAGATTAAATGTCATTATATTTCCTCAAAATTATCCCACTTTTTTTGGGGCATTCTCCTTATAAATTGTGTTTTCGTTGCAGGATAGTTGTATTGGCTGGTGATACAATGCCAATTGATGTTTACAGCCACCTTCCAGTTTTGTGTGAAGATAATAACCTTCCCTATGCCTACATTCCTTCCAAAGTGGTAAGGATTACATTTTTTTCTCCCTGTAATATAAAAGCATGATGATATTTTCTGTAAGCGAATATGAAGAAAACCTTGCAGATGACTGGATAATAACTATGAAAATCAGTCTTAGTCCAGATTTGACAAATTTAACAAAAAAATGATGCAAATGTGGAAAGTCTATAGTAAAAAATTTCATTGGGTGAATCTGTTTGGTGTTCCATGTAATTTGCATCATTCCATACATGTTAAGCTTATTTGAATGCTAAACATGTTAGAATAAAAAGCTATTGAAGGAAATTGAAATGCAAACTATTGTTGGAAATGAAGAACTTATTTTTTCCCCTGTCCATTGCAGCACAATTCTGATTATCAGATCGCGTAGTCAGTGTTTTGCTGTTAAGTTTACATGAATGACTGGGTCATTAAGTTTAAATGATATTTGTGCTTTTGTGTAGGATTTGGGAGCTGCTGCTGGAACCAAACGACCAACCTGTGTAATACTGATCAAACTTCATGATGATTATAAGGACTCTTACATTGAGTGTTTAAATGAGGTGCAAGCACTGCCCCATCCTGTATGAAGAAATGTGTCAACAATATTACAGCCCTTCTCAACTAACTGCAGTGATATCGTATGCGTTGTGATAAGCAGTGCATCAGAAGAATTTGTACAAATCCCTTTTTTAATTATGCTGATTTAGCAAATAAATTGATGTCCTTTTATTGATTTCTGCCTTTGCTGAGTTTGAGATGATACTAATTCAATTCAAACATTCAGGGGTCTTTTTTGGATTAGGTCTACATTAGGACGAGATTGAGCTGCTCTCCTGATTACCACTGCAACTACAATTTATTTAATGATCATCTTTCTATGTTAATTAAGGCAGGTTACAAGATGGATCGAATAGCTCTTCAGCACCATCAAACCACAAGTATTCATTTAAAAGAAGTTGCATTGATGGAAAGAGGGAACCTGAAGCAATCATCAGATGCATTGTGTTATAGTTAGCTTGTTCCTCTTTTAAAAACTGTAGCTTGACTTTCTTTGTCATTTTCAGAGCAAGTCCTGTATTTTTAGTACCGTTGGGTGAAGTGAAGACATTGCACTTAGCAATACTCCCTCATTTCTTACTGGAATGGCACCAGAGTAATTGATGAATAAAATAATGTCAGTGGCAATTAATCTTGGGTAGGAAGTTTTTGAAAATCTTCACTAAAAGAATGAGAAATATTTATGCATAAACAAATGGTTCATTGGTTTATTTCATATAGTGTTAAGCTACATTTGGTAACTTTTATTCCTTGGAAATGTGTTGTTCATCTGGTTAAGAAGGGCAATAAGGACAAACCAAGAAATTATTGGCATCTGAGCCTAATGTCAGTAGTGGGAAGTTATTGGAGAAAATTATTAGGAATAGAATTGACTTGTGTCTGGGAAAAAATATATTAGGGGATAGCTAACATGGTTTTGTGCAGGAGAAATCATGTTTTACAAACTTAAGTTGTTTGAGGAGTTGATGTACGTGGTTGAAGGAAGGGCAGTGAATGCTGCATACTTGGTCCTCAGTAAAGTTTTTGACAAGATCCTTCATGTAGGCTAGTCCAGAAAACTGAGGCACATAGAATTCATTGGTGTGTGATGAAGGCAAGAGCAGTGGATGTGGTGTACAGTATATGGATTTTAGATGAGCTTCCCATGGCAGGCTGATTCAGAAAGTTAGGCAACATGGGATCCAGGGAAGCGTGGCTGCATATGTTCAGAATTGGCTTGCCCACGGAAGGCAGAGGGTGGTAGATTGAGCGTATTCTCCCTGGAGGTCAGTGACCAGTGGTGTTCCATGGGGATCTGTCTGGAATCCCTAATTGTTGTGATTTTTTTATAAATGGCTTGGATGAGGAAGTGAAAGGGTGGATTAGTAAGTTTGCAGGTAATGCTAAGACACTGGTGTTTCGATGGTGTAGCTCATTTTGGGTTCCAACGGGACATTGATAGGGTGTAGAGCTGGCCTGAGAAGTGGCAGACAGAGTTCAATCCAGAAAAGTGTGAAGTTTGCAAGATCAAACGAAGGCAGAATACAGGTTTAATTGCAGGACTCTTAACAGTATGGAGGAACAGAGGGATCTTGTTCAAATTGACAAGAGTGGTTAGGAAGGCGTATGGATGTTGGCCTTCAAGAGTTGGGATTGAGTTCCGAAGCTGCAAGATAATGTTGCAGCTTTATAAAACTGTGGTTAGACAATACTTGGGGTATTGCATTCAGTTCTGGTCACCTTATTATAGAGATGATGTGGAAACTTAGAGAAGATGCCCAAGTGATTTTCTAGGATGATGCCCGGATTAGAAAGCTTGTCTCACAAGGATAGTTTGAGTGAGCTAGGGCTCTTCTCTTTGGAGGGAAGGAGGAGAGGTGATTTGATAAAGATATACAAGGTGATTGAGTGGACAGCCAGACTTTTTCCCATGATGGAAATAGTTATTACAAGGGTGCACAATTTTAAGGTGTTGTGAGGAAAGTATGGGGAGGTGGGGATGTCAGAGGCAGTTTTTTTAAATGGATTGGTAGGTGTGTAGAATGTGCTGTCAGTGGTGATGGTAGAGGTAGATACATCAGGGACATTTTTTAAAAAAAACCAGTAGGCACATAGATGAAAGAAAAATGGAGGGGTATGTGGGAGGAAAGAGTTAGATTCATCTTGGAGTAGGTTAAGGAATGGCAGAACATTGTGGCCAAAGAGCCTGTACTGTTGGTTGTTTCAGCACTTTACTGGCTTTTCTGTTTTATACATATTATTTGGACATAGACATATTTGTCTATGATATAAAAATTGTTGCAGTTGTTGATAGTGTGGAAAGTTGTCCAAAGATTCAGCAGGATATGAACCATTTGGAAATGTCAATGAATGACAGGTGGAGTTTATTCTGGACCAGTGTGAGGTGAAGGTCAAATCAATGAAAATATACAGCAAATTGTAGAACCCTTAGAAGCACTGACGTCCAGAGGAATTTTGGAGCGCAAGTCCATAGCTCCCTGATTGTGACAACACAGTTCAGATGGTAAAGGTGTATGGCATACTTAACTTCATTCGAGAGGACGCTGAGTCAGGAAGTTACAAGGCAGTTGTATAAAACATTGGTTAGTCCACATTTGGAACATGGTGCGCAGTTCTGGTCATCAGAATTACAAGAAGGATGTGGAAGAGGTTCACCAGGATATTGTCTGGATTATTAGCTATAAAGAGATGTTGGACAAACTTGGATTGCTTTCTGGAAGAAAAGACTAAGGGGTAATCCAATAAAAAGGTCATAAAAGTATGAGATATAGACATACACTTCTATCCAGAGTGGAAGTGCCAAATATGCAGGGTGGGGTTTCAAGGTAAGAGGGGAAATGTTTAAAGGTGATTTCAGAGGTCTATTTATTATCAAAGTATGTATGAGATGCTTCTTTAGATAGCCACAAAGCCTTAAAGAACCGTGGAAGTCGGTTCAGAGAGAAACAGTAAACCCATGCACAAAACATAATTGCAATACGATCATTAACCCCTGAACCCCCCCCTCCCTCTGCACAAAACACAAGAAGAACATCTGCCCCCAAATTTCCCCCCCCCTACATGAAATGCAACAAGAACATTGACACCCCCAGATTTAGGAAGCAGTTTTTTTTAATGCGGAGAATGATGTGTCTGAAACATGGTGCCACAGAAAATGGTGGAAGCATGGTAGTGATGCTTAAGAGGCATTTAGACAGACTGGAGTAGACACGGAGGGATGTAGACTCCGTGCAGACAGAAATGCAGTTTAAATTGGTGGCATTGCAGGCCAGTTCCTATGCTGTTCTGTGTTACTGTGTATTGGAAGTGAGACATCAACAGCTTGGATTGTATAGGATATAACAGTCCAGAACTTTTCATAGGTAAATTTTCTTTCAGCAAAAGGGTACTATATGGTGTTAACATAGAGAACACCCAGGATGTGGGCTATATGTACCTGGTATGGATGTGCTACTATTGCAGTAGTGAGGCCTCACATTGTTTAATGCTTCTTCAAAGCATGAAATGCAGGTGCGGAGTTATCAGAATTGGGTTTATTATCATCGGTATGTGATGTGAAATTTGTTAACTTAGACATAATCTAGCAGAGAGAAAAAAAATAATGAAAATAAGTAAACAAATTATATATGTTGAATAGATTTTAAAGATGTGCAAAAACAAAAATACTGTGTATTTAAAAAAAAGTGAGGTAGTGTCCAAAGCTTCAATGTCCATTTAGGAATCAGATGGCAGAGGGGAAGAAGCTGTTCCTGAATTGCTGAGTGTGTGCCTTCAGGCTTCTGTACCTCCTACTCAATGGTAACAGTGAGAAAAGTACATGCCCTGGGTGCTGGAGGTCTTTAATAATGGACACTGCCTTTCTAAGACATTGCTCCCTAAAGATGTCCTAGGTACTTTACAACCCTCTCCAGCTTCCTTTGGTCCTGTGTAGTAACCACTCTCTCTCCCCCCCCCCCCCCCCCCCCATCTCCATACCAGACAGTGATGCAGCCTGTCAGAATGCTCTCCATGGTACAACCACAGAAGTTTTTGAGTGTATTTGTTGACATGCCAAATCTCTTCAAATTCCTAAAGCTGGTATCTTGCCTTCTTTATAACTGCATCAGTATGTTAGATCCTCAGAGATATTGACACCCAGGAACTTGAAACTGCTCACTCTCTCCACTTCTAATCCCTCTATGAGGATTGGTATGTGTTCCTTTGTCTTACCCTTCCTGTAGTCCCAATCAGCTCTTTAATCTTATTGACGTTGAGTGCCAGGTTGTTGCTGTGGCACCACTCCACTAGTTGGCATATCTCACTCCTGTACACCCTCTCTTCACCATCTGAGACCCTACCAACAATGGTTGTATCGTCAGCAAATTTGTAGATGGAGTTTGAGCTATGCCTAGCCACGCAGTCATGTGTATATAGAGAGTAGAACAGTGGGCTAAGCACACATCCCTGAGGCGCGCCAGTGTTGATTGCCAGCAAGGAGGAGATGTTATCACCAATCCACACAGATTGTGGTCTTCCGGTTAGGAAGTCAAGGATCCAATTGCAGAGGCCCAGATTCTGCAACTTCTCAATCAGGATTGGGGGAATGATGATATTAAATGTTGAGCTGTAGTCAATGAACAGCATCCTGACGTAGGTGTTTGTGTTGTTCAGGTGATCTAAGACCGTGTGGAGAGCCATTGAGATTGTGTCTGCCATTGACCTTTTGTAACGATAGGCAAATTTCAATGGGCCCAGGTCCTTGCTGAGGCAGGAGTTCATTCTAGCCATGACCAACCTCAAAGAATTTCAGCTTTGTCAATGTGAGTACTACTGGGTGATAGTCGTTAAGGTAGCTCACATTATTCTTCTTAGGCTCTGGTATAATTGTAGCCTTTTTGAAGCAAGTGGGAACTTCTGCCTGTAGCAGAGAGAGGTTGAAAATGTCCCGCTAGCTGGTCGGCACAGGTTTTTAAAGCCTTACCAGGTACTCCATCGGGACCTTCCACCTTGCGAGGGTTCACTCTCTTTAAAGACAGCCCAACATCAGCCTCTGAGACAGAGATCACAGGGTCATCAGGTGCAGCAGGGATCTTCACAGTTGTTGTTGTGTTAAGAGTGGTGAGAGATGTATCTGAAAGCTGTCTTGGAAATTTTACAATTAATTGCACTTAATTCCCCCTGCTGAATTTCGACATCAAATTCTGACCCAATGGCTTAAATCTTTTATTTAATATGAGGAAATTCTATCTAGTAAAGGATTGACTTCTAGATGCAGACTGACAATGTAGACAAGTCAAATAGTGATGATGTGCTTATGTGGAACTTATTTTGACTGTATGCTGCTGTATAGAGAACTAAAGTAGATTTTTGGTAAACTCCATAATAATGGAAGGTAGGAAGAGAAGGCACTACAGAAGCTTTTTCATTTGGCTAGGTTAAATAAAATTGGGGAGTTAAACGTGTGGCTCAAAGACTGGTGTGGGAGAAGTGGGTTTTGTTTCTTGGGACACTGGCACCAGTACTGGGACAGGAGAGAACTGTTCCGGAGGGATGGGCTTCACCTGAACCGGGCTGGGGTTAGTGTCCTGGCGAATCATATAACTAGGGCTGCAGAGAGGTCTTTAAACTAACTAGTGGGGCGGGGGGGGAGAGGATTTTAGAGAGCAAATAATTAAAAAGACAATGGAGAAGGTAATGGATGTAGGTAAAAGTGGAGGAATAAAAAGACTGTGTCAGGAGGGGAAAGAATGTACGGAGATAAACGTAAAGTTGTACAAAAGGAAAAGGTAGGAAATAAGTGTCAAACATATTGGAAAGTCCTTTATTTGAATGCACGTAGTATTAGGAATAAAATTGATGAGTTGACGGTACAAATAATTACGTATGGTTATGATATTGTGGCAATTACGGAAACATGGCTGCAGGGTGACCAGGACTGGGAATTAAACATACAAGGGTATTCGACAATTCGGGGAGACAGGCAAGGAGGTGGGGTGGCTATGTTAATAAAGCAAGAAATCACTGCAATAAAGCGAAATGATATTGGCTCAAAGGATAAGGATAACGAAACAATTTGGGTAGAAATAAGAAATAGTAAAGGGAAAAAAGCAGTGGTGGGAGTAGTCTATAGGCCACCAAACAGCTGTAACTCAGTTGGTCAGAGCATAAATCAGGAAATAGTTGTAATAAGGGAACAGCTATAATTATGGGGGATTTTAACTTTCATATTGACTGGACTAATCAAGTCGAACACGGCAGCCTTGAAGAAGAGTTTATTGAGTGTATTCGGGATGGGTTCCTTGAACAATACGTTACTGAGCTAACAAGGGGGGCAAGCAGTCTTAGATGTGGTCCTGTGTAATGAGACAGGACTAATAAAAAATGTCCTAGTAAAGGATCCCCTTGGAATGAGTGACCATAACATGGTCGAATTCCATATTCAATTAGAGGATGAGAGGGTTGGGTCTCAAACAAGCGTACTGAGCTTAAATAAAGGAGACTATGATGGTATGAGAGCGGAATTGCTTAAGATGGATTTGGAAAATAGATTAAAGGGTAGATTGGTACTTGATCAGTGGTGTATATTTAAGGAGTTATTTTACAACTATCAAGAAAAATATATTCCACTGAAGAAAAAAGGGTGTAAAAGTAAAAATAGTTATCCATGGCTAAGTAAAGAAATGAAGCAAAGTATACGACTAAACAGAAAGTTATATAAGGTAGCTAAATCTAGTGGGAAGATTGAAGATCGAGAAGCTTTTAAAGATCAGCAGCAAATAACAAAAAGATTGATTAAGAAGGGGAAGATAGATTATGAAAGTAAATTGGTGAAAAACATAAAAGCAGATAGAGTTTTTTTATAGTTACATAAAAAGAAAAAGAGTGGCTAAAGTAAATGTTGGTCCCCTAGAAGATGAGACCGGGAAATTAATGGTAGGGGACATGGAGATGGCGGAAACGCTGAACAAATATTTTGTATCAGTTTTTACAGTAGAGGACACTCAAAATATCCCAACACTGGATAAACAGGGGGCTCTAGGGGGAGAGAAGCTAACTACGATTCAAATTACCAAGGAAATGGTACTTGATAAAAATTAATGGGACTTAAGGTGGATAAATCCCCTGGACCAGATGGCTTGCATCCTAGGGTCTTAAGGGAAGTGGCATTTGGGATTGTGGATGCATTAGTAATAATTTTTCAAAACTCGCTGGACTCGGCAATGGTCCCAGCAGATTGGAAAAATGCTAATGTAACTCCTTTGTTTAAAAAGAGCAATAGACAGAAGGCTGGGAATTATAGGCCAGTTAGCCTAACATCTGTGGTTGGGAAAATGTTGGAATCGATAATTAAGGAAACAGTAACAGGGCATTTGGATAAACATAGTTTAATAGGACAAAGTCAGCATGGCTTTACAAAAGGGAAGTCATGTTTGACAAATTTGTTGGAGTTCTTTGAGGACATAACATATAGGGTAGATAAAGGGGAACCAGTGGATGTGGTGTATTTGGACTTCCAAAAGACATTTGACAAGGTGCCACACCAAAGATTATTACTTAAAGTAAAAAAATCATGGGATTGGGGATAATATTCTGGCATGGGTGGAGGATTGGCTTTCTAACAGAAAACAGAGAGTTGGGATAAATGGTTTATTCTCAGACTGGCAGTTGGTGACTAGTGGTGTTCCGCAGGGGTCGGTGTTGGGACCCCAACTCTTTACAATTTATATTAATGATTTGGAGAAAGGGACTAAGTGCAATGTGTTGAAGTTTGCTGATGACACAAAGATGGGAGGGAGTGTAATGAGTGCAGAGGACATTGAAACCCTGCAGGGGGACATAGATAGGCTGAGTGATTGGGCAGACATTTGGCAGATGAAATATAATACTGACAAGTGTGAGGTCTTGCACTTTGGCAGGAAAAATAATAGAGCAAGTTATTATCTAAATGGGGAGAAACTGGAAAGTGCTTCTGTGCAAAGGGATCTGGGGGTCCTGGTGCAGGAAACACAAAAAGTTAGTATGCAAGTGCAGCAGGTGGTCAAGAAGGCCAATGGAATGCTGGCTTTTATTGCTAGGAGGATGGAGTATAAGAACAGAGAGGTCTTACTGCAGTTGTACCGGGTATTGGTGAGACCACACCTGGAGTACTGCGTGCAGTTCTGGTGTCCATATTTAAGAAAGGACATACTGGCTCTCGAGGCAGTGCAGAGAAGGTTCACGAGGTTAATTCCGGGGATGGGTGGGTTGATGTATGATGAGAGGTTGAGTAGATTGGTACTCTACTCATTGGAGTTCCGAAGAATGAGAGGCGATCTTATTGAAACGTATAAGATTGTGAAGGGGCTTGATCGGATGGATGCGGGGAGAATGTTCCCAATGATGGGTGAAACTAGGACTAGGGGGCATAATCTTAAAATAAGGGGATGCCGTTCCAGGACTTAGATGAGGAGAAATTTCTTCACTCAGAGGGTAGTGGGGTTGTGGGGCTGTGGAATTTACTGCCCCAGAGAGCTGTGGAAGCTACTACACTCAATAAATTCAAAATGGAGATAGACATTTTCCTGGATAAAAATGGCATTAGGGGATACGGTGAGCGAGCAGGTAAGTGGACATGAGGCTAGGTTTAGATCAGCCATGTGATCTCCTGGACCAGTTTTCGATAGCCTGGATGGGTCAGAGAGGAATTTTCCAGATTTTTTCTCCTCAATTGGCAATTTTTTTTTCCCTGGGTGATCACATGGGTTTGGGCGGGATGAATAATAAAATAAAATGGGCAACATGGTGCCCTGTTGGTTGGCATTGTTGCCTTGTGGGATTCAGTGAAAACTAGAGTTAAGATTGGATCAGCCATGATCTTGTTGAATGGCGGAGCAGGCTTGAGGGGCCGATTGGCCTACTCCTGCTCCTATCTCTTATGTTCTTATGTACAGTTGCCAAAAATAAAAGAAGAACTCCACACAAGCCATCAGTGTCAGCTGGGATAAACATAGAGAATTTAGCAAATGTTGGAAATCCAGGGTAACACGCATAAAATGCTAAAACGCCTAAAACTCAGCAGGTCAGGCAGCGTCAATGGAGAGGAATAAAGAGCCGACTTTTCAGGCTCGGCTGACTAGCAAGATGCAAAGTGTGGGAATAAAGGGGGCCTTCTCTGGTTGGCTGCCGGTGACAAGTGGTGTTCCACAGGGGATGGTATAGGAACTACTTCTTTTGACATATGCCAATGATTTGGATGACAGAATTGATGGCTTTATGACCAAGTTTGCAGATGATACAAAGACAGGTGGAGGGTAGGTAGTGTTAAAGGAAGCAGGGTGGCCGCATATGTACTTAGATTGGGAAAACGGGCAAAGGAGTAACTAGTTGAGTGGTGTTGCAGCAACAACCTGGCATTCAATGTCAGTAAGACAAAAGAGCTGATTGTGGACTTCAGGAAGGGTAAGACCAAGAAACACATACCAATCCTCATAGAGGGATCAAGAGTGGAGAGAGTTAGCAGCTTCAAGTTCCCAGATGTCAGGATCTCTGAGGATCTAACCTGGTCCTAACATATTGATGCAGTTATAAAGAAGGCAAGACGATCACTATACTTCATTAGAAGTTTGAAGAGATTTAGCATGTCAACAAATATACTCAAAAACGTCTATAGGTGTACCATGGAGAGCATTCTGACAGGCTGCATCACTGTCTGGTATGGGCGCTACTGCGCAGAACCAAAAGAAGCTGCAGAAGGTTGTAAATGTAGTTGGCTCCATGTTGGGTACTAGCCTACAAAGTACACAGGAAATCTTCAAGGAGCAGTGTCTCAGAAAGGCAGCGTCCATTTTAAGGACCTCCTGCTCCCATGGCAAGCCCTTGTCACTGCTCTGGTCCCCCCCCCCCCCCCCCAGGATACTTGGTCGTTGTAATTGTCCTGTGCTTAAGCAAGGGTTAAATAACTGGATAGCTGAGCGGCAATTAATTAATTAATTAATAGAGATTATAGGGAGTAAACAGGAAAACGGGGATTGAGGGATAATAAATCAGCCATTCTGGAATGGCAGAGAAAACTCGATGGGCCAAATGGTCTGATTCTGCTCCTAACTTTTATGGCTCTGATGCAGTAGGCGATGCCTGTAGATTCATGTATTGGAAAAGCTGAGGGATATTGCACCATCATTATGAAGGCCCAAGTAGGATCAAATTGTTATTATATTCATTCGTTCAGAGGAACTAACTTTCAAAATTCATATTTCACACAAAATAACGTTATTTAGCGATACAATTAAGGGGATGGATGGCATATTTAAACCTGGAGAAGTTTTCTAGGGACAAAAGTGGCAGTGGGCAAAAGAGTTGGTCGGGGAGTTGCTGGAGACCGGAACGGGGTTTACAGCACCGCGGGGAAGCGTTTCTCTGTGGCACGTCAGCGGAGGAGCGGGAATGGGTGTGAAAATGTGACGCCTTCGCTGACCACGATGCCTACAGTGATTGATGGCTTTTAAAATATTCCCGGATCCGATCGTATATCTGGAATTGGTGAGTCTTCCACTTGCTGCGTTATTACAGACGACAGTTCCCGAATTAAAAGAAATGTCAACGTTGTTGTGTATTGGGCGTTACAAGTTAATAAGGACCGAAGCGGACCTGGAACAATTTACAAAAGAGCCCAGATAAAATTGGTAACCAGGTTTTCTTTAGTAATGATATTACATTTACAGCGACGTATAATCCAAGCTAGCCGTAAGTTCTTGTTAAACCAAATATCAAGGACATATTAGAACTTGCCAAACTGATCAGATGTTTTGACTGGGTTTCGCCGTAACCTAATGTCATTTTCTATAACAGCTTTGACCTCAATCATCCTTTATCTAAAAAGAGTAAAACGCTCTGATCCTTTCCTCCCATTGACTTATCTAGATTATCTTTCAAATTATTAAGAGCTTAGTCACTCCCCAGTAACAAATTTAGCATTTATTTTAAGTTTTAATTCCCCGTTTGAGCTTTTCGTCACAGACTTTTCACTAGACTTTAACAATGTCCTGGTCTGTACACAGGTTTTGCTCATATTTAGTACTGATTTGGCATGGCTTTTTCACTTTGTGGAAATGAATTCTAGGAATTGATTTCTTTTTAACGACTTTAAGTTGTGGATTTTTTATTTAGGCCTTCTGAGTCCTCATGATCTGTCAATTTAGATTGTTATTTGAGTATTAAGTGACCGTCCTTTTCGAATAAAATGTAGTACCTTGCGGGTCTGTTTCAATTGATTTATTATCCATCTGCCCACTGTACAGATTGATTTTCCCCTCCCTCTCTCAAATTCACAAATGTACAGTATTGAACTGTGACCAAAGCAGGAAATAACAGATCAAGTAGCATACATGAAGAGAGAAATAGTCAATATTTCTGGTCAACAACCCTTCATCAGAACTGGAATATTGGGAAAAAAAAGTATATTTTAAATGAAGAAAGGGAGAGGGTGGAAAGACTGAGGGAATATGTGTTATAGGGTGTAGACCAAAGTTGTCAAGAGGACTATTAGATAAATATTGGTTGTTAGAAATAAAAAAAGAAGAAACTTATAACTGAAATATCTCTTAAAAATAGGTTGACTACCTGAAATTGTTGAATTCACTATTCACAGATAGTGCCTGCGAAGAACCCTACATGGATGACATTCTCCAGATGGTCCACAAAACTGTTTCTTACACTTTTACGTCTTTTTCTTTAAAATGTGGTTCTGGTACCATTGGAGCCTGTGACCTACAGTTTAATGGTGTGTTTTCAGGCACTTTGCTGTGTCTAAGAAGGTTCTGTGGGGTGAGTGGCCTTGAGACCAAGAAGCTTAGAGATGGGTTGCAGGCATGTGTTCGCATTTCTCACCAATTAAAGCTTCGAGAAAGAGGTGAATGAGTGTTCAGTGCTGCCTACCAACCTCTCGTTGGTGCCAGAGGAAGGTATCTGTGTGTGACAGTCTCCCTCCCTCCCTTCTTCCCCCCCCTCCTCCCCTCCCCCCTTTCCCCCCCTCCTCCCCTCCCCCCTTTCCTTTCGATGCTGTTGGAGGATGATACTGAAGTTCTGGGTCTGCGGTTTGGGGATTGGACTGCAATTCTCAGTCACTCCTTTTTCTGTTGCTATTTTGGGCGACTTTGAATTGACACAGCTTGCAGATGAAAAACACTGAGCTGAACTGAATATGTTGTGTTTTATATTCTGTGTATTTGCTCATTTTTTCTTGTTGCTGTTTGCACGATTTGTTCTTTGCATCTGTGTGTGGGGATAATGTTTTTCTTCGTTTTGTGGCTGTCTGGAGAAGTTGAATCTCTGTTGTATACTGGATGCATACTTTGATAATACTTTGAACCCTTTAAGGCTGCAAGTGTTACATCTATCATTTACTATTTATCTTCAAATAACTTTGTGAAACCAATTTCTTTTGAAATTCATACTTTTTTTGTTTTTCATTGGGGTCGAGTTTTAATTTTTTACTCTATCATTTTAGTGTTTCTTCTACAAACAGGCATTCAGCTGACCTGCTTTAGGTGCCTCAGCATATCTTCCCTTAAATTTGTATGTGCCCTTAATTACTTACTAGTTCTCTAACCAGATGCTAAACATGACTTGCAGCACCACTATTGTTTCCAGATTTCCATAAATGCATGGAAATAATCCATCTAAATTGTGTGTTTATGCTATTATTAAAAGTAACTAGTTTAATACCTCTCCCTAATTTTATGTTAAGTACAGTTATATAGTTACGCTTTGAAGTGTTCTGGTCTACCTGACTGGTGATTCTTGTAATCACTGATGCAACATAATTATTTAATAAACACAAGAAATGCTGCAGATGCTGGAAATCCAGAGCAAAATGCACAAACTGCTGGAGGAACTCAGCAGTTGAGCAGCATCTATGAAAATGAATAAACAGTTGAAAACAGTTGATGTTTCAGGCCAAGACCCTTCATTAGGACTGGAGAGGAATTGGAAAGACTCCTGAGTAAAAGGTGGGGAGGGGAGAGGAGGAGGACAAGCGAGAAGGTGATAGGTGAAGTCATGTGAGTGGGAAAGGTAAAGGGTTAGAGAAGAAGGAATCTGATAGGAGAGGAGAGTGGACCATAAGAGAAAAGGAAGGAGGACGTGCACCAGGAGGAGGTGATAGGTTGGAAGGAGAAGACATAAGAGACCAGAGGGGGAATAGAAGAAGAGGAAAGGGGGAAGGGAAAAGAAAAAGTGAAAAAGTTACCGGAAGGAGGAATCAATGTCCGTGCCATCAAGTTGGAGGATACCTAGAGGGAATATGAGGTGTTGCTCTTCCACCTTTTAAAACATTTAATATTCTGTTCTTTCATTGACGCTTTATGATTTTTATCTTGTCTTAATCCCTTGATCAGAATCAGGTTTAGTAGCACTGGCATGCGTCATGAAATTTGTTAACTTAGTGTCAGCAGTACAATGCAATACATAATACAGAAAAAAATAAGATAGAATAATATATAAGATAGGATAATATAGAAAACAAAATGATGTGGATAGACTTTTTCAATTGAGAGTAGGGGAGATTCAAACAAGAGGACATGAGTTGAGAGTTAGGGGGCAAAAGTTTAAGGGTAACACGAGGGGGAATTTCTTTACTCAGAGAGTGGTAGCTGTGTGGAATGAGCTTCCAGTAGAAGTGGTAGAGGTAGGTTCAGTATTGTCATTTTAAGAAAAATTGGATAAGTATATGGACAGGAAAGGAATGGAGGGTTATGGGCTGAATGCGGGTCAGTGGGACGAGGTGGGAGTAAGTGTTCGGCACAGACTAGAAGGGCCGAAATGGCCTGTTTCTGTGCTGTAATTGTTATATGGTTATATCAATTACATTAAGTATATATATCTGCATGTTAAATTAAAAATAATGCAAAAACATATAATTTTTTAAAAGTAAGGTAGTGTTCATTGGTTCAATGTCCATTTAGAAATCAGATGGCAGAGGGGAAGAACCTGTTCCTGAATTGCTGACTGTACCTTCAGGCTCCTGTATCTCTTTCCTTATGGTAGCAATGAGAAAAGGGCATGATGGGGGTCATTAATAATGGTCACCAGCTTTCTGAGGCACTGCTCCTTGAAGATGTCTTGGACATCACAGAGGCTGTCACCCAAGATGGATCCAAGATTTCCCTGAATCCCTATCAGACATTTCCTTTATTTAGGCGTTAGTAGAAAATTTATATCTTTACTATTTCATAGTTTCTTTCCTAATTAACTTTTGATTTCACACTGAGTCTTGTAATACGGTGGATTCTGGTTAATTTGGATGCATTGGGACGAGTACATTTGGGCCCACTTAAGCAGCTGTCCCAGTTAACTGAAGTTTCATGGGAAAAATTAAAAAGTATATATAAAAAAAGACAAACTACTGTTGAACAGTTTATGCATTTAAATGAAATGCAGAATAAATTAGAACACTTCCAATACCACTACAGTGCTATAAAATTCCTGTTATTTCCTCTTAGTTATCAATAGAGTAATTCTCTGACATGTTCTTTTGATTGACTATAAATGAACAAAATCATTGCAGACTCATAGTGCAGATAATGGACTGCCTTCATGCAATGCTTTAGATGGTTGCATTCTCCAAATCTTCATTTTCATTGTAACATTCAAGTTGATTATTGATACCTTTGTAATTCCTAACTTGTTGAAGTAGTGAAATGGTTTCATTTTCACTCCTGGCCGTTTCTGGCTGGAATGCTTGAAACCGCTGTGAGCAAAACAGTTCTGAATTGTCATAATACTTATTTCTTGCCAATATATCAGTGAAAAAGCATCACTGCTTTTTGACTATATTCTTTCATAGTCCTCTGGTTTTGTGTCTTGCTTTCTTAAAAGCCCTGACTGACTTATGTGTCTGGTTTGGCTCCGAGTGAGGAGAATGTTGCATTAAAAGTTTGGGTCGGATCAGTCAATGCTATGTCAGCCCAGTTCATCATTTTATGTGTGTGTGTTCTGTAAGCAATATTTTAATAATTAAATAATTTTATTTGAAATAATCTCAAATAGATCAATATTTATATATGGCCCTGGTTGGTTTGAGTTTCAATTTTATACCTAAGCAGAGCTCTCTTCTGTCATTTCACAATACATGAAATTGCCCATGACAATTTCGCTGTTTCTATTCACAATCAAGAGAAAATCTGCAGAAGCTGGAAATCAAAACAACACACACAAATGCTGGAGGAACTCAGCAGGCCAGGCAGCATTTATGACTGTTTCTTTTTGTGCAACACCCCTGTTAAGATTTTTACTGCTATGCTGTAGGTATTTCTTTTAACAGTTCTGTAAGAGCAGCTTGTTTGGGTTTGAGTTGTGATAAGATGCTTGTTATTCAACTTAGGAATGTGTGTCGGCCAATCAGGATGGTAGAATTAGGGGGAGAGGTCTTTGTTGCCAGGAGCTGGGAGAAGACAGAAAAAAGATGGCTGAGGATGCTGTTCTGTTACATAAAGTGCTTTGTGCAGATGAATGCCCTCAAAGAAGAAGGACCAGTACTCTCACGGGAGACCAGTTTGCTCGAGATGGATTTCAAGTAACAGTTGGAAGGTGGTGTGTGCTTTCATGCAGACCAAGGGTCCAGTGCATGAGTGACAAGTTCAAGATGAGGTCCAGCTTGAGTGCGCACTTGTCTGTTTAAGAGTAATGGCCACTTTCTGTTTTTTTTTCTCTCTTTCATTTAACAACTGATTGCTTAAATTAACATTTTTAAATATACTTTATAATTGTACGCAGTGTATGACCTGTTATCTCTTGCTGGAGGCAGTAAGTCACACAACATTCACACAAACTCGGGTGTGGGTGGGCGAGATGTTACATTAGGCTGTTACACATGTATTGTCAGAGAAGTACTTGCATAAATAGGTAAACCACCTTCATACAAGCAAGGACAGAAAACAGGGTAAAGTGAGTATACTCGTTTATTCAGTAAGTTATGGGTCAAAGTATTTGGTGAGTACATTTCGAACTTCTAGCTTCAGTTTCGTTGCTGTCTGTTCTGAAATTGTTAGGTTGTGTGGGGGTTGTGTTCAAGAAAACAATGAAATGTCGCCATCTGTTCTGGCATGTCATGACAGCGTTAAAAAAAAAAATCTGGTTATCCCCGTCCACATTACACTGTCCAATCCGGTGTTTTCAAATTTACACACTTTGGAGGGCGTTTTAGAAAAGCTCTGTTTTCAGGAGAGGAAAACGCCATTTCAGTGTGGTTGGAGGGTCAAAACGAAGAGGAAAAGCTTTGGTTACAGATTTATCTGGGGTCTAGTGTGGACATTAGCCTGTATCATTAATCCTTACAATATCCAGTGATCATGCATTGTAGACAGCTTAACCATGTGAATAAAACTGCACCTCATGTTTGCTTATAAATACCTGCTTTTCACACTCCTGGGAGTTTGTCTTTCTTGGGGTGTTGCAAGATTTCCTTTCTTTTCATCTCAATTAGGTTTAATTAACTTCCTGTACATCCCTTCAATCAACCCCATATCTGAACTTAAAGCTTTTGCCATTTCCCTATTTACCCTTGCTGTTAATCATTGACCCTTTGTGGTTTATGTAGCACACATCCTATCCATGCATCTGCACAACCATTGAGTTTAGTACAGAAATGAGATAATTAAGATAGTTAAGAAGGTTCAGTCCTTAGGTATTAATGCTGGAGTAATAAAATGGATTCAACAGTGGCTAGATGGGAGATGCCAGAGAGTAGTGGTGGATAATTGTTTATCGGGATGGAGGCCGGTGACTAGCGGGGTGCCTCAGGGATCTGTTTTGGGCCCAATGTTGTTTGTAATATACATACATGATCTGGATGATGGGGTGGTAAATTGGATTAGTAAGTATGCCGATGATACTAAGGTAGGAGGTGTTGTGGATAATGAGGTGGGTTTTCATAGCTTGCAGGGAGATTTATGCCAGTTAGAAGAATGGGCTGAACGTTGGCAGATGGAGTTTAATGCTGAGAAGTGTGAGGTTCTACATTTTGGCCAGAATAATCCAAATAGAACATACAGGGTAAATGGTAGGGCATTGAGGAATGCAGTGGAACAGAGAGATCTAGGAATAACAGTGCATAGTTCCCTGAAGGTGGAGTCTCATGTAAATAAGGTGGTGAAGAAGGCTTTTGGAACGCTGGCCTTTATAAATCAGAGCATTGAGTACAGAAGTTGGGATGTAATGTTAAAATTGTACAAGGCATTGGTAAGGCCAAATTTGGAATATTGTGTACAGTTCTGGTCACCAAGTTATAGGAAAGATATCAATAAATTAGAGAGAGTGCAGAGACTATTTACTAGGATGTTACCTGGGTTTCAGCACTTAAGTTACAGAGAAAGGTTGAACAAGTTAGGTCTCTATTCATTGGAGCATAGAAGGTTGAGGGGGGATTTGATCGAGGTATTTAAAATTTTGAGAGGGATAGATAGAGTTGACGTGAATAGGCTGTTTCCATTGAGAGTAGGGGAGATTCAAACGAGAGGACATGATTTGAGAGTTAGGGGGCAGAAGTTTAAGGGAAACACGAGGGGGGTATTTCTTTACTCAGAGAGTGATAGCTGTGTGGAATGAGCTTCCTGTAGAAGTAGTAGAGGCCAATTCAGTTGGGTCATTTAAGGTAAAATTGGATAGGTATGTGGACAGGAAAGGAGTGGAGGGTTATGGGCTGAGTGCGGGTAGGTGGGACTAGGTGAGTTTAAGAGTTCGGCATGGACTAGGAGGGCCGAGATGGCCTGTTTCCGTGCTGTGATTGTTATGGTTATAATTCTAGCACTTAATATTTTTATCATAAAATTATAGTTTTAACTTTTCAATATATTGGAATTACAGATGTAAGATGGGGGAGAAATAAGTTAAGCACTGGAAACTTAATGATCAGGCATACTTACAGATATAACAGCTGTAAAGGCCTTTCACATCATCATTAAGAATAAACTAATATTTTTGTATTTAATAGGATAATAGATGAATAAGAATTGCATTTTATTTTGTGTGGAATAAGGTGGGATAGAAAATTTGGGATTGCTGACTAGGAAAGGATGGCTGTTGTGCAGCAATGGGATTTATTGATTGATTCTTTGTTGCAAAATTCTTCAAATTTTTTTATCTTTTTGCAAATTTCACTTAAAAGACATGCATTTCTTCGAGTTAATCATGAGCGGTTGTTTACCTGAATAAATAAAACTTTTAATGTTCTTTTATTTTGAAATCTTCCAAACAGGTCAGATACAAATTCTTAATCCTGATTTGTTCTCTTGAAAGTTTTGAATGGCCAAGTGTTTTTTATTTAAGAGAAGTTGGTCAGATTTTATTTATTCTTTATAAATATTGTAGTGTGAAGATGTCAGACCAGCAGGAGTTGCTGGAGGTTATCAAGAAGGAGGTGCGGTCTCTGCTGATTTCTTCCAAAAATAATTTGACCCTTGCTGACCTTGAAAAAGACTACCAGACCATGATGGGAAAGCATCTACCTTGGAATGATTTAGGTTACAAATCTGCTCTGGAGTTTGTCTTAAGCATGCCAGATACTATCAAAATTCACACAGGTGCCAACAACATCATCCTCCTGAAAGGTAGGCATTTATTCTCTGTTTAAGGCAGAGGAATAATTAATTTAGAACATTTTTGTTATTTTGCAAATGGGCTGTTACTTGCAGACTGGGAGACCGTTTTGCTGAACACCTACGCTCTGTCCACCAGAGAAAGCAGGACCTCCCAGTGGCCACACAGTTTAATTCCACATCCTATTCCCTTTCTGATACATTATGTCTATCCGTGGCCGCCTCTACCGTCACGATGAAGCCACACTCAGGTTGGAGGAACAACACCTGATATTCTGTCTGGGTAGCCTCCAACCTGATGGCATGAACATTGATTTCTCTAACTTACGTTAATACCCCTCCTCCCCTTCTTACCCCATCCCTTATTTATTTATTATTCACCCCCCTTTTTTTTCCTCTCCCTGCCCCTCTCACAATCACTCCTTGCCTGTTTTCTATCTCCCTGTGGTGCTCCCCTCCACCTTTCTTTCTCCCTAGGCCTCCCGTCCTATAATCCTTCCCCTTCTCCAGCTGTGCATCCCTTTTGCCAATCAACTTTCCAGCTCTTAGCTTTATCCCTCCCCTTCCTGTCTTCTCCTATCATTTCAGATTTCCCCCTCCCACTTTCATATCTCTTCCTATCTTTTCTTTCAGTTAGTCCTGACGAAGGGTCTTGGCCTGAAACATTGACTGCACTTCTTCCTATAGATGCTGCCTGGCCTGCTGCGTTCCACCAGCATTTTGTGTGTGTTGCTTATTATTTGCTAACACAATTTCTGACTGAGAGGGTAGAACAGAAATTTTGCCATAAGCCCTTGAATCATTGCTGCTCAATTGGATGTCAGAAAAATTACTCTTTGTTGAGATATTTGGCTTCCAAAATGTGGAAGGTCATTCCTGCTATTTCTTAAATTAGTTATCGTTCCTGATGGAAGGCATTGGCTGGGAGTGTATCTTAGATAATTACCATTGCCATAAAGTAGCACCAAAGTATGCTAACATCTTACCAACAGAGGAGGCATAGCCTCAATTTTCTCAGCATAACTTTTCTTCAGTTCTGGTCTGGAGTGCTAGCCTATATGCTGTACTAAAATCTCTGGAGTGGAACTGAATGAATAAACTACTAACTTTGTTGAGATTGCTTCTACCTGACATGCCTTTAAGAGCCTTATTTAAATCTAAAACAAATATCTATTGGGGGCCTATATAGATTTATCATTTTAATAGATTTTCGTAATGTTCTCAGTACTACTGCCTGAAATCATGATTATCAAGTGAAATTTTAATAATGGCATTAGTGAAAGGTAATGCGTACTTATGATTAGGTGAATGGTGTCAGATTTTTTTAATCTGTTATGTACATACAATAATAATCCTGCCTTTTTTCACCTCAGGCATCAGTAATGAAGCAACAAAAGGAATTGAAGAATTGGTGTCAAAGGCAAAGGTTTCCAACAAGACTAAAACTAATTTCAGGATAATTAGACCTAAACATGAACCGAAGCAGAATTTCCTGCCTAGGAGGTACAATACCACCCCAGTTTTACCTGCATTGGTGAAATGTGAACTTCGAGAACTAGTGGCATCCTTTCCCCAAGGTGTTCTGCTGTCTGATTTTGACAGGTTTTTTTTGAAAAAATATGGAAAGCCGTTTCAGTACACACAGTATGGCTTTTTCTCCTTGCATGAAGTTCTCAAAACAATTTCAGAAGATGTTAAGGTACAACAGACACGCCAGGGTTCGCTGCTCTTACTGAGAGACAAAAATAAAGGAAGTCCATTGAAACAAGGTATGTTTTGAGTTGCAAAGAGTGTACTTTGGTTTTATTAGTTTTAAAGTTAATTTGATTTATTTTGAATTTGAATTTCGGTTTATTGTCATTTAGAAACCACAACTGTTATTGCAGTTAAAAAATGAAACAGCGTCCCACCAGAACGATATCAAAAAAGCACACAACAAAACAGACAACACCAGAAAATTCACATAACATTTGGCAATCCCCAAATCCGGAGTCCAGAGAGGCTGCTGCGTATTAATGTCGCGCTTCCATCTTAGCACGTTCCCGGGAAAGGAGCTCCAATCCCACCACCCAAAACAAGATGACCCAGATACACCAAATCAGGGGACCAACTCTACCACCCAACAAGCCAAAAACTAAAGCTACAAGACCTACATAAAACCACATAGTTACAACAATGCAAACAATGCCATAATTGATTTTAAAAAACAGACCATGGGCACAGTAAAAATAATCCAAAGATGTTAAAAGACTATAAGTTCGAAAGAAACCACCACACAGTTTCCACAAGTCCTCAGAGTCCCGATCGACTCGTCATCCCACGCAGGCGGCAGAAAGGAATACCCCCGCTATGGACCTCCATGGCACCGCTGGACTCAGCCTGGCAGACGCAGCACAGAGTGAAAGCGCCCTGACTGCAGCGGACTCAGAGTCCATCAAGCCTCCGGCACAGCCTCTCCGAACACCATCCTCTGCCGAGCGCACTACGATGCTCCTGCCACCGGCAACATGACCCCGAAGACTGGGGGCCTGTTCTTCACACCTTTTTATATTATTTTTATATTACTTTTTCAAAGATTTAATTGACTCATCTTTACCCAATTGTTAATTTATTCCTCCCAATGTTCATACATTCAAGAGAAACTTTGAAATTCATAGATGTTAATGCTATTCTTTAGCTGACTATGTATGATAAATTGCAGAATGCCATTGGGGAGGAAAAGTCTTTTCCCCTTTGTTCAGCTTGTTGAAATTAAGTGCCTGTTAAAGAATCATGAAGTAACATTAATATTTGCTGTGACAGACTAGATGTTGAGTGATGTTACACAGAATGGTAACATAAAACTGCAACTTGGTTCTTCAGGTTTTGCTGCAATTTTCTTGTAATCCCCTATTTGCTGTTCATATAGGTAAACAATCTAACCAGTCCGTTCAGACCAGTGTATCCCAAGCAAAGGCAATAACTGTGCAACCAGACCCCAGCAAAACTCCCACAAGTAAACCAGCTTTGCCACTTTCAAAATTGGAAAATACACCAGGTACTGCTCCAGACCCAGAATATTTTGAGAGAGATATGAAAAAGGTCAGCATTGGTTTGGTGTTTGTAATCTATATTTCGCATATAGAGCTTCATTATGTTGTTACACGCAACAATGGTTCCTCACATAGCCATCATAATTTCAGATCAAATTATTGCATGTTTCTGCCATGTAGAATTGGAAGGCAGGAGAGAATGCCCCTGTATAGCCTTCACAAATTTAATCCTGCCACTTACAGTTAGGTGTATATCTGTGCTTTTGATCAAAAAATTGTGTGAAGAAAATAACAAGAGCAGAAAAATAAAAGACTAAGCCAAGTGAATTGTGTAGCATTCACTCTTATCTTGATGTTTTGGGTGTTTTAGGCAATATATTGATGTTAATATATTTCATTATGCTGCACAATATTTTCTTCCTCCATATTTTTAGTTTACATCTGTGTTTTCTTTCTCTGTCATAAATCAGGGCTTCAGTGTCTCTGTTTCTCCAGACTTTCTGGTGATTTCTGCATGTAGATTTACTTTCTTTATAGTACATTAGTTTTCTTTGCAGTACTTCCTTACTCTTGGATAATTAATGTTATTTTTTTCTGTTTTCACCTTTGAGTTATAGGAACCCTGTATCAGGATCCTGAATCTCTTTTATCCAATTAGATTGTGGATTCAGGATGCTGAATAGCCTACTTGTTTGATTAAAATTGATATATAAATATATCTGATAAACTGGAAACATCACACCAATAAATAACCAGCATGACTTACATATTTGCAAATTGTAAAATTACTAAAAAAAAATTACCTTGTGCAAATCGGGTATTAATGGTAACAAAAATGATAGAAATGCCCAGATCAGTCATACTCTGTTGCTCCTGTTTTAATATGTAACCTTTGTAACTGTTTTGATGAAGGGTATGTACCTTAAGCATCATATCCTCTGTTTTCTCTATAGGTATTAGCTATCTCTCTAGGTTTTTTTTTTTGTCTTTGTGTTCATTGCATTATATTTGAGAAGCTAAGTAGCTATATCCATCATGTCCAGCTTTCATTTAAATCAGATGCCAAAAGAAGGCTTACTAGAACACCAGGTAGCCCTTAATCTTGGAAATGACTGTTGACAAGATAAAGGACTACATGTCAAGAATGCATTGAGCAATGTTTTTCTGTCACTGGGACGTAACTCAGAAAGAATAACAATTTTATTTGTTACATTTATCTCTGATGTTTAATTGATTGTATGAGATGACATGTTGTCAACCTCTGTTTTTGCGTTCAAGGTTGAAGAAGACTTGAGGACTGTAATTATAGACAAAGGGGTTGGAGGGACCATGGATTCAAAAATAAAGGAGAAAATTCTTTTTGTAAGTAGAAATCAAACATTGTATCACAACTGTTTTTCTGAGTAGTGCTAAAGTGGTAGCACTAAAACTAAATATAGTGTTCTGCAGCCTCACCCACATCTTGCACAACTGCAACATAATCTCAGTACCCTGATTGATGAAAGCAAAATGTCTTCTGTCATCCCAACTATCTTTGACACCACTTTCAGCAAACTGTGTACCTGGACTCTTGGGTCCCTCTGTTCCACATATTCTGCAAGGTGCTACCATTCACTGTATAAATCCTATTGTTGGACTTACCAAAATGCAGCACCTCACACTTACCCAGATGAAATGGCATTTGCTAGTCCTCAGTCCACTTACCTAGTTCAGTACGATCCCTTTGTAATTTGTGATAACTTACTAAACTGTCTTACAATACCACTAATTTTAGTATCATCCACAAGCTAGGTAACTGTGCCTTATACACTCTCATCCAAGTAGTTTAGAGTGCCTTGAAAAAGTAGTTAGCCCCCACAACTATTTACTGTCTCATTTTATAAGTTGAAATATATTGAAGTAGGAATTTTTTGAGCTAATCTACAAATCATCATGCATCATATCAAATCAAAAGAGAAATTCCAAAACATGTCAACAGTTTACAAAAAATTAAAAACTAAAATTGTGAGGCTTTTCATCCCCTTTGTAGTTATTGTGCTAACTACAAGGGGGTGCAATATAATGTATTATCTTACCAGCTTGCTTAGTTTGCTGATGTAGAAAAATGGAGTATCAACTGATTCACTGTATTTATAAATATATATTCAATGTAGCACCCTCTTCTCTCTGTAAGATCCAATAATATAGTAGAGTTTTAACAGACCAAACCAAAGTGAAGACAAAAGAGCATTCAAGACAAGTTAGGGAAATGCCAACAAATCTGGGGAGGGTGCAAGATCATCTCAAAGGCTCTGAACTCAGTGGAGTCCCTTGTGAAAAGGTAGAAAAAAATAGTGAATCACAGCCACACTGCCTGGGTCAAGCCACCCCTCCGAACTTTGTTGCCGGGGAAGAATGGCACTTGTAAGAAATGCTACTGTGACACCAACAGTCACTGAGCTGCAGAAATTAGTGGCTGCAACTGGATGTGAAGTTCATGGCTCCACCATCTCTAAGACCTTGCACAAAAAGTGTATTTATGGAAGAGTGGTAATGATGAAGCCCTGGCTAAATTAAAAAAAACAGCATATCCTTGCTTCTAAGGACTTTGCAAAGGGTCACTTAAAGATATTGTCTTGTGGGCAGATGATACTACAGTGAAAGTTTTTGGCCTCAAAACTAAGTGGTATGTGTGGTGTTAATCTAAACTATGCATCAGCCAGGTAACACTACCTCTACTGCAAAATATGGTGGAGTTAGCAATATGTTATGGGGATGCTTTTCAGCTGCAGGGACTAGAAATATGATCAGGATTGATGGGAAGATGAGTACTGCTAAGTACAGAGAGATCCTGGATAAAAGCCTGCTAGCCTCTGCCAGAAAGTTTAAACTGGGGAGAAAGTCTCATCTTTCAGCAGGACAGTGACCCAAAGCACACTTCCAGAGCAACCATAGAGAGGCTTCAAATGAAGAAAATTGATGTCCTTGAGTGGCCTGGCAAGACCTCGAGATTACTGTCCACCACCACTCTCCAACTAGCCTGGCAGAGCTTGAGCAATTTTGCTAAGAGAAATGGGCAAAACTTGCTCCATCACATTGTGCAAAATTATTAGAAACTTGTCCAAAAATTACTGGCTGTAGTAGCTGCGTGAGATAGTTTAACTCAGTACTGAGCAAAGAAGGATGAATATTTTTGAACTGCTGACATTTCAGATTTTGAATTTTTAACAGTTAAATTGATCAAAATCCCTGGTTGTAATACTCATTTTTGTGAACAAAGGATTGGGGGCTGAATACAAGGTGTTGTATACAAATTATAAACAGCACGTGTCCCAACAAAGATCTTTGTAATTTGTTTGCTTAGAAGCAAAGTGCACGAATGACATAAATACTGCATTTCCATTTTGACTGTAAGTTTTCTTTTAGGAATTATATATAATTTCTTCATGCAATATAAAGTGTATCAGACATGCAGCCTAAAATTAAAATCTCACTTGACAATATAAAAATAAATATTTAAGTTTGCAGTTTTATTTCAGAAGCTGCCTAAAGAATGTGTCATAAAAATTTGTAAAAATAATTTTACAAGAAAGGCTTTATTAAGTGCAGTGGCATGCAAAAGTTTGGGCACCCCCGGTCAAAATTTCTGTTACAGTGCATAGTTAAGTGAGTAGAAGATGAACAAATCTCCAAAAGTCATAAAGTTAAAGATGAAGCATTCTTTTCAACATTTTAAGCAAGATTGGTATATTATTTTTGTTTTGTGCAATTTGAGAGTGAAAAGTTTAAAGGAGCACCATGCAAAATTCTGGACACCCCAAGAGATTTGAGCTCTCAGATAACTTTTACCAAGGTCTCAGACCTTAATTAGCCTGTTAGGGCTATGGCTTGTTTACAGTCATTGTTAGGAAAGGCCAGGTGTTGCAAATTTCAAAGCTTTATTAATACCCTGACTCCTCAAATCTTGTCCCAACAATCAGCAGCCATGGGCTCCTCTAAAGCAGCTGTCTAGCACTCTGAAAATTAAAATAAATGATGCCCACAAATCAGGAGAAGGCTATAGGAAGGTAGCAAAGTGTTTTCAGGTAGCTGTTTCCTCAGTTTGTAATGTAATTAAGAAATGGCAGTTAACAGGAATGGTGGAGTTCAAGTTGAGGTCTGGAAGACCAAGACAACATTTCGAGAAAACTGCTCATAGGATTGCTAGAAAGGCAAATCAAAACCCTCCCAATTGACTGCAAAAGACCTTCAGGAAGATTTAGCAGACTCTGGAGTGATGGTGCACTGTTCTACTGTGCAGCAACACCTGCACAAATATGACCTTCATGAAAGAGTCATCAGAAGAAACCTTTCCTGCAACCTCACCACAAAATTCAGCATCAGAAGTTTACAAAGGAACATCTAAACAGGCCTGATGCATTTTGGAAACAAGTCCTGCGGACTAATAAAGTTAAAATATAATTTTTTGGTCACAGTGAGTAAAAGTGTGTTTGGAGAAAAAAGGGTTCAGAATTTCATGAAAATAACATCTCTTCAGCTGTTAAGCAAGGGTGGATCGATCATGCTTTTGGGCTTGTGTTGCAGCCAGTGGCATGGGGAACATTTCCCTGGTGCAGGGAAGAATGAATTCAATTAAATACCAGCAAATTCTGGAAGCAAACATCACACCGTCTGTTTAAAAAAAAACGGCTGAAGATGAAAAGAGGATAGCTTCTACAACAGGATAATGATCCTAAACACACTTCAAAATCCACAATGGACTATCTTAAGAGGCGTCAGCTGATGGTTTTGCCATGGCCCTCACAGTCCCCCGACCTAAACATCATCGAAAATCTGTGGATAGACCTCAAAAGAGCAGTGCATGCAAAAGTGTTTACAAACTGTGATACTTGCCAAAGGGTGTGTTAATAAGTACTCATCATGCAGGGGGCCCAAACATTTGCTTTGGGCCTTTTTCATTTTTGGTTATTTTGAAACTGTAAAAGATGGAAATAAAAAAGTAATCTTAAAATATTAAAGAAATGTGTCATCTATAACTTTATGCCGTTTGGAAATCAGGTCATCTTTTACTCGCTTAGCTATTCACAGTAACAGAAATTTTGACCAGGGGTACCAAAACTTTTGCATGCCACATGCCACATGCCATCAGGAGCAATTCTTGCAAAGCTAAAGCTGTGATTATTCAAGACCTAAGTTACTTCTGATTTTTAATCTTGTATCATCTGGTTCTTTCTCCTTGATGCTGCAGTAAATTACATTCATCTTCCTGAATATAATTTTCATTGGAGTGACTTTTGGTTTGGCTCAGTGTTCTCTTCAAGATGCCACCTTGTTTCTTGATCAAATTGTGTGCTAAAAGTTCTGCACAGTGTTCTTTAGTGAGATGATTCGTTTGATGGGTCCTTTTTTATATCCATTACAAGGAAATCACAAGATAACATTGAAATTACCATATTTATTAAAACATATTTACTTGTAGGGTTGTAAGAGTCCATGGTAGTAGAAGAAGTATGTTAATATGGATTAAA
Organism: Hypanus sabinus; assembly: GCF_030144855.1. Classification (NCBI taxonomy): domain Eukaryota; kingdom Metazoa; phylum Chordata; class Chondrichthyes; order Myliobatiformes; family Dasyatidae; genus Hypanus; species Hypanus sabinus. The sequence goes on along the minus strand of NC_082714.1, from coordinate 23,653,587 downwards.
AATTGGTTGAAAAATTAAGTCTTTTTCAAGCTGGAAGGACATATAAGTGGAATAGCTTAGAACTGGTTTTTGGCCCTCAGATGTTTACTATTTCCATTAATGATCTGTAGGAGGGAACAATATGTAAGATTTATAGACAATAGACAGTAGGTGCAGGAGTAGGCCATTCGGCCCTTCTAGCCAGCACCGCCATTCACTGTGATCATGGCTGGTCATACACAATCAGTACCCCGTTCCTGCCCTCTCCCCATATTTTGCTGAAATGAAAATGGGTAGATGGGAATACTGTGATGATGGCATTGAGTTTCTGTAACAGGATATAGATTGAGCAAAAATCTGGCAAATGGTTTAATGTGAGGAGGTGTCAAAGTACATGAATCACAGGAGTTATTGGAGAGTCCCACAGGTGATAAGGTAAGCTTTATCTTGTCTTTTATTGTAAAGTTGCTAGAGTTTAAACCTAGGGAGGTTTTGTGCAATTGGACAGGGTTTGTTGAGGCCATACCTGAAATACTGTGCACGGTTTTGGTCGACTTACTTGAAAAATGGTATAGTTGTGTTGGGGCAGATCAAAGGAAATTTAACCAATCTAATTTCTGGAACAAAATGGATAACAATGTTGGTCTTTATGTTCTTGAATGTGATGTTGTGAGTCCTGACACTCATGTTCCTCCTTCCTGATGGCAGCAACAAGAAGAGAGCATGGTCTAGATGGTTGGTGTCCAAAAATACTTTGGGCAAATATTATGTTACAGCAAAGGACCTTTCAGCTGTTCTTGAAATTTGATGTACGAAGAAAGAATAGTGAAGCTGAATTTTTGTGCTAAAGAAGAAATAGCTGCTAATTGACATCTTTAAGTGTATTAACTAGTTAAAGCATGAAAAAGTATTATCACTATAATTGATTTATTATTGTCCCATGTACTAAGATATAGTGAAAAGCTTGTCTCACTGTTTATAGGGGTAAAATCTTTACACAGTGCATTGAGTGAGAATAAGGTGTAGAAAAATAACAATGCAAAACAAAGTGTAGAAGCTACTGGAAAAGTGCAGTTCAGGTGATGATGAAGTGCAAGATCATAACGTAGCATTACATGCTAGGTTTAAAAATCGAGTGGCATCTGTTGAGACTTGTCTGCGGAGCACAAGATCATGGAGTGAGTTGGAGACAGTTCCTTGTAGACTTTATGTGCTAGTTTTAAAAAGCAAGAGCAGCCTGTCGGGACTTGTCTGCAGAGTGTAAGATTGCTTGGATAAATAGTAACTTAGCAAGTGCTGATTTTACGAAGTAAGGTTTCAGCAGAGTGGCCATTGGGTGATCGACAGTGTTAGAGCGGTCAGGCTTTGGCAAGAACAGGCAAAGGCTAGTACTTAAATTTCGAAAGTTAGAGGTATAACAACTGTAGGGAGGATGGTAGTTCAGGCAGTGGAATTGTTCTCTGGTGAGATGTGGCATTTCAAGATATCAAACATCTGCAGAGAGTGCACCCAACTTCAGCTCTTGACTGACAAGGTCAAGGAACTGAAGCTGGAGCTGGATGTACTCCAAGAGGCTGAAAATCTCATGGATGAAATTTTTACTGAAGTGTTCACACTCTCATAGTGGCACTTTGGCTGGCTCTAAGGCTCAGCAGGGAAGGGTGAAGTCAGGCAGTGCGACAGTGAAAGGAGACTTGATAGAGGGATAGACAGCAGATTCTGTGGTCTTTTGGGGCCAAGATGGTGTGTTGCCTCCCAGGTACTAGGGTCCAGAGCAGCTGCAGAAGATACTTAAGAGGGAAGGTTAGCAGCCAGAGATTGTGGTCCACATTGGCACCAGTAACATGCGTAGAAAGGGGGAAGAGGTCCTGTGCAGTGAGTATAGGGAGTTAGAGGCTGAAGAGCAGAGCTCCAAGGTAGTAATCCCTGTATTAAGATTCAAGATTCGTTTATTGTCAAAGAATGTATAAATAAACCTTGAGATTTGCATGCTCATAGGTAGCCACAAAGCAGAAACCCGAAAGAACCCAATTAAAAGGAAAAATAATTTTAAAAAAGACCAGCACTCAATGTATAAGAGTAGGAAAAAAATACAAATCATGCAAATATTTGAAGCGAGCAACAGCATACTGAACCAAAATCGAATCCTCAGATCTGGAACCCAGGGCAGCCTGGAGAAGGCCCAACGCTTCGCTTATTAGTTCAGCATATTAGCAGGCACAAAGCACGGCAGCCAGGGCAGTCTTCGTAGTCTCAGCACCGTGGAGATGATCTTCGCAGAGATCAAGTGGAGTCCCAACCGACACCACATGCTAGTCAGGGCACAAATAGGATGATAGTAGAGATGAATGAGTGGCTGTGGAGGTGGTGTAGAGGGGAGGGTTTCAGAATTCTGGATCATTGGGATCGCTTCTGGGGAAGATATGATCTGTATGAAAAGGTCAGGTTACATTTGAGTCCAAGGGGGAACATTATCTTTGTGGACACATTTGCTAGAACTGTGTGGGAAAGGTTTAAACTAATCTGGCAGGGAGGTGGGAATCAGTGATAAGGCTGAGGATGGACTGTTGGTATACAAATTGATGCAGTGTGTAGTGAGACTGTGAGAAAGTACAGGCAGATGATAGGGCAAAATAACAGTCAGTGGGATGAGTTAAAGTGTAACATGGGGTTCATATCAAAGAGGGTGATGGATATAGGACTGAATGTGTTATATTTGAATGCATACAGTATATGGTATAAGGTAGGTGATCTTGCAGCACAGAGGTTGGCAGGTATGACATAGTGAGTATCACTGAGTTGTGGTTGAAGGAAGATCATAGTTGGGAGCTTAACACTTCAAGGTTACACTGTTTCAAAATGCACATAGGCAGAGGGATTGCGGCGGCTCTGTTCTTAAAAATGAAATCAAATCCTTAAAAAGAGGTGACATGGGATCAGAAGATATGGAATCCTCATGGGTAAAATTTAAAAACTACAAGGGTAAAAAGACCCTGAAGGGTGTTAAATCCAAGATCCCAAATAGTAGCCGGGATGTGGATCACAAATTTCAACAGGAAATAGAAAAAGCCTCTAATAAGGGCAGTGTTATAATAGTTATGGGGGACTTCAATATGCAGGTAGTTGGGGGAAAATCAAGTTGGTGCTGGATCCCAAGAGAGGGAATTTGTAGAATTCCTACAGGATGGCTTTTTGGAGTAGCTTGTGATTGAGCCCCCGAGACGAAAAACAATTCTGGATTGGCTGTTGAATAATGAACCAGATTTGATTAGGGAGCTTAAGGTTAAGGAACCTATAAGAGGCATTGATTAGAAGATGATAGAATTCATCAGCTTGAGAGTGAGAAGATAAAGTCAGATGTATTACACTGGAGTAAAGGGAATGAGAGAGGAGCAGTTGATTGTAAGGGAACACTGGCAAGGTTGATGGCGGACAGCAGAGGCTGGAGATTTTGGAGGCAGTTTGGAAGGTACAGGATAGATACATCCCTTAGATGAAGTATTCTATAATTAGGATAAGGCAACTGTGGCTGACAAGGGAAAGAATGGGTATATAACAGCAAAAATTAGTGGAAGATTGGAAAGCTTCTGAAAATGAACAGAAGGCAACTAAAACTATAAGGAGAGAAAAGATGAAATATGAAAGTAAGTTAGCCATTAATATAAAAGAGGATACTAAAAGTTTTTTACAGATATACAGTAAAGAGAAGTGAGAGTATTTATTGGACTACTGGAAAACTATGCTGGAGAGGTGGTCATGGGGGACAAAGAAATGGCAAATAAACTTAATTAGTATTTTGTGTCCTCCTTCATCGTGGAAGACACTAGCAGTATGCCAGAAGTTTAAGAGTCTTGGGCAGAAGTGAGTGTGGTTGCTATTGTTAAGGAGAAAATTTTGGGAATCTGAAAGGTCTGAAGGTAGATAAGTCACGTGGGCGAATTGGACTGCACCTCAGTGTTTTGAAAGAGATTGCCGAAGAGATTGTGGAGGCATTAGTAAGGATCTTTCAAAAATCACTAGATTCAGGAATTGTTGCATTAAGAACGGAGAGAGGAAGAAGGCTGGTTAGCCTGAAATTTCAGTGGTTGGGAAGATGATGGAGTCCATTATTAAGGATGAGGTTTTGGGGTACTTGGAGGTGCACGATAAAGTAGGCCAAAATCAGCAAGGTTTCTGTTGGAAATCTTTGAGGAAATAACACTTTGGTAGGACCAGCCAGCGTAGTTATTACACAGTAGCACTGAGGAGTGTGATAAAACAAAAGGATCTGGGAATACAGGTACATAATTTGTTGAAAGTGGCAGCACAGGTAGATATGGTTGTGTAGATAGCTTTCATCATATTGGCCTTAAGATGGATGCTTTGAATTTGTATAAGACATTGGTGAGGCATAATTTAGAGTATTGTGTACAGGTTTGGTCACATATCTACAGGAAAGTTGTAAATAAAATTGAAAGAATTCAGAAAAAATTTACAAGGATGCTGCCTGGCCTGGAGGACCTGAGTTAGACAGAAAGATTGAATAGGACTATTCTTTAGAATGTAGAATAGTGGTCGCCAACCCATCAATCATGATCGACTGGTACATCTTTGAGACTTTCCCAGTAGATCCCGAAAAAAAGAAAGAAAGAAAAAAAAGAGAAATAAATACACTAATACTGTTGAGAGATTGTTTCCGGGTTGCGGGGTTTTAATTCCGTTCTTTCTGCCCAGTGCGCATGTGCATAGCTCTCCCGCACTACACAGTGTAATTCAGTGGTCCCAAACCACCGGGCCGTGAGGAAACGATACGAGTCATTCCCTGTCATGCCCACTGTTGAACTTGAACCCACGCGAGGTCATCAGTCGCCTAAACGTAGTGACACCCTCATGCCAGGGATCATTGGTTGGCCTCAGACGGCCGGCGGGAAGTGCCATTGCTACTGGCCTGGAGCGCTGCCTCTAAACCTGTTTAGCACAGGTGATATAATTTGGCGATATGAAACAATATGAGTCAGCTGTACCTTTCCTCATTCCCTGTCACACCTACTGTTGAACTTGAACGCACACGAGGTCATTACCCACATGAGCTCATCAGTCGGTCATTAACCTACTACTACTTGATGAGTAAATAACAAATGTCGCTTGAGAGTTTCTTTGGAAGAGGTGGTAGAGGACATAAAAGGCCTAACGGTGATAACACAAAGACACCTGAGCCCAAGATTGCGAAAAAGAAAGCTTCCTTCAACAGAAATTACGAGGACTCGTACATAACATATGGCTTTAATGTGACCGGTGACTTGCACGCTTCAAGTCCCCTGTGTGCCGTGAACTGTTGGGAGAAGCTGAAGCTAACAAGATGGCACAGGTTTCTCTTTCAGCTACCACAGTTTCAAGGAGAATCAATGACATGGCAGAGGACATTGAAGCACAGATGTTGGAACAGCTTAACAAGTCACCATGGTATGCTATTCAGATCGACGAGTCTACCAATGTTGACAACAAGGCAATGCTGCTGTTTTATGTGCGATGCATATTTCAAGACAACGTGCACGAGGATATGTTGTGTGCACTGCCGCTGCCAACTAACACAACTGGGGCAGAACTATTCAAGTCTTTGAATGACTACATGTCAGGCAAACTGGACTGGTCAATCTGTGTTGGAATATGCAGACGGGGCTGCAGCTATGACTGAACAACTGTTTGTTTTCACTACCCGAGTCAAAGAGGTTGCTCCTGAATGCCAGTCTACACACTGTGTTATTCACAGGGAAATGCTGGCTAGCCAAAAAATATCACCTGATCTTAACAGCATATTTAGTGACGTTGTTGAAGTTATCAATCACATCGATGCAAAAGCCCTGAACTCACGTCTGTTTGAGCAGCTTTGCAAGGAAATGGATGCAGAGCACAAACGCCTTCTCTTACACACTGAAGTCAGGTGGCTATCAAGGGGGAGAGCCCTGGCCAGGGTTTTTGGGTTAAGAGAGCCGCTACAGAGATTTCTTTCAGGAAAAATGTTACCACTGGCAGCACACTTAAGTGATGAGGAGTGGATAGCAAAACTCGCTTATCTGTGTGACATCTTCAACCTGCTTAATGAACTCAATTTGTCACTTCAGGGGAAAATGACAACTGTCTTCAAGTTGGTAGATACAGTGTCTGCTTTCAAAGCCAAACTGGAACTGTGGGGACGGTGAGTGGACAGGGGCATATTTGACATGTTCCCAACATTAGCTGGGATTTTGGGAGAGACTGAGGCTGCACCGTCCTTCTCACAGCCGGTGCGCAATCACCTATCTTCGCTGTCGACAAACTTCGGGCGTTACTTAAGCCGTCCAAAGGAATGGGTCTGTGACCCATTTGTAAATGTCCCCGGTGAATTATCCATGTCAGCATGGGAAGAAGATCAACTCTTCGAACTTGCAAATGACGGTGGGCTGAAAAGTATGTTTGACATAACATGTCTGCCAGCATTCTGGATCAAAGTCAAGGGTGAATATCCTGAGATAGCCATGAAAGCACTGAAAATGTTGCTTCCATTTCCAACATCAATCATATTTCTGCGATGCAGGGTTTTCTGCAATGATTGCAATGAAAACTAAATTGCTGAACGACTGGACATAAGGAACCCCCTTTGAGTATTGCTGTCTCCCATCACTCCTCGATGGGACCGTCTTGTTGCAGGGAAACAAGCCCAGGGTTCCCACTGATTCAGTGATATTGTTGTGTTGCAATGTTGTGTTTTATATGTTCATACGAGGAAAATGTGTGCTGTGTGTTTAATATCCAAACGTTACTTAAAATGTTATGATGCTAGTGACTTAAAAGTGACTTATAATTGACTTATCACTATATTTGTGTGAGGAAAATATGTGAAATATACGTTGTATGTTTAATATTAAATTCGTTAGATAAACCCTTTTAGAAACAAAATTGAGTGTATTAGCCACTTATAAGTGACTTACAGTTGACTGGTCGGTGGTGCAAAAAAGGTTGGTGATCCCCTGGTCCAGATGATGTTCACAAGAATGATTCTGGGAAATGGTTATTGTTTGAGGAGCTTTTGAAGGCTCTGGGCTGGGGCTACTCACTGGAGTTTAGAAGAATAAGGAGGGATCTCATTGAAACCTATCAAATATAGAAAAGCTTATAGAGTGTGGATGTGGAGGAGCCTAGGACCAGAGAGTACAGCCTTAAAATAGATGGACGTCCATTTAAAACAGATGAGAAACAACTTCTTTAGCCAGTGGGTGGTGAATCTGTGGAATTCAGTACCATGGGCAGCTGTGGATGCCAAGTCATTAAGTATCTTTAAATCAGAGGTTCTTCATAGGTTCTTGTCAAAGAAGGCAGGAGAATGGGGATGTGGGGATAATAAATCAGTCTTGACGAAATGAAGCAGACTCGATAGACCGAATGACAGTTCTGTTCCTACAATATGTGTATTGGTCTAGATTTTGAGGCCAATAGTACATCTTTTTGTACAAGAGGATTAAGGACCTGGTAACAGTGGAATAGAACCTGTCCTTGAGCTTTGTGTATATGCTGTCAGGCTTTTGTATCTTCTGTCTGATGGGAGAGGGGAGAAGAAAGAATTTCATGGAGTTCTGGAGTGCAGCAACTTCATGAAAGAAGCAGTGGAATGATTTGCTTGCTTCTTTAAACCACTGGAAGCTAAATGTGTGTACAGGCTTCAAAGATTTCCCAAACTTATTTACAATTTTGATGTATGGCATAGACTACGATTTGACTAAAGAAAAATTACCATTGTTCAGTGGAAAATTAGTAAGATTTATTGCTTATTTGTGCATAATTTTACATTCAATAGTTCTGAATTATAGCATTTAAAATTGGTAGAATGATACATTTTATTTGCCTGTTTTTGTTTATAGTATATAGTGTATTCAGGAAATTCTGGTGCAGAAGATTTATTACAGTTAAAAGTTTACAGTAGTTTCTGTAAAAAAAACACTACCTTGTACCATTGTACTTTATTGTTTCTTTCCATTTTCCTTTAAATCGGTAGGTTTTTGTTCAAATCTATGCAATCCTTATTAAGGAGAGATCTTGAATAACGTGCTTAGCTGCAAATTATTATTTTTATTTATTTTTGAGCTGAGAAAATAGAAAACCTAAGAGCATAGTCATTAATGAATCTCTTCTATTGCTATTTTAGACTGTAGCACAAAGACCGAATGGATTACTGGCATCCAGACTTCCCATGGAATATAAGGTAACTTGGGGAATTTTTTTGAACATATTGAACATATAGCATATGAGAACAAAACAAAGAGATCAATCATCATTGGTTTGTCTGTTTTTTATGTGAAGCATATTAACAGATTGTTTAAAATGTTAATTTATTGAAAGTCTGATTTGTCCAAGACTGACATACTCTACACTTGACTAAAGAATACCTGCTGAGATGTGTCGAATTTCCTCACAAATCTTAATAGCTATTTTGCACTGTCACTTCTGGAATGTGCCCTTTTTGCCGTATGGATCTATTTTTGTCGAAGACTTCCATTACTAACATTTTTATAATAGATTCTAACTCATTGATTACAAATGCAATTTGGAATTTAGTATTAAAGTGTTTTCCAATTTTATTTTAAATGGTACTCAATGGACTTGCTTCAGCATCTTATAGAAGTTTGACCTCATTTCATTTTGTAGAATTTAATTTATATCTGACAGGATTGAACCAGGAGAAAAACTTATACTAATGGTCAAATTACAGTCAGACTTTTAATCCAAAAGTGCCACCAGCAAGTATGCATCAACCAAATTTTAATGGGAATATTCCAGTTCTGAATAAGTCATGAAAAGCTGAACTAGAATAATCTGTTGAGTGGAAAGAAATGGCAAAGACAGCAGATTTAACAGTTGCATATGTAATGAATATTTCAATCTGAAAAAATATTGTTCTTTACTTTTAGAATATTTTTGGAGTGGACCTTCCCTTAAAGGAATTGGGTTTCTACAGTGTGACTGAACTTGTTGCCGCCTTAAATGACATCTTCTATGTGGAACGTGACTCCATAAATCAAGACTGGCTAGTCTTTGACATCAGGCACTCCAGTGCTCTTCAACGTAAAGACTAATTGCTCAGTATTTAGCTTTGAGAAGAACTAAATTCTGCAAATGCCCCTAGAATTCCTAAAGTCATTCATTTTGTTTTAATATTTATATACCCACCTCTTTTTAAATTCTAAAATCAAAAATGACATTGGTAAATCTTCATCAGTGTTTACCAATGTCCCTTGAAACTTTAGTAATGTCAGTAACTTTAAAACACTGTTATAAACAGACCTGATGGGTAGAATTTCTCCAGAATTCAAAGTATCAATTTAGTTTTCCTTGATCTTTTAATGTTAAGCATGCACTATCATATGCTTATAGTACTCTAGGTGGGATTGAATTATTTTATGTAATAATATGCTATGGAAAATTAGTGTTTCCTAATCGTCTGTAAAATTCACTTATACACGGGCATTCTTAACTTTTTTCTAGACCTAGAGAAATCACAGTTCAAAAAAACCAGTGCATTGATGCATGGAGGTTGGAAGAAGCATTTTGAAGAAAATATGGAGCCTCAAAAGAACAGTGATATAAATACAATTAGCTTACAAATGGTAAAGTTAAAACCGTTCCAATTTTAATGCTATTTCTCAATCTCTCATGTTCTGTCACTACTTCAATACCTAATATTTCCTCTCTCTTGCAACATGGAAATAGGACCTGAAATTAATTCCTTTTTCCTTTTTTGGTCTGGAAAATAATGTTCAAATTTCTTGCCGCTCTAATTATATCTGTGTAATCGATGTGTTCAACATTGTCTGGATGTGACAATGTGGTCTCAGTGGTTGAAGGATATACAACTGATTGTGGGAGATCTGGTGAGGGGTGGAAGAGAGTTTTACTAAAGTGTGAGCTCAGGAAGTGCAAGTAACTCGTAGCTCACTGCCACAAAGGTTTTCTTTAAACTCCTTTTGACATATTTTGTACATCATTTCCATTGTCAGCAATACTCTTCTTATCACAAATGATTGATTTGGTCTTGATTAGCCAGGGCATCAAAGGGTATGGGAAGGAGGCAGGGGAGTTGGGATGACTGGAAGAATTGGGTCAGTCATGATTGAATGGCAGAGTGGCCCACTTCTGCTCCTATATCTTTTGGTCTTATCATGACTCCCTTGAAGAAGTGAGAATGTGAAGGTGGGCAGAGATTGTTGAGGGTGTGGAGCTTGACTTTTTGTAGCAACACACACAAAATGCTGAAGAGACTCAGCAGGTCAGGCAGCATCAGTGGAAAAGAATAAATAGTCAACATTTCGGGGCTGAGATCATTCTTCAGCCTGTAACAATGGCTGATGGTGGAGCATCAATTCTGACATTGGGACATAGAACCAGAGAACATTACAGCACAGAAACAGGCCTCTTGGCCCTTCTTGGCTGTGCTGAACCATTTTTCTGCCTAGTCCCACTGACCTGCACCTGGACCATATCCCTCCATGTACCTCTCCAGGTTAAAAGTGAGCCTGCATTTTCCACTTCATCTGGCAGGTCATTCCACACTCCCACCACTCTCTGTGTAAAGAAGCCCCTCCCCCCCCATGTTCCCTTTAAACTTCTCCCCCTGCACCCTTAACCCATGTCCTCTGGGTTTTTTTCTGCCCTAGCCTCAGTGGAAAAAGCCTACTTGAATTCATTCTATCTATACCCATTTATGTACATCTATCAAATCTCCCCTCATTCTTCTGCGCTCTGGGGAATAAAGTCCTAACCTACTCAACCTTTCTCTGTAACTCAGTTTCTCAAGTCCTGGCAACATCCTTGTAAACCTTCTGTGCGCTCTTTCAACCTTATTTAATATCCTTCCTATAATTTGGTGACCAAAACTGCATGCAGTACTCCAAATTCAGCCTCACCAATGCCTTATTCAACCTCATCATAACATTCCAACTCTTATACTCAGTACTTTGATTTATAAAGGCCAGTGTACCAAAAGCTCTCTTTATGACCCTATCTACTTGTGACGCCACTTTTAGGGAATTTTGTATCTGTATTCCCAGATCCCTCTGTTTGACTGCACTCCTCATTGCCCTACTATTTACCTTGTATGTTCTACCTTGGTTTGTCCTTCTAAAATGCAATACCCCACACTTGTAGATATGGTCTCTCTGTAATCCTTGGGTGCTGTTTTGAGATATGAAGCAATTCTCCTGTAAGAGGTGTACTTTATGAAGTCCTTCAGTCAGTCTCAAGAGTTGCATATCAGGGAGGTCAGGTAAAATTTATATGGGTTCCAGCTCATGTAGGGGTGAAGGGGAATGAGAGGGTAGATGTGTTGGCCAAGAGGGCATTAAAGAAAGAAAATATAGAAATGCACATTAGTATCAGTAAAGCAGAGGCAGAGTGTGTAATCTGGGGAAAAATCATCCAAATATGGTAAGAAAGATGGGACAGAGGGGAAAGGGAGGCATTTATATCAAATACAAAAGAGTGTTACAGATACTAGGGTAAGCAGTGGTTACAGAAGAGAGGAAACTCTGGACTAGGTTAAGGCTGGGGCACTGTGCACTAAATAAAACATTGAAAATGATAGAGAAACACCAGACAGGTTTGTGTGAGGAATGTCAGGAAGAGGAGTATGGGATACAGAGAGAGATGATGAGAATTAACCTAAGGGAATTGGGGGTGCAGGAATTCACATTAAAAGGGTTACTGGGCATGGGTGAGAGGGCATAGGTCAGGGTATTTTAAGCTTTCTTAAGGGATACAGGGTTTTTTAAAAATATAGGATATGAAGGATAAGCAGGAATAGGGTACTAGGATGGCCAGAGAAGGAAGGATAAAGTGTAGACTAGGATGTGTGTGTGAGACAGAATAGGTGAAGGGATTTAGGATTTAAGTCTATCATCTGATCCATACTCCGGAGCAGAAGGTGGTGGTAATGTATCATTAAGCTGGGTGCCAACTGCCGTAAAACAAGAAGAAGAAGAGTTAGGGACTCCAAGTTAATGGTCAACCATATCAGTGATGTGAATTTTTTGATGAATGTTAAACTGTAGTTCTGAGATTATGGTTCAGGCCGTGCTTGGCTGACATTCGTCTTCATACCAGCCAAGATTAGCTATCTCCGTGGAATAGCATGGATTTCATTCTGGGATGAGGACATCAAGAATGTATACTGAAACTTGTATATTCTTTGGTTAAACATAAGATTCTGCAGATGCATACAAAATTCTGGAGGAACTCAGCAGGTCAGGCAGCAGCTCTGTTGAGGAATAAAGTATATTTTGGGCCAAGAACCTTCATCAAGACTGGAAAGAAAGGGGGAAGATGCCAGAATGAACTCTGCTGCCCTCTTATTCTGACCATGTACATGCCCACACATGCACTTTTTAGCTTGTATTGCTTCCGCTCCCCCACCTGCTTATTCTGGCATGTTCCCCCCTTTCGAAATCTGATGAAGGGTCTTAGTCCAAAAGGTCAATTGTTTATTCCTCTCCATTGATGTTGCCTGACCTGAGTTCCTTCAGTATTCTTTGGTTATCACATTTATAGTGTTATTTCAACACGTGGTGCTTCACTCAGTATCCTTCCTATAAAACCATCCTTATTCTGCTAATGTTAACTTAATTTCTCAGAAGTTCGGCACAAATGGGTTGAGAATGGTTCAATGTTTCTTAAAGGTACTGATATGCTCCAGCTGCAGGTGACGGGAGTATCAGAAAGTCTGATTTCTATGAACTGAATGGTGAGTATGAACAATTACACAAAACCAGGACAAAGAGTTCTGCAAAAAGCTGTGAATTAATAGGAGTATTGTTGCATTTGCACAAAGTGATAAATTGATAATAGCAAAAGAGCAGGATTTTTGGAAGTTATAGTTACACATGTAACTACTTTGGATCTTAACAACATTCTCTGGGTGCCTTTGCATAGAAAATTACGCACCAAAAACATTTCCTTGCTGAACTGCATACTTAAACTATTTCAACTTGTTAGACGTACCCAAATAACAGATTCATAAAACTTGATGAAAATTTATTTCACTAAGTAAAAGTTGTTTGGTGGGTCACTTAGATACAGACCAATTAGAATGTTATTGATGGGTTTTGACCCAACAGCTTAAAGATCTGAATCCTATCTTCATTTAGCTTGTATTCCTTCCCTCCTCCCCACCACCCCTTTCCCCCTTCATTTCCAGTCCTGACGGAGGGTCTTGGCCAGAAATGTTGACTGTTTATTCCTTTCACTAGATGCTGCTGAGTTCCTCCAGTATTTTGTGTGTGTTACTCAGGATTTCTGGTGTCTATAGCATCTCTTGTGTTTATCTATCAACTGTACTTCTGATATATTTCTCAGTCCTGTTTTTGGGATATGGTAGAATTATTGAGTTTATTCTTTGTACTCTAAGTAAATCTGACAGTTTAGGTAATTCCAATTCCTGATCCAGTAATTCTTGGGGAATGTAATTTCTCAACATCAAATCTTTGTTGCCTAGGAAGCTTTGGCACAATCAGTAGCTTTGGATAAGTAGTGTAAAATGTTGAACACCGAATCAGAGAGCTCAGTGGCTATAGAGCATGCAAAGTTCTACTGTTTGAAAAACTTTGGGAATGTTTAATTGCTTGATGGAAAGGTAAATTGGGATGTGTATTCCTGTACCATGTGAGGAATCTATTATTAGAATAGGTAAATAGAATAGAAAAATGTATGGAGATGACATTTAATCCTGCCAATATTTATAAGGAAAAATACAGGCTATGTTTTTATTAACAAGATAATGCATCTGTCTTAATATGTTATCCTTTCTACAGCTCACAGAGTCTTATTGTTCATCAGAATCTGAAATTCCACCTGATGCTGTACAAGATGGAATTCTCTACAAGCTACCAGAGTTGAAAGAAAACACCTTTGCATGTGTATTTGTAGAATGTGTAACTTCACCCAGTCAATTTTTTATCCGTTTCTATGGAGAATTGACCTCTGTGATGCTTGAAGATCTGATGATTGAGATGAGGTTAAATTTTTTGACTCTACATCTTTCTAAAAATAAGCGGTACATTTAAATGTAACAAGTGTTGTTTCATAATAAGATTTGAATGTAAAATAAAAAACTGATTTTCATTTTGATGAAAAAGTTAATCATTAACTTTCTGAATTCAAATGTAAAATTAAACTGTTTCACATATGCAAAAATATGCTTTACAGGAATACACAACCCTTATCAGGTTCAGGAACAGTTAATTACCCTACAAGCATCAGGCTCCTGAACCAGTGTAGATAACTTCACTCACTACAACTCAACTTGCAGACAAGGACTTACTATAACTCAAATTCACAGTATTTTTAAAATTTGCATAATTTGTCTTCTTTTGCATATTGGTTGTTTGTCAGCCATTGTTTGTGTAGTTTTTCATAAATTCTGTTGTTTTTATTTATCTGCAAATCTTTGCAAGTTAGTAAATGGTAACAAATACGTACTTTGATAATATGTTTTATTTTGACTTTAGATAGTTTGATTTGAAAAATAGCCTTTTTTAAAACCAAAACCAGGATGTTTCAGAGTATTCTGAAAAAGAAATTTGATTAATGGGTTAATGTGGATGAAATGAGATGATAATTCAATGATATCACTTGGAATTTTGAACACTGATAATTCATAGGAAAAGTGGAGAATAAATGTGATTGCCAGTTAGGTTTCATGAAATTCATGTCTTTGTGGCAAAAGATGGCTAAATAAATTTAAAGTGTTTCTTTGCTTATAATTCAGAGGTTTCTAAGCACTTCATTCTACCATTGGATTTCTGAATGGACATTGAACCCATGAACACTACCTCACTACTTTTTTTGCAATACATATTTTAACTTAACTATTTAATAGACACAAACTGTAATTCAGATTTTTCTCTATTTGTTTATCACAAACTGCTGTCGTAAAGTTAACAATTTCATGACATATGCTAAACCAGATTTTGATTCCTTTGTTACCACAAGATATAGTACTTAACTGGATTTTACCCATTTCAGAATAGATTCAATTCTTTAAAGCTTTTTAAAATTTGTGTAACAAGGCCTGAATAATCACTTACAAACAACGTATGACCATATGCTGCAGGAAAAACTGCAGAATAAGCGTCGTTCCATTTGGTGAAATTTTGTTTACTTTTCAGACGATGCTATTCCTACGAGGAGGTCTCTGAACGCTATGTGATGCCAGATTCATTTATTCAGCCAGGACAACTCTGTTGTGTGCGGAATGGTGATGATCTATGGTGGTACCGTGTTATTATCCATAAGGTGCTGGATGAAAAACAGGTGGAAGTGTACTATGTAGACTTCGGTGATATTTCTCTTGTGGAAAGATCCAGACTGAGATTCCTCAAGTAAGATTCCTCTTTTACATGAGTTACTTCAGAGCTACTGATTTGATCTGACTGGTTCCATTTACTTTAGATCGTCTTCATTTGAATACTTGTAGAATCCTTTCCACCTTTTAAGAAGAGCGTTGCATATTTAAATAAATCTCATTCCAATCATTGAATTGTTGATATTGAAGGAATAAATTATGCATTGGATGTAATGGTCCAATCAAGTTTAACCTAATGTTGTGCACATTATAGTTTCAGTGAATGATAACATTTAAAAAGTGAGGAAAAAATGTAAACAACTGTATGAAACAAGCTTTAGGGCTTAATAGGTGAATTGTATGTTGTAATACTGTATGCAGCTTTTTTATTTGAACTTCAGGCATATAACCTCTTTTGTGAATTAAGTTTTATATATTATATAAATGGAATCACCTCCCATTTGTATTCACTTAATGGTTTAGATTTTTACACATACAATACTTAGTGATATGCTTGTCTTTCGTTTGGGAATAAGACCATTTTATATATGTTTAAAATGGTCTTATTCCTGAAAGAGAGAGAGAGAGAGAGAGAGATAAAAAAGCAGAATTTAATTATTCAGCTCATCAAGTCTGCTCAGCCATTTAATCATGGCTGATTTGTTTTCCTCTCAACCCCATTGTCCTGCTGTCCCCATAACCTTTGACACCTTTACTAATCAAGAACCTATCAACCTCTGCTTTAAAAATACTTTAGCTCAACTTGTGCTTTCTGTTGTTTTTTAAAATCTTCCAAATCCCCTAGCTTTCCACTATTTTTCTTGCTGTATTTTATGCAATCCCTTATGCTCTTATGGCTTTGACTTTACTTGATAGTCACAGTTCTCACGTCCTCCCTTTAGAATACTACTTCTTTGGATGAACTGATCCTGTGTCTTCCAGATTATCGCTAGAAACTCCAGCCATTGTTGCTCTATTGTCATCCCTGCTAATGTCCCCTTTCAGTCAACTTTGGCAAGCTCCTTCCTTATGCTTTTGCAGTCTCATGGCTTTCTTATGCCTCTGTATTTTATAAGTACACTTTTAAATTTAACAGAACCTTCCTATTCCCAATTGTAATGTTGCATTATATCTTTCTTAGACACTGTTATTCAAAGCTTCCAGCCCAAGGAATTCCATCAACCCTAATATGGCTGCAACCAGTTGAGGTAGGACAGCAAAGAATAGAAGCTGTATCAACTCTGTCTTCATTTTTAAATTGATACGCACTCCATTTGTTAAGTTCAAATAGGTTATTGAGTGACTTGTGACTTCAGTAATAGCTTTCATTCCTGTTGTTAACAATGATCACATCACATGCCAGTGATAATAAACCTGATTCTTATTCAAGCAAAGAAGATTTAGAAGGTGGGATACTGTTCTATAAAGTAACTCAAATGTAACATGATGTCATTGTAAAGTTATTTCTTTATTTATTTTTGCCTAATAGTTATTCTGTTAGTTAAATACCAATACGTAGCCTCTTAGAAAGCACTTATGTTGAATCGATGCTGGCTGGTGAAATTGTAGTATGTTAAGATACATAATGAATATGGCTATGGTAATTTTTAATAAAAATGTGTACAGAGCAGGGTTTCTGACCACATTTCCTCCATCAGTAAATCTGTTTTTCCCCCTCTGTAACACTGTTACTTTCTCTGTCTTATCTTGTCTACTGATGAATGCTTGTTTTTTTTAAAATCTCAGACTATTTTGATATTTGACTGTCTGGCTGCCTAATTTCTACTTAGATATTGTTGTCTAAAACATTGCACCTGCAGCTTGGTTCAAGATTAATTTACTCATCATGCTAGTAGGTGTTGTTTCCACTCTGATTAATTTTAAGTCCATCCACAGTCTGGCATGTCATAATCTTGGATCCCCTGCATTACTCATCTCTTCAATAATTTCCAGTTCAATATGCCATCTGGGTGTTTTTCATCCCTCTAATTAAATTCTTCACTATTGGGGCCTCCTTTGCTGTTGACTCGTTGCATGCTCTAGCATTCCTTCCCTGCATCTTTTCACCTTTCTGTTTTACTTGAAGAAGATTTTTGATTATGCTTCTTCGATGAAGCCTTTCATCATTTGTTGGATGTTAGTTACTGTGACATAATGTTGAACTTTAAAATTTTCATTTGGTACCATCGCAATTAAATGCAAGAGACATTTAGTACATTGGAAGCAATAAATAAATACAATATTGTCATTAATTGAGCAAATATAACCTCATTTTAATGAATCTCAATATTTTGCACTGGAAATTAGTATTATTAGACATGTTGCCTCTCCAGATTCATACTTTCATAAAGTTAATTTTCCTTTGATAGGGTGATTGGAGCACAGCTGCTAAAAATCAGTTCCTGAAATTTTGTGGAAAACAACCATTAGTGGCCTTGATATATGGTTACATTAATGACGTACTGCACCTATTCCTTTGTGATACCTCCACAGATGAAGATGTTTATATTAATGATGTTCTTAAGAAAACTGGTCATGCTGAACCCTGCCTTACAAACAACATGAATGAGGTATAGTCTATAACTTAACTATAAATAAATAACCTAGTAAGATCATGCATTTTTTTTAAAAACACACAGTTCTAAATGCCACTTGTATTCCCATAGATCTATTGATTTGAATTTGTCCAGGTGCTGCTTTTTAGCCTAATGATTTTAGGAGTTTCTTCTGACTCAATATTTTAGGTTTCATGTACTGTATTTGCTCAACATAATTTTTAAAAAATGGATTTTGAAGATCACCATAAAAGGCATAAACATAAGAAATTCTGCAGATGCTGCAAAATCCAGAACAACACACACAAAACACTGGACGAATTTACCAGGTTAGACAACATCTATGGAGAGGAATAAATAGTTGACTCTGCTGGCCAAGACCATTTGTCAGGACGGACAAGGGGGTCTCAGCCTGAAATGTCAACTGTTTATTCTTCTCCAGAGATGCTGCCTAATCTGTTCAGTTCCTCTGGCATCTTGTGTTGCTACCATGAAATATATTGGTGTTGACTTTAAAATGAATGAAAAAAGAGAAATTTATCTCTCAAATTGATTACGCACAAAGTTTTTTTTTTACAGAAGTCTTGATGCAGCTCTAGTAACAGCAAATTACTTTGTCTTTTGAATACATTTTCCTTCTGCTTTTCTTTTTAGGGATTTGGGCGATTTAATCCAGTTACAAAGTATTTGAAAAATATGCCATCAAAAATGGAGCCTACGACAATTTCATTTGAAAGCAAGTCTGGATCCTCCCCAGCAGAAGAATATCCCAAAAAGTTAGATATCTCAATAAATAGGAAGAATATGCAGGTGAAATTATTTATATATGTACTCTATGTAGTGATTTATTTGTGTTTTAAAATAACCTAAAATTACATAGGTGTACTGAGACCACACAATCAGGTTAAGCAGATTATAGTCATAGAACACTATGGCACAGAAACAGGCCCCTACACCTTTCTGGTCTGTACTGAACTATTAATCTGCCTAGTCCCATTGACCCGTACCCAGATCATGGCCTTCCATGTACATGTACCTATCCAAATTTCTTTCAAATGTTGAAATTGACAATCCACCACTTAGGCAGGCAGGTCATTCCAGGTTCTCACCATCCTCCGAGTGAAGAAGTGCCCCCTCATATTCCTGTTAAACATTTCACTTTCACCCTTAACCCATGACATCTAGTTGTAGTCTCACCTAACCACAGTGGACAAAGTCTGCTGCATTTACCCTATCTGCACCCTTCATAATTTTGTATACCTCTATCAGATCTCCCCTCAATCTTATACATTCTAGGGAATAAAGTCCTAACCTATTTAACCTTTCCCTATAACTCAGGTCCTCAAGACCTGGCAACATCCTTGTAAATTTATACAGGAGACCGCATTGGGTACAGTAGGTGACCCCAAAAGACTCACAGGTGAAGTTTCGTCTCACCTGGAAGGACTGTTTAGGGCCCTGAATGGTAGTGAGGGAGGAGGTTCTGGTGCAGGTGTAGCACTTACTCCATTTGCAAGGATAAGTGCCAGTAGGAAGATGAGTGGGGACAGACGAATGGACAAGGGAGTCACGTAGGGTGCGATCCCTGTGGAAAGCAGAAAGTTGGAGGGAGGGAAAGATGTGCTTGGTCATGGGGTCCTGTTGGAGATGGCAGAAGTTACGGAGAATTATGTGCTGGATGTGGAGGCTGGTGGGGTGGTAGGTGAGGACAAGAGGAACTCTATCTTTGGTAGGGAGGTGGGAGGATGGGACATGTGTGAAGAAATGTGGTTGAGGGCAGCACTGATGTTGGAGGAAGGAAAGACCCTTTCTTTGAAGAAGGAGGGCATCTCCTTCATTCTAGCATGAAAAGCTTCATCCTGAGAGGAGATATGGCAGAGTCAAAGAAATTGAGAGAAGGGGATAGCATTTTCACAAGTAACAAGGTGGGAAGAGGTACAGTCCTTGTAGATGTGAGAGTCAATGAGTTTATAATAGACATCGGTAGCTAAGTTGTCTCCAGAGATAGAGACAGTGAGATCAAGAAAGGAGAGGGAGGTGTAGGAAGTGGACCACTTAAATTTCAGGGCAGGGTGGAAGTTGGAGGCAAAGTTGATGAAGTCAACAAGCTCCACATGGGTGCAGGAAGCAGCACCAATGCGTTCGTCAATGTAGCATAGGAAAAGTTGTGAAGTGTGTAACGCTTACCCAACAGGCTGGTATATGTCTAGGGGAAAAGGAGATCCAGCCACACATCAATCCCACCCCCCATACACGCAGGTGCTGTGGGAATCAAGTTTATGCCACGCGCACACACACAGTATTAAACTCACACCAAATACCATTATGAAATACACTTTAAAGATTTTACTAAAATTAAAAGAGTACTATGCAATACAATATATATGAAAGAAAAGTAAAAGGTGCCAACTTATCAAAGTTCAGTCAGTTTAGTGCACATTGTTGGAGCTCAACCATCGAACCATTCGACCCCTCGTTACTTTCCTCCGACCTCCATGTCCTCGCACCTGGGACCACCCCAGTGGTCGATTGAGCAGTGCAGCGCACGTCCACCTTCCCCGGCGTCTCCTTCCTGCCTCCCCTGAAAAAACCGCAAAAACCCCCAAGCTCCCAACCTCACCAGACAAAATAACATTCCCCATTGGTTAACAAATGAATACAATCCCCATATCAGCAAGTCTAAAGCTAAACAACTGCGAGAGAAACACTTATCAGACAAAGAAGCATTCCCACTCTTAACAAACCAAAGAAGCCATTTTGAGTAACATACACAGGACATTGTACAAGTGATAACCAGTATAGACTTGGAACTTAGACTGTTCCACGTACTGCTCACTCTGAATAATTTTCCTTCAGCTTCTTGCACATCCTTCAAACAAAAGGTGTAACCATGGGCACTTGCATGGATACCAGCTATGCCTGCCTTTTTGTTGACCACATGGAACTGTCTATTTTCTAAGCCTATACTGATGTCACTGTCCAGCTTTTTCGATGCTACCCCTACACCCCCACACCGCCTCTGTCACTACCATTCAGGGCCCCAAACAGTCCTTCCAGGTGAGACAAAGCTTCACCTGTGAGTCTTTTGGGATCATCTACTGTATCCAGTGCTCCTGGTGTGGCCTCCTGTATATCAGTGAGACCTGATGTAGATTGGGAGACTGCTTCGCCAAGTACCTATGCTTTGTCCACCAGAAAAAGCGGGATCTCCCAGTGCCCCCCCCATTTTAATTCAATTTTCCATTTCCATTCCAACATGGCTTCCTCTACTATTGCAATGAGATCACACTCAGGTTGGAGGAGCAACCCCTTATATTCCATCTAGGTAGCCTCCCAACAGTGGCATGAACATCAATTTCTCAAACTTCTGGTAATACCCCCTTCATCATTCCCATTCCCCCCCCCCCCCCACCACCTTATCTCCTTACCAGTCCATCACCTCCCTCTGGTGCTTGTCTCCCTTCTTTTTCTTCCATGGCCTCTCTTATCTGTCCTCTCCTATCAGATTTCCCCTTCTCCAGCCCTGTATTTCTTTCACCAATCAACTTCCCAGCTCCTTACTTCACCCCTCCCTCCACCTGGCTTCACCTACCACCTTATGTTTCTTCCTTCCTTCCCACCACTTTCTTATTCCGATTCCTCATCTTTTTTATTCTACAATCCTGATGACAGGTCTCAGCCTGAAATGTCGACTGTTTACTGGCCTGCTGAATTCCTCTAGCATTGCATGTGTGTTGCTTGGATATCCAGCATCTGCACGTTTTCTCTTGTTCACGATACTCCAAATCAGGCCTCTCCAACATCTTAACACAACTTCAACATAACGTCTCATCTCCTGTGCTCAGTGCTTTGATTTTTGAAGGCCGGTGTGCCAGAAGCTTTCTGTATGACCCTATCTACCTGTAATGTCACTTCCAAAGAATTATGGATCTGTATTCCCAGATCCCTCTATTCTACTGCACTCCTCAGTGCCCTACCACTCACTGTGTAAGACCTACCCTGGCTGGCCCTCCCAAAGTGCAATGCTTCACACTTGTTTGCATTAATTTCCATCTACCACTTTTCCAACCCGTTTTTCTAGCTGGTCCAATCCTGTTCCAGATCAGATTACAATGAAACAACAGAACCTAGAGAAAAATATCTGTGATTCAAGGAAGATAAAAGATTTTGATCTTAGAGAATTGGATATGTTTGATAAAACAGGAGGAGAGGATTATATGAAGAAGTAATAATAAAAGGGTACTTGCATTGGAATAGAAGGTTGAATGAGATGATGGAAAATACTGCAGAAGAGATGGATAATAATAAGTTGAGTATCGTTATATTGACCAAAGTAGTGAGAAACTGCACAGTTAGGAGCCAACTCTTTCTCCGGATGGAAAGAGAAGTTCAGTTGCCAGCAGAGGTTGAATATTTGTACAGGGTGCAGATTTGCTTTTGGTAGAAAGCTGCAAGAGAAGTAGCTCTTTGTCATCCTGAGATTGATTTTCTTCTCATAGAATGGAGAAAAAATATTGTTGTAGAAGACTAGGATTTGCTCGAAACTCAAATTTGTTCTCAGCAGGAATGATGATGGGAAGAAATAACTTCAGCTGGTGGAGGAAGAGGGAATTTGCACACTTGTGGTTTAGGAGGGGCAAAAGGATAAACAGTTCACATGACCTGTGTCGCAAATGGCTTTTTATGGTAATACTGTATCAAGCCTGCACTCTAACCTGAACACATTGAGTCTATATTTTGTCAAATTAGCCATTCCAAAGTAAAATTAATTAATATTGAGATGCTACTTGGAGCAACCAGATGCTCTCCAATGTGACTTCTGCAAGGGAGAAAAGCAGTATTTTATGTTTGCATTTGATTTACCAAATTTACCACACATCCAGTTTGTTCCATTAGTCCAGTTAAAGGTTTTCCCAAATCTTTGACAGCATCTGCATAGGGATCAAGTGAAGAAACTGAATGCAATGGACTTTCAGAAACTAATTAGATAAAATGGAAAAAAGGAACACAAGTAGGTTTTCTCAGTTTTATTGAATAGAACATTAATAACTAGAAACTGTTAGCAGCTGTCTCGGTGACCTTTTCTGAATAATTAGAATTGGTGTTATCTCTTTCTGAGATAAGGATAGACTTGTCTGCCACAAGATACATCACGTGCCTTCTATGGCTTTACAAGTAATTATTGGAAAACCTGCTATTTAAGATAAAATAATGTTTGTCACTGGGAATGACCCTTGATCACTGGGTCAGATAGTCTTTCCAGATTTAACAATCTCATTTACTGCCTACTCTTTTCTCAGTATTGCTGCTCCTTCTACCACTGCAGGAAATGCTGAACATAATAACTATCTTTCTCAAACCTCAAACTCCCAATCATCAAATCTGTATTAGAGGAACCATTAACCTAAAATGAGATAGATTAAAATTGCAGCAAACATTGGTTAAAGTTAGTGTATTTTAATTTCTCGCCACTTCCTTTTAACAAGATTGGTTCTATGTTTTCCTTCCATTTACTCTGTGTGTAATTGCAGCAAGACCTGTGTTCTGAGTCATTGAACAGTGTGGATTGTCTCCAAAATTCAGAGGCAGGGGTAAGGTCACAAGATGATGTCTACTTCTCAATAATTGACTCCAGGCCGGAGCAATCCAGTGCTGATGTTCCAAATGCCCAGCCTGGTGAGTATAACAGTGTCCTTTTGAAAATGGTGGATAGAAAGGCTACCATTTATTAAGGTTATATAGGAATTAATTTTTTAATTCTTAAAACTGATTTCATAATCATTAAGTGACTTGAATGAGCTGTTATCAAAATACTGAACCAATTAACACGAGAGCCAAGTTAATAGCAGCATATTATTGCATTTTCATTAATGAATTGTTCCTTGCTGCCAGTCACTACAGGTACACTTCAAGGAGCTGTGCTTAACCCACAGCTCTACTCTCTACACTTATGGCTAAGCACAGCTGAAGTATCATCTATACAGGCAGTCCCCGAGTTTCAAACATCCGACTTACGAACAGCTCATACTTACAAATGGAGGAAGGAGAACACTGTCCGCCATTTTAAGTCGTTGCTGTTAACACTGTGTTGAGTGTGTAACCTTGTATTTGGTTTAAATTTTTCTTAGCAAGATTCAGCTTGACCCCACCCCCCACCCTTTTTCAGTCAGTACTGGCCCCACTTGTCCCATTCAACCTGTCCCAGTGCAGGTGGTCTTTAGGACCTGGGGCAGCACAGGACCCGCCCCCTGCAGCTGCTGGTGAATCCGCAGTGTTTCTGTTCCATTGACAGAAAACGATTACGATTGAAAATAAAGTGGAAATAATAAAGCGTTTGGGAAGAGGTGAAACGTCATCGGTCATTGGAAGAACGTTAGGCTACAGTCGGTCAATGATCGGAACCATTTTGATGGATAAAGTGAGAATAATGGAGCATGTGAAAGGCCCTGCCCCGATAAAATCTACAATTATTACTAAGCAATGCACTGATTTAATCATTGAAATACATATGTTTCTTAAGTGTTTTATATGCGTAAAAAGGTAAAATATATACTAAGACAAAGGTTTGACTATCTGACGCTAAATAATACCGGATGTACCTGTTCCGACTTACGTATAAACCTGACTTAAAGACGGACTCAGGAACAGAACTCATTTGTAACCCGGGGACTGCCTGCATTATAAATTTGCAGAAAGCACTGTATGTAGAGGAGACATACAGGAGTGAGGTAGATTGGCTGCTAGAGTGACGTCGCAACAACAAACTTGTACTCAACATCAGTAAGACCAGGAAATTGATTGTGGACTTGAGGAAGGGGAAGTTGGGATAACATGCACCTGTTCCCATTGAGGGTCAATGGTGGAAAAGGTAGCAGCTTTAAGTTTCTGGGTGTTGGGTGTCAACGTCTCGGAGGATCAGTCATTGACACAACCACTAAGAAAGTGTACCAGCAGCTCCACTTTGTTAGGAGTTTGAGGAGATTTGGTATGTCACCAGAGACTTTCAGATTTCAACAGATGTACAGTGGAGAGCATTTTAACTAGTTGCATCACAGCCTGATATGGAGCCTCTAATGCACGATACTGTCAAGGGTTGTAGGCTCGGCCAGCTCCATCGTGGGAACAGCCAGCCCTCTTTGTGATTGAAGACATTTTCAAGAGGCGTTGCCTTAAAAAGACAGCATCCATCACTAAGGATCCTCACTATCCAGGACATACCCTCTTCTTGTTACTACCATCAGGGAAGAGGTGCAAAGCCTGAAGACCCACACTCAACAATTCAGGAACAGCTTCCTCTCTATCATTAGGTTTCTGGATGATCAATGAACCCGATTATTCCTTTTATTGGTGCTATTTATTTAATTAGTAATCTATAGTAATTTGATTTTTTCACTGTACTGCTGCTGCAAAACAAATTTCACGTTCTATAGGACAGTGGTAACAAACCTGCTTCTGGTTCTGACCAGAACATAAACATCAAGTGAGATCTTTATTCCTACATTGAATGTCAGTCCTTATCATATTTTTTATTGTTGTGCAGTCAACGGTAAGATTAGACTTGGCTTAGATGGTCACATTCACACTGGCAAACAATGGTTTCCTGGACTGGGTGTATATTAGACACAACGGACTATAAAAGAAAAGTTATAAATTCAAAGAGCTTTTTCTTAATTTATATAACCATATAACAATTACAGCATGGAAACAGGCCATCTCGGCCCTTATAGTCCGTGCTGATCGCTTACTCTCACCTAGTCCCACTAGCCCGCACTCAGCCCATAACCCTCCATTCCTTTCCTGTCGATGTACCTATCCAATTTTACTTTAAATGACAATACCGAACCTGCCTCTACATTCTACTGGAAGCTTGTTCCACACAGCTACCACTCTCTGAGTAAAGAAATTCCCCCTCGTGTTACCCTTAAACTTTTGCCCCCTAACTCTCAACTCATGTCCTCTTGTTTGAATCTCCCCTACTCTCAATGGAAAAAGCTTATCCACGTCAACACTGTCAATCCCCCTCATAATTTTAAATACTTCTATTAAGTCCCCCCTCAACCTTCTACGCTCCAAAGAATAAAGACCTAACTTGTTCAGCCTTTCCCTGTAACTTAGGTGCTGAAACCCAGGTAAGATTCTAGTAAATCTTCTCTGTACTCTCTCTATTTTGTTGACATCTTTCCTATAATTCGGTGACCAGAACTGTACACAATACTCCAAATTCGGCCTTACCAATGTACAATTTTAACATTACATCTCAACTCCTATACTCAAAGCTCTGATTTATAAAGGCCAGCATACCAAAAGCTTTCTTCACCACCCTATCCACGTGAGATTCCACCTTCAGGGAACTATGCACCATTATTCCTAGATCACTCTGTTCTACTGCATTCCTCAATGCCCTACCATTTACCCTGTATGTCCTATTTTGATTATTTCTACCAAAATGCAGCACCTCACACTTATCTGCATTAAACTCCATCTGTCATCGTTCAGCCCACTCTTCTAACTGGCCTAAATCTCTCTGCAAGCTTTGAAAACTTACTTCATTATCCACAACGCCACCTACTTTAGTATCATCTGCATACTTACTAATCCAATTTACCACTCCATCATCCAGATCATTAATGTATATGACAAACAACATTGGACCCAGTACAGATCCCTGAGGCACACTACTAGTCACCGGCCTCCAACCTGACAAAACAGTTATCCATCACTACTCTCTGGCATCTCCCATCCAGCCACTGTTGAATCCATTTTACTACTTCAATATTAATACCTAACGATTGAATCTTCCTAACTAACCTTCCGTGCGGAACCTTGTCAAAGGCCTTACTGAAGTCCATTATAGACAACATCCACTGCTTTACCCTCGTCAACTTTCCTTGTAACCTCTTCAAAAAAATACAATAAGATTTGTCAAACATGACCTTCCATGCACAAATCCATGTTGACTGTTCCTAATCAGACCCGGTCTATCCAGATAATTAGATATACCATCTCTAAGAATACTTTCCATTAATTTACCCACCACTGACGTCAAACTGACAGGCCTATAATGGCGAGGTTTACTCTTAGAACCCTTTTTAAACAATGGAACCGCATGAGCAGTGCGCCAATCCTCCGGCAATATCCCCATTTCTAATGACATTTGAAATATTTCTGTCGCAGCCCCTGCTATTTCTACACTAACTTCCCTCAAGGTCCTAGGGAATATCCTGTCAGGACCTGGAGATTTATCCACTTTTATATTCCTTAAAAGCACCAGTACTTCCTCCTCTTTAATCGACGTAGTTTCCATAACTTTTACTTGTTTCTCTTACCTTACACAATTCAATATCCTTCTCCTTAGTGAATACCGAAGAAAAGAAATTGTTCAAAATCTCCCCCATCTCTTTCGGCTCCACACATAGCTGTCCACTCTGATTCTCTAAGGGACCAATTTTATCCCTCACTATCCTTTTGCTATTAATATAACTGTAGAAACCCTTTGGTTTTATTTTCACCTTACTTGCCAAAGCAACCTCATATCTTTTAGCTTTTCTAATTTCTTTCTTAAGATTCTTTTTACTTTCTTTATATTCCTTGAGCTCCTCATTTACTCCATGCTGCCTATATTTTATTGTAGGTATCTCTCTTTTTCCATAACCAAGTTTCCAGTATCCCTTGAAAACCATGGCTCTCTCAAACT
Source organism: Hypanus sabinus (assembly GCF_030144855.1). Classification (NCBI taxonomy): domain Eukaryota; kingdom Metazoa; phylum Chordata; class Chondrichthyes; order Myliobatiformes; family Dasyatidae; genus Hypanus; species Hypanus sabinus. Next base: position 23,626,016 of record NC_082714.1, on the reverse strand, counting down.
TTTAACCTTTCCTTTCAACCTAACAGGAACATAAAAATTCTGTACCCTCAAAATTTCACCTTAAAATGACCGCCATTTCTCTATTACATCCTTCCCATAAAACTGTCCCAGTTCCCATAAAATTGTCCCAATCCACTCCTTCTAAATCCTTTTGCATCTCCTCAAAGTTAGCCTTTTTCCAATTAAAAATCTCAACCCTGGGTCCAGTCCTATCTTTCTCTATAATTTAAAAATTGTTTTTAGTTCTATTTTACAAGTATGGTGATGCTATTAGTCTGCATATCCTGGGAAACAAACATTGACTTGAATGTTTTTGAAAAACAGTCCATTTTTGGCTGCCCACAGAAATTCATCTCCATTTTACATTTGCTTTATGATGGCAAGGGGACCATTATCCCAAACAATTGATGTACAACACAGCCAAGGCCTGGGACCATTTTCTGTTTTTCAGTCTTGAGCTAAAGTTGTATCTCATCTCCGGCTTTAAATCTATGGCAACTGTACCCCAAAATCCTCAATATTTTGTGGTATGCAGATGATGCATGTATTTGCATGCACTACTAACCTGAGCTCCAAACTATCATGAATTTGTTAATTAAAGTATATGAGAGGAAAGGCCTCTCATATATGAGACTGTGTTACCCTGGAAAATGTGTACTGCTTTCCACATCTCAAGAACCACTTCTCAAAAAAAAGGTAGATATCAATGATGAAGTTTACCGTTATCGTCGGAGCACCAGCTCAGCCTTCAGTTTATATTTGGTGGAATGAGGGAAAAAGTAGTTTGAAGCATCCAAAGTGAGACCATGATCTACAGTCAACAAAAACTATAATTTACCCAACAGTTCAACATGCCACAAGATGTCTCTCTCACTAACAAAGGACAGAGATTTCACCCATTCCACAGAGAAAGGGGAGACCAGCAGTCAGTATTACAATGTTACATACTGCCACATTGCTTTTCATTCTGAGATTCTCTGACTCGAGAATCGGCAGCAAACTCTCCCCATTATCGAGAGAGAGTGGTCACTTGACCACAGAGACCTCTGTCCGCAAAATCATGATGTTTCTCCCATGATGCCTCATTCAGTCATCCATGGGACCATGCAGGGTCACATCCCGGAGGCACATCTTGTGTGCTGCAACTGGAGAATATCAGAAAACAGTTGGTCGATGAGCTCCAGGAGCGGGAACACATCTGCCGTGAAAACCTGTAGTTTGAGTGATATTGTGGATCAGGGACCTCGATAGAACCCAGCTTCCTTGAAAAAGAAAAAAGAGAGACATTAAAAGAGAGGAGTTAAAGCTGTTTCTGCAAATGAGCTTGAAGAGGCAGCAACTGGCACAATCTTAACTGCTCACTTAGGTTTCAACTGAAGTCTTGCCATAATCCTCAATTTATTGAAGGACAAGGGAAACAAGATCTTTTGCATTGAGACCCTAGTTATACTCAGCCCACTGGGTTAAGCAAGCCACATCGTTCCTGTGCCCAACAGGAGACTCCCAAAATGGACAAAACTATTTAAGATCCTGTCACAAGAAGAAAATACTAGGTTCACAGAGGAAGCGATGCAAGAATCTGCTCAAAGCCTGTTGGGAATCCCTGTTGTCCACGGCTCAAAGGGGAAAACAAGAATGTTGTTAAGAACTTTGGGACTGTAGATTAGGAGCACATGGAAGTCCTACATAATGCAAAAAAAAGTTACCAGCTCAAAAGCCATCTTTAGGAACCTTCTGTCAATATGTGCAGGAATCTGTTGTTCCCATGTTGGCATCATCAGTCATTTCAAAGCCCAAAAATCTTATAGAGGAAGTATTGACCAGAAGGCATAGGAGCATATTAGGCTGTGTCATTCCATCATGGCTGATTTAGTTTTCCTCTCAGCCCCATTCTGCTGCCTTCTCCATGTAACCTTCGATGCCCTTACTAATCAACTGCTGCTTTAAATATGCTCTAACTTTACCTCCACAGCTGTCTGTAGCAATGACTTCCACAGCTACACCATCCTCTGCTAAAGAAATTCTTCCTCTGTTCTAAAGGGTCACTGCTCTATTCTGAAATTGGACCTCGACTCTCCTGCTATTGGAAAGATCCACTCCATTTAGGCCTTTTAATATTCAGTGGATTTCAATGAGATCTCTCTTCATTCTTCAGAACTCCAGCGAGCACAGGTCCAGAGCCATCAAACACTCTTCATACATTAACCCTTTTATTTCTGTAATCATTCTTATAAACCTCTGGACCCTCTCCAATGCCTGCGCATCCTTTCTAAGATTTGGGCCCCTAAACTACTCAGAGTACTCCAAATACAGTCTGACCAATTCCTTATAAAACCTCAGCATTACGTCCTTGTTTCTTAATATTCTAGTCGTCTTTAATTCCAACATTGCATTTACCTTGCTTACTACTGACTCAACCTGCAAGTTAACCTTCAGGGAATCCTGCACTAGGTCTCCCAAGTCTCCTTGCACTATTTCTGAATTAGCTCCCTGTTTAGATACTAGTATACGCCTTTATTCCTTCTATCAAAGTGCATTACTATACACTTCCTTACACTGTATTCCATCTGCCACCTCTTTGCCCATCCTTCTAATCTTTGCAGACTCCCTTCTTCTAGAACACTACTTGCCCCTCCACCTATCTTTGTGTCACTTGAAAACTTGACCATGAAGTCATCATTTACTTAAAACTTGAAAAATAGCAGAGCCAACACTGACCCCTGCTGAATACCACCTGTCGCCAGCAGTCTGTAAGCGGTTTGTGCGTTCTCTCCGTGACTGTGGCTTCGTCCAGGTGCTCCAATCTCTCCCCACGTATGGTTAAGGTTGGTTACTTAAGGGCATGCTCTTTTTGCACCAGAAGCGTGGTGACTTTACAGGTGTCTCCCAGCAGAATCCTCGTATTTTGATTTGATGCAAGCAGCTTGTTTCACTATAATGTTTCGATATACTTGTGACAATAACGCTAATCTATCTTCTCTCCAAGAACCCAGGTACCATGCAGACAAGGTGGCCTTTGTGACTTTTGATTCTTGCAAGAGAGACGTGTCTATTCCCCTAGTTTTACTATCCCCAATCACAACTACATTTATATCTCCCCCCCCCCCACCAAAATAACTCCCTGAATCACTGTGGTCCCTCATCCTTCCTACAGTGCCCATTCTCATCCTCACAGGGAGTAACAATCTCAATCAACCGGTCCTTGATCTGAAAGACTAAGAAAGATGAGAGTGTATTGTTAACTTGGCTCGAGTGAGAAATCATGGCTGTAGATTTTGCATTTCAAGTTTTAATTTCAAATATTGACCTAGGTTTATGTGTTATGTTAGAGATGTTTGTATACTTGCAATTATTATTGGATATTATTTTATTCTTAATGGTCTTAGCTAAATCTGCTTTCATCATATTGTAGATGAAACTTCCAAGTTAGGAGAGGCTCAGCTCTGTGCAAATACAAGTAACAAGAAAGGTAAAGATCAGAAGTGTTGAAAACTCTGATTATTTGCATTAAATAATTCAATTTAATTCTCATTTGTATTCTTTGTCTATCACTCTTTTGCTGAGACTGCATTCAAATCCAGGTGATCCTGCTCTAAATAAGTCACTTGATGGTTGAAGAGTGACGTAGAGCATGTCATCTTCAACGAGTTATTTCTGTTACTCTCTGAATGGGAATTTGTGAGAAAGTTGAAAAAGCATTGGCGAATTAACAGTTTGCTATTCTTGAAATTTTATACAGACAAAAATATTAACATCAGTAATATTAACCATGTACAGGTATTTTCTATGAAAGTTGTTGAGGGAGGAATGTTATACTGAATTATGTTTTCTGAATAATGGCATGGAATCTTATGTATTGGTAGAAGTACTCTGGTTGGAAAGCCATATGAGAATCGACTTTAACAGTTCATCTGAAAACCAATTAAGCCAGACAAACATATTTTAAAACAAAGCTTTGTTCTCTGACAGAAAAGCAGATTATTATTTAAAATAATGCTATAACTTGAATGGCTTTAGCTATTTGAAAGTGACATTTTTCTTTTGTTCATATAAATTCCTACTGAAATAATCACACAGCATAAATCCACTATCTGAAATAATCTTTGCACCTCAAATGCTGGTCATCTGGACATGCTTGAAGGCAGACATTGAGTGCGGGCAGAATTACTACCTAGGAAATATTGCAAAAAGAAGGTTGCCTCCATGTAAAGTACAGTATATTTTTGACAACTTTTTGGGGCTTATTTATAGCAATATTATTTTCTGTAAGGAAGGGCAGGTTTCTAGAGTTTAAACTCATGTTTTACATTTCTAAATTTCATTAGGGCAAAAGTTTACATAATGTATTTCAATCTATTATTGGAAACAAGTGATTTAGATAACATTTCTGGCTTTCAGTTACTATTTTAATAGTAGTCAATTATTAATTTTGTTAAACTGTGTAACATAATGTTATTGCCCCTATTTTATAAAGTATTCAATGTAAATGAGCTTTATTCAAGAAAATAAAAGTGGAGGTGTTGTATATAAAATAGAAGAAAATTCAGAGATTCAAAATACATTTGTTCTCAGTGTGTGTAAGCAGTATACAACCCTGAGATTCATCTTCCCAAAAATAGAATCAATTTTAGCACTGTTCCATTTAATTTAAGCCAAAAGTTAAATATGTAAATTTGAGAAGATAAACAGGTACTTAAAAAACAAGCTATGAGTTGTGATTTGAATTTGATTTTTGTATACTAAATCTTACTGTGGTCACAGAGAAACAATTGAAATATTCAACTGGCATTTTATTTGGAGTCATAGAGCAATACAGCATGAGTACAGGACCTTCAGCCTAATGAGTCCATGCCAACCACTATACCCACCCATAGATTCACCACTCTGTGTGTAAAAGTTGCCCATCAGGTCCCTTTTTAAAATTTTCCTGTCTCACCTTAAATCTGTCTCAATTTTGGACTCCCCTAACCTAATCTTATCTATACCTGTCATATTTTTAAAAATTCTGTATAGTCACCCCTCAATGTATCATTTTCTTTATCCCTAGCAAGGATTGACTTGCTGATTAAGGAATTTGCACAAACCACAAGCAGTGAAGGAAATGGCTACGAATGAAGAAAGAGGAAGTCTGTGAAAGGCAAATTTAAATGATAGTGCACAAAGTGCATGAATCAAAAAAATCTAAAAATTTAATACATCAGATCTGTAAACTAGAGGTAACTGAATCAGTGGTGTGGATGCAGTCAGACAAATTATTCCTGTTAGCCTTGTGTTTAACTGCGTGCATTATATTTAGTGATTAAGAAACTACCGAACACAAGTTGGAGAGATTTTAGCATATTGGTTGCTGTGTAATACCAGATATAATTTAGAAAAATGCTGTTTGTTTTTACATAGCTTTCGGTTACATTTGTGAATATCCGCAAAAAGAATCTGTAAAGACTACCACAGGCTCTTGTTTGTTGTTCAATGATGTCCCAAGGAAGTCTGCTCTGATCTCGCCTGCGTTTTCGGGGCAGAGAGAGTTTCACTTGGCTCTCAGCTCTTCATCTGCTGCTTTGGGTCCTTCTGCACGCATGGCAGGAGCTCTTCATCATTTAACATGGCTGCCAGCAAAGCACAAAAGCTTACAGTCCCCAGATCCAGAGAAGTAAATGTTTAAAACAACTTACTGCATAGATTGTGGAGAAGAGAGAAATGCTGTCTGTGCAGACCATCAGTGAGCTACAAAATGTCTTGAAATTAATTTTTCTCCTCAAAGGCCATCTACAATGCTCAGATTGAACATAAATGGCAGCAAGTTACAATCAGTCCACAAAAGACAAATTTCATCTCACCAAAAATTTGAGATAGGAAGCCACTGGTGGTCTTGAATCAGAGGTTTCTACCACTTATTTTTATATTTCTTTGAAGTGCAGTGGCAGTGTGTATATTGTTGTATTTTGCTGGAGAGTTGCCCTTTTTTTTTGTTCAAATTTTTGGAATGGAACCTGAAACCTGAAGCATTGGAACTAACTCTAATCCACAGATGGTGCCTCATGATCATTCCCAAAACATTTTTCTTCAAACCCTAAATGCCTTAGTTCCACATTTTTGAAGTGTAATCAGGGTGTGTGGGTTTCCTCTCTTATCTTAAAGGCTGCTAACTGGCCATTGTAAGTTGCCCAAGTGGTCAAGTGGTGAATGGTCAAATGTAAGGCAGTTGAGGGGAATGTAGGAAGAATAAAATGGGATTTGTGTAAATGGGCAGGGTCCATGCTGATTGGCTCCATGACATTAATAATAGCAGAAAGATGGCCAGGTTGTTCATATAAGTTATTGGCTGAGGAAGAAATATATAAAACCTGGTATAGGATCTCTAGTGTTTCCTCCTTTACAATAGTAAACACACTACAATAGGTATTAAGTTGAAGATACTATGTAAATAAGAGTAATTTCTTAAGGAACTGATAAAATCCTCTGAAACAAATGTGCTGAGGTTTTTTTCATCATGTGGCAATAATCTGTGACACAGTGAATATTGTAGTACTTACTCTTGCCACAACTCTACTCTTCATTGGCTTCCATATGTTTCAAATTGTGTTTATTTATGTTCTGGCTTTAAATTTATTCAGCAGTATTTAAAACTAATCCTTTCCAAACCACTTGGCCACAAAATCCAAATGTGAAGCAGCAAATAGGTGTAAGTAGAGCAAAACACAGTCTGCTGGGGAAATTCACCGGGTCAAACATGATCTATTATGGGAGGGAGAAGAAGGAATTGCCCACATTTCAATTATCGAGACTATGCATCAGGGGACTCAAATTCCAAATTGTTTGTTGCTCCAGATTCCAGCATCTGCAGTCTCTTGTGTGTCCTAAATGGAAGTAGACATGAAAGTGGTCTATGACCCAGATTGAATGCTCTTTTGGGCTGTCAGGAACTAACTCGAAAAACATTCTGGACAAATTTGGTGATTACTTCATAGTTTTGCAGTAATTTTTTCTCGTAAATGTGGAAAAGTATTAGGACTTTTCATTGTCAAAATTTAATGAAGTTCTTTACAAAATATATTTCACTGCAACTTCAGCAAAATGTTTAAAAGTAAAGACAAATATGTCTCTTTATACATGCTATAGTCAGTCACAAATCTGGAAGATTTTGGATTTATATTAAGTTAGTCAATTCTGCCAGGCTGCCAGCAGGAGCATTATAAAGAGTTACAGAGAGCTGATCAACCACTGTTAAAATAATTATTGGCTGACTTTGGGAAAATCATTGTGGCACGACTTGTTAAAAGTTCTTGCGTGAAAAAGATAACCAGTGTTGATTCCTCTATTGATGAAAGGATAAAAGCTTGAGAATTCTGAGGCTTGTAATAAACTGGATTGATTTTTGAGGCTGTATTTCATCAGATTAGTTTCTAACTTTGGTAGTCATGCTCCTTTATCCAATTAGATTATTGTTTTCATTATTTTTCTGTTATTTGGGGGGATTCTTTGATTTTGTTAAAAAAATAAATTATTTTCTTTGTTTTGCATTGTTCTGTAAAGTAATTCCTGACTGACATTTGAGAAATGCATGAAAGAAACTTAGAAATAAAAGTTATTTGAGATGTTTATATTCTTTTTTTTCTGCTTGCAAAATTTTGTTCTACCTATCAAGTTCCATGGAATTCAATTGTAGACTTTAACATTCCCATCCATTTAGTTTATTTGTGGATGCCTCCAGGTGATTTCAATGCTGGCTTTTATCATTGGCAAATTCAATCAGCTTCACCCAAACTACCAAAATAGATAGTTATTACTTCAGTTTAATATGCACTCAGTGTCCACTTTATTAGTTTATTAGACACACATCTCTGTCTTCACACACAACTAACAACAGTGTGATGGAAGCAGTTGTGGACAATGCTATCAAAAATAGTTCCCCGATGCAAATAATGGATTTCAGCAGGAATATATCAGAATCGGGTCTGTTATCACCGACATTTGTCAAGAAATTTGTTAGCAGTAGCAGTTCAATGCAATACATAATATAGAAGGAAAATAAATAAATAAATTGCAGGGGTCTATCTGGCTATAGACCTCACCATGACTGATTTGAACATGAAAAGATAATTGTGCAGAGGGTGATAATGGTGTTATTCAGTTGCCATTATCCAGAAACTAAACTGTGACAGCCATCTTACTAGATGCACTTGTACATCTGCTTGTTAATGCAAGTATCTAATCAGCCAATCACGTAGCAGTAACTCAATGCATAAAAGCTTGCAGACATGGTCAAGAGGTTCAATTGTTGTTCAGACCAAACATCAGAATGAGGAAGAAAAGTGATCTAAGTGACTTTGACAGTGGAATGATTGTTGGTGCCAGACAGGGTGGTTTGAGTATCTCAGAAACTACTGGTCTGAAGATTTCATGCACAACAATCTCTGGAACAGGGATTCCCAACCTGGTGTCCACAAGCCTCTTGGTTAATGTTAAGGCTCCATGGCATAAAAAAGGTTGGGGATCCCCGCTCTAGGGTTTATAGAAAATGGTCTGAATAACAACAAACATAAAGTGAGTGGCAGATCTGGGCAAAATATATAAAAATGAGAGAGGTCAGAGGACTACCCAGAGTGGTTCAAGCTGACAGAAAGGCAACAACAACTCAAATAACTATGTGTTACAACAATGGTGTGCAGAAGACCCATCTCTTGAATGCACAACACATCAAACCTTGAAGTGAATGGGTTACAGCATTCGAAGACCACAAACATACACTCAGTGGCCACTAAGTGTATCTAGCATTTTAACATCTTGTTAACAACTGCATGGATTCTTGAGTGCTTGAAGCCAGTGGAAGAGGGAGGAGGTCCCACTTTAAAAAAAACCTGACAATGCACATTAGTAATTACTATCATGGTGTGGGGCTAGGAAAAAAAGGTAGTTGAAAAAAGGGATAGATATAAGTGCAGTCTTGCCCATCCAAAGCAGAATAAAGACACTTGAAATCAAATACTAGATGAAAATCATCACAGAATAATTTGCAATTAAATACTAATGATGCCATAAATGGGTGTGCAAACAGACACATGGTAGTGGCAGGAGGCCTATAAATTGGGGTAAATGAAAATGATTATGCAGAACTCTGGCAAATTTTACATAGTTGAAAGCTAGAGACCATCCAAAAGTTGTTATTAATAACTCAGCCCTTAAGTGTGGTTCACATGGCACTTAAGAGGGCAGCTGGCAAAATTCCAAATGAAAAGCTACTGGATATTTGTTAAATCAGAGTTCCAGGGAAGATGTACGGAATGTAGATAAATTAAGATTGCCCATCATAACGAACAGCAGAAGAATTAGACGCTGAGAATTTATGGTAAGGATAACAAAGGTGATATTTAATGTAGGAAAGTATGAAGTGTTGAATATAATAAGGAATGTGATATGGGTATTGCATCTGATGGTTAAGCCTGAAATGCAGAGATATATGGGAATCTTACTAGACTCCATTCCCTTCTATATTATTTAATTTTCATTAAAAAATATTTTTGTTCTATTACAGTTACGTAAGTATCAGGAACAGTAGTTGGCCATCAGGCCTCATTTTTGTTGTCTATATATTTAGAGGCAGAACTGAATTGGATCATCCAACCCTTTGAGCAGCGCTGCCCAGCAGTCCATGATTTTTATCCTAGCCTGATCACAGGCCTACTTACAAAAACCGATTAACCTACCAACCGGTACGTCTTTGGACTGTGGGAGTAAACCTGAGCACCCAGAGGAAACTCACACAGTTATGGTGAGAAAGTACAAACTCCTAAAGGCAAGTGTCTGTACTGCCATTCATCAAAATCATGAGTTATCAACCTCAGTTCCACTTTCCCTGCACACACTATTGTTCGCCTTTGTAATGGTCTGAAATAAAAAATTATAATGATTCACTACTGAGTGAAGTTTCATTTCATCCATCTTGAATGCTGTACCTCTCATGGTGAGATTGTGATTCTGGTCTGGTCGCACCTTTCTCTGCTCGGAGAGATGCTAGCTTGTTCAGCCTTCAATAGAATCGCCTGTCATTCTTCTAAACTCGAGTAGACTGACCATCTCTTCTTGTACAACAAACCTACCATTTCAGAAAATAGTATGTTAGAGAGATGAAAACCACGCAATACTGGTATTATTAAGGCGCAGTAAAGGCCAACAAACTATTTGCCTGACTAACTGCTTGCACTGGGATGTTTTCAGCATAAGATGTAAAGATTTTCCAATTTGTTACCATTTCTATTCTGTTTTTCCCCTTTAACAGTGACTTTAAATTTTTCTACATTTTATTCAATTTGTAGTGTTTTTAAAAATATTTTCGCTTAGTTATACGATCTGATTACATGTCTACTTTTTTCAATGGTTTATTGGGTTTTAGCACATGTACACTTTGGCGCGGATTATAAAAAATCGCGGGTATATTATACAAAAAAGGGTCCTCTTTTAAAATAATAATAGAACTATGATAAATTCACAGTTTTAGCAACATTAGGCACATGAGAGCACTATGAAAATTTTCTTTTAATATGCGTCTAACGTTACTTCCTCATCGATAACTAGTAGTCATTGTGCTACTTCAAAGAAACGCTACCGGATTCGAAATTACCCAATCCAAATGCAGATTGTGCTGGATGGGTGGGACTAATTGACAAGAAACGATCAATACCAAACTTTAATTGGGTAGCGGCCGTCATTAATTGAAGAGGAAATGGTCCAATCGTATAGTAGGATTTGCTTCCTGCTCGCGAACTATCCAATGGAAAGTGAAACAAGCCAGTTGAGGGCGGGGTTATACTGATCACCACGGGGAAGAAGTTTCTCCGAGCCGGCTTTAAAGGATTAGAGTAGAGCGGGCGGTTTAGACATTGTGTCCGCAGGCGCTCGGATAAGAGTTACAGAGTGGTGGTAGTTTAGCAGCATGACTTCAACCAGTACTTTTCAGGGTTTGGAGAACCGACCCAACTCCAGGTAAGAGCAGAACGTGTTTGATGACCCAGATCCGACAGTGGCGGACTCCCTACCCAGGGAGTTCCCCGGGAAGTTAGGCCGAAAGCACGGCGTATATCCACGGAAACGAGAGCTGAGGCCTTATATAGTCCGGTCCCTATCCGAATTTTCTCGAAGTTTACTGGCCGCTGCCTTCCTCCCTCTCCAAGTGGCGCCACCCTTTGGCCCAAACTAAGGGCGGTGACTCAACCGCGGTGTATGAGCTCGTTGCGTCTCCTCCTGTGTGTAATTCGCTTTAATCACTAGTCGCACATAATGCGTTTCATATACCGCCTGTAGAGTGTCGCTGCGCCCCAGTATTCACAAAAGCACGCCACCTCCACTGAGATCGTGGGCTTAAGGTTCTCTTGTCACCCATCTAATGGCGAGTTCCCAACACATTCTTGCTGTCTGCTATGTATGTGTGGTCGTGGGCATTTCAACTTTGGAATCTCTGGCATTTGAAAAACGACTGTGTTTGTTACGGGCAACGGCGGCCTTCAAGAACAGCGAGGAGACGAAAGTGCACGGTTAGGATCGAGAATTCTGCACGTGTGTTGCTGTCACCTTGTTTAGATAAGGTTGGCATTGCCCAAGTTCTGGTCTGGCGCTGCTGGGTCATTGTGATGGTCTGAATTTGCGGACAACCGTTCTGAAGTTGACCTCGAACCTTTTAAATCTTCAGGATGAAAATGGGAGCAATTCTTGAGGCGCGGAGGGAGGTAGAAAGTGAATTTTCCGGCTCGCTGTCCTGGTGCTATTTGTCATTCCTTCCGTGGATAAAAGGGCAGTTGAGCCCGTGGAGCCATTCAGTCTATACTTGCTTTCAACCTGGCGGGAAACTACTTGATTGAAATATAAGACCTGCTTCAATCTCGACAGGGTGGACGTGAAGAAGATGTTTCCTGTTGTGGACGAATCTGGGGCTAGTAGCCATTCCCTTAAAAAGAATGAATGGAATTTTATTTGAATGGAATTTTATTTCGATCAGTACAAACAAAATGCTTCATTTTCAACGATCATTTCAGCAAAAGGGTCACACAGTTGTGGAGTTACTCAGCAGTTCAGGAAATGAATCCACAATCCATGTTTTGGGCTAAGACCCTTCTTCAGAAGGAAGGGGGAAGATGCCGGATTAGAAGTGGGGGTGGGTGGGAAGAGGACGAGGTGAAGCCAGGTGGATGAGCCAGGTAAAAGTCTGGAGAGGAAGGAATCTGATGAGGGGAGAGTGGACCATGGGAGAAAGGGAAGAAGTATGGGTATCAGGGGGAGGTTAAAAAGCCAGCGGGGAATAGACAAAAGGGGGAAGGAATAAAAACATACTGGAAGGAGAAATTGATATCCATGCTGTCAAGTTGGACGCAGAGAATGGTTCCTCTACCCTGAGTGTGCTAAAAGAGGAGGCAATGGACGGGTGTGTTGGAATCAAAATGGCAGCAGGGAAGTTGTGCTTTTGGTGCCCCCCCCCCACCCCCAACGGATTTAAGGCAGGTCTCACCACCATGGAGGAGGCCATATCAGGATCACTGGATACAATAGATGACCCCAGCAGATCAGAGGTGGCGTGATGCCTCACCTAGAAGTATTATTTGGGGCTTTGCATGGAGGTAAAGGAGGAGGGTGAATGTGCGTGTGTTTGCAGGGAGATTCGTGGGGAGGAACAAATGGTCACAGAAATCGTGGAGTGAGTGGTTCCTGCAGAGTGTGTGTGTGGGGGGGGGGGGAGGAGAGGTAAAGGTGTGTTAGGTGGTGTGATCCTGTTGATGCTGGTTGAAGTTGCAGGAAGTGATGTGTTGGATGCGGAGGCTCAAGGGGTGATAGGTGAGGACAAGAGGAACTCTATCCCTGTTAAAAGTGGGGGGGGGGGTTAATGGGATGAATGTAGATGTACAGGAAATGGAGATGTTGGTGACGGCAGCATCAATGGTGGGGTGGGGGGGAGGAAGCCCCATTCTTTGAAAGAACAGGAAATCTGTTCTGGAAAGGGAAACCTAATCTGGGAACCGATGTGGCAGAGATGAATTGAGAAAAAGGAATAGTATTTTGTAGGAGATGGGGGGTGAAAGAAGATGATCAAGATAGTTGAGGAATCTGTAGGTTTAAAAAAAGCTCGTGTCCGGACATGGAATGGAGACCATAAAAGAAGGATGACCGTTAAAATGGTCACCATTTAAGTTAGTGATTTTTCTCCTCCTTCCTCACACCCCCCCCCCCCCTCGTGTTGTGAAGTTTCTTCCTTAAAATGGCACTTGAAACAGCCTTTCCCTATCTTTTAGAGAAAGGTGGCTCGCTACCCGACAGCAAAGGGCTGGAAGGTTGTATAGTTGAATGGGAATGCAAAGTTGAGGATGTGTCCAAAACCTTGGTCTTACCGAATGATGGACAGGGCTCAATGGGGTTGATTTGTATGTTTGAGCAAAGTTGATAATAGATTGGGTAATAGATTAATAATAATTAATCAAGTGCTAACCTTGATAAATGAGTCTTGTCTTTTGAGCAATCCTGATTAGGAATAACCACGTGCTTCACTGCAGATGTTCACCAATGGATTATCGGGGAGGAGGGGGTGTACTTGTTGGTATTTGCCACCACGATGTAATAACAGTATTCTGAGTTTCTTATTGTGTGTGAAGGTCATCTGATGTTTTTAATGCCTTGTATCTTTCAGAATGTTTCAAAGTATGAATTCATAGCTTTTTTTTACTGGCTGCTGTATCTCTCTTCCTCTTCTCTCTCCTCGCTCTCCTCCCCCCCCCCCCCCCCCCATTAGTTTAAGGATGTTGAACTTCTGTGTATAGCATTTCTGTTTTTGTTTTGTTTTGTTTTGACATGGCTGAGGAGTAAATGAACAAAAGGCTGGGAATATCTCCTGAACTTTTGGGTGGTTGGGGGCACATATAGGGTATCCTACCTGGTTGAGAATGGGCTGTTAACATGGTGCCATCAGAGTGTTCCTTCAGATCAGTTCCAAAATATTAAACTAGATTTTTAGTTCTTGTCTTGAGTTTGACCGCCAAGCTCCTGAACTGATTGAGTGTTATTAACTGAGCTGTAGCTGATGTTTTCAAGTGATTGAATTGTCACACTGACATTCTTGTAAGTTTGGGGCCTTTGTAAGAATTTTGTAAATGAAGGGAAGCCTCATGGTTGGATTCTGATTGTTGATGAGAACTGTTACTCTTAACCTAGATGTTGAAACTCTAAGATTAATGCAAGCATCTCTGGATTCAGAAGGATAGGGAGTATTTATTCTGAAAATGCCAGGCTTGCTTCATGTTTGTGGGTATAGTAAACACTAATGCAACTCTTCTACAAGAGCTGATAATCTTGTCAAGGACTATGTTTCTTAGCATGAAAAAGAAAATCTGCAGATGCTGGAAATCCAAGCCACACAATGCTGAAGTAACTCAGCAGACCAGGCAGCATCTATGGAAAGATTACAGATGATATTTGAGGCTGAGACTCCATTAGGAGAAAAAGATGAGGTTGGAGCAATGTGGGGAAGGAGAGGAAGTAAAAGATGGGAGCAGTGAAATAAGCAGCTGGGAAGCTGATAGTTGAAAGAGATAAAGGGATGGAGAAGGGGAATCTGATGGAGGGTAGAAGACCATGGAAGAGAGAAGAGGAGGAGCACTAGAGGGAGGTGATGGACAGGTAAGGTGACAAGGTGAGAATGAATGGAAATGGTGAGGGAGGAGGCATGTTGGTCACATTACATTTCTGATTTTAAATGCATATAAAATTTCACACTGACCTTGTGTCAGAACTGGCAGATTTCTGAAACAGGTTTATTATCACTGACATGTGAAATTTGTTTTTGGAGCAGTGCAGTATAAGACAGAAATTTCTTGGTGACAAAAAGAATGCTGCAATGGTGGCCATGCAGAAATTTGATGGTAGAGGGGAAGATGTCCTTAACAATGTTGATCAGGCTCTTGTATCTCTTGTGAAAGTAGCAAGAAGAGATCGCGTCCAAGATTGGGCATCCTTAATGATGGAGTTTATATTTTTAAAGTTGAATTGTTGGAGAAGGGGATAGAGGTTGGTGAAAACGTTGGTTTGGAAGGTAGCATCAAGGAGAAATTGAGTGAGCTGAGGTGGTGCTGAGACATGCCTGGATGAAGAGAGTAGGTGGTGAGGAATGAAAACTGAATTGCCTAAGAGAGAGGAGGGGAAGAAATGTGAACACAAACTGTAGACACAAAGTTGGAATAGCCAGTTACCAATGAAATTGATATAATTGAATGGTCAATATTGAAGAATATAATGCCCTGAAGAATGCTTTGTTTCAAGTGGCCAAGTTGAGTTGCAGCTCCTTGGATTTGTGTTGTATAGAAGATCAAAAGTGTGAAATAAGTCTGGAAGTTGGATGAATAGTAATGAATTTTCTATCTTGTCCAGGCATGCTCAGGCAAGGTAGATGCTGCATGGCAGGATGAGGTTTTAGAAAATCTATAAGTTTCTGTAGGATTTCAATGAGACACATTTCACAGAATAACAGATGCCAAGATTAAGGCAGACATTTTTTTTTGTTGTTGGTCCACAAATCACAGGTCATCAGTGATGGGTAATTCAAAGAACTTCTAGTGGGACCAGAGAAAATCGCATAGAAGGCATTCAGGGTTATTGAAAATTTTCTTGGCAACTATAGAGCATCAACTATGTACAGCTGGTTGACATGTTTCAAGCATACAAAACTATGAAGTGCAACATGTCACTGAAGATTCATTTTCTGCATTCCCATTTAGACTTCCCTGAAAATCTTGGTGCTGTCAGTGATGAGCATAGTGAAAGGTTTCACCAGGATTTCGGTCATGGAGAAATGGTTTCAGGGCAACTGGAATCATCAATGCTGGCTGATTATTGTTGGTCTCTTAAGTGAGACACAGTACAGTTGTCCCTCGGTATCTGTAGGGGATTGTTTCCAGGACCATCTGCGGATATCAAAATCTGTTGCTGCTCAGGTCCCTTATAAAATGGCATAGTATTTGCATATAATCTATGCCCATCCTCCCGTATACTTTAAATCATCTCCAGATTACTTGTAATACCTAATGCAATGTAAATGCTATGTAAGTAGTTGTTACACTGTCTTGTTTAGGGAATAATGATGCTTTGGTGGAGGCTCAATAATACTAAAGTCAGGATCCGTGGAGGTTGGGGGCTGAGGATTCTCAAGCGTTGAAGGTCAAGGCTTCACAATTGCAGATGGTTCAGTTGGAAGCATCGTTATAGGAAGCTGTTTCTTTTTCTTTGCATCATCAAACAAATCTTGCAGTGGTTGTAGGCATGTTGTTATCCCTTGGGTGACGCGGAGGCTTCATTCCATCAAAGGATCGCACTCGAGGATCATATTCTTTAACACTTGCACCTGTTGGAAAAACTGCTGCAATTTTTCAAGTGTCCAAATTGATGGCTGTGCCTCCTCTAAATCTTCTGCATCATTTCAGCAGATCTTCGAGTTCCTCGTTGGTTAGGGTTTCTCTATGCTCTGTGTTCCTCAGTCATGTCAGAGAAGCCTTCCCCACCAACTTACCTTACAACATTCAAGATATCCCTGACTTCTGCATCAATAGTGGGGAAGCCCCTGAAATCATTGACTGTCTCACTCCATAGTGGCTTCCAACATGCATTGACCGTCTCAGGCTTTAGGGCATCTACAGTCTCTGCAGTAAGCACAATTGCATCTTCAGTTGTGAACTTCTTCCATAAATCCATGATGCTGTAGTCAGGGTTAGCATCAAGGGCAGCATGAATCCTCCCGAAGGTGAGGTGGGTGTAAGTCACCTTAATGCACTTGATGATACCTTGATCAAGTGGCTGCAGCAGTGATGTAGTGTTAGGAGGCAGGAACATCGCTGGCAAAGCAGAGAGATCGGGCCGGGAGCATTGTCAATTATGAGGAGAGCCTTGAGTGGCAGCCCCTAGTCTTCAAGGTATTTCTTCACTTCAGGAATGAAGCACTGGTGGAACCATTCCAAGAACAAGATGGCCACTACCCAAGCCTTGTGTTGCCAGACCAGAGGCAGGCAATTTTTTTTGTTGTTAAGAGCCCGGGGATTGTTTGCTCGGTAGATGAGTTCTGGCTTGATCATGTGACCTGCATTGCCACACAGCACCAGAATAAGCTATCTATCCAGGCCTTGAACCTGGGACCTGCTTGGCACTCATGGATGTAGGTATGATTGGGCATCTTCCAGAACAAGCCCGTTTTATCACAATTGAAGACTTGCTCTGGAAGGTAACCTTTCTCTTCTATGAGTTTCTTGAGCTCCTCTGGGAATGCTGTTGCTGCCTTGGCAAAAGCTGATTCTCCTGTGATCTTTAAGTTCTTAAGGCTATAGTGCTTTACATATCTAGGCAACCATCCCTTACTAGCCTTAAACTCCTTGCTCTCGCTCTCCTCAGCCCCGTCACAGTAGTGCTCAGAGAGGCTGTGCTTTTTCATGCATAATTTTGCCATCAACAGGGATATGCCTCTGTGACGTGTCCTCTAGCCACACATTTAATGTTTTCTCAGTCTTTGCAAACACCTTATCACGAACCAGAGAGACCAGTTTTGCTGTTGTCAGGGTAGCACTAACACTTCCACAAGTTTCAGCTTCTTTCCGCTTTACTGTGCGACTGCTCGATTCATTCTTACTGGCCTTACAGCCCACGTTGGCAAGCAACATGCCAATTCTCAAAAGAATCAAGATTTTTATTTTCTCGGCGAGAGATAGCTCTTTACGTTCCCTCTTAGCCTTTGAGGAATTGCTTTGACCACTTAATTGCTTTATAGGAGCCATTTTTTCACAGAAACAAAGGGTGCACACAATACAAGTAGCGAATGAACATAATGTGAGGTGAACAATGCTCAAACGATGAGTGCTGAAGAGAGACTGAGGATCAGTGAGATGACGGGAGGCTACACCAAGGTATGCCTACACATCACTTCATTCGTGTGGATTAAGTGTAGTCCTCAGCACGCAGAAAATTCAAGTTTTACTTTTTTTGGAGCTTCCTGGAATATTTTTGATCCGCGGATGTGGAACCCGTGGATACAGAGGGCTGACTGTACAAATAAAACTCGTACTTTAAACGCGCACTTTAAAAGGCAGGACTTCTTTTCAGAGTGGTCATTTGAATCGGGAGCAAGTTACAGCTTGTGATTCAGCTGGGAGCTCAGAGAATACGACCGTGTAGGTAGGATTTAAGCCTACCTGGTCAATACCTGTGGAGGGGGGGGAACTGCGCAGGCGCGAGTGACGTCAGCGTCGAGCGCGCACTTTAAAAGGCAGGACTTCTTTTCAGAGCGGGCAGCGTCGAGCAGGCAGCGGAGTCCGTGGAAGCAGAGTCCTGGGCTTTGGCTAAGTGGGCTTTGGCTAAGTGGGCTTTGGCTAAGTGGGCTTTGGCTAAGTGGGCTTCGGTAAGCTTGTGTGATTGCTCACTGAGGGGAAGAAGGTAAGGTCGCTAGGTGCTTTTTAGACTTATTCTATCAATCCAGTTCAGGTATGGGGGAGACAGTCAGAGCAGTGGTGTGCTCCGTATGCAGTATGTGGGAAGTCAGGGTCAACACAGTTGTCCCTGATGACCACACCTGCAAGAGGTGCGTCCAGCTGCAGCTCCTATCAGCCCGAGTTAGGGAGTTGGAGCTGGAGCTGGATGAACTACGGATCATTCGGGAGGCAGAGGCAGAGATAGGAGTTATCAGGAGGTAGTCACACCAAAAATCCAAGAAGTAGGCAGATGGGTGACGGTCCAGAGAGGCAGGGGGAGCAGGCAGAGAGAGCAGAGCACCCCTGCGGCCATTCCCATTAACAATAAGTATACCGTACTGGATACTGTTGATGGGGATGACCTACCAGGAATGAGTTGTAGTGGTCCTGCCTCTGGCACAGAAGTTGAACCCTCAACTAGAAAGGGGAGGAGGGAAGAGAAGAGAGCGATAGTTTTAGGGGATTCTATAGTTAGGGGGGCAGATCGGGAGTCTCGGATGGTATGTTGCCTCCCTGGTGCCAGGGTCCGGGACATCTCAGATCGGGTGCAGGCTATTCTTGAGAACGAGGGCATGAACCCAGATGTAGTGGTCCATGTAGGGACCAACGATGTAGGTAAGGTGAGTGAGGGGGTCCTGCTTAGAGAGTTCAGGGAGTTAGGAGTGAAGCTGAAAGGCAGGACCTCCAGGGTGACAATCACGGGATTGCTACCTGTGCCACGTGCGAGTGAGGCGAAGAATAGAATGATTATGCACATTAATACGAGGCTGAGAGCATGGTGCAGGAAGGAAGGGTTCAGGTTTTTGGATAATTGGTCTTTGTTCCAGGGACATTGGGATCTGTTTCGAAGGGACGGTCTACATCTGAACCGGAGGGGTACTAACATTCTTGCAGGAGTGTTTGCCAGTGCTGCTCGGGGGGGTTTAAACTAGATGTGCAGGGGGCAGGGTTCCAGATCCAGAGGGTTGGTCAGAAGGAGCATGGAGTTAAATGTGTAGAAGGTTTGGGTGATCTTGAGAAGGTCATCAAAATTCAGGGTGCAGTTAGCCCGATGGAAGTTCAAGGAGCTGGGTTAGGTACAGTAGACAGTGTTTTAAGCAAAGAGAGGAGGAATGGGCTAAGAATTCTATACTTGAATGCGCGTAGTGTCAGAAATAAGACAGATTAGGTTGAAGCTCAGATGAAAATGGGGAACTACGATATTGTTGGGATAATGGAGACATGGCTGCAAGGGGATCAGGCCTGGGAATTGAGGGTATATGTGCTATCGTAGGGACAGAAATATGGGAAGAGGGGGTGAGGTGGCCCTGTTGGTGAGGAATGAGATTCAGTCCTTAGCAAGAGGTGACTTGGGAACAGGGGAAGTAGAGTCTGTGTGGATTGAGCTGAGGAACAGTAAGGGTAAAAAGACCCTAATGGGTGTTGTGTACAGGCCCCCAAACAGTAGCGTGGATATTGGGTCCAAGTTGATTAGGGAGTTAACATTGGCATGTGCTAAAGGTAATGCAGTCGTTATGGGAGATTTCAACATGCAGGTGAACTGGGAGAATCAGGTAGGTGCTGGACCCCAGGATAAGGAGTTTGTGGGGTGTCTAAGGGATGTATTTTTGGAACAGCTTGAGCTTGAGCCAAACAGGAACGAGGCTATTTTGGACTTGATGTGTAATGAACAGGAATTGATAAGTGATCTTGAAGTAAAGGAGCCATTAGGAAGTAGTGATCATAAGTTTTTATCTACAATTTGAGAGGGATAAGGGCAGATCAGAGGTGTCAGTGTTGCAATTAAATAAAGGAGACTACCGAGCCATGAGGGAAGAGCTGGCCAAAGTTAAATGGGCGGATGCCCTGGCAGGAAAGACAGTGGATCAGCAGTGGCAGATATTCTTGGGCATAATACAAAAGATGCAAAAGTAGTTCATTCCAATGAGAAGGAAGGATTCAAAGAGGGGGAAGGGGGCACAGTGGTTGACAAAGGAAGTCAGAGATTGTATAGCATTAAAGAAAAAGAAGTATGACAGGGCTAAGATGAGTGGGAATACAGATGATTGGGAAAGTTTTAAGGAACAGCAGATCTTAACTAAAAAAGCAATACGGAGAGAAAAAAATCAGGTATGAGCTCAGTCTAGCCAGGAATATAAAAGGGGATAGCAAAAGCTTTTTTAGCTATGTGAAGAGAAAGAAGATAGTTAAGAACAATGTTGGCCCCTTAAAGAATGAATTGGGAGAAATTGTTATGGGAAACAGGGAAATGGCAACAGAATTTAATGCGTACTTTAGATCTGTCTTCACCAGGGAGGACACAAGCAATCTCCCAGATGTATGGATGGGCCAGGGTCATAAGATATCAGAGGAATTGAGACAGATTGACATTAGGAAAGAAACTGATGAGTAGACTGGTAGGACTGAAGGCTAATAAATCCCCGGGTCCAGATGGTCTGCATCCGAGGGTTCTAAAAGAGGTGGCTCAGGAAATTGCGGATGCATTGGTTATCATTTTCCAATGTTCCTTAGATTCAGGATCAGTTCCTGAAGATTGGAGAGTGGCTAATGTTGTCCCACTTTTCAAGAAGGGAGGGAAGGAGAAAACGGAGAACTATCGCCCTGTTAGCCTAACATCAGTCGTGGGGAAGATGCTTGAGTCCATTATTAAGGACGAAATAGTGGCACATCTAGATGGCTGAAATAGGATTAGGCCGAGCCAGCATGGATTTACCAAGGGCAAATCATGCTTGACTAATCTGTTGAAGTTTTTTGAGGGTGTAACAAGGATGTTAGACGAGGGTAAGCCAGTGGATGTTGTGTACCTAGATTTTCAGAAGGCATTCGATAAGGTGCCACATAGGAGATTGGTGAGTAAAATCAGAGCTCATGGCATTGGGGGCAGGGTTTCAACATGGATAGAAAACTGGTTGGCAGATAGAAAGCAAAGGGTAGCAGTGAATGGGTGTTTCTCGGACTGGCTGGAGGTGACTAGTGGGGTACCACAGGACTCTGTATTGGGACCACAGCACTTTACGATTTATGTCAACAATTTAGATGAGGGCATTGAAAACTATATCAGCAAGTTTGCTGACGATACTAAACTGGGTGGCAGTGTGACATGCGAAGAGGATGTTAGGAGAATACAGGGAGACTTGGATAGGCTGGGTGAGTGGGCAGATACTTGGCAGATGTCATTTAATGTGAATAAATGTGAAGTTATCTGCTTTGGAAGCAGGAACAAGAGGGCAGAGTATTGTCTGAACGGTGTAGAGTTAGGTAAGGGAGAAATGCAAAGAGACCTAGGAGTCCTAGTTCACCAGTCAATGAAGGTGAATGAGCAAGTGCAACAGGCAGTGAAGAGGGCAAATGGAATGTTGGCCTTTGTTACAAGGGGAATTGAGTACAAGAGCAAGGATGTCCTTTTGCATTTGTACAGGGCCCTGGTGAGACCACACCTGGAATATTGTGTACAGTTTTGGTCTCCAGGTTTAAGGAAGGACATTCTGACAATTGAGGAAGTGCAGCGTAGATTCACTAGGTTGATTCCTGGGATGGCAGGGCTGTCTTACGCAGAGAGATTGGAGAGATTGGGCTTGTACACGCTGGAATTGAGGAGATTGAGAGGGGATCTGGTTGAAATATTTAAGATAATTAAAGGATTTGATGGGATTGAGGCAGGAAATATGTTCCAAATGTTGGGAGAGTCCAGTACCAGAGGGCATGGATTGAGAATAAGAGGTCAGTTATTTAAAACAGAGTTGAGGAAGAGCTTCTTCTCCCAGAGAGTTGTGGAGGTGTGGAATGCACTGCCTCGGAAGACGGTGGAGGCCAATTCTCTGGATGCTTTCAAGAAGGAGCTAGATAGATATCTGATGGATAGGGGAATCAAGGGATATGGGGGCAAGGCAGGGACTGGGTATTGATAGTGAATGATCAGCCATGATCTCAGAATGGCGGTGCAGACTCGAGGGGCCGAATGGTCTACTTCTGCATCTATTGTCTATTGTATCATTTTTAGCTTAGCTGAACTTTTGTTAAGTTTCAGCACCGCTATGCGATTAACACATATTCAATGAAAGTTAACTTGATTCTGTCGTGGTTTCTTGTGCCCCACAAACGACCAGGAGATGCAGAAGATTCTTCAAGAAGTAATACTTTAATTTGCAAATCAAAGCTGAGACAGTCATTGAGCTAGTCGCTGATTGCCCACCGATCCTTGTCCATTTTTTTTATATAGCAATCTCCTGGTTTAGTTGCATTAGCATATCCAATCGGTCTACAGTTGCGTATCACTAATACATCAGCCACTATTGTTTCTCCCCATTGTCTTAATCATGTTCTAATCTATATCTCTTAGCTACCTCTCATTAACACGCCATTATCTTATTTGGCACTGATGTGTTCAGTAGTACAGAGACAATGCAGAGATTTCATTCTCCTACTAAATTGGATACATGCATAGCAAATAGCAAACACAAAGCTGACTACATAGTTTTGGTTACACAGCATACAATGCAACTTTTATACTCCAATATTTCTCAGTTCCTACTTGATACAAGTAGTTTGAAATTGTGTTCCATTTCAAGTGGTAAACAAAAACATCCTGAAGAGGTAACATTTTCAAAAAATTGTTGTCCAGTGTAATTATTGACAAGCAGCAGAAAGCTCGGACACCTTTGAGCTGTACAAGTGCTATCAATGCAGTTCACTCTTATCTGTGCAGAGTTGACCACATTGAGTACTAAGTGCAGTATTCTGAGTATGAGTCGATTGTTGCCTCAGCTGGAAATGGTGTTTGCGTACCTGGAAGATGTTGCTTTTTCATTTAGAGTCATCCTTGTGCTACAATGATAGTCTGAACTTTCTCCTGAGTTTCTGAATTCCCTCTAAGTTGAAAAGCAGACTTGCTACATCTGCAGCATGCTACCACCTACACCGGACCACTACAACTCGCCTACCGACACAACTGATCGACAGGTGAAGCAGACAGCTCTACACACAGTGCTTGTGCACATCTGGAGGAGGATGCTCATGTGAGAATGCTGTTCTTGGACTACAGTTCAGTATTCAACTCCATAATTCCCTCCAGGCTCAACAAGAAGCTCAGAGACCTTGGTCTTCATCCTGCCTTGTGTAGCTGGATGCTGTACTTCCTGTTGGATCACCAACAAGTGGTAAGAATGGGCTCCCTCACCTCTTCCCTCAACACAGGTGCCTCTCTAACCCCCCTCCTTTACTCTGTCACCACCCACAGCTCCAGTCTGCTAATTAAATTTGCTGACGAGTACTATATTGATTGGACTTACCTCAAATAATGAGGCAGCCTACAGAGAGGAAGTCATCACTCTGACACAGTGGTGTCAAGAAAACAGCCTCTCCCTCTGTTGCATAAACTAAGGAGCTGGTTGTGGATTACAGGAGGAATGGAGATGGGCTAACCCCTATTGACATCAGTGGAACAGGGGTTGAGAGGGTGAACAGCTCAAGTTCCTCAGCATAAGCATCAATCACTGAGGATCACACGTGATCTATACATCCCGGCTGTGTGGTGGAAAAAGGCACAACTGCACCTTTCACCTCAGACAGTTGAAGTTTGGTGTGGGCCCCCAAATCCCAAGAAATTTCTAGAAAACATCCCAAGAAATGAGAACATCCTGACTGGCTGCATTACTGCCTGGTATGGGAATTGTACCTCCCTCAATCGCAGGACTCTGCAGAGAGTGGTGCGGACAGCCCAGCGCACCTGTGGATGTAACTTCCCACTGTTCAGGACATTTACAGAGACGGGTCCGTAAATGGGCCCGAGTCACCCCAACCACAAACTGTTCCAGCTGCTACCATCTGGGAAATGGTACAGCAGCATAAAAGCCAGGACCGACAGGCTTCGGGGACAGCTTCTTCCACCAGGCCATCAGACTGATTAATTCATGCTGATACAGTTGTATTTATTATATTGACTGTCCTGTTGTACATAATATTTATTATAAATTGCACATTTACACAGACATGATGTAAAGATTTTTACTCTTCTATATGAAGGATGTAAGTGGTAAGGATGTCAGGAGTAAATTTATTTACAGAGTGAGTGCATGGAATGGGCTACCGGCAATGGTGGTGGAGGCGGTCTTTTAAGAGACTCCTGGATGGGTACATGGAGCTTGGAAAAAGAGGGCTTTGGGTAACCCTAGTTAATTTCTCAGGTAAGGACATGTTTGGCACAGCTTTGTGGACTGAAGGGCCTGTGTTGTGCTGTAGGTTTTCTATGTTTCTAATAAAGTCAATTTGATTCAATTGGGGTGGCTCGAATTGAAGTTATCCTTAGTGAAGGTTGTACATTTAATTGATAGGGACTGAAGTAACCTTTAACCAGTTTAGTGATGTTATGTTTCATTAAGTTTGCTGGTCACTTCATATTAATTAACTTGTACAATCTTAACTATCAATTTTGCTGTTCCACTGCCTGTGAGCTTTGAGAAGTATTATTGAAATGCGGCAGATATTCCAAGAACAAAACAGAAGTGAAGTGAAACCATTTGGACTGCTGTCACATTTTAAAATTGTTCTTCAGTTTTTGGCATGGGGTTTATTTCTTTTAAGACAGATTTCTTTAGATTTGTGTAACACCCTGGGTCGCCTCAGGCTCGCTCAGCTCGTTCTCGTCTAGGGGGAGCAGCCTTCGGCCCCGCCAAACTGGGTAATCAGCTGGTGTGGATGCTGTGTGATGTCCCCGCCTCGCCCAAAAACAGACAGTACACCATATGCGATTAAATGAGTACAATTTATAAAGGTTACTATAACTAAGTGATTAATAACGATACAGTATATATGAAGAGAAAATTAAAGAAAAGGCGCCAAACTTATCAAAGTCCAAACCACTTCGTGCACAGCCGTTGGAGCTCAATTACTGAAGTCTTCTGGCCACCATTCGATCCCCTCCGAACTCCTCGACTCGCAGCTCAGGACCCTCCGAACTCCTCGACTCTCCAAACAGCTCAGGACCCTCCGAGTGGTCAACCAAGCACATCTAGCTTCATCCCCCTCCCCCCCCCTTGGAGAATCTCCCGGCCTCGGACCCCCCTTTGGGGTCCGATCCTCACCCAGCTTAGAGCATTGCGTCCTCTCTCTCGACCCCCTCGCGCCGATCTGCCCAAAAGCCCGTCAACAAAAGCTTACAGACTCAGAAGAAAGAACATTAATCCCCATTTGGTTTACAAAGGAATACCATTCTCGTTATCAGTAAATTAGCATTCCTGCTAGTTAACAAAAAGAAGAATCCCTCTTTACACTTGGAAGAAAGGTCACATCCAAATTGTGGTGTATTTTGTAGCAGGTGGGGAGTTTTGTCATGGAGTTGGTCATACAACATGAATGTACATTTTTGGTCTATTGTATCCATGCTGACCTTTGTCCGTCTGCACTAAGCACCACAATCTTGGTTTAAGCAACGACAAAGTTCTATTCTAACTGCCTTTTCCAAAAACTACCTCTAGAAAAGTATGTTAGGCTATTAATACAAACTTCACATCTTCTTAAATTTCTTCCCCTGGCAGTTAATCTAATCAACCATTCTAACCAGCCCCCCACACGTACTATTACCCTGTCACAGCACTGTAAGCAGGTCATTTTTATAATGGTGATTACATTATAAATGATATTTATGCACATTTTAATCTATATCTATACTTTAACCCAAGCTTTATCTTTATACAATCTTTATTTGTTGTTTTTGCATGTCATGGCCTGACCAGCACCACATCAAATTCCTAATAAATTTTCATGTATATGGCAAATTTAATCCTTGCTCCTATTTGGAATACTTCTTTACTAAGTATGTTTCAGTGCCTCTTAAATGATCACCTATGTTGGTGCCTTCCAATTATCATCCAGACCTCAGAAGCCCTTCAAAACTTGAGTCCTTTTTCTATAAACCATATACTTCTCTCAAAATCCTCTATGCCTATGTGAATCCACTCACCAGGATGGGTGAGAAGAGTAAGCAATTTATCCTGTATCTGACACAGCTGCTGTGCTTGAGTTGATTCCAATCACATGGAAGCTGACCATTGTTTACAAATGGTCAGAATTGACAAAGGTGAAGTAATATTACATGGTTTCAATTAAGGGACAATATGTTGTCTTGGAAACTAGTCATTTCTGAATAGCAAAAACCAAGTGTAATGCAGAATCAGAACAAATCACTGAAAATACAGTCAGCTGTCCCTTATCCGCGGGGGATTGGTTCTGGGACCCCTCGCGGATACTGAAATTCGCGGATGCTCAAGTCCCTTGTTCAACCTGTCTCAATGCGGTGGATCTTAGGACCCAGCGGAACCTCAGACCCTATTTAACTTGTCTTACTGAAAGAGGTGAAACGCCATCGGTCATTGGAAAAGTGTTGGGCTACATCGGTCAATGATCGGAACAATTTTAAAGAATAAAGTGAAAAAGGCTCTGCCCAGATGAAAGCTACAATCATTACTAAGCAATGCAGTGGTTTAATTATTGGGTTTTGGGTTTTTGATCCTCCACATCAACCCAGCATGGTGGAGAGCGCACTTAAGAGTGATCTGTCTTGAGTCCCGATAACTTCTGTTCCTAAGCCCGGCGAGGAAACATGCGTTCTTAAGTGTTTTGTATACATAGAAAGGTAAAATATATACTATATACTAAGACAAACGTTTGACTAACTGACACTAAATAATACAGGATGTACCTGTTCCGACTTAGTAAAAGAACTTCTGATTTTTTTTTTTTCGATCCCAATCCACGATAACCCACGTACATCCTCCCGTATACTTTAAATCATCTCTAGATTACTTATAATACCTAATAGAATATAAATGTTATGTTAGATAGTTGTTATACTGCATTGTTTAGGGAACAATGACAAGAAAAATGTCTGTACATGCTCGAACAACAAGTGCTGGAAGATTCGCGGATGAGGAGGGCCGACTGTACTCAGCAGGTCAGGCAGCATCTGTGGAGAAGGCTTCATTTCGGTTGACCTTTCACAGCATTGCTTGACCTAGTTTGAAGTATCAGCCAGAACTGTATTGACTCAGGTTCTCAATGCACTGGGGAGCACATGACATGTTGTGTAAATAGTTTAAGGATCCTGCTACCTCACAATTAGTTTTCTTGACTGTGGGGGAAAAATCTGAGCGTCCCACATTGGCTTAGCATCACCTCAGAATCCACAAAGCCAGAGCAGGAACAAATAATCACTAATATCTAGGGATAGCAGTAGGAGAAGATTCATTTACACTAGGTTTGAAGCAAAGAAACTCCAAAGCTCTCCATGGCAACTGAT
Organism: Hypanus sabinus; assembly: GCF_030144855.1. NCBI lineage: Eukaryota > Metazoa > Chordata > Chondrichthyes > Myliobatiformes > Dasyatidae > Hypanus > Hypanus sabinus. The sequence continues at coordinate 23,598,248 of NC_082714.1, read as the reverse complement.
CTTGGACAACCTACTCATGTGTCTCTGCACTGACGACCAACAGCCAATGACAGATGCAAAACTCTCCAAATCCATGCTCCAACATTGGCAACTTCTCCCATCAAGACCTCCCTGATATTGTGCTTCTAACTCTGGGAGGCTGGCTGTTTTATTTGTCTGATGCACGCTCAAATGGATTCTGAGGGCAGAGAAAAAGGAAGCAATATTTCCACCATCTCCTGGGAACTGGTGGCCTACCACAGCAGAGTGGAAGAGGATTTGAGATGGCACACAAGCGGGCAGTGCAGAGGCCAGCATGAACCACACGCCAGCTCCCAAACTACTCTCCCTCGCCCAGTCCTGCCTGGGGGTAATATTAGCACTGGAGTGAAAATTAGTAACTCGGAGATCCACTAAAAGGGAGGGGATGGTTGGTTAGGTATTGCAGTTTAGTGAACAGTACAACTGTTTGAAAATAGAAAAACACTTGCAGTGTTAAATATTGAGATTTCCTCATCTTGGAGGTGAGCGTTTAAATTCATGGAAATGTTTGTATGAATTTGTTTAATTTTGTGTATAGTGAACACTCCAGCACCCCCCCCCCCCCCCCATGGGCAAGACAGTTGCAGAATTTGCCAGTAAAGTTGGCTTTATAAGCTTGTGGAAAATTCTAAGTGGGTAAGGATGGTTATGGAAAAGTGAAGTGTGTGCCTGCTATATGAGCCTCGATTTATTTTTATTGGATGTAAATTGTATCAGCTGTGTTCCAATGTCCAATGAAACATTGGAAACTTGTGCAAACAGGTGATCTGGGAGCTAAGCAGTACATTTGAGAAATAATATTTTCATCTATACATCAATTTTTTGGTCCAAAAAACAAATTGTATAAAATTCTTCTCTAATATGGAACATCTTTCTTTTGCAAGAAGGATGGTTGTTTCTCTGAACCATTGAACAGCCTCTTAGGGCAGGGGTTCCCAACGTGGGCTCCATAGACCTCTTAATGGTCCATGGCATAAAAAGGGTTGGAAACCCCTGCTCAAAGGAGTTGAAGCAAAGTGGAGATTCAGTGGCCTCAAGCATGCTAAAATGAGAATTAATATTGACAATGGGTATTTGTTTTTGTAATGAATTTTAAGGATGTAGTTACACTTGTACAGAAAGAGGTTAATTGAAATGGAAAATCTGTGTCATATTAATGAATCCCTTTTCCTCGCTAGCCGAGTGCTTAAACCACCCGGTGGTGGCTCTAGCAACATATTTAGTGCCCTTGAAGAACCAGCCAGCAAACCTCACAAGATGGCATCTAATATTTTTGGACCACCAGAAGAAATCTCTGTGCCAAAAAGATCCAATCCTCCAGGTAAGGAAGACAAATGGAATTTTATTTCACACTGTCCTTCATGTTGAGTGCAGCACAGAACAAATTTCCTGACCTTTTGTCAGTGATACTGAGCCTGAACAAGGGACACTCCCTGGAGAGGGGCAGCAGCACCCCAAATGGACTTCTGAGCATTGTTACTTAATCACACTGTTCTGCCTTGCATGTTCAGTACTAACCACTGAGGGTCGGTAAAAATAATTGCATATGTGTGTCTAAAGTATCCCTACTCCAGTTGAAAACTTGTTTGTAAATACTGAAGCTCTTGCTGCTTTAACTTGGATACTTCCCCCTTTCCACACTTCAGGATTTTAAGTACCAGTAGTGTTTGGCAGTGGTATATTTTGAACTCCTCATTCCCTTTACAAATCCTCCTCAGTCCATTCATTTTGGACTATTATGGAAATGTAGGGCACAAAAAGGATGCCCTACTTCAACTTGTATTTGGACTCCTTGATGAAGACATTGTTAATTTCTTTACTCAAGTTATTTCCCACCTTTTAACGCAATGGATTCTAAATCATAAACTTGCTATTTTGATCTTATAACATCTCTAATAGCTCATAACCTCTGCCATCAGATTCTGAGTTGTCCGTAAACCTTCTTCGCAATTTCTCTTGAACTATTTCAATGCAACTTCTTGTGGTTTTTTTTTGTCTTGCGCTTTACTGCTGTCACAAAACAACAAATTTGATTCGGTGATGATAAATCTGATTCTGATTATAAACTAGACATTGATTTAACATCTTGCTAAATCTTTTTGAGGTGGAAAAGACAGTGGGATTTTCAGTGAACCCAGTCCTGTTCCTTCCCAGCAAAGCACCATTCCAGCTGGTGGGAGAAGTACTGAGGTCTTTGGGGAGCCGGCTCCTCCCACTGCAGTTCGTACTCACCCAAACAAACCAAAGGTACATTTCATAAGCATGCTAACTTTTATTCAATGCTTGCTGGAAAGTTTCAAAACATGCTTGTCAACTTTCAAATATTTACTACAAATCATTAAGATTTTGCTGTAATCTGAAAGTCAAATTTCAATACACAACATTGCTTAAACAATCATATTGCTGTGTGCTATTGAGTAATTTAAAAATTCATTTTCAGTTAATTGTGGTTTTCATCACATAAAACGGTATCAATAATACAACTTTTGAATAGTGCCGGACGGATTCTGGGTGAAGTGAGTAGTGTACAGCAGGAATATCTCTCATTGTTGCCTGGGCAGCCTGGAGCAAAATAAATTGAACCTTGCCTTTCAATCAAAGGTGACCAGTTGAGCCTTTATTTGTATTGGGCAAATCTACTAGTATTTTTAAATCAAGATTAAAATTATTTCTGTGAATAAACTGACTGAAGCTTCAGTTCTTTCAATACTCTTGTGCTACAGTACCTTAATTTGATACGTACATTTTTTAAGCAGGATGCCAACATATTCTCTGCATATGAAGAAAATGAAGTGAAAGGTGAGACTTGAGCATAAATTTCATTTTGACAGCACTTTAGGATTGTGAACGACCTGTTCCACTGTAGTTTTGCTGTTTCTGTTGAGCTCTGTCTGCGAAATGCAGACCCCATTTAGTGGGGCAGGTGTTACCTGATGGGGAAGAGGTGGTTGGGTGTTTGGGATCTTGCACTACCCCTGTTCATGCATGTCTTAATGTGTTCCCTTGTGACTGTTGGGAGTACTCTTGAATGCTGCTGCTGTGTTGAGAATTGTGCACCAGGGATTTTTTTTTCCCCAAGCTTGGAGGATGTTTCACTCGGAGTAGGATAGTAAAATGCAGGGTTGTGAAGGAGGAAAGTTAGTTTGATTGTGGAGTAGGTTAAAAGGTTGGCATGACATTTGTGCACCAAAAGGCCTGTACTGTGCTCTAGGGTTCTGTTTTGAGAATTTGAGGCCACTCTTTGAGTGCAGTGGCATGTTTAAATCACTGGACTAGTATCCAGAGCCCTGGGCTATTTAACAGATGAGTGGTTCAAACACAGAAGATGAGTAATTTAAATACAAGTTGATAAATCTGGAATTGAAATTTACTAGTGGTGACTGAAATTTACTAGATTGTATGAAGCAGACTTGGGCCACCTACTGGTGTAGTGGCATCAGCACTGGACTGCGAGGCAGATGGTCCTGAGTTCAAACCCAGCCGGGTCCCAACTGGACAGCAGCAGTATCTGTGTGGAAGAAAGACCTGGCAATCTACTTCTGTATCTTGTCATGGAAACCCTATGGACCCTATGGTTCGGGAGGTCACAGAGTGATTAACAATTGAAAAGAAGCAGACTTGGTTATGAAACATCCATGATATAATGGAATAAGTAATCTTGTGGTTTGTCTTGAATTAGTACGTGTATTTTACTACTCACTGTAAGAAAGTGTGTTTGAAAGGTCGACAATAAATACCAGTGGGCATGCACAAGTTGTATAATTTTTTTTTAGTCTTTCATCTACTCATCTTGCTTTGAGCTTAAACGACAAGATTGATGGGCCAGAAGTGGTGGCAACGCAAGCAAGCTGCTCCCAGCACACCGCTGGGTATGTTGGTTCTTAATACAAGTGGTGCATTTCACCGTTTCAATCTACATGTTAATAAACTGTTTATTTAATTCAAGATTTAAGTTTATTTAAAGAACCAATTAAAAGACAGTACAGGGAGGAAAAATAACACTTTGTTTGCACTGTTGCTGTAGAGCAAGGAGAACAAGAGAGTGAAAAGAAGGAAGAAGAGAAACCAAAGGAGCCTACAGTGGATGATCATGAACCTCATCTGGGTCCACGCCCACGATCCCACAACAAGGTCACTCAGCCTCCTGGTGGTAAATCCACGCTTTCATTGTTCTAGGGATTCTCCATGCCCTGTGAATCCACTCCAGCTTTCCAAAATTCTGTTTGGAACACAGCGTCACCTTGTGTACACTTGTGCCCAGAATATTTGCTGAATGGCATTTGATTTGCATAGCATTTTCCTTGTCTTTTCTCTTTCAAAGAAAGGTGTTCCCACCCTTCCCCCCCCCCCCCCACCAAAGTAGCTGCTCATTTAATTTCAACCAGAATTTTCTGGCCTATTGTTTCTGAAGTATTCTAAAACTTAAATTTGTACCTTCTGCAAATGTGATTTATTTGTATTAAAGTTGTTCTCCAGATAAGATATTGATAACTACTGTATGTTGAGCCTCAAGGTTATACATGTCCTCTACCTGTTCTTTTAATGGTTACATTTATTGGGTTCTAACTGGTTACATACTGATCAAATGCATATAAATCATGTAACAATAGGCCTTTGTTCACCAAGATTGCAAGGCTGTGCGAAATCTAGATTGTTTTCATAAGATTAATTGGCATGATTAACATTGTAAGCAACTTAGTTTGTCTCTAAACTGTTGTGAATACAGTTTAAATACTCCTGCTAATCATGCATGTAAACTGGAAGATTTAGTTCTGAAATATTTATTCCTGCAACAGGTTGGAAAAAATCTTTGTCTGCTTTGCCATGGTTTCTTTTGAAGTATTTATAATTATACAGGATATTCTGAAATGACCGCCACATCTGTACAGAAGTTAATGATGTGCTGAAAGATTGTTATATTGATCCTGTTTACTTTTCCAAATAGTCTTGATGGTACAAATGTATTAAAGATGTTATTTCTCTTCCATCCAAAACTCAATAATTTGTCATGCTCCTATTAGTGCCAATGAGGTCAGCTGCAGCAGAGTTTGGGATACTTTAACTCACTCAAGTTGTGTGCTCATGGTATGTTAGTTATTGCTAATGAAAGAGCTGTTTTTGTATTTTGAATTCAGCCATCTGTAAGGTGCAGATAACTGGATGGCAGTGGCCAAGAAAAAGATTACCTCAATAAAAATTGTATTTTTCTTTTTGGTGTTTGTAAACTTGATTCTCAATTTGTTTTTGATTTGGATGTAAATCAACAGAGGGCATCTTTAAAAGTTGCTGACTTCAGCTCCTAGGTCTGCACAGGTGATGCATTTCCTTTACTTTCCATAGTGCAATTAAAGATTAAGAACCGACATAACACATCTAACATGACAATGTTTGGGGTCTAAAAATAAAGTCTCTTTAGCTATTTTCCCATCTCAAGAATTGCCTGAAATGGCATCTTGAGTTTTGTATGTGCATTACTTTTAAAACAAGGTGGGAGAGATTGGAAATATTTTTAGCAAAAGTTATACCTTCTGAGTTCTTGAGCAATGTAATTTGACATGCAGCATCTGCAGCTGGTTGTGCTACAGGGATTGGTGCTGTACCTCTGTTCTCTATCTGAAGCAAATTTGGATGAATTGCAGAGCCTGGCTGTTAGATTTGCTAGTGCCACAGAGCAAGTTGTGACATGAACAGCAGGTCGATGTTGTATATCGGGGAGAAGGTAACGCGGTTCTTTTGGTTGTGGGAAAAAGTGAGTGAGTGCTGAGCTTGGAGCTGCCAATAGTATGGTGTCACCTTTTGTGCACAAGTCCTCAAAACTAAGGCTTGAGCACTGAGGAGGATTTGACTATGCTAGCGGTAGGGCAATGGAATACAAAACTAAAGATTGTCTCAACTGTCTTAATGTAGAGCATCTTAGTGTATTTTTTTGCCATATTGTTAAGTCCCAAGTAGATGAGATGATACAATAGACATACCTCAATTAGGTGCTAACAGGAACTTGAGATCTGTCCTTGCTATTGAGCTGAGATATTGAGGCTCTACAGAAGCCATTTGTTGCTCAAAAGCATTTTTCTTTTGCCCCAGTATGTGATCAACATCAAAACAGGGGAAGCAGGAAATTCTATAAGCCTTTTAGAAATTTCTTCATACAACTTTAAACAAGGGAGCTCCAGCTCATTGAAGGTATGATGCTTACTGACAGAAATTATAGTTGATCAGCCAAACACCATCCCTGAATTGGTTCCTGAATTAATAGGTCTGGAAGTGAGAACTTAATATATTGGGAGAGTTTGTTGCTGAGGCTCTGCTTGCTAGAGCTTAGAAGAGCTGGTTGGGGAAAATCTCTTTGGTCCCAGACTCCCCCACAATAGGTTTCAGAGGCCACAGCCCTCAAACTCTAAAGGCTGTCCTTTTAGAACAGGTGAGAAGGAGTTTCTTTAGCTAGAGAGTAGTGAGTCTCTGAAAGGTATTGGCAAAGACAGCTGTGCATGTTAAGTCATTGGGCATATTTAAAGTGGAGGGTGATGGGTTTCTGATTAGTGAGGATGTGAAAGGTTACAGAGAGAAAGCAGAAGAATGGGGTTGAGAGGGAAAATCAGCCTTGATGGAATGCCCTGATTTTGCTCCTATTTTATCTTATCTCTCTATAACCTTTTACCCAGTGGGTGGATGTAATGGAGGTGGAGATTGGAATGAATGCTGATGAACACGCAAGTCTGGTCATAGCTTATCCTGGGTACGTAAACAGAAATTCAATCTGGGTCTGACTGGAGCCAGAAAATAAGCTGGATAAGAAGGCAAATGTAAACCTTCAGCTGGGTTGGCAGGAAATATGACTCCTAGACACAGTCCCGCTTGTGAGGGCTAGTATCAAATTTCCATTTTGCTAGGTTTTGTGGCTTATTGAATGTAAGATGTTGGAATAGAAGATTGCTTATGGAAGCACTCAGACAAATGGGAAATAATGAGATTTCAATGCCAATAAAACCAATGTTGCAAGCAGTCACCCCGCTTTACACCTTTTCCTTTAGAGCCTCAAGTATAATATAAATTTGCTAATGGTCAGTACAGATTATGGCAGTGTTGGCTGATTTATACATTAATGTAAACTGGGAAAGGTTACTGAGTATGGGAAGTACAGCAAAGCTAATTTAAACTAGACTAGCTGTTAGAATGGGTACAGAGATCATAGCCATGATTGATCTCATCAAACATACTAGCTTCCAATTAATGTGAGTGATGCATGCAGCCAGTGCTTACCATGGTTTGCTTCAGTGGTAGGAGCATTGCAAGGGACCAGGCACCAGATGACTTAATTTCAACTTTTTCTTTTCCAAGAAAAAACATTGCAGCAGCAAGAAGTGATGGAGAGAGAAAATGGAGTTTCATTCATGTAACAAGTCTACCAGAAGGGCACCCAGAGAATTTTTGTTTCATTTCTGTGAGGGGAAATAGTCAATTATTAGTATTGGTTTAATGTCACTCCACTCTTTAAGAAAGGAGAAAGGCAGCAGAAAGGAAATTATAGACCAGTTAGCCTGACCTCAGTGGTTTGGAAGATGTTGGAGCCAATTGGTAAGGATGAGTTTGTGGAGTACTGAGTGACATGGGAAAAGATAGGACAAAGTTGGCAGCTTCCTTAAGGGAAAATCTTGCCTGATGAACCTGTTGGAATTCTTTGAGGAGATTACGAGTAGGATAGATAAAGGGAATGCAGTGAATGTTCTACATTTGGACTTTTAGAAGGCCTTTGACAAAGTGCCAAACCTGAGGCTGCTTATCAAGTTAAGAGCCCATGGTATTACAGGAAAGTTACTAACATGGTTAGAGCAGTCTCAATGGGCCAAGTGGCCTAATTCTGCTGCTATGCCTTAAGGTCTGCAGACTCCTTACCTCCTGCCTGATGACTGCTTTGAGAAGACAACATAGCCTGGATGGTGAGCGCCCCAGAAATATTGCTTGTGGATGATTTCGATTCTGACAGAAGTAGCTGGGAGCACTACTCCACTACTCTCTGTAACCTCTTGCTTTCCTGTGCATTGGATTTTCCGTAGCATCAAACCATGATGCAGTCAGAATGCTTACCACTGTACATCTGTAAAAGACTGTCAGGGTCTTTGATATCATATCAAATCTCCTTAAACTTCTCACAAAGTAGAGACAGTGTACCTTCGTCATGATTACATCCATGGTGCTAACCCCAGGTTACATCCACCCAGATGGACGGGGTTGAATTTGAAGGCTTTCGCTAAGAGATTCTTCATGTGCAGCTGGCTCCTCAGTCCCACCATACACAGCCTTTGTTATGACAGCAAGGAGTAGGAGGATGAAATCTGGTCCATCTCCTTCTGGAATATACATTTGCCAAGAAGCTCTGGAAATGTATGCAGTGGTCATTGGCGAGGTTCATCTTACATAGTTGTGCGAATACAGGACTCTATGCTCTCTGTTCTGTACTCTTGCCACATCCGTACACTGAGGTAAACATCAAATGCCCCTGTGATTAACTCAATGAAGAAAACACTGTCCTTCATCCAGTGTCCACAGTGCAAGGTTGTAGGGACAGCTTATACAGGTGTGGATCAGAAATAACATGTCCTCCCCGCTGACAAATCAACGTTGACACACCTGAATGATGCATACTTAGCCCACTGCTCTACTCTGTCTAATCCCATGACTCTGTAGCTAGGCACAGCTCAAATGCCATCTGTAAATTTGCCAATGACACAACTATTGTTGGGAGGATTCCAGATGGTGATGAGGAGGCGTACTGGAGTGAGACAGATCAGCTGGTTGAGTGATGTTGCAACAACCTTGCACTCAATAGTAAGTCCAAGGAATAGACTGTGGACTTCAGGAAGGGGAAGTTGAGGCAACACACACCGGTCCTCATTGAGGGATCAAAAGTGGATAGAGTGAACAGTTTTAAGTTCCTCGTTGTCGCCATCTCTGAGGATCTATCCTGGGTCCAACATATTGTTGCAATTACAAAGAAGGCACTTCAGTGGCTACATTTCATTGGGAGTTTGAGGAAACTCAGTATGTCACATTTGTTTCTGTGCTTCAAGAGATACCAATAATTGTCCACTATTTCAATGAGAAACAAAAAGCAGTCATGAAAATGATTGCTTTCTCAGCTAAAGACAAAAAGGTCTCCAAGATAAGGACACATCAGCAGACCATAAACTATAGGAAGCCCATTAACAAAATGAGGGTAGAAATTAAGGATTCTGAAATGGAAGAATTTTATTATCAAAGCAGCATATATATTGACAATTCTCTAATTTTAGTGTAATATTTACTTACAAACATTATTGCATAGATTGACCAAACTGCTCATAAAACCATTCAATAATGTTTATCTTGTGTAAAATCAAGTGCACTCCTGAATTAGAAAAATATATTCAAACAGATATACACACAGTTCTCTCCCACTTGCATAAAAATGTTTCTCTTAAATCAGAACTAGTAAGAGTAACATCATATAACCACTAAAAGCAAATATACTTCAACGTAGTGTCTAAGACATCTGAAGTATTAAGGCTATGTCATGGCATGACATTGCATATTTACCTGACAAGTCCTTTTGGATTGTAAAACACACTTTTGTAAATATACGAGCATCAATCCCAAAAGTGAGTTCAAAACAGAGGAACAGAAACACTCAGCTTCTTTTATTCCTTGACAACGATCAAAAGATTATCTGTAGTCTTACAGCAAAAAGCTGCAGCAATTGCAACAAATAAACTACCCATAAGAGTCAAATTTATGAGGGACATTTAAGAGACTTTTGGATAAGCACTTGGATTGAAAAAAAATTGGAGGACTACGTGGGAGGGAGGAGACAGAATAATCTTAGAGTTGTTAAAAGGTCGGCACAACATCTTGGGCCATAGGAACATATGATCTATGTTCAGTTAAAAATACGTTGATCTTGATGTGACATGACAATTGATCATACTGGGAGAATCACACTTCAATAACAGAAAAGAAACCAGTTAATCTGGAGAATTGTCCATTTTCTCTCTCAAATCAAAACAGCTAAATCATTCCTCAGTTGTCATTGTCTCTGTCTGTTAACAGAGGAGATGTCTCTGAAGCTGTTTGGTTTTCCTCTTTTGTAGTCTCAAGCTGCTTGGTGGTTTTGTTCAATGTGTTACCCTGAAAGGAAAGATAGAACTAAATATCAATGTTAATTGACAACTGTTGATACAGGAAGACTTACGTGATCCAGGAAAGGGGACAGGGATTGCATTTCTATAAAATGCCCCATATTGTAGATGTAAGACTGGCAGTACATATGCCAACAACTGCCTTCTGGGAAATCACCTTCGTACTTGCTACCAAAGAGTCTAAATCTCCAAGGTTATAGGTAAGAGTAGGTATGAATTAAACACAACTGAAATCACTTTGATTATAGAGAATACTAAAAGTTATTACAAAAGAAAAACAAGATGTGCCTCAATCATTGTGAGAGGTTGTTCCTTGGTGATGCAGTGTGAGGTTTAGAAAGAGCTCGTGTGCTTTCAAGATTTTTCAGTTGGCTGCGATCATAACAATCTATTAGACACTCAGCAGGGACCAATAAAGAGAAGTGAGTTGTAACAGGAGTGGCAATTGTGCGAGAGGATGGTGTTAATAGTGATCAGGCTTGGGCGAGAGCAGATTTTGGAAAACACAGAAGTTCTAAGTAAGTTGGCTGTACATTTCTCTGCTAGTATATAGCTAATCCACTGAGAATGGGTCCAGAGTTAATGCTATGTTCCTTGTGTGAGAGGTGGGAAATTTGGGAGAGCTCCATTCTTCATGATAACGATATCTGCACAAAGTGCACTGAGCTACAACTCTTGGGAGTCTGTGTAGAGGAACTGGAGCTGCAGCTGGATGACTTTCAACTTGTACAGGAAAATGAGGAGGTGATAGATAGGAGATGCTTGGTGGTAGTCACCCCTTCGTTGCAGGAGGCAGGTACCTGGGTGACTTGTCAAGACAGGGAAATGAAATGGGCAGCCAGTATTCACTGGAATTTAGAAGAACAAGGAGTGACTTCATTCAAAGCTATTGAAAGCTGAAAGGCCATGATAGAGTGGATGAGGAGAGGATGTTTCCTGTGGTAGAAAAGTGTAAGACCAGAGGATAAGGCCTCAGAATAGAGGGGCATCCTTTTAAAAAGGAGATGAGGAATTTCCTCAGCCAGTGAGTGGTGAATCTGTGTAATTCTTTGCCACCGGTAGCTGTATGTATATTTATAAGTCTCTGTGTATATTTAAGACAGAGGTTGATAGCTTCTTGATTGGTCCAAACACGAAGGGATACAGGAGATCGGGGCTGAGAGGGAAAATGGATCAGCCATGATGAAATAGTGGACTAGACTCGAAGGGTCAAATGGCCTACTTCTGCTCCTCTATCTTATGGTCTGACATTCTCACATTCCTGGCATTCTGCTAGTGTCTTCCATAGTGAAGACTAATATAAAAACATATTAGGTTCGTCTGTGATTTCTTTGTCTCTCATTACTATCCCTCTAGCATCGTTTTCCAGCAGTCCAATATCCACTTTTGTCTCTCTTTTACTCTTTATACATCTGAAAATTTGCTTTTGATTCTCCTTTTATATTATTGGCAAGCTTTCTTCTGCTCCGTCTTTACCTTCTTAATGACTTTCTAGTTGCCTTCTATTGATTTTTAAAAACTTTCCCAGTCGTCTACCTTCCCACTACTTTTTCTACTATTATATGCTCTCTTCTTGGCTTTTATATTGGCTTTGACTTCCCTTGTTAGCTATGGTTGTGTCATTTACCTGTAAATTAATTCTTCCTCTTTGGGATGTATATATCATGTGCCTTTTGAATTGCTTCCAGAAATTCCAGCCATTACTGCTCTGCTGTCATCCCTGTCAGCATTCTTTTCCAGTCAATGCTGGCCAACTCCTCTCTCATGCCCCTGTAATTCCCCTTACTCCACTGTGATACTGACACATCTGACTTTAGCTTCTCCTTTTCAAATTGCATGGTGAATTCGATCATATTATGATCATTTAACCCCAAGGTTTCTTTCACCTTCAGCTCTCTAATTAATTCAGATTTATTGCACAACTCCCAATCCAAAATAGCTGATCCTCCAGTGGGCTCAACCATGAGCTGCTCTAAAAAGTCATCTGGGTGGTATTCCAGAAATACCCCTTCCTGGATTTCTGCACCAACCTGATTTTCCCAATCTACTTACATATTGAAATCCCCCAAGACTATTGTAACATTGCTCTTTTGTCATGCATTTTCTATCTCCAATTGTAACATGTAGACCACATCCTTACTACTGCTTGGTGGGGGGGGGGGGGCTTGTATCCAACTCTCATCGGGGTCTTTTTACCCTTGTAGTTCCTTAGCTCTATCCACAATGATTCATCACCTTCTGAATCTATGTCACCTCTGTGTAATTTCATTTTTCTAACAAAGACACCTGACTCTCTCTCTGCCATCCTGTCTATCATTTAAATGCAATGTGTATCCTTGGATATTAAGCTTCCAGTTTTAATCTTCTTTCAGCTATGATTCAGTGATGCCTGCATCATACTTGTCAATCTGTAACTGTGCACCTGTCCATCTACCTTATTCCATAAACTGCTCACATTCAAGTATAACACCTTTAGCCCTGTATTAACCTTTTGTGATTTTGCCTGCCTTTTACGTTGCAGCTCACCCTGTAGACTGCAATTTTACCCTATCATCAACCTCTGCTTGTTAGGAGTCTCACTACACATTGCCACAGTTTGTAAACCAACTACTTCATCTTCAGTACTATCACTTCCGTTCCCATCCCCCTGCCAAATTAATTTAAACACACCTTAACAACTCCAGTCTTCCTGCCCACAAGAATATTAGACCCCTTTGGGTTCAGGTGTAACCCATCCCTTTTGTACAGGTCATATCTTCCTCAGAAGAGATCCCAGTGATCCATAAATCTGAAACACTGCCCCCGGCACCAGTTCCTCAGCCACACATTCACTTGCCAAACCATCCTATTCTTACCTCATTGGCACTCGGCACAAGCTGTAATCCAGAGATTACTACCCTGAAGGTCCTGTTACTTAGCTTCCTATAGTCTCCCTTCAGGATCTCCTCTTCCTTTTCTACCCACGTCATTGATGCCAGTATGTACCAGGAGTTCTGGCTGCTCACCCTCACCCTTGAGATTGCCATGGATACGATCCAAGACATCCTTGATCCTGGCACCTGAGAGGCAACATATCATCTGGCTATCTCTCTCATGCTCACAGAACCTCGTCTCTATTCCTCTGACTATGGAACTCCTATCAGTTCTGGAGTCCTCTCACTTCCCTGTTCTTCTGAGCCACAGCACCAGATTCAATGCCAGAGATCCAGTCCTTTAAGCTCTACCAGTAGGTCATCGGCCTCAATAGTATCTATAGTTATATATAGGCATCCGTTAGTCTTGTGAGACCATGGATTTGTGCCTTGGAAGGTTTTGTTGGCATTCTTTGATGAAATAACAGTCAGGATAGAGAAAGGAGAGTCAGTGGATGTTGTTAATTTGGATTTGAAGAAGACTTTTGACAAGGTGCGACACATGAGGTTTCTGAACAAGATTAGAACCCATTATTTTACAGGAAAGAAACTAGCAAGGATAAAAGATGGTTGACTGGCTGGAGGCAAAGAGCCTGAATAATGGGAGCTTATTTTGGTTGGCTGCCGGTGACTTGTGGTGTGCCACAGAGGTCTGTGTTGGGACTGCTTCTTTTCACATTGGATGTCAATGATTTGGTTGAAGGAATTGATGGGTTTGTGGCCAAATTTACAGACAACACAAAGACAGGTGGAGGGACTGTTAGTGTTGAGGAAGCAGGGTGGCAGGCTGCAGCCCCAATCTGAGGACTGAAATATGAATGGAATCAAACAATTCCCCTCCCAAGGCATGAACCAAATTAGTGTAGTGTGGATTTCCATGTAACAGCTTGCTTTATGAGTATCTGGTGCATCATTTAATAAATAATGCAGTTGAGCACATCCTATGTTGGAGCCGGAATGTGAGTTGACACTGGTGGGCTGCCCCCAGACACCATAGGGTGTGTTGGTTATTAATGCAATGGATGCATTTTACTGAATGTTTTGAGGTATATGTGATAAATGAATAAATATGAATCAGTATCAGAAGCTGAATATTTCTTTCCATTTAAGTCTTTACCTTAACGTGAGACCCTTACCTGTCTTGTGTCCACTATATTGAGAATGACGGAAGTGATGAAACAGCAGATGGTGTTGGCCAGCATGAAGATCAACATCCACTGCCAGCGCCACACTGGGATCTTCGGATCACTGCGGGTCAAACACCCAGTGTTACTTGCGGAGAATGGAGTAAAGGAAAAACCATTCCCCTAATACTTTGAAAATGCAAGTGTTCAAAGCAACAGCAATCCAACATTCCGGGTGACAAGATGTTAAAACATTTATCTCCATTTCAGAAAAGCCTGGTCATGAACTCAGCAAAACCATTTTCCTGAATTCCATATTGATTGTCCTATGTGGGAATAAGAAAGCATTTTTAAAATGTTAAAAACATAGAACATAGAATAGTACAGCACATTACAGGCCCTTCGGCCCACAATGTTGTGCCGACCTTCAAACCCTGCCTCCCATATAACCCCCCACCTTAAATTCCTCCATATACCTGTCTAGTAGTCTCTTAAACTTCACTAGTGTATCTGCCTCCAGCACTGACTCAGGCAGTGCATTCCATGCACCAACCACCCTCTGAGTGAAAAACCTTCCTCTAATATCCCCCTTGAACTTCCCTCCCCTTACCTTAAAGCCATGTCCTCTTGTACTGAGCAGTGGTGCCCTGGGGAAGAGGCGCTGGCTGTCCACTCTTATCTATTCCTCTTAATATCTTGTACACCTCTATCATGTCTCCTCTCATCCTCCTTCTCTCCAAACAGTAAAGCCCTAGCTCCCTTAATCTCTGATCATAATCCATACGCTCTAAACCAGGCAGCATCCTGGCATATCTCCTCTGTACCCTTTCCAATGTTTCCACATCCTTCCTATAGTGAGGCGACCAGAACTGGACACAGTACTCCAAGTGTGGCCTAACTAGAGTTTTATAGAGCTGCATCATTACATCGCGACTTTTAAACTCTATCCCGTGACTTATGAAAGCTAACACCCATAAGCTTTCTTAACTACCCTACCTGTGAGGCAACTTTCAGGGATCTGTGGACATGTACCCCCAGATCCCTCTGCTCTTCCACACTACCAATATCCTGCCATTTTCTTTGTACTCTGCCTTGGAGTTTGTCCTTCCAAAGTGTACCACCTCACACTTCTCTGGGTTGAACTCCATCTGCCACTTCTCAGCCCACTTCTGCATCCTATCAATGTCTCTTTGCAATCTTCGACAATCCCCTACACTATCTACAACACCACCAACCTTTGTGAAGTCTGCAAACTTGCCAACCCACCCTTCTACCCCCACATCCAGGTCGTTAATAAAAATCACAAAAAGTAGAGATCCCAGAACAGATCCTAGTAGGACACCACTAGTCACAACCCTCCAATCTGAATGTACTCCCTCCACCACGACCCTCTGCCTTCTGCAGGCAAGCCAATTCTGAATCCTCTTGGCCAAACTTCCCTGGATCCCATGCCTTCTGACTTTCTGAATAAGCCTACCATGTGGAACCTTGTCAAATGCCTTACTAAAATCCATGTAGATCACATCCAGTGCATTGCCCTCATCTATATGCCTGGTCACCTCCTCAAAGAACTCTATCAGGCTTGTTAGGCACGATCTGCCCTTCACAAAGCCATGCTGACTGTCACTGATCAGACCATGATTCTCTAAATGCCCATAGATCCTATCTCTAAGAATCTTTTCCAACAGCTTTCCCACCACAGACGTAAGGCTCACTGGTCTATAATTACCTGGACTATCCCTACTACCTTTTTTGAACAAGGGGACAACATTCGCCTCCCTCCAATCCTCCGGTACCATTCCCGTGGACAACGAGGACATAAAGATCCTAGCCAGAGGCTCAGCAATCTCTTCCCTTGCCTCGTGGAGCAGCCTGGGGAATAATCCATCAGGCCCCGGAGACTTATCCATCCTAATGTATTTTAACAACTCCAATACCTCCTCTCCCTTAATATTAACATGCTCCAGAACATCAACCTCACTCATATTGTCCTCACTGACATCAAGTTCTCTCAGTAGTGAATACCGAAGAGAAGTATTCATTGAGGACCTCGCTCACTTCCACAGCCTCCAGGCATATCTTCCCACTTTTATCTCTAATCAGTCCTACCTTCACTCCTGTCATCCTTTTGTTCTTCACATAATTGAAGAATGCCTTTGGATTTTCCTTTACCCTATTCGCCAAGGCCTTCTCATGCCCCCTTCTTGCTCTTCTCAGCCCCTTCTTAAGCTCCTGTCTTGCTACCCTATATTCCTCAATAGACCCATCTGATCCTTGCTTCCTAAACCTCATGTATGCTGCCTTCTTCCACCTGACTAGATTTTCCATTTCACTTGTCACCCATGGTTCCTTCACCCTACCATTCTTTATCTTCTCTCACCGGGACAAATTCATCCCTAACATCCTGCAAGAGATCCCTAAACATCGACCACATGTCCATAGTACATTTCCCTGCAAAAACATCATCCCAATTCACACCCACAAGTTCTAGCCTTATAGCCTCATAATTTGCCCTTCCCCAATTAAAAATTTTCCTGTCCTCTCTGATTGTATCCTTTTCCATGATAATGCTAAAGGCCAGGGAGCAGTGGTCACTGTCCCTCAGATGCTCACCCACTGAGAGATCAGTGACCTGACCCGATTTGTTACCTAATACTAGATCTAGTATGGCATTCCCCCTAGTCGACCTGTCAACATACTGTGACAGGAATCCATCCTGGACACACTTAACAAACTCTGCCCCATCTAAACCCTTGGAACTAATCAAGTGCCAATCAATATTAGGGAAGTTAAAGTCAGCCATGATAACAACCCTGTTATTTTTGCACCTTTCCAAAATCTGCCTCCCAATCTGCTCCTCAGTATCTCTGCTGCTACCAGGGGGCCTATAGAATACTCTCAATAGAGTAACTGCCCCCTTCCTGTTCCTGACTTCCACCCATACTGACTCAAAAGAGGATCCTGCTACATTACCCACCCTTTCTGCAGCTGTAACTGTATCCCTGACCAGTAATGCCACCCCTCCTCCCAGACATGTATCTTTCAGCCTTCTTTATTTTCCACCCTCACTTTCCCCAACGGAAGACCACAGCTCTGTACTATGTTCTCTCTTTGACTTTTTAATCTTCAAACCCCCCAATCGAACCCTCACTTTCCAAATCCTCACATTTGCATATTCTCTCATTCTACCCAGACTGGGCCATTTCCAGAGATCCTTCAGGCATCTTACTCAGTCAGAGATCTCTATCCAACTGGCAATCCTTTTGGCCTGCAAAACCTTGGGGAAATTAGAAATTGGACCCTAAAATGAATATATCATCTACTGATTCACAGGTCAGGAAAAAGAGCTACTACTGTTGGCTTCATAGATCAAAGAGCTTAACCCAACCCTCTATTAATGCAGAGGAGATCAAAAAGGTTCTGCATTTCATAATACAGATCTGTAGATTAATCAATCTAATCTTTTATTCTGCTTCAGCATAAGTTTTTGTTTCTTTGTTTTAGGTGATAGAAGAATGGAGGGTATGTAGAAGGGTAGGGTTAAATTAATCTCAGAGTAGGTTAAATACTGACAACATCATGGGGTGAAGGGCTTGTACTGTGCTGTACTGTTATGTCTTCTATTACAATCCTCAGGTAAAATTGATTAAAAATAAATCAGTATATGATGGCAGAAATGGAAATGACTATTTAAAGCATTTTACATGCCCTTTCGGTGAACATCTTGAAGATGGGTCTTATGTTTAAAAACTGTTTGGTGGAATACTCCACTAACATTGCTGGCTCCTGAAATAGATGAAGGAAACATTGAGGGAATGTGGAAGACATTCAAATTAGTTTGCCAAAACTATGCTGCAGCAATGAACTTAGAGTAGGAAATAGGACAAGACCATCAAACTTAATGCAAAAGGGCAGAAGTTCGTGAAGTTTATTCTCATTGGTCAGATTGGGTTAAAGAGTGGATATATATACAACTGCACAAAAACATCATCTTCCAGAGGCATGCATTTAACAAGGCAGGAAGTGAGTAAATTATGTTACTAATATAGAACTGGGTAGTGAAAACTCTCCAAATTATCGTCTGCAATTACAGCAGAAGTAGTAATCAGAGAGACAGGCTTGTATGGAATAGGACATTCAAGGAAGACAGAAAGATTGTTACAGAAACATAACGTGCCCTTGGAGAAAACAGATGAGATTTCTTATGTAAGAGAGAGAATGCAGTTCAACTTAAAAGTAATTAATCACTAAACAGAACAGAATACCTGTAAAGTAGATAAACCCATAAAAGTTTTACGGACTAAGTCTTTGAGCTAAGCAAACAGAAACCCAGAGTGGCAGGAAACATAAGTTGTGCTGGAGAGAATCATGTTCACCTCAGTACATCATGTAACAAGTGCAGAGAGAAGAAACATTTTGCAAAGAAACACCACAGAGAGAAAAAAAAAACACTTGTACACAGACAACCAGAGCAGTTGATAAGGAACCCAGAACAGTTGATTTTCTTGTCAGTGTTGATACTGCTTTTGGATGGTGAAAGATGTCTTCTTTCAAAAAACACTGGACTCCAGCATGGTGCCAGAGGAGTGGAAAATTGCAAATGTCACTACATTCTTTAAGACTGGTGGAAGGCAGCAGAAAGGAAGGTATAGACCAGTTAGCCTGACTTCAGTGGTTGGGAAGATTCAGCTGTTAAGGATAAGGTTATGGAATACTTGGTAACACAGGACAAGATAGGACAAAGTCAGCATGGTTTCTGTAAGGGAAAATCTTGCCTAAAGAACCTATAGGAATGCTTTGAGGAGATAATAGATAGGATTGATAAAGGGGATGCAGTGGATGTTGCACATTTCAATTTCAGAAGGCCTTTGAAAAGGTGCCACACATGAGGCAGCTTACCAAGTTAAGAGACCAGTGTAATTCCATTTCACTTACACAAAAAAAGCAAATAAAGATTTAATTTTGTCCACATTAGAACCACTTCAGCTTGAGGTTGAAGAGTACGGTGTGGCCACTCTGGGTCATTGATTTTATTCAAAATTACAATGTAAATATTTCCTGCAGGACACCGTCAAAGCCGTTGGTAACTTGACCGTGTTCAGGGAGTAACTGAACTGTACAGCCATACAGTATACACTTCACGGCTTGATCACCGGTCTTTGTGAATTATATTACAATTGCTGTCAGAGAAGCCAGGATACAAAGAAGAAGGGAGAAACACAAATCACAGGGTATTACTTATGTTCAGTATTCATTGCTCAGATGATTCAGGTACATAAACAAGAGAAAATCTGCAGCTGCTGGAAATCCAAAGCAGCACACACAAAACACTGGATGAACTCAGCAGTCAGGCAGCATCTCTGGAAAAGAGCAAGTAGTTGATGTTTTGGGTTGAGACCCTTCATCAGGACTGGAACAAAAAGATAAGAAGTCAGAGCAAGAAGGTGTAGGGAGTGGAGGAAGAAGTTCAAGGTAGTAGGTGATTGGTGAAATTGGCAGAAGGGGAACAGTGAAACACAGAGCTGGGACGTTGATTTGTAAAAGAGAGATTGGCTGGAGAAGGGGGAATCTGATAACAGAGGACAGGAGGTCATGGAAGAAAGGAAAGGGGAGGAGCAGCAGAGGGAGGTGATGGGCAGGTAGGGAGATGAGATGAAAGAGGGAAATGGGAATGAGGAATGGTAAAGAAAAGGAGGAGCAGTTATTGGAGGTTTAAGAAATTGATGTTCATGCTATCAGATTGGAGGCTACCCAGATGGAATATAAGGTTTTGCTTCTCCAACTTGAGTGTGGCCTCATCACGGCAATAGAGGAGGCCATGGACTCAGATTGACACCATAGTCGAATAACTCAAATGCTATTCTCTATCAAAGCACTAGTATGAAGAATAATTCATGTTCAGGATATGGGAAAGTGAACAGGACACGTGGTGAAGAGGTCTGCCGCAGAGCAATTTTCCAATAAAATGAGAGAGAAGATACAAAAAACAATAAAACAGTATTTCCTGGAATCGGAAATAAACAAAAACAGAAAATGCTGGAAGAACTCAGCCAGTCACGCATCATCTGTGTGCGGAGGAAACAGTTAATGTTAAGTACAGGGACCTGAAGGTTTTCTGACTCAAAAAGTTAAAGTTCACGTTCTGTCACATCTATCATTTTTAATTTAGTCTCCCTATCAGATAACTACATCTAAATGTATCAAGCAATCTGGGTCTATATTGAATATGCAACATTTTCACTGTCATCATGCAGTGTGGAACCTGTACCCAGTTCTGAACAGTATGGTTAGTGAATCTAGTAGGATGTTAGGGGTAAGTTTTTTTACTCAGAGAGTGGTGAGTGCATGGAACGAGCTGCCGGCAGAGGTAGTGGAGGCGGATATAATACAGTCTTTTAAGAGACTTTTGGATACGTACATGGAGCTTAGAAAACAAGAGGGATATAGGTAAGCCTAGTAATTTCTAGGGTAGGGACATGTTCAGCACAACCTTGTGGGCCAAAGGGCCTGTACTATGCTGTAGGTTTTCTATGTTTCTATGTTAAGATGGCAGAAATAAAACAACATAAAATAATAAATCAAATAGTGCAAATTAGTGACCAGTATAGAATGAAAAAGCTTACCTGAATTTGGTTCCAAGTATCCGTCCAACAATCAAGTTGCAAACACCAACACCAATCATTTGCACTGAAGTAGTGATTCCTAAAGCTGTTCCAAGGTTTGCCGAAGGAACCACTAAAATGAGAGAGGGCCACAGACTTGCCTGTGAAATAATCAGAATTTACCGATAAAAATAGCAAGTAAGTACCTAAAATCAGAAAATGACTGCAAAGATATTATCACAATATGCCCTTGCTGGGTTGACTATGAGTTCACTGCATAAACTACTACAATATATTTAAAGTGTATTTTAAATAACCCTGAACCCATTTGTAATGATGAATGCTTTGGTGTATTGGTATTGGTACTGGATTAGTATGTTATTGTCACAGGTACCTGATAAGGTGTTCTGCAAACTGCTTACACAGATCAAATCATTACACAGTGTATTCAGCTAGAATAAGGTAAAATATTAACAATGCAGAATAAAGTGTAAAAGCTACCGAGAAACTGCAGTGCAGGTAAATAATAAAGTGCACAATTATAATGAGGTAGATTGTGAGTTCAAGAGTCTACCTTGTCAAACAACAGTCTGATAACAGTCGGGTAGAAGCTGTCCTCAAGCCCAGTGGTACATGCTTTCAGGCTTTTGGATCTTCTGTCCGATGGGAGAGGGGAGAAAAGAATGTCTGGAATGGGTGTGTAGATGGTGAAAGAATTTAATGAGAGCTACTTGTCAGTGGAGAGAAAATAAAAATAACATCTTACAACAGCAAATGAATAGGTGACTCCCAGCCATATCATTGAAACCACTGGTGGTACGAAGGTGAATGCCAAAAGAGCGAAAACAGGGACTGTCAACCCAGCACATATCGAGATGAGTATTCCTCTTAATCCTATGTAATCCTGAAAATGATTTTTAAAACATTTAATTGATTAATTTGTACATGAATATATAACAGAGCAGTTGGACAAGTGCTCATTGTTGGTGAGTGGGAGGGTGTGGGGCCTAGTTCAGGCAGTGTAGCAAACCACACAATTACTTAAATCCTTCCTTCTATTTAGTTATAGATTGGTAAGCTACTCTCTCCCTTAACATGTTTTGTATCCTATGTTATTTTTTAGTGTTTATCACTGTATACATTTAATATATTTGATGATGTTTCTTCTTTCTTACTTGGGAAACACATGTCTCACTGACTCTATGGCTGTCACATAGCCAAATCTATATGTTGTCCTGGCTGTAGGACAGAGTTCTCCAATGTTTCAATGAAAAAATGTTTGGGAGAGTCATACCAGTTAGGTATCAACAATGGGTTTTATATTTTTCTTTACCTTCAGTCAGTAATTTCAACTGCAATCATTTCAAAGTACAATAATAAAAAGATCAAAAGAGAAAGTTAACAGTACAGGCGAGTGTGAAGCCAGTAGTTTCATGGGCCTGAATTGAGATAATGCCCATTTGGAGCAAGAAAGCTGTGAGTGAACTGCTGATTTTTCGGAGCGAAGGGAGTTTTTTTTTTACTACCCGGGTGTCCTGGAAAGTCTCAGCCTCCCGGATGGCCATACCTGCAGCAGGTATGTCAAGCTGCAGCTCCCGAGGGACCAAGTTCGGGAACTGGAGATGCAGCTCGATGACCTTCGTTTAGTCAGGGAGAGCAAGGAGGTGATAGAGAGGAGTTATAGGCAGGTTGTCACACTGGGACCACGGGAGACAGACAAGTGGGTCAGAGTCAGGAGGGGGAAGGGGAAGAGTCAGGTACTAGAGAGTACCCCTGTGGCTGTATCCCTTGACAGTAAGCACTCCTGTTTGAGTACTGTTGGGGAGACAGCCTACCTGGGGGGAAGCAGCAGTGGCCATGCCGCTGGCACAGAGTCTGGCCCTGTGGCTCAGAAGGGTAGGGAAGGGAAGAGGAAGGAAGTAGTGATAGGGGACTCTATAGATAGGGGATCAGACAGGCGGTCCTGTGGACACAAGAAAGAAACTGGGATGGAAGGTTGCCTCCCAGGTGCCAGGGTCCAGGATGTTTTGGATCGCGTCCAAGATATCCTGTGGTGGGAGGGAGAAAAGCCACAGGACATGGTACATATTAGTACCAATGACATAGGTTGAAAAAGTGAAGATGTCCTGAAAAAAGACTACAGGGAGTTAGTAAGGAAGTTGAGAGGCAGGACCGCAAAGGTAGTAATCTCGGGGTTACTGCCTATGCCACGCGACAGTGAGAATAGGAATAGGATAAATGCGTGGCTGAGGGATTGGAGCAGGGGGCAGGAATTCAGATTTCTGGATCATTGGGACCTCTTTTGGGGCAAGTGTAACCTGTACAAAAAGGACGGGTTGCACTTGAATCCCAGGGGGACCGATATCCTGGTGGGGAGGTTTGCTAAGGCTACTGGGGAGATTTTAAACTAGAATTGTTGGGCGGGGGGGAACTGAACTGAAGAGACTGGGGAAGAGAACATTAGCTCACAAATAGAGAAAGCTTATAGACAGTGCGAGAGGGAGGATGGGCAGGTGATAGAGAAGAGACGCACTCAGACCGAGTGCTTGAGATGTGTCTACTTTAATACAAGGTGTGTTGTGAACAAAGCGGATGAGCTTAGAGTGTGGATCAGTACTTGGAGATATGATGTGATGGGCATTACAGAGACTTGGATGGCTCAGGGACAGAATTGGTTACTTCAAGTGCCGGGTTTTAGATGTTTCAGGAAGGACAGGGAGGGAGGCAAAAGAGGTGGGGACGTGGCACTGTTGATCAGAGATAGTCTCACGGCTGTAGAAAAGGTGGACATCATGGAGAGATTGTCTACGGAGTCTCTGTGGGTGGAGATTAGGAACAGGAAGGGGTCAATAACTTTACTGGGTGTTTTTTATAGGCCGCCCAATAGTAACAGGAATATCAAGGAGCAGATAGGGAAACAGATCCTGGAAAGGTGTAATAATAACAGATTTGTTGTGATGGGAGATTTTAATTTCCCAAATATCGATTGGCATCTCCCTAGAGCGGGGGTCGGCAACCCGCGGCTCCGGAGCCACATGTGGCTCTTTTACGTCTGTGCTGCGGCTCCCTGTTGCTTTGGGAAATAATTGGTTGTGGCGACCCTTTTCCTGGCACATCTGAACCGACTCACAATTAGATAGCCTACGGGGGTTTGCGAGCACAGAGCTTTGGAGCCTCTGCACCATGGGGGGGGGGGCAGGTTGAGGGAGGCTTAAAAGTGAGGCTGAAGATTTCGAATAAAGTTTTTTCCTTGGACTGCAGTTACCGACTCCATGTCGTAATTTTAGCGCTGCGTGTAGCACACCGCTACATGGTCAGTATTTAATTAAAATGTATTTTATGTTAGTTTGTTAGTTTTTGAAATGTAAATCTAAATTTGAGGATTATGGTGATCTTGTACAATCTAAATAAGACGTTGTGGCGACCCATTTCCTGACACATCCGAACCGACTCACAATTAGCCAGCGTTCAGGCTAAGGGAGATAGCCTACGGGGGTTTGTGAGTACGTGTCTTTTGCAGCATCCGCGCCCATGGGGGGCGGGTTGAGGGAGGCTTAAAAGCAAGGCTGTTTAGTTCGAATAAAGCTATCTTTGACTGCAGTTTACTGACTGCGTGTAGCAACCGCTACAACGTGTTTTTATCGCTGGCTGTCCAGAGGGGAGGTGCTGAAACGCTTTGTCGCGTGTCTGGAAGAAGTGAAAACTTTCCTGGGCAGCAAAGGGCTCAACTTTCCTGAGCTGGAACAGCCAGAGTGGCTGGAAAAGCTACACTTCATGGTAGACATGACAGCGCATCTGAACACGCTGAACACAGCTCTTCAGGGGAAAGGACGCACAGCCCTGCACATGTTGGAGGATGTTTTGGCATTCGAGCGCAAGTTGACAGTGTTTGCCAGAGATTTACAGAAAGGCACATTGTCTCACTTCCCCAATTTGAGAGAGTTCAAACAAGGTCACGACATGATAAATTCGGAGTATTTACATTCTGCAATCATCGCAATGCAAACATCGTTTGGGAAACGCTTCTGTGAGTTCAGAGAGGAAAAAAACACATTATCCTTCCCGGTCACTCCCCTAAGCATCGATCCATCCCTACTGAATACGACTGCATTGTCAGGTGTGAGTCAACCTGAACAAGTATGATAAATATTTTAATTGCCTATTATTTTACGTATATTCATATGTTTTCATTGTTCAGTGAAATAGTCCTTTTATTTTTCAGGTTGACAGCTGGCTGACGTTATTTTTGGTTTGCTGCTGGCGGCAAATTTAAGTTTGGCGTTTTTCATAAATACAAGAAGGACTCAAATAGACGTTGAGTATTTTACTTCAAAGTAACCTTCAACCCAACGTCTTTTTTTCGGAGTTCAAAATGTTTTTGTTGCATGCAGAAATGTAATTTCGTTTTCTCTGCAGGAGTTCATCAATTTCATAAATTCAACACATTATAGTTTGTTTATACATAGCATAAAGGCAAAACAAAACGTTGTATGCAGTGTTATTTCATTTTAAATGTCAAACGGGTTTTGCGGCTCCCAGTGTTTTCTTTTCTGTGGGAAACGGGTCCAAGTGGCTCTTTCAGTGGTAAACGTTGCTGACCCCTGCCCTAGAGCAAGGGTTTCAGATGGGGTGGAGTTTGTTAGAGGTTTTGAGGAAGGTTTCTTGACACAGTAGGTACTTTGTAGATAAGCCTACAAGAGGAGAGGCTGTACTTGATTTGGTTTTCGGAAATGAACCTGCTCAGGTGTCAGATCTCTCAGTGAGAGAACATTTTGGAAATAGTGATCATAATTCTATCTCCTTTACAATAGCATTGGAGAGAGATAGGAACAGACAAGTTAGAAAAGCGTTTAATTGGAGTAAGGGGAATTATAAGGATATCAGGCAGGAAATTGGAGGCTTAAATTGGAAACAGATGTTCTCAGGGAAAAATACAGAAGAAATGTGGCAAATATTCAGGAGATACTTGTGTAGAGCTCTGTATAGGTACATTTCAATTAAACAGGGAAGTTACGGTAGGGTACAGGAACCATGGTGTACAAAGGCTGTAATAAATCTACTCAAGAAGAAAAGACAAGCTTACAAAAGGTTCAGAGAGCTAGGTAATGTTAGAGATCTAGAAGATTATAAGGCCACTAGGAAGGAGCTTAAGAAGGAAATCAGGAGAGCCAGAAGGGGCCATAACAAGGCCTTGGTGGGCAGAATTAAGGAAAACCCCAAGGCATTCTACAAGTATGTGAAGAGCGAGAGGATAAAGACATGAAAGAAAAGGACCTATCAAATGTGACAGTGGGAAAGTGTGTATGGAACTGGACAAAATAGCAGAGGTACTTAATGGGTACTTCAGTATTCACTATGGAAAAGGATCTTAGTGATTGTAGTGATGACTTGCAGCAGACTGAAAAGCTTGAGCATTAGATATTAAGAAAGAGGATTTTGGAAAGCATCAAGCTGGAGCTTTTGGAAAGCATCAAGTTGGGTAAGTTGCCAGGACCGGACGAAATGTACCCCAAGCTACTGTGGGAGGTGAGGGAGGAGATTGCTGAGCTTCGGGCAACGATCTTTGCATCATCAATGGGGACGGAAGAGGTTCCGAAGGATTGGAGGGTTGTGGATGTTATTCCATTATTCAAGAAAGGGAGTAGAAATAGCCAAGAAAATTATAGACCAATGAGTCTGATGGTAAGTTGATGGAGAAGATCCTGAGAGGCAGGATTTATGAAAATTTGGAGAGGCATAATATGATTTGGAATAGTCAGCATGGCTTTGTGAAAGGCAGGTTGTGCCTTACAAGCCTGATTGAATATTTTGAGGATGTGACTAAACACATTGTTGAAGGTAGAGCAGTTGGCAAGGCATTTGACAAGGTACCCCACGTAAGGCTTTTGAGAAAGTATGAAGGCATGGAATCCAAGGGGACCTTGCTTTGTGGATCCAGAACTGGCTTGCCCACAGAAGACAAAGTGTGGTTGTAGACGGTCATATTTTGCATGGCGGAGTGCCTCAGGGATCTGTTCTGGGACCCTTCATGATTTATATAAATGACCTGGATGAGGAAGTGGAGGAATGGGTTAGTTAATTTGCTGACGACACAAAGGATGGAGGTGTTGTGGATAGTGTGGAGGGCTGTCAGAGGTTACAGTGGGACATTGAGAGGATGCAAAACTGGGCTGAGAAGTGGTAGATGGAGTTCAACCCAGATAAGTATTCATTTTGGTAGGTCAAATATGAATGCAGAATATAATATTAATGGTAAGACTTTTGGGAATGCGGAGAATCAGAAGGATCTTGGGGTCCAAGTCCATAGGACGCTCAAAGCAGCTGTGCAGGTTGACTCTGTGGTTAAGAAGCCATACGGTGTATTGGCCTTCATGAATCATGGAATTGAATTTACGAGCCGAGAGGTAATGTTGCAGCTATATAGGACCCTGGTCAGACCCCGCTTGGAGTACTATGCTCAGTTCTGGTCGCCTCCTTACAGGAAGGATGTGGAAGCCATAGAAAGTGTGCAGAGGAGATTTACAAGGATGTTGCCTGGATTGGGGAGCATGCCAGGTTGAGTGAACTTGGCGATTTCTCCTTGGAGCAATGGAGGATGAGAGGTGACCTGATAGAGGTGTACAAGATGATGAGAGGCATTGATCGTTTGGATAGTCAGAGGTTTTTT
This sequence comes from Hypanus sabinus, assembly GCF_030144855.1. NCBI lineage: Eukaryota > Metazoa > Chordata > Chondrichthyes > Myliobatiformes > Dasyatidae > Hypanus > Hypanus sabinus. The sequence goes on along the minus strand of NC_082714.1, from coordinate 23,570,750 downwards.
CCCAGGGCTGAAATGGTTGCCACAAGAGGACACAGATTTAAGGTGCTGGGGAGCAGGTACAGAGGAGATGTCAGGGGTAAGTTTTTTACTCAGAGAGTGGTAAGTGTGTGGAATGGGCAGCCGGCAATGGTGATAGAGGCAGATACGATAGGGTCTTTTAAGAGGCTTTTGGATAGGTACATGGAGCTTAGTAAAATAGAGAGCTATAGGTAAGCCTAGTAATTTGTAAGATAGGTACGTGTTCGGCACAGCTTTGTGGGCCAAAGGGCCTGTATTGTGCTGTAGGTTTTCTATGTTTCTATTCTAGATATAGTATGATATTAACAAGAAAGTGAAGAAAGTCCATTCTCTGTAAGTAAACAATGATAATAGTTGATTAAATGTGATTAGCAATCATAATGGATGATTAAATATGTAAACCAAATTTGTATTACTCAGCAAATAAACACAAAATTATTTTATGGTATAGGAACAGGAAATATTGTTAGAGGGACGTAATATTGTTAGGGGATGTAATTTGGATTCTTCTGCTATCTGTTTACTTCATACTTTAAAGTTCAGCCTGAGCTCAATACAGTTAATATCCATGAAAAGGATGTCTGATGTTCCTGGTGATCACAATCTATGTTGCATTTAGAATAGGGGTTCCCAACCTGGGGTCCACGGACCCTTTGCTCAATGGTATTGGTCTATGGCATAAAAATGGTTGGGAAATCCCGAGTTAGAACAAAGCAGATGATACTCACAATGAGGATTCCAGCTATGGGTAGTAGAAGCAGCGAGGTATCGAACACAGCACCAGCAATGTAGGAGGCTTCCTGATTACTGTACCTAGAATACTTATCCTGAATGAACTTGCTGAAAAATAAATGCCTAGATATAACAGATATAACTGAAATAGTCACCTGTATCTAGTTTTCTCATCGCATGAATAATCCTGGAGACTGTTGCAAAGAATTAATCAGAGATTTGAAGTTACTGCAGTATGCAATGACAGCTACCACAGAAAAGACAAAGAGTCAACTATGAATGAAAAATCACTGCTGTCCCATTGTAGAGCATCTCAATGTTTAAAAATAAAGAGAGGTACAGTAGGTGTGAGAAATGAAGAAAAACTTGCAATGATTCTTTACAATTAAGTAACAAGATCAGACCATTCAGGAGATGGTATAAACACTTTAGATGTTTAATACATTGAACTCTACTTACGTGACATCAGCAATAAATGGAAAGAATCCATTATAAAAGAACATGATGGTAAGCACCAGCAGCCAGTAGTGGAGAGACAAATGACAAATATCCTTTAGTCTCTGGGGAGAAAGAACAAGAAGGTCAGAGAAGACCCTGTGGGGGAGCTGTAGTTAGATCCCACTCAGGCTAAATAATGTAAATAAAGCTTCTGCTACACAGCTTCCAATGGTCCACTTTAAGGACCAATGATTACTCACCAAAATAGTTGATTACTAAAGATAATTGTTCCATATTCAAAAGCAGTAACTTTTTTCCAAAGTTAAATCCTGAGCCACTGAATCTACCCACCACATTTTTGGATTCCTGCTGGTGGACAACGTCAAGTCCCAGCTGTTTTGCCCCACTTCTGTCCAGGATGCCAACGATGATGGCTGAGACAAAGCCAAGAACACACAGCAAAGTTCCTGAGAAAATGAACAATAAGATATCCACACTACTGCCAAAAATACACCACAACAGACAGACACAAGAGCTGCTGCCCCACTAGATAAATGATTTGGCGACCAGGCCTGGAGTTCAGGGTCGTTTTGATGGCAAATCCTGAGATCAATATGAAAGATTGAATCCTGAAGGTGGATTGGAAGTACGGAAGTTGAAACCTGATTGGCGATGACCTGGATCTACAAGTTTTGAATCTGTTGGGGAATGAGAACCCCTTGTCCACAAATCTGCCTGAGGACCAGCAGCCTGTCCTGGGGTTGGAGGTCTCTGTGGGGGTGTGGGAGGACCGAAAGGGCCTTGTTTTGCCATTGTCTTGTTACTTGTTGTCTTCTGTTTTGTTGTATTCTCTGTTCTGCTGAATGTTGTGGGCATGCTATGTTGGCACCGGATATGTGTGGTGACACTTGCAGGCTGTCCCCAGCACTGGTTGTTAACGGAAATGACACACTTCATTTTATGTTTCAATCTACTGTAGATGATATAAATTAATGAATCTCAACCGCTGACCTCATTCTAAAATCACAAGGTGATCTAACTGGGAATTATTCTTTTAGCACTTAGAGATACAAGAAAATCAAACATAAAAGCTATTTGGGGAAATATCACTGTAACACTACCCTTTCCATGAAACCTGCTGATTGCTGAGTGGTGTGGCAGACTAAATCCCCCAATTAGATCCTAGGCTATTCACAGGACAATTTATGATGTCTAATTAACCTAAAAAATGCAACATCTTTGGGCTGTGGGAAGAAATCCACGTGGAGTAGGTGCAAACTCTACATAGGCAGCAGCAGGAATTGAACCGGGGTTGCCTGTACTGTAAAGTGTTAGATGCTATCATTCCATAGTGGCTATGACGAAGAGAGCAGAGAATGGGGAATAGCTTGGCAAGGATTCATTGTCTACAATATCTGGGTGGCTAGGATCAGTAGAGGGACAGTTCGTAGCACCTTTCCGCTGACCAAGAACTGCTGAGGCAGGGCGTGGGAGAGGAGGTGTGGAGAGAACAAAGGAAAATTAAGAACAATCGTCCAGAAGACGAAAGTTTCAAATCATCCTGTTTACAAAGCATTGAAAATTGTGGCATCAATTCAATTCACTTACTAGTTATGTCAGAATAAGATTTATACCGACATCCAATTTAACTATTTAACAGAAAATGAGTCACGGCATAGTTCTAGCATTATCTGGAAAGTTCAATTTGGTTAAAACTAATTATGAAAATAACAGATTGCACTCATGTAGTATCTGTAACAAGCATTTAATAATCTGATTTAATGTGGTGATAGTAGGGCACAAGACTGATTTCACTTTCTTTGTACAATTTTCAAGTCCATGCCTTCAAGTTCATCACATTCATCCGTACCTGCCCAAAGAGTCCACTGCAGCCCAAAACGTGATTCAAAAGATTGGATGAATAAAAAGCTGAAGACACTGCCAAGACGAGAGAAGGCCACTTTCAGCCCAAAGGCCAATGACAACTCCTTATCTTTGAACCAGAAAGCGAAAATACAGTCCTGAACAACTGAAAGAGTTGAAAAGAAGAGAATGTGAGTGAGAAAAGGCACTGTTCAGTTCAAACTAAGGGATAAAGGTAGATTAATCAGATCTGGCAGAATTAGCACAAAAATTACCATTTAAAAAAATATTGTATGGGTATGAATGCAGGTTTGACCAGAGAAGACCCTTATCTATTGTCCTTAGAAGTCTGGTCATCTGGACTTCTTCCTAGGTCCAAAACTCCAGCCATCTTCTGAAGGACAATTAAAGGTCGGCAGTAACCCTGGCCTTACCAGCAATGCTAATGCCCACTAAAACAGATGAGACAAGATGTATCTAAGGGTACAAGGAACTCTGTCCTGTTATTATATATACAAACCTCTAATGTATATTTCATTGAAGACTGGTAAAGACCAGAGATGGGTGAACGTTGTCCCAGAATGTCAGAAGGGTGACCATTCTTACCCTGCTAACTATGGACCAGTAAGTTTCATGTGTATTGTAAGTAAGATGATGGAAACAATGATGAAGAATGAGATTGAAAAGCAGCTGATAAGAACAGGCATGTTAGCAGAAAGCCAGCATGGGTTTGGGGCAGGGAAATCATGTTTTACTAATATGGTGGAGACTGGTTAAAGGGAGATTTTAGATGAACATTGGGAAGTATTTCTTTACACAGTAAGTTGTGGACATATGGAACAAACTACCTAGTTGTGTAGTTGAGAGTAGTACCTTAGAGACTCTCATATCTAAACTCGATAGTTACTTCAACACAATATCTGAATAGAAATTTGGCAAGCTTTGCCTGTACTTGTCAAAAACTTTCTCATGTTTTTGGATAACTACAAACAGCCAAGCTCTCAGTTTTTTTTTTTCAAAAACTGACGTCACATTTCCATCCAGTCCTTTAGGAAGGAAGGGTAGAAATCAACTCAAAAGAAAAGTAATTAAGATGCTGGACTGAATGAGTGAATAATTTTAACTCTTCAGAAAATCTGTACTAAGCTACTGACCATTCTTTGTCAGTCTGTGAACAACAGATTGAAACTGGTACTTACGATAGAATGACCCACTGGTGGAGCCAACGAGAAATCGGCCAATGATCATCAATGGCAGTAGGTAACTGGTGCCTTTGAAATGGGATCCCAAAGCAAAGGTAGCCGAGCCCAGCATAATAATAAAGTAGAACAAGATGACACCAACTACAGGGGAAAACAAATAAAACTGTTTCAACAAAAGGACATCACAGAAGACTTACTTCATCTTTCAAGTTTCAAAAATTCAGAGTACATTTATTCTCAAAGAATGTATAAATTATACAACCTTGAAATTTGTTTGCCTATAGGTAGCAAGAAACTTGAAAGAACCCAATTAAAGACAAAAAAATAAAAGACCAACACCCGAATCAGAAGAGGAACGAAACAAAACACAAATCATGCAAACAATGGTTGAAAGCTACAATCCATCAACACATATTCCTGAACAGCTAGTGTCTTTGGGATTTTATTGCATTCCTTTCCTTAAAAAGCCTTTTCCTAGATAATTTTTAAAAATGTTTGTAAAATGATGGTGGACCCTTATCTTGATCTCAAGTTTATTCAAATTCAACATTAGTGAATAATTCAGTTTTAAAACTTATTGATTGAGATACAGCGTGGAATAGGCCATCCCGTCCCTTCAAGCCGCGTCACCCAGCAATCCCCAATTTAATCCTAGCCTATTCACGGGACAATTTACAATGACCAGCCAAACTACCAACAGGTGCATCTTTGGACTGTGGGAGGAAACCAGAGCACCCAAAGGAAACCAACACAGTCACAGGGAGAACATACAAAATCCTTGCAGGTAACAACGGGAATTGAACCTGGATCACCAGCACAGTAAAGTGTTGTGCTAAGCACTGAGCTGCTATGAGGAAATGAGGAAAACATAAATAGGAGTTGACCATGAAGTGCCAACCAACCCAAGCTTAGGATTCCATGTCCATTATACAGTAAAAATACTGTAGATTCATTATACAGTAAAAACACCCAGATCCAAGGGATGCTTCAAGCAAAGGATTACATCAAAGCTCTGAATGTGCTTGCATGGTGGAAGATATAATTAAGTAGTTAATGGGAGGGGGAAGATCCAAGAACAACATCTTGGTGTCTCTGAGGCTCACTGAGGCGGCATGGCAGTGTAGCAGCTAATGCAATGTTTTTTCAGAGTCAGCCGTAAAATCGATTAGGGTTCGATTCTCGCCGTTGCCTGTATAGAGTTTGTACAATACTCCCGTGACCATGTGGATTCTGTCCTGGTGATCTGGTTTCCTCCCACATTCCAAAGACGCACGGCTAGGGTTGGCATGCTATGTTGGTGTGAAAAGCATGGTGACACTGGTGGGCACAATCTTCGCTGATGTGATTTGATGCAAATGATACATTACACCGTATGTTTCTATGAACACGTGACAAATAATGCTAATCTCTCCCTCATTCTGAATGATGGCAGCATGTGAATGCCAAAGTCAAGAATGAATAATTTCACCGTTCTCTTGAAAACTCCCTATCACACATTTTAAGGAGTGCTGCCACAAGAAAGCAGCATCCGTCATCAAAACCCCCACCCTCTTTTCACTGATACCATCGGGCAGGAGATACAGAAACCTTGGATCCAAAATCACCAGGGTCAGAAACAGTGATCAACTTTACACCCATCAGGGTCCTGAAATGGCATCGATAACTTCAATCATTATTCCTCTGAACTAATTCGACAACCTGCCTACAAGGACTCTTTGCAATTCATGTTCCAAGTACTATATTTATTTTACAGTTTTACTTCATTCAGTGCAGTGGACACAGCCCAGTCCATCACGAGTAAAGCCCTCCCCAGCATTGAGCACATCTACATGGTACATGGTGGAAGGCAGAATCCATCATCAAGGATCCCCATACACCCAGGCTGTACTCTCCTCACTAGTGCCAGCAGGAAGAAGTTACAGGAATGTCAAGACCCACACTACCAGGTTCAGGGACAATTATTACCCCTCAACCAGCAGGTTCTTGAACCAGAGGGATATCTTCACTCCAGTTCACTCATCCGATTACTGAAATGTTCCCACGACCCATCGACTCACTTTCAAGGCTCTTCATCTCACATATCTGTTGTTTATTTATTATTAGTATCATTATTCTTTTGAATTTGCACAGTCTGTTGTCTTTTGCATATTGGATGTATGTCCATCCTGTTGGGTGCAGTCTCCCAGTGTAGAGTGCCCACCCGCTTCAAAACATCCACCATTGTCCCTGAACCAAAGAAAACCAAGGTAGCATGTCTGAATGATTGGCGTCCTGTCGCACTCACCTCAGTCATAAGCAAATGCTTTGAGAGGCTGGTAAGGAACTACATCTGCAGCTTGCTACCACCCACACTGGACCCCCTACAATTCACCTATCAGAACAACCAATCAACAGACAATGCCATAACCACAGATGTACACACTGTCCTCATTCACCTGGAGACAAGGGATGTTTATGTGACAATGCTGATCTTGGACTACAGTTCAGCATTATGGTTTGTACATTGCAGCGGAGACACAGCATAAAGACTTATACTCCCTCGTGTTGTGAGATGGAAGTAGGAAAGAAAATAGATTCTAAATTCTATTCTGTTTCTTTGACTTATAATGTATGCCCACAAGAAAATGTATCTCAGTTTATTTATGGTGACATGTACGTATTTGATAATGAATTTACTTTGAACTTTGCACACTGCTGTTTGTCATTCTTTGTCTATTTATGTATAGTTTTTTCATAAAATTCTATTATATTTATTATTTTCTGTAAGTGCCTGCAAGAAAGTAAATCTCGTGATCATACCTGGTAAGGTGTACATACCTTGTGACAAACTTAAACTTTGAACATAATCTCTGGAGATCCTGCAAACACTTGGCTGTACTCTCCAGAACCTAGTTGTGGCTTAAATGAATGCAAGTCATTCATTCATGCAAGACACAAGTAACATACTATCTGATTTTCATTTGTTTGTTTTTGCAACTTGCTGAGTGATTTTCAAATTCTTTTGCTACACCTCTTTATGCAAGCAATGGAATTGTGATTTACAACTGAGATCAGAGAGCAACAGATCAAATTTGTCACTGCAAAACAGATTCAGGCCAGGTCAGTACCAAGGAGGGAGGCTACCTGGGAATACACGGTACAGCAGGCTCCCATCCTGGGGAAAGAAATCATCCCCCAGCACTGTAAGTTCAATTAGAATCTCAGACATATTCTACACACAAAATAGATGTGATAGGTGTTGCATCTGATCTCCCTTTCAATAGCTACCAGTGACTCTTAATACTTTCAGGTGCATCAATCCACATTAAATAAACCTTCCTCTGGTACCATCCTCTGACAACATCGATATTCAAATGGAGAGGCCCTCCCTCAGGAGAGGGAGAGGGAGACCATTATACACCGATGCTGTCTTCTGGCAGCAGTGAGTGAGAGGCTGATAGATGGCACTGAATACTGGCTCGACTCTATGTTTGCAATCTTCCTTGACAATTTAATTGGTGAAAAATGGGGTCAATCATGGGCTGGCAACCCATCTCTAAACTTCTTGGCCTCAAGGCCACCTGAGCATAGTTGATAAAAGAGTGTGCTCAGTACAGTTCTGAAATGATTTAACACCTTCGGAAAATAACGCCTCTGGAACCAAATACCTCCACCACACAAGAGGTTATGAGGGGAGACAGTAAAATCCTGATAAAGTTTAACATTGTGCTTCTTAAATAATAATGAATACACCACTATTCAACCTGGTTGGTTAAGTCATTCAACTGAAAGTAATAAGGCAGTCTATCTTGGGTTGAATTTTAACACTATTTGTGGATCAGTCATCAGTTGATCTGTTATCTGTAGTAAGTTTCCACCTGAAGTCAGTCATTGCCGCCTGTAGAAATGGTAATTTAACCATCCATTTTACACTGCAGGAAAAATTTTAAAAGTTCCTATGAGAAAATCTCAAATCAGTAGTGATAATTTGACTTATATCTGGAAATATAGTGCATTTTGTTCAGAAACTGGGCACCAGAAACTCCCAAAGTACTTAGAAATATAAATTAATATTCTGCCATTCAGGCATTTGTGTACTGAGCATTGCATCCAAAGTTCAGCTCCACTGAAGTCAAGTAGCTCATGTGGTTAGCAGTTGCAGAACATGGTTCTTAATCATGTGCATACAGACATATCTCCTGCTTCTAATTTCTGATCGTGTTTATTAAGCCAATCTTAACTTAACCTTGGTGTCTTAACCTGTACAATTTTATATAACATCTAATTCACTACACAATGGATTAAACCCGACATACAACTGCCAATGCACTAATACAGGCAGCATTCAGATAACAAGTTCCATTTGCGGGTTTTAACATTTTTGAACCAATAGAAGAAAATGAAAATTGTTTTCACTTTGATGGTTATCATGCTTTGATCTTTGGTTCCGGCTTAAAAAAAAGTATTGTTAGTTTTCCCCTGCAAGAACAAAACAGAACACTGGAAGTATTTCATAGGTCGAGTAGTATCCGTAGAGGAAAAGGTATATGACGATGTTCTGTGTCAATGTGTTATCCTGCATCAGTCCAGAGTCTTCACCTCAAACCTGTCAATGCGCTGATGAAGGATCTCAGCTCGAAACGTCAACTCTTTATTTATTTGAGTAGGTTAGATGCTAAACTACTGAGTTCCTCCAGCATTTTGTGAGTTACTATGAAACATCAATTTATACTTTTACCTCCATGCCAAGTTTTCCTTTTTTGTTTTTGCTTGTTGTAGAATCCAGCAACTGCAGTTCCTTCTTCCCATGCAGTTCCTTATAAGCTGGAGAACCCAAGAACAGGAGCTCCTTCACCATGCAGAAGGTGCAGAAGGAGGTTTTATTACTGGGCTAAGGTCCTCTTTTATTACATTCATACCATTCCTCATACTCACTGCAATTTCCCAGCTTGTCTGTGAAGAACCCAGCCAGTATCACCACCACAGCATTTCTAGAGGAGAGATGAAGTAAATAAATGAAAATAAACGATGAGGGCCTCAAGTAAAATGTTAACAGTACATTTCCAACAATGGATGCAGCCAGAGCTGCTGAGCTCCTTCAGCATTGCTCCAGAATACAGCATCTGTGGACTCTTGTGTCTTGTGTATCTAAGAACTTTGTGCCTTTTGAAGTATTAATGTTGGAATGAACTCCTGCACATCCTCCTTTCTCCACCTTTGACTGAGGAGAACTATTTCCATCCCTATTATCTTTGTAGTATGCCATAATTTAAATGCTTTACAATGGTATATTTTTGTGCCAATTGAACACAAGGTGTCATTCTCAGATATACAATTGGAATCACCCAAAACTAGAGCTCCTTATTATAATGGCGGAAACTAAGCCTTAGATAGCGGTTAAAAAGGTTTCACAACACATTCTTCCAGAAGATTCTCCTAGTTTGAGATATATACATAAGCATTACCAGAAGAAAATCCTAGATTATTTGCAGAGGGGCATAAATAGGGTGTCTTCTATCCAGGGTTGGTGAATTAAGAACTAGAAAGCATAGATACAAGAAGAGAGAAAAGATTTAATAGTAACCTGAGATACAATGTTTTGTAAACCAGAGGGTGGTCCACACATAGAAGGAGTTGCCAAAGAAAATGGTTGAGACAAGTACATTAACACCATGTAGAATATATGTGGACACTTACATGGATGGGAACGGTTCTGTGGGCTTTGGGCCATAAATGGAAAGTGGTACTGGTTTAAATGGGCTTGAACCAGATGGGCTAAAGGACCTCTTTCCATGCTCCAAGTATCTATGACAACAGGGTTTAGAGTGTCCTTGTTGGAGAAGAAGACAAAAACAAATTGAGCTTGTTTCTCTCCTCTAATTGCAAATAAATAATCATCTCTGTAATTTATAATTACATAGTAAATGCAGGTGAACACAAGTGAATCATGATAAACTTGGTGCCTTGCCTTTCCCGTGAAGAACAAGCAAGAACAATACAAAGACAGATGGTCCAGAACATGGTGAATTGATTAGTGCAGCAGACCGAGAAGGCCAGGAAAGGAATATAAGGTTGCTGAGTATACACTGAATATTCCAGCCATTTAACCAACCACAAACAGATAATGGCACAGTAGTGTAGCAGTTTGCTTAATGCTACTACAGTGCCAGTGACCCAAGTTCAATTCCACCATGATCAGTAAACAGTCCCTATGACTCTGCAGGTTTCCTCTGGGTGCTCTAGTTTCCTCCCACAGTCCAAAGACATACTGGTTATAGTGAGTTAATTGGTCAGAAGGGTGTAATTGAGTGGCGTTGGCTCATTGGGTTGGAAGAGCCAATTACCATGCTTTGTCTCCAAAATAAAATAAAGATATTTCAGAGAGAAGGTGTAAGAAAAACATAGTCTGAAAATTTATATAACAAGAAATTCCACAAATAGGGCCTTTACATAGAACCCCCTGTGGTGTTAAATGGAATTCACTAGGATTACCATACTCCATTTCTGGTTTGACAAGAATATTGGTAACTAGACTAATTTATTGATAATTTTGAAAGTGAGCTGCTGGGAATGTAGGTCTGCACTGAAATATATTACCAAGTTCATAGCATAGAAATGGAGTAAAAATGAAGAGGGCATTGTGGAACATATATTCTGTTAAATAGGATACTTACATCCATGCATAGGTAGCAAAGAGAAGGTTGAACTGCTCTGGGGTCATTCCCAATCCTTTCACACAATCTGCTGTCCCATTAGTCACGGTAGAATTAAAACAAGTGATATTCTGGAAAGGCACAGGTCACAACACAGTCAGGCAGAGACAACAGATCGAAATGTATCCAATAACCTTAAACTTTTCATAATCATGCTGCTTATCCATTCAGGATTTGTGACCAGTATCAATACATCATCATTAAATCCTCAAGCTAATTTTCTTCTCTCAGACAATATCAGTTGTAAACTTACCAGCATCAAACCAAAGGTGTAAATGAAGTTGAAATGGCACTAAAGGTCGAGAAGACAAACTTACATTAAATTGACAATAAATGGGAAATTTGGCTTCTGAAAACCCAAATAAGCAACATCCACTGACTCTTCTTCGTCTATCCTATCAGTTATTTCCTCAAAGAATTCCAACAGATACGTCAGACAAGATCTCCCCGTAAGGAAACCATACTGACTTCGGCCTATTTTGTCAGGAGACTCCAAGAACCCCGAAACCTCATCCTTCATAAAAGACTCCAACATCTGTCCAACCACTGAAGCCAGACTAACTATCCTACAATTTATGTTCTTCTGCTTCCCTTCCTTCTTGAAGAGTGCAGTGATGTTTGCAATGATCCAGTCCTCAGGAATGAGTGATTCTGGAAAGATTAGTACCAATGTGCCCACAAACTCTTCAGCTGCCTCTTTTGGAAACCCTGCAGTGCAATCCATCTGCTCTAGCTGACTTAGCTACCTTCAGACTTTTCAGATTCCCAAGAACCTTCTCTTTACTAATAACAATGACACTTCTGCTCCCTGCTACTCTCACATATCTGAAATTTTGCTAGAGTCTTCTATAGTGAAGACTAATGCAAACCAACCTGATTTCCCCAATACATCCGCATGTTGAAATCAGTCATGACTATCACATCATTGCCTTTTCTTTAATCTCCCATTGTAATTTATATCCCACATCCCAGCTACTATTCAGAGGCCTGAATACAACTCCCATCTGGATCTTTTTACACTTGTGGTTTCTTATCTCTACCCGCAAGGATTCTATGCCTTCCGATCCTATGTCACCCGAGGATTTGATTTTGTTTTTATCAATAGACCTACCCCATCCCATTTGCCAATCTGACTGTCCTTTCAATACAATATGTATTGTTGGATGTTAAACTCCCAACTATGATCTTCTTTCATCCATGACTCAGTGATGTCCACAACATCATTCGTGCCAACCTCCAACTGCACTACAAGATCATCTACCTAATTCCATATACTGTGTGCGTTCAAACCTTCAGTCCAGTATCCATCACTGTCTTTGATTTTCACCCTCTGTAATACTTTAACTCATCCTACTGACTACAATTCCGCCCTATCATCTGCCTGTCCTTCCTGACAGTTACAGTGCACACTGTATCGAGTTGTATATCAACTGCACCACCCTCAGCCCCATCATTCTAGTCTCTAACCCCCTACCAGATTAGTTTAAACCCTACCCTGCAGCTCAGGCAAACCTGCCCGCAAGGATATTGGTCCCTCTCAAGTTCAGGTGTCACCTGTCATTTTTTATGCAGGTCATATTTATACTAGAAGAGATCCCAATGATCCAGAAATCTGAAACCCTACCCTTTGCACTAACTCTTTAGCTATGCATTGAGGTGCCAAATCATTTTATTCTTAGCCTCAATGATGCATGATACAGGCAGCAGTCCAGAGATTACTATCCTCGAGCTCCTGCTTTTCAGCTTTCTACCTAACTCGCTAGATTCTCCCTTCAGGACATCATCCCTTTTCCTTCATATGTCTTTGGTACCAATATGCACCATGACTTTCAGCTCTTCAGTCTCCCTCTGTTGAATGTTGTGGACCTGATCCTGGCACCTGAGAGGCAATTTACTATCCGGGTGTCTCTTTCCTGTCCACAGAGTCTGCTCTCTGCTCCTCTAATTATGGAATCCCTTCTGCACTCCTCTCACCCCTTCCCTTCCCCTTCTGAGCCACAGAGGCAGGCTCAGTGCCAGAGATCAGGCCACCACAGTGTTCCCCTGAGAGGTTGTTCCCGAATAGTATCCAAAGTGGTATACTTATTATTGAGGGGTACATCCACAGGGGTACTTTACAGTCTCTGCCTCCTCCCTTTGCCTCCAATGACAATCACCCAGGTACCTGCCTCTTTTAGCTTCAGGGTCTACCCCCCCCCACCCCCACCCAGCAGCCCATATTTATCACCTCCTCATTTTGTCATATGGGCTGAAGGTCATCCAGCTAGAGCTCGGTGCACTTTGTGCAGATATAGTTATCAGGGAGAATGGGGATCTCCCAGAGCTCCTACATCTCACACTAGGAGCACACCACTAACTCTGGACCCATCCTCAGCAAAACTAGCTATGCATTAACAAAAGGAAAAACAACTTCCGAGAAACTTACTTAAAACCTCTGCCTCTGCTTGCCCAAACTTGTTCTTGACAAAGATTCTTGATCCAAAGCCTGACTACTCTAACACAGTCCACTCACACGTGCTGGGTGAATTCTTGCTCTGAATATTTCAGAGCAATTTGCAGAACACTAGAGGCAGAAGGCAAGACAGTGTTGTGCCTTGGACAGATACGTAGGATTCAAAACAGGCAAATTATTTGCATAATATTAAAACTAGATAATTTACATACTCATGCACTGGGCATTTCAGTACTCACCCCCTGGAACTTGTCCTGAAGCACACTGGGAATTGTGTAGCAGAAGTAGGAAGCAAAGCCTGGCAGACAGTTGAAGATTAGTAACAAGAACCTGTAATAGGCTTAAGTGGGAAGGATGTGTAAGAAGATTCCAAATGAAGAGAAGGAATATGAATATTAACATCTTACTTACAGTTATACAAAAATTAAACATGTTCCTTGGTAAGCAAAAGCAAAACACTTACAGAAAACACTGAAAAAACTCAGTAAGTTCTTATCTGCCATCTAGGCACTAAACAGTTTTCTAGAATAAGCACTAATTTTCCAGCCCTTTTCTTAGCATGCATCTTCAGCCAAGGCAAGTTTATTTGTACATTCAAATTTATTTGAATTCAAGTTTATTTGTTTATTCAAACACAAGACAGTTCAAAATGCTTTACATAGAACAAGATATAAAAATCAAACATCAAATTTCAGACAATAAACAAAGAATAAAATCACAAAAATTAGATATGATAAATAATTTTTAAAAGGAATAAAAGTCACAGTGCAGGATCTCCTAATTAAAAACTACATCAAAAAGAAAAGTTTTTTTTGTAATTTATTTTTATTGAAGTTTATCATCAAACAAATATTTCCATAAGATGTATTTCAGATATTGTACATATATATCATATAGTCATATATGCCACAAATCTCCACATAATATTTATCTGAGGTATACACTTATAGAAAAGAGAGGAAAGAAAGAACGAGCGAAAGGAGAAAACTATGTGCAAGTTTTTTGTTACAACATATTCATTAACTTGTCAGAATAAAATCAGGTCTATGAGGTGTTATGTAGTTAAATCATTTTTCCTAGTATGAATCAAATTGTTCCAACTTATGATTAACAGATGCTGTTATCTTCTCCATTTTATAAATGTCCGTTGCAATTTTTATCCAAGCATTTAAGGTTGGGCTCTCCTGTGATAACCATTTCCTGGTAAGATTTTTTACCAGCCACCAACAGTATATTCATTAAATATTTATCTCTTTTCAACCATTCTTGAAGTATATACCCAAAATATATGGCCTTACTTTCTAAGGGTATTTCACATTTAAAGATGTCTTGTAGGGCATGGGGTATCCCATTCCAATAGTCTTTGATAACAGGGCATTCCCAGAAAATTTGATAATGGTTTGCATTTTGATCTCCACAATTTTTCCAGTAAACAGGGAGGTTACTATCATAATGAGAGTTCTGAGAGGGTGTAGTAAATATCTTATCAAGTTTTTCCATCCGAATTCCCTCCATTTCTGTGAACTGCTACACTTCCATTGATATCTCCATACTATTGTCCATTCTTCCTCAGATATAATTATCCCTCCTTACTTCTCCCATTTTGTTTTAATGCATGAAGTTGAATGTGCTTTAAGATTTGACACACCATTATACAGGCTTGAAATGAGTCTACTACTGTTATCTGAATTATATGCTTTTCTAAATAGCTCTATTAAACATACTTGCCTTGGTTACATTTTTAACAGTCCTATTAACATATTGTCGAATCGTAAATTACCAATAAAAATCTTATTTTTCTAATAAGTATTTCTCTTTAAGCATTTCAAAAATAAACATTCTCCTTTGTTTCAATATATTTGCAAAGAACTGTATTCCTTTAGCTGCCCAGTCATTAAATCTGGCATCCAGTTTATTCAGCATAAAATCAGAGTCATATGCATACTGTTTAAGAATTGCAATATCTCCCTCTAGTTTATATTATTTTATAATAGTTTTCCATATTTTGAGAGTCCATTTCACCCATGGGTTATCAATAGTATTTATGTATCTTTGTAGGTTGTTATCAGCCAAAATTGCCTGTAAGGGGATGGGAAATATCCGCTCCTCAATGTTTTTCCATTGAGTGTCATATGATGGGTTGCACCAACATATCACAGCTCTCAACTGTGCTACAAAATAATAATCTCTAAGAGAAGGTAGGCCCCATCCCCCCTTTTTCTTGCCTAATTGCAAAGTTTTAAGATGAACTCTAGGTCTTTTACCTGCCAAATATATCTTGATAACATTTTGTTCCATTCATTGAATTGATTTTGATTAATCTCTATTGGTAGGGTCTGAAAGAGATATAATAGTCTGGGCAGTACATTCATTTTAATAGATTCAATCCTTGAACTGAGACTAAAAAAAAGGAATTAAGTTCCATCTTGTATATCTTCCTTAATTTTTTATACATAGGCCGAAAATTGCATTCTGATCATTTTGCCAGATCTTTTGGCATAATGATGCCCAAATATTTGAAAGACTCTGTTTGCTATGCCCAGGGATATCTACTTTCAATTTCTTTTGGTGGGCTATAGTTATATGAAAGTAATTGGGTTTTATCTATGTTGATCTTGTATCCTGATAATTGAAAATATTGTTCAAAGGATTGCATCAATTTAGGTAAAGAGCAGGTTGGTTGCCCTAGATTGATCAAAATGTCATCCGCGTAACTAGCCAATTTATACTCTGTCCCTTTAATAGTAATTCCCCTGATACTTTCCTTTTATCCGATGTATTGAACTAATGGTTCCAGATATAATGCGGAGAGTAGCGGTGACCATACACAACCCTGTCTTGTGCCCCTTTCTAAGGTAAAACTATTTGATAAATATTCATTGATTTTAATCCTAGCAGTCAGATAGTGCCTGTATAGTTTTAATAACTGTGCCATGGAAACCAAATCTATGTAAAACTCTGTAAAGAAAATTCCAATTAACTGAATCAAATGCCATTTCAGCGTCCACACTTATCATTATTGCTTCCATTTTATTTTTTGTATATGATCCATAATGAGAAGTGTCCTTTGTATATTATCTTGTGTTTGGCATTGTTGCATAAAACCTGTCTGATCGTTATGTATCAGTATGGGTCGAAACTCTTCTAATCATTTGGCCATAATGGAGGTAAATAATCTATAATCTACATGAAGAACGGATATTGGTCTAAATGACCCAAATTCCATTTTATCCTTGCCTTCTTTCGGTATAACTGAAATTATCGCTTCCTTCCAGCTGGGTGGCATTTGTGCCTTTTTTAGAGCCCAGTTCAGCTTGGGGAGTAAGACAGGAATTAACTCATCTTTAAATTCTTTGTACCGCTCTGCCATATACCCATCTGATCCTGGTGACTTGTTTAATTTAAGCCTACTAATTGCAGCTTTTAGTTCAACTTCAGTTATGTCAGCAGTCATTGTTCTATTTTGTTTTTTGCTTAAAGTGGGTAACTCTAGAGAATTCAGTAAGGTGTCGATTTGGGTTATGCTTCCCCCGGAACTTTGGATAATAGAGTTTTGTAAAACACTTCAAAAGCTTCTTGAATTTTACAGCGTATTTTTTAAATCCTTTTTGTTCTCAGATTCTTAATTTTAACTGTTTTTTTTTCTGTTTCCATGCCAGTATTTTCATAGACTTAGATCCACTTTCATAATGTCTCTGTTTCAAAAACATTAATTTTTTCCTGATTTCTTGCATAGCCAAGTGATTAATTTCATTCATAATTTTAAAATTTCTTCTAATATATCCTGTGCCAAATTCAATTAATGTGCTATTCCTTATTTTTTCTTATATGAAGATATCACTATAATTTTCCCTCTTAAAACAACCTTCAGAGAATCCCATAGAATGGGAGGTGAAACCTCTCCATTATCATTGAATTCTAAGTAAAGACCAATTTCTTTTTTAATTTGTTGAAAAGAAAAGTTTTAAGCATCAACTTAAAAGAGCTTAATGTTGGAGCAGACTTCAGATCCTCTGGAAGGCCAGTAGTAATATTTTAAAGTCAATCCACTGATAGACAGCTGCTATTTGTGCACATGATCATTATTACCTGATCAGCCTTAAAAAAATTCCATATCTGCTTTAGTCTTGCACCTCAGCCTCCCCCAGAACTCTGCTTTCAAAACTGACACCTCTCCATTCTTCCCCAGTTCTCAGGAACCGTCGCTGATCTGAAAGTTTAACTGGTTGCTCTTTCCACATATACTGCTTGACTGATTTTCTCCAGTAGCTTTCCTTTACAAGGACATTATTTCTCTCACATGGAATATTTTTTCCATGACAAATAAAAAGAATATAAACAATGATTTTATAGAGCTGTCAGATAAAAGAAACACCAACAATGTTATGATTGGACATTTCAATTAGTCTTTCCCTTAATCCAACACAATGGTCTAGAATCTCTAATCAATGGGGATGCACCAACACTCCATGCTCAAATAGGAAATAAAATCCACTCCCCCCCCACCACACAAACAAATTAGTATCTCTTCCCTGTCTCAAGTCTCTGGACCGGAGCAGCTAGATGAGAGCCAATCACAACAAAGAATTTTTAGATCATAGAACATAGAAACATAGAAAACCTACAGCACAATACAAGTCCTTTGGCCCACAATGTCGTGTTGAACATGTACTTACCTTAGAAATTACCCAGGGTTATCTATAGCCCTCTTCTTCTCAGCTCCATGTACCTATCCAAGAGTCTCTTAAAAAACCCTATTGTATCCTCCTCCACCACCGTCACCAACAGCCCATTCCACGCACTCACCGTTCTCTGCATAAAAAACTTACCCCTGACATCTCCTCTGTACCTACTTCAAAGCACCTTCAACCTGTGTCTTCTCATGTTTGCCATTTCAGCCTGGGAAAAAGCCTCTGATCATCCACACGATCAATGCCTCTCGTCATCTTATGCTCATGCTCCCCAGTCCAGGCAACATCATTGTAAATCTTCTCTGCACCTTTTCTATAGTTTCCACATCCTTCAAGTAGTGAGGTGACCAGAACTGAGCACAGTACTCCAAGTGGGGTCTGACCAGGGTCCTATATAGCTGCAACAATACCTCTCAGCTCCTAAACTCAATTCCACGAGTGATGAAGGCCAATATACCGTAAGCCTTCTTATCCACAAATTCAACCTACATAGCATCTTTGAGTGTCCTGTGGACTCAGACCCCAGGATCCCTCTCATCCTCCACACTGCCTATTTTGAATCCACAGAACAAGGTCACCTTGGATCCCATGCCTCCTTACTTTCTGAATAAGCCTTGCACAGGGTACCTTATCAAATGACTTGCTGAAATCCATTCACTCTACATCTACTGCTCTAACTTCATCAATGTGTTTAGTCACATCCTCAAAAAACTCTATCAGGCTTGTAAGCCATAACCTGCTTTTGGCAAAGCCATGCTGACTATTCCTAATCATATTATGCCTCTCCAAATGTTCATAAATCCTGCCTCTCAGGATTTTTTCCATCAACTTACCAAGCACTAAAGTAAGACTCACTGGTCTATAATTTCCAGGGCTATCTTTACTCCCTTTCTAGAATAAGGGAGCAACACCTGCAATCCTCCAGTCCTCCGGTACCTCCCCTGTCCCCATCGATAATGCAAAGATCGTCACCAGAAGCTCAGCAATCTCCCCCCTCGTCTCCCACAGTAGCCTGAGTCCGAGTCCAGTGACTTATCCAACTTGATGCTTGTCAAAAGCACATCCTCCTTCTTAATGTCTAAATGGTCAAGCTTTTCAATCCGCTGTAAGTCACCCTCCAATCACCAAGATTCATTAAATACCTCCGCTACCTCCTCTGGTTCCATACACACTTTTCCACTGTCAGATTTGATTGGTCGTATTCTCTCACGTCTTACCCTCTTGCTCTTCACATACCTGTAAAATGCCTTGGGGTTTTCCTTAATCCTGTTCACCAAGGCCTTCTGATGGCCCCTTCAGTTTCTATTAATTTCATTCTTAAGCTCCTTCCAGCTAGCCTTATAATTTTCTTGATCTCTGTCATTACCTTGTTTCTTGAAACTTTCACTAGCTTTTCTTTTCTTCTTGACTAGATTTTCAACAGCCTTTGTACACCACGGTTCCTGTACCCTGTCTCATCAGAATGTACCTATGCAGAATGGCACACAAATATCCCCTGAACATCTCCCATCATGACAACCCTGTTTTACAGAGGTGAAACCAGAAAGCAGTCCTTAATTAAAGTTATACAAAATAGTATATAAACATTGTAACAGGCATTATCAGAGAGAAGAAATCAAACACTCATGACTAAATATTTATTTCATCACTGCAATTAAGATTACAATCAATCTTCAAAATGTAGTTCCCTTAGATGCCAGAAAGTTTGATAGGTGAATGCCTTAAAATGCCCTAGAATCTCAAGCAATTAAGGGGAGAATCCACGGGGTATTTTATACCGAGATAAGTTTGTAAAAGCCTAAATTTCGATTATAAAGTTATCAGATTTAGTTGATTAACATAGCACTACGACCGCCACTAACTTTCGCGTTCAGACCACCACCGGGCAGATATTCCCGTGACCCCGAATGCGGCTGAACTTTTATCACCAGTGTGAGCTGTCATTCCAAGCCCACACTGGATGATTTGGTGATGAGGTAGAACATAGTGAAGAACTCTCCTGTCTGGCTGATTGGTCTGAACTGCCGCTGCTGCTTGGTTCTCCTGGTTATCCCTAAATAACCCACGGGTTGATTGGTCCCGTAATGCACTTCAAGAGTGGGGACTGGCATGTCTGTCCACCTGTCTGGGTCCAACTTAATCCGCTCCATTAATCTCCTCCTGTGTCAGCTGAGGATGAGGACCTGTCTGGGATTCCAGCCGAATATGCTGATCCAGGGGCGTATCTACGGAAAATAGCGCCTATGGCAAGCACTGAAATTGCGCCCCTGTCCAAACATCTAACACCCATGTTTTAGATAACTTTACCATAATATCAGCTCAAAAATACAAGTCAAGCTCGTTAATCTTTTAATTAACAAATTATGGCACTACATAAAAATTATAACTGCACCTTCCTTGTTTTCACTGATGCAAATTGGTCTATGATGTGATCAAAGTCAGTTTTTTCAGTTTCTTCTCTTCCTACACTCAGCAGAGCAAGATCACAGAGTCTGTCGACCCATGGAGGCTCTCAAATATGAAAGTATTAGCTTTAACTTGCTGAATGATCTGTCACAGCTGGCGATGGAAATTGTAATAGGTCGCATCTCTGAATAGCAATGCGAAGATTGGGGAAGACGCTCTCATCTCCATACTGAACAATAAATTCAAGAAACTCTTCAGGTCTTGATATTTTCATGTTGACCCGCCTTGATAGCAACATTCTGCGATCCAAAATTTCTTCATATACCTGCTGTCCATCAACATCAGAGTTGTACAATTAGCCCAAATTTTATTGAGATCGTTACTCTCGGCGCCGTAACACAGTTCCTCGACATTGAGAAGGAACCCAAACTTGGCGGCAGTGTCGTGCAAACGAGCGAAATCTTCTTCCATTTCAAGGAAGTATTCGCCTTGGGGTTTATCCGTCCGTCAATCTCGCCAGCAGGAGCAGACTTCGGTTTAGTCCGCAAGAAAGATGGCAAGCTCCGTCCGTGCATCGATTATCGACCCCTAAACAATATTTCTGTGAGGCACCGCTACCCTCTTCCCCTGCTTGCCTCTGCATTCGAACATCTCCAGGGAGCAATCATATTTTCCAAAATTGATCTGCGCAATGCTTATTATCTGTTTGGTATCAGAGATGATGTGAGTGAAAGACACTTTTCAACACCTCACTATGGATACCTTGCCGTGTTCTTTTGGTCTGGCCATCGCCTCTGTTGGTTTTCAGACCCGAGTTAACGATGCGCTCAGAGACATCTGTAGAATCAGTTCGTTTTTGTGCGTTTGGAAGACATTCTTATGGATTCTCGCTCTCATCAGGAATACATCCGGCACGTCCGGCGGCTCCTCGAGGATAACCTGTACGCTAAGCCAGAGTAGTGCGAGTTGCATAAAGACCAGGTGTCGTTTGGGGCTATATTCTTACCCCATCCAGTGTTCGAGTGGAGCCAAGAAAATTTCAGGCGGTTACGGAATGGCGATGAAATAGAAAGGGTAGGTGAGAGATGGAAAAGGAGATGAGGAATGGCGAAGTGGGTGTGGGGGGGGGGGGGGCATTATTGCATGTCTTTTTAACATCTCGTATTCCCGCACCGACCTGTCAGTCCTCAGCCTTCCCTATTACTAGATGAGCCACGACTGATTATGTAGAAGGTGATTTTACATCGTAATCTTCAAAACCTTTCCATGTTTACTGCATTGAGACGGACTGAAATCACGGCGCAGACACAAACAATGAATTAAACGTCTCTCGTACTGAGCAGTTCGGCCACCAAAGTACATAGAGTTAAGGTCAATTTTCAATTAGATGGCCAAAGTAAAGATTAACATTCGTGTCTTCCTTATGTAAAATGACACAAACAAAACGTTACCTTAATATTTTCTTTTTAACGTACTGTTTAATAAATCAACATGTAATTCCAACTAAACTTTGCTTTAGCTAGTATAATCTTAGCCTTTCTTTGGCATATGTTGGATCAAAAGAATTCATTCTAGCGCTTAATCTAATCCGCACTCAGGACGAGCAACAGTCCCATACAGCGGAGAGGCCAGTCCCTCTGCACAGAATCCCAGTGACAGATTCGGTGTAGCTCAAACGAGCAATAAATACCCTTCATCACACTGTCTGACTGAGAAACTTCACGGCACAGAAGGAGATCAGTCGATCCCGCTGCCAGACAGAGACATGTGAACATTTCAATACTGACCTCTTTCTGCTGGCTGAGCCATGTTGGAGAACCTGCTCCGTTCCCGAAGCCGGATTTGACGAGTCCGAGTGTTCCGGTATTTGTTCTCAGTTTCAGACGCAGGCGTCCTTGCACCGCTGAGCGCGACAGCCGACGTCATCGCCGGGAACAACACGGAAGTCTGTTCCAAAAGACAAAGGGAAGTCTATTCGTTTTGTAATTAACACAAAGTTCTGGAGGAACTCAGCAGGCCAGGCAGCATCTACGGAAGAGAATATCATCGACGTTCCGGACCGAGACCCATCATCAGATGCTGCCTGGCCTGCTGAGTTCCTCCAGCATTTTGTGTGTGTCGTTTGGATTTCCAGCACCTGCAGATCTTCTGTCATTTTATAAAAGACAGCTCAGTGGATTGCTGATATGAAGTGCCAGATATTTTGAACATATTCATTTTTTCTTTTTCATTAATATTGCAATTTTGACAAGGAGTGGTTAGAATGAGAATTCATTGTTGCCAGAAGCCTTTTAGAAAAGAAAGTTATAACTCATTAACTTACAGTATGGCAGACAAAATTGTGATTTGACTCGAGGGTAAATTTTACTTTAAAGCCGACTGGATCATTAACTGTTTAAAGGCTGTGTCACACAGTAAATCATTGCAATATGCTGCTCTGTGCTTGAACGTTAAGTAACAATTGAACTAGGTGGCTTGGCAAGTAGTTGAGAAGGATTTTCTTTCAGATTTAGCTGGACTATCCTGTCCATTGATACGATCTTAGCGGGGATGAGGACACCTATTTCATCGAGAATAAAGATTTGCCAATAAAAAAATTGAAATGAGTACAGTAGTTTTTAGATCATAAAACAGTACAATACAGAACAGACACAAAGATGAAAGAAAATTGCAGGGCTATTGGGAAGAAAGGGTTTTGCAATAGAGTCATAGAAACGTACAGGAGAGAACAAGCCCTTCGGCTCATCAAGTCCATGCCAAACCATTTCAACTGCCTAATCCAATCAATCTCCACTGGGACCGTTGCCCCCTCCCCCATCCATATACCTATAGAAACTTCTCTTAAATGTTGAAATCAAGCTCACATGTACAACTTGCACTGGTAACTCATTCCACACTTTCAAGAGTCCCTGACTGAAGAAGATTCCCCTCATGTTCCCATTAAACTTCTCACCTTTCATCCTTATGATCTCTGGTTGTATTGCTACTTAACCTTAGTGAAGAAAGCCTCTTTAATTTGCCCTATCTATACCCCACATCATTTTGTAAAACTCTATCAAATGCCCCCTCAATCTTCTGTGCTCCAAAAAAAAAAGTCCTACCCCTATTGAATCTCTCCTTATAACTCAGGGTCTCTGTACCAGGCAACAACCTGGTAAATTTTCTCTGCACTCTTTCAACCTTGTTTACATCTTTCCTGTAGTTAAGTGACCAAACATGCATACAATACTCTACATTCAGCCTCAGCATTGTCGTATACAATTTCAACAGTAGGTGAAAGGGTCGGCATGTTCATCTTGTACAACTGTGTAAATGCAGTATGCTCTCTCTGTTCACTGCTCTTTTCAGGTTAGCATTCTGAGATAAACACCAGCTGCTCTTGGAAAATGATTAATTTAGCCAAGGACACATTTCTTTAAGTATCCACAATGATAGCGGCTGTCACATTACAAATGACAAGTTTTATGTGTTCAGTGACTATCATCGTGGAGAGCAATTGGTCAGGTTTGGTTTCCTGCTTCTCAGGCAGGAGGGGAGGCATGAATGCTACAATTACATATGTGGATCTCAGGAAATAAGCATTGTGATATATTCCTACACACTGCATTGTGATTCACGCGATGAGTGAAATACATTTACAATTTTAGGTAATTGTGCAGACTCTTCAGCTTTCTCCAGGATCATTCCTTTAGATGCTTTACTTTATTAAATCCAATTTTACTGCTGCTTTGTGATTGGTTACTGTCAGAAATTCCTTGTACATGCTCTATAATACTAATAAATGTGTGTGTTCTGACATTTTCTTATGGCTAATCTAATTTTCCCCTCATCCCCAATCCCTTGCCATTTCCCAGTATCCCTGAATGCAGTGGTCCCCAACCACGGGGCCGCAAAGCATGTACTACGGGCCGTGAAGAAACAGTATGATTTGGCGATATGAAACGATATGAGTCAGCTGCACCTTTCCTCATTCCGTCACGCTCGCGACTGAACTTGAATGCACGCGCGGTCATCAGTCGCCTGAACGCGGTGATACCCTCGCGCCGGGGCTGACTGGTCGGCCTCGGGTCACCGGCCGCCTCCTATCAGCACACGATGGGACCGTCCTGTTGCAGGGAAACAAGCCACTGATGCAGCGATATTGGTGTGTTGCAATGATTTTATATGTTCTTGCGAGGAAAACACGCGCTGTGTGTTTAATATTTAATATTAAAGGTTGGTGACTCCTGTTTTAAAAAGGCGCGCTGCGGGGACTCGGAACAGAGTGATCGAGGGACGGTTGTAGGAGGAGGAGCGAGAGCGCTGAGCAGCTGAGGTGCGCGTTGCGCAGCGGGGACTGAAGGGTTAAACAGAGTGTTGCTTAGAGGGAGTGAGTACTTGAGATAATTGGCAGGGACAAATAAAAGGAGGGGTAACTGAAGAGCAGCAGCCAGTGGTGTGAGTGGCTTAGGGTAGGAGTGGAGATTTGAGGCTTTGGCTGGGTAAGTTCCTTTAATTAATTTAATTAAATTACGAGTAGGTAATGGAGACAGCAGCTAGGGCAGTTGAGAAGTCAGGGACAGCATATTTGTCCTGGTGACTACACCTGTAAAAGGTGCATCCAGCTACAGCTCCTGACAAACCGAGTTAGGGAACTGGAGCTGATTAACTTCAGATCATTCATGAGGCAGAGGCAGAAATAGACAGGAGTTACAGGGAGATAGGTAGCTGGGTGACTGTCAGGAGAGGGAAGGGGAATAGACAGAATGAGCAGAGCACCCCTGTGGCTGTTCCCATCAACAATAAGTATACCGTTTTGGATATTGTTGCGGGGGGTGGTGATCTACCAGGGACAAGTTGCAGTGGTTGCATCTCTGGCACTGAGACTGGACCCTCAGCTCAGAAGGGAAGGAGGGAAAAGAGGAGAGCAGTAGTGATAGGGTGACAGATAGGTGGTTCTGTGGGAGAGATTGAGAATCCTGGATGGTCTGTTGTCTCCCTGGTGCCATGGTCTGCGATATGTCAGATCAAGTTCTTGGTATTCTCAGGAGGGAGGGTGAGCAGCCAGATGTCGTGGTCCATGTAGGGACCAATGATGTGGATAAGAAGGAGGAGGTCCTGCAGTGAGAGTTTAGGGAGGTAGGTGCAAAGTTGAAGGATAGGACCTCCTGGGTTGCAATCTCAGAATTGCTGCCTGTGCCACGTGCTAGTGAGGCTAGGAATAGGAAGATAATACAGCTAAACATGGCTAAGGAGATGGTGCAGGAAGGAGGGCTTCATGTTTCTGGACAATTGGGCTTAGTTCCATGGAAGGTAGTACCTGTTCTGACGAGACGGCTTGCACCTGAACTGGAAAGGGGACTAACATCCTTGCAGGAGGGTTAGCTAGTGCTGCTCTGGGGCATTTAAACTAGATTTGCAGGGGGAGGGGAACTAGAGGGTTGGAGCAGATAGTGAGGTGGAGGAGGATAAAGGTCATGTGAGGACTGATTGTATAGACAGAAATCAAAGGTTTGCACTGAATAGAAATGTTGTCAGGTGCCAAACTGAAAAGACTGGGGAAGAGGTGGCTGGTTCACAAATAGAGGAAGCTAGGAGACAGCATGTGAGTGAGGATAGGCAGGTGATAGAGAAGGGAAGCGCTCAGTCTGAAGGTTTGAGATGTGTCTATTTTAACGCAAGGAGCATTGTGAACAAAGCGGGTCAGCTTAGAGTGTGGATCAGTACTTGGAGATATGATGTGGTGGCCATTACAGAGACTTGGATGGCTCAGGGACAGGAGTAGTTACTTCAAGTGCCGGGTTTTAGATGTTTCAGAAAGGACAGGGAGGGAGGCAAAAGAGGTGGGGACGTGGCATTGTTAATCAGAGATAGTGTCACGGCTGTAGAAAAGGTGGACACCATGGAGGGATTGTCTACAGAGTCTCTGTGGGTGGAGATTAGGAACAGGAAGGGGTCAATAACTTTACTGGGTGTTTTTCATAGGTTGCCGAATAGTAACAGGAATATCGAGGAGCAGATAGGGAAACAGATCCTGGAAAGGTGTAATAAGTACAGAGTTATCGTGATGGGTTTAATTTCCCAAATAGTGATTGGCATCTTCCTAGAGCTAGGGGTTTAGATGGGGTGGAGTTTGTTAGGTGTGTTGAGGAAGGTCTCTTGAAGAAATATATTGATAAGCCTATAAGAGGAGAGGCTGTACTTGATTTAGTATTGGGAATTGAGCCTGGTAGGTGTCAGACCTCTCAGTGGGAGAGCATTTTGGATATAGCTATCATAATTCTATCTCCTTTACCATAGCATTGGAGAGAGATAGCAACAGACAAGTTAGAAAAGCGTTTAATTGGAGTAAGGGGAATTATGAGGCTATTAGGCAGGAAATTGGCAGCTTAAATTGGAAACAGATGTTCTCAGGGAAAAGTACGGACGAAATGTGGCAAATGTTCATGGAATATGTGTGTGGAGTTCTGCATAGGTACAGTCCAATGAGACATGGTAGGGTACAGGAACCATGGTTCTACAAAGGCTGTAATAAATCTAGTCAAGAGGAAAAGAAAAGCACAGAAAAGGTTCAGAAAGCTAGATAATGTTAGAGATCTAGAAGATTATAAGGCTAGCAGGAAGGAGCTTAAGAAGGAAATTAGGAGAGCCAGAAGGGGCCATGAGAAGGACTTGGTGGGCAGGATTAAGGAAAACCCCAAGTCATTCTACAAGTATGTGAAGAGCAGGAGGATAGGACATGAAAGAATAGGACCTATTAAGTGTGATAGTGGGAAAGTGTGAATGGAACCAGAGGAAATAGCACAGGTATTTAATGAATACTTTGCTTCAGTATTCACTATGGTAAAGGATCTTGGTGATAGTAGAGTTGACGCAGCAGACTGAAAAGCTTGAGCATGTAGATATTAAGAAAGAAGATGTGCTAGAGCATTTGGAAAGCATCAAGTTGGATAAGTAGCTGGGCCCAGATGAGATATACCCCAGACTACTGTGGGAGGCGAGGGAGGAGATTGCTGAGCCTCTGACGATGATCTTTGCATCATCAATGGGGACAGGAGAGGTTCCGGAGGATTGGAGGGTTGCGAATGTTGTTCCTTCTTTCAAGAAAGGGAACAGGAAATTATAGTCCAGCGAGTCTTACCTCGGTGGTTGGTAAGTTGATGGAGAAGATCCTGAGAGGCAGGATTTATGAGCATTTGGAGAGGCATAATATGATTAGGAATACTCAGCATGACTTAGTCAAGGGCAGGTCGTGCCTTACAAGCCTGATTGAATTTTTTGAGGATGTGACTAAAAACATTGATGAAGGAAGAGCAGTAGATGTAGTGTATATGGATTTTAGTAAGGCATTTGACAAGGTACCCCATGCAAGGCTCCTTGAGAAAGTAAGGAGGCATGGGATCCAAGGGGACATTGCTTTGTGGATCCAGAACAGGCTTGCCCACAGAAGGCAAATAGTGATTGTAGACAGTTCATACTCTGCGTGGAGGGTGGTCACCAGTGGAGTGCTTCAGGGATCTGTTCTGGAACCCTTAATCTTTGTGATTTTTATAAATAACCTAGATGAGGAAGTGGAGGGATGGGTTAGTAATTTTGCTGATGACACTAAGGCTGGAGGTGTTGTGGATAGTGTGGAGGGCTGTCTGATGTTATAGCGGGACATGGCAGAATATAGAATTAATGGTAAGACTCTTGGAACCCCCATGACGATTGCATTATTGCCCTAATGTCATGCATGTTCTATCTCCCATTGTAATTTGTAGACCACATCCTTATTACTGTTTGGGGGTTCTGTATACAATTTCTATCAGGGTCTTTTTACCCTTGCAGTTTGTTAGCTCTAACCACAATGATTCAACGCTTTCCAACCCAATGTCAGCTCTTTCTGATGATTTAATTCAGTTTTTTGCCAACAGAACAACATAACTTCCTCTGCCTTCTTGCTTGTCCTTATGGTACCATGTATATCCTTGGACATTAAGCTCCCAGCTATAATCTTCTTTCAGTCATGATTCAGTGATGCCTACAACATCATCCTTGCCGATCTGTAACAGTGCTACAAGTTCATCTACCTAATTCTATATACTGTGTGCATTCACGTACAACACCTTCTGTCCTCTATCAAACGTTGCAACTCATCCTGTTGACTGCAACTTTCTCCTATCAACTGCCCCTCCTCACTACAAATTACCTCTATTTGTAAATCAGCTAGCTCATCTTCATCTGCCTGTCCTACGATATTTCTTGCATTGAATTATACAAAGCTCACAACACTAATCGTACCATGCTCAACCTTTTCATTCATAACTTTGCCTGAAGTCTTACAGACATCTGGCTCCGCAACCTCTCCAGTAACTGTTCTTGCACTCTGGTTCCCATCCCCTGCAACTCTTGTTTGATTGCCACTGCTCAGCATTAACAAACCTTCCCACTAGGATATTAGTCCCCATCAAGTTCAGGTGCAAACTGTCCGTTCTGTCCAGGTCCCACCTTCCCTGGAAGAGTGCCCAATGATCCAAATATCTTATGCCCTTCCTCCTCTACCAACTCCTTAGCCATGTGTTAAACTATGTAATCTTCCTATTTCTGGCCTCACTAGCACAAGGCATGGGTAGCAATCTTGAAATCACAGCCCTGCAGGTCCTGCCCTTTAACTTAGCACCTACCTCTCCGAATTCCCCATGCAGAACCTGGTCACTCATCCTTCTCATGTCATTAGAACCTACATGGACCGAGATCTCTGGCTGTTCACCCTCCCACTTAAGAATGCTGGGATTTCCCAGATCCTGGAAGCTGGGAGGCAAAATACCATCTGGAAATCTCTCTCACTCACAGAACCTCGTGTCCGTTCCTCTACCTAACAAATCCTCAATCACTAAATGTGCCCTTTCTCCCCACCCCTCCCTACCGTTCTGAATCACAGAGCCTGACTCAGAGCCAGAGACATGACCACCACAACCGTCCTGTTATGTCAACCCCCTCTCCCCCAACAGTATCCAAAGTGATATAGCTGTTTGGGTATGCAAAATTATTTCCCGTGGTAGGGGATTCTAGGACAAGAGGGCTTGACTTCAGGATTGAAAGACATCCCTTTAGAACTGAGATGTGGAGAAATTAAGTTGTAAATCTAGTCAAGAAGAAAAGAAGCTTATGAAAGGTTTAAAAAAAACTAGGTAATGTTAGAGATCTAGAAGATTATAAGGCTAGCAGGAAGGAACGTAAGAGTGAAATTAGGAGAGCCAGAAGGGGCCATGAGAAGGCCTTGGTGAGCAGGATTAAGGACAACCCCAAGGAATTCTACAAGTATGTGAAGAGCAAGAGGATAAGACGTGAGAGAATAGCACCAATCAAGTGTGACAGTGAAAAAGTGTGTATGGAACCGGAGGAGATAGCAGAGGGACTAAATGAGTACTTTGCTTCAGTATTCACTATGGAAAAGGATCTTGATGATTTGTAGGGATGACTTACTGTGGACTGAAAAGCTTGAGCATATTGACCTTACAAAAGAGGATGTGCTGGAGCTTTTGGAAAGCATCAAGTTGGATAAGTCACTGGGACCGGACAAAATGTACCCCAGGCTACTGTGGGAGGCAAGGGAGGAGATTGCTGAGCCTCTGGCGATGATCTTTGCATCATCAATGGGGACAGGAGAGATTTTGGAGGACTGGAAGGTTGTGGATGTTGTTCCATTATTCAAGAAAGTGGGTAGAGATAGCCCAGGCAATTATAGACCAATGAGTCTTACCTCACTGGTTGGTAAGTTGATGGAGAAGATCCTGAGAGGCAGGATTTATGAATACTTGGAGAGGCATAATATGATTTGGAATAGTCAGCATGGCTTTGTGAAAGGTAGGTTGTACTTTACGAGCCTGATTGACTATTTTGAGGATGTGACTGAACACATAGATGAAGGTAGAGCAGTAGATGTAGTGTACATGGATTTTGGCAAGGCATTTGACAAGGTACCCCACGCAAAGCTTTTCAGAAAGTAAGAAGGCATGGGATCCAAGGGGACATTGCTTTGTGGATTCAGAACTGGCTTGCCCACAGAAGGCAAAGTGTGGTTGTAGACGGTCATATTCTGCATGGAGGTCAGTCACCAGTGGAGTGTCTCAGGGATCTGTCCTGGGACCCCAGCTCTTTGTGATTTTTATCAATCACCTGGATGAAGAAGTGGATGAATGGGTTAGTAAATTTGCTGATGACACAGAGGCTGGGGGTGTTGTGGATAATATGGAGGGCTGTCAGAGGTTATTGCAGGACCTTGATAGAATGCAGAACTGGGCTGAGAAGTGGCAGATGGAGTTCAACCCAGATAAGTGTAAGATGATTCATTTTGGTAGGTCAAATATGATGGCAGTATATAGTATTAACGGTAAGACTCTTGATCTTGGGGTCTGAGTCCGTAGGACACTCAAAGCTGCTGCACAGGTTGACTCTGTGGTTAAGAAAGTATGTGGTGCATTGGCCTTTATCAATCGTGGGATTTAATGTAGGAGTGAAGGGGTAATGTTGCAGCTATATAGAACCCTGGTCAGTACTGTGCTCAGTTCTGGTCACCTCACTACAGGAAGGATGTGGAAACCATAGAAGATGCAGAGGAGACTTACAAGGATGTTACCTGGATTGGGGAGCATGTCTTATGAGAATAGGTTGTGTGAACTCAGCCTTTTCTCCTTGGAGCAAAGGAGTATGAGAGGTGACCTGAAAGAGGTGTATAAGATGATGAGAGGCATTGATCATGTGGATAGTCAGTGGCATTTTCTCCAGGGCTGGAATGGCTAGCATGAGAGGACACAGATTTAGGGTGCTTTGAAGTAGGTACAGAGGAGAAGTCAGGGGTAAGTTTTTTACACTGAGTGTAGTGAGTGCATGGAATGGGCTGCTGGCGATGGAGGTGGAGGCAGATTCAATAGGGTCTTTTAAGAGACTCCTGGACAGGTATATGGAGCTCAGAAAAATAGAGGGCTGTGGATAACCCTAGATAATTTCTAAGGTAAGGATATGTTCGGCACAGATTTGTGGGCTGAATGGCCTGTATTGCGCTGTAGATTTTTTATGTTTGTATGTTTCTAAATTACTTTAGTCAGAGGGTGATAAGTTTGTGGAATTTGTTGCTATGAGCGGCTGTGGAGGCCAAGTGAGTAGGTGTATTTAAGGCAGAGATAGATAGGTTCTTGGTTAGCCAGGGCATCAAAGGGTATGGGGAGAAGGCAGGGGAGTGGGGATGACTGCAAAAGTTAGGTCAGCCCATGATTGAATGGCAGAGCAGACACAATTGGCCGAATGGTCTTATGTTGCTGATGGGGATGGCCACAGGGGTACTGCACTGGCTCCTTTTAACCTCTTTTCTTTTCCTGACTGTCACCCAGTTTCCTGTGCCCTGCACCTTGGGTGTATCCACCTCTCTATCACCCATTCAGTTGAATGATTCGGAGTTCATTTGGTTCCAGTTCCAGTTTCTTAACGTGGACTGTTAGAACCTGCAGCTGGATGCACTTCTCGCGGTTCTGGTCGTCAGGGACGTTGGAGGTCTCCCTGCCTTCCCACATCTCGCAGAAGAACCATTCCACTATCCTGCCTGGCATCTCTACTGTCCTAGCTGAGCAGATATAAAGAAGGAAAGGAAAAATAATTTAACCTTGGTTTTCTTTTTTTAAACCTTCTCTGACTCTAGCCTCTCTTTGCTGAAGCCCCAAAGAGCTAAATTCTC
This sequence comes from Hypanus sabinus, assembly GCF_030144855.1. Lineage (NCBI taxonomy): Eukaryota > Metazoa > Chordata > Chondrichthyes > Myliobatiformes > Dasyatidae > Hypanus > Hypanus sabinus. Next base: position 23,538,564 of record NC_082714.1, on the reverse strand, counting down.
AAGATCACCTATCTGACTCAGTCCACTAAGATGCCGGCCGCTGCCCTTGCCCCTGCCTATCTTTAATTTTCTTTTGCTAATCAATCCCAATCATGGACTGGTTGCTGGTTAACACTCTATTTCGCTGAAGTGACCCGCTGCTCCCTTTTCTGTGGTCCTGAGTGAAACTCCCCCCTCTCAAAGCTTCTGATGTTCGGATTTGTCACTGGTCAAAGCTTGTTGTTATGTTGTGGGTATAATATCAAAGAGAATTAATAACAATAGTGCATGTTCTATTGTTAAGCAATCGCGTCAGGATATATAAACAATGCACAATTGGCCACATACTTATTGTAACAAGCAATAAAATATGAATATTTTGCTTTATACTGGAAGAAAATACATGGATCAGTCTCCCCCAGGGATTCCACAATAGCCTAGCCATTTCTTCTTAAACTTCTCACAAAGTAGAGACAATGTACCTTCGTCATGATTACATCCATGGCGCTAGCCCCGGGTTACATCCACCAAGATGGACGGGGTTGAATTTGAAGGCTTTCTCTAAGAGATTCTTCATGTACAGCTGGTTCCTCAGTCCCACCATACACAGCCTTTGTTATGACAGCAAGGAGTAGGAGGATGAAATCTGGTCCATCTCCTTCTGGAATATACATTTGCCAAGAAGCTCTGAAAATGTATGCAGTGGTCACTGGCGAGGTTCATCTTACATAGTTGTGCGAATACAGGACTCTGTGCTCTCTGTTCTGTACTCTTGCCACATCCGTACACTGAGGTAAACATCAAATGCCCCTGTGATTAACTCAATGAAGAAAACACTTTGTCCTTCATCCAGTGTCCACAGTGCGAGGTTGTAGGGACAGCTTATTCAGGTGTGCATAGGTTCTCTCTGCTGTCCTGTTCAATGGTTTATGTAGTATTGTTGACCATAAAACTCTGATCCACATTCTCCATGTAAAGGGGGTTTCTTTTTTTTTCTTTGTTACTGTTGGGAAAGGGTTTCCTTTTGTTAACTAGCAGGAATGCTAATTTACTGATAACGAGAATGGTATTCCTTGTAAACCAAATGGGGATTAATGTTCTTTCTTCTGAGTCTGTAAGCTTTTGTTGACGGGTTTTTGGGCAGATCGGCGCGAGGGGGTCGAGAGAGAGGACGCAATGCTCTAAGCTGGGCGAGGATCGGACCCCAAAGGGGGGTCCGAGGCAGGGAGATTCTCCGAGGAGGGGGGGGGGATGAAGCTAGATGTGCTTGGTTGACCACTCGGAGGGTCCTGAGCTGTTTGGAGAGTCGAGGAGTTCGGAGGGTCCTGAGCTGTGAGTCGAGGAGTTCGGAGGGGATCAAATGGTGGCCAGAAGACTTCAGTAATTGAGCTCCAACAGTTGTGCACGAAGTGGTTTGGACTTTGATAAGTTTGGCGCCTTTTCTTTAATTTTCTCTTCATATATACTGTATCATTATTAATCACTTAGTTATAGTAACCTTTATAAATTGTACTCATTTAATCGCATATGGTGTACTGTCTGGTTTTGGGCGAGGTGGGGACATCACACAGCATCCACACCAGCTGATTACCCAGTTTGGCGGGGCCGAAGGCTGCTCCCCCTAGACAAGAATGAGCTGAGCGAGCCTGAGGCGACCCAGGGAGTTACATTGTGGGGTGCTCGTCCGGGGTTGATTTCTGTGGAAGCTGTGTGATCACCCTCTTTAAATTGTGTCTGCGGCGAAGAGCTGGTGTGCCTTTGTGGGTGTGTGATTGCTGGTTATCGCTGTGTGTGTGTTGGGTGGGGTGGTTGCTGTTGGTAGCCTGGAGGTTGTTGTTCGAGTTCCGACTAGTGCTGACGAAATGGTGGTGGGACCATGGGTTGTCCGTACTGTTTGGAGATTGAGGAGTGACAGGTTGGGATGTTTCAGCAGTGGTGAGCTCCACCCGGTTGTTGGAATAATGTCCAGCCCTAAAGGGGCGGAGGCGTGGGCGGAGCGGACCTCTCAGTTGTTGGGTGAGTGGCAGTGCTTGGCTGAGGGAAAGCGAAAGGGACGGGTTGAAAGCTTGAGTAGGTGGGCTGGTGACTTTGTTAGAACTGTCAGGCGCAATTACCTCGAAGTGACCGCTGCCAGTTCTGGGAAAGTGTGGGAAAATGCGTGTGGTTCGACTGGAAGTCAAATGCCGCAGCTGGGGGGCTTATTATATCTGTGGCAGGAGATTGGTGGGAAGCTTTTAGGATATCCCTTTTTGCCTAGGGGGGCAGATAAATTGCTTGTGGTGCCAAGGGGATCTGTCAAGGGGATCAGTTGTTCCGTTGATTCGAGAGGTGTCGGGAAACTTAGAGGAGGCCCAGTGGGGGAACGGCTTGGGATCTCTGGGGGAGCACGTTCCCAGCAATGTACCAAGGAACTCCCGAAAGGAACAGACCCTATTCCTGAAGGCTTAGAGGGGCCATGCGCACAGATGTTGTTACGGATGGATGGAAGTCAAGTTAAAGCCATCCTCGGCACCGGGGCGCCGGTGAAGTTGCTGTACAGTTTGTTTCATAACCGTTATTGGAAGCATTTACCCTTGACAACATTGAGGGCACTGGAGATTCGGGGTACCAGTGCCGGTGATTATCCAGACAACGGCTGTTGGTCAGTGAAAATGGAGTTCTTAGAGGCAAATGTGGAGGAGACTGAGGTTCATGAATCGTTAATGCTGATGTGTCCGGACCCTGTTGAGACGGGCAGCGTTTCTGTTCTAGAGAGAACCAAAATCCTGCTGGTGCGCTTGGAAGCCTGCCCGGAGGAGGCGGGTGAGTGCTGTTTGGAGGCATTGTCGATGCACCCAGGGTTTCGAGTTGCTTGTGCGGACGTGTGTAGCAGCATTGGGCTGATACCGAATTCAAACAAGAGCCAGTGGTGGTACGGCCTGGGGGAAGTATCTGAGGGTGAGACCCTCTTCGTGGACACTGCGAAATACCACAAGGGAGGGGAGTTGACTGCTGAAGAGAGAGAGAGGTTGCGGCGACTGGCCCCTACAGCCGTGGAAGATGTAGGCAGCGTGTGTATGGATTATATTGCGTTGAAGAGGCGCACTGTCAGTGACCAGAATATGGCCCTGAGGGCTGTCTGAGTGGTGTGAAGTGGTTTAAGGTGCTGGATCTGAGGAGTGGATGTTGCCAGATCCCGATGAGTGGGGCCAACAAGGAGAAGACGGCCGTTATAAATTCCCTAGGAGTCTTCGGGTCCGAAAAGATGCCACAGGGCATTTCTGGAGCCCTTGCAACCTTCCTGCGGGGCAGGTGGAAGACCATAGGGGATGTGGAGGCGTTTGGAGTTTTGGTGTATGTGGATGATCTCTTGGTATTTGGATTTGCCTCAGGAGAATATGAAGTGAGGTCGTTGCAGGAGCAGCTGAGAACTACCGAGTTAAAGTGTTTTCGGGACATGTGCCAGGGCTGGCGAAGGTCGCAGCTCGTGAGAGACTGTCTCTACGGAATCAAGTTTGAAATGAAGACGGAGAGACTGGAGAAAGTGATCTGGAACCATTCGGAAGACTTACAAGTTGGAGAGAATGAAGAAAGTTGTCTGACTGAGGGTAATAGCAAACTGAGAACCCAGAGAGGGGAGTTTGCAGAGGTGAAGAAATTACAGACGAATCTCAGAAGAGAGAAGCGGAAGCTTGAAGGGAACCTGAAGATGACCATCGACAGTTCAAATGAAGTGCAAAACCTGAAAGTTGATCTGGAAGAAGTCATGAGGAAGAAAAAGCTGGAGAGAAGTGCAGTGAATACTGAACAGGAGGCTGAAGAGACTGCGGGAGCAGTGCAGGCCACGTGTTTCCATTTGGAGAAGATCAAACAGCAGCTACCGATCACAGGAATGAGGAAGAATACAGATTCGATGGATGATGTGCTGGATGTGTGGTACATGCTGCCTTTTGCTGACTTTCCCTCGATTGAGGAAGAGACCTTTGGCCCTTCTCCCATTGAGTCAGGTTTAGCGGGGAGGGTTAGCTGTGTGCAGTGTGGGGCATGAGTGAGAGGTTGAGAGAGGAGTTGGTAGTGGGCCCAAGGTATCCCCAGTTGTGTCCGAGCCTGAAGGGTTTAGGTGAGGGGGTACGGAGGCCTCAGAAGGGTTAGGGAACTCCCAGATAGTTGGCCTAAGTAGCGCCTGAGGAACAGGGCGTGAGGGTTACTGTGTGGGGAGGAGATGTCACTGTTTGTGCTTGGGTTACGGTGTGTTGGCAGGAAAGGTGGCGAGTTATTTAGTAGTCATGAGGACATGACTTTTATTTGGTGGAGGAAGTGTGTAAAGGGGGTTTCTTTTTTTTTCTTTGTTACTGTTGGGAAAGGGTTTCCTTTTGTTAACTAGCAGGAATGCTAATTTACTGATAACGAGAATGGTATTCCTTTGTAAACCAAATGGGGATTAATGTTCTTTCTTCTGAGTCTGTAAGCTTTTTTTGACGGGCTTTTGGGCAGATCGGCGCGAGGGGGTCGAGAGAGAGGACGCAATGCTCTAAGCTGGGCGAGGTCCGAGGCTGGGAGATTCTCTGAGGAGGGGGGGTGGATGAAGCTAGATGTGCTTGGTTGACCACTCGGAGGGTCCTGAGCTGTTTGGAGAGTCGAGGAGTTCGGAGGGTCCTGAGCTGCGAGTCGAAGAGTTCGGAGGGGATCGAATGGTGGCCAGAAGACTTCAGTAATTGAGCTCCAACGGTGGTGCATGAAGTGGTTTGGACTTTGATAAATTTGGCACCTTTTCTTTATTTTCTTTTCCTTCATATATACTGTATGGTTATTAATCAGTTGTAGTAATCTTTATAAATTGTAATCATTTAATCGCTTATGGTGTACTGTCTGTTTTTGGGTGAGGTGGGGACATCACACAGCATCCACACCAGCTGATTACCCAGTTTGGCGGGGCCGAAGGCTGCTCCCCCAGACAAGAACGAGCTGAGCGAGCCTGAGGCGACCCAGGGAGTTACATCCAGTATTCCAAGCTGTCATTGCCTATTGTCATTAATAGGCTGCTGCGTATTAATATCGCATTACCACCTTAGCGAGTTTCCCGGAAAGAAGCTCCAAACCCACAAGATAAAACAAGACTACCCAGACACACCAAGTCAGGAGCCCAACTCTAGCAACTAAAAAAACCAAAAACTAAAGCTACAAGACCTGCACAATAAACAAAAACAGAAAATGCTGGAAGAACTCAGCCAGTCATGCAGCATCTGTGTGCGGAGGAAACAGTTAATGTTAAGTACAGGGACCTGAAGGTTTTCTGACTCAAAAGTTATAGTTCACATTCTGTCACTTCTATCATTTTCAATTTAGTCTTCCTATCAGATAACTACATCTAAATGTATCAAGCAATCTGGGTCTACATTGAATATGCAACATTTTCACTATCATTAAGCAGTGTGGAACCTGTATCTCTCAGTTCTGAACAGCATGGTTAGTGGATCTAGTAGGATGGCAGAAATAAAACAACAGAAAATAATACATCAAATAATGCAAAATAAAAAGGAATCAAGTACATGCATTTCAGATTACTAAACTTTATAGAATGAAAAAGCTTACCTGAATTTGTTTCCAAGTATCCGTCCAACAATCAAGTTACAAACACCAACACCAATCATTTGCACTGAAGTAGTGATTCCTAAAGCTGTTCCAAGGTTTGCCGAAGGAACCACTAAAATGATAGAGGGCCACAGACTTGCCTGTGAAATAATCAGAACTAACTGATAAAAACAGCAATTAAGTACCTAAAATCAGAAAATGACTGCAAAGATATTATCACAATATGCCCTTGGGTTGACTGTGAGTTCACTGCATAAACTACTACAATATATTTAAAGTGTATTTTAAATAACCCTGAACCCATTTGTAATGATGAATGCTTTGGTGTATTGGTATTGGTACTGGATTAGTATGTTATTGTCACATGTACCTGATAAGGTGTTCTGCAAACTGTTTACACAGATCAAATCATTACACAGTGTATTCAGCTAGAATAAGGTAAAATATTAACAATGCAGAATAAAGTGTAAAAGCTACTGAGAAACTGCAGTGTGGGTAAATAACAAAGTGCACAATTATGACGAGGTAGATTGTGAGTCTATCCTGTCATACAAGGGGTCTGTTCAACAGTCTGATAACAGTCGGGTAGAAGCTGTCCTCAAGCCCAGTGGTACATGCTTTCAGGCTTTTGGATCTTCTGTCCGATGGGAGAGGGGAGAAAAGAATGTCTGGAATGGGTGTGTAGATGGTGAAAGAATTTAATGAGAGCTACTTGTCAGTGGAGAGAAAATAAAAATAACATACAACAGCAAATGAATAGGTGACTCCCAGCCATATCATTGAAACCACTGATGGTACGAAGGTGAATGCCAAAAGAGCAAAAATGGACTGTCAACACAGCACATATCGAGATGAGTATTCCTCTTAATCCTATGTAAACCTGAAAAGGATTTTTAAAACATTTAATTGATTAATTTGTACATGAATATATTACATTAGAGCATTTGGGAAGAGTGCTCATTGTTGGTGAGTGGGAGGGTGTTGGGCCTAGTTCAGGCAGTGTAGCAAACCACACAATTATTTAAATCCTTCCTTCTATTTAATTGTAGACTGGTAAGCTGCTCTCCCTTAACGTGTTTTGTATCCTATGTTATTTTTTAGTGTTTATCATTGTATACATTTAATATATTTGACGATGTTTCTTCTTTCTTACTCAGGAAACTCATGTCTCACTGAGTCTATGGTTGTCACATGGCCAGATCTGTATGATATCATGGCTGTAGGATAGGGTTCTCCAAGTCTGTCACTTTGGACTTGCTTCAATGAAGAAATGTTTGGGAGGGTCATACCAATTGGGGAACTGACAAAATCAATGGTGGGTTTTATATTTCTCTTTACTTTCAGTCAGTAGGTTCAGCTGCAATCATTTCAATGTACAATAATCAAAAGATAAAGTTAACTGTACACGCTAGTGTGAAACCAGTGGTTTCACGGGCCTGAACTGTGATAATGCCCATTGTTTTCTAGATATGGTATGACATTAACAAGAAAGTTAAGAAAGTCTGTTCTCTATAAGTAAACAATGATAATAGTTGATTGAATGTGATAAGCAATGATAAGGGATGAATAAATATGTAAATCAAATTTGTATTACTCAGCAAATAAACACAGAATTATTTTATGGTATAGGAACAGGAAATATTGCTAGAGGGACAGGGGATGTAACTTGGATTCTTCTGCTATCTGTTTGCTTCATATTTTACTGAAACCCACACTTTAAAATTCAGCCTGTGTGTTGCCTTTAAGGCATTTGTTTAGTTTATTATATCTTTGCATTAGTAATTCGTTTGTTATTGTTTTCTAGTTAAAGTTAAGGTTGTTTAAAGTAAATTCGTTGTCTGTGATATATCGTGGCATGCGATGACGTCACACCCGGTTACGCCGTATCTTGTGGGAAAATACTAGTTTGGAGAAACGGGAATGAGGGGGCTTGTGTGTACAGGATCAGCGCGAGAGAAGTTTTCTTTCTACACATTAGAAACATCAGAGAAACAATGCCGTAAGTTCATAAGATAATCGATAAGTTGAATTAAAATGTTGACACTGATTCTGTTAAAAGTAATGATGATTGATAAAGTTTATGTTTTTTGTTATTTAAAGAGTTGCAGATAGTTTGTGTTGAAGTGTATTTAAAGCCAGTCAATGGCGTAGGTAGATTCTGACTGTATGTTGCACTTTAATGTAATATAGTTGTTGTAGTTTTACTTTTGCAAGTATTTATGATGTAAATGTGATGTCAAGAAGGAAACAAATACTGTACATATTTTGTATTGTTTTATCAACAGTTTTCACCATACGTTAATGTGGAAGGGTGAACAGTAAACGGTTAATCTTACTGGGACCGACTCATTGTCTGGTCTATGCTTGGTGTTTAGTTCAGAGTTCTTTTACACCTGTGCGAGAACACTACAGCCTGAGTTCAATACAGTTAATATCCATGAAAAAGATGTCTGATGTTCCTGGTGATCACAATCTACCTTGCATTTAGAATAGGGGTTCCCAACCTAGGGTCCATGGACCCTTTGTTCAAAGGTATTGGTCTATGGCATAAAAGTGGTTGGAAAATCCAGAGTTAGAACAAAACAGCTGATACTCACAATGAGGATTCCAGCTATGGGTAGTAGAAGCATTGAGGTATTGAACATAGCACCAGTGATGTAGGAGGCTTCCTGATTACTGTACCTAGAATACTTATCCTGAATGAACTTGCTGAAAAATAAATGCCAAGATATAACAGATATAATTGCAATAGTCACCTGTATCTAGTTTTCTCATCACATGAATAATCCTGGAGACTGTTGCAAAGAATTAATCAGAGATTCAAAATTACAACAGTACACGATGAGTGCTACCATATAAAAGACAAAGTGTCAACCTATGAGTGAAAAATCACTGCTGTCCTATTGTAGAGCATCTCGATTTTGAAAAATAGAGAGGTACAGTAGGTGTGAGAAATAAAGGGAATCTTGCAATGTTTCTTTTCAATTAACTAGCAAGATCAGACCATTTGGAAGATGGTATAAACACTTTAGATGTTTAATACATTGAACTCTACTTGCATAGCATCAGCAATAAATGGAAAGAATCCATTGTAGAAGAACATAATGGTAAAAACCAGCAGCCAGTAGCGGAGAGACAAATGACAAATATCCTTTAGTCCCTGGGGAGAAAGAAAAAGAAGGTCAGAGAAGACCCTGTGGGGGAGCGGTAGTTAGATCCCACTCAGTCTAAATAATGTCGATATATCTTCTGGTACACATCTTCCAGAGGTCTACTTTAAAGGCCACTGATTACTCACCAAAATAGCTGATTACTATAGATAGTTGTTCCATATCCAAAATCAGTAACGTTTTTCCAAAGTTAGATACTGTGCCACTGAATCTACCCACCACTTTTTTGGATTCCTGCTGAAGGAGAACATCAAGTCCCAGCTGTTTTGCCCCACTTCTATCCAGGATGCCAATGAAGAGGGCTGAGACAAAGCCAAGAACAGACTGCAAAGTTCCTGAGAAAATGAACCACAGGATACTCAGATTACTGCCAAAAATATACCAAAGCAGATAGAAATCTGAGGTGGTCCCACAATCAGCAGCTATTCGGTATGCCAAAAGTTTGGCCCAAGATTTCAGCTCGCATTCAGAAGCCTGGGATCTCGAGGAACTGGAGATGGGCGGATCATGTGTCGGTGTCTCCACAGGAGACCCATATGTCGTTGGAGAAGTCGGAACATCTGTTGTGTGCCTGGGGACCCGGGTCTTTGCGATCTTCAGGCACAGAGCTCAAGGGGTATGGTATTGATGTGGATAGAGAATTGGTTGACAGACAGAAAGCAAAGAGTGGGAGTAAACGGGACCTTTTCAGAATGGCAGGCAATGACTAGTGGGGTACTGGAAGGCTCAGTGCTGGGACCCCAGTTGTTTACAATAAACGTTAATGACTTAGACGAGGGAATTAAATGCAGCATCTCCAAGTTTGCAGATGACACGAAGCTGGGCGGCAGTGTTAGCTGTGAGGAGGATGCTAAGAGGATACAGGGTGACTTGGATAGGTTAGTTGAGTGGGCAAATTCATGGCAGATGCAATTTAATGTGGATAAATGTGAGGTTATCCACTTTGGTTGCAAGAACAGGAAAACAGATTATTATCTGAATGGTGGCTGATTAGGAAAAGGGGAGGTGCAACAAGACCTGGGTGTCATTGTACACCAGTCATTGAAGGTGGACATGCAGGTACAACAGGCGGTGAAAAAGGCAAATGGTATGTTGGCATTCATAGCAAAAGGATTTGAGTACAGGAGCAGGGAGGTTCTACTGCAGTTGTACAAAGCCTTGGTGAGACTGCACCTAGAGTATTATGTGCAGTTTTGGTCCCCTAATCTGAGGAAAGACATTCTTGCCATAGAGGGAGTACAAAGGAGGTTCACCAGATTGATTCCTGGGATGGCAGGACTTTCATATGAAGAAAGATTGGATCGACTAGGCTTATACTCGCTGGAATTTAGAAGATTGAGGGGGGATCTTATTGAAAAGTATAAAATTCTAAAGGGATTGGACAGGCTAGATGCAGGAAGATTGTTTCCAATGTTGGGGAAGTCCAGAATGCGGGGTCACAGTTTAAAGATAAAGGGGAAGCCTTTTAGGACCGAGATGAGGAAAAACTTCTTCACACAGAGAGTGGTGAATCTGTGGAATTCTCTGCCACAGGAAACAGTTGAGGCTGGTTTATTGGCTATATTTAAGAGGAAGTTAGATGTGGCCCTTGTGGCTAAAGGGATCAGGGGGTATGGAGAGAAAGCAGGTACAGGGTTCTGAGTTGGATGATCAGCCATGATCATACTAAATGACGGTGCAAGCTTGAAGGGCTGAATGGCCTACTCCTGCACCTATTTTCTATTTTCATATGTTTCTAAGAAAAGCAACATAATGGACTTTTAACATCATAAATCAATGAATTGTTTGTTATGTCTCCCCGCTCATTGGAAAATGGAGTCATCTCTTTCTCCCTTATTAGGAGAGAGAGAGAGCCTGCAGTACATCGAATAATCAAGTGAACAATGTAGTCTTCGGGGTAAGTGCAAGTCTGTGTCTTTGCTATTGCTTTGTTCACGCTTGAGTGCTGGTAGCAGATGCGCTTTATTTTTGCTGGGGGGGAGGGGGATTGTTGTTCGCTGCTGCTTACCCACAGGAGGGAGGGGAGCTGGGGGGGGGACTGGGGTTCTCACATTTAACTGTTATTCATTCTTGGGGCACTCCTCTGTTTTTATGGATGTTTGTGAAGAAAAAGCATTTCAGGATGTACATTGTATACATTTCTCTGACATTAAATTGTGGCTTTGAACCTTGGAGGTGGCAGCCAGATCTGCTGCAGCCTCTTGCAATTGAACTCAGTGACTACTTTACTAGGTACACCGCTACACATGCTCATTAATGCAAACATCTAATCAGTCAACTGTGTGGCAGCAACTCAATGTACCTGCATACATATTGAAGAGGTTCCGTTGTTGGATGTGATGAAGGACACACATAGATGTTGGATTAGCAAGTACTGTGGATGAGGCCTGGCAAGGCTGAGGGCTGGTAGCCCAACAGGTCATCTAGTTCCCAGAGGGGATGGGTCCTGGGATTGCATGTCCGTGATCTAACTGGGAATGATTCTTTTAGCACATAGAGATTCAAGAAAATCAACTCAAAGCTAACCAGGGGAAATATCACTGTAACACTACCCTTTCCATGAAGCTTGCTGATTGCTGAGTGGTGTGAAGGACTAAATCCCCCTATTAGATCCTAGAATAGTCACAGGACAATTTATGATGTCTAATTAACCTACAAAATGCAACATCTTTGGGCTGTGGGGGGAAATCTACATGGAGTAGGTGCAAACTCTATATAGGCAGCAGCGGGAATTGAACCGGGGTCGCCTGTACTGTAAAGTGTTATACGCTACCATTTCATAGTGGCTGTGATGAAGAGCGTAGAGAGTTAGGAATGGTTTGGCCAGAATTCATTGTCTACAATATCTGGGTGGCTAGGATCAGTAGAGGGACAGTTCGTAGCACCTTTCCCCTGACCAAGAGCTGCTGAGGCAGGGCGTGGGAGAAGAGGAGTGGAGAGAACAAAGGAAAATTAAGGACAGGAATGATCTTGGCACTCTCTTCCCTCTGTTACAGTGGAAAGCCTGCAAATAGCTCAAAGCCATGATTTATAATCTATCGACATCAGTGACAAGATCAGTAATTATTGTCAATTTCAATTACCCTTGACATGGTGGTGCGGATATGCCTTTTGGAATCACTGTAGCTCATGTGATTATAGGTATTATCTGTGGTTTTGAGGGCTATGAGCAATCAAGCACATTGCACTGTGGTCTGAAGTCACACATAGACCAGTCCAGTTTAGTTGCTGAGGGACATTAGTGACTCAGATGATGTTTTACTTCAATATGATTACTTAATTCTATTTTCGACATTTTATTCCAAAATAGCTTTAAATAAATTAATTAAAATTGTAAAGCTTGGTATGGTGAGATTTAAACCAAATTCTTTGCAACAATCGTCCAGAAGACACAAGTTTCAAATCATCCTGTTTACCAACCGTTGAAAATTCACTTATTAGTTATGTCAGAATAAGATTTATACCGACATCCAATTTAACTGTTTATCGGAAAATGAGTCACGGCATAGTTCTAGCATTATCTGGAAAGTTCAATTTGGTTAAAGCTAATTATGAAAATAACAGATTGCACTCATGTAGTATCTGTAACAAGCATTTAATAATCTGATTTAATGTGGTGATAGTAGGGCACAAGACTGATTTCACTTTCTTTGTACAATTTTCAAGTCCATGCCTTCAAGTTCATCACATTCATCCATACCTGCCCAAAGAGTCCACTGCAGCCCAAAACGTGATTCAAAAGATTGGATGAATAAAAAGCTGCAGACACTGCCAAGACGAGAGAAGGCCACTTTCAGCCCAAAGGCCAATGACAACTCCTTATCTTTGAACCAGAAAGCGACAATACACTCCTGAATAACTGAAAGAGTGGAAAAGAAGAGAATGTGAATGACAAAAGACACTGTTCAGTTCAGAGCTAAGGGATAAATGTTAAATTGTTAAAATTGGGATGTAATGTTAAAATTGTACAAGGCATTGCTGAGGCCAAATTTGGAGTATTGTGTACAGTTCTGGTTACCGAATTATAGGAAAGATGTCAACAAAATAGAGAGAGTACAGAGAAGATTTACTGGAATGTTACCTGGGTTGCAGCACCTAAATTATAGAGAAAGGTTGAACAAGTTAGGTCTTTATTCTTTGGAGCATAGAAGGTTGAGGGGGGACTTGGTAGAAGTATTTAAAATTATAAGGGGGATGGATAGAGTTGACAGGGATAGGTTTTTTCCATTGAGAGTAGGGGAGGTTCAAACAAGAGGACATGAGTTGAGAGTTCAGAGGCAAAAGTTTAGGGGTAACATTAGGGGGAACTTCTTTACTCAGTGAGCGGTAGCTGTGTGGAACGAGCTTCCAGTAGAAGTGGTAGAGGCAGGTTTAATTTTGTTATTTAAGAAAAATTTGGATAGGTATATGGACAGGAAAGGAATGGAGGGTTATGGGCTGAGTGCAGGTAGGTGGGACTAGGTGAGAGTAAGCATTCAGCACAGACTAGTGGGGCCGAGATCGCCTGTTTCCATGCTGTAATTGTTATATGGTTATAAAGGTAGATATATTAGATCTGGCAGAATTAGCAGAAAAATTACCATTAAAAATTATTTTATGGGTATGAATGAAGGTTTGGCCAGAAAAGCCCTGAATTATAGTTCTTAGAAGTGTGGTCGACTGGATTTTATTAACTTCTTCCTAGCTTCACAACTCCAGCCATCTTCTGAAGAACAATTAAAGGTAGGCAGTAAAAGCTGGCCTTACCAGCAATGCTAATGCCCACTAAAATGTATGAGACAACATGTATCTAAGGGTCTGTCATTGTATAAACAAATCTCTATCGTATATTTCATTGAAGACTGGTAAAATTTCTAAAGACTGGAGATGGGCGAATGTCAGAAGGGTGACCCCACTTACCCTGCTAACTACGGACTAGTAAGTTTCATGTGTATTGTAAGTAAGATGATGGAAACAATAATGAAGAATGAGATGAAAAGCAACTGATAAGGACAGGCATGTTAGCAGAAAGCCAGCATGGGTTTGGGGAGGGGTTTGAATTTAGACGAATGCGGGGGTGGGGGTGTAATCCTGTTGAAACCTTCTGAACATTAAAAGGAGAGGATGTTTCCTATGGTGGGGGTATCCAGAACCAAAGGGCATAGCCTCCATGCTGAGGGGCGACCTTTTAGAACAGGTGGAATTTTGTTAGTGAGAGAGTAGTGAATCTATGTAATGCTCTGCTACAGACTGCAGTGGAGGCCAAATCCGTGGGTACATATAAAGCAGAAGTTGATCGTTTCCTGATCAATCAGGGCATCAAAGGATATGGCGAGGAGGCAAGTATATGGGGTTGAGTGGGATATGGGATCAGACATGATGGAATGGTGGAGCAGCCTAGATGGGATAAATGGCCTCATTCTGCTCCTTTGTCTCATGCTCTTATGGTACCCCACATCGAGTTAATAATCAAATAACAGGAGGTTGGCATTCAGGGCAAGGTGTACGAATGGGTGCGGTATTGGCTCAATAACAGAAATCATTTTCTCACCGAGAAGATGTTAAAAGTGAGTTCTGCAGCGATCAGTTTTGGGGCCATTACTGTTTTTAATTTACATTAATGGTTTGGAGAAGCACATAACAAATAAACTAGTGAAGTCTCCTGATGACACAAAATTAGGGGGAGTGGCTGATAACATTCAGGCAGCAGAATCAATACAGTTAGATCTGAACAAATCCAGATGTGGGAAGATAAATGGCAGATGAAATTTAAGTAATGTTAAGTAAATGTAAAGTATTACATATAGGAAGTAGAAATATTAGACATAAATATACAGTGGGGGTCTTGAGTTAGAAAGTACACTGAATGAGAAGGATTTGGTGGTCCTGGTAGACTCATCACTATCAACGTTTAGACAGTGCACAAAAGCGATTAGGAAGGCTGATAGAATGTTGGACTATATAATGCACTCAGTGGAGTTCAAGTCAAGAGACATTCTTAAGCTGCGTAATGCACAAGAGGCCACACCTTAAATATTGTGTACAGTTTTGCTTTCCATTTTGCATGAGGGATGTGAAGGCACTGGAGTGAGTCCAGAGAAGGGCAACTAGACTTATTCCAGGTCTACAGTGAAAGATAGATTGAAAGAATTACATCTTTTTAGCCTAAGTAGACGTAGAATGAGAGGAGACTGAAAGAAGTGTTCAAAATCATTAAGGATAAACATCAAGAAGCATTTCTTTACACAGCGAGTTGTAGACATGTAAAACCTAGTTGTGTAGTTGAGAATAATACTGAAGAGATTCTCAAATCTAAACTCGATAGTTACTTCAACACAATATCTGAATAGGAATTTGGCAAGCTTTGTTGAGCTGAATAGCCAGTTCTTGTCAAAAAGTTTCTGATGTTCTTGGATAAGTACAAACATCCAAGCTCTCATTTTTTTTGAAAAAATTTATGTCCACATCTTCATCCAGTCCTTCACGAACGAAGGGTAGAAATCACCTTGAAAAAAAAGTAATTTAGATGCTGGATGAAATGAATGAAGAATTTTAACTGTTTAGAAAATCTGTACTAAGCTACTGACCATTCCTTGTCAGTCTGTTAACAACAGGTTGAATGGTACTTACGATAGAATGACCCAGTGGTTGAGCCAGTGAGAATTTGGCCGATGATCATCAATGGCAGTAGGTAACTGGTGCCTTTGAAATGGGATCCCAAAGCAAAGGTAGCCAAACCCAGCATAATAATAAAGTAGGACAAGATGACAACAACTACAGGGGAAAACAAATAAAACTGTTTCAACAAAAGAATATCTCAGAAGATTTACTTCATCATTCAAGTTTCAAAAATTCAAAGTACATTTATTCTCAAAGGACGTATAAACTATACAACCTTGAGATTTGTTTGCTTATAAGTAGCCAGAAACCTGAAAGAACCCAATTATGCAAGCAACAGTTAAAAGCTACAATCCATCAACACATATTCCTGAACAGCTGGTTTCTTTTTTTCTCGTGTGCTGGGAGATTATTTACTACTTATTAAAAAGCCTTTCCCTAAATCATTTTTAAAATGATGGTGGACCCTTATCTTGATCTCTGACCTAATTAGGAAAAAAATCATAATTTCTGTATCTCTTTCAGCTGATGTTGTACATACTTATAGACTCTAGAGCAGGGGTGTCAAACTCATTTTAGGTCATGGGCCGGATTGAGAAAAATGCGACTTCATGCGGGCCGGATCAGTTGTGCGCGCGCGCGTGCTCCCACAGCTTTCGTTGCCTTCATTTTTTCAACCTGCTCTCGTATCTCAGTCTCTGCTATATCTAAAATTGTTTCACTTTATGAATTTCATTTTTTATGAAGCAAATTGCCTAGCAAGCATTCTTTTTATGATTGGTATTAACTTAGACGTAGATTACAAGAAAGTAGGCAACGAGAAAGAAACGACGCTATTTTGGCTAAGATTGTTTTGGGAGCCATACCTTTTCCATTAATAAACCATTTGAAATCAAGCATTAGCAAACACAAATGTAGACCTAACCGTTACACAGAAATGCCATTTCACAAAGCAACTTTTTATCCCGGAGCTCTGTTGTGTCTTTCCCTTTGCTTTCCATGAACTGACAGATCCCCTCATGCAACTCGAAACATCTTTTCAGCACTTTTCCTTGGCTTAACCATCGCACCTTCTGTGTGATAGGGCAAATCATTATATTCTGAACCCAACTCCTCCAGAGACGACTTGAACTCGCGGTGATTTAAACTTTGGCTCTTATGAAGTTAACTGCTTGTGTTATGGTGCTCATTATATGTTCCATTTTCAAGGCTTTGCCACACAACGATTCCTGGTGTATGATGAGAGAAGGTTGAACTGCTCTGGGGTCATTCCCAATCCTTCCACACAACCTGTTGTCCCATTAGTCATGGTAGAATTAAAACAAGTGATATTCTGGAAAGACACAGGTCACAACACAGTCAGGTAGAAACAACAGATAGAAATTTATCCGATAACCTTAAAATTTTCATAACCGTGCAACTTATCCATTCAGGATTTGTGACCAGTATCAATACATCATCATTAAATCTTCAAGCTCATTGTCTTCACTTACACAATATCTGTTGTAAATTTACCAGCATCAAGCCCAAAGAAATAAATGAAATTGTTAAAAGGCACTAAAGGTCGAGAAGACAAACTGACATTAAATTGACAATAAATGGGTAAGGGAAAGGCTATTTGATAATGTGAATAGTTTTCTTTGTAACTTTTTGCTTCTAATATTGGGTTTTTAAATTGCAATACAAATCAGTAAATTTTCTGATAGTTGTTGACAAAGATGCGACCAAAGAGCTGCTCCCCAAAACAGTGTGGATTCTTCTCATTCTAGAAGTATCTAATGACAACACCAATAAAAATAGCCGGAATCAATACTAGCCACTTTTTCTTCGATTACCCCACTAAACCTTTGACTATCAATCAAGGGGGAACATGAAGCAGACTCCTCAAATTCAGATGTCCACAGAAATACACTTGCATTTTGCATTTGCTCGACAATAGAATGCAAGTCATGGCACAAGCCAAAGTGCTAACAACAAAGCAATCTCAATGAACACGAGTGTCAAACAAACTTGCTGATGCTTTTCTCAATATTTCTTGTTGCAATGTTTCACCTCAATTCCAATTAGCTTCCCTACATGTGTGGACCAAACCTTTAGAATCAATGTGAAACCATTCAACCCATGGTGACTACATTTTAGACCCAAGATCACCAAAACTCAGGAATCGAACTATTATATGGAGACTATGTGTTTGTACACATTCTGAAGTTCAGATCCCACACTTACAAGAAATGGGCCTTACAATTAACTTCAAGAGATACTCTTATCTCAATTGTTATCTACTGTATTTCACTGTCCTTGGACAATAAAATTTTATAGTAAGGCCTTGGAAACTATAAAACACTTCCAAACTTCAAGAGTTCCTATCAGCAAAACTAGGCATTGATGACAGAATAAACCCGCATCTTTAAAGCTTTTTTTTTCACCCTTTGGTTTATTGAGGAAAGAAGTATTTGGAGATCAATACTTCAAACCCTGCATAAAACATTTGTGGGAGCACAAATCTCAGTTTCTGGGCTATTAGAACAGGAAATTCATGATATGCAAAACTTAATTCCACAAAATCATCTGAATTGCATGTCAGGCTATGCAAATTAACACTAGTACCCTCTTGCAAGGAGTTATGTGGGTTAAGCTTTTTTTGGCTGATATTTAGTTCCGTTTGGAATACAGATGACCTTGGAATTAATTATAGTCGATCAGCAGGCTGTTTGGGGAGAGTGACGTCATTAGTTGTAGCTGCCAGCTTTCTTTTGGCTGGCCTTCTGACTTTGGGAGGGGGGAGGGGGTGTCTTTGTCTGGGAGCTTTTTTGGGATGTTAGCCAAATCTGTTGCTTGGTTACCCTAGTTCAAGGCTTATTGTTTGGTTTTAATGTTCATATTACTGGTTATTACTTTAATTTCTCTATTAAATAGTATTAATAATGGGTCATACTATAACTTGCTCAGTCTTAACATGAAAGGATTAAATCACCCTGTGAAGCAGAATAAGACTTTTGTCTATTTTAAAAACTTAAGGCACGAATTATATTTATACACGAAACACATGTATGTAAGTGTGATAACTTATGTCTTTTCAGTAGATGGAAAGGACTGCATTTTTACTCCTCTTTCCAGGCTAAGTCTAAAGGAGTTTTGATTTTTATGGAACATACAGTTCCCTTTGTCTGATACTATACTAATGAGTGTTTTGTCATTGTGTCAGGAAAAATAGATAATAAATTAATGGTATTTAACAATCTATATGCTCTGAATATAGTTGATCCAGGATTTTTTGAGCGTTATTTTTTTGTTTTTGCCAAATTTGAGCCTTTACTCATTGGTGATGGGAGGAGATTTTAATTGTTGGTTAGATCCAGTTTTAGATAGGTCATCCTTTAAAACAGTGACACTTTATAAATCAGCTTTGTTTAGTCAATCTTTAATGAAATGCAATATCGGTGGTATATGACATTTCTCACATCCACTAGATAGGAAGTATTCATTTTTTCTCATGTCCATCATACGTATTCCAGGATTGATTTCTGTTTTATTGATAGTCAAATGATTCCTTTAGTTTGATCTTGTGAATACAAAGAAATTGCTGTTTCAGATCATGTTCCAGTGCTTTCATCTTTAAGTCTTCCTGGTCTTCCTCAAATGAACAGACCTTGGCATTTTAATTTAATTTTATTATCTGACATAGATTTCTTTAAATTTCTGGAGAGACAAATTATTCTTTTTTTTTGAAGAGAATACTTTAGAAGAGACTTCTAGTCTTATTAGATGGGATGCTTAAGGCTTTTATTAGAGGTCAAATTATTTCTTATATTGTAAGTGTCAAGGAAAAAAACTAATAAAAAGATAATTGAGTTAGCTAATCAGTTAAAACAATTGGATCAAAAATATGCCTTGGTTCCAGATCCTGCTTTATATAAAATGTGTGTTGAAATTCAAACTAAATATGATCTTCTTTTAACATATCCAATTGAAACTCAACTTTTAAAAGATAAAAGTCAATTTTATATCCATGAAGACAAAACAGGTAAATCATTGGCTAACTAATTAAAAACCTTTCTAGCTAAATGGCAAATTAAAGGAATTTGTAAAGCCAATGGTGATAGGACCACTGATCATTTAGAAATAAACAATGTTTTTAAAGATTTTTATTCTAAACTTTATAGTTCTGACCCTCCCAAAGATAACACTGTAATGAATAATTCTTAGATTAATTAAACATTCCTACATTTTCTGTTGATAACCAAAAACAGTTGGATCAACCTGTTTCATATGAGGAAATTGCCGAGGCAGTACGCTCCTTACACTCGGGGAAGGCTCTGGGTATTGAAGCACTTTCTGCAGAATTTTGTAAAGCTTCTTCCTCACTGCTTATACCTCATTTATGTGTAGTTTTTTCAGACTCCTTTAAGTTGGGTAGGTTGCCACAATCTTTTTATGAAGCTTCCATTTCACTTATTCTCAAAAAGAATAAGAACCCAACCGAATGCTCTTCATACTGTTACAAAGGATGAACAACCCTGATGGGCAGAAGGGTGCAGAATCGCCCATGCGCCCCTCCCCCTTTGGAGGATCGCAAATTGCTACTATTTTGATTCTGTTATCAAGGAAGTAAGAGAGACAAAGGAAATCTGCCAGGGCAGTTGTTATTAATAACAGCTCATGAAGGAGAATGAGAGAGAGACACAGCTAAGGTGGAACGTCTCCTACTGACAAAAGCCACTGATTTACTGCTATTGTCTTGTGGAGAAGGATTGTTTACTTGGTTCTGTTCTATTCATTGAAACCCCTCGGGGGCAACCAGAGAGGGCTGGTTTGATGGGTTATATCATCCCAACCTGAATGACACCTGAGACCCCATGAGTGGGGATAAAAGTGAGGTCTGGGGTAACACCCCTCAGACGCACCAGGAGAAACGCTAGTGAGCATCAGAACTCCCACGAGACAGGGTGAGAGACCGGAGACCGAACGAAGGGTCGGTAAATTTTAACTCATAGTGTTTTGTAGCGAGACCAGTGGGGGCTTGTGTGTGTGTCCATCCTTGCCTGGGTGACGAGTCCACCACGGAAGAACAGTCTAGCTAAAGTTCGGAGGGGTCATACGTGAATGGCCACAACAACAACACATCGACAGATCAAAATCATAAAGGAAGGTTGGCAAGATAATAGCTGTTACTGTTCACACATTTCTCTCTCTCTCTCTCTCTCTCTCTCTAACAATTGCAACACATTGACATACAACTACCGCAGCCTGCATGAACTGAACTGAACTTTATATTTCCATCTGACAATTCATTATCCCCTAGACAACGATAGAGCTTGTTTCATTAGTGATTATTATTATACCCGCACTTTTAGGTTTAGTATTGCTAACATGTATTCTCTGTATATTCGCATTGATATTACCTTGTATATTTTTGCTAATAAATATTGTTGAAAGTAGTATCACCAGACTCCAACGGACACTTCTGTCTTTGCTGGCAAGACACCCAGTTATGGGGTACGTAATGATACAGACCAATTACTTTACTTAATGTTATTAAAATCCTATCTAAAGTTCTGGCCCATAGAATAGAAAATATTTTACCATCTATCATTTCTGATGATCAGACGGGATTTATTAAAAATCGATATTCCCACTTGAATACTCGTTGTTTATTAAACATTATTTATTCCCCTTCTAAGGAGGTATTGGAATGTGTGATTTCTTTGGATGCTGAGAAGGCTTTTGATCGGTTTGAATGGAACTATTTACTTAAAACTTAAGAAAAAATTAATTTTGGGCCCGATTTTATTCAAGGGATTAAATTATTGTATTTATCTCCTTCTGCCAGGATCCTTACTAATTTTCAGTATTCAAAACCTTTTAAACTTCAATGTGGAACTAGATAAGATTGTCTCCTGAGCCCTTTGCTCTTTCATTTGGCCTTAGAAACCTTAGCCATGGTCTTTGAGAATCTAATGATATTACTGGTATTCTTAGGAGATGGACTGTTCATAAAGTTTCACTTTATGTTGATGATCTACTGCACTTTATTTCTAATGTTGAGACTTCACTACCTCCTGTGCTTTCTCTACTTTCTTGTTTCAGTCAGTTTTCAGGATACAAACTGAAGTTACATAATGATAAACTTTTTCTTCTGAATAATTTGTCAGCAATTAATACTAACCTTCTTTTCAAAATTGTAAAAAATCAATTTACTTATTTTGGGTGTAATAATTACCAAGAATTATGAACACCTATTTAATGAATATTTTCTTACCTTACTGAATTTTGTAAAAAGAACGCTATCAAGCTGGCAGCCTTTTTCATTATCCTTGATTGGCCAAATTAATTCTATTAAAGTGAACATTTTATCTAAATTTATATACCTTTTTCAGGCATTACCTATTTTTAATTCTCTTGATTCTATTATATCTTATATATGGAAAAACAAACATTCTTGTCTAAATAAAGTTCATCTTCAAAAATATAAGAAGAATGGAGGCTTAGCTTTACCAAATTTTAGGTTTTATTATTGGGCAATTATACCAAATCTTACGTTTTGGAAATATTATATTAACTGTGAGTCCTGTCTGATATGGGTTTCTTTAGAATTTAACTCTGTTAATAAATTTTCTATCATTTCTCTTCTCTGATCCTCACTCCCTTTATCTTTTAGTAAACTAACTGAAACTTTGGTAGTTAAACATACTTTGAGGATCTGGGTACAATTTAGGAAATTCTTTGGTCTATTGAGATTTTCTTTGTCTAGTCCCATTGTTTCAAGATAAATTTTAAGCCTAACCCTTTGACTGCATTATTTGGTATTGTTGGAGGAAAAGACTTTGTTTTGGAGACACCTGATTTGCATATTTTGGCTTTTACTTCTCTTATAGCTAGGAAGGCGCTCTTGCTTAAATAGAAGGATGCTGGTCTGCCTACTCATGCTCAATGGTTACGGGATGTTAAGTCATGCTTAAATTTAGAGAAGATCGTTGTTCAGTTTTTGAATCTAGCCAGGACTTCTATACATTGTGGGGACCAATTTTGAGTTATTTTCAAAACCTTTGATTTGTTGTAAAAGTACAGATGGTGGCTAATAATATATTTTGTTATATAAGGGTTTTTCTTTTCCCTTTTTTGTTGCTTTTCCTAACAGGTCTGACTTTGGTAGTGGGTTTAGATTTTTTTTCTGTATAACACAATTATTATATTTCAATATTATGATTTAATTTAATTTTTACGAATACAGGGTTTGTGATTGTAACTGTACCTTTAATACAATGTATTTGGTACTATACTTTTTCTTTTGACTTATGATTTATATCTTCTTGTACTCTGTATTCCTTTACACAGAAACTAATAAAAATATTGAAAGAGTACCCTCTTGTATGCAAATATCCCTGGCATTCAACCTCTGGTCCATAACAAGCCAAAATGGAGAACAACCACTTGAGGTGGTTTAAAACACTTTGAAACTATACATGCAGAGCACAAAACAGTCCTGCACAAGATATGGAAGGAGTGTATCACTTCACAAACCACCCACCCGTCTGCTCCATTAGCCACCTCCATTTGTGGAAGGGAACAAGGTTCCCATATTGGTCTCATTGGTCAACACTGAAGGAGAATGGATGCTCATCATCCTTAGTCCCAAGGAACTATATGAAAATATACAATGAGCCTCCATAGACTGCTTTACACAATTTCAATTTGTGCAATTTCAAAGAGATGCAAAGCCCTAACATAGTAAATTGGTCACATCTCATAGTTGGCATCATCAATAGCATACCATGCAATTTGATCAACCCAAGTCTTACCATCTCAGCTAGTGGGTCATTCCAAGCATTAATCATTCTGAGTGATATCATTCTTCCCTGCATTTCCACAGGCATCCGTGACAACAAAATCCACAGATTCACCACCCTCTGTCTGAAGAAAATTTTCTTCATTTCTGTTATAAATGGACATCCTCTATTCTGAGACTGTGTCCCCTGGTCCCAGACACCTCCACTACAGGAAAATTTCTCTCCATATCCACTCTATAAAGGCCTTTCAATATTTGATAGGTTTCAATGAGATCTCTCCTCATTCTTCTAAATCCAACAATTACTGGCCCAGGGACATCAAACGCTCCTTGTATGTTAACCTTTTCATTACTGCAATAATTTCTGTGAACTTCCTCTGGACTTTCTCCAATACTAGCACATTCTTTCTTAGATTAGGGGCCCAAAACTGCTCACAATACTCCAAGTGCTGTCTGACCAGTGCCTGATAAAGCCTCAGCATTACATCCTTACTTTTGCATCCTAGTCCTCTCGAAACGAATGCTAACTTTGTGTCCCTTACCACCAACTTAACTTGCAAGTTAGCCTTTAGGAAATTCTGCACAAGGAGCTCCCAAACCTCTTTGCACCTCTGATTTTTGAATTTTCTCCCAATTATAAAATAGTCCATGCCTTTATTCCTTCTACCAAAGTGCATTTCAGTGCACTTCCCTACGTTATATTTCATCTGCCACCTCTTTGCTCATTTTCCAAGATGTCCATGTCCTAAAGCAGAATCCCTGGTTTCTCAACACTACAGGACCCCCATCTATCTTTGCATGGTCAGTAAACTTCACCAGAAGGCCACCAATTCCTTGATCAAAATCATTGACACATGAGATAAGAGGCTGAACCTGTGGCACACCACAAGTCACTGGCAGCCAACCAGAAAAGGTCCCCATTGTTCCCACTCTTTGCCTCCTGCCAGTCAAGCAACCTTCCATCCATGCTAGTAACTTTCCTATAACACCATGGGCTCTTATTTTGTAAAGCGGTCTCACGTGCAACACCTTGTCAAAGGCCTTCTGAAAATCCAAATAAGCAACATTCACTGACTTTCCTTTGTCTATCCTACCTGTTATTTCCTCAAAGAATTCCAACAGATTTGTCAGACAAGATTTCCTCCTAATAGACCATGCTGACTTTGGCCTATTTTGTCATGTGCCATCAACAGCCCCAAAACCTTATCCTTAATAATACACTCCAACATCTTTCCAACCACTAAAGTCAGACTAATTGTCCTATAATTTATTTTCTTCTGCCTCCCTTCCTTCTTAAAGAGTGGTGTGACATTTGCAATGATCCAGTCCTCAGGAACAAGTGATTCTCGAACAATTAGTACTAATGCCCCCACAAACTCTTCAGCTAACTCTTTTAGAAACACTGGGGTGTAAATCCATCTGGTCTAGTTGTCTTATCTACCTTCACACTTTTCAGCTTCCCAAGAACCTTCTCCTTACTAGTAGCAAAGACACTTCTGCCCCTGCCAGTCTTGCATTTCTGGCATTTTGCTAGTGTCTTCTACAGTGAAGATTGATGCAAAAGACTTAAGATCATCTGCCATTATAATGTCTCCAGTGTCAATTTCCAGTGGCCTGATACCTTTGCCTTCCCTTATCAACTACGGTTGCCTCATCCTCCCTTTAGAATACCTCTTCATCATTGGGATGTATTTTTTCTGCATCTTCCAAATTTCTGAAAGAATCTCCAGCCATTTCTGTTCTCCTGTCATCCTTGCTAGTGTTCCCTTCCAATCAACTTTTTCCAGCTCCTCTTTCATTCCTATGCAATTCCCTTTCCTCTATTGTAATACTGATACGTCCAATCTTAGCTTCTAATTTTCAAGCTGCAGTGTGAATTCTATCATTTATGATCACCGCCTCTTGAGGGATCCTTTACCCTAAGCTCCCTAATGAAATCTGGATCATTAGATAACATCCAGTTCAGAATTGCCATTCCCCGAGTGGATTCAACCAAAATCTACTCTAAAAAGCCTTCTCGTAGCGATTCTACAAATACCTTCTCTTGGGAGCACCAAATTGATTTCACCTGCATATTGAAATTCTCTATGACTATTGCATCATTGCTTTTTTTTAATCTCCCATTGTAATTTGTAGCCCACATTCTGGCTACTGTTTGGAGGCCTGTATATAACTCCCATCAGAGTCTTTTCATATGTGCAGTTTCTTAAATATACCCACAAGGATTCTACACCTTCCAATCCTATGTCACCTAAGGATTTGATTTCATTTTTATCAATAGACCTACCCCACCCACTCTGCCTACCTGACTGTCCTTTCAATACAATATGTATTCTTGGATGTTAAACTCCCAACTATGATCTTCTTTCATCCATGACTCAGTGATGTCCACAACCTCATTCGTGCCAACCTCCAACTGCACTACAAGATCATCTAATTCCATATATTGCGTGCGTTCAAACCTTCAGTCCTGTATCCATCACCGTCTGATTTTCACCCTCTGTTACACTTTAACTCATCCTACTCACTACAATTCTGCCCTATCATCTGCCTGTCCTTCCTGACAGTTACAGTGTAACTTCCTGACAGTTACACTGCATTGAGTTGTATATATATATATATATATATATATATATATATATATATATATACACACACACAGACATTACACACATACACATATATGCACACACACACACACACACATACATATATATATATACTCATTTTGGTGGGGAAAGAGGAGTAAGTGATTGAATAAAGAATAACAACTAAGTAATATAAAATCCACATTATAGTAAGTATTTCTTGAGATAGGTATATCACCATGTACTTTTGCTTCTGTTTAGCTTCTCAACATTTTTAAAGTTAGCCAAACCTTATGGCTCTTCTGAAGGGGGTGAGGACTGTCTTTGGGAAACTCCTGGTCTCTTCCTGATGTATTTCTCTCGGCCTCCTCCCGTCTCCTGCCTTCTCGATTCTCGCATTATTTCCCAAGCGGAGCGGGATAATTCTTCAGTCAGGCTTTCCCTCGATTTGGTCATGCTGACGGGAAACCCTTCATGTCTGTAGTCGCCTCTTCCACTGTCTGGTACAACCGCATCCCATTGTCATAAAACACTCGAATTTTAGCAGGGTACGGAGTTTGAAATCTAATCTTATTTTGCTTTAGTACTCGCTTTACTTCAGAGTATTCTTTGCGTTTCTGGAGGACCCGTGGGTGGGGGGTAATCTCGGTCGAAATATATTAATTTATCCTCTAAAAGCACTCTCTTCTTACCCCAGGCCCTTTGTAGAATCTCCGCCTTGGTGCTGTACCAAAGGAATTTAATCATTATTGAGCGTGGCTTTCTATCCTGCTTAGGTTTTGGGACTAACGCGCGGTGGGCTCTTTGACTTCCAGCTTCATAGCCGGGGGAAGATCCAGCGCGTCTCGCAGTAACTTTCCGACAAACTCCGTCATAGACGAGCCCTCCGCTCCTTCGGAAACGTTGTAGATTCTGATAGTTTTCCGCCATGATCTTCCCTCCAGGCCAAGCAGTTTACCTTCTTGGTGATGTATGATTTTTATTGCCTTACTCAGTATCCATTCCACGTTTTGAACGCGATCTTCCACCTTCTCAATGCGAGTCTCTGCCACCGCTATTTTTTGATTAATGCTGGCAAGCTCTGCCTTAATATCACGGAGCTGCTGCTCTATTTCTTTCTGGAACTCCCTCATCTCTTTCAGGATTTCGAACATATTCGCCGCTTCGTCTGAACGAGGTCCAGCGTCCGCCTCGCTAGCACACGGTCGGGTCGGAGAGCCGCTCGCTGCACTCCTCTCGGCTGCAGGCTCCGCAGTGTCGCTTTTTTTATTTCCATTTATTTTCCCCATTCTTGCCCCTCTTTTCAGTTCAAATATTTTTTGAAAAATATTATATTTGATGGGTGAACGGGGCTTAATACGCATTTTTCCGGAGGAGCTGGTGAGTTAAGCTACGATTCTCGATGATGATGTCACCGGAAACTTTCTTAAACACGTGCTATTAAATATTTATTTCATCACTGCAATTAAGAAGATTACAATCAATCTTCATAAATGTAGTTCCTTTAGATGCCGGAAAGTTTGATAGAGGAATGCCTTTAAATGCTCTAGAATCTCAAGCAATTAAGGGGAGAATCCACGGGGTATTTTATACTGGGATAAGTTTATAAAAGCCTAAATTTTGATTATAAAGTCATCAGATTGAGTTAACATAGTACTACGACTGCCACTGACTTCTACATTCAGACCACTAGTGGGCAGAAACTCGGGTGACCCTGAATGTAGCAGAACTTTTATCACCCAGTCTGAGCTGACATTCCAAGTCCACATTGTATGTTTTGGTGATGAGGTAGAAAAACTGGCTTACCTGGTAAATCTCCTCGAAAGACAACCACTCTGCCTGTTCAACGCTTTATGGGTGCAAGGATATCCTGCAGCCTAATCTTTTCAACATTTCTTTGCAAAGATAAAGAGAGTTTTTGATATTCCAAACTAGAGTCAGGAGAAAGCCCATCGACTCCTGGACCTGCACCAAGGCAGAGGGACAGTGAGGGCTTATGCAGTCAAATTACGCATGTTTGCTGGAGTGACAGGATGGAATGAGAGATCTCTCATCACTGCCTTCAGTTGTGGACTGAACTCAGGGGTCTGACACCAGATTGCTGTCCGTAATGAGCAGAATAGTCTGGATGACCAGAGTAATCTGGCTATTCAAGTTGACAACTGGGTAGCTGAGTAGAACAGGGTAAGAACGTCTCAAGCTAACTACTCGCCGTCTGATGGTCACGTGGGGTCTTGGTATGGTGTAGACGTGTGTCCCCGGAGCTGCTCCTACCTTCAGATTTTACCTCACCCAAATAGCAGTTAGTTCCATTTTTTAAGTGACTGAAGTGAGCTGTAATGGGCTGAACAAAATGACGAAGCCAGGTAAAAGGAAGAAACAAGAAAAGGGCGCAGGAGAAGAAGATTCTGGCGAGGGCTCCACGAATCTAGCGGGCCTAGGAGAAGCTAAAGCCAATGCTGCTAAGGCCCCGGTCCCAGCTACCATTGAAGAAGTCCTTGAGGCGGGAAACAAGCTGTACAGTTTGATAGATGGGAGACATGCAGAGCACAATAAGTCAATCATGAACCTAATAGCGGCTCTAACCGAGTTCAGTAAGCGTGTTTCATTAATGGAGGATGCCGCCAAATCATATGAGAGATGAATCGAAGAGTTGGAGAGGCGGCTTGAAAGTCTAATATCCCAAAACACGCAGCTACAGGCTAAGGTGGATGACCTCGAAGCCTGGTCTCGCTGTCAAAACATTCGCATTATCGAGATTCAGGAGAAAGCCGAAAATAATAAGCCGACGGATGTTGTAGCCACGTTGCTTCCGAAGTTGCTGGGGAAAGAAAATTTCCATCAACCGATTAAAGTGGACTGTGCCCACCGGAGCCTTGCACCTGATAAAAATAGACGATAGACAATAGGTGCAGAAGTAGACCATTTGGCCCTTCGAGCCTGCACTGCCATTTTGAGATCATGGCTGATCATCTACTATCAATACCCGGTTCCTGCCTTGTCCCCATATCCCTTGATTCCCCTATCCATAAGATACCTATCTAGCTCCTTCTTGAAAGCATCCAGAGAATTGGCCTCCACTACCTTCTGAGGCAGTGCATTCCAAACCCTCACAACTCTCTGGGAGAAGAAGTTTTTCCTTAACTCTGTCCTAAATGACCTACCTCTTATTCTCAAACCATGCCCTCTGATACTGGACTCTCCCAGCATCTGGAACATATTTCCTGCCTCTATCTTGTCCAATCCCTTAATAATCTTATATGTTTCAATCAGATCCCCTCTCAATCTTCTTAATTCCAGCGTGTACAAGCCCAGTCTCTCTAACCTCTCTGTGTAAGACAGTCCAGACATCCCAGGAATTAACCTCGTGAATCTACGCTGCACTTCCTCTACAGCCAGGATGTCCTTCCTTAACCCTGGAGACCAAAACTGTACACAATACTCCAGGTGTGGTCTCACCAGGGCTCAGTACAAATGCAAGAGGATTTCCTTGCTCTTGTACTCAATTCCCTTTGTAATAAAGGCCAACATTCCATGAGCCTTCTTCACTGCCTGCTGCATTTGCTCATTCACCTTCAGTGACTGATGAACAAGGACTCCGACATCTCTTTGTATTTCTCCCTTACCCAACTCTACATCGTTCAGATAATAATCTGCCTTCCTGTTCATACTCCCAAAGTGGATAACCTCACACTTATTCACATTAAATGCCATCTGCCAAGTATCTGCCCACTCACCCAGCCTATCCAAGTCACCCTGAATTCTCCTAACATCCTCATCACATGTCACACTGCCACCCAGCTTAGTATCATCAGCAAATTTGCTGATGTTATTTTTTATGCCTTCATCCAAATCGTTAATGTAAATGGTAAACAGCTGTGGTCCCAATACCAAGCCCTGTGGCACCCCACTAGTCACCTCCTGCCATTCCGAGAAACACCCATTCACTGCTGCCCTTTGCTTTCTATCTGCCAACCAGTTTTCTATCGATGTCAATGCCTTCCCCCGATGCCCTGAGCTTTGATTTTACCCACCAATCTTCTATGTGGGACCTTATCAAATGCCTTCTGAAAATCAATGTACACTACATCCACTGGATCTCCCCCATCTAACTTCCTGGTTACATCTCAAAAAACTCCAACAGATTAGTCAAGCATGACTTACCCTTGGTAAATCCATGCTGGCTCAGCCCAATCCTATCACTGCTATCTAGATATGCCACTATTTCATCCTTAATAATGGACTCTAGCATCTTTTCCACCACCGATATCAGGCTGGCAGGTCGATAGTTCTCTGTTTTCTCCCTCCCTCCTTTTTTAAAAAGTGGGATAACATTAGCCATTCTCCAATCCTCAGGAACTGATCCTGAATCTAAGGAACATTGGAAAATAATTACCAATGCATCCACAATTTCCAGGGCCACCTCCTTTAGTACCCTAGGGTGCAGACCATCTGGACCTGGGGATTTGTCAGCCTTCAGTCCCATCAGTCTTCTCATCACTGTTTCCTTCCGAATGTCAATCTGTTTCATTTCCTCTGTTACCCTACGTCCTTGGCCCATCCATACATCTGGGAGATTGCTTGTGTCTTCCTTAGTGAAAACAGATCTAAAGTACTCATTAAATTCTTCTGCCATTTCTCTGTTTCCCATAATAATTTCACCCAATTCATTCCTCAAGGGCCCAGCATCGTTCTTAACTATCTTCTTTCTCTTCACATACCTAAAAAAGCTTTTGCTATCTTCCTTTATATTCCTGGCTAGCTTGCGTTCATACCTCATTTTTTCTCCCCATATTGTCTTTTTAGTTAAGTTCTGTTGTTCCTTAAAAACTTCCCAATCATCTGTCCTCCCACTCACCTTAGCTCTATCATATTTCCTTTTTTTTTAATGCTATGCAATTTCTGACTTCCTTTGTCAACCACTGTGGCCCCTTTTCCCCCTTTGAATCCTTCCTTCTCTGGGGGATGAACTGATTTTGCACCTTGTGCATTATTCCCAAGAATACCTGCCATTGCTGTTCCACTGCCTTTTCTGCTAGGCTATCCGTCCAGTCAACTTTGGCCAGCTCCTCCCTCATGGCTCCATAGTTTCCCCTGTTCATCTGCAACACTGACACCTCCGAGCTGCCCTTATCCTTCTCAAATTGCAAATAAAAGCTTATCATATTGTGATCACTACCTCCTAATGGCTCCTTTACTGCAAGAACGCTTATCAAATCCTGTTGATTACATAACACTACATCCAGAATAGTCTTGTCCCTGGTCGGCTCTCGTACAAGCTGTTCCAAGAATGCATCCCATAGGCACTCTACAAACTCCTATCCTGTGGTCCAGCACCAACCTGATTCTCCCATTTCACCTGCATGTTGAAATCCCCCATAACTACTGTGACATTACCTTTGCCACATGCCAACGTTAACTCCCTATTCAACTTGCAACCAATATCCATGCTACTGTTTGGCCAGTAGCCAATAGCTATTATTGCGAGGCTACTCCATTACCAGGTTAAAGAGCTAGTGCTACAGTTGTCCAGGGAGAGAGCTCCGCTGCTATGTGACGGGCGTCCGGCGTTCATTTACCCGGATTTAACCTCGGCTACCATGAGGAAACATCAAGAGTTTCAGCACATTAAGGAGAAATGCCAAGCCAGGAAAATTAGGTGTGGATTCCGGTATCTGACGACGTTTGTGGTTACAGTTAACAATAGCACCAGTACATTCAAGCACTGCAGCCGCAGCGGAGGGGTTCCTGAGCCGAGAAGTTAAAGATTGGCATTCTGACACTGTATAAACCTAAAAACGGATTAACGCTGGGTTACTGGATTCGTCCTTGATCATTAGTGGCTTCAGCTGGAGACTTTGTTATGTTCAGCGCATGAGGACCTGAAAAATAAACTCACACTAAGATGTGAGTGAGGACTGCTTGTTACTGTTTTTATATTTCATGGTGTATTTGCGAAGAGGTGTTTAGTGAGTAATGGGTAGATACCTTGCTATTCAGGGCCATGCGTTGGACTGTGGATATAGCTTTGACTCTAGGTTAGGGATATGGAAGTGCTACTCCTGGTGTGTGTTTTTTTTTACTTTTGGGAGAGTTTTCTGTGTTTCTCAAGGGGTTGTTACAGCACATCTATTTGTTCGAGTTACAGTTTGTGTTATGCCATGACCATACAGCATCTTTTTTTGTTAAGCAGCAGTTATGACATCTAATTCGCATATGCACAGCATTAGTGAAACTAAATTTGTCAGCTGGAATGTATGGGGGATGAATAGTCCACTGAAGAGAGGGAAGGTGTATGCACATCTTTGTACACTCAAAGCTGATATTTGTTTTCTCCAAGAAACGCACATTAAGAAAACAGCGGCAAAAGTGCTTTGTCCCTCCTGGGCATCTCAGATCTACCAGTCGAATTTTAGTACTAAAACTAGAGGTGTTGCAATCCTAATTAAAAACTACCATACCGTTTCTTCATACACAAACTATTGCTGACCAGAGGGGCAGATGTGTAATAGTAAATGGAATATTAAATTCTACACCATTGACACTAGTAAATGCGTACAGGCCCAACTTTGATCCAGTTTTTTTTTCAGAACCTCTTTAAGGCCATGCGTAATCTGTCTGACTCTAACATAATGGTAGGTGGAGACTTTAATTGCATCTTAGACTCCCTCCTAGATGTGGATGAGTGTGTCCCCTCAAAGACTTACTGTACATTCCCAACAAAAGCCATGAATGAACCAGGAGGTATGTTGTCTGCTGAAGGCTAGATCTATGGCATTCAAGTCTGGTGACCCAGGTATGACTTGCAGAGGGCTATTTCAAGACTGAAGAGACAATTTCGAACGAGGTTGGAGGCAACATTGGATGCACGGCAACTCTGGCAGGGGCTGCAAGACATTACTTCCTACAAAGAGAAATCCAATAGCATGAATGGCAGCGATGCTTCACTACCAGATGAACTCAACACCTTCTATGCATGCTGCTTTGAAAGGGAGAACACAACTACAGCTGTGAAGATCCCTGCTGCACCTGATGACCCTGTGATCTCTGCCTCAGATGATGATGTTAGGCTGTCTTTAAAGAGAATGAACCCTCGCAAGGTGGAAGGTGCTGATGGAGTACCTGGTAAGGCTCTGAAAAGCTGTGCCAACCAGCTAGCGGGAGTAGTTAAGGACATTTTCAACCTCTCACTGCTATGGGTGGAAGTTCCCACTTCAAAAAGAACAATTATACCGGTGCCTATAATGTGGGCTGCCTTAATGACTATTGCCCAGTAGCACTCATATCAAAGGTGATGAAATTCTTTGAGAGTTTGATCATGACTAGATGGAACTCCTGCCTCAGCAAGGACTTGGACCCATTGCAATTTGCATATCACTTGATTAGGTCAACGACAGAAGCAATCTCAATGGTTGTCCACACAGCTTTAGACCACCTGGACAACACAAACACCAATGTCAGGATGTTGTTCATTCACTATAGCTCAGCATTTAATACCATCATTCCCACAATCCTGATTGAGAAGTTGCAGAACCTGGGCCTCTGTACCACCCTCTGCAATTGGATCCTTGACTTCCTAACTGGAAGACCACAATCTGTGTGGATTGGTGATAACATATCCTCCTCACTGATGATCAACACTGGTGCACCTCAGGGATGTGTGCTTAGCCCACTGTTCTACTCTCTATATACACATGACTGTGTGGCTAGGCATAGCTTAAATACTATCTATAAACTTGCTGACAATACAACCATTGTTGGTAGAATCTCAGGTGGTGACAAGAGGGCATACAGGAGTGAGATATGCCAAATAGTGGAGTGGTGCCGCAGCAACAACCTGGCACTCAACGTCAGTAAGATAAAAGAGCTGATTGTGGACTTCAGGAAGGGTAAGACGAAGGAACACATACCAATCCTCATAGAGGGATCAGAAGTGGAGAGAGTGAGCAGCTTCCTGAAGTCCACTATCAGCTCATTTGTTCTCTGATCAGCTAAAAAAAAAAGTTGATTTTGAAATTTCATGTGAGAATTGATTATACTGGGAGAATCACACTTCAATAAAGTAAAATAAAAAAGTTAATCTGGAGAATTGTCCATTTTCTCTCTCAAATCAAAACAGCTAAAGCATTCCTCAGTTGTCATTGTCTCTGTCTGTTAACAGAGGAGATGTCTCTGAAGCTGTTTGGTTTTCCTCTTTTGTAGCCTCAAGCTGCTTGGTGGTTTTGTTCAATGTGTTACCCTGAAACGAAAGAGAGAAGGAAATATCAATGTTAATTGACAGCTGTTGATACAGGAAGACTTACGTGATCCAGGAAAGGGGACAGGGATTGCATTTCTATAAAACGCCCCATATTGTAGATGTAAGACTGGCAGTACATATGCTAACAACTGCCTTCTGGGAAATCACCTTTGTACTTGCTAACAAAGAGTCAAAATCTCCAAGGTTATAGGTAAGAATAGGTAAGAATTAAACACAACTGAAATCACTTTGATTATAGAGAATACTAAAAGTTATTTGAAAAGGAAAAGAAGATGTTCTGCAATCATCATGAGAGGTCATTGCTTGGTGATGCAGCATGAGGTTTAAAAAGAATTCAGGTGCTTAGAAGATTTTTCGGTGGGCTTCAATCATAAAAATCTATTAGGCACTCGGCAAGAACAAATAAAGAAAAGTGAGTTGTAACAGAAGCGGCAATTGTATGAGTGGATGTTGTTTAGAGTGATCATGTTTGGGCGAGAGCAGATTTTGGAAAACACAGGCAGAGGTTTTAAGTCAGTTGTTCGTAAGTTTCTTTGCTAGTACATAGGTAAACCACTGAGAATGAGTCCAGAGTGGTATGTTCCTTGTGTGAGATGTGGGAAATTTGGGAGACCTCCATTCTCCATGATAACTATATCTGCACAAAGTGCATTGAGCTACAACTCTTGGAGTCTGTGTAGAGGAACTGGAGCTGCAGCTGGATAACTTTCAACACATACAGGAAAATAAGGAGGTGATAGATAGGAGCTACAGGGAGGTAGTCACCCCTAAGCTGCAGGAGGCAGTTACCTGGGTGACTTGTCAAGATAGGGAAATGAAATGGGCAGCCAGTATTCACTGGAATTTAGAAGAACAAGGGGTGACCTAATTGAAACCTATCAAAAGTTGAAAGGCCTCGATAGAGTGCATGTGGAGAGGATGTTTCCTATAGTAGGAAAGTCTAAGACTAGAGGACTCTGCATCAGAATAGAGTATCATCCTTTTAGAACAGAGATGAGGAGAAATTTCCTTAGCCAGTGAGTGGTATCTGTAGAATTCTTTGTGGAGTAGACTCGATGGGCCAAATGGCCTATTTCTGCTCCTCTATCTTATGGTCTGGCATTCTCACATTTCCAGCATTTTGCTAGTGTCTTCAATAGTGAAGTCTAATATAAAAACATTATGTTTGTCTGCCATTTTTTGCCTCTCATTACTACCCCTCCAGCATCATTTTCCAGCAGTCCAATATCCACTTTTGTCTCTCTTTTACTCTTTATATACCTGAAAATTTGTTTTTTATTCTCCTTTTCTATTATTGGTAAGCTTACTTTTCAATTCGATCTTTACCTCCTTAATGACTTTTTAG
This sequence comes from Hypanus sabinus, assembly GCF_030144855.1. Lineage (NCBI taxonomy): Eukaryota > Metazoa > Chordata > Chondrichthyes > Myliobatiformes > Dasyatidae > Hypanus > Hypanus sabinus. The sequence goes on along the minus strand of NC_082714.1, from coordinate 23,503,268 downwards.
TTGCTTGGTTTTTTAAAACTTTCCCAGTACTCTACCTTCCAACATTTTTTTGCACTATTATATGCCTTCTCCTTGGGTTTTATGTTAGATTTGTCTTCCCTGTTAGCCGTAGTTGTGTCATTTGCTTTTAGAAAAATTCTTCCTCTTTGGGATTTTGAAATATAGTCTGAGCTAACCTAGTATATAGTGCACAGTGAAATATAAACTGAGCTAACCTAGTCGATAGTGCACAGTGAAATATAGTCATGTGCCTTTAAAATTGCTTCCATAAATTCCAGCCATTGCTGCTCTGCCGTCATCCCTGCCAGTGTTCTTTTCCAATCAACGCTGGCCAACTCCTCTCTCATGCCTCTGTAATTCCCCTTACTGCACAGTAATACTGATACATCTGACTCTAGCTGCTCCTTTTGAACTCGCATGGTGAATTCGATCATTTTACCCTAAGGATTCTTTTACCTTAAGCTCTCTAATTGATTCAGATTTACTGCACAACACACAATCCAGAATAGTTGAATCCCCCTAGCAAGCTCAACCATGAGCTGCTCTAATAAGCCATCTGGTTGGCATTCAGAAATACCCCTTCCTGTATTCCTGCACCAACCTGATTTTCCCAATCTACTTGCATATTGAAACCCCAGAGACTATTGTAACATTGCCCTTTAGGCATGCATTTTATATCTCCCATTGTAACATGTAGACATCCTTACTACTGCCTGGGGTGGGGGGGGGGGCTTGTATCCAACTCCCATCAGGGTCTTTTTACCCTTGTAGTTCCTTAGCTCTATCCACAATGATTCATCACCTTCTGAGTCTATGTCACCTCTCTAGTGATATAATTTCATTTTTCCAATAGAGACACCTGACCTCCTGGTTATAATCTTCTTTCAGCTATGATTCAGTGATGCCTGCATCATACTTGTCAATCCCCTTCTTCTCCTGACAGTCACCCAGCTATCTGTCTCCTGCTATCTAGAGGTAACTACCTTCCTGTAGCTCCCTTCTATCACCAAGTCATTCTCCCGTTTGAATCAAAGGTCATCAAGCTGCATTGCCAGTTCCTTAATGCTTTCTCTCATGAGCTGCAACCACTGCACCTGGTGCAGATGTGTTTATCTGGGAGAGTAGAGTTCTCCCAGACTTCCCACATCCTACACACAGTACAAAACACTGCCCTGGAGCCATTCTCACTATACGATGCACTAATAGATGAGGAATGAACAAATGAAAAAGGAGAGGAAAAGGGAGAAGGAGAGAAAAAGTAACTTACAAGACAATCTAGCTCACCCAAGCCTGACCTTGCCTAAGGCTCAGGAGCCAAAGCCACTCTAAAGGCAGGAACACTCACAAGGATGGCCACTCCGCTTGCATTTGAATTATTTTTATTAGCCCTTCATAATTAATCATTCTTACTAATTTGTCGGTTCTCAACTCAGAGAAACTGCTGTGAAACTCTGCCTTCAAAACCTTGATCGCTGTCCTAATGAAAAAAATAGCTCTTTTTACGCACCCCTGGTGTGCATTGTCGAACTCAGAAAACAGGCTCAAAGCTCTTCTTTTTAAATCTTGAACATGGACTTGATTGAATGGTAGCTCATTTTACGCACTGTTTCTTGCTGATAGGTCACTCCAAAAATCATGAAAACTGCCATGAATCTCTGCCTTCAAAATCCCAATGACTTCCCTCATTAAAAATAGCTTCTTTATACGCAGCCCTGGTGTGGGTTGTTCAACTCAGAGCATAAGTGAGTGTCAGGGGGCATTCATGAATGTCATTGCTATTAGTAAGGTTAAGATTCTTTGAAAGCTGAAAAGTCTGAAGGTAGATAAGCTGAAGAGATTGTGGAGGCATTAGTAATGAACTCACAAGAATCACTAGATTCTGGAATGGATCCTGAGTGTGACAGCATTGCAAATGTCATCCCACTCTTCAAGAAGGGAGGGAGGCAGAAGAAATGAAATTATATGCCAGTTAGCCTAAATTCAGTAGTGGAAATAAGTTAGAGTACTGTATTTTATTAAGGATGATGTTCCAGGAACTTGAAGGCACATGACAAAATAGGCCAAAGTCAGCATGGTTCCTTCAGGTGAAATCTTGCCTGTCAAATCTGTTGGCATTTGTTAATGAAATAACAGTCAGGATAGAGAAAGGAGAGTCAGTGGATGTCGTTAATTTGGATTTTCAGAAGGCTTTTGACAAGGTGCAACACATAAAGTTGCTGATCAAGATTGGAACTCATTATCTTACAGGAAAGAGACTAGCAAGGATAGAAGATGGTTGACTGGCTGGAGGCAAAGAGCCTGAATAATGGGAGCTTATTTTGGTTGGCTGCCGGTGACTTGTGGTGTGCCACAGAGGTCTGTGTTGGGACTGCTTCTTTTCACATTGGATGTCAATAATTTGGTTGAAGGAATTGATGGGTTTGTGGCCAATTTTACAGACAACACAAAGACAGGTGGAGGGGCTGGTAGTGTTGAGGAAACAGGAGGCGGGCCGCAGCCCCATTCTGAGGACTGAAATATGAATGGAACAATACAATTCCCCTCCCAAGGCATGAACCAAATTAGTGTCGTGTGGATTTCCATGTAACAGCTTCCCTCATGAGTATCAGGCATCACATATAATATAATGCAGTTGAGCACATCCTATGTTGGAGCCAGAATGTGAGTTGACACTGGTGGGCTGCCCCCAGACACTGTAGGGTGTGTTTGTTGTTAACACAATGGATGCATTTTACTGAAATTTTGAGGTATATGTGTAAAATAAATAAATATGAATCAGTATCAAAAGCTGAATATTTCTCTCCATTTAAGTCTTTGCCTTAACGTGAGACCCTTACCTGTCTTGTGTCCACTATATTGAGAATGACGGAAGTGATGAAACAGCAGATGGTGTTGGCCAGCATGAAGATCAACATCCACTGCCAGCGCCACACTGGGATCTTCGGATCACTGCGGGTCAAGCACCGAGTGTTACTTGCGGAGAATGGAGTAAAGGAAAAACCATTCCCCTAATACTTTGAAAATGCAAGTGTTGAAAGCAACAGCAATCCAACATTCCGGGTGACAAGATGTTAAAACATTTATCTCCATTTCAGAAAAGCCTGGTCATGAACTCAGCAAAACCATTTTTCCTGACTTCCATATTGATTTTCCTATTTGGGAATAAGAAAACATTTTTAAAATGTTAAGAAATAAGTCTTTCAGTCTTTATTTTCCACTCTCACTCCTCCCCAACAGAAGTCCACAGCTTTGTACTATGTTCTCTCTTTGACTTTTTAATCTTCAAACCCCCATATTGATCCCTCACTTTCCAGATCCTCACACTTGTGTATTCTCTCATTCTACCCAGACTGGGCCATTTCCAGAGATCCTTCAGGCATCTCACTCAGTCAGAAATCTCTATCCAACTGGCAATCCTTTTGGCCTGCAAAACCTTGGAGAAATTGGACCCTGAAAATATATACCACCTACTGATTCACAGGTCAGGAAAATGAACTGCCACTGTTGGCTTCAGAGATCAGATGGCTTTCCTTGCCCCTCTATTCATACAGAGGAGGTCAAAAGGTTGGCCATTCTGTAATCCAGATCTGTACAGCAGTCAATCTAACCTTTTATTCTGCTTCAGAATAAGTTTTGTTTCTTTGTTTTAGGTGATAGAAGAATGGAGGGTATGCAGAAGGGAAGGGTTAGATTAATCTTAGTGTAGGTTAAATATCGACAACATCATGGGGTGAAGGGCTTGTACTGTGCTGTTCTGTTATGTCTTCTATTGCAATCTTTAGGTAAGAGTGATTAAAAATAATCCAGTAAATGATGGCAGAAATGGAAATGACCATTTAGAATATTTCACATGCCCTTTTGGTGAACATCTTGAAGATGGGTCTTATGTTTAAAAACTGTTTGGTGGAATACTCCACCAACATTGCTGGCTCCTGAAATAGATGAAGGAAAGATTGAGGGAATGTGGAAGACATTCAAATTAGTTTGCCAAAACTATGCTGTGGCAATGAAGTTAGAGTAGGAAATAGGACAAGACCATCAAACTTAATGCAAAAGGGCAGAAGTTCGTGAAGTTTATTCTCATTGGTCAGATTGGGTTAAAGAGTGGATATATACAACTGCACAAAAACATCATCTTCAAGAGGCATACATTTAACAAGAACTGGGTAGTGAAAATTCTCCAAATTATATTAATTGCCTGCAATTACAACAGAAGAAGTAATTAGAAATACAGGCTTGTATGGAATGGGACATTTGAGGAAAGCAGAAAATACAGAAACATAATGTGCCCTTGGAGAAAACAGATGAGATTTCTCATGTAAGAGAGAGTATGCATTCAAATTAAATGTAATTAAACATTAAACAGAACAGAATACCTGTAGATAAACCCATGAAAAGTTTAATAGAGACATCTTTCAGCTAAGCAAAAAGAAATCATGAGGGCACAAGAGTGGCAGGAATCACAAGTTGTGGATCTCAAGGAGGTGGTCATGGCGCGAGGCACACTTTGGCTTTGCTCCATTCCTTTTACTTCTTTTACCTGCAATCACCCTTAAATGCCTTACTGATACCTACACTAAAGGGGTTTATATTGCAGATATGTTCTTTGAGCCTTGATTTTAGTTCGCTGGAAATGTATACTACAGCATGAGAAGCTGAAGAGGGGAACGATTCTAACGGCAACGGCAAAAACAATGGTGATGCTAAACCACCATCTAAGCAAGTCCCTCTAACTCTGGATGCAATTTCGAAGCTTCCAGATGAGAAACTAGTTCAAAAACTAGATGCAAAACTCAGCCAAAAATTCTCTTCATTTGAAGGAATTTTAAAGACGGTTGAAGACAGTATGAAATTGTATAGACGTGAATTTGGACAACGACAAACAAGAATTTCAGAACTCGATGAAGCCGCTCATTGGAGAGATCATAAAACTGAAGCTTCGGAACAAAAGCTATCTTCAACCTCTCAAGTGTTGGAACGTTACAAATCCAAAATTATCAATCTCAGAGACAGAACCGGCAGATAATTGGACCTCCTGAAGATTATCATCTGATTCGATTTGCCTGGCAGAAGGATATGTTCAACTGTCAAAGTCTCAAATTTCACATCGTTGAAGATTTCAGTCCTAAAATTTCGAGGGAACGGATGTCTTTTAAATCCGTGCTGTCAGAGTTTCATCGAAAAGATTTTAAACAAGCTTTGTTCTTTCCAGCATGTTTGAGAGTCGTCCTTCCTGATAATTCTCACCTATTGTTTAAATCTCCAATTAAAGCCCAAAATTTCTTCGAGGAGCAGCGCGCTGTTCCGGACTAATCAATGTATTGTATTTTTCATCATCTGTTCTTATTTGTCTGTTTTTAAGCTAATAATTAGCTTTTAGACCTGGACTTTCATAATTTGAGGGTCTTTGTTTTTGATTGGTAGTGTAGGTATTTCTTGTATGTCTAGGTAAACGCTCTTTTTCTTTTTCTATGATTTTGCTCTTTTTATTACTAATCATTTGATTTTGACTAAAGGATTTGATATTTGACTGTATTTGTTTCTGTATAATTTTTATGGGGAAATATTCAGTTTTTTTTAGGTTTTCTTTCTTTTCAAGATGTTGTTCCGCTTTCTTCTTCCCATAAGACCTTATTCTTTTGATATGTCATTTTCATTTGGCTGTATTTGAAAACAACTGACAACATGATTTGACGCTTTTTTTCTCAGAGTACAGCAGTACTCTGTTTTATGTTTTAAATTTTTAGTCTTTTTTATTATTATTAACCGTTGTAGCCTTTTTTTTACGGTAATCTTTTTTTGAATATGGGTGGTTTTCTTTTAGTCATATATCTTTTTGGGCTGCCTTTTCGAGAGATGGGGTTAAATTTAGTGTTAGTTTGCTTGCTGGCCATTCATTGGCTTATTTTCGGGCTTTTGCGGGTGGCGGGAGGGGATATTTCTTTTTTTTACTTTTTGCTTAGATTTTTCTAACTGGGCTGACTGGAAACTACAAAAATGTCCGAAGTGTCATAACTTCTGGTTGCTCTTTGAACCTTTTTTCTTCTTCTGGGTTTATGAGTTTGTATTCTATTCAACGTTTTACGTACTATATGGTAGATATTAGTAACATGGATAAGACTATTAATTTTGTTTCTTGGAATATAAATGGTTTAAACCATCCAATTAAATGGAAAAAATATTTAAAGTATTCCATAGAATGAACATTAATATTATTTTTGTACAAGAAACTCATGTGAGAAAAGAGTATAATCAGCGTTTCTTTAGGTTTTGGAAGGATCACAGTGCCATTCGAATTCTCAAGCTAAAGTGCATGGAGTTTCTACTTTTATAGATTCTTCAACCTCATTTGTTCATTATGAAACAATTTCAGATCTGAATGGTAGATTTTTGATAATTACTGGCTTACTTTTTAACAAAACATGGTTAATGTTCATGCTCCAAATGTTGATTGTCCTGAATTTTTAAGCAATTATTTACATCCCTTCCTAATTTAAATGATTATATGTTGAGAATGGGTGGGGATTTCAACTGTTGTTTAAATCCCTCAATGGATAGATCTATGTCTAACCTGACACTTCTGAACAAAATCGGTTTCTTTTATCAAGCACTTTATGGTTGATTCTGGTGTTTTAGAAATTTGGAGATTTCTACATCCTAAGAGTTTTCATTCTTTTCTCATGTATATCATAATTATTCTAGAATTGACTATTTCTTTATTAATTATTGTTTAATTCCATCTGTTAATGACTGTAACTATGATTCCATGGCCATCTCCGACCATGCACCTTTGAAACTATCTATGTAGATACATTTTCTAGTGCTAGACAATGGCGTTTCATTTCTACTCTACTTCAGGACTCAGACTTTGTCAATTTTATTAGACAACAGATTGATTTTTTTCTTTTCAACAAACATTACAGAAGAAATTTCCAAAGGGATATTATAGGACACTTTTAAAGCATATATTCCTGGACAAATTATTTCATATTCTGCTGAAGTGAAAAAACAAATCAATAGTGAAATACTTAAGCTGCTTGACAAGGTTAAAGAAATTGATAAGAAATATTCTATGGCTCCTAGTAAGGAGCTTTATAAAAAGAGAGTCGAACTTCAAATGGAGCATAGTCTATTATTAACTTCTTCAATTAAAAATCAATTAAGTAAAACTGGAACCCAGTTTTATTTTTATGGTGATAGATTTGGTAAATTACTGGCTAATCAATTGAAAATTGCTTCCGCCAAATGCCAGATTATCAAGATTCGTAAATGAGATGGCACCCTGACAGTTGATCATGATGAAATAAATAAATCTTTTCAAGAATTTTACAATTCTTTATATCAGAATCCCCTGACGATCCTACTATAATGCACAGATTTTTAAGGAAACTGAATATTCCGAAATTATCATCCAATGAAAGTTGAACATTGGATACATCTGTTATGGAAGAAGAAATAAAAGAGGCTATTTTTTTGATGAATTCAGGTAAAGCACCTGGTCCAGATGATTGCACAGTAGAATTTTTAAAATTCTTTTCTACTATGCTCTCTCCTTGGTTATGTAAAATTTTTAAGGAAGCATTAAGCATAGGTAAACTAGCCTGTATTTCCCTAATTCTTAAAAAAGATAAAGACCCTATTGAATGTGCATCATATGGGCCCATATCCTTGCTGAATGTGGACTCAAGATTTTTTCTAAAATTTTGGCAACTAGATTGGAGAATATTTACCTCAAATTATCTCTGTTGACCAGACTGAATTTATTAAAAATCATTATTCATCTTTAAATATTAGGAAATTAAATAATATAGTTTACACTCCTTCACCTAGAACTCCAGAGTATGTCACCTCACTGGACGCCAAGAAAACGTTTGATAGAGTTGAACGGCCATATTTACTTAATATGCTTGAGAATTTAAATTTTAGTCCGAAATTTACATCTCGGATTAAATTGATATACCATACCCCTTTGGCTTCAGTATTTACCAATAATCAAAGATCTCCCTTTTTTCAGTTGTTCCGTGGTACTAGGCAAGGCTGTCCTCTTAGTCCTTTATTATTTGATATTGCTTTGGAACCTTTAGGTATTGCAATTCATGATTCACCCAACATTTTTGGTATTACCCATGGAATGGGACATACAAGCTATCACTATATGCAGATGATTTGTTACAATATATATTTCCAATCCTGATAAATCCATTCCTGCAGTTTTATCTCTCCTTGCTCAGTTTAGTAGCTTTTCCGGCTACAACCTGAATCTTAATAAGAATGAACTATTTCCATTAAACATGCAAATTCCAATTTATAAACATTTACCATTTAAATTGATCACAGACAATTATACTTATTTGGGTGTTAAAATTACTAAGAAGCCTAAGGATTTATTCAAGGTTAATTTTTTACCTTTAGTTGATCAGGTTAAACAATTGTTTACTTAATGGTCCCCATTGTCTTTATCACTGATTGGTCGAATCAATGCTATTAAGATAATTGTTTTACCTAAATTTTTATATTTATTTCAAGCATTACCAATTTTAATTTCTAAATCCTTTTTTGATATTGTTGTCTCTAAAATTTCTTCATATATATGGCAAAATAAAAAGCCTAGGTTAAGTAAAAAATACTTACAGTAGTCTAAAAAAGACAGTGGTTTGGCATTGCCGAGTTTAAGATTTTATTACTGGGCAATTAATATTAGATACTTAATATTCTGGACACAGGACTTGGATGTAAATCTGTACAAGTGTCCTCACCAGTTTCTATCTCAGGGACCTCGCTTCCCTTTGGCCTTTCTAAATTGAGTAAACAAATGGTTAATCCAATAATTATATATACATTACAAATATGGTTTCAATTTCATAAATTTTTTGGCTTGAATAGGTTTATTCTTTCAAGCCCTATTATATCTAATTTCTTTTTCCAACCCTCTGTTATGGATCAAGCCTTTCTGATATAAAAAATGAAGGGTATAATATGTTTTCGTGACTTGTTCTTGGATAACTGTTTCATGTCTTTTGAACAGTTGTCTAATAAATATAATTTACCTAGGTCCCATTTTTTTAGATACCTACAAATTAGAAATTTTCTGAATAATATGTTACAGACTTTTCCAAATTCATACCCAACTGATATCACGGAAAATTTTTTAGGTTTAAACCCTTATCAGAAGGGTTAATAGCAACTATTTATGATATGATTATGAAAATACAGTCAGGTATATCAGATAAAATTAAGAATGAATGGGAAAAAGAACGTCAACCTTCCTTACCCACAGAGAAATGGGAGAACATTTTTCAATTAGTTAACTCCTCCTCTATATGAGCTAAACATGCTGTTACGCCTGTGCCCAACTCTGAGGGGCTGAAGGGTCCCAAAGTAGCCCCCTCCTTTTTGAGAATTGCAAGATCACTTTTAATTCAGGTCAGGAGACCCAGGAAATGAGAGAGAGACGTTTGGAATGTCCTGGCCCCTCAGCGATACAAAGAAGGGAAACGGCCATTGTCTCTTGGAGATGGAATTGTGTATTGAGTACTGTGCTATTTATTTGAAGCCCTCAGGGAATGACCAAAAGTAGGCTGGTTCAGGGGAGGCATCCCTCCACCCTGATTGACATCTGAGACCCTGTGAGTCAGGATAAAAGAGGGTCTGGGGAACAGCCCCTTCAGACGCAGCAGAAGAAACACTAGAATTCCCGTAATAGCGACAGCTGGTGGAAAGCCCACATGCATCCTTTTCCATTTGCCTCGGAATTGGTGGACCTTACCACGGAAGAACGGCTTTAGCTAAAACAAAGGAGAAATCAGCCCCAACGACTCTCGGAGGATTGACATCATAAAAGGAATGGGCAAATTTTAAACTCTCTCTCTTGACTCCAACCAAAGGCTGCAGCCTGCATGAACTTGAGTGACTTTTATATTTCCATCAGACAATACATTATTCCCTAGACAACGACAGAGCTATTTCTTAGTGATTATTATTATACCCGTGCTTTTATATTTAGTATTGACGATGTATATTATCTGTATGTTTGCATTGACATTATTTCTGTGTATTTTTATCAATAAATACTGTTAAAAATAGTACCATCAGACTTCAACGGACCTCTCTATCTTTGCTGGTAAGTGACCCAGTTACAGGGTACATAACAATGTGCTGATACAATGCAAGGTGGTGCATAGGGCCCACATGTCTAAAGACAAGCTGACTCGTTTTTACTCCCACATAAATCCTATCTGTGATAGATGTCATTCGGAAGTAGCCTCTTTGTCTTATATGTTCTGGTCTTGCCCTTATTTGAAAAAAATTTTGATAAGATATTTTTGATATTATTTCAACTGTTTTGAATATTGATTTACATCCTCATCCTATTACTGCAATTGTTGGCTTACCAATGATGGAAAATAGTTACTTATCCTCTTCAGTTCGTCAGATGATTGCATTGGTTACATTAATGGCCAGAAGATCCATTTTATTGAATTGGAAAGAGATTAATCCTCCTACTACATTCCAGTGGTTTTCCCAAACTATATCTTGTTTAAATTTAGAAAATAAAACTTGTGTCATTTTTGACTCTTTGGTTAAATTCGAAGAAATTTATTCATAGATGCATAGGACCATTTATTCAACACTTTCATATGATGTAACTTGACCTTTTCTGAATTATTTTCATTATCCTTAACTATTTGGATAGAGGAGCGGAGTTATTGACATTATTGATTATATCTGTTGTAATATAAAACCAGCTTTGTTTAGTTTAGGTTTGCTTAGTTTAGTTTTTTTTAATTTCTAATTTGGGGTTTTTCTTTTTGGCATTTTTTTTCCATTATGTTAACTACATCAAGAGTTTGGGAGGCTTAATACATTTGTGTTATCTATAGCTTACACATGTATGTACTGTTTATTAACTATGTATTCCCAATCTCTCTATTACTATTGTTATTATGCCTATGTTTGAAAATTAATAAAAAGATTTGAAAAGAAAGGAATCACAAGTTGCGATGGAGAGAATTGTTACAGGAGCTGGCTGTGGACAAACCCAAGTGCAGAACATGGGTGTGGAGACAGAGACAGGAGGCGTTATTAAAGTAGTGAGTGGGAAGTCGGTATCCAGGAGCGATGCTTGACCTAGAACTGGTAGTCCTAAGAACCTTGAAACGAAGTTACTCACACCAGAGTTGACCGACAAACTGGCAGCTCCTTGTTGTGCTCATTGGGTCTTCATACTGCATTTGCTGATGGAAAGCAGCTGTGTGTAGTTAGTGGAACCTGGGAATGATTGGAACTAATTGAGGTGATTGAGGCCCAATTCCTGAGGAAAATAGCCAGGTGGGTGATTGCCAGAGGACACCATGGCAGTACCCCTCCCTCAATGGGAGCCTCCAGGCCTGTCTGGATGGTCCTGATGAAAATCCTGGATGAGGGAAGGGTCTAGGATGAAGGAGCAGGGGACCCAGTAATGCTCTTCTGGACCGTACCCTTCCCAGTTTGCCAGGTATTGGAAACCGCAGCCCCTACGGCACACATCCAGTAGTCTTTGGACATTGTATTCTGGTTGGTTGTCGATGATGTGGGCAGGTGGGGGAGTCTCAGCTGGGGGACACAAGGGGCTGACAGATACTGGTTTTAACTGGGAAACATGTAAAGTTGGGTGGATGTACATGGATTCTAGCAATTTTAGGTGGACTGCTGCGGGATTGATAACACTCTCGACCTTGAATGGTCCCAGGAAGCGAGGGGCAACTTTCCATTGCTCATACTTCAGCAGGATGTCCCTGGATGAAAGCTACACCATCTGCCCCATTTGGTACTCTGGCACCGGAGTCCGATATCGGTCGACCGTCTTTTTGTTGAGTTTCGCTGATCCGAATAGGGTCGTGTGTGTCTCCTCCCACACTTCATGGTACTGCAATCTCCTCTTCCTGCGTGGGGAATGGGGGGGTGGTATCCCAGGGAACACTGGAATGGAGACCCTCCAATGGCTGAGCTCACTAGAGAGTTGTGGGCGTACTCAACCCACAGGAGGTGGTTGCTCCAGGTTAATGGGTTGTTTGCCGTTACACAACATAGCGTCATCTCCAGGTCTTGGTTGACCTGTTCCATCTGCTCGTTCATCTGGGGGTGGAAGCCAGATGACAGGCTGACCAATGCACCTAAGGCTTGACAAAAGGCCTTCTGTACCTGTGAGATGAACTGAGATGAAATGAGGACCTCGATCGGAGACGATGTCTGCAGGGATTCTGTGGAGGCAGAAGACGTGGTGGATGAGAAGATCTGCAGTTTCTTGAGAGGAAGGGAGTTTAGGGAGGGCTACGAAGTGCACTGCCTTGGAGAACCAATCTACCACGTTGAGTATGGTGGTGTTCCCATGTGAGGGGAGTAGACCAAGTGACAAAGTCTAGGGCGATGTGTGACCAGGGATGACCAGAAACAGAGGACGAAGAAAACCTGCAGATGACCGATCAGAAGCTTTTCTCCAGGCACAGATGGAACATGCTGAGACATAGGAATGGGTATCTGCCTTCAGTATCCTGCCTAAATGACTACCGTCCCATTGCACTCACATCCATCATCATGAAGTGCTTTGAGAGGCTTGTCATGAGACATATCAAGATCCTGCTGCCCCCCTCACTGGACCCACTGCAGTTTGCATACCGTCCCAACCGCACAACAGATGACGCCATTGCCATCACCCTCCACCTGGCCCTAACCCACCTGGACAAAAAAGATACATATGTTCGGATGCTGTTCATAGACTCCTGTTCAGCATTCAACACAATCATCCCTCAGAAACTGATTGGAAAACAGCCTACTGGGCCTGAACACCTCCCTCTGCAACTGGATCCTAGACTTCCTGACTGGGAGACCTCAGTCAGTCTGGATCGGGAGCAGCATCTCCAACACCATCACACTGAGCACAGGGCTGTGTGCTCAGTCCACTGCTGTTCACTTTACTGACCCACGACTGTGCTGCAACACACAGCTTGAACCACATCATCAAGTTTGTCGATGACATGACCGTGGTGGGTCTCATCAGCAAGAATGACGAGTCAGCTTACAGAGAGGAGGTGCAGCGGCTAACGGACTGGTGCAGAGCCAACAACCTGTCTCTGAATGTGAACAAAAGAGATGGTTGTTGACTTCGGGAGGGCACGGAGCGACCACTCTCCACTGAACATTGACGTCTCCTCGGTAGAGATTGTTAAGAGCACCAGATTTCTTGGTGTTCACCTGGCGGAGAATCTCACCTGGTCCTTCAACACCAGCTCCATAGCAAAGAAAGCCCAGCAGCGTCTCTACTTTCTGCGAAGGCTAAGGAAAGTCCATCTCCCACCCCCCCATCCTCATCACTTTCTACAGGGGTTGTACTGAGAACATCCTGAGCAGCTGCATCACTGCCTGGTTTGGAAATTGCACTATCTCAGATCGCTAGACCCTGCAGCAGATAGTGAGGTCAGCTGAGAAGATCATCGCGGTCTCTCTTCCCACCATCATGGACATTTACACTATATGCTGCATCCGCAAAGCAAACAGCATTCTGAAGGACCCCATGCACCCCTCATATAATCTCTTCTCCCTCCTGCCGTCTGGGAAAAGGCTCCAAAGCATTCGGGCTCTCGTGACCAGACTATGTAACAGTTTCTTCCCCCAAGCTATCAAACTCCTCAATACCCTGCACCTGGCCTAACATCTTCCCCTATTGTCCGTTTATTATTTATTGTAATGCCTGCACTGTTTTTGTGCACTTTATGTAGTCCTGGGTAGGTCTGTAGTCTAGTGTAGCTTTCTCTGTGTTGTTTTTTTTTACGTAGTTCAGTCTAGTTTTTGTACTGTGTCATGTAATACCATGGTGCTGAAAAACGTTGTCTCATTTTTACTATGCACAGTACCAGCAGTTATGGTCGAAATGACAATAAAAGTGACTTGACTTGACTTGAGGGTCCAAGAACGACTGCCAATTCGACTCCAAGGAGGACACTTCCAGCCCAGGAACTATTCTCCCACCATCCTGCGTGGTTGTCACCCTCACTTGGGAGATCGAGTCCCTGGACGGTACGTGAGGGAAAACTTGAACTGTCCGAAAAATAACGCCCAATGGGCCTGGTGGGAGTTCAAACATTTGGCGGTCTGAATATACCCCAGGTTTTTATGATTAGTCCATACCACAAACGGTTGTTCTGCCCCTTCGAGCCAGTGCCTACATTCGTCTAATGCTAGTTTGACCGCCAGGAGTTCCTGATTCCCCATGTCATAACTCCGCTCGGCGAGAATAGAAGGCACAGGGGGAGAAGCTTTTCATCCGAACTTGATCATTGGGACAGGACTGCTCCAATCCTGGAGTCAGAGGCGTCCACCTTGACAATGAATTGATGGGCTGAGTCCGGATGGACCAGGATGGGAGCAGTAGTGAACCGCCTCTTCAGGTCAATGAACACCGAGTCAGCTTCAGAGTCCCAACAGAATGGGGTATTAGGCGAGGTAAGCCGGGTAAGAGGGGCTGCCACTCGACTGTAGTCTCTGATAAATCGGCGGTAGAAATTTTCAAACCCTAGGAATCGTTGAAGTTGTTTGCCGGTTGTGGGCCAAGGCCATTCTTTCACTGCCCAGATCTTCTCGGGGGTCTGCTCTCACCTGCCTGCTCTCGATGATATAACCTAGGAATCTGACCAAAGGAACATGGAACTCACATTTCTCCGCCTTCACAAACAATTGGTTTTCCCATAGTCTCTGGAGGACTTGGCGGACATGGTGAACATGTTCTTGGGGGAGGGGGGGTGCTAGAAAATATCAGGATATCAGCGAGGTAAACGAATATGAACTGATTAATAAATGCCCTCAGTACGTCATTAATGAGGGCTTTAAAAATGGTGGGAGCACTGGTGAGGCCAAAAGGCATGACCAAATGTTCAAAGTAGCCCAGTGTATTAGAGGCTGTCTTCCACTCGCCCCCCTCCCTCACCCTGACTAGATGGTATGCATTCCAAAGGCCCAGCTTTGAAAAAATTATGCCTCCAAGCAGTTGGTCAAAAGCCAAACTAATGAGGGGTAGGGGGTACTTATTCTTAACTGCTACACTATTTAGGCCTCTATAGTCAATACAAGGATGAAGCAACCCGTCCTCCTTTTCTACAAAGAAGAACCCAGCGCCTACCGGGGAAGATGAAGGTCTGATAATGCCTGCCACTAGGGATTCGCTGATGTACTTCTCCATGGCTTGTCTCTCAGGTCAGGATAGGTTAAAAAGGCGACTGGTGGGTAGCAAGGCTCCGGGGAGAAGGTTGATGGCACAATCATATGGGCGGTGTGGAGGCAGGGAAAAAGCCTGTTGTTTACTGAATACTGGTCCCACGTCATGGTATTTGGTGGGGACTCAGGACAAATCGAGGTGTTCCGGGACAGGCAGGGTCGCAGTAACTTCCCTGGGAGATCGCAGACAGCTGGCGTGGCAAGACTGGCTCCATTTGGCTATCCTTCCTGTAGACCAGTCAACGTGGGGATTGTGTTGGGTCAGCCATGAGTACCCTAGAACTACCGGAGCTTGAGGTGAACGAATGAGACTGAACCCTACCTCCTCCCAATGGTTGCCAGATAGGATT
This sequence comes from Hypanus sabinus, assembly GCF_030144855.1. Classification (NCBI taxonomy): domain Eukaryota; kingdom Metazoa; phylum Chordata; class Chondrichthyes; order Myliobatiformes; family Dasyatidae; genus Hypanus; species Hypanus sabinus. Next base: position 23,487,672 of record NC_082714.1, on the reverse strand, counting down.
AAGGTCAGGGGAGGCATACAGTGGGTCACCCAAGCCAGCAGTCTTCCGTCCAGGGCCTGGGCCTCCAGGGGTGTGGTTAGTGGCTCACAAGGTATTCCAGCCTGGGAGGCAATGTCCTTGTCCAGTAATTGCTCTCGGCACTGGAATCCACAAAAGCGGATAGGGACAGGGACTGTCACTGGGAATTCACGGTAGCCGGGATCTGCATCCGAGTCTGGGGGGGGGGGGGGGGGGTTGAAGGGTTTGTCGTCAGACTCACCAGAACAGTAGGAGTGGGAGCTCTGCAAGGAATGGAAGGGGAGAGAGGTTACGGCTGGTGGAATAAGGTGTACAGTGGGATGGCCCGAGGAACGGGGTAACCGGTCTTCTCTCTCAGACGTTCTCAAAGTTGGTTGTCCAGCCTGGTAGCTAGAGAGATCACTGAATCCAGGCTGTTAGTGTCATTCTTAGCCGCCAACTCGTCTTTTACCTTGTCAGAGGCCTTGCCTGAATACCCCCCAGAGTGCCTCATCATTCCAGACCGAGTTGGCCTCTAGCGTCTGGAACTCCATGGAGTACAGGCAGTCCCCGGGCTATGTACGAGTTCCGTTCCTGAGTCTGTATTTAAGTCGGATTTGTAGGTAAGTCGGAACAAGTACATCCGGTATTATTTAGCATCAGTTAGTCAAACGTTTGTCTTAGCATATAGTATATATTTTACCTTTCCATGCATATAAAACACTTAAGAAACGTATGTATTCCAATAATTAAACCACTGCGTTGCTTAGTAATAATTGTAGCTTTCATCGGGACAGGGCTTTTCACATGCTCCATTATTCTCACTTTATCCATTATCCTTTAAAATTGTTCCAATCATTGACCAACTGTAGCCTATTGCTTTTCTAATGACCAATGGCATTTCACCTCTTTCCAAATGCTTTATCATTTCCACTTTATTTTCAATCGTGATCGCTTCCCATCAACAGAACAGAAACACTGCGGGCGGCGGGTCCCGAGCTCCACCGGGTCCTGAGGTCCATTGGGTCCTAACGACCACTGCACTGAGACAGGTTAAGTGGGACGAGTGGGGGCTGTGCTGGGTTTGGGTATTTGATCATCCACAATATTCCGTGTGAGAATTTAAACTGGAGATGGCAGTGTTTTATTTTCACGAGGTTGGGTTGCAAGCTCAATTTCAACCTGGCACAGATGGTATGGGAGTCACTGGATCCACCTCAACCAGGCACGGGAGTGGTCTGTCACTGGATCGAACTTGGAAACCTCCCTTCTCCAGCCCAGCACCACCAGCCAACCAGAAAGGGTGGGGGGCAGGGTCAGGGTGAATCTTACTAAGAAAATTTAAAGCCAAATACAAAGTTAAACACTCAAAACAGTGTCAACGGCAATGACTTAAAATGGCAGACAGCATCGGGATTCAACTTAAATAGTGGACGGCGTTCTCCTTCCTCAGTTCGTAAGTACAAGTTGTTTGTAAGTTGGACGTTCGTAACTCGGCAACACTGTGTGAGCCTTGATGGATGGTGAGTAGACGCTTAGCGGTATCTTTACTGTGGATGGGATGGTCAGAAATCTTCCTTATTCCTGAGATGAATGTGGGGAAGGAAAAGCAGGTCTCTGGCTGCTTATCCCAAATCACAGTGGTCCATGCCAGGGCATTTCCTCACAACAACCCCATAATGTAAGTTATTTTTGAACTGTCCGTGGCGTATGTGGATGGCTGCTGCTCGAACACCAAGGAGCATTGTAGTAGAAAAGCCCAGCACTTGCCCAGATCTCTGGCGTAGGGTTCTGGTTCAGTTATGTGTGGCTCACTTGGCCGACGTGTTGTTGATGCATCAGGCGTCGCCACTACAGGCAGTCCGGGCTGGTCTGACAGAGTTCCTGGAGTCGACGGGGTAAGATGGGGCAGATATTCAGTCGACCTGTTCACTGACCTTTCCTACGTTCAGTGACGGGGAACTGAGGTTCTCCATGACAACCCAGAGCAGCTGATCATGCAAGCCCAGTAGGGAACCCTGGCTGGCGAAGGCTTGTTGCCGGGGATTCGTGTCTGTTGGGTTCATTATAGCCAGTTCGTTCTGTTACAGGACCGTGGCAGTGGACGAACCCAAGTGCAGAACACAGGCGTGGAGACAGAATCGGGAGGCATTATTAACGTAGCGAGCAGGGAGTCGGTATCCAGGAGCGATGCTTGACCTAGAACTGGTAGTCCAAGAACCTTGGAACGAGGTTACTCACACCAGAGTAAACCAACAAACTGGCAGCTCCTTGTTGTGATCACAGGGTTTTTATACTGCAATTGCTGATGGAAAGCAGGTGTTTGTGGTTAGTGGAACCTGGGAATGATTGGAACTAAACAAGGTGATTGAGGCCCAATTCCTGAGGAAAATAGCCAGGTAGGCGATTTTCCGAAGGGACCATGACAAGAATCATGTTCACCTCAGTAAATCATGTATGAAGTGCAGAGAGAAGAAACATTTTGCAAAGAAATACCACAAAAAAACCTTGCACACAGACAACCAGAGCAGTTGATAAGGAACCAGAAACAAATGATTTTCTTGTCATTGTTGTCAATGGTTTTGGATGGTGAAAGGTGTCTTCCAATTAGTGTTAGCAAATTGAAGTGGTCATCAAAAACATTGGACTCAGGCATGGTGCCAGAGAAATGGAAAATTCCAAATGTCACTACATTGTTTAGGAAAGGAGGAAGGCAACAGAAAGTAAGTTATAGACCAGTTAGCCTGACCTCAGTGGTTGGGAAGATGTTGGAGTCAATTGTTAAGGATAAGGTTATAGAGTACTTGGTGACAAAGGACAAGATAGGAGAAAGTCAGCATAGTTTCTGTAAGGAAAAATCTTGCCTGATTAACTTGTTGGATTGCTTTGAGGAGATTACAAGTAGGATTGATAAAGGAGATGCAGTGGATGTTGTATATTTGGACTTTCAGAAGACCTTTGAAAAGGTGGCACACATGAGGATGGAGAAAGACAAATCACAGGGTATTACTTATGTTGAGTATTCACTGTTCAGATGACTCAGATACAAAAACAAGAGAAAATCTGCAGAAGCTGGAAATCCAAAGCAAAACACACAAAATGCTGGAGGAACTCAGCAGGTCAGGCAGCAACTATTGAAAAGAGCAAATAGTTGATGTTTCGGGTTGAGACCCTTCATCAGGACTGGAAAAAATATGAGAAGTCAGAATAAGTGTAGGGAGGGGAAAAAGAAGTCCAAGGTAATAGGTGATTGGTGAAAATTGTAGATGGGGAACGGTGAAATACAGAGCTGGGATGTTGATTGGTAAAAGATATAAAGGGCTGGAGAAAGGGGAATCTGATAGGAAAGGACAGGAGGTCATGGAAGAAAGGAAAGGGGAGGAGCAGCAGAGGGAGGTGATGGGCAAGTAGGGAGATGAGATGAAAGAGGGAAATGGGAATGGGGAATGGTAAAGAAAAGGGGGAGCAATTATTGGAAGTTTAAGGAATCGATGTTCATGATATCAGATTGGAGGCTACCCAGATGGAATATAAGGTTTTGCTCTTCCAACTTGAGTGTGGCCTCTTCGCAGCAGTAGAGGAGGCCATGGACTCAGATTGACACCATAGTCGAATAACTCAAATGCTATTCTCTATCAAAGCACTAGTATGAAGAATAATTCATTTTCAAGATATGGGAAAGTGAACAGAACACATGTGATGAAGAGGTCCACCACAGAGATCCAGTTAATGCTTTCAGGAACCTGAAGGTTTTCTGACTCAAAAAGTTATAGTTCATATTCTGTCACATCTATCATTTTCAATTTAGTCTTCCTATCAGATAACTACATCTAAATGTATCAAGCAATCTCGGTCTACATTGAATATGCAACATTTTCACTATCATTAAGCATGGTTCTGAACAGCATGGTTAGTGGATCTAGTAGGATGGCGGAAATAAAACAACAGAAAATAATACATCAAATAATGCAAAATTAAAAGGAAATTAAGAACACGGAATTCAGATTACTTAACTTTAAATATATATATATGTGTGTGTGTGTGTGTGTATATATATATAAATGTATATATATGTATAAATATAAATATATACATAAATATATATAAATGACCAGTATAGAATGAAAAAGCTTACCTGAATTTGGTTCCAAGTATCCGTCCAACAATCAAGTTGCAAACACCAACACCAATCATTTGCACTGAAGTAGCGATTCCTAAAGCTGTTCCAAGGTTTGCCGAAGGAACCACTAAAATGATAGAGGGCCACAGGCTAGTCTGTGGAAATAATCAGAATTTACTGACAAAAATAGCAATTAAGTAGCTAAAATCAGAAAATGACTGCAAAGATATTATCACAATATGCCCTTGCTGGGTTGACTATGAGTTCACTGCATAAACGATTACAATATATTAAAAGTGTATTTTAAATAACCCTGAACCCATTTGTAATGATGAATGCTTTGGTGTTTTGGTATTGGTACTGGATTAGTATGTTATTGTCACATGTACCTGATAAGGTGTTCTGCAAACTGTTTACACAGATCAAATCATTACACAGTGTATTCAGCTACAATAAGGTAAAATATTAACAATGCAGAATAAAGTGTAAAAGCTACCGAGAAACTGCAGTGTGGGTAAATAATAAAATGCACAATTATAATGAGGTAGATTGTGAGTTCAAGAGTCTACCTTGTCAAACAACAGTCTGATAACAGTCGGGTAGAAGCTGTCCTCAAGCCCAGTGGTACATGCTTTCAGGCTTTTGGATCTTCTGTCCGATGGGAGAGGGGAGAAAAGAATGTCTGGAATGGGTGTGTAGATGGTGAAAGAATTTAATGAGAGCTACTTGTCAGTGGAGAGAAAATAAAAATAACATCTTACAACAGCAAATGAATAGGTGACTCCCAGCCATATCATTGAAACCACTGGTGGTACGAAGGTGAATGCCAAAAGAGCAAAAACAGGGACTGTCAACCCAGCACACATCGAGACAAGTATTCCTCGTAATCCTATGTAATCCTGAAAAAGATTTTAAAAACATTTAATTGATTAATTTATACATGAATATATAACATTAGAACAGTTGGGAAGAGTGCTCATTATTGGTGAGTGGGAGCGTGTGACGCCTAGTTCAGGCAGTATAGCAAACCACACAAATAATTACTTAAAATCCTTCCTTCTTTTTAGTTATAGACTGGTAAGCTATTCTCCCTGAACATGTTTTGTATCCTATCTTATTTTTTAATGTTTACCATAGTACATATTTAATATATTTGTTGATGTTTCCTTCTTTCTTATGCTGGAAACACGTCTTACGGAGTTTATGGCTGTCACGTGGCCAGATCTGTAATATGTCATGGCTGTAGGATACAGTTCTCCAAGTCTGCTACTTCGGACTTGTTTCAATATGGGAACTGTTGGGGAGGGTCATACCAGAGAGAACATCAAAGATAGGGTAAGGACGTTAGGTAGGAAGCCGACAAGCTGCTATTAGCTGCACTGGTGGAAAATGGAAGACAATAATCAAAAGAACAAAGGATAAAATTAACAGTACAGCCGAGTGTGAAGCCAGTGGTTTCATGGGCCTGAACTGTGATAATGCCAATTGTTTTCTAGTTATGGTATGACATTAACAAGAAAGTTAAGAAAGTCTGTTCTCTATAAGTAAACAATGATAATAGTTGATTGAATGTGATAAGCAATGATAAGATGATTAAATATGTAAACCAAATTTGTATTACTCAGCAAATAAACAGAATTATTTTATGGTATAGAAACAGGAAATATTGCTAGAGGGACAGGGGATGTAACTAGGATTCTTCTGCTATCTGTTTGCTTCATATTTTACTGAAACCCACACTTTAAAATTCAGCCTCAGTTCAATACAGTTAATATCCATGAAAAGGATGTCTGATGTTCCTGGTGATCACAATCTACCTTACCACAATTTCCCAACCTGGGGTCCACGGACCCTTTGCTCAATGGTATTGGTCTAAGGCATAAAAATGGTCCGGAGTTAGAACAAAGCAGATGACACTCACAGTGAGGATTCCAGCTATGGGTAGTAGAAGCAGCGAGGTATCGAACACAGCACCAGCGATGTAGGAGGCTTCCTGATTACTGTACCTAGAATACTTATCCTGAATGAACTTGCTGAAAAATAAATGCCAAGATATAACAGATATAATTGAAATAGTCAGCTGTATCTAGTTTTCTCATCACATGAATAATCCTGGAGACTGTTGCAAAGAATTAATCAGAGATTCAAAATTGCAGCAGTATGTGATGAGGACTACCACATAAAAGACAAAGTGTCAACTATGAATTAAAAATCACTGCTGTCCTATTGTAGAGCATCTCAGTTTTGAAAAATAGAGGTATATAGTAGGTGTGAGAAATAAAGAGAAACTTGCAATGATTTTTTTTCAATTAAATAGCAAGATCAGACCATTCAGAAGATGGTATAAACACTTTAGATGTTTAATACATTGAACTCTACTTACGTAGCATCAGCAATAAATGGAAAGAATCCATTATAGAAGAACATGATGGTAAGAACCAGCAGCCAGTAGCGGAGAGACAAATGACAAATATCCTTTAGTCTCTGGGGAGAAAGAACAGGAAGGTTAGAGAAGACCCTGTGGGGAAGCTGTAGTTAGGTCCCTCTCAGTCTAAATAATCAGAATCAGAATCCTTTATTATCACTAAGTATGAGGACACATAAAGGGAATTTGATGCCGGTTTCCCTGAGCTCTCTGTACAGAATTAAAAGCAAACAAAAACAATAGTGCAAATAATCATAAACTATATACAATGAGGTCCACCTCAATGAATGTACAGGTGGACTTGACTTTTAATAGACTAAAATTCAAGTGTTCATAAGACTGATGGCATGCAGAAAGAAACTGTTCTTGTACCTTTTTGTCCTGGCATACAGTGATCTAAAGCACCTACCAGAAGGAAGGAGTTGGAACAGGTGATATCCAGGGTGTGATGGGTCTACAATAAAGATGCTTGCTCGCTTCCTGACTCTAGATGCATTAAGTCCTGGATCGAGGGCAGCTTCACACCAATAGTCCTTTCCACAGCCCTGACAGTTCTTTGGAGTCTATTCTTGTCTTGTTTGGTAGCTGATCCAAACCAGACAATGATGGACGAACAGAGAACAGACTGGATTATTCCTGAATAGAATTGAATAAGCAGCTCCTGAGGCAGGTTGTACTTCCTGAGTTGACATAGGAAATACAACCTCTGCTGAGCCTTTTTGATAAGTATGTCCGCATTGGGTGTCCACTTCAGGTCCTGGGAGATTGTGACACCCAGAAATCTGAAGGTCTCCACAGCAGACACAATACTATTGAGTATATTAAGTGGGGGGAGTATTGGGGGGCTCCTCCTGAGGTCCACTGTCATCTCCACAGTCTTGAGCGTATTTAGCTCCAGATTGTTCTGATCACACCAGAGGGCCAGCCGATCCACCTCTCGTCTGTATGCAGACTCATCACCGTCTCGGATAAGGCCAATGACAGTTGTGGTGTCTGCAAACTTCAGGAGTTTAACAGATAGATCCTGTGAGGTGCAGTCATTAGTGTAAAGGGAGAAGAGCAGTGGGGAGAACACACATCACTGGGGGGGCACCGGTACTGATTGTCCGGGTGCTAGAGATGATGCTCCCCAGATCTTCTGGTACACATCTTCCAGATGTCTACTTTAAGGACCAATGATTACTCACCAAAATAGTTGATTACTAAAGATATTTGTTCCCTATCCAAAAGCAATATTTTTTTCCAACGTTAAATCCTGAGCCACTGAATCTACCCACCACTTTTTTGGATTCCTGCTGGTGGACAACGTCAAGTCCCAGCTGTTGTGCCCCACTTCTGTCCAGGATGCCAACGATGAGGGCTGAGACAAAGCCAAGAACACACAACAAAGCTCCTGAGAAAATTAACAACATGATAACCACATTACTGACAAAAATACACCGCAACAGATAGAAATCAGAGGTGGTCCCACAAGTGGCAGCCAGATCTGTTGCAGCCTCTTGCAATTGCACTCAATTTACTAGGTACACCTGTACATTTGCTCATTAATGCAAACATCTAATCAGCCAATTGTGTGGCAGCAACTCAATGCTCAAATGTACCTGCATACATGTTGAAGAGGTTCCGTTGTTGGATGTGATGAAGGACACACATAGATGTTGGATTAGCAAGTACTGTGGATGAGGCCTGGTGAGGCTGAGGGCTGGTAGCCCAACAGGTCATCTAGTTCCCAGAGGGGATGGGTCCTGGGATTGCATGTGTGTGCTTGCAGGAGACACAAGAGCTGCTGCCCCACTAGATACACGACTTGGTGACCAGGCCCGGAGTTCAGGATCCTGTCTTTGGCAAATCCTGAGATCAATATGAAAGATTGAAGCCCGAAGGTCGATTGGAAGTCCGGAAGTTGAAATCTGATTGGCGATGCCCTGGATCTACAAGTTTTGAATCTACTGGGGAATAAGAACCCCTTCTCCATGGATCTGCCCGAGGACCAGCAGCCTGTTCTGGGTTTGGAGGACCGTCTGTGGGGGTGTGTGGGAGGACAGAAAGGGCCTTGTTTTACTATTGTTTTGTTATTGCTGTCTTCTGTTTTGATGTATTCTGTATTGGTCTGCTGAATACTGTGCTGGTTGTTAATGGAAATGACACACTTCATTATATGTTTCAATCTACTGTAGATGATATAAAAGAATAAATCTGAACCACTGACCTCATTCTAAAATCACACGGTGATCTAACTGGGAATAATTCTTTTAGCACCAGGAGATCCAAGAAAATCAAACATCAAAGTTAATCAGGGGAAATACACATTTATAACACTGTCACACTGTGCTTTCCAGGAAGCGAGTTCAATGTATTTATTTATTGCAGAGTACGCCCTTCCAACTTCCATTGCTGAGCGGTGTGGAGGATTAAATCCCCCAATTTAATCCTAGTTTAGTCATGGGACAATTTATGATGTCTTATTAACCTACAAAATGATGCAGCTTCGGACTGTGAGGTGAAATCCATGCAGTCACGGTGAGAACATGGGAACTTCTTATAGGCAACAGCAGGAATTAAACCTGGGTCACCTGTACTGTAGAGTTTTATACACTATCATGCCATAATGACTGTGACAGGGGAGTGTTGAGAGTTGGGAAAGACTTTGCCAGGCTTCATTGTCTACAATATCTGGGTGGCTAGGATCAGTAGAGGGACAGTTCGTAGCACCTTTCCCCTGACCAAGAGCTGCTGAGGCAGGGCACAGGCGAGTGGGAATGGACAGAACAAAGTAAAATTAAGGACATGAATGATCTTGGCACTCTCTTCCTTCTGTTACAGAGGAAAGCCCTGCAAATAGCACCATGCCATAATTGGTGGTATTGACATCAGTGACTATTGTCGATTTCAATTACCCTTGACATGGTGGTGGATATGCCTTCTGGATTCACTGTAGCTCATGTGATTATAAGTATTATCTGTGGTTCAGAGGGCTATTAGCAATCAAGCACATTGCACTGTGGTCTGAAGTCACACATAGACCAGTCCAGTTTAGTTGCTGAGGGGCATTAGTGACTCAGATAGGGTTTTACTTCAATATGATGACTTAATTCTATTTTTGACATTTTATTCCCAATAGATTTAAATAAATTAATTCAATTAAAATTGTAACGCTTGGTATAGTGAGATTTAAGCTAAATTCTTTGCAAAAGTCATCCAAGAATCTCACAGAACTAGAAGCCTTTTGCAAGGAAGAATGCGCGAAAATCCCCCAAACAAGAATTGAAAGACTCTTAGCTGGCTACAGAATGCGTTTACAAGCTGTGATACTTGCCAAAAGGGGTTTTACTAAGTACTGCCATGCAGGGTGCCCAAACTTTTGCTTTGGGCCCTTTGCCTTTTTTGTTATTTTGAAACTGTAAGAGATGGAAATAAAAAAGTTTTCTTGCTTAAAATATAAAAGAAATATGTCATCTATAACCTTATGCGTTTTGGAAATCATTTCATCTTTTACTCGCTTAGCTATTCACAATAACAGAAATTTTGACCAGGGGTGCCCAAACTTTTGCAAGTCATCTGATTTAATGTGGTGATAGTAGGGCACAAGACTGATTTCACTTCCTTTGTACAATTTTCAAGTCCATGCCTTCAAGTTCATCATATTCATCCGTACCTGCCCAAAGAGTCCACTGCAGCCCAAAACGTGATTCAAAAGATTCGGTTAATAAATAGTTGAGGACACTGCCAAGACGAGAGAAGGCCAAATTCAGCCCAAAGGCCAACGACAACTCCTTATCTTTGAACCAGAAAGCGATAATACGGTCCTGAACAACTGAAAGAGTGGAAAAGAATAGAGAGTGAGTGAGAAAAGGCACTGTTCAATTTAGAGCTAAGGGGTAAAAACAGATTTATTAGATCTGGCAGAATTAGCAAAAAAGTACCATTTTAAGCATTTATTCTGTGGGCAGGAAATGAAGCTTTGGCCAGAAAAGCCTGTATCTATTGTCCTTAGAAGAGTGGTCATCTGGATTTAATGAACTTCTTCTGAGCTCTGGAACTCCAGCCATTTGCTGAAGGACAATTAAAGGTAGGCAGTAAATGCTGGCCTTACCAGAAATACTAATGTACACTGAAATGTATGAGACAACATGTATCTGATGGTCTGTCATTATATATACAAACCCCTAAGATGTATTTTTTCCAAAAATCATTGAAGACTGGTAAAATCCCAAAAGACTGGAGATGGGTGAATATTGCCCCAGTATATAAGAAGGGTGACCTTGGTAACTATAGACCAGTAAGCTTAACATGTATCATAAGTAAGATAATGGAAACAATAACAAAGAATGAGATGGAAAAGCAGTTAATAAAAACAGGCATGTAAGCAGAAAGCCAGCATGGATTCAGAAAGGGGAAATCATGTTTTATTAATATGTTGGATTTCTATCAGGAGGCAACTAAAATTTATGACAACAATAGAGCAGTTGATATCATTCATGGTATTTCAGAAGGTTTTTGACAAGGTACTCCAACTTACAGGAGGTCGGGATTCAGTGTAAGGTGTGCGAGTGGGTGAAGAATTAGCTCAAAAATAGAAAATAACAAGTAACAGTGAGTTGATCTTTTTCCACACCTAGATGATGTTAAAACTGAGGTACTGCAAGGATCAGTTTTGGGGCCACTACCATTTTTAACTTACATTAATGATTTGGATAAGCACATAACAATTAAACTGGTAAGGTTTGTAGATGACAGAAAATTAGGGGGAGGGGCTGATAACATTCAGGCAACAAACAGAATCAATACAGTTAGATCTAAACAAAATCCAAACGTGGGCAGATAAATGGCAAACGAAATTTAATGTAAGTAAATGTAAAGTGTTTCATACATGAAGCAGAAATAGTAGATATAAATATACAATGGGGGGTGGGTCTTGAGTTAGAAAGTGCACTGAAGGATTCGGGCATCCTGGTAGACTCATCACTATCAACACTATCATCGCTATCAACATCTCAACAATGTACAGAGGTGATTAAGAAGGCTAATAGGATGTTGAGCTATATTTATCAGTTGCGTTCAAGTCAAGAGGCATACTCCTTAAACTACATAAGGCACTTGAGAGGCCACACCTTGAATACTGTGTAAAATTTTGGTCTCCACATTGTGTGAGGGATGTGAAGGCACTGGAAAGAGTCCAGAGCAGGGCAACTAGACTTATTCCAGGTCTGCAGCGTAACAGCTATGAAGATAGATTGGAAGAATTAAATCTTTTTAGCCTAAGTAGACATAGAATGAGAGGAGACATGATAGAAATGTTCAAAATCATTAAGGGTATAAGTAAAATGGATGACAGTTGCTACTTCAAAATTAATCCATCATCAAGGACACAAGGCCATAGGTGGAGGCTGGTTAATGTAGATTTAACATCAGAGATTATTTCTTTATACAGTAAGTTGTGGACATATGGAACAAACTACCTAGTTGTGTAGTTGAGAGTAGTACCTTAGAGACTCTCCAATCTCAACTCGATAGTTATTTCAACACACTATGTGAATTGGAATTTGGCAAGCTTTGTTGGGCCAAATAGCCTGTTTGTGTCAAACATGTTCAAATGTTCTAAACTTTATAATATTCTTGGAAAACTACAAATATCCAAGCTCTAATTTTTTTTTTCAAAAACTGATGTCATATTATCATCCAGTCCTTTAGGAAGGAAGGGGAAAAATCAACCCAAAAGAAAAGTAATTAAGATGCAGGACTGAAAGAGTGAATAATTTTAACTCTTCAGAAAATCTGTACTAAGCTACTGACCATTCCTTGTCAGTCTGTTAACAACAGATTGAAACTGGTACTTACGATAGAATGACCCACTGCTTGAGCCAGCGAGAAACTGGCCAATGATCATCAATGGCAGTAGGTAACTGGTGCCTTTGAAATGGGATCCTAAAGCAAAGGTAGCCGAGCCCAGCATAATAATAAAGTAGGAGAAGATGACTCCAACTACAGGGGAAAACAAATAAAACTGTTTCAACAAAAGAACATCTCAGAGGATTTATTTCGTTATTCAAGTTTCAAAAATTCAAAGTACATTTATTCTCAAAGAATTTATAAATTATACAATCTTGAGATTTGTTTGTTTACGGGTAGCCAGAAACCTGAAAGAACCCAATTAAAGAGGAAAAAATAAAAGACCAATAACTGAAATGCAAGTGAAAGGAAAGAAAACACAAGTCATACAAATAATTGAAGCAAACAATGTTTAAAAACTACAATCAATCAACACATATTCCTGAACAACTGGGTTTTTTTTAAGTGTTGGGAGATTATTTCATTCATTTACTATTTATTGAAAAGCCTTTTCCTAAATCATTTTTAAAATAATGGTGGGCCTTTTCTTGATCTCCAACCTAATTTGGAAAAAAAAGCAGATTTTTCATACCAATTCTGGTTAATGTTGTACACATTCATTCAATTGACTCTGGAATAAAGGATTTGGACATTTTATTTGTCTTAGCTGAACTTTACGTATAGTTTCAATATTGTTATGCTTTCCTCCTTTCTCTCATAAGCATGCTAGTTTGGTTTACTAAAATTCAACATTAGTGAATAATTCATTTTAAGAATTTATTTATTTAGATACAGTGCGGAATAGGCCCTCCCGTCCCTTCAAGCTGTGCCACCCAGAAATCCCCCAATTTAATCCTAACCTAATCACGGGACAATTTACAATGACCAGTTAACTTACCAACGGGTGCATCTTTGGACTGTGGGAGGAAACCAGTGGAAACCAATGTGGTCACAGGGAGAACATAGAAACTCCTTATGGGCAGCAACGGGAATTGAACCTGGATCACCAGCACAGTAAAGTGTTCTACTAAGCACTGAGCTGTCATGAGGAAAGGAAGAAAACTCGGCAAGAAATGGAGTCGATAATGTGCCCTGCCCCTTCTCTTAACTTGGCCTCGAGGCCACTTGAGCATACCTGATACAACAGTGTGCTCAGTGCTGAGGGATCATTGCTTCTGAAATGATTTAACACCTTCAGAAAATGCCTTTGGAACCTAATAGCACCAACACACAAGAGGTTATGAGGAGAGGCTGTAAAACCCTGTTAAAGTTCAACAACATCCTTCTTTAATAATAAAGCATACACCATAAAACAACATGGTTGATTAAATCATTCAACTAAAAGTAATAAGGCAGTATCTTTTGGGATTCATTTTAACATTTTTTGTGAATCATTCATAAGTTGATTTGTTATCTGTAGTAAGTTTTCACCTGAAGTCACTGTTGCTTGTAAAAATGGCAATTTATCCGTCCATTTACACTACAGGAAAAATTTTTAATGTCCCCTGAGAAAATCTCAAATCTGTACTGATAATTTGATTTATACCTGTACCTGGAAATATAGCTCATTTTGTTTAGAAACTAAGCGATGTAAACTCCCAAAGTACTTAGAAGTATATATTAATATTCTACAAATGTACCATTCAGGCATTTGTGTACTGGGCATTGCATCCAAAGTTCAGCTCCACTGAAGTCAATTAGCTCATGTGTGTGGTGAACTATGTGCCTGTCTGGACATGCCCCCTGCTGACTGCTCCTGTGGCTCCTCCCACAGGCCCCTGTATAAAGGCGATCTGAGGCCTGACGCTCGGCCTCAGTCTCCAGAACATAGTATGATGGACACTCACTCCTGGTTCCTTCTTCCAGTCAATAAAAGCCGATATCCCGCCTTATGTCTCAGTGTGAGTTATTGATGGTGCATCAATGTGGTTAGGAGTTGTTGAACCCGATGGTTCTTAATTATGTGCATACAGACATATCTCATGCTTGTAGTTTCTGATCGTGTTTATTAATGTCAATCTTAACTAGTGTCTTAACTGTACAATTTTACATAACATCTAATTCACTACACAACTGATCAAACATGACATACAACTGCCAATGCACTAATGCAGTCAGCATTCACATAAACAAGATACACATTCTGCAGAAGGTGCGGAAGGAGGCTTTATTACTGTGCTGAGGACCTCTTTGTTTAAATTCATACTGTTCCTCATACTCACTGCAATTTCCCAGCTTGTCTGTGAAGAACCCAGCCAGTATCACCACCACAGCATTTCTAGAGGAGAGATGAAGTAAATAAATGAAAATGAATGATGAGGCCCTCAACTAAAATGTTAACAGTACATTTCCGACAATGGATGCAGCCAGAGCTGCTGAGCTCCTCCAGCAATGCTCCAGAATACAGCATCCGTAGACTCTTGTGTCTGGTGTATTCAAGAACTTTGTGCCTTTTAAGGTATTAATGCTGGAATGAACTCCAGCACATCCTCCTTTCTGCACCTTTGACTGAGAACTATTTCCATCCCTGCCATCTTAGTAGTATGCCATAATTTAAATGCCTTACAATGGTATATTTTTGTGCCAATTGAACACAAAGGTGTCATTCTCAGATGTACAATTGGATTCACTCAAAACTAGAGCTCCTTATTATAATGGCGGAAACTAAGCCTTAGATAGCGGTTAAAAAGGTTTCACAACACGTTCTTCCAGAAGATTCTCCTAGTTTGAGATATATACATAAGCATTACAAGCAGAAAACCCTAGATTATTTGCAAAGAGGGGCATAAATAGGATGTCTTCTATCCAGGGTTGGTGAATTAAGAACTAGAATGCGTGGATATAAGAAGAGAGAAAAGATTTAATAGTAACCTGAGATACAATGTTTTTGTACACCAGAGGGTGGTTCACACATAGAAGGAGTTGCCAAAGGAAACATACATTAACACCATGTAAAATATACCTGGATGATTACATGGATGGGAACGGTTCAGCAGGATTTGGGCCAAAAATGGAAAGTGGTACTAGTTTAAATGGGCTTGGACTAGATGGGTTAAAGAGCCTCTTTCCAAGCTCCAAGGCTCTATGACAACAGGGTATATAGACTGTCCTTGTAGAAGAAGACAAAAACTAATTGAGAACACAAAGTACACTGCAGATGCTGTGGTCAAATCAACACGTACAAAAGCCGGATGAACTCTGTGGAAATGAGTAGTCAAAGTTTCGGGCTGAGACCCTTCGTCAGGACTGAAGAAGGAGGGGGCAGGGGCCCCATAAAGAAGGTGGTGGGAGGGTGGAAAACTAATCAAAGGGGTGGGGGAGGGGAATCAGGGAGGGGATAGACTGGAGAGGTGAAGACCGAGTGAAAGAGGAAAGCACTATGGGTAGTAGAAGAAGGCAGAATCGTGAGAGAGGTGATAGGCAGCTAGAAGAGGAGACAGAGTGAAAGTGGGATGGGGGAAGGGAGAGGAAGGG
Source organism: Hypanus sabinus (assembly GCF_030144855.1). Taxonomy (NCBI): domain Eukaryota; kingdom Metazoa; phylum Chordata; class Chondrichthyes; order Myliobatiformes; family Dasyatidae; genus Hypanus; species Hypanus sabinus. The sequence goes on along the minus strand of NC_082714.1, from coordinate 23,471,827 downwards.
AATTATCGGAAGTTGGAGAATTCGATGTTCATACCAAGGGGCTGGGTAGTCTTCATGGAAAGAGGCCCTTTAACCTTCTTCATGGGGCCTCTTCCCCCTCCTTCTTCAGTTAATTGGTCAAAAGGGTGTAATTGAGTGGCATTGGCTCATTGGGTTGGAAGAGCCAGTTACCGTGCTTTATCTCCAAAATAAAATAAAGATGTTTCAGAGAGAAGGTGCAAGAAAAACAGTCTGAAAAGTTATATAACAAAAAATTCCACAAATAAGCCCTTTACATAGAACCCCCTGTGGTGTTAAATGGAATTCACTAAGATTACCATACACCATTTCTGGTTTGACTAGACTATTGATATCTAGGCTAACTTACTGATGATTTTGAAAGGGAGCAGGTGGGAATATAGGTCTGCACAGAAATTTACTACCAAGTTCAAAGCATAGGAACAGAGTAAAAATGAAGAGGGCATTATGGAAGAGTATATTCTGTTAAATATTTACTTACGTCCATGCATAGGTAGCAAAGAGAAGGTTGAACTGCTCTGAGGTCATTCCCAATCCTTCCACACAGTCTGCTGTCCCATTAGTCATGGTAGAATTAAAACAAGTGATATTCTGGAAAGGCACAGGTCACAACACAGTCAGGCAGAGACAACAGATCGAAATGTATCCAATAATTTTAAACTTTTCATAACCATGTTGCTTATCCATTCAGGATTTGTGACCAGTATCAATACATCATCATTAAATCCTCAAGCTCATTGGCTTTACACACAGAATTTCAGTTGTAAATTTACCAGCATCAAACCAAAAGAAATAAATGAAATCATTAAAAGGCGCTAAAGGTCTAGAAGATAAACTTACATTAAATTGACACTAAATGGGTAAGGGAAAGGCTATCTGATAATGTGAATAGTTTACTTTGTAACCTTTTGCTTTTAATACTGGGTTTTTTAATTACAATACAAATCAGTAAATTTTCTGATACTTGTTGACAGAGATATGACCAAAGAGCTGCTCCCCAAAACAGTGTGGATTCTTCTCGTTCTAGAAGTATCTAATGACAACACCAATAAAAATAGCCGGAATCAATACTAGCCACTTGTTCTTCGATTACCCCACTAAACCTTTGACTATCAATCAAGAGGGAATGTGAAGCAGACTCCTCAAATTCAGATGTCCACAGAAATACACTTGCATTTTGCATTTGCTCGACAATAGAATGCAAGTCATGGCACAAGCCAAAGTGCTAACAACAAAACAATCTCAATGAACACGAGTGTCAAACAAACTTGTTGATGCTTTTCTCAATATTTCTTGTTGCAATGTTTCACCTCAATTCCAATTAGCTTCCCTACATGTGTGGACCAAACCTTTAGAATCAATGTGAAACCATTCAACCCATGGTGACTACATTTTAGACCCAAGATCATCTAAACCTCACTAATCAAACTATTGTATGGAGACTATGTTAGTGTTATGCTCTTGTATACTCTTATCTCAATTGATCTCTACTGTATCTCACTGTCCTTGGACAATAAAATATTATAGTAAGGCCTTGGAAACTATATAAAACGCTTACAAATTTCAGAAGTTCCTATCTGCAAAACCAGGCACTGATGATAGAATAAACCCGCATCTTTAAAGCTTTTTTTTCAACCTTTGGTTTATTGAGGAAAGAAGTATTTGGAGATTAATACTTCATACCCTGCATAAAACATGGGAGCACAGATCTCTGCTTCTGGGCTACTAGAACAGGAAATCATGTTATGGAAAACCTAATTTCATGAAACTCTCCGAATTCCATGTCAGGCTATGCAAGTTAACATTAGTACCCTCTTGCATTCAAATATCCCTGGCATTCAATCTCTGGTTCATGACAAGCCAAAGTGGAGAACAACCACTTGGGATGGTTTAAAGAACCTTGAAACTATACATGCGGAGCACAAAACAGTCCAGCACAAGATATGGAAGGAGTGTATCACTTCACAAACTACCCACCCACCTGCTCCATGAGCCACCTCCATTTGTGGAAGGGACCAAGGTTCCCATATTGGCCTCATTGGTCAACACTGAAGGAGAGAGAATGCTCATCATCCTTAATCCCAAAGAACTACCTGAAAGTATACAATGAGCCTCCAAAGGCTGTTACAGAATTTCAGTCTGTGCAGTTTCAAATGAGATGCAAAGCAGTAACAGAGTAAATTGGTCACATCTCATAGTTGGCAACATCAATAGCATACCATGCAATTTGATCAACCCAAGTCTTACCATCTCAGCCAGTGGGTCATTCCAAGCATTAATCACTCTGAGTGATATAATTCTTCCCTGCATTTGCACAATCATCCGTCACAACAAATCCACAGATTCACCACCCTCTGGCTGAAGAAATTTTTCTTCATCTCTGTTCTAAATGGACATCCTCTATTCTGAGACTGTGTCCCCTGTTCCCAGACACCTCCACGAAAGGAAAATTTCTCTCCATATCCACTCTATAAAGGTTTTTCAATATTTGACAGGTTTCAATGAGATCTCTCCTCATTCTTCTAAATCCAGCGATAACAGTCCCAGGGACATCAAACAATCCTCACACGTTAACCTTTTCATTACTGAGATAATTTCTGTGAACCTCCCCTGGACCTTCTCCAATACTAGCACATTCTTTCTTAGATTATGGGCCCAAAACTGTTCACAATACTCCAAATGCTCTCTGACCAGTGTCTTATGAAGCCTCAGCATTATATCCTTACTTTTGCATCCTAGTCTCTCGAAACAAATACTAACATTGTGTCCCTTACCACCAACTTAACCTGCAAGACTTCCAAATCCCTTTGCACCTCTGATTTTTGAAGTTTCTCCCAATTAAAAAATAGTCCATACCTTTATTCCTTCTACCAAAGTGCATGACAGTGCACATCCCTATATTATATTTCATCCTCCACTTCTTTGCACATTTTCCAAGCTGTCCATATCCTAAAGCAGATTCCCTGGTTCCTCAACACTACATGCCCCTCTACCTATCTTCATATGGTGAGTAAACTTGGCCACAAAGCCACCAATTCCTTCATCAAAATCATTGACATACGAGATAAGAGGCTGAACCTGCGGCACATCACAAATCACTGGCAGCCAACCAGAAAATTCCTCTTTGTTCCCACTCTTTGCCGCCCGCCATGAAATTCTCCATGACTATTGCATCAATGCCTTTTTTTTAAATCTCCCATTGTAATTTGTAGCCCACATCCTGGCTACTGTTTGGAGGCCTGTATATAACTCCATCAGAGTCTTTTCATATGTGCAGTTTCTTAAGTATAGAACATAGAATAGTACAGCACAATACAGGCTCTTCAGCGCACAATGTTGTGCTAACCCTTAAATCCTGCCTCCCATATATCCCCCCACCTTAAATTCCTCCATATACCTATCTAGTAGTTGCTTAAATTTTACTAGTGTATCTGCCTCCACCACAGACTCAGGCAGTGCATTCCACGCACCAACCAATCTCTGAGTAAAAAACCCTCCTCTAATATCCTCCTTGAAATTCCCACCCCTTACCTTAAAGCCATGTCCTCTTGTATTGAGCAGTGGTGCCCTGGGGAAGAGGTGCTGGCTGTCCACTCTATCTATTCCTCTTAATATCTTGTATACCTCTATCATGTCTCCTCTCATCATCCTTCTCTCCAGAGAGTAAAGCCCTAGCTCCCTTAATCTCTGATCATAATGCATACTCTCTAAAACAGGCAGCATCCTGGTATGTCTCCTCTGTACCCTTTTCAATGCTTCCACATCCTTCTTATAGTGAGGCAACCAGAACTGGACACAGTACTCCAAGTGTGCCCTAATGAGAGCTGAATCATTACCTCATGACTCTTAAACTCTATCCCTTGACTTATGAAAGCTAACACCCCATTAGCTTTCTTTACTACCCTATCTACCCATGAGGCAACTTTCAGGGATCTGTGGACATGTACCCCCAGATCCCTCTGCTCCTCCACACTACCAAGTATCCTACACTTTACTTTGTACTCTACCTTGGAGTTTGTCCTTCCAAAGTGTACTACCTCACACTTCTCTGGGTTGAACTCCATCTGCCACTTGCATCTGCAATCTTCAACAATCCTCTACACTATCCACAACACCACCAACCTTTGTGTCATCTGCAAACTTGCCAACCCACCCTTTTACCCCTCACATCCAGGTCATTAATAAAAATCATGAAAAGTAGGGGTCCCAGAACCAATCCTTGTGGGACACCACTAGTCACAACCCTCCAATCCGAATGTACTCCCTCCACCACGACCCTCTGCCTTCTGCAGACAAGACAATTCTGAATCCACCTGGCCAAACTTCCCTGGATCCCATGCCTTCTGACTTGCTGAATAAGCCTACCCTGTGGAACCTTATCAAATGCCTTACTAAAATCTATATAGATCACATCCACGGCACTACCCTCATCTATATGACTGGTCACCTCCTCAAAGAACTTTAACAGGTGTGTTAGACATGATCTGCCCTTCACAAAGCCACAATGACTGCCCCTGATCAGACCATGATTCTCTAAATGCCCATAGATCCTATCTCTAAGAAACTTTTCCAACAACTTTCCCACCACAGACGTAAGGCTCACTGGTGTATAATTAACCGGACTATCCCTACCACCTTTCTTGAACAAGGGGACAACATTCACCTCCCTCCAATCCTCCGGTACCATTCCCGTGGACAATGAGGACATAAAGATCCTAGCCAGAGGCTCAGCAATCTCTTCCCTCGCCTCATGGAGCAGCCTGGGGAATATTCCGTCAGGCCCCGGGGACTTATCCATCCTAATGTATTTTAACAACTCCGACACTTCCTCTCCCTTGATAACAACATGCTCCAGAACTTCAACCTCACTCATATTGTCCTCACTGTCATCAAGTTCCATCTCATTGGTGAAATCTGAAGAGAAGTATTTATTGAGGACCTCGCTCACCTCCACAGCCTCCAGGCACATCTTCCCAACTTTATCTCTAATTGGTCCTACCTTCACTCCTTTTGTTCTTCACATAATTGAAGAATGCTTTGGGGTTTTCCTTTAACCTACTCGCCAAAACCTTCTCATGCCCTCTTCTTGCTCCCCCAGCCCCTTCTTAAGCTCCTTTCTTGCTATCCTATATTCCTCAATAGCCCCATCTGATCCTTGCTTCCTAAAATTCATGTATGCTGCCTTCTTCCACATGACTAGATTTTCCACCTTACTTGACACCCATGGTTCCTTCACCCCACCATACTCTATCTTCCTCAATGGGACAAATTTATCCCTAACATCCTGCAAGAGATCCCTAAACATCGACCACATGTCCATAGTACATTTACCTGCAAAAACATCATCCCAATTCACACCCACAAGTTCTAGCCTTATAGCCTTATAATTTGCCCTTCCCCAATTAAAAAGGTTCATGTCCTCTCTGATTCTAAACTTTTCCATGATAATGCTAAAGGCCAGGGAGAAGTGGTCACTGTCTCCTAGATGCTCACCCATTGAGAGATCTGTGACCTGACCCAGTTCGTTACCTAATACTAGATCCAGTATGGCATTCCCCCTAGTCAGCCTGTCAACATACTGTGACAGGAGCTCATCCTGGACACACTTAACAAACTCTGCCCCATCTAAACCATTGGAACTAATCAGGTGACAATCAATATTAGGGAAGTTAAAGTCACCCATGATAACAACCCTGTTATTTTTGTACCTTTCCAAAATCTGCCTCCTAATCTGCTCTTCAGTGTCTCTGCTGCTGCCAAGAGGCCTACAGAATAGTCCCAATAGAGAACTGCTCCCTTCCTGTTCCTGACTTCCACCCATACTGACTCAAAAGAGGATCCTGCTATGTTACCCACCCTTTCTGTAGCTGTAATAGTATCCCTGACCAGTAATGCCACCGCTCCTTCCCTTTCCCCCCTCTACCCCTTTTAAAGCACTGAAATCCGGGAATATTGAGAATCCATTCTTGCCCTGGTGCCAGCCAAGTCTCTGTAATGGTCACTACATCATAATTTCATGTATGTATCCAAGCTCTCAGTTCATCACCTTTGTTCCTGATGCTTCTTGCATTGAAGTACATGCACTTTATCCCTTCTACCTTACTAGCTTTACACCCTTTAATCTGCTTCTCTTTCCTCAAATCCTGTTTATATGTTAGATCTGGCTTTACTCCATGCACTATACTTGCTGTTCTTGCATGACTTTTATCCTCCTTCGCCTCACTATCTGCTCTGGTTCCCCTCCCCCTGCAAATCTAGTTTAAACCCCCCCCCCACCCCCGGAGCAGCACTAGCTAACCTTCCCGCAAGAATATTAGTCCCCCTCCAGTTCAGGTGCAACCTGTCCCGCCAGAACAGTTCCCACTTTCCCTTGAACAAGGCCCAATTGTTCAGAAACATGAAGCCCTCCCTCTTACACCAACTGCTTAGCCACAAGGTGGCTAATATACCCACAAGGATTCTACACCTTCCAATCCTATGTCACCTAAGGATTTGATTTCATTTTTATCAATAGACCTACCCCACCCACTCTGCCTACCTGACTGTCCTTTCAATACAATATGTATTCTTGGATGTTAAATTCCCAACTATGATCTTCTTTCATCCATGACTCAGTGATGTCCACAACCTCATTCGTGCCAACCTCCAACTGCACTACAAGATCATCTACCTAATTCCATATATTGCGTGCGTTCAAACCTTCAGTCCTGTATCCATCACCGTCTGATTTTCGCCCTCTGTTACACTTTAACTCATCCTACTCACTACAATTCTGCCCTATCATCTGCCTGTCCTTCCTGACAGTTACAGTACACACTGCATCGAGTTGTATATCAACTGCCCCACCCTCAGCCCTATCATTCTAGTCTCTAACCCCCTACCAGATTAGTTTAAACCCTACCCTGCAGCTCAGGCAAACCTGCCCGCAAGGATATTGGTCCCTCTCAAGTTCAGGTGTCACCTGTCATTTGTATGCAGGTCATATTTATACCAGAAGAGATCCCAATGATCCAGAAATCTGAAACCCTACCCTTTGCACAAACTCTTTAGCTATGCATTGAGGTGCCAAATCATTCTATTCTTAGCCTCAATGATGCATGATACAGGCAGCAGTCCAGAGATTACTATCCTCAAGCTCCTGCTTTTCAGCTTTCTACCTAACTCCCTAGATTCTCCCTTCAGGACATCATCCCTTTTCCTTCATATGTCTTTGGTACCAATATGCGCCATGACTTTCAGCTCTTCAGTCTCCCACTGTTGAACGTTGTGGACCCGATCTGAGATATTCCTGATCCTGGCACCTGGGAGGCAATTTACTATCCGGGTGTCTCTTTCCTGTCCACAGAGTCTGCTGTCTGCTCCTTATGGAATCCCATCTGCACTCCTCTCACCCCTTCCCTTCCTCTTCTGAGCCACAGAGACAGACTCAGTACCAGAGATCAGGCCACCACAGTGTTCCCCTGAGAGGTTGTTCCTGAACAGTATCTAAAGTGGTATACTTATTATTGAGGGAAACGTCCTCAGTGATACTCTGCACTCTCTGCCTTTTTCCTTTGCCTCCCATGACAATCACCCAGGAACTTGCCTCATAACTTAGGATGACTACCACCCTGTAGCTTCTATCTATCACCTCCTCATTTTGTCGTATGAGCCGAAGGTCATCCAGCTAGAGCTCGGTGCACTTTGTGCAGATGTAGTTATCAGGGAGAATGGAGATCTCCCAGAGTTCACACATCTCACACTAGGAGCACACCACTAACTCTGGACCCATCCTCAGCAAAACTAGCTATGCATTAACAAAAGGAAAAGCAACTTCCGAGAAACTTACTTAAAACCTCTGCCTCTGCTTGCCCAAGATTGTTCTTGATTAAGCTTCTTGAGCCAAAGCCTGACTAGTCTAACACAGTCCACTCACACTTGTTGTGTGACTTCTTGCTCTGAATATTTCAGAGCAAGTTGCAGAATACTAGATACAAAAGGCAAGACAGTGTTGTGCCTTGGACAAATACACAGGATTCCAACATAGGCAAATTACTGGCAGAAACTGGATATTTACATACTACTGCATTGGGCATTTCAGTACTCACCCCCTGGAACTTGTCCTGAAGCACACTGGGAATTCCAAAGTAGAAGCAGGAAGCAAACCCTGGCAGACAGTTGAAGAATAGTAACAAGAATCTGTAATAGGCTTAAGTGGGAAGGATGTGTAAGAAGATTCAGAATGAAGAGAAGGAATATTAATATTAACATTTTATTAACAGTTATTCAAAAATTAAACTTGTTCCTCGGTAAACAAAAACAAAACACTTACAGAAAATGCTGGAAAAACTCAGTAAGTTCTTATCTACCATCTAGGCACTAAAGAGTTTTCTGAAATAAGTACTAACCTTCCAGCTATTTGCCCTCTTCTTATCATGTGTCCGTAGGGGCAAGTTTATTTTATAGCACTTTTCAAACACAAGGCAGTTCAAAGTTCTTTACAAACAACAAGATATAAAAGTCAAACATCAACTTTCAGAGAATAGAAAGAATAAAATCACACAAAAATAGATTTGATAAATATATTTCAAAAATAATAGAAGTTACATAGCAGGATATTCTAATTAAAAGCTTACAGAGAGAAGAAAGCTTGAAGCCTCGATTTAAAGAGCTTAATGTTGGGACAGTCTTCAGATCCTCTGTAAGGTTATTCCAGATATCTGGAGCATTGTAACTAAAAGCTGCTTGATCGTGTTGAGTTTTGACCTTGGAGACGGTAAAGAAAGATGACCTGGGAGCTCGGGATGGTTCAGAATGGAACTAGAGATTAGAGATGTATTTTGGCCCTAGACCATTCAGTGCTTTATAAACCAGTAGTAATATTTAAAAGTGCTATTACTACTCACACTGTTTATTACCTGATCTGTCTCAAACAAATTCCATATCTTCCTTTGTCTTGTAACTCAGTTTTCCCCCAGAACTCTGCTTTCAAAACTGACACCTCTCCATTCTTCCCTAGTTCTCAGGAATCGTTGCTAATCTGAAAGTTTAACTGCTTTCCTTTTCCACATATGCTGCTTGACTAGCTGATTTTCTCCAGTAGTTTTCCTTTGCAAATGCATTATTTCTCGCACATGGAATAATTTTTCCTTAGCATTTGAAAAGAATGCGAACTATGATTTTATAGTGCTGTGAGACAAAAGTGTATATTTGCAACACCAACAATGTTATGATCGGGCCTTTCAGAATCAGAATTCAATTGTTGTCTTTCCCTTAATCTAACACAACAGTTCAGATCTTCAATTATTGGGAATGCATCAACACTCCATGCTCAAATGGGAAATAAAATCCACCCCATAAAAATATTACTAATCTCTTTCTGACAGGTCTTAATTCTCTGGAATCCAGCTGCTAGCTGAGAGTCAATCACAACAAAGAATTTTTACGAAGGTGAAACCAGAAAGCTGTCCTTAATTAAAATTATACAAAGTAGTAAATAAACATTGTCATTTGCATTACCAGAGAGCAGAAATCTGTGCATCATAAACACACATTACTAAATATTTACTTCATCACTGTAATTAAGGAGATTACAATCAATCTTCATAAATGTAGTTCCTTTAGATGCTAGAAAGTTTGATTGGTGAACACCTTAGTATGTAATGAAAATTCTCTAGAATCTCAAGCAATTAAGTGGAGAATCCACAGGTATTTTATACTGGGATAGTTTGTAAAAGCCTAAATTGCGATTATAAATTCATCAGATTGAGATGATTAACATAGCACTAGAACCACCACTGACTCTCGCGTTCAGACCACCAGTGGGCAGATACTCCCGTGACCCCGAATGGGGCAGAACTTTTATCACCAGTGTGAGCTGACATTCCAAGCCCACATTGGATGTTTTGGTGATAAGGTAGAAAAACTGGCGTTGATGGTAAATCTCCTCGATGGACCAACACTCTGATTGTTCAATGCTTTACGGGTGCAATGATATCCTGCAGCCTAATCCTTTCAACATTTATTTGCAGAGATAAGGAGAGTCTCCTGGACCTGCACCAAGGCAGAGGGACGATGAGGGCTTATGCAGTCATGCTTGCTGGAATGACGGGATGGAACGACAGATCTCTCATCAATGCCTTCAGTCGCGGACAGACCACAGGGGTCCGACACGAGGTCGCTGTTCATGACGAGCAGGATAGTCTGGATGTCCTGAGTAATCTGGCTATTCGAGTTGACGACCGGGCAGCTGAGTGGCGCAGGGTAAGAATGTCTCAAGCTTCCCACTCGCCGCCTGATCACAGTGTTTCTTCACCTTCTCCCCGATTACCCAGCGCCCAGCAAGTGGGACGCATGCGCTTATCTCAGAAGAAACGGGACCGACACAGGAGAACAGGTTTCTGTCTCAATTGATGCACCATCAATAACTCTGAGACGTGGGTTAAGGTAGGCTTTTATTGGCTGGAAGAAAGTACAAGCAGCAAGTGACCACCACACATCCTGGAGACTGAGGAAGGGTCTGTGCCTCCAATTGCCTTTATACCGGGGTCTGTGAGAGGAGCCACAGGAGCAGTCAGCGGGGGGCGTGTCCAGACAGGTATATGTAGTACACCAAGTCTATTAAGGTGATCCAGGACATTTCTGAGCGTCTTGTCTCAACCGTAGAGTAAAATAGGATACCCGTCAGTGGGGAGAGGAGTCGTGACGGGTCGGTTCTCTTTGCATTCAGCTTCCCCTCATTGTGTAATGCTCGCAGCTTCCTTGCTCGGACCCATGAACTTCAGGCATTTGTCAACCCCGGTGACACTGGGAATCTCATGTCCCCAAGAATGATGGCAAGCTCCATCCCTGCATCGATTATCGGCCCCTAAACAATATTTCTGTGAGGCACCGCTACCCTCTTCCCCTGCTTGCCTCTGCGTTCGAACATCTCCAGGGAGCAATCATATTTTCCAAAATTGATCTGCGCAATGCTTATTATCTGTTTGGTATCAGAGATGATGTGAGTGAAAGACACTTTTCAACACCTCACTGGCCACTATGGATACCTTGTCATGCTCATTGGTCTGGCCATCGCCTCTGTTGGTTTTCAGACCCGAGTTAACGATGCGCTCAGAGACATCTGTAGAATCAGTTCGTTTTTGTGCGTTTGGACGACATTCTTATGGATTCTCGCTCTCATCAGGAATACATCCGGCACGTCCGGCGGCTCCTCGAGGATAACCTGTACGCTAAGCCAGAGTAGTGCGAGTTGCATAAAGACCAGGTGTCGTTTGGGGCTATATTCTTACCCCATCCAGTGTTCGAGTGGAGCCAAGAAAATTTAAGGCGGTTACGGAATGGCCCAAAGTATCTACAATCAAAGATTGTAGCGGGTAGCTGTTCCTCACAGTAATATTGTTTAGGGGTCGATCATCGATGCACGGACGGAGCTTGCCATCTTTCTTGCGGACTAAACCGAAGTCTGGTCCTGCTGGCGAGATTGACGGACGGATAAACCCCAAGGCTAACACCTCTCATGGGCTTTGCGAACTTTAACCGCCACATCATCCGGAATTTCATCACTGCGGCGGCTCCTAAAAGTGCACACACCAGGAAGACATCTGCAAGATCCCATCGGACAAATGATGCCGATCAAACATTTTCCGAACTAAGGCGACGTTTAACCACAAACTCGGTCCTTCGACACCCAGACCCATCAGCTGACCAGGAGATTGATGCGGAGATCCTGCTGCGGAACAGCTGATCCAGCGCTACAACCGCTGCTGGAGACGAGCCAGAGCTTCTCTGCTGCGCGCTCGGAGACATCATACCCGGCGGGCTGATCGGCTCCGCCGGCAGGCGAGGCCTTTCAAGCCAGGAGAGGAGGTCCGGTTGGCGTCAAGGGATCTTCCCCTGAAAGCCAGGAGCCGCAAATTGACCCCGCGCTCTGTGGGACCATTTGTAGCTGAAAAAGCAAGGTCTCGCATAAACCTGCATCAATGAAGATCCAACCTGTGGTCCAGGTTTCCCAGCTCAAGCCAGTCTCCCCTGCCACCAGTCACCCCCCCCCCCCCACTTTCTCCCCACTTGATGGATGGTTCCTTGGTCTATACTGTGCGGTGGCTCCTGACATCTCACCGGGTACAGGGCAAGGTCCAACACAACGTTATATACGGCAATACATAGCTATTGCTTTCATCAGCGGCGTCGACATCTTTCATTCCGTCAGTTTTGGATAACGACTCTGTTGTCTTAGCGTTTCTCGTTTTCCTTTTCCTTAAAATCCTGCAGAGTTCGCATTGAAGTCCGTGAACTGTCGACTCGCTTCAGTGTCTCTCTCTCCGCACTTTTGCAGTACCGAAACGCCGTAACGCTTGCAAACATGAATCACACTATAGGGCCGTGGCGTAATCGGCTCGGATTCAAACAATAACTTTTACCTATGTTAGTGTTTGTTAGTGTTCGGAAACAGGTCAACCCTCCCTCAACCTTTAAGAAAGTAAAGATGCTGATGTGAATTCTTCTCGTTGTGGAACACTGCAAAGATCACAATTTGCGAACAGTGTATTGGATTAAAGACAAACCAAAATCTACACAAGAAATCTGCCAGGGAGGAATTGCCGCAAACACGGTAGATTTGTAAAAGCCCGACCGGTAACCTAAACTGGGCTCAGATCCCACACGCAAATCCATCACAGGTAGGGCTTTCAAAAACAAGAGAAAATCTGCAGATGCCGGAAATCAAAGCAACACACACACACAAAATGCTAGAGGAACTCAGCAGGCCAGGCACTTGAAAGGATGGAAAAAAAGTACAGTCGACGTTTCCGGCCGATACCCTTTGGCAAGACTGGAGCAAAAAAAGATGAGAAATAGATTTAAAAGGCGGAGGGAGGGGAGAGAGATTTACAGGAAGAGAGAGTTACAAGATGATAGGTAAAACCGGGAGGGGATGGGATTAAATAAAGAGCTGGGAAGATGTTTGGCGAGATACAGAGCTAGGGAAAGCAGGGGACAGAAGGAAGAAAAGGGGAAGGAGCACTAGAGGGAGGCGATTGACAGGCAAGGAAATGAGAAGAGACAGGGAAAAGGGAATGGGGAATGGTGAAGGGGGGGGCATTATCGGAAGTTCAGAATTCAATGTTCATGCCATCAGGTTAGAGGCTATCCAGGCGGAGTATTAGGTGTTGTTTTTCATCTTGAGTGTAGCCTCATCGCGACAGTAGAGGAGGCTGTGGATAGACATATCAGAATGGGAAGTGGAATAACAATTGGTTGCCACTGGGAGATCCCGCTTCTGCTGCTCGTCGAAGCGATGTCCCAATCGACGTCGGGTCTCACCGATATACAGGAGGCCCCAACAGGCACAGTACATGACCCATACAGACTCAGGGATCCCTCCCGAAGTGACTCCCTTGTCAATTGGTCGCTTCCCACCAATCTCCCTCCTGGCACTTATCCTTACAAGCGAAACAAGTGCGAAATCTGCCCCTACACCTCCTCCCTCACTACCATTCAGGGCCCCAAACACTCCTGCCAGGTGAGGTGTCACTTCACCCTAGAGTCTGTGCCCCCCCTTCACCATTTCCCATCCCCTTGTCCCTCTCTCAGTTTATCTCCTTGCCTGCCCATCGCTTCCCTCTGGTGTCCCCCCCCCCCTTTCTTTCTTTCATGGCCTTCTGACCTCTCCTATCAGACTCTCCCTTCTCCAGCCCCATATTTCTATCACCAATCAAATTCACAGCTCTTTACTTCATCCCTCCCCCTCCCGGCTTCACCTCTCACCTTGTGCCCTCCCCCCCCCCACCTTTTAAATCTACCCCTCATCTTTTTTTCCTCCAGTCCTGCGGAAGGGCCTCGGCCCAAAAAGTCGACTGAACTTTTTATCCATAGATGCTGCCTAGCCTGCAGAGTTCTTCCAGCATTTTGTGTATCTTACAAGCTTTCACATTTTGCAATCCTCAGCCTTCCCTATTACAAGTTGAGACACGTCTGATTATGCAGAAGGTGATTTTACATCGTAATCTTCAAAACCTTTCCATGTTTACTGCATTGAGACTGACTGAAATCACAGCGCAGACACAAACAATGAATTAAACGTCTCTCGTACTGAGCAGTTCGGCCACCAAAGTACATACAGTTATGGTCAATTTTCAATTAGATGGCCAAAGTAAAGATTAACATTCGTGTAAAAACACAAAATGCTGGCAGAACTCAGCAGGCCAGACAGCAACTATGGGAGGAGGTAGTGACGACGTTTCGGGCCGAAACCCTTCATCAGGAGTGAAGTAACATGGGATAGTCGAGGGGGTATAAGAAGTGAGCAGGGAGAGGGATGAAGTAGAGAGTTAGGAAGTGATAGGCTGAAGGGAAATGAGCTGGGGGGGGGAAGGTGGAGAATTCTGGGAAATAAAAGAGAAAGAAAGGTAGGGCTGGGGGGAGATTATAGTGAGGGGGGGAAAGAGAGAGAAAGAGAACCAGACTAAAATTATAGATCAGGATGGGGTAAGGGGGGGGGGGGGTAGGGGTATCAACGGAGGTCTGTGAGTTGAATGTTCATGCCGGCAGGTAGGAGTCTACCTAGGCGGGAGATAAGGTATTGCTCCATCGACCTGCGTGTGGCCTCATCTTGACGGTAGAGGAGGCCATGGACAGACATGTCGGAGTGGGAGTGGTCTGTGGAATTGGAGTGTGTGGCCACAGGGAGTTCCCGCCGCTGCTGGAGGACTGAGCGCTGGTGTTCAGCGAAACGGTCTCCCAGTCTGCGGCGGGTCTCCGCAATGTATAAATGGCCACATCGGGAGCACCGGATACAGTATATCACCCCCGTGACTCGCAGGTGAAGTGGTGCCTCACCTGAAAGGACTGTCTGGGGCCCGGGATGGTGGTGAGGGAAGAAGTGTGGGGGCAGGTGTAGCACTTCTTCCGTTTGCAGGGATAAGTGCCCGGAGGGAGGTCGGTGGGGAGGGATGGGTGGGGGGGGGGGCGGGTGGAATGAATGGACAAGGGAGTCGCGTAGGGAGCGATCCCTGCGGAAAGCTGAGAGTGGGGGTGGGGAGGAGGTGTGTCTGGTAATGGGATCCCGTAGGAGGTGGCGGAAGTTACGGAGGATTATACGTTGGATCTGTAGGCTGGTAGGGTGATAGGTGAGGACCAGGGGGACTCTATCCCTGGTGGCTGAGGAACACAGTTGTGTGTTCCTTATGTAAAATGACACAAACAAAACGTTATCTTATCTTAATATTCTTTGTTTTTAACGTACATGTAACGTACATAAAACAACATGTAATTCCAACTACACTTTGGTTTAGCTAGTATAATCTTAATCTTTCTTTGGCGTAGTTACTTCGATATGTACTTCAGGGAGCGCGAAGCGCAGAAACAAATATCACTGTGATGATTGTACGC
Organism: Hypanus sabinus; assembly: GCF_030144855.1. Taxonomy (NCBI): domain Eukaryota; kingdom Metazoa; phylum Chordata; class Chondrichthyes; order Myliobatiformes; family Dasyatidae; genus Hypanus; species Hypanus sabinus. Next base: position 23,456,440 of record NC_082714.1, on the reverse strand, counting down.
TCCAGTATCAATTGTTTGGTGACAATAAAGTAAAGTATCTAGTAAGTATGTTAGATCAAAAGAATTCATTCTAGCGCTTAATCTAATCCGCACTCAGGACGAGCAACAGTCCCATACAGCGGAGAGACCAGTCCCTCTGCACAGAATCCCAGTGACAGATTCGGTGTAGCTCAAACGAGCAATAAATACCCTTCATCACACTGTCTGACTGAGAAACTTCACGGCACAGAAGGAGATCAGTCGATCCCGCTGCCAGACAGAGACATGTGAACATTTCAATACTGACCTCTTTCTGCTGGCTGAGCCATGTTGGAGAACCTGCTCCGTTCCCGAAGCCGGATTTGACGAGTCCGAGTGTTCCGGTATTTGTTCTCAGTTTCAGACGCAGGCGTCCTTGCACCGCTGAGCGCGACAGCCGACGTCATCGCCGGGAACAACACGGAAGTCTGTTCCAAAAGACAAAGGGAAGTCTATTCGTTTTGTAATTAACACAAAGTTCTGGAGGAACTCAGCAGGCCAGGCAGCATCTACGGAAGAGAGTATCATCGACGTTCCGGACCGAGACCCATCATCAGATGCTGCCTGGCCTGCTGAGTTCCTCCAGCATTTTGTTGTGTGCGTTGCTTGGAAACGTCTGCCAGCGTCTGCAGATTTTCTCCCGTTTTATAAAAGACAGTTCAGCGGATTGCCGATGTGAAGTGCCGGATGTTTTGAACATAGTTTTTCTTTTTCATTAATATTGCAATTTTGACAAGGTGCGGTTAGAATGAGAATTGATAATTGTTGTGAGATGCCTGTTAGAAAAGAAAGTTGTAACGTATTAACTTACAATATGGCAGACAGAATTGTGATTTGACTTGAGGGTAACTTTTACCATAAAGCCGACTGGATCGTTAATGCTTTATGGCTGTGTCACATAGTAAATCATTGCAGTATGTTGCTTTGTGCTTGAACGTTAAGTGACAATTGAACTAGGTGGCTTGGCAGGTAGTTGAGAAGGGTTTTCTTTAAGATTTAGCTGGACTATTCTGCCCCACATTGATACGATCTTAGCGGGGATGAGGGCACTTATTTCTTCTAGAACAAAGATTTGCCAAAAAAAATCAGAAATGGGTACAATGGTTTTTAGATCATAGAACAGTACAATACAGAACAGGCTCAAGGATGAAAGAAAATTGGAGGGCTATTGGGAGGAAAGAGTTTTCGAGTAGCGTCATGGAAAAGTGCAGCAGAGAACAAGCCCTTCGGCCCATCTACTCCATGCTGAACCACTTAAACTGTCTAATCCAATTGATCACCACTAGGACTATTGCCCTCTATACCTTTACCATCCAAGTACCTATCCAAACTTCTCTTAAATGTTGAAATCAAACTCACCTGTACCATCTGCGCTGGCAGCTCGTGGAGTCCCTGACTGAATGGACAAGATTCCCCTCATGTTCCCCTTAAACTTCTCATCTTTCATCCTTCACCCATGACCTCTGGTTGAAGTCCCACTCAACCCCAGTGGAAAAAGCCTACTTGAATTAACCTATCCATACCCCTCGTTATTTCTATTACTCTATCAAATGCCCTCTTAATCTTCTACGTTCTAAGGACGTTCTACGTTCAATCTTTCTTTATAACACAGGTCCTCTGGACTGGGCAACATCCTTATAAATATTCTCTGTACTCATTCAACCTTGTTTACACACTTCTTTAAGTATCCACAATGACACAGACTGACACATTGCAAAGGATGAGTTTTATGTGTTGAATGATTCAAAGATCTCGGAGAACAATTGGTCAAGTTTGCTTTCCTGCTTTTCAGGCGGGGGGAGGCATGAATGCTACAAGTACATACGTGGATCTCAGGAAATTAACGTTGTGATATGTTCCTAATACTGCATTGTGATTCACGTGATAAGTGAAATACATTTCCAATTTTAGGTAATTGTGAAGATTCTTCAATTTTCTCTCGCATCATTCCTTTGGAGGCTTTACTTGTTGAAAATCCTATTATACTGCTGATTTTGTGATTGGTTAATCACAATACTGTATTCTATCTGTTATTTCTTTGCCCATTTTCCATCTCTCAATGTCCTTCTATAGCCTCTCTACTTCTTTAAAACTACCTGCCCCTCCACCTATCTTCATATTGTCTGCAAACTTTGCATCAAAGCCATCAATTCCATCATCCTGACATATATATCGTAAAAAGAATTGGACCCAATACAGACCTCTGTGGACTACCACTAGTCACTGGCAGCCAATCGGAAAAGGCTCCCTTTATTACCACTCTTTGCTTCCTGCCAATCAGCACTGCTTTATCCATGATAGAATCTTGCTGGTAATTTGTTAAGCAGCCTCATTTGTGGCACCTTGTCAAAGGCCTTCTGAAAATCAAAGTACACAACATCAATTGATTCTCATTTGCCTGTCCTGCATGTTATTTCTTCAAATAATTCCAACAGATTTGCCAGGCAAGACTTTCACTTGAGGAAACCATGGCTGACAGATACCTATTTTATCATATACCTCCAAGTGCCCTGAGACCTCATCCTTAATCATCGATTCTAACATCTTCCCACCCACTGAGGTCAGACTAATTGACCTTTGAGTTCCTTTCATCTGCCTCTCTCCTTTCTTGAAGAGTGTATTGATGTTTGCAATTTTTCAGTTTTCCGGAACCATTCCAGTGATCTAGCGATTCTTGAAAGATCAGTATTAATGCCTCCACAATCTTTTCAACCACCTCTTTCAGAACCCTGGGGAGAGTACACCATCTGGTCCAGATGACTTCAGATCTTTCAGTTTCCCCAAGAAACTTATCTCTAGTTATGTAACTTCACACACTTAATGCCTCCTGGCTCCTGGAACTTACGCCATTATAGTGTCTTCTTCCATAGTGAAGTCTGATGCAAAATACTTATTCAGTTCGTATATCATTTCCTTGTCCCCCATTACTACCTCTCTAACATTGTTTTCTAGCAGTCTAATATCCATTCTCAACTTTCTTTTTCACTTCATGTATCTGAAGAAACTTTTGGTATATTGTCTTTAATATTATTGGCTAGCTTACTTTCTTAATGACTTTTTTGGTTGCCTTCTGATGGTTTTTAAAAGCTTCCCAATCCTGTAACTTCCCACTAATTTTTGCTCTAATATATGCCCTCTCTTCGGATTTTATGTTGGCTTTGACTTCTCTTGTTAGTCATAGTCGTGTTATCTTGCCTTTAGTATAGTCCTTCCTCTTTGAGATTTATATATCCTGTGCCTTACGAATTGCTTTATGAAATTCCTGCCATTGTTGCTCTGCTGTCATCCCTGCCAGTGTTCTTTTCCAATCAATTCTGGCCAACTCCTCTCTCATGCCTCTGTAATTCCCTTTACTCAACTGTGATACAGATCAGTCTGACTTTAGTTTCTCCTCAAATTTCAGGGCGAATTTGATCTTATTATGATCACTTGCCTCTAAGGGTTCTTTAATTTTAAGCGCTCTAATCAGTTCAGTTTTATTGCACAATACCCAATCTAAAATAGCTGATCCCCTAGTGGGCCCAACTACGAGCTGCTCTGAAAAGCTATCGCATAGGAGGTCTAGAAATTCCCCTTCTTGGAATCCAGCACCAACCTGATTTTCCCAGTCAACCTGCATGTTGAAGCCCCCAGGACAATTGTATCATTGCTCTATTGTCATGCATTTTCCATCTCCCATTGTAATTTGTAGCCCAAATCCTTACTACTGTTTGGGGGTCTGTATACAGTTCCCATCAAGGTCTTTTTACCCTTGCAGTTCCTTAGCTCTATCCACATGGATTCAACACCTTCCAACCCAATGTCACTTCTTTCTAATGATTTGATTTAGTTTTTTACCATGTGAAGGACCAGAGTAGGCATAAAACTGGGAGAGCAGGTAAAGGTGACAAAAAAAGGAGTTTTATTACCCAAAATGTTTACAAACTCAACAGAACTGTTCTAGAGTCCAAACTTGAATCAGCTGAACAGAACAGAGCTTGGTTACAACCACATACTAAATACTCCTCAAACCAAGAGACACCACTCATCTGACTGCGGGTTTATATTCGATGCTGGCCAGTCTATAGTAAATTGCAGGGGAGAGAAAACACTTCTCTCCTTAAAAAGATATGGCATAAATGAAGCAGCTCCAGAGAACACCCCTCTGGCTGTAGCAGAATGGCACAAACCAATTATCCAGCCCCATCTACTTAGACTGGTGTAATGCAACAGCTGATGCACTATCAATTACTCCAAAAGACTGGAAGTAGAGTGAATACTGAAAGGCTTTTATTAACAGTAAAATGGATCCATGTCCATGCTGTATGTCTGTCCTGCACAGTGGGAGGGGCAGTGACGCAATTGCCTTTATTCAGGAGTCTGGGGGAGGAGCCACAGGAGCAGTCAGCAGAGGGGCATATCCAGACAGATACAACTGTGATGAGTAAACCAGGCTGAGATGGGGTCCAGAGTTGACCCCCCCCCCCCCCGTGAACTATGCTGCTAATGAGAGAGAGAGAGAGAGAGGAGAAGAGGGGGGAGGCATCCTGCTGCAGATGAGTGAGAGAGAGATGATTGAATATTATGGCTTTAGCTGATTGTTTACCTTTGCTTCAGGGACACTTTCTTTGCCTGTTTGTGTGGATTCTTGCTGAGACAGCAAGGCGGGACCAGGTAATGGATGGCCGGTGACTTGCAAAGTGATGATAAAAAGCAGTTCTGCGAACACTCAGGGAGACACACCACGGGACACTGAAGGAGCACTGTGCACCCACGTGAATGTGGGGATTTGGAGGATCGATTCGGGGGAATCGATCAGAGGCTCACAGTGTGTGAAGGTACGAACAGTGGGGGTTTGTTTGTGTGTCCACCCTTGCCTGGGTGACAAGCCTACCACTGAAGAATGGTCGTGCCTGGTACGGGGTCACAGTCAGTGACCATAACAGGACAAGAAGACAACGGAAGATTCAACAGCAACTGCATCACCCCTCTCTCTCTCCAACGGTACACCAGCAACTACCTCGACCTAAACTAAACTGAACTGAACTCTGCACCATTATAAGACTATTCATTTACCCCCTAGGCTTTGAAAGAGCTTGTTTTGATTCCTACTTCCACATTTCTGTATATATCATTGCTAACCTGTTTCATATATCTGCATTTTATAGTACTGTATTACTTAGTTCACTAATAAACACTACTAGTTACAGTAATACCAGACTCCAACGTGTATTCCATTTCTGCAGGTTCAGTAGCCCAGTCTTGGGGTATGTGACACAACCTATATACATGGTTTACCACAACAGCTCAGTCGTTTACCAGATTATCAGGAGGATGGATGGCTACAGGACACTTTAATATTACGGCTGGTAATTGCAGCTGACACACACTCCCCTCCTTCTGATATCACGCCCTAAGAGTGTGATAAAAAGTCTGCAGCGGTATTATCTCACCTGGGAATGTGCTGGATGGTGAAACAATACGGCTGCATTGCCAAATACCAGTGAGTGATACAGCTATTAGCATCCTTCATCCTTTCCATCCACCTCAGGACTTTATAATCAGTTTCCAGGATGAACTTTCTTCCCAGGAGATAATACTTGAGGGAGTCCAAAGCCCATTTCACTGCCAAGCATTCTTTCTCCACAGTGAAATAACGAGTCTTCCTCGGGAACAACTTCCTGCTGATGTCAGCCACTGGGTGACGATCACTGGGCTCTCCCTGCAAAAGCACCGCTCCCAAACCTCGCTCTGAGGCATCCGTCTGCAACACAAAATCTTTAGTAAAGTCAGGACTACACAACACAGGGTTCTCACTCAGCACATCCTTGAGGTCCTTGAAAGCACATTCCGCTTCCTCATTCCACTGCAGCTGAGGGCTCATCCGCTGAGTCATATCTGTGAGAACAGCAGCACGAGAGGAATAGTTAGGTAGTTAGGCACAAATTGTCTGTACCAACCTGACATTCCAAGGAATGACTTTGGCTGGGTCTGTCTGTGGATGCGGAGAGGACTGCATGGCTTGAAGTTTGTGGGTCTGAGGTTTGATAACCCTGTTGCCAATAATATAACCAAGATATTCAGTCTCAGTCTTGGCAAACTGACACTTTGAGGGGTTGACAGTCAACCCGGCTTCCTGGAGACGTCCGATGACCGACTCCAGGTGACCTGTAGGCTCCTTCCAGGTAGCACTGCGAACAACAATATCATCCAAATAGACTGCAGGGAAATCAGAAAATCCCAACAATCTTTGGAACGTAGCTGGGGTACCATGCAGTCCAAAAGGCATTACAGTGAACTGATACAGACCCCATGGCGTACGGAAGGCTGTCAGCTCACTGGACTGAACAGTCAACAGCACCTGCCAGTAACCTTTGCAGAGATCAATGGTGGCTAGAAATTTTGATTTGCCCAACCGGTCAATAACTTCATCAATGCAGGGAACTGGATAGGAGTCAAATTCAGAGATTGCATTCAGATGATGGAAATCTATACAGAATCTTATAGTACCATCTTTCTTTGGAACCAAGATAATGGGGTTACACCACTCACTTCTTGATACCTCAGTCATGCCCAGGGACCGCATCAGTTCTATCTCCCTTTTTAGGGGCACTAGGAAGCGCTCCAGGATTCTGTAGCTCCTTCTTCTCGCAGCAGCATTCTTTTTAAGCACAATGTTACGTTCAATTACTTTTGTATGACCAGGAATTTCTTTAAAAACTTCCGGGACACAGAGGGCACTGATCAGCTGTGAGGTGGACAAGATCGGGCAAGGCAGGGGCAAGGTACTGATCCTCATCGTCGTCCTCTTCTTCCACATGTCTAATCAACAACACCTCTTTCTGGTCAGACCTGGGAAACCATTCTTTCAGTAAGTTAACATGCAAAGTTCTCTGTGGGCATGCCTCGCCAGGAGTTGCTATCTCATACACAGTTGGACTCCTTGCCACTTAGCTAAAAGCTTGCTCTCTTATGTAGGGAGCATTACCAAAACTTTCCGTCCAGGGCAAAAACTCTGCTCCCGGGCAGTTTGGTCGTACCAGGTTTTTTGGTTCTGTTGAGCCTCCATCACATTCTGCCGAGCCAATGCAGCCATTTTCTCCAATTTCTCCCTCATGTGGACAACATAGGCTATGACATCCTGTGGCTCAGCTATTTTGTGATTCTTTTCCCCGTGGGTTTTAAGTAAAGTAAGTTGGCCTCTTACCTTATGTCCATACAATAATTCAAAAGGTGAAAAACCAGTTGATGCCTGAGGTACTTCCCTATAAGCAAAAAGCAAATAGGGTAACCATTGGTCCCAATCAGATCCTGTATCATTTATGAACTTTCTGAGCATTTGTTTAAGGGTTTGGTTGAACCTTTCTGTCAACCCATCAGTCTGGGGATGATATGGAGTAGTCCTGATACCTTTAATCCCCAGCAGTCTGTACACATCCCTCAATAACTTGGACATGAAGTTAGTCCCTGATCACTAAGAATTTCCTTAGGAAACCCCACCCTTGCAAAGAATTGCACCAAACAAAAAAGCAATTGACTTAGCCTTGACATATTTTAGTGGAAAATCTTCTGGATATCTAGTAGCATAGTCAGTAATTACCAACATACCAAATTACCAACTTTGCCTGTCAATAATGGAATGAGCCTAAAGGCCCAATCTTCAATTGGCCTTCTGCATGCTGTTGCTGTTCTCTCAAAAGTGACAAGAAAATGTTCAATATCATCAGGATCAGTCAGCTGCTGAAGCTTTGCACCGGAGTAGATCTCAAGTGTACCACTGTAGAGCCATCCTCACGGGAGACCCCAGAGTTTACCTGGGCAGGAGGGGGACCTGCATCTGAACCCACAACATCTGCCCCCAAAGTATCTGTCTTAACAGAAGGTTGATCAAATGTTGGACCTGCACCTCTAACTGAAGCAGATTGAACTGGTGCTGTAGCACTTTAAATCACTGCTCTTGGCATGCTGTTTCCTCAGCCAAATGGGCATCTCATACCTGCTGCTGCCCCATATACATGCGAAGAATATCGGCCAGGGTCAATAATTAGTGGGCTCCCAGGGCTCCTCCATTTCTGAGGACCTGGCCCCACCTTCCGCTCCAGTTTCAGACTGCTCCCCCAACTCCAGCTGCTGCTCTCAATCAGCCAGTGTTTTCCCTCCTCTTACTGCCTTCTTCATGTTGGAAAAAAAAATCCAAAATACCTTTCCTACACCTCCTACTGCTAATCCCACCACTGCCACCATCTGTGAAGGACCAGAGTAAGTAAAAAAACTGGGAGAGCAGGTAAAGGTAAAAAAAAAGTAGGGGTTTTATTTACCCAAAATGATTACAAACTCAACAGAACTGTTTTAGAGTCCAAACTTGAATCAGCTATATTAAAAAAAAAACAGAACTTGGTTACAATAATATAGTAAATACTCCTCAAACCAAGAGAAACCACCCATCTCCTGACTGTGGGTTTATATTCGATGCTGGCCAGTCTATAGTAAGTTGCAGGGGAGAGAAAACACTTCTCTCCTTAAAAAGATATGGCATAAATGAAGCAGCTCCAGAGAACACCCCTCTGGCTGTAGCAGAATGGCACAAACCAATTATCCACCCCATCTACTTTGGCTGGTGTAATGCAACAGCTCAGTCGTTTACCAGATTATCAGGAGGATGGTCGGCTACAGGACACTTTAATATGCCCGGTTGCTGGTGCGGCTGGTAATTGCAGCCACCACGTATCAACAGAACAACGCTGCCCCCTCTGCCTTACTTGCCTGTCATATTGATACAATGTGCATCTTTGGACATTACACTTCCAGCTATAATCTTCCTTTAGCCATGATTCAGTGATGCCTACAACATCATCCTTGCCAATCTGTAACAGTGCTACAAGTTCATCAACCTTATTCCATATACTGCGTGCATTCAAACAGAACATCTTCAGTATTGTATTAAACCTTTTCAAGTTTGTTTACCTTTTACTTTGTAATTCATCCTGTTGAATGCAATTTTTCCCAATCAACAGCCTCTCCTTACTACACATTGCTTCTGTTTGTAAATTAGCTACCTCATTTTCATCCACCTTTCCTATGATATTTCTTGCATTGAAATACTGTATATGCAACTCAGTGTGCTAGTCCACCATGGTCAACCATTTGATTCCTAATTTTGTCTGAAGTCTTGCACACATCTGCCTCCATAACCTCTCCACTAAATGTTCTGGCACTCTGGTTCTTATCCCCTGCAACTCTCGTTGAAACCCCAACATACAGCATTAACAAACCTTCCCACTAGGATATTAGTCCCACTCCAGTTCAAGTGCAAACTGTACCTTCTGTACAGATCCCACCATCCCTGGAAGAGAGCACAATAATCCAAAAATCTTATGCCCCCCCTCCTACACCTACTCCTTAGCCACATATAAAACTGTGTAATCTTCCTATTTCTGGCCTCAGCAGCATGTGGCATGGGTAGCAATCTTGAGATCACAACCCTGGAAGCCTTGCCCTTTAACTCAGCACCTACTACCTGAATTCCCCGTGCAGAACTTCGTCATTCATCCTACCCATGTCATTGATAACTACATGGACCAAGACCTCTGGCTCTTCACCCTCCCACTTAGAAATGCTGAGGACTCAATCCGAGATATCCCAGGCCCTGGCACCCAGGAGGCAACATACCATCCGGAAATCTCGTTCTCACTCACAGAACCTCGTGTTTGTTCCTCTAACTAATGAATCCTCAATCACTAAATGTGCCTTTTCTTCCCCCCCCCCACCCGCCCTACCCTTCTGAATCACAGAGCCTGACTCAGAGCAGGAGACATGACCACTGCGACTGTCCTCTGTTATGTCAACCCCCTCTCCCGTAACATTATCCAAAGTGATATACCTATTGTTGAGGGATATGGCCACAGGGGTATTCTACACTAGTTCCTTAATTCCTTTCCTTTTCCTGCCTGTCACTCAGTTTCCTGTGTCCTACACCCTGGGCATAATCACCTCTCTATCACCCCTTTAGCTGAATGATCCAGAGTTCATCTGGTTCCGATTCCAGTTCCAATTCCTTAACGTGGATTGTTAGAACCTGCAGCTGGATACATTTCTCACAGCTGTAGTCATCAGGAACGTTTGCAAAAGGATCATCCCATTATTCTGCCCTAGCTGAGCAGATATAAAGAAGGTGATGCACCATCAATAACTCTTGGAGATGTGAGGCGAGATATTGGCTTTTATTGACTGGAAGAAAGAACAAGCAGTAATTGACCACCATACTACATCCTGGAGACTGAGGGCAGGGCTCAGGCCTCAATCGCCTTTATACCGGGGTCAGTGGGAGGAGCCACAAGAGCAGTCAGCAGGGGGCATGTCCAGACAAGTATATGTAGTTCACCACAGAAGGAAAGGAGAAAAAAAAATCTTAACCTTGAGCTTTTCCTTTTTTTTTACCTTGTTTAACTGAAGCTTCTGCTCAAGTCTCGAAGAGCTAAAGTCTCACGCTCACCACTGTGACTCCGTCCATTCAGACAAAGGCCTCTGCGCTTCTCCATCTTCCTTTAATTTGCTCTTGCTAATCAATCAATCAATCACAAATGCAGATTGGTTGCTGATTAAAGCCCTATTTTGCTGTTCCCTTTTCTACCTGGGCAGTGGTCCTGAGTGAAACCCCCTTCTCTTAAAACATCCGATGTCCAGATTGGCTGCTGGTCAAAGCTTCTTGTTGTTACGCTGTGGGTATAATGTTAAAGGAGAATTAATAACAGTAATGCATGTTATTTTGCTAGGCAATAGTGTCAGGAAGAGCTGATTACATAAACAATGTACATTTGGCTACATATTTCAACAAGCAGAAAAAATATGAATATTTTGCTATATTGGAAAGAAAACAAATATTAAAATCTTTAAACAGTACAGTAATATTAAAATCACAAAATTGATAACTTTCTAAGAGCTTTAGTTATATTATGGAAAATACTATGTTTTTACTCTTGTTCGAACTTTAAACAATTAATATCCTTTTCAAAATGAAAGACATTTTAGTTTTGATGGAATCAGAATTATTTGAAAAATAATTCTTCTATGTGGAACATATTGTTTCATCATCTTGATTCTTATTGATACTCAACCTCTGCAGCTGCAGTGCGCACTTTTTCTCAACCAAAACCAACTACTTTTGTCCAACTTCTCAGATGACAGAATGCTTCATTAGTATCAACAGTACATCCAGGCATTCATTTACCATTCTTTTGCTATAATGTTACACTAAAATGATCATAGCTACTCACTTTACGCAACAAACCTGGTACTCTCTAAACACTCCCAAAAAAATTATGTAATTTATGTAGAGCTCTATGGATAACCAGAGGTAATTTCTAAAGTAAGTATATGTTCGGCACAGCATTGTGTTATAGGTTTTATCTATTTTTCTAATTCTGAGCTTATGTAAATGATCCCTGCCATTTCCCTCTTTGTTACTGCAGGTACATTCTTAACTGTCCCATCCTAAGTTCTCCTCTTCCACCAAAGCATCATTCCTGTTTCCCTCCTTTGCCCCAATCCAACCCCTTTAAATGTGCTACTTTCCTTCCTTTGAACGTTCTATAATCCAGTGCACTTTTCCTCTATTGCCTCCTTGTTACCTTCCTCTTGTAAATCTTGCTAAACTTGCGCTTGTTTCTTGCTGAAGGCAATCATCATATTATTAAATTCATCATAAAATTAAACTTTGATTTGTGATTTCACACATTTAATCTAATGCTACTGCCAGCATCTCATAAACTGATGCTGGAAATCCCGAGCAACACAGAGAAAATGCTGAAGGAACTCAGCAAGTCAGGCAGCATCTATGGAAATGAAAAAAAGTTGATGTTTCTGGCTGAGACCCTTTATCAGGACTGAATGAAGGGTCTCAGCCTGAAACATTGACCGTTTATTAATTTCCATATATGCTGCCTGACCTGTTGAGTTTCACCAGAATTTTGTGTGTGCTAACCGAATGTGTTTATGTTTGTGTTTGGTCACCGAATTACAGGAAGGATATTTATAAGGTTGAAAGAGTGCAGAGAAGGTTTACAAGGATGTTGCCGGGACTTGAGAAACTGAGTTACAGAGAAAGGTTGAATAGGTTAGGACTTTACTCCGTGGAGCGTAGAAGAATGAGGGGAGACTTGATAGAGGTATATAAAATTATGATGGGTATAGATAGAATGAATGCAAGCAAGCTTTTTCCACTGAGGCTAGGGGAGAAAAAAAACCCCAGAAGACATGGGTTAAGGGTGAAGGGGGAAAAGTTTAAAGAGAACATTGGGGGGGGGGCTTCTTCACACAGAGAATGGTGGGAGTGTGGAATGAGCTGCCAGATGAAGTGGAAAATGCGGGCTCACTTTTAACATTTAAGAAAAACTTGGACAGGTACATGGATGAGAGGTGCATGGAGGGATATGGGCCAGGTACAGGTCAGTGGGACTAGCCAAGAAGGGCCAAAAAGCCTGTTTCTGTGCTGTAATGTTCCATGGTTCTATGGTTCTAACAGTATCTCAGTATTTTTTTTCATTAACTGTAGTCATCAGAATATTTTCCATCTTTAGTGTTGTAGGTAGCATTTCGTTTATTGGGAAAACTAGTGTTTTCAAAATAGTTTTCATACGTTTGTTGAGCAAGGAAACTTGGTTGTATGAAGAAATGACTTAATATTCTGAAGGAAAATTCTTTATAGACAATAGGTGCAGGAGTAGGCCATTCAGCCCTTCTAGCTGAATGCATCCAGAGACTTGGCCTCTACTGCCTTCTGGGGCAGAGCATTCCACATATCCACCACTCTCTGGGTGAAAAAGTTTTTCCACAACTCAGTTCTAAATGGCCTACCCCTTATTCTTAAACTATGGCCTCTAGTTCTGGACTCACCCATCAGCGGGAACACGCTTCCTGCCTCCAGTGTGTCCAATCCCTTAATAATCTTATATGTTTCAATCAGATCCCCCCTCATCCTTCTAAATTCCAGTGTATACAAGGCCAATCGCTCCAATCTTTCAACATATGACAGTCCCGCCATTCTGGGAATTAACCTTGTGAACCTATGTTGCACTCCCTCAATAACAAGAATGTCCTTCCTCAAATTTGGAGACCAAAATTGCACACAATACTCCAGGTGGGGTCTCACCAGGGCCCTGTACAATTCCTCTTGTTATAAAGCCAGCATGCCATTAGCTTTCTTCACTGCCTGCTGTACCTGCATGCTTGCTTTCATTGACTGATGTACAAGAACACCTAGATCTCGTTGTACTTCCCCTTTTCCTAACTTGACTCCATTTAGATAGTAATCTGCCTTCCTGTTCTTGCCACCAAAGTGGATAACCTCACATTTATCCACATTAAATTGCATCTGCCATACATTTGCCCACTCACCCAACCTGTCCAAGTCACCCTGCATTCTCATAACATCTTCCTGACATTTCACACTGCCACCCAGCTTTGTGTCATCAGCAAATTTGCTAGTGTTACTTTTAATCCCTTCATCTAAATCATTAATGTATATTGTAAACAGCTGCAGTCCCAGCACCGAACCTTGTGGTACCCCGCATGTCACAGCCTGCCGTTCCGAAAGGGAACCGTTAATCGCTACTCTTTGTTTCCTGTCAGCCAGCCAATTTTCAATCCATGTCAGTACTCTGCCCCCAATACCATGTGCCCTAATTTTGCCCACTAATCTCCTATGTGGGACTTTATCAAAAGCTTTCTGGAAGTCCAGGTACACTACATCCACTGGCTCTCCCTTGTCCATTTTCATAGTTACATCCTCAAAAAACTCCAGAAGATTAGTCAAGCATGATTTTCCCTTCATAAATCCATGCTGACTCGCACTGATCCTTCTACTGCTATCCAAATGTGTTGTAATTTCATCTTCTATAATTGACTCCAGCATCTTTCCCACCACTTTCCCACCACTTTATATACGATAATCAAGGATTTTTCCTAGGTGCTGAAAACAAAAGGGCAAAGGTGTAAATTTATAGTAAGAGATTTAAAAGGGACACCAGGGGCAGCTTCTTCACACAAAGTGGGCTGCATATTTGGAATGAGCTACCAGAAATAGTAGTTGAGGTCAGCACATTAGCAACATTAAAACCATCTAAATGTATATGGATAACAGGTTTAGAGGGTCATGAACCAAATACAGGCAGATGGGGCTTGCTTGCTGGGCACAGAGTTGGGCCAAAGAGTCAGTTTCCTTGCTAAATGACTTTATGACAAAGCAGCCCATTAATTGCACTTTGAATAATCACTTCCTATAAGCTAGCGTTCTTTATCACTTGGAAAGACAAGGTAGAAGATCACACATGCAATCCAACCAATTTAAACACCATCCTCATTTGCTTCTGTATCGCTTTTCTTCAATATTAGATCAAAACCTGGAACTTCAAAAACAGTAAAACTGTGGAAATATTTTGCCTAGTAGGACTGCACTGTTGAAGAAACAGCTCAAAACCTTTGAGGGAAATAGCAAAGGCCACTGAAGATCTCATACATAATCCCATCAGTGAATAATAATTACGAAAATGCAAGTTATAAGCATTAAATTTAGATGTTAACTGATATTCTCCAACCCAAGTTACATCAATTCTCCATGAAACAAAATTAAGAAAGCTATTTTGAGGATCAGATTGTCACCTGATTTTTGCCTGTGTATTTGATATAGACGTTGGCACATAATAACCAGTCTAGAAGCAATGATATGCAGTCAAGCAGCAATTGTTGTGTTCTGGTTTGCTTCAATGATAGACTGAGAGAGTCAGAATATAACTCTAGATCTCACTTTCAGCAGAAGGCAAACCAGTAGCTTAAGTATGTTAGTGCCTGCAGGAATACTGGACAGCACTCAAGCCCATTCTGGAATTCAACAGAAATCAAGTTTCAGGAATATAAAGTGCAAAATCCAAAAATTAACTTGGAGGTGCAGATTCAGGGGTTCAGAAAATGAAGTATTTGATTCTCAAACAAATAAGTCTATAATTTTAATGAAGCATTGATTTATAAGGATGATTGTACATAATTTGTGTGAATGAGTCAGTCACTTTATGCCAAGTAAACTGATCATATAGACATACAACAATTACAGCATGGAAACAGGCCATCTCGGCCCTTCTAGTCCCACCAACCTGCGCTCAGCCCATAACCCTCCATTCCTTTCCTGTCCATATACGTATCCAATTTTGTTTTAAATGACAATACCGAACCTGCCTATACCACTTCTACTGGAAACTCATTCCACACAGCTACCACTCTCTGAGTAAAGAAATTCCCCCTCATGTTACCCTTAAACTTTTGCCCTCTAAGTCTCAACTCATGTCCTCATGTTTGAATCTCCCCTACTCTCAATGGAAAAAACCTATCCATGTCAACTCTATCTATTCCCCTCATAATTTTAAATACCTCTATCAAGTCCCCCCTCAACCTTCTACACTCCAAAGAATAAAGACCTAACTTGTTCAACCTCTCCCTGTAACTGAGGTGCTGAAACCCAGGTAACATTCTAGTAAATCTTCTCTGTACTCTCTCTATTTTGTTGACATCTTTCCAATAATTCGGTGACCAGAACTGTACACAATACTCCAAATTTGGCCTTACCAATGCCTTGTACAATTTTAACATTACATCCCAACTCCTATACTCAATGCTCTGATTTATAAAGGCCAACATACCAAAAGCTTTCTTCACCACCCTATCCACAAGAGATTCCACCTTCAGGGAACTATGCACCATTATTCCTAGGTCACTCTGTTCTACCGCATTCTTCATTGCCCTACTATTTACCATGTATGTCCTATTTGGACTATTCCTACCAAAATGTAGCACCTCACACTTATCAGCATTAAACTCCATCTGCCATCACTCAGCCCACTCTTCTAACTGGCCTAAATGTCTCTGCAAACTTTGTAAACCTACTTCATTATCCACAATGCCACCTACCTTAGTATCATCTGCATACTTACTAATCCAATTTACCACCCCATCATCCAGATCATTAATGTATATGACAAACAACATTGGACCCAGTACAGATCCCTGAGGCACACCACTGGTCACCGGCCTCCAACCTGACAAACAGTTATCCATCACTACTCTTTGGCATCTCCCATCCAGCCACTGTTGAATCCATTTTACTACTTCAATATTAATGGATTCAACAGTGGCTGGATGGGAGATGCCAGAAAGTAGTGGTGGATAACTGTTCATCATATCATATGATCATATAATATTTATACCAGTCCTACCTATAGTGTTTATAAAATGTAGTTTAATTATTCCTAAATGATAAAAATATATAAACACATATACACACACACAATTCCATCCTACTTGCACTGAACTATTTTTCTCACATCAGAAGTAGTCGAAGTTAACACTAACATGACTCTTATAAGAGCAAATACAGTGAACTTTGATGTTACTGGGAAGAACCAGAAGTATTTCTCTTTCTTTCTTCTTTCTTTTTCAATCTTTTTATTAAATTTCATATATAAAAAAAAACAACACATAATAATGAATAGATTACAGATTCAATAAACGAGATTACATTAGTAATAGGATAATAATATCCTATTAAAACATCCATCAACAAAAGGTACATAAATCAATCAAGTCTATATAAATATATATGAAAAAAAAACAAAAATAATCATCAAAAAAAGAAAAAAAAATTGAGATTATATATGAGAAAAAATATATATTGAAAAAAAAATACTAAACTATAACTAACATGGGCAATAATAGTACTTTATAAATATATGAAGGTGTCAAGAAAAGAACTCCGGAACTCCATACCTGAACAAGGATAAGTAGAGAAAAGGATCTGAAATAGGCCAAATTAATTCATATGAAGTATTTCTCAATTACAGTAATTTTTCTCTTGGGTCAGAGGTAGTCAAAGCAACATCACATGTCCTATATAGTAGTAACTATTCCTCAAAGTAGCTGTTTCAGACTTGTGATATCTCTTATTTATTTGACAGGCTATAAGAATATAAAATATTCCCTTTGCGCCCTTAATACACTGACCTCAAAATCAAGTATGTAACAAAGGAACAGAAACCCAAAGCTTCCTTGATTCCCTGACAACAATGAAATTCCAATTATGGTCCTGCATCAACAACCCCTCCACTGGCAATGCCTATATACAGTAAATTAACCGCATACAGCCTTAAAGGCTAAAACAGATGGCCAACACCACACAACAGAATATAGTACTGTATTTGCTGAAGGTTATTATGGGATTGTAGATATTATTGTGTCAAATGCAACCAAAGCCATTATTGTCTTGTGATATACATATGGCATTTGGCAATTGATCAAACTGGTAAAATAGCGCTTCAATTTTTAAAAAAGGCATCAGAATTGTTCATCTGTTTTCTTCAGCTAAACCACTTAATTTGTTCTGCCCATTATCACACAGTTAATTTTGTTTTCATTGCTTTTGTCTGTCAGTAGAGGAGATGTCTGATGCTTTTAAATAAAATTTAACTGAGGATTTTTATTTGTGAATCGCATATTCCTTTTTTTCCACAGTAGAACCCAAAAAACAGTGAAAGGTGTAAACATGACAAACTAAAAAAAATTTACAAACTGTCATGTCAGTAGTTCAAAAGTATTCATCTCCCTTTACTCAGTATTTAGTTGAACCACCTCTCGTAGTAGTCTTTTTGATCATGTATTAATTTTGCACAAAGTGATGGACCAAGATTTGCCCATTCTTCCTTGCAAAATTGCTTAAGCTATCGCAGGTTAGTTGGGAAACTGATGAGCAGTATTAGATTTATGCCACAGGATCCACTTTAAAAAAGCATATCCTTGCCCATAAACACTTAGGAAAGCGTCACTTAGAAGATACTGTAAAGATGTGGAAAGTCCTGTGGTCGGATAGTTGATTTAACTAAGTACTGAGCAAAGGGGAATACTTCGTTTTTTTGGGCTCTCCTGTGAAAAAAGGAGAACATTCTCAGTTTCAGATCTACCAGTTTTGTCCAGAAAACCAGAAGTAAAAGCTTAGCATCAAAGTCAGATGACTCTTCACTCCAGTTAAGACTTTGCCTTAAAGGGAGGCCCTTACCTATCTTCCGCCCACTATGTTGGGAATGATGGACATGATCAACCAGCAGATGGTGTTGGGCAGCATGGAAATCATCAGGTGCTGCCAAAAGCACACTGAGATCTTTACATCACTGCTGGTCAAACATCAAGTGTTACTTGCAAAGGACAGAGCAAAGGAAAAACAGTTTCTCCAATACATCTTTATTTCAGTCGGCTGGTAGTAAGTGCCTATCAATATGCTCTCAAGTCTGCTCTGCTCCTTATACTCTCATAACTTGTGGCCAAATTCTGCTCCAACTCCATCTACTAGTTAGCAGATGATAACACAGTGAGCCATATCTCAAATAATGAGTTCAAGTACAGGAATGAGAAAGAGAGCCTAGTGGCACGGTATTATGGCAATAGCAGAAGTTAGGTAATGTCCCTTAACAACTACTGCCCAGAAGCTCTGACATCCATCATTTTAAAATGCTTCAAGTGTTAATCATACCACACATTAACTCCTAGAGATTCTCAATCCCTTGATAGTCTGAGTCCTGATGAAGGGTCTCGGTCTGAGCTGTTGACTGCGTATTCCTTTCCATAGACGCTGCCTGACCTGCTGAATTCCTCCAGCGTTTTGTGTGTGTTGCAGGATATTGCTTATGTTAAGTGTTGAGTTCACCTGATTATAGGGAGGGTGTGGAGACTCATCAGTTAATAACGTATTGGGGTGATTGATAAGTTTGTGGCCTAAGGTAGAAGGAGATAAGTTCTTAACTTCAAACTTTCTGCATAATCATTCAAAGAGTTGACCTGCATGTGCATGTAACAAGAGCTGTATAACTCATCGCCTTCTACTGTAGGCCACAAATTTATCAATCACCCCTGTTATGGACCCTTTCTGGAGGTCCAAGATCCATACGTTCCACGACTGCTGGACTAAGTGTGTAAAGGTAGGAGGGGACTATGTTGAAAAATAAATGTGCTAGGTTTTCTAAAATTGACTCCTCCTATCTTAGACCACGAACTTGTCAATCACCCCTCATATCTTGTCTAAAGTTTTAGTGTTAACCATGGTACCCATTTAATATATTTTGTTGTTTTCCTTCCTTGAAAGCATGATTTGCTAAGTCATTAGCTGCTGCAGGACCAAATTTGAACAATATCGTAGCAATAGAGTTTTATCAGTTTACTTTCTTTAGACTTGTGGTTTCAATGAAGATATATGTGGTGAACAGTCTTACCAGAGTGAACAAAATAGAAAGGACAGAGACATCAGTGAAAAGGTTGATGAGCTATGGGGGTGAGGAAGGAGGGTGAATGAAATAAAAGATCTAGTATAGGCAGCTGCAAACTTAATAGCGGATTATACACAACCAAAGATCAGTAAAGTAGTCAACATAATCAAAAATCCCTCCCACCCTAGGCATACTCCCCTCTTCCTCCTTCCGTCGGGCAGAGGATACAAATGCCTGAAAGCATGGACTGCCAGTCTCAAGGATGACTACTATCCCATTGCTATAAGAATAGCGAAAGAACCTCTTGACCAATAAGTCTACCACATCATTGGCCTTGAACCTTACTATCTGCCTGCACTTTGTAACACTATATTCTGTATATTCTATTTTCTGTTATTGCTTTTACCTTCTACTTCCTTGACTGACTCATATGATGAAACAATCTGTACAGATGGCCCAAAACGTCAACTGTTTGCTCTTTTCCATAGATGCTGTCTGACCTGCTGAGTTCCTCCAGTATTTACGTGTGTTGTTTTGGATTTCCAGCAACTGCAGATTTTCTCATGTTAATGATGAAACAATTTTATGATAGACTAGGAGGTTTGCAGATTAGTAAGGTATTCAGAGATATAAATGGTAGAGGGAACGGCAAAATATTCAAAGAATACTTTCTCAGTGATTCAGGCTCTGAGAGACATAGCAGTGAATTTGGTGGGAATGAGAGGGAGGAGTTGTGTGCAGTAGCACTCATGTAGTTTCTATAGAGAGAGGTTGAGGCAAGAAGAGAGTTAAGTAGCAGAGATGCCAAAAATACTCCGGGACGCACAGACTTCTGAGCTGGTTCCACCATACCACACCCTCTTATGACACAGTTTAACTCTTGTAACAAGCATACTATTAAAAAGTTCTTCAGTTTTGATGTCAAAAACAGGCCCAAGGAATTCATTAATTAAGAAGTGAATCACAACTAATTACACAACCTAAGGCTATATGGCCCATTCTAATCAGACCAAAAAAAAACATTTTATCAGCAGTTTGGCTCTTAGTCTGTACCCTTATAGGGAACTTGGGTGTTTTCCAAATGAGTCATGAGTGCAAATGCTGATGAGTGTGAGCACTGGAGCCCCAGTAAGAGTGCATGGCAAACATATCTTTGTGAAACAGATCAGGACTTTTGAATAATGGATAGTGGTGTTTTATGATATGTTCTAAGAATGGGATGAAATGGAAGAAGAGGAGAGGAGAAGGAACCTGGAAGAAGTAGTAGAGAATGGGAGTGAGGTAACAGGTGACATCGAAGATAAGTGGCAGGATCATGGGGTCACATATAAGGCTGAAGGAGATTACAGTGTCGAGAAGAGCTGAAGCCAAGGTAGGATATGAAACTGTGAAACTGAGATAAATTAACTTTACTAACTGAACTTAAATTTGTGGTTACTTATTTTGGAGAAGTCGTTATTATAATCAAATAAAATAAAATGAAAGTAACAATTTGAAGAAATAAAAACAGGAAATGCTGGAAATATTCAGCAGGTCAGGAAGCATCTGTGGAGCAAGAAACAGAGTTCCCATTTCAAACTGAAGGCCCTTAATCAATTTATCACATTTTCTGTTTTTATATCACAACTGAATATTCTATGCTTCAATACTATTGAGATCACTTACTACCTTTCAATGTTTTTCATGCCAGATTGAAACTGGTGCTATCTAATGAGCCGATGAGAAATTGGCCAATGAGCATCAATGGCAGTAGGTAACTGGAGCCTTTGAAATGGGATCCCAAAGTAAAGGTAGCCAAGCTCAGCATAATATGAAAGAAGAACAAGATGAGACCAACTACAAATAAAACTGTTTCAACAAAAAGATCATCTTAGATATTTACTTCATGATTAAAATCAAAAACCTATTCAATCCATCGCTACACATTTCCAATTTCTTTTTAAATGCTCTGAGATATTCCTGGGAGATTGTTCCATTCAGTTATCAAGGATTCAAAGTACATTTATTACAAAAGTATGTATGTAGTATACAACCCAGAGATTTGTCTTCCCCACAGACAGTCAAGAAACAAAGAAGAAGCACTGAACCCATTCAAGGAAAAAAACAAACCCTCTCTCCCCACCCCATGTGCAAAAAAACAAATCGTGCAAACAGCAATAACAAATAAAACAAGCAAAAAACACAGAATATAAACACAAAAGCAAAAGGCATATTTCAATTCAGATCAGTGTTTGTTATCTGCAGATCACCCAGATTCAAAATCGCCCAAAATAGCAAATAAAAATGGAAAGCCAGAACAACCATAAAACTAGAAACACCTCATAACATGAATTAGAGTCCAATCCACAAACTGTGTCAATTTGCTCTGCTATGGCACCATCCGCACCGATCAAAGGATCTTTTTCCCTATTATGGAACTCCTGCATCACAGAAAGTACTGAATTAGACTTCATTACTGTGCTTCTTGATCAAATTCACACCATTTTCAGAATCACCACAATTTCCTAGAAAAAAAACAGCCAGAATTACCACTCCAGCATTTCTACGGAAGATAAAAGACAAATGAAAATAAGGAATAAACCTAAAAAACGAACATATCCAGGAATTTTATTCCTTCCAAGCCATTCATGATAGAATGAACTGCTCTTCAGTCTCCAATCTCTTCAGCTAGACATAAGAAGACTATTCACATCCCTGGCATCCCTAAAGGTCATGCAGTGGCAGAGTGTCTTAGTACCAGGAGAATACTGGGTACCATTTTCATATAAGTTACAGGAATCACCCAAAACCAGGAATTCTCACATCATTGGTAAAAGCTGAGTCTTGTAAGAGGTTGAACAGAGTAATAGTTTTACAACACAGTGTTATGATCCCAGCCCCCTCCTTTGTGAGAATCGCAAGAGCACCCGTCGAAAGGGGGGGGTCAGTAGACCCAGTCGGAGAGAGAGAGAGATACGTGCCAAATTGCAGGTACCACCAGGGATACAGAATAAAGACAACAGCGACTATTGTCGCATGGAGACCACGTGAAAAGCCTTCGGGCAAGGTGGGCTGGTTGAGAGAGAGATTGCATCATCCCAACCTGATTGACACCTGCGACCCCGTGAGGAAGTATAAAGGAGAGTCTCAGGGGGACAGCCCCTCAGACGCACCCAGAAGACACGAGAGAGTGGTCCTGCAGCAGCGGGAAGCCATTCTGAAGGAAGCCACGTGCGTCAGATTCTGGGATTGGAATCTGTGGCTGGAATCACAGAAAACCACTTTTAACTAACATCGGGGAGAGGAAACCAACGCTCCCCCGATTTCACGGAAGATTCATCGAGACTTGGCAAGTTTTTTCTCTTCTCCCCCAATCTCTCTCTCTCTCGGTCGCCCCACGGAAAACCCAGCGATTTTCAAAGGGCTGAGGCCTGCAGACTTTGAGTGACTTTTATATTTCCAACGGACAATCTATTAACCCCTAGACACCAGCAGAGCTCACTTCTTAATGATGATTATTACTATACCCGCGCTTTAGATTGAATGTTGACATTGTGCACTATCTGAATGTTTGTATTAACCCTACTTTTGTGTCCCTTTATCAATAAAAACGTTTGAAAATAGTGACATCAGACTTCAACGGACCTCTCTATCTTTGCTGGTAAGTTCTCCAGTTACGGGATTTGTAACAGTTGGGTTTCTCGTCCGGGATTTGACACCAAATTGGGAGGCCAGTGAACTGGGCTTGTAAATCAAAAAACTTGAATCTGGTTACGCAGGTAGCCAGACGGGAAACCAGCAAAGATGGATGTGGGGGAATTTATGGAAAACCCGACGGTGGGGGCACTAGAGGCGGCCACAAAATCAGACTTGTTAAATTTAGCGAAGGGGTTGAACCCCACAGAAGTGAGGTCGTCCATGAAAAAGCGGGAGGTACGAAGGGCCATAACTCAGTATTACATTGGAAAGAAGGTGTTTGAAGCTGAGGTAATGGGAAATATCCCTGAAGAGGTACCATCAAGTGGGACGGTTCAGTTAGAGGTGGAGAAATTGAAGTTGGAACATGAAATTAAGTTAAAAGAGCTGGAAGCGGCAGAGAGAGAGAGAGAGAGAGAGAGGGAAAGGCAAGAGAGAGAGAGGGAAAGGCAAAGGCAGCATGAACTGAACCTAAAGAAGCTAGAAGCAGAAGAGAAAGAGAAGGAATGGGCCGAGAAAGAGAAACAGAGGCAAAATGACCGGGAAATTGAGAAGATGAAGAATGAACGAAGAGATCAAGGGTTAGACCAAGCAGAGCGGTTTAATGTTAGTAGGGAGTTGAGATTGGTGCCCCCGTTCGAGGAGACAGATGTCGATAGCTATTTCTTGCTTTTTGAAAAGGTGGCAGTAAATCAGAAGTGGCCAAAAGAGCAATGGGTGGCATTGTTACAAAGTGTGTTAAAGGGGAAAGCCCAACGAGCATATGCGGCTTCCTCCCTGAGGGAGGGAGAAGTGGAGAATTATGATGAGGTAAAAAAGGTATTTCTCCGGACTTACAAATTGGTACCTGAGGCCTATAGACAAAAGTTTAGAAATTTAAGGAAAGGGTGGAATCAAACGTATACCGAGCTAGCCCATGAGAAGGGGGTGCTCTTGGACTGTTGGTGCACCGCGGAAAGAGTGGGTGAGGATTATGGGCATCTCAGGGAGTTATTTTTGATTGAGGAATTCAAAAGTTGTGTTCTGGAGGAGATCCAGGTGTATTTGAATGAGAAGCCGGATAAGTCCATTTCAGAATTTGCCAGGTTGGCGGACGAATATGCCCTAACCCACAAGACAAAGACTCCCTCGACTAAAGGTCCCCAGAGAGACCGTGGGAACGATAGAGAAAGTCCGACGAGTGAGGCAGAGGTCCCACCGGGAGCTAGCGGTAAGGTTGAGGGGGAAAGGCAAGACGGCCAGAGGGCTCCGGGTTTGACCTGTTTTAATTGTGGAAAGGAGGGGCACATTGCATCTCGATGCTTTGCTCCGAGGAAGGGGATAGGAAGAGGGAAAACCACCATCCCTATCGGGTGTGCCGTGGTAATCAGCAAATCGACCAGAGAGCTGAGGGTAGACAGAGTACGAGAGGGCTCTGGGAGTTGTCTGTCACACGGAACCGTGTCTGTGACGGAGGGAGACACACCAGTTTCCGTACGAATCTGGAGGGATACGGGCTCTGAATTAACCCTGGTTAGCCGTAAGGTACTAGAATTTGGTCGGGAAACGGGCATGATAAAGGTGGAAGGAATAAATAAATGGATAGAAATGGTGCCCTTATATAAGGTCATTCTGGATTGTGAGCTGGTGTATGGATCAGTTGAAATAGGGGTGCCCTCAGAATTCCCGAGAGCTGACGTGGACATGCTGCTGGGAAACGACTTAGCAGGGGGTAAGGTTTGGTCAGCCATGCTGCCGACCTGGCGACTGGCGAGTACGGTGGCCCCGTCCCTAGCGCCCAAGGACCATCTCACCGGCGTGGTCACTCGCAGCCTGTCGAGAGAGAGAGCTGTGAACGAGAGCAGTTTAAATCTGGCCAGTTTTGATTTGGCCGAGCCGTCTTTGCTGACCCTGTGCCATGAGGGTTTCGAGGGTGGTAAGACGAAGAGTAGTAAAGTGAAAGGGGGTAAGGGAGAGGAGATAGATCTGCCTTTAGCGAAGAGAAAGGTCCTAAAGGTAGGAGATAAAGATGAGAAACAGATAAAGCTGTTAAAAGGTCCAGAGTTGGACATGGATGATCTGTCTGGTTTGGCAGAATTGTTTGAAGAACTTGAGAGTTCTAAAGGTGTTCCCGATAATGAGAGGAGGGCAGTCCTAGATGGAAAGGATACCCTCGAAGGGGTCTGCTGAAAGGGCCGAGGAGGTTGTTTCAGCTCGCAGGGCTGCACCCTCCCTGGGTGGGAGCTGCCCAGAGAGTAAACGGGAGGATCGGGGGAAGTTAGAATTTGAAAAAGGTACGGATGTTGAAAGTCTGGAAGAGGCCAATGTCCCGTTTGAGAGTGTCCGAGATGGGGATGCCCGAGGTGCTGAACCTAGTAATGGAGCTCAGAAGAAGTCTGAGGTATCTGACCCAGTGGAATGGGGCGGCCGTCCTTGTGGGTCAGATGGACTCGGTTCAGTGGGAAAAGGGTTAACCTTGGTAACCGGGGAAAGTGTGAGTTCCCCGGCGTCTGTACTCGAAGGAGTGTTCAAAGTTAATGCAGAATTTAAGAATGGGGGGGGTGAGGATTGTTGGCGAAGGAAACGAAAAGCCTGTAGTTTCCAAATCGAAGGAAGAAATCTTAAACCCGGCAGATCGCTCACAGAGCGAGTCGGGGAATAGCGGGGCCCCCCACTCTATTGTTATGCCAGGATGGGGTGTGAAAAGGCTGCCTTCGACAGGCTGCTTGAGCGAAGAGTTCGAATCAAACACCAATAGCCTGAAGGGGACTGATAAAAGGGCCAGCCACCTGGGTAAAATCGAAGAATTGGGTGAAAAGGGTCTAAGTTTGGGGCATGGTGTTGCAAAAATAACCCCAATGAACGAGGCTGGCAGGAGTTCACCACAAAAAATTACTCAAGTTCCCCACGGGGGGGCTCGCCGAAAAAGAGGCGACGGTTAATGGAGATGCCATTGTTAGACAACCAGGCAGGTTGAACGGGTTTGCGCCAAAGCCTGTGAATACTAAAGACAGCCCTTTGGAGACCTGTCGGTTAAGTTAAACGACTGAAACGATTAGTATTCGCGTAAACTTTTGTAAATGCACCTAAGCTAAGGTCACACCTCCTTAGTTTTGTTGCTTTTAGAAAAAAAATAAATAGTTGGTTATTGAATTGAAGTCTAATGTACAGTTCGCCATGTTAAGATATTAAAGAAAGGGACACTGTAATCATTAACTATTTAGATACTAATTTGAATGTATAACGGTAGTATTTTGTGAAAAGAAAAACTTGTGTATTGTGTTTGATTCAAAACTCCTGTAAGACTGTGGACCACTCCGTTTTAACCGCAGGTAAAAACATTTTTTTTTTAGAGGGGAGGTGTTATGATCCCAGCCCCCTCCTTTGTGAGAATCGCAAGAGCACCCGTTGAAAGGGGGGGGGGGGTCAGTAGACCCAGTAGGAGGGAGAGAGAGAGAAACGTGCAAAATTGCAGGTCCCACCAGGGATACAGGATAAAGACAACAGCGACTATTGTCTCATGGAGACCACGTGAAAAGCCCTTGGGCAAGGTGGGCTGGTTGAGAGAGAGATTGCATCATCCCAACCTGATTGACACCTGCGACCCCGTGAGGAAGTATAAAGGAGAGTCTCAGGGGGACAGCCCCTGAGACGCACCCAGAAGACACGAGAGAGTGGTCCTGCAGCAGCGGGAAGCCATTCTGAAGGAAGCCACGTGCGTCAGATTCTGGGATTGGAATCTGTGGCTGGAATCACAGAAAACCACTTTTAACTAACATCGGGGAGAGGAAACCAACGCTCCCCCGATTTCACGGAAGATTCATCGAGACTCGGCAAGTTTTTTCTCTTCTCCCCCAATCTCTCTCTCTCTCGGTCGCCCCACGGAAAACCCAGCGATTTTCAAAGGGCTGAGGCCTGCAGACTTTGAGTGACTTTTATATTTCCAACGGACAATCTATTAACCCCTAGACACCAGCAGAGCTCACTTCTTAATGATGATTATTACTATACCCGTGCTTTAGATTGAGTGTTGACAATGTGCACTATCTGAATGTTTGTATTAACCGTACTTTTGTGACCCTTTATCAATAAAAACGCTTGAGAATAGTGACATCAGACTTCAACGGACTTCTCCATCTTTGCTGGTAAGTTCTCCAGTTACGGGATATGTAATAACAGGTTCTTCATCAATGCTGAAATATCCTTGAAATGGTAAAAGTACAGTAGCCATTATGAACATAACTCAAAACATCAACAATTCCATTTATACCACAGATGCTGCTCAGTCTTCTGAGCTGCTCCTGCAGGTTATTACTTGCATTAAGAGAGAGAGAGAAAAAGTCTCACATTATTTATCTACATAGAAGGGGACAATATGGGATAGAGGATGTCCTTATGGAGGAAAAAGGCTAAAAAGGGACTTGTTTCTTTGTTTTATTTGCTGACAAATAAACTTCATTGTAGAACACAAATACCTAAGAGATATTGCAAGTTCAGCCCGGATGAGTGCAAAATGAATTGGGATATCCTGTTTGAACTTGCTAGCGTGTTTTGCTCATCAAGAACAAGCAGGAACCATACAATAAAAGATATTCTGGAATACTAGACCCATGGTTAATACAACAAAAGTCAGGAAAGGAATACCAAGCCACTGGACATAGAATTATTAAGCCACTCAATTAATTTAGTACAAACAGAAGCTTCAGAGGGAAAGTGCAAGAAGAATCCAGTCCCAAAAATTGTTGTTGTGGCCCTCTATTGGTTGAGCTTGACCATGGATGTTGCATCCTAGCCATCTACGTTGTTGGTGCAGTGCTGTCTATGGCTGATGAGACCAATGCGAGAGTGGCGATCTATAAGGTCACATCTATAGGTGGTCTCAGCTCTACTGGAGATGCAGCATTCCTTTCTATGGGCCTGTTAGTCTTCTGCCACTTTCAAGAATTCTTCCTCGCCAGACTTAACATGTTGTTTCAGGGTGCTTCTCCCTCTGGTGCAAGTTCCTCACAGGACCCAATGTTGACGTCCTGCTTGCAGACATCCTTGTAGCATAGCTGTGGGCGGCCAGCTGTTCTCATGCCTGAAGCCAGATCACAGTAGGGCATGTCTTTTGGGATGTGGCAGATATGGCCCAGCCAGCTCAGTCTATGTTGCGTGAGCAGGGTGTACACACTAGGGAGGCCGGCATGAGAGAGGACCTCACATTGGATACTTTGTCTCTCCAGGAGACGCCCAAAATGTAATGAAGGCACATTAAATGGAAGGTGTTAAGCCTTCTCTCCTGCTTAGTGTATGTTGTCCAGGTCTCGCTGCTGTACAACAGTGTGCTGGTGACACAAGCTTTGTAGGCTGCCATCTTTGTCTTGACTGAGAGTTTGGAGTTCTCCCAGACTTGTGTGATGAGGCAGGCAAGAGTTGTTGCAGCCTTCCTGAAGTGCTTGTTGATTACTACATCCAAGCAGATGTTGTCACTGATGATAGGCCCCAGGTATGTGAACTGATCAACAACTTTCAGTTTGTAGTTATCAGTGGTAATGACTATCCCAAGAAGTTTGTCTTTTTCAGGCAAATTGAAGGTGATTTAGGTAATTTCTGAGGCAAGAACTGATTCACATCATAACCAACCTCTCAAAGCACTTCATCAGAGTGGATGTATGTGTGCTAAATTGGCTTTCAGTTCCTTAGGCAGGAGACAAGGTATGAAAGCTGCTGCAGGGGTTATGGATCTACTGAAGTAAACATTGTGGCATAATCCAAAGCATATGGTTTGCATTGTCTTCAAAGTGTTACGTGAAAATTGTTTGCAATGTTTAACCATTTGTGCTTCTCCAAATTTACTTATCCTCATTCCTTTAGTAGCTTTGATCTTTTAAAATTACTTTCTACTACTTTTGTCATTGTTTAATGGGAGAAATTCTTTGTACATGCTCTAATGTCCAAATCATTATGTAAAAAGAAATCCCCTGCAATGGATCAGCACTGTGTTTAAAGAAACATGAAGTAAAGTTAAATATACAACAGTTCTTCTCTGTGCGACGGAACACATATCATAGTACAATAGTCTGTTTTAATATTTCAACCATTATTATTACACATTATTGTAAATTATTGCACATTGGTAAATTATTATCATGTATATTATTCTGTTCTTAACTACTACTAGTTAAGTCTGCACACTGCTAAGTGTGTTTTTAAGTGTTGTTGCTGTAACGAAAGAATTTCCCATTCGGGATCAATAAAGTATTTAATATTCTTATATTCCTCCTTGTTTTGAAAGAATTGTCAACTATTTCAATGAAAGAGAAGTAAGTAGCATCGATGAAAATGATTGGTGCTTTGGCAATTAGGTCTTCAAACTGAAGACAAATCAACACACAAAATGGTGGAAAGCAGTTAATTCAAACCAAATGATTCAGATGAATTTAATTCATCTCTGGCTCCAGAGATTAAGACAACTAATAGGGGAGGCTGAGGAACAGCTACAGGATTGCCTTGAGTCAGCAGACTGGGCTGTGTTCAAGAACTCATCTGAGGACCTGAATGACTACACCTGGGTCATTACAGATTTTATTAAAACAACTATGGATGAGTGCGTCCCCATGAAATCATTTTGGATTTTCCCCAATCAGAAGCCCTGGATGAACAATGAAATCCAGAACCTGCTGAGAACCAGATCAGATGCATTCAAGGCTGAAGATAAAAAATGCTACAGGAGGTGTTGGTTTGATCTCCAGAAAGCCATCTCTCAGGTAAAGTGGACATTCTGGACTAGGCTGGAATCAATGAGGGATGCTCGACAGCTGTGGCAGAGTTTGAATGCCATAACCTCCTACAAAGTTAAATTTTGTGACATCGGGGGCAGCAGAGCTTCACTTCCAGATGAGCTCAATGCCTTCTATGCTCATGTTGACCACCCGAACATGGAGGAACCATTGTGAACCATGTCTCCCAATGATCTTTTGGTCTCAGTATCTGAAAATGATGTGCCTATAAGAGAGTGAATAACAAGGAAAGCATCTGGTCTGGACAGAGTACTTGGCTGAGTACTAAAAACGGTGGCAACCAACTGTCTGGTGTATTCACAGATATCTTCAACCTCTCACTCTGTGTGTTGTACCCAACTCCTTCAAGCAGGCTTTAATGGTACTGATGCCCTAGAAGAACATGGTAACCTGTCTAAATGGCTATCACCCAGTGACACTTACATCCACAGTGATGAAGTGTTTTGAGAAGCTGGTGTTGAAGCATATCAACATCTGTCTGAATGGCGACAACAGATTAAGCCTTGATCTAGCAGACTCTCCTATCTGTAGCTAAGTTTCATACCAACAGACTTGGTGGGCGTACCAGTTCAAATAACATCTTGCAACAGTAATGTATGGGGCTTACTATGTATAAATATATGGCTGTAACCTGAAAGAGTGGGCCCACTTGTCGGATGGTGTCAGTACTTACGTGCCTTCCCTTTGACAACTGGGTCTCAAACTCCTGCAGGAGGGTGCTGATGCACCATCAATAACTCTCCAAGACGTGAGGCGAGATGTAGGCTTTTATTGGCTGGAAGAAAGAACAAGCAGCAATTGACCACCACACTACATCCTGGAGACTGAGGCCGGGCTCAGTCTCCAATTGCCTTTATACCGGGGTCCGGGGGAGGAGCCACAGGAGCAGTCAGCAGAGGGGCATGTCCAGACAGGCATATGTAGTTCACCACAAGTGCACAATAAACTGTGATAACTGTAAGAAGCTGGTCTCCCGAGTTTTATTCAGATTCAACTTTAACAAGATGCATACATCAGGATGCTCTTTATTAACTACTCTGTATTTAACATCATCATCCCCTCAAAACTAATCAGTAAAGACCTGGGCCTCAATACCCACTTGTACAATTGGATCCTAGATTTCCTCACTTGTAGATCCCAGTCAGTTCATAGTGGCAAAAAATCTCCTCCACAATCTCCATTAGCTCAGGCACACTGCAGGGATGTGTACTTCGCCCCCTGCTCTACTCACTTTACACCTGTGAGTGTGTGGCTAAGTACACTCCAACACCATATACAAGTTTGCTGATGACAATACAGCACTGTTGTGGGCTATATCAAAGGTGGTGATAAATCAGCATACAGGAGGGAGACTGAAAACTTGGCTGATTGGTGTAATAACAACTTTTCACTCATTGTCAATAAGACCGAGGAACTGACTGTAGACTTCAGGAGAGGGAAACCAGACATCCATAAGCCTGCAATCATCGGAGGATCAGAAGTGGAGAGAGTCAGTAACTTTAACTTTCTGGGTGTCACTATCTCAGAGGACCTGTCCTGGACCCATCATATAAATATAATTGCAAAGGAAGCACAACAGTGCCCTTACTTCCTCATGAGTCTGTGGAGATTCGTGATGTCATCAAAAACCTTGGCAAACTTCTATAGATGTGTGGTGGAAAGTGTGCTGACCGGCTACATTACGGCCTGGAATGGGAACACCAATGCCTCTGAATGGAAAATCCTACTCAAATTCAGCCAGTACATCATGCGTAAAACCCTCCCATCCATTGAACACATCTACATGAAATATTGCCGTAGAAAAGCAGCATTCATCATCAAAGATCTTCACCACCCAGGCCATGCTCTTTTCTCACTGCTGCCATCAGGTAGAAGGTACAAGTGTCTCAGGACTCACACCACCAGGTTCAAGAACAGTTACTACCCCTCAACCATCAGGCTCTTGAACAAAAGGGGAAAGCTACACTCATTTAAGGACTCTGCTATATTGTTATTTCATGCTTGTCACTTATTAATACTTAATTATATCTGCATTTGCAGTTTGTTTACAACTTACAGTTCCTGATGTTTACAGTTTTCAGTTACTGTTCTATAGATTGATATACTAAGTATGCCCACAGAATAGGAATCTCAGAGTTGTATGTAGTGATATGAATGTACTCAGACAAAAAAAAATTATTTTGAACTTTGAACTTTTATGCAAATAAGTCTGTTCCAATCAGAGGTCATCAACTAGAAACAAGTCTTTCTATCTCATCACTGGCACTCGCCACCCAGCATCAAGGATATCTTCAAAAGGAAGCCCCATCACCTGGGGCATGCCCTCTTCTCATTGCTACCTGTTGGATTCAACTGCTTAATTATGAGATTACAAACGAGGGAAAATCTGCAGACGCTGGAAATGCAAGCAACACACACAAAAATGCTGGAGGAACTCAGCAGGCCAGGCAGCATCTATGGAAAAAAGTATCGTCAATGTTTCAGGTCGAGACATTTTGTGTGCGTTAATTAGTAGATTAGCCTGTGTAATTGTTATTCTTTTGCAGTTTAATAATTAATTGCTTGTTTATGTTTAAGTAGTTCTTTTTTTACATGTAATAGTTTATAATGCTCCCTAGTGGCCTCAATATGCACGCTATTGTTCAGTGTGTCCCCCTTGGTATAATCTAGAAAGTTCTGGAAGCTTCTCTTGGTGCTGCATTATTTGAATAGGGAGTTTCTCATTGGCAAACTTGTATCTGTAAATTTTAATGGAATGTTTTTTATCTATGTAGTATGAAAGAGCTAACTGTAAGGCCAGCACCAACATTTTGCTTCCATCTCCTTTTGCTTATCAGGCCTCTATCATTGTCTTTTTAAATTTTATTCAATTTTGTTCCATCAACGTTTAATAAAATGATGGTGAAGCAACAATTTTTGTGCCTCTTTCCTGGCTTCTGAATTAAAAGATCAGAATCCAACAATCTGCACAGTTGGTTGATGTTTGCTAAATTTAAGGACTTGGAATAATTGTAGACAAAGTGGAAATTTAGCGCACAACAGAAGGGGTAAGAACTTCCTCCATTCCGAATTGCCAAGGAGGAAAAACTAGCTCTAACTTCAATATAATCAGATGGAAATTAGGATTGAGGACTACTGCATTGCTATTTTTGAAAAAAAGAATTGATCCGTAAAAATTTTGGTGGAGGACAATCTATTTCAATTGTATGGCAATCTATTTCGGTACCTAGTTAACAGGACGAGCAAAAAAAACAAACCAGTCATTCAATTTAAGTACAATGTACGGAGCTCAGGAGCAAATTGAAACAATATAGAGAAACTGAACAGGGACTTAAAAGGGGTATTTCTGCTAGTGATGCTAACTGGGAACACCTCCTGCATCAGACAGTCTCCTGAAACAGTGACACCTTCTGAACTCCAAGGAATTACAGGATAGACATGACGAGGACTCTACAGCAACCTCTTGTGGCCCAAGCAAGGATGACAGTGATGAAACAATAAGATTGACAGCAGTGTCACAGCTTGCTCCAATAAAAACCAAAGGAGTGAAGACACGCAAGAATTAAAATGAAACCATTGCTAATCAATGTATTTACAAGCTAATTCTTTCAATGGCAGATCCATCAACTATTTTCAATACCCTGAAGCCATTACACTATGCTCCCCAGGTTCTGAAGATGCGTGCTGAGTTCAAAGGCGTTATGAAAGAGCTCTTTAATCGTGGATTCAAACCTTCCTTTTGCAATCCTGCTGATCTTCGAATTATGCTTACTACTGGTTTAAGTCACTTAGAGAGGCTGAGATGTTTGTTGGAAATCTTCCAGCCATCTTGACTTCTTTGGACCCAGTTTGACTTTCTAAAATGGCTGATGAGTATTTCTTGAATTAAAGTCTTTTTTGCGAACTCGGACTCTATTTGAATAATTTAGTCCTTAACTACTGAGAACCTAAGGGTTTTGGTTGGTCTCTCCTTGGACTTGGTGTGATTTTCTTAAACAGGTGATTTAAATTAATGTTTTCCTGTGGAATTAGATTTCGTTTGTGTAATTTAGTTTACTTTTGAATAACTTTAACTATAGAGAACTACAACTGGTCTTAATTTATTTGGGAGGCTTAGAGTTTTTTATTGAAGGTCTCCCTGTCAATTTACTGTATAAGACCTGCCTTTTTATAAAAACGGCTGATATGTACTCTTTAAATATAGAAATTCCCCCTTTTTACCCTTTTTTCTTCTCAATTTTTCATAGTTTCTCGTGGGTAGATTAGTTCTTGATCATTATTTTGTATTAAGTTTTATATTATTTCTGATGAAGTTGTTCTTATTTGTAATTTTGCTTTCTAGTGCATAAATTAGTGTCTGTTATATTATTTACACGGAGCTTATGTTAATGTTATGGAACTGGAAGTTGGTTTTTGGGGTGTCCTATTTTCTGTAGAGCTCGCTGCTTTTTTGGGTAGCCATCTAGTTTTGGGTTGTGAGGGTGGGGTGGATTCTCCAGTACCAACACTATCTATTGTTTTTTTTGTTTTTCCTTGTTATCCAGGACATGTCTATGTCCTGATTTTATTGATTTATGTTTAGATTTTTGCTTCCAAACTGTTATTGCAATGTTTGATCTTATATATGCCTACTGCCTTTTACGTTTTAACAATTGATAATGGTTAGTCCATTGAAATTTGTCAGCCGGAATGTGAAGGGATTGAATCATCCTGTTAAAAGAAGAAAGGTCTTCTCTCATATTAAGCAACTTAAAGCTGACATTGCTTTCCTCCAAGAAACTCATATTCATAGTTTCGATAATTCTCAGCTTATGTCAAAGTGGGTGGGTCAACATTTTCATTCATCCTTCCCGGCCAAAGCTAGGGGGGTTTCCATTCTTATCAACTCAAATGTTCCCTTTGAACTCCATAGTAAGATATCTGACACAAATGGCCGTTTTATTATTGTTTCTGGCAAATTATATAATACTAGGGTAGTACTAGCTAACCTGTATGATGATGATGTTAATTTTTTTGAACGCTTTTTTTCCTCATTACCAGATCTGAACCTATATTCTCTTACATTGGGTGGCGACTTTAACTGCTGGTTAGACCCAACTTTGGATCGATTGTCCCCTATTACTAGATTACCTACTAAATCTGCTTTAGCTATTCTCTCTTTTCTTTCTAACTATGGTATCTCTGATATATGGCATTTCATTTATCCTACTGAAAGAGGTTATTCCTTTTTTTCACATGTTCATCATACCTTTACTAGAATTGACTATTTCTTAATTGATAATCAACTTATTTCATTTGTTCATTCTTGTGACTATTAGAGTATACTGATCTCTGATCATGCCCCAGTCACTTTGTCTCTAAATTTTCCTGGTCTCCCTCAAAGGAATAAACATTGGCACCTTAACCCAACTTTATTATCGATGATGATTTTGTAAAACTTATTAAGGACCAGATAACTTTTTTCCTAAACACTAATACGTCATCTGAAATTTCATCCCAGATTGTCTGGGATGCTATGAAAGCATATTTGAGGGGTCAAATAATTTCACATACAGCGAATCTTATTAGGAAGTCCCGTTCGGAGCGATTAGACCTGATTAATCAGATTAAAGAATTAGATCAATTATATGCTCAGACTAAAAACCCCGAATTATATAAGAAGCGTGTAGAACTCCAAACTAAATTTGACCTTCTCTCTATTCAACTAGTTGAATGTCAACTTCTTGAAAGTAAGAGTCGCTTTTATATTCATGGTGACAAATCTGGCAAGTTTCTAGTTAATCAGTTGAGACGTTCTAAAGCTAAACAACATATTACAAAGATCCGGAAGCAGAACGGGGATATTACTTAAAACACTTAGAAATTAATGACTTTTTAAAGAATTTTTCTTCTCGGCTTTATTCCTCCGAATTCCTGAATGGGAATATTTCTGTTGACTTTTTTTTAAATAGCTTGAATATCCCTTTGATTTCATCTGATTCTAAAGCAAAACTTAATGAGCCTATATCATTAGAAGAAGTATCTTTTGCAATCTCTGCACTGTCGTCAGGCAAATCTCCTGGTCCTGATGGGTTCCCTATAGAATTTTATAAATCATTCTCTTCACTTCTTTCACCTCAGTTACTCTCAGTACTATCTGATTCGTTTAATTATGGTAAATTGCCACCCTCATTTAATGAGGCATGTATTATTCTTTTACTCAAAAACGGCAAAGATCCAACAGAGTGCTCCTCTTACAGGCCAATCTCTTTGCTTAATGTTGATGTTAAAATTTTGGCCAAAGTTTTGGCTCATAGATTAGAAACTCTTATACCCTCTATTATCTCTGATGATCAAACTGGTTTTATTAAAAATCGTCTTCCCTTTCTTAACATACGGCATTTATTTAATATTTTATACTCACCTTCAACTGGGACTTCTGAATGCGTTATCTCTCTCGATGCAGAGAAAGCGTTTGATCGTATAGAGTGGGACTACCTCTTTGCGGTTTTAGAAAAATTTGACCTCGGTCAAAGTTTTAT
This sequence comes from Hypanus sabinus, assembly GCF_030144855.1. NCBI lineage: Eukaryota > Metazoa > Chordata > Chondrichthyes > Myliobatiformes > Dasyatidae > Hypanus > Hypanus sabinus. Next base: position 23,420,194 of record NC_082714.1, on the reverse strand, counting down.
CTCTTGGATCAAATTACTATATCTATCTCCTTCCACCTCTGTTTTGACTAATTCTCAATAATCCCAGTTGTTTAACCTTAAACATGGCACCCGTCAAGGATGCCCCTTAAGTCCCTTTCTTTTTGATTTGGCTGTAGAGCCTCTGGCGATTGCATTTCGAAGTTGTCCTGAGTTGACGGGGATCTGGAGGGGAGATGTTGAGAATAAAGTTTCTCTTTATGCTGATGATTTATTACTTTTTCTTTCAAATCCGTCCACATCCTTACCTCCAATGTTTTCACTTCTTGATCAATTTAGCCAGTTATCTGGTTATAAACTTAATTTACATAAGAGTGAACTTTTTCCAATTAATAAAGAAGCACAAGCATTAGTATTTCACGACCTCCCCTTTAAAGTAGTTGATAATCAATTTACCTATCTTGGTATAACAGTTACAAGGAATTTTAAGGATCTTTTTCATGAAAAAATTTGCCAATCTTTTGTACTCTACAAAACAGAGTTTGTCACAATGGTCACCTTTATCTATGTCCTTGGTAGGTCGTGTTAATGTTATTAAAATGTATGTTCTCCCTAAATTTTTATACTTATTTCAATCTATTCCTATTTTTATTTCTAAAACCTTCTTTGATTCCTTAGTCTCTATTAATTTGTCTTATCTGTGGAAGGGTAAGCATTCCAGAATTAACAAAACTTACCTTCAAAAATCTAAAAAAGACGGCGGCACGGCCTTACCTAATTCTCGTCTATACAACTGGGCAGCTAACATTCGTTGCCTTATCCTCTGGTCTTTTTTCCATAGCCAGTCTGACCGCCCTAAATGGGTAGCAATGGAGCTGAATTCCACTAAGGATCTATCTATCTCTGCACTTCTTGGATCTGCACTCCCTAGTAGTTTGGCTAGACTAATTGTTAATCCTCTTGTTAGACATACTCTGCGAATATGAGCCCAGTTTAGGAAATTTTATGGTTTCTATAGTTTTTCCCTTTCTAGTCCTATTTTATATAATCATCTTTTTCTACCTTCTATGGATGATTCAACATTTTATGATTGGTATAGAAAGGGCATTAGGTATTTTGAAGATCTTTTCATTGATAATTGCTTCACATCTTTTCAACAGTTTTCTGCTAAGTTTAATCTACCTAATGCCCATTTCTTTAGGTATCTCCAAATTAGACACTTCATTAATCCTTTATTACCCAACTTCCCTGAGATGCCCGAGAAAAATGCTATGGACTTGTTTCTTTCTATTAATCCATTGTGTAAAAGTTTAATATCTTTTATTCATGATAAATTAGTATCCTTACGATACGCCCCTTTGGATAAAATCAGAATGGCTTGGGAGCATGACTTAAATATCCCTTTATCTGATGAGGTTTGGGACTCGATTCTCAAGTTGGTTAACTCAACTTCTCTTTGTGCTCGCCACCGTCTTTTACAGTTTAAGATTGTTCATAGGGCTCATATGTCCAAATCTAAATTATCTCGAGTTTATCCTAATATTAGTCCTCTTTGTGATAAATGCAAAAGTGGTGAGGCTTCTCTCATTCACATGTACTGGACCTGTCCTAGTCTAGAGAAATTTTGGACGGATGTTTTCTTAACTTTATCCTGTATTCTGAATCACCATTTAGAACCTAACCCTTTAATTGCTCTTTTTGGTTTCTTGGCTGAGACAGATATGCGTTTGAGTTTGGCTAAATGTTGAATATTATCTTTTGCTTCTCTCCTGGCTAGACGTCTAATGCTTCTTAGATGGAGAGATGTTGCCCCACCCACGCACGCTCAATGGCTTAACGATATTATGTCCTGTTTAGATCTTGAAAAAATTCATTACTCAATTCTTAATTTGGGCATAAAGTTTCACAAGGTCTGGGGACCTTTTATTGGGTATTTTCATAACTTTCCTTTTGACTAAGTTTCTTTTTCAGTCCCTTGCTTTCAGCTTTTTTTTTGGTAGTAGGCATTATTATCTTCTGTTTTTAATTGTACAGTTTTGGGGGTTTGAATGTTCTTACATTGTTACTAGTAAGGATGACAAGGAACGTCTCCAAAATTTCGAGACTGTGTTTAGAAGATTAAAAGATTATGGGCTCAGAGCACGATGCAACAAGTGTGAATTCTTTAAACCAAGCTTCACTTAGTGTGATCACACCTTTTACACACAGGATTTACACAAGTGTGCTGAGAAAATTCAAACAGTGGTGGCAAAAGACATGCCACAGTTGCAGTCTTTTTTTAGGATTTGTCAATTACTATAACAGGTTTCTGCCAAACCCGGCTACCAAAAAGGCGGCATCCGTTATTAAAGACCTCAAGTACCCAGGGCATGCCCCTTTCTCACTGTTACCATCAGGTAGGAGGTACAGAAGCCTGAAGGCACACATTCAGCAATTCAGGAACAGCTTCTTCCCCTCTGCCATCCAATTCCTAAGTGGACATTGAATCTTTGAACACTACCTCACTTTTTAAAAAAATACTGTATTTCTGTTTTTGCACGTTAAAAAAAATCAATTCAATATATGTAAATAATTTACTTGTTTATTTATTATTATTTTTTATTTTATTTACCGGTATCCCCTGCTTTACTAAATTTTGCTCTACGCCATTTTGTTTTTACGAAAGCCTTACATTAGTACCTGTTTTTGCTAGCCGAAAGAAATCCGAAGAGGATTTTCACTTTTATGAAAAAAGGTGAAAAGTGAAAATAGCGTTCAGTGTTTGTTTTGCAGTGAGGTGCTATAGAGGCAGCGCACACCCCGAACAGCGAGAGTGGTGAAAAGCGAATATAGAGTTCAGCGTTTGTTTTGCTCTCAGCAAACACTCAGCACCTCAGCATCAAACCGCCATGGCTTTGAACTGCGTGAGATTTTTGCTACAATTCACAGTGCTGCAATGATTGCAGAAAAGTATGACTTTAATTTTGAAAGGGCACGTAGGTTTAGAGCAAGTTTGCAGGATGTTTTGAGTGCTTACAAAGAACTATATGATAAAAAAATGCGCGAACCTTCCAGTGTGCTCGCTGTCTTCCCGATTCTGGTAGGTGAAACTACACTGTACATACATTATTTCTACTTTATATAGGCTGTGTATTTATCATATCATTCCTGCTTTTACTATATGTTGGTGTTATTTTAGGTTTTATGTGTTACTTAGTAGGTTATTTTTTGGATCTGGGATCGCTCAAAAATTTTCCCCGTATAAATTAATGGTAATTGCTTCTTCGCTTTACGCCATTTCGGCTTACGAAAAGTTTCATAGGAATGGGGGGAAACCTGTATTATTATTATTGTTTTCTCTCTGCTAGATTATGTATTGCATTGAACTGCAGCTAATTTAACAGATTTCACGTCACATGCTGGTGATAATAAACCTGATTCCGATTCTGTGTTCCACACTTGAACTCAGTACTACAGATCAGGAAAAAACGGAAATGGACAAAGCTGTATGAGGTTGCTTTCCAAAAGGCAAAGGAAATGGTGATGTCAGGCACTACTCACACACTATGATCCACATCATCTGTGACATCTCGCCTCATGGTATAGGTGAAGTCACGTCACATGTTATGAGTGATGGAACTGAATGCACATAGTCTTTGCATCATGTTCCCTGGCCGTTGCGAAGAAAAGTTACCACATAAATTAACAGAGAGGCATTGAGTCTGGTTTGGGCTGTGAAATGTTTCAACAGTACCTGTATTGGAACAAACTTAAACTCATTACTGATCATCAGCTGCTGGTGGCCATTTTCAATCCACAGAAGGGTGTTCCACTAATTCAAGAGGACAACTAATCATGGAAATGCTGATGGATTGCTCATTTTACCCTCCGAAATGGAAATACCTGAAAAATTTACAACAGAGGACGCTCCTCTTGACATATTCTCCCTAATACAAATCAAAAATCTCCCTATTATGGCAGAGATGATCCAAAGGGAAATCAGAAAAGACCCCACACTGTCTCAGATTTACATGGCAACCCACAATGGTCGAAATGTGCAGCAGAAATCACATTTCCCCCATTTTTACCAGTGCCAAGGTGAATGTGCCTTTAATAGGATTTGCCTTATGTGGGGACTGAGAGCTGTTATACCATCCAAGCTGAGAGCTAAAGTGTTGGAGAAGTTACATGTTAGTCATCTAGGTATGGTCAAAATGAAAACATTGGCTCAAAACTCTGTCTGGTGGTCTGGGATAGATCAGCAGATCGAGCAGCTTGACACGAACTGTTTGAGATGCCAACACGTCCAGAAGATACCAATAGTGGATCTCCATCCCTGGGAATGGCCTACATTGCCCTGGCAGAGGATTCATGTGGGTTTTGCCAGACCATTCATAGGCACAAATTTCTTGGTAGTAGTGGCCAGAAGTGTTCCAATTGCCTCCACTATAACTTTAAACTCTGTTGATGTGTTGAGAAGCCTTTTCTCAAGGACTGGTGTTCCAGAACACTTAGTCAGTGACAATGGACCACAGTTTGTTGTAGAACAGTTTCAGTTAGCTCTGAAAATAAATGGAATGAGACGTATTCTGTCTCACTGTATCATCCAGCTACAAATGGCTTGAGAAAGGTTTTTTAAGAGTCTAAAGAATGCACTGCAAGCAATGTTGGCAGAACACACCACTAATTTCCTCTTTTCAGATCACAGTGCAGCACACTCTACACCAGTGGTCGCCAACCTTTTTAAGCCCATCCCCTACCTCGGACTTGGTGAAAGGCAAGATCTACCTACTAAATCACTTAGAGAAAAAACAGCTCAAATTGTACTTCCAACCTGAGGCCTTTTATTTGGGCTAATTGCATTTGAATTACATAAAATGCTTTTGTCAAACTTTCAAATTAATTCAACCAAGAAAACTGTAACTAGCATATCAAACAGGCCATAGCTGTCTTTCTTTAAGAATATTACAATATTTCATACCTTTAATTCTAGGTTTCATTATTTAATTTTATTTCAGCACGAAAAATAAATGAATAAAAATTGACTGCTGCACTCAGTGTGATGACTGGGGCTGAATACTTTCTGCTAGTTCCCTGAAACATTGCTCATAACTACAGACAGCCAGTTTAAGACAGTCTGTGAGGTGTCTCAGTAAGACAGCTCCTTTCTTTCTTTTAAAATCTTTTAATTAATTTTCAAACAAAACATAGTAACAATAGAAATACAGAGAGATTGGGAATACAAAACTAATAGAGCATTATCTACAAGTATAAACTATTGATACATAAATGTAACAAGTCTCCCAAATTTATCTTGTATTTATACAGTTTAAAAAAACCCAAATTGAAAATGAGAGTATATATATATATGTAAACTAACTTGCAAACTGAACTGAGAAAAAAAAACAAGCAGGGCTATTATATTATAACGGATATAAACAGTAGTGTCAATAACTCCACTCCCCTAACCAAATATTTAAAGGTAATAAAAGAGGTTCGGGAAAGATCAGTTTAACTCATGTGAAAGTGTTGAATAAATGGTCTCCAAGTTTCCTCAAATTTAATCGAAGGGTAAAAAATAACACTTCTGATTTTCTCTAAATTTAAACAAAATATAGTTTGGGAAAACCATTGGAATGTAGTTGGAGGATTAATTTCTTTCCAATTCAATAGAATGGATCTTCTCGCCATTAATGTAACAAATGCAATCATCTGACAAACTGAAGAGGATAAATAACTATCATCCACCACTGGTAAGCCAAAAATTGCAGTAATAGGCTGAGGATGTAAATTAATACTCAAAACTGATGAAATAATACCAAAAATATCTTTCCAATATTTCTCCAAAAGAGGACAAGACCAGAACATGTGGGTCAAAGAGTCTACTTCGGAATGGCATCTATCATATATAGGATTAATGTGGGAGTAAAAGTGGGCAAGTTTATCCTTAGACATATGAGCCCTATGCACCACCTTAAATTGTATCAAGGCGTGTTTAGCACATATAGAGGAAGAGTTAATTAAATGTAAAATTTTCTCCCATTTCTCTATAGGTAAGGAAAGTTGAGGTTCTTTTTCCCATTCATTCTTAATTTTATCAGATATATCAGGCTGTACTTTCATGATCATATGATAAATGGTTGCTATTAAACCCTTCTGATAAGGGTTTAAACCTATATTTTTTTCCGTGATATCGGTTGGGTATGAATTGGGAAAAGTCTGTAACATATTATTCAAAAAATTTCTAATTTGTAACTATCTAAAAAATGGGATCTGGGTAAATTATATTTATTAAACAACTGTTCAAAAGACGTGAAACAGTTATGCATGAATAAGTCACGAAACCATGTTATACCCTTCATTTTCCATATCAAAAAGGCTTGGTCCATAACAGAGGGTTGAAAAAAGTAGATATAATAGGGCTAGATAAAATAAACTTATTCAAACCAAAAAATTTACAAAATTGAAACCATATTCATAATGTATATTTAGTTATTGGATTGACCATTTGTTTATTCAATTTAGAAAGAACAAAGGGAAGTGAGGTCCCTAAAATAGAAACCAATGAGAAGACTTGTACAGATTTACACTCAACATTTACTCATTGTGGTCTCTGTATGGCTACCAAGTCTTGTGTCCAAAATATTAAGTATCAAATATAAATTGCCCAACAGTAAAATCTTAGGTTCGGCAATGCCAAACCACCTTCCTTTTTAGACTTCTGTAAATATTTTTTAATTAATCTAGGATTTTATTCTGCCATATATATGAAGAAATTTTAGAGTCAACATTGTCAAAAAAGGATTTAGAATTAAAAATTGGTAACGCTTGAATTAAGTATAAAAATTTAGGTAAAATAATCATCTCAACAGCATTGATTCAACCAAACAATGACAGAGACAATGGGGACTATTTAGTAAATAGTTGTTTAACCTGATCAATTAAAGGTAAAAAATTAACCTTAAATAAGTCCTTATGTTTTTTAGTAATTTTAACACCGAAGTAACTAAAGTTGTCTGTGACCAATTTAAATGGTAAATGTTTATAAATTGGAACTTGCATATTTAATGGAAATAGTTCACTCTTATTAAGATTCAGTTTATAACCAGAAAAGGTACTAAACTGAGCAAACAAAGATAGAACTCCAGGAATGGATCTCTCTGGATTAGAAATATATAGTAATAAATCATCTGCGTATAATGATAGCTTATATGTCCCTTTTCCATGAGTAATACCGAAAATGTTAGGGGAATCACGAATTACAATAGCTAAAGGTTCCAAAACAACGTCAAATAGTAAAGGACTAAGAGGGCAGCCTTGCCTAGTACCACGAAACAATTGAAAAAAGGGATATCTTTGATTATTGGTAGATACTGAAGCCAAAGGAATATGATATATTAATTTAATCCACAATATAAATTTCAGACTAAAATTAAAATTCTCAGGCATACTAAATAAATATGGCCATTCAACTCTATCAAGCACTTTCTCAGCGTCCAGAGAAATAACACATTCTGGAGTTCTAGGTGAGGGAGTGTAAGCTATATTAATTAATTTCCTAACAATAAAAGATGAATAATGATTTTTAATAAATCCAGTCTGGTCCTCAGAAATAATTTGAGGGATAATGTTCTCCAAACTAGTGGCCAAAATTTTGGAAAAAATCTTAGAGTACACATTCAACAGAAAAATAGGTCTATATGATGCATATTCTATAGGGTCTTTGTCTTTTTTTACAAGTCAGGGAAATGGAGGCTTCATAAAAAATAAGACAGCTCCTGTACTAAGATCTAATAATTTTAATTTGTGAAAATGTAATTTCACACAGATAAGTTGACCCGAAGAAGGCACTGACTTTTAGTGCACGTATGGTGGGATGAGAAAACTTCTCCCTGCTGACAAACCCCCAAAAGTCACCATCCTTTGACCTTGCTTTAAGCTCGATGTCATTTTGCAAATCAATGATTTCCATTTGAATATCACTTGGCACACCAAATACTCGCTGGAATTTGGCTGCTATCTGTTCTATATCAATCAGCAGAAATGGGTTTGAAGTAAATGCAGCAATATCTTTCATGATGTTTAACTCCCCAAAATGCCGATTGAACTCTATTGCCAATTTGTCTAGGTAAGTACATACTGCTCAGGGCGAAAAGCATTTTTTTCCTTGATGACCTGTAACATTTTTTCCAAGTTGGGAAAGTGTGTCAGCCTCCCATTCTTTAAATTTGAAATCTAAACACTGAGCTTGGCCTTTAAATCATTTACTGCGATTATCATGTGGGGCAGGTGTCGGTCTTTTCCCATGAGCTCTTAGTGCATTTAATTTAGCCGTTAGGTCTGTCAGAAATCCTAAATCCAGTAGCCACGCATCATCTGACAGTTCCTTGTGCTCCTTGTTTCTTGTCGACAGAAAAGTCTTTATCTTAGGCAGCAAGTCAACAAATCGTTGCAGCACTTTGCCACAGCTCAACCATTGATCAGAGGGACTATACACACATGTGCACTGGGCAGAAAGAATGGAAGTAAAACCCCGCAACCCCAGAAACAACCTCTCTTTACAAACAGCTTTCCATAGCGGAAGAATTGCTACATTACCATTATACTAATTAGTATTACCTATTTTTATACTGCTTACATTACAACAGTATTTGTGTATTTATTTTTCTTTTTTTCGGATCTACTGGGAAAGTCTCAGAGATCAACTCGTCGATCGCAATCGACTGGTTGGCGACCACTACTCTACAACCAACTACTCAACAGCTCTGCTGTTCCAGGGTCATCTCTTGCACTCATGCTTGGATCTCCTCAAACCCAATTTCAGAAGGAGTGTACAGGACAAACACCTGAGACAAATTGTTCATGCCATCAGGTTGGAGGCTTCTTATTCTGGCTTCTACTCACTTCCTTTCCAGTCCTGATGAAGGGTCTCAGCACAAAATATTGACTGTTCATTTCTCTCCCTAGAGGCTGCCTGACCTGCTGAATTCCAGCCACATTTTCTGTTTTGCTCAAGACTTCCAGCATCTGCAGAACCTCTTGTATCTGTAGAAAATAACATTTACAAATAATGACACACACAAAATGCTCGTGGAACACAGCAGGCCAGGCAGCATCTATAGGAGAAGCACTGTCGACGTTTTGGGCCGAGACACTTCTCCTATAGATGCTGCCTGGCCTGCTGTGTTCCACCAGCATTTTGTGTGTGGTGTTGTTTGAAGTTCCAGCAACTGCAGATTTCCTGGTGTTTACAAATAATGAAAGGTTTGAACTCTGTCATCAATGAGAAAAAAAATTAAAAGGAATTCAGTCTGAGTTCCATTCACAGTTCAAAATAAATTTATTATCAAAGTATGTACAATATATATCACCATTTACCACCGTGAGATTCATTTTCTTTCAGGCATTCACAGTAGATGCAAAGAAAAGACTGACAAACAATCAATGTGCAAAAGAAGACAAACTGTACAAATAGTCCTAATGTAAGGTGTCAGACTCACCTGTATATTTGGAATCAGGTTTAATATCATCAGCACACTTTGTAGAATTTGCTTTGCACCACTCAACTAGCTGGTATATCTCACTCTTATACATCCTCCCATAACTGCATGAAATTCTGTCACCAATGGTTCCATCATTAGCAAATTTACAGATGGCATTTGAGCTGTGCCTTGCCAGTCAAGGGTGTAGAGACAGAATAGCACAATGGGCTTAAATACACATTCCTGAGGTGCGCCAGTGTTGTCAGTGAAGTGGAGGTACTGTCTGATCTGCTCAGATTGTGGTCATCCAGTTAGGAAGTCAAGGATTCATTTGCAGAGGGAGTTAGAGACCCAGGTTCTGAACCTTTTCAATCAGATCTGTAAAAATGACTGTTAAACCCTGAGGCAGCAGTTTCAAGTTCCATGGTGTGAATATCTCTGAGAATCTATCCTCGACCTTACATGGGGGGAGGCTACTATAGAAATAATTTGTGTTAAATGCTGTCAATAAACAACATCCTGACATAGGTATTTGTATTGTCCAGGTAATCCAATGCCGTGTGAAGAGGACCTATTGTGATGATAGACAAATTGCAGTGGTGCAAGTCCTTGCTGTGACAGGGGTTATTTCTAGCCATAACCAATCTTTCAAAGTATTTCATCACCCTACATGTGAGTGCAACTGGACGATAGTCGTTAAGGCAGCTCATCCTGCTCTTCTTGGTTACTGTTGCCCTTTTGAAGCATTGAGAACATTCCCTCCATAGATGCTGCCTGACTTGCTGAGTTCCTTCAGCATTTTCTGCATCGTGCTCGTGTTCACGTTCCTTATTGTATCCCTGTTTGTATATAATTCAAATGTGCCCATAACGAAATTCCTTTCAGAAAATGTGAGGGCTCCGTAAGAACCTCACACCGCGAAAGGCGCCCGCGAGGCACGTGACCCGGGAGGAGGCGGGGAGAAAGGCGGGCTTGCGCCTCACGTGACCTCCGCGGGGTCCCGACCAATGCGCGAGCAGGGAAGGAGCGTCGGCGTCTGAGCGTGCGTGAATACGCGCACCCGGGGAGGGGGGGAAAAAGGCGCACGAGGAGGGGAGGCCGCGAGACGGGGCTGGAGGACGGAACTGAACGCGAGGGAGGTGAAGCGGGAGCCCGCCGTGCGATCAGAGCCGTGAAATGGCGGATGATAAAGCCAAGGGGGTGAGGCCTGTTGTGGTGAACGCCGATGGAGGGGAGGGTTTGACCGGCAGGTCGGAGTCCCTGACGGCGTAGGCCTGGGGAGTTGGGTTCTGTCTGCTGTACTGCAGGCCTCGCTCGCCTGTGGCTGTTGGACGGCGAGGTTGGGGTTGGATTGAGGGTGTATAGGTCGGCTCAGGTCTTTCGCATTGACTCGTGCTCTGAATCAGTGATGGCGTTTTAAAGTGCGTATCCCTATGTAGAGGACGGGAACCCATCGTCATTTACCGGAGTCTGTCAGGTCAAATGGCCCTGCGTTGATTAGTCTCATCATTTGAATTTTGGCTGCGCCGAAGATCAAGGCTGTGTGGTTGTTTTTGCGGCCTGGGCCTACACACTTCCGGCTGCCAGGATCCCCGGAGTGGGCGACATTTAGCCTTAGTCTTTTCGTCCGCTGGTAACAGACAGAGGCCAGATGATCATCGTATCCGCTGTTGAATGGTGTTATTCGACTGTTGTGTTTCTGCCGTCGGGTTTCCATATTTCGAAACTAACAGTTAAAATTCACTTAAATACATTAATTCGAAAATAGAAACCAGTTAGCTAGAATGGCCCTCTAAATAAGAAATGAAGGCAATGAGTTTAATCTTTTAGTATGCAGACTAATTTCTTCGTGGTTACACAAACGAAAATCTTGTGAGCAGTTGCATTCCAGATTGGATCTCAATTATGAAATGAACTGACTTCAATTATTTTCATCTTTGAAACGTGTACATGGGATTTTGAAGTGCCTGTTAATAGCATTTGCTTTTTGTTTTGGATACTGTGTTAGGGAGGACATCTAGATCTTTCAGTTGGAATCTCTCCTGGACAAAATGGCCCTCTAAAATATGATAGGAAGTTTCTAACCTTGCTATTATAAAAACAGTACATATGAATGTCTTCTAGATGTGTATGTCTCATGTACACCTAGAAAATGTATTTCAGGTATCCTAATTTAAGAAAATGCTTTTAGTTTGGCCATTCATTGGTTTTATGTAGTGTTATAGCTAGAGTAAAGATTGCTAGCAGCTGCACTTTATTGGTTTCATTAACTAGTTAATGGAATTTACTCTGGGGAAAATAGTTTTTTTATAAATTTGGTCAGGAAAGTGTCTCTGCAAGTAATATTCTGAGGGGGCATTTTGTGTACTGGTTTTTTTGTATCAGAGCATATTGCTTTAACAGCATTATGTTGGTTGTTTATCTTGCATTTGAGTGGTTCTGCTTGATATACTAACCAATAATCAAGTTTAGCATATTAGATATACAAAGTTGTTACATCTTGCTCATCACAGCATAAACCATTGAGAGCTATCTTTACGTATTATGACTTGTGAAGTATATAGTTTTGAGGGGTTAGCCATCTATCGTATGAATTGTTTCTGGTTATCCCTGTAAATCTTTCTTGTGGCAATTAAATGATCAGTCATTCACATGGGCTGATTTAGTCTGGAGATCACAGCTAAGATTTGTTTAATGAGAATGTTGCATTCTGTAATTCTTTCTAAGAGTTGTGTGTGCATTAGAAACTATGGTAGCTCCCTGAAGCCAGTAATATTACTTGATTGCCTTTCCTGTTTTATTGTTGCTTTACATGATATGGCAAATCACTTGTGTGCTGTGTCATATGACATGGGCAATCATGGTGTTAACCATGATAGTTCTTGGCAATTTTTTCTATAGAAGTGGTTTGACATTGCAGCCTTCTGGGCAAACTCTTTACGAGAGAGGTGGCACCAGCCATTACCATCCCTCTTCAGGGATCATCAGCCTGGTGTCAGTGGTCACATAATCAGTACTGCAATATGTACCAGCTGTTTTTAAACAACCATCCGCCACTACTCCTATGGCTTCACGTGACCCTGATTAGTTTGGGGTGGGGGTTGAGTTGATGCTACACCTACTGGCTAATGGAGGGAAGGAGTGCTTTATACCTCCTTTGGTAAAAGTGCATCTCCACCCTACCATCCTATCTATTATATATTCACGTTATTTGTAGTAGTAAACTGTTACCACCATAAAAGATTCTTTTCCCCTGCATTGTTGGCATCACATTAAGTTGTTGGGTAGGATATTGAATATTATCAATAAAAATTAAAAATTATGTACAGTAGATTTGAAAGCTAAGTTATAACTATATACCATTGACAGACCTTAATTTGGAATTGAAACAGGTGAGTGCCGCTGGCTTCTCCAGTTGTCTGTAACTTTTGATTGAATACTTTTCTCAATTCTAGTGGAACATGGTTTGTACAAAATAGCACATGTCCTCTTCTCACTTTTGAAGCCTTACTGTCATTAGATAATACTTGCCTCTTTTAATGTGTGCTATTTAAACAGCCATGTCCTGGGGGCGGGGGGATCAATTAGTGTTACTCGTTTCAGAAATGTACCGCATTCTCTAAGGAAATGTTAGAGTTGTAGACTTTATTGAAAAAGCTTTAAATTTGATCTGAAGTGATTTCATCTTCTAAAAATTAAATGTCACAAAGTTTTGCATTTCATTAAAGAAAGACTTGTTAAGTAATAAACCACTTTTCAAATAAAAACATGATTACTTTGAAGGTATGTAGCTCAGTGCATGATTAAACAAATAACAAGCAGGTGCTAATGATCAATGAGAACTGAAACAAGCCAGTGTAAAAGGAATCAAACTGGGTAAAGGACAACTGAACTAAAAGGTATGGCAGATGTTACAGTTTAACCTTCAAATGATCAATTCTTACACCATGGTGAGAGTGAGCATTGCAACAAGACACGAGGTGGTCATCCTGCATCCACGAGGTCTCTACCAAGCAGAAATTTTGTTGCAAACAGGAGTTTCAGGTTTATTATCATTGGCATGTGACGTTAAATTTGTTAACTTAGCAGCAGTTCAATGCAATACATAATCTAGCAGAGAGAAAAAATAAATAAAATAATTGATTTATTTATGTATATTGAATAGATTTTTTTAAATGTGTAAAACCAAAAGTACTGTATATTTTAAAAAGTGAGGTAGTGTTCACGGGTTCAATGTCCATTTAGGAATCGGATGGCAGAGGGGATGTTCCTGAATCGCTGAGTGTGTGCCTTCAGGCTTCTGTATCTCCTACCTGATGGCAACAGTGAGAAAAGGGTACACCATGGGTGCTGGAGGTCCTTAATAATGGACGCTGCCTTTCTGAGACACCGCTCCCCAAAGATGTCCTGGGTACTTTGTAGGCTTGTGCTCAAGATGGAGCTGACTAGATTTATAACCTTCTGCAGCTTTTTTCAGTTCTGTGCAGTAGCCCCTCCATACCAGATAGTGACACAGCCTGTCAGAATGCAATCCACGGTACAACTATAGAATTTTTTGAGCATATTTGTTGACATGCAAATTTCTTCATTCTCCTAATAAAGTATAGCTGCTGTCTTGCCAGCAATCCAAGCTTTTCTGAAAATGCACTAAGAAATGGACAAGGTTGAGGATCAGAAATGCAGTTGGCAGCCATGGAAGTAGTGCTGCAGACAAGAGATACATCAAACTGATGCCCCTTCTATATCAGAATAAATGCAGCAGGGTGATTGGCTCTGATCTCACAGAAACCACTGGAATCTAAGTTTGTCTGTAGGAAAGCTGTAGAGTGCTGTAGCGATGAGTGTCTGCAGCCAACAGTGAAGCATGACGGGTTCTCTGAAGGGTTTGAGGCTGCATTTCTTCAAAAGGTGCTGGTGATCTAGTCAGAATTAATGGAAACCTCAATTCAGAAGGCTACAAGCAGGTTCTCATCCATCACATAATACCATCAGGGATCACCAATTTCAATCTGCAGCAGGATAATCTTCCAAGAACATGACAATGGTCATAAAGAACCATCTTTCAGGGAAAAGCAGTTTTGTAATGGGTGATATGGCCCAGAGCTCAACATTGAGGCCTTACCTGGAGAGACAGAAACAAGTGAGATCGCCAAAGTCCACAGAAAACTATGGCATGTTCTCCAGGATGCTTGGAACAACCTAGCAGCCGAGTTCTGTCATAAAACTATGAGAGTACCAAAGAGAATTGATGCAGTTTTAAAGGCAAGGGATGGTCACAGCAAATTTTGATTTAGTTTTTTACTGTTTACTGCTCTTTATAATAAGTTTTTTGTTTTTTAGAAACTTTCATTATTTTTGAAAGCATCTTTGCTTTACAGACTTTTTAAAAACGTGCCTAAGGCTTTTCCACAATGATCAGCAACTTGATCCACTGTTACCAACTTTTCTGGACACCAACTTTCCAAACTAACCCTGTCTACATCCTCTAAATTGTTATACTGCTGATCTGATTTTGAGAACTGGATAAGCGGAAATTTCCTGTCACAAAATATTCAGTCTGCAGAGTTATTGTCTTTGGTTCTTGTCATAAAATGCCTTAGCCATTATCTCATTATTCATGCTGAATGAAGTGGAAGCAAACATTTCTTATCTTTTTCGAGTTGCACTGGTCTTTTCTGCCAGTGGGATCCTTGTGTAATTTGTGTTTGGAGTTTTTATCAAGCTTTGAATGGCCTCCCAGCTTTTAACCTTAACCAAATGTCAATTGCCTGTACCTAAGTGCACTATTCTGTTCATCTGTCCTTGTGCTTTGTGACCTTAAATGTCTTCCATTTAGGCTGTTTGTTTTAACCTTTGTTTTCAAAGACCCCTGTGTCTGTCCAGCTTTGCAACCCTGTGAGATTTCCATCATTGGTCCATCTTTTAAAATTTAATTCATTATTCCTGTACAGGCTTTCATCATAAATGCCTTTGGTTTCATAGTTCTTTGATATTTTTATTAAAAAGGAATTCACTGAGTCAATTTGTTACTGCCATGCTTAACTGTGCTTGAGGTTTTCGCCAAGCCATTGCTAAGGACAGTTTAAAATTACTACAATTCAGGACTTGCATGAATCCTAGGCTGTGTAGCACAGCAGATTTCCTATCTGAAGGGTATCACAAACTTAGCAGAATATGGTACTTTTGTGGTTGAAGTTGATAATTGGCTTAATTTCATGATTAACAGCTTAAAATCTGTAACAGTATTTTAGGATTTCAATAAGTTTTGCTTGTCCCTTACTGTAACACTCAAGTTTACAGGGGGAAAAGGAAGATTGTATTTAGTCTAATTAACCATGTCTGTTACTTGCCTTCATTTGTATCACTCGTTGGTGCTGAACAAATGGGCTATAAAATCTGTTATCTTTCAGGTCTGACAATGCTGGGCTTTGGCGCTCTGGCAGAGAAAAATGCAATATTTTTAGTACATTTTCAATTATTGTTCCTTTTGTTGAAATCCTGTCTCCTTGTGAATTTATGCAGCCTTAACATTTAAACTTTTTATTTTGCCAAGTTGAGATAGTAAAATCAAGGTGTTTTTAATCCTACACTTAGGAAAACGTGAAAAGCGAAGGAAATGACCACAGGAATGATCATGTTAACCTGAAGGTGGCTGGTCAAGATGGGTCAGTTGTACAGTTCAAGATAAAGAAGCAGACGCCATTGAGTAAACTGATGAAAGCATACTGTGAGCGACAGGTTAGTATTAGTATGTTGGAATATTAACTCTCAGCTCTTAGCAAAATTTGGTTGTTCTAGCCGCCTGGATGACAAATGCTTATCCTAAATTGAATTATTCTATTGCAATATTTTCTGTGTGTGGTTTTTCATTTATGGCGAACAAAGCATGAGTTTCATATTGGTGTTTAGGCTCAGATCAGAATGATGAGCCTAATTTTCTTTCTATAATCCACTTGGTTTTCAGCTCATTGGCTCAGAATTTTCAGTAAGGGTCCTACAAGGCATATTTGTACCAAAAATTAACATGCTAACTTTTTTCTTGCTAGTGGGTAGCCTACTGTAGGCAACAGGCTTTCTGGTATAATTTAGTGGAGGAATTCTATTTGAAAAGGAGGGAATTATTCAATTTCTTTTTGGAATCCAGGGTAACTTTTCCATTTATATATTGGAAAGGGGTAACTTTAAAACGAGCATAATTGTTTTAGTTTGGTCCTAAGGCTGCTTCTGGCTGTTGCAGAAAGAACCTTTTTTTCTCCCCTTGTATTTCTTTATTCTAGAGACTTCAGGCTTCAATGTTATCCCCAAACTATTTTCACTTACCTGGGCATCTAAGTACAATTGTATTTTGACAAAATAACACTGCTAGTAACTAACGAGCACATTAGCTGACCAACTTAAATAGTAATAGAATATGTAAATGTAATAACAATTATGCAGTAGTTAAACAGCTTGGCTAAATCCCATATTTTCAAGAAATTGTCTTGTGATGGCCATAGAGCATTACAGCTTAGAAATGGGCCCTTTGGTCTATCCAGTCTGTGCTGACCTGTTTTTTTTTTTGTCTAGTCCCATCTACCCACTCTCAACCATTGCTTTCCATGCCTCTTATCCATATATCTATCCAAAAACCTTTTAAATGTTGCAGTTGAACCTGCACCCACCACTTGCACTGGCCGATTATTCCGCAATCATTACCCTCTGAGTAAAGTTGCCTCTCAGTTTCGCCTTAAATATTTCACCTTTCATCTAAACCTACAACCTCTAGCTCCAGACTTGCTCAACTTTCCACAGAAGCCTCCAAGTACAGTGGATTCCAGTTAATTGGGTCAAATCTGGACCAGTACATTTTGGCCCAATTAATCAGCCGCCCCATTTAGCTGAAGTTTCATGAAAATAGTTAAAGTATAAAACAAACTATCATATATGTAGCAAATTGCATGTTTAAGTGAAATATAGAACCAATTAGAACACTACTAATAATATAAAACTATTCCTAAGGGTTATTGAATTCATCCAGCTCTGCTGCTGTATTATTTTGATTATAAATAAAATTAGCACAGATACCTAGTGCAGATAATGGACTGCTTTCATGTAATGCTTTTGATGATTGCATCCTCCAAATCTGCATTCTCATTGTAACATTCAAGATGATTGTCAATACCTTCATAGTACCTAACTTGTTGAAATAATGAAATTGTTTCTTTTTGTCTTGGCTGTTTCTGGTGTCTCCAAGCCTCAAACCACAGTAAGCAAAACAGTCCTGAATTGTCTTGCTGCTTTTTTTCGCCACCTATCAGTGACAAAAATCATTGCTTTTTAAACAGAAACATGCAATGATACTATTTTAAAACAATTAGCTCTAAGCACAATAGCCTGATTGGTGTGTACTGTGCTGTTACTGTATGTTCTAATAATGAGACGTCCTAGTTGGTGAGGGCCCTTAATGATAGGTGCAGCCTTTTTGAGACTACTCCTCTTGAAGCTGGAGCTTGCTGAGTCTACAACCCTCCGCAGTTTTATTGATCTTTTGTATTGGCAATGCTAATACCAAGTTATGATGTAACCAGTCAGAATGCTCTGCACTATACAGCTGCAGAAATTTGCAGGAGCCTTTTGCTTACATATCAAATTTCCTCATTCTCCTAATGAAGTAGAGCTGCTGGTGTGATTTTCTGTGACTACAGCAACGTGTTGAGATCAAGATAGATCCTCAGATGTTGACACCCAGGTAAATGAAGCTTGGTTTTCTCTATGACCCCTCAATGAGGACTGGTGCACATTTTCAAGACTTCCTCTTCCTGAAATCATAATCAGTTGCTTAGGCTTGCTGATGCTGAGTGTGAGGTTGTTGGTATGATAGCATTCAACCAGCTGATCTGTCTCACTCCCATATGTCTTCATTGCCATCTTTGTGGCTTTCACACTTGTTTTACCTTTACACCTTCTGAGTCTTTATTTGCAATTCCATAATCAATGTTGATCTCCTCAAAATGAGGTGGAGGGAAAATCCTTTTTTTGAACAGCAATATATCTGAGCCCTAATATAATTTACAAAATGCAATGGACTAAATTGTGGGAGCTTATGCTACAGAAATAGTCTAGATTTGTGCATGTTTATGGACTGAATATAAAGCTATTTCATATAGTTCCTTGCATCAAGCAGAAAAGTCAGATAATTTCTATGTAATGAATTTATTTAGAACTTTAAATGCCCAAGATCCCAATAGCTCAAATGTACATTCTTCTCTACATGATGTGATCAATATCATCCACAAAACATACTGTTAATCTGGGAGTTGGGTGGGCCACCCCCCCCCCCCCCCATCTACAGTCCCTCCAACTGTAGAGCCTGCAAATCTGAAACAGAATCTTGACAAAATAATACTGTGCTTGTTTATGACTACAGCCTTTAACTGTCAAACCTAAATAGCAAAGGAATATTTAAATAAACTTTTATACAGACGTTATGTGACTTGGCCAGCTCCTGAGGCTAATTTTAAACAACCAGGGAGAACATCTCAATTAAGGGATAAAAAGTGGGAGAACGGATCTAAAAGTGAGCAAATTGCCAGGACTTGATGCTGCACAACAGGGATTTAAAGGAAATGGCTGCAGAGATGGTGCACCCATTGTTTGAATGTTTTTTTCAGAACTTGTTAAAATCTGGGTGCCAGGAAGATTGGTCAACAGCTAATGTGACTCTGTTCAAAAAAAAGTAGAATGACTGGAAGAACGTTTTAAGAACTTTTATGAAGATTGTGGAATCCATAATCAAAGAGAAAGTAGCTAAACATTCAAGAAAGTGGAATATAATTGAACCTAATCATCAGGTTTTGTAAAAGAAGTATTTGACATTACCTTGAATTCTTTGAAAATATGATGAGTTAATAGATGGAAATCTGTAGATGTAGTGCATTTAGATTTCCAAAAGGCATTTGACAAAGTGCCACACAAAAGGCTGGTGCATAAATCAACATTGGTATGGGAACTGTTTTAGAATAGATTGAAAATTAGCTCTCAGAAACTGGAATTGGAATAAATGGCAGGAGTACTGCAAGGGTCGGTTCTCCATCAGACTGCAGGACTGCAGTTCTTTGCTACTTAAAGACCTGTAGGATGAGATGGCATGCAAGGTTTAAAAATTTGCTGGTTATATGAAAGCAAGTGTAGGTGCAAATGACGCAGATTGGATAGTTTTTAACTGTTATGTACCAGAGTACAATGAAAAGCTTTGCATGCCATCCAGACAGATTTGCCATACATAATTACATCATGGTGGTAAAAAGTGCAGAATATATTGTTGCAGCTACAGAGAAAGTTCAATGCAGGTGGATAGATTGCAAGGACCACAATGAGGTAAATTGGGAGATCAAGATTTCATCTTCTAGGGTAAGAGAGGTTTACTCAGAAGTATGATAACAGCATCATAGAAGCTGTCCTTGACTCTGGTGCATGCTCTCTAGCTTTTGTATCTTCTGTCTGACAGGAGAAATGAAGAGTGTGACTAGGTGGCAAGGGCTGTTTGCTTACATTAGCTGCTTGTCCAAGATAGCAGGACTGCATTCAATGGGGGAAAGCTAGTTTGTGGACTTGGTTGTGTTCACAACTCTGCAATTTCTTAGTCACGGGCAGAGCAGTTACAGTACTGGGCTGTCTTACATTTGGATAGAATGTTTTCTATGATGCTTGCTGAGGGTATGATTTCTCAGAAGTAGAAGGATGTTTTATTTTGGTTGCATCCATGTGCTGGACCAAGACATTGATTATATAGAAGAACTTGAAGCATTCAAAACATGTTTACCTTCAAGTGTCATTAATACAGGTGGATGTATACTCCACCCTATCTCCTTAGTCAAAGATCAGCTCCATCTTGCTGACATGAAGGAAAAGGTTATCCTGACATGCCCCTATACCCAATCTCCATGTACTTGATACTATGATTTTGAAAGATTGAATGGGCAAGACTAGCAATTGGAGTTTAATGTGGGGATATGAAAGGTCGTGCATGAGATTTCAGAATGATGGAACTGCAAGTGATGTACAAAGGGATCTAGTGTTCTAGTGCATGAATCACAGTTAGCAACAGGTGGGTCAAGCAAGTCTTTTAACACATTGACCTTTGTTGCAAAGGGATTGAAGTTTAAAATTAGGAGGTTTTGTTGCATTGTACAGATTGTTTATTGGGCCTTGTCTGGAATCCTGTGTGCGGTTTTGTTCCCCTATCTAAATGGGAAGGCAGTACAAAGGAAGTTCAAATGAGACAAATGGGACTGCAGATGCTAGAATCTGGAGCAATGTATCATCAGCTGAGAAACTAAAGAAAAGCAGCTGGAATCTTAATGAACAGTCAGTTTGGAGTTTGGATTGCAGTAGTTTTGTATTTTTTGAAGTTGATAGGTTGACAGGATAAAGTTGGAACCAAAATCACAAACTTGTTCTTTGAGGGTTACCAGATGGGAAGTCATTCGGATAGTCATGTTTACTCAGTCAAATGGTCCATCTTTCTGAGGACCACTACTTCTAGAGCAACTAGAACAGCTTGGTTGTGTTGAGACCACGGTTACATTGTTGAGGGAAAAAAAACACATCTAAAATATAGTGCTAAGTATCAGCTTACTGAAATGTCTCATTATGCTGAATATATGCTTGCAGGGCTTGCAGATCAGACAGATCAGGTTTCGCTTTGATGGGCAGCCGATAAATGAAACCGATACACCAGCTATGGTGAGTAACTTTTCTTGGATTGAAAGTATTAGTATGCTGAGTAGATAATCTTAATGTTTGCCCTTTTATTTATATATATATATTGTTGCATTCTTGTAGAAAGAACCATGAAACATGGGCTACTTTGCCAATGCAGCTTCTGGTTTCTAGTCTACATTATTTGTCCAGAATCAGCTTGTCTTCTAGGTTGCTCGCTGCCCTCCAGCCTATTTATTACTGGTTTGACACACCCATTCCAGATTCTAAGCACTTTTCTTAGAATAGATCTGCAATTGACCCAGTTAAAGTCAATATTGAAGTTAATGAGCAAATTGGTATTTAGAATTGTTTTCCTTGAAATCTAAAGAGTTGATGTAAGTTACAGGGAGCTTGGTGGTAAGTCTATAGGTTCCATTTACATGTTCTGAGCTGTCTTCCCATTTATTTCATTTGTTATTATGGCTCTTGTGTTGATGATCCTTGCTGTTTACTCATTTCTATTAGCTATTGATAACTTAGCTCCTGCCCAGTTTTATTCCCATATCCTTTATTTTCCTTGTGCTGTTTGAAAACAACTGTTTGGGGGAAGGTCTTGCTCCAAAAGGGTTGACTTATTCAATTGCTACACATGATTTTCAGCATTTGGCAGTTCTGTTTTCAGGTTTAGTCACTACTAGAACAAGCTCATTGTGAAATCTACATGCAGGCTACTTGGTTTACATGGTTTGCTGTAGATTTTGCAGTAATTTTGTACCTGATGGAAAATGTACAGTTGAAACTTGTATTTTGTTGAATGTTTAATCATGGCAGAATCAGCTGCATTTTCATTTGTATATTGGAAGAAATCCTAGCACAGCTCTTTCATAGAAGACATAAGAATTTTGAACTGGATGTTTAAGGAATCAACAATTTTAACATGAGGCTCTCAAAGCCAATGGTATTCTGTTCAGGCAATGCCTGCACTTGCTGCATATGTGAAGGATACACTTAAAGTTGGATCTGGATAGATCCAGCATGCATTATTTAGTTGAATTTTAAGTATTGCATGAATGTTTGATAGGAGATGAATATATGGAAAGGGGAGTAAATCTGGGCAAGAAATGATCATTTTAATTGATGAATGTTGATAAATGGTAGAATGATTTCTCTTCTCTTTGGCAGTTGGAAATGGAAGATGAAGACACCATTGATGTATTCCAGCAGCAGACAGGCGGACTCTGCTAACCTCAGTAATTTAATGTAAATAATGTTCCACACAATGTACATGTTCTTCAAACATGCTGTATTTTACTCTATTCTGAACGATTTGCAAAATTTGGGGATTTGAGGTGTTAGAAGTTGTTTAAGGAGCTGTGTGTCATCTTTGCAATAAATTTGCTTTTTTTTGCATTGTTTTACTTTCTGGAAGCATTTTGTTTGTATTTTGGATTAATCTCAATAAAGTTGATCTTGTATGTACAATGTTTGATTCACGTGGGTATTTATAGGGTTCGGGGGGAGAGGGGAAGTGACTAATTTTGATCCCCCCCCCCCCTGGCAGGTACTTGCTGGTATTTTCATCTTCCAGTTTCATGTCCCATATCTGTGGAGTGTTGTTGTTCTGGAAAAACAATGCATCAGTTTAGTTCCCTTGCCAGCCTTTTCCAAGAAGAAAGCATTACCAATATTACAGTGGAGATGTAAATTGTGTAATCCTCTCCATGGGTAAATGCAGAATTTCACTTTCTTTCATCATTGTCATAGTACTAACTATGGTTATTTTTTGGTTTACTGATCTGTAATTTGTCAGTAGTGAAGTTATTTCAAGTGGCATACTTTCATAAAACTTTTTTCCATAGATGCTGCCTGGCCTGCTGAGTTCCTCCAGTATTTTGTGTTTGGATTTCCAGTAGATCTGTAGATTTTATCTTGTGTATTGTATGCAGTATATGTCTACGTTGATCTAGAGGACTGAGGAAAGCAAGGCAGGTGTGAAATTGATTTTTTTTTGTCTGGGTGACTTTAAAACAAGGGTTCCCAATCTTTATTATGCCATGGAGCCTTACCATTAATGGGTCCATGGACGCCAGATTGGGAACTTCTGTGTTAAAAGCAAGTGTTTGTACTTTGTAAACTGATTATTTAGGCTATGGCAAAGGGTATGGGTAAAATTTAAGTGCAGTTTAATAAGGAAAATGCAGTGGAGGATGCATTGGGGTTGCAGGGTTGAAAGATGGACAACTAATTAGGGTGCTTGATTCCAGGCTATATATAAAATCAGTATAATAGAAAAGTGTTGACTGCAGAGTTAGATAAGGGGTACATCGTTGAATTTTAGGTTAGTATGTTGGTTATGCTTGAAGATCAGCAAAAGTTGAAAATTGAGCTGTACGGATTATGCTTAAAAGGGTCCATGATGGACTCACCAAATTGGTGAGTATATTGTTATTTTATCATGTTTTCAAGTTGTATCCAGTTCGAGAGCTGCAACATTAATGCTGCAACTATTTTAATCTTCCACTTAGTAAATCCTGACATGCAAATGTATATTTATGGTCTGCTGGTCAATATTTTTACTTTTTGTGGAGCTATAGTTAATGCAGTGGGCCTTCGAGCAACTAGTCTCACAACTTGGGTCTGGATCTGTCCCATCTGGCTGCTGGCCATACCAGTTGCCCCAACAGTAAGCTGCAGAAGTAGACCATTCGGCCCTTCAAGCCTGCACTGCCATTTTGAGATCATTGCTGATCATCTACTATCAATACCCGGTTCCTGCCTTGTCCCCATATCCCTTGATTCCCCTATCCATAAGATAACTATCTAGCTCCTTCTTGAAAGCATCCAGAGAATTGGCTTCCACTACCTTCCGAGGCAGTGCATTCCAGACCCCCACAACTCTCTGGGAGAAGAAGTTTTTCCTTAACTCTGTTCTAAATGACCTACCCCTTATTCTTAAACCATGCCCTCTGGTACTGGACTCCCAGCAACTGGAACATATTTCCTGCCTCTATCTTGTCCAATCCCTTAATAATCTTATATGTTTCAATCAGATCCCCTCTCAATCTCCTTAATTCCAGCGTGTACAAGCCCAGTCTCTGTAACCTCTCTGCGTAAGACAGTCCAGACATCCCAGGAATTAACCTCGTGAATCTACTTCCTCTACAGCCAGGATGTCCTTCCTTAACCTTGGAGACCAAAACTGTATACAATACTCCAGGTGTTGTCTCACCAGGGCTCTACAAATGCAAGAGGATTTCCTTGCTCTTGTACTCAATTCCCTTTGTAATAAAGGCCAACATTCCATGAGCCTTCTTCACTGCCTGCTGCACTTGCTCATTCACCTTCAGTGACTGATGAACAAGGACTCCTAGATCTCTTTGTATTTCTCCCTTACCCAACTCTACATTCAGATAATAATCTGCCTTCCTGTTCTTACTCCCAAAGTGAATAACCTCACACTTATTCACATTAAATGTCAATATCCATGCTACTGTTTGGTGGCCTGTAGACAACACCCATTTGGGTCCTTTTGCCCTTGCTGTTCCTCTGTTCTATCCACACAGACTACTCCTGACCCTATGTTCTCCCCCCCACCCCTTGCAAAGGACTGAATCTCATTCCTCACCAACAGGGCCACCCCACCCCCTCTGCCCACATTTCTGTCCCTACGATAGCACGCATACCCTTGTACATTCATTTCCCAGGTCTGATCTCCCTGCAGCCATGTCTCCGTTATCCCAACAACATCATAGTTACCCTTTCGCACCTGGGCTTCAAGCTCATCCGCCTTATTTCTGACACTTTGTGTATTCAGATATAGAATTTTTAGCCCATTTCTCCTCTCTGTTTGAATCGCTGCCTATTGTGCTTAACCCAGCTCCCCGAACTCCCATCGGGCTATATGCCCCTAGACTTTTGTTGTCCTTCCTAAATTTACTTATTCTTTCAACACATTTATCTCCATGTTCTGTCAGACCATCCCTCTGTACATTTGTCCTCCTTATCACTTGTTCCGCCTCACCTTTCTCTACTACACACTTAATATTCCAGAACTGTGCAGTCCCCACCTGTCCTTTATTCTTACTCTCACTATCCTCTCACATTCTGGATCCCTGCCCCCTGCAAATTTAGTTTAAACCCCCCCCCCCCCCCCCCCAAGAAGCACCAGCAAACTTCCCTGCAATAATGTTAGTACCGCTCCAGTTCAGGTGTAAACCTTCCCTTTGGAACAGATCCCACCTTCCCTGGAACAAAGCCCAATTATCTACAAACCTGAAGCCCTCCCTCCTGCACCATCCTCTCAGCCACGTATTAATCTTTATCATCTTTCTGTTCCTTGCCTCACTCGCATGTGGCACTGTTACGAAGGATGAACAACTCTGATGGGCAGAAGGGTGCAGAGTCGCCCATGCCCTCTCACGTTTTGGAAAATCACAAATCGCTACTACTTCGATGCTGCGAACAAGGAAGTAAGAGAGACAAAAGGAAATCTGCCAGGGCAGTTGTTATTGATAACAGCTCATGAAAGTTAATAAGAGAGGCACAGCTAAGGTGGAATGTCTCCAGCTAACAAAAGGAGAGCGGAACCATTGATTACTGCTATTGTCTTTTGGAGAAGGATTGTGTACTTGGTACTGTTCTATTCATTGAAACTCCTCAGGGGGCAACCAGAGTGGGCTAGTTTGATGGGTTACATCATCCCAACCTGATTGACACCTGAGACCCCGTGAGTGGGGATAAAAGTGAGGTCTGGGGGTAACACCCCTCAGACGCACCAGGAGGAATGCTAGTGAGCATCAGAACCCCCACGAGACAGGGTGGGAGATCGGAGACCGAACGAAGGGTCGGTAAATTTTCACTCGTGTTTTGTAGCGAGACCGGTGGGGGCTTGTGTGTGTGTCCACCCTTGATGAGTCCACCACAGAAGAGCGGTCTAGCTAAAGGACGGAGGGGTCATACGTGAATGGCCACAACAACAAAGCATCGACGGATCAAAATCGTAAAGGAAGGTTGGCAAGATAATAGCTATTCTCCCCCCTCTCCCCCCTCTCCCCCCTCTCCCCCCTCTCCCCCCTCTCCCCCCTCTCCCCCCTCTCCCCCCTCTCCCCCCTCTCCCCCCTCTCCCCCCTCTCCCCCCTCTCCCCCCTCTCCCCGCGGCCTGCATGAACTGAACTGAACTTTATTTTTCCGTCTGACAATTATCCCCTAGACAACGATAGAGCTTGTTTCATTAGTGATTATTATTATACCCGCACTTTTAGGTTTAGTATTGCTAATGTATATTCACATTGATATTATTTTGTATACTTTGCTAATAAAGATCGTTTAAAATAGTATCACCAGACTCCAACAGACACTTCTATGCTGGTAAGACACCCAGTTACGGGGTTCGTAACAGCACAGGTAGCAATCCTGGGATTGTTACCCTGGAGGTCCTGTTCTTCAGCTTCGCACTGAACTCCCTATGCAGGACCCCCTCACTCGTCCTACCCATGTCATTTGTCCCTACATGGACCACAACATCTGGATTCTTGGCCTCCCTCTCAGGAATAATCTGCACCCGATCTGAGATGTCTCGGACCCCGGCACCAGGGAAGCAACATACCATCCGAGACTCCCAATCTTCCCCACAAAATCTCCTATCCGCCCCCCGACTATAGAATCCCCTATCAATACTGCTCTCTTCTCTTCCCTCCTCCCCTTCCTAGTCGAGGGTCCAACCTCAGTGCCAGAGACAGGACCACTGCAGCTTGTTCCTGGTAGGTCATCCCCACCAACAGTATCCAAAACAGTCTGCTTATTTTTGATGGGAATGGCCACAGGGGTGCTCTTCTTTCTGTCTGCTCCCCCTGCCTCTCTTGACTGTCACCCATTTGCCTACCTCCTGTCTTTTCAGTGTGACTACCTCCCGATAACTCTTATCTGTCTCTGCCTCTGCCTCCTGAATGATCTGTAGTTCATCCAGCTCCTGCTCCAATTCCCTAACTCGGTCTGACAGGAACTGCAGCTGGATGCATCTATTGCAGGTGTGGTCATCAGGGACAACTGTGTTGACCCTGACTTCCCACATACTGCATACGGAGCACACCACTGCTCTAACTGTCTCCCCCATTACCTGATCCCAGATTAGTCAGAATAAATGAAAAGCAGGCTTCTTGCTGAAGTCCTTTTGCGTAGTTCCTGGACACCCAATCCTTTGAGTAAGACTCATCATGTCCTTTGGCAGAAGCATTAAAGGAGTAATATGAAGTTGCACCCTTGGAGAAAGAAAAGTACAAGTAGCTTCACAATGTTGGTCTTTCAGTATCTTGGTTGCAACTAATAAGTCATTAGAAGTGGCTACCCACTTACTGCAGTCCCCACAATAAAATTGTGCACCAATTGTACATTGCATTTCAGTTAAGTTTCTGTCCTGGGTGGCTACCACTCGCCCAGCCTCCAGAGTGGACGAGTGTGCCACTCTCATGCCAATTGCTTTCCATGATTTAGTTTCCAAACCTTTCTACTGTACCCAGGTCAAGGGAAAGCTCTTTCTCGTAATAGAAATTGTAAACATCGAAGAGCAGAGCCGCCTGGTGGTGTCATGGCATCAGCACTAAACTGCATGGCATCAGCACTGGACTGCAAGGCAGGTAGTCCTGGGTTCAAACCCAGCTGGGTCCTAACCTGCACAGCAGCAGTATCTGTGTGGAAGAAAGGTGTGGCAATCTACTTTGTATCTTGCCATGAAAACCCTGTGGTCCATGAAGTTATGAAGAGTGAAATAACAACAAAGAGCAGAATTCATTCCAGTCTGTCCTGGAATGCTGCTGAATAGATTAATTTCAAATATTACTGGATTCATCTTAAAAAGCTGAATAAATTTCTTCTAAGCCTGAGAAAAGATTAAGATTGGCTACTTGAATGTTGTGTATTTATTGGCTAAGTACATTAACTGGAATTTTCTGGCATTTATTTTGAGTAATATAATTGTAAATTTTATTTTATAACAGTGAATGTTTGTACCTCACAGAATATCTGCATAAATATTGTACTTTGGAAGCTTGGCACTAAATGCAACTGTATCCAGTCATTGAGTCAAGCTCAATCCTAGAAAACCTTTATCGCTCCTGGTAGATTTAGCCGACTGATCAGGAGCGATAAAGGTTTTCTAAGATGGAATGAGAAGAGTGCCTCCCATGCTTCATCAATTCTATTTAGATACCACATGAACAGAATACACAGATACTGGAAAGTGGCTTATGTTTCACCTTTAAGGGCTGCAAGGACAAGCCAGTGAGCTTAATATTGTGGGAAAGTTACTGGAGGGGATTCCGAGAGATAGAATATTTGCATTTGGAAAGGCAAGGACTGGCAAGGGATATCAGCATAGTTTTGTTTCATACATTTGAGGTTTTTTTTGGAAGAGGTGACCAAGAAGATTGAGGATAGAGCTACGTGGACCATAGCAATGCTTTTAAATTTGAGCACAAAAAAAAAGCTGAAGGCTGCAGATTTTGATGCAAGTGGCATGCTCAGTAAGTTTGAGAATTATACCAAAATTGGCATAGTGAACAATGAAGATTGTCTAAGGTTACAATAGGATCTTGATCAACTGAGAAAGCAGGCAAAGGAATGGCAGATGGAATTTAACCCAGACAAGTGCAAAGTGATGTATTTTGGCTTTGCTGGGTAATTTGTTTTGCTCTGAGGTAGTTGTAAAAGGGGTGTGTGCATATTTGTCTGAAATGGCATCACAGGTAGACAAAATACTAGAGAAAGTGTATGGCATTCTTGCCTTAATTGTACAGGCCATTGTGAACAAAAAGTGGGACAGCTATATAGGATGTTGGCGAGATGTACTTGGAATATTGTGGAAAGATAACTCCCTGTCTCTTTATGCTGGTTGAGGTAGGGCAGAAGGGGTGGTGAATTATGATGGGCAGATCTAGAGGGTAGTTTAATGTAGACAAGAGATGCAGATGGAGCTAAGTCGGAGGAAGGGAGGGTGAAGGTTGAGACAGCTGCTGGAGTTAATAAGCAGACTACCTGTGCTGGATCTCTTGAGCTAGGTAATAATGAAATCCATTTGAAGAGAAATGAAAGGCAGATAGAGCCAGAGCTACAATGGAATGAGAGAGCTGATGGGTGAACTGTGTGGGTAGTAAATCAATGGAACTGTGAGGGGGATTAAAAATGGATTTTGTGTGGAGCTGGAGTGGCAGTTATGAGGATCAGAAACTTGGGGGCGGGGTGGCAATTCCAATTTCAGATTACCTTCTCCATTTATTTCCCCCATCATTCACCAATCCATTTTAACTCCCACTGTCTACTGTACATGCTTGTATTTGGAGGTATTTGATTTATTTAGCTGTGAAGCATGTTTAATGTTAGTGATGCAATATTGCAGTGAAAATGGAGAAGCTGCCCTTCATGGGTCATTGACCTTTAACTATATAAAGTATAAGGTTCTGTCCTGAATCAAAGCAGAAAATCTTTCCAAGAGCAACACAATGCTGGAGGAACTCAGCAGGTCAGGCAACATCCATGGAATGAACAGACAGTTGACATTTTGGGCCAAGACCCTTCAGGACTAGAAAGAAAGGGGAAGATACCAGAATACAAAGATCGGGGAAAGAGGATAGGTGAAACCAGGAAGGCAGGGAAGGTAAAAAAAAAGACGAGTAAGGAGCAAACACGAAGAAATCTGCAGATGCTGGAAATTCAAACAACAACAAACACAAAATGCTGGTGGAACACAGCAGGCCAGGCAGCATCTATAGGGAGAAGCGCTGTCGACATTTCGGGCCGAGACACTTCGTCAGGACTATAAGGATCTGATAGAAGATGAGAGTGGTCCACAGGAGAAAGGGAATCAGTGGGGGGGGGGGGCACTGGGGACAATGATGAGGCCAGAGCAGGGAATAAAGGGGACGGAAAGATATTTGGTGGATAGGGTGAAGGCACTCAACAAAGCAATCCTTCAGTTTACAATGGGTCTCACCAATGCTGCATTGGGAGCACTGGGCCTTGAATGGAGGTGATGAATGAGCAGGTGCAGATCTTTAGTTGCTTGCAGGGATAAATGTGGAGGGACAAATGGACAAGGGAATTATGGAGGGAGAGATCTCTGCAGAAAGTAGAGGTAAAGATATGTTTGGTTGTAGGATCCCTTTGGAGATGGCATCTTAAGATAATGGAAAATGGAGAGACAGGTGAGGGCACCATCAATGGTGGAGGACATCTCTGATATCCCAGGGAAGCCTGGAACATGGATTGTTCTACATAGCCAGTAAGCAGATGCTAATGCTTACCCATTGAAGGTGAGGACCAGTTCTGCCAGACAGAGGAGAGGGACAGGACAGTTGTTTTACTGAGAAGTGGAGAGCTTTGAGGCCTTGATGGAGGATAGAAGTGTATAGGGACTGGACATCCATGGTGAAAGTGAGGTGGTCAGAGCTAGTGAACTGAAAGTTACTGAGGAGATTCATAGTATGAGAAGCGTCATAGATGTAGGAGGGAAGGGAAAGGATTGAGCCAAAGGGGATAGAATGGAGTCGAGGTATGAGGACACGAGTTCAATAGGGTAGGAGCAGGAAAAGACCATTTGTGGATCTGGTAGAAGTGAAAACTGGTAAGGGAACTAAGTTCAGCAGTAGATGGGAGTTCTTTAAGTTGATGAGGTTAGAAACAATTTTCTGATGGTTTGGAGTGGAATCCTTTTAAAAGGGTAAGTAAGAGGTGATGTCTGAGAGTTGCTGCATAGCCTCAGCAAGGTAGAGGTCAGTCTGCCACACTACACCACCACCCACCTCCCCTTCCTCTTGCAGGCTTGATGGTAAGGTTGGGATTGGGACAAAGAGTGGAGGGCAGTCTGTTCAGAGGGGTAAGGTTTGAGGAGAAGTGCTGAAGTTGAATCAGTTGATGTCTCATCAGCAACTAGAGATGAAAAGTTCCAGGGCAGGCAGAGAACTGGCACAGGGTGTCCAAAGAGGTGAAGGTTGGTAATGGGAGAAGAATCATCAATGCGGGGAATTGTTGCTGGAGTAGGCTTGGAGAAAGGTGACAGAAGGAGAGCTTGGAATCATGGCAGGTGTGGAACCCACTTAGTTGTGAGTGGAGGGGAATGAAATTAAGGCCCTTGCTGAGGACAGAATGTTCCGCATTAGAGAGGAAATTAGGCAGGAATGCTGAAGACCCATGAGAGTTGGGATTGAAGGGAGGGAGGAGAGTTGGAGGTGTGGGTAGTGTTTAGGGTGTTTGGGGGCGGGGGAAGGAGGAAAATGGAAGCTCTGAGGATCCAAGAGGTGATGGTGGAGCCTGAGAGTAGTTGAGGGGGAAGGGGAGCCCTGGAGCTCAGCGGCAGCAAGGAAGTTCTTGGCCTGGAGGTGCTGGCAGCTAAGTTCCAGGCTAGAGCTGGAGCTAGAGTCGCACAATTTGAAGTCTGACGGTGTACAGGCTCGAAGGAACCTGAGTTTGTGGTGGAATCTTTGGTCTGGATTCATTCGGGGTCATAGGAATTTCTCCAACATCCTGGTGTTTTTGATGTCACAGCTTCATTTTGGAGGCAGAGACCATGAGTTCTGCAATCATTGCCCCAACCAATCAATGCCCCAGTGTGGAAATCCGCTCCGCCAACTCGCATATCTGGCAAGAAAAAGCATCCAAATGGCCCAACTCTACAGTTTCTCGACGTTACCTTTGCCATAATACTAATGTATATTAGGCATTCATTCTCATTCAGCATGCATGTGTATTTAATATTACTATTACAATATTGTATCAAACAAATAACCAGAAGAAATGTGTTGATCTCAAATGCAGGAACAGGTAAGGCTTTCTTTCTGGGTGGGATAGAACCATGAACACACCGATTCATACTCCAGCTTTCATGTTTAGTACAACTTTGCAATTTGATGTGGTATTCACAATGTGAGTGTTTAGATATCCTCAAATCACGATACTTGCATATATGACCCGCTACAAATTGTGTAGACAAAATTGTTACCCTGCAGTGGAGGAAAAACTAGTAGACGGTCTCTGAACAGTCCATTTGGCATGTTTTCTCAAACTGGTTGAAATATCTGAAATTTTTTTTTTTGCAATCATTGGAAAATTGGGTGCCATGGTAGTGTAGCAGTTAGAACATTGCTGTTACAACTCGGGACATTGGGAGTTCAATGCCAGTGCCATCTGTAAGAAGCTTCTATACATCCTCCCTGTAGAATGCATAGGCTTTTCATGGATCCACTGAAGATGATTGGGTTTAGACCACAGCTTAAAGAACACCTGTGGGTGTCATCCAGATCAGAGAAAAGAAAAGCAGAATACTATTTAAGGAAATGCTTGTCATAAGGCACCTTCCTATGAGAAACACAGAAAGATAGCATATAAAAAGGTAGGCAAATGAAAGGGGGATAGATTACAAAAGGAGTCAATTGCTTGCTGTAGCTGTACAGGACTCTGTTGACATTTGGAGTACTATATAATATCAATTAGATGTAGACAATTGTGTTTGTCAGCCATATCTTAACAGCAACAGGCTCAGATTGGGCTGCATTCTCCACCTTATCTCCCTCCTACATGCAAGCTAGAAATTAATTTGCTCTGGAATCAGAAGCAGAGCATTGAAATGGAGTTACATTAAGTGTTAGTGTTAAATTCATAAGAGCATATTACTCTTTATGGATCAGGGACTAATAATGACCCTGAGGTTCAGAAGTTGAGTATGGCTGTGACCTTAATCTTAATAGGCAGGCCATTTAGTTTGCAATTTAGCTTGGAGCTCAGCCTGAACTCTGTGATCAGTATTATATTTGCAAATTTTGTCCTCTGAAGTTAGCGCATCTTCAACAGGTTAAGACGGGAGCATGAACCTCTATAGGCCTGCTTGACCACTGGAGGGGAGTATGCTCTTTGGAAGAGAGCTTTCATATGCTTCCCATTCATGTCAGTGTAAGACCAGATCGTGTTGTTCAATTGTACAACAGGTAACTTGATATTGTATACTGAGTGAATTGAGCAGCATTTTGAAGCAAATAGCCAATGCCAAGTGAGAGCTGGCTTTGCTGAGCATGATGGGTGGAAAGGCATACTGTTTGTTTAGAAGTTTGAGTATTCCAAACAAACCAGCCAAAATGAGCTTTGCTGATATTGTGAAAGTAATGAAGGAATATTTAGAACTAAGAGCATTGTTGATTGCAGAATGCTTTAGGTTTCAAAAGCAAGGAAAGTCCATTTCAGCTTATGTAGCTGAATTGAAGAAATTGTACAAGCTTTGTCAGTTCAGGGATGGGCTTAATGATGAACTAAGAGGCTTGGTTTCTCTTTCCAAGGAAGGATATATATGTGAAAAAGTCTTGGGCATTGTAGCTATATATGTGCCTAAGACTTTTGCATGTCATTGTACTTGTCAATGTGGAGCGGAGAATGAGTTTGTAAATCCGGCAGGTGCAAAGGATGTTGTGAATGGCAAGGGTGGAGTGTCACGGGAGGGGTGTGGGAGAGGTGGCAGAGAAGGAGTGTCAGGAGTAGGTGGTAGCATGGGCGCAGACTCCCCAGCCCTGAGACACCAGGCAAGGTCACTTGATTCCAAACCATTGGTTTATTGATCAGTACAGATTGTTCTCTGGTGCTTCCCACTTCCTCCCCTCTCCCTGCACCCTTCCCACTCTCAGTCCACAATAAAGACCCAGATCAGAATCGTGTTTATCATCACTCACCCATGTCATGAAATTAGGTTTTTTTCTGTAGTAGCAGTGCTATGCAATATATAAAATTACTACAGTACTGTGCAAAACTTTTAGGTCTCTCTCTCCCTCTCCCTCTCTCTCTCATATATATATATCCAAGACTTCTGTACAGTACAAGCCTGCTACAGATATGTTATTCATGACTCAATGTTTTTATTTCAATTAGCTTTATGTTTTAGATTGCAAATGTAACAAACAGCCTCTCACTAACTCTTCTGTCCAGAGCCCTTGTTGCTTTATAACTCCATCAAAACTTTCCCTAGTCTTCTCTCTCCTAAGAGTCCCAACTTCTGAGTATAACTTGTATCCCAATACAACTTTTCACATTCTACTATTACTCCAGATAGCCAGTGGGCCTAAGGTTGTGAAGTAGGTAGTCTTATAAAACCTTTTGCTTTCACCATTATACTGTCCACATTGAAAGGGTAATCTACTTAGTTTAAGGGTTGAAATGATGAATTTTCAATAATTGAAAAAAGTAATTCTTATATTTTCACAGAACATTGAGAGGGAATACATTTTTTTCTAAAACTTGGTGAGTCACATCAAAACAATGCTGGGAAGGTCACTTGTTCATGCCTTATGCTAATTATTTCAAGTGAATAACAATGATGTTCAAATTGATACCTTGTAACTTGTCATCCAGGTAGTAATTTTCAACTTACTGTTCATACCTGAGAGAGTCAAGTGACCATGATCATTGAATGAAAAGGAAATCATGTCATTTCTGGAGCAGGTGCCTGGACCATAAAATTAACCCTCAATTATGGTAAATTGTAACTTAGTCAGCCTGCATTTATGTGGTGGTTAAAGCCAAAGAACAACTTACCATTTACTGCAAAGGCCTGTCTGAAAGCTTCCAGCCGGAGACCATTCTTTGGTATTAATTAGAGTAAGTACTTTGGTAGGTTACTCCCTCTGCCAAGCCATACGCATGATCATCAGTTCCTCCAGCATCTTGTGCATTTGCTCAGATTAATTTTATCAATTCCATTTATTATATTGGGTTATTTCCTCTCAATTTTTATTTACATTCTTTGAAATATCAACATTGTAACTTTTCTTTTCAATATTAAAAGCCAGAGCTTTTAATTTGGTTTTTCTCTCCTGGTCAGGAGTGGGCATGACACTGAAGGTGGGACAAGACTAATGCACAAACAGCTTCAACAAAAAGGCTTCAGAGCAAATTAATTTAATTATGGCACGATCTGCTTGAGGAACTTTGTGTGGAACAGCATCAGTGAGAGGAAAGAAGTGTTGACATTTTGGGTTGAAACTCCCCATCAGGATTAATTTTAAATACTAGAAGCTCTTCAGATGCTGGAAATCCAAAGCAACATAAATTCCTGAAGAAGGGGCTCAGCCCAAAATATTGACTATCTATTCATTTCCTGACCTGCTGAGCTCCTACACTGCAGCATTGTGTGTGCATTGAGCAAGACTAATTTAATTGTTTTGACCAACATTTTGATTACTTTTTACCTGATTAGGAATAGTGGCATTGACTTTCAGCTTTGCTTCTATTAGAAGAGAAACTGCTGCTGTAAATAATAAAAATGAGCAAGTCTGCAGATTCTAGAAATCCAAAGCAACACACACAGAATGCTGGGGGAGCTCAGCAGGTCAGGCAGCATCTATAGAAATGAATAGATAATCGATGTTTTGGGCTGAGACCCTCCCTCTGGACTGAAGATGGGTCTCACCCGAAACAACAACTATTTTTTTCTTTTTCATAGATGCTACCTGACTGGCTGAGTTCCTCCAGCGTTTTGTGTGTGTTACTATAAATAATTACCATTTGTCTGCAGTTCCTCATTCAGCTTAACGTTAGATTTCCTTTCGTATGACATTGTTTCAAAGGCATTTTCAAAACCTGGTATGTATCATTCACTGGAGAGATTAAAGTAAATCAACAGATTTTCATTTCCTGGTGATTAAGGAGAGCGTTACTTTGGGTATTTCATGTTAAGGTGCTTGCTTGATTTGTTTGCAACTAAGCACTAGACATATGCATGGCAAAAGGAATATATTCTCAAATACGTAGGTATCCTGCGCTCCTTTCATGAGATGATCACTGTGGTGAACTACATATACCTGTCTGGACATGCCCCCCTGCTGACTGCTCCTGTGGCTTCTCCCACAGACCCCGGTATAAAGGCGATTGGAGACACAACCCCGGCCTCAGTCTCCAGGATGTTGTGTGGTGGTCATTTGCTGCTTGTTCTTTCTTCCAGTCAATAAAAGCCTAAATCTTGCTTCACGTCTCCAAGAGTTATTGATGGTGCATCAATCACAAAGGGAAAATTGGCTCTCACTTCAAATTGGCCTCTATGGTGCTTGACATGAACCACCATATGGGGGGAGCACACATAGCAAAACTGGGTATGCATGACAGAAAGCAGATAGCATGGCTAATAATGAATGGGTAAATCTTATTCACCCAGTCAAAATAAATTTTTAAAAAAACCAATGCTGGCTCTCCAGAAGAAGCTGTCTCTGAGAAAAATCAAAATCAGCAAGGAGAGATCTGCGACATTTCATGACAGCTTCCTGAACATTAATCTTGATTATTTTCCATGAAGGTTTTTGAAGGCATCCCTCACAGGTTCGACTGCTGGTTAAAATGATGTTTTCCTGCAGTGTCTGGTAAGCAAAGATTCTTGGTGGAAGGTCGCACTTGTATATTATATCTTGCTGCACGCAGAGTTTACAATCCCGGCTAAGAGTCAGTAATCTTCTCACCTTTGAGTCAGAAGGGGTTTTCAGAAGAACCTTTTACTCTGGAGACTTCACAGTTAAGTGCCCTATTAAGAAATTATTGCACTGTTATGAATGTCATCTTTAAATCAGGGTCCTGTTAGCTCCCATGTTTTAAAGATTCCATTGTACTATGTTTCCATGCTAACCTGAGCAAAATTTATCCTCAGACAACAATGCTAAAACCAACTGTCTGGTCATTGTCATATTGTTTTATAAGTGTATTGTGTACTTATCAGCAGCTGCATTTCTGATATTAAAACAGTGACCAACATTCAAAGGTAGCTCTTGGCTGTGAAGCTCTCTAGGTTGTCATGTGGCTGTGAAAAAGTACCATTAAAATAAAGATTATATTCTTTACTCAAAATGATTAAAATGATTTTTTCTCTATCATTCACTCTTCATATTATTTCAAAAATACCTCTAAAATGTGGCAATCCATTATTTTTGAGGTTGTGCTCAAAGAAAATGCAGTAATCATCAAAGGGCCAATTTCACAAGCTTTGAAATTGAATCTTGAGAATTACATTGTAATCATATTGCACAAAATTATATTTTCCAGAGTGAGCTGTACTTGTGGAAAGAACATAAAAGTTTAATCGATTTAAAAACTGATTTTGATATGATAATAGTAGAGGAGACTGGTATGTCAGAGCTGCTGTGTAAATACTTTCCTTTCATCCTCACAGTAGGACATAAAAGGCTGAGAGGAGAGAAACTCAGAGGGATTAGTGTAATTAGAAAAGTTGCAATGAATAAACTACTTGATTGATAGCAAGTATTCAGAAAGTTTCAATGTGAGGATATTAAAAGAAGTAAGTAAGGAAACCAGTGAAAGATTAATTATAATCTGCAAAAGTTTACTGAATATGAGGACAGTAATAGAGGGCTGGAAGATAGCAAGTCAATAAGTGAGAAAGCGGTGACTCAGTTAATTACAGTAAAGTGGCTTTAAGAACAGTAGTGGGAAATTAATATAATCTATTTTAGGAATAAAGAAATAACTTTAAATAAGTAAACAATGTTTTGACTCAGTGAGAACATCCTCACCTCTGAGTCAGAAGGTTGTACACTCTGATTGTACTCCTGAGATTTAAGTACATAATCCAGGAAAATTTAATGTGGTACCAAACACCTCTCAGAGGTGTTACTTTTTAGATAAAGCATCTATTCTCCTTGATGGAAATATACTCAGAAGCGTAGGGAAGCTGTTTTGGTTCTCCCAAGATTAGAAATGCCTGACGCAAAACATTATTGAGAGTGTCCTGACCAGCTGGGATCACTGTCTGGTATGGGAACTGCAATGCATCTGGCTGCAAGACTTTACAGGGGATTCTGTGGCTATGTCAGGATACTGTTCATTGACTATAGATCAGTGTTTAACACCATCAGCCCTGATTGAAAAGCTGCAGAACCTGGGCCTCTGTTTCTCCCTCTGCAATTGGTTCCTCGTCTTCCTAACCAGAAGACCATAATCTGTGCAGATTGGTAATAATACCTCCTTGCTGATGATCAGCACTGGTGCACCTCAGGCATGTGTGCTTAGCCCAATGCTCTATTCTCTCTATACCCATGACAGTGTTGCTAGGCATAGCTCCAATGCCATCTATAAATTTGCTGATGATACAACCATTGTTGATAGAAACTCAGATGGAGATGAGAGGGCGTCCAGGAGCGAGATATACCAGCTGGTTGAGTGGTATTGCAGCACCAACCTTGCACTCAGTGTAGTAAGACCAAAGTGCTGATTGCGGATGTCAGAAAGTGGAAGTTAAAGGAACATGAACCAGTCCTCAGAGGGATCAGAGGTGGAGAGAGTGATCAATTTCAAGTTCCTGGGAGTTAATATCTCTGAGGATTTAACTTGGTCCCAACATATCGATGCAGCTATAAAAAAGGCAAGACAGTGGCTATATTTCATGAGCTTAAGGACATTTGTTTTGTCACCTATAACACTTGAAAACTTCTGCAGATACACTGAGGATAGCATTTTGACAGGCCGCATCACTGTCTGGTATGGGGGACGTGGGGCTACTGCACAGGATTGTAAGAAGCTACAGAAAGTTATAAAATTAGTCAGCTCGATCATAGGCATTCACCTCCATAGTATCCAAGGCATCTACAAGGAACAGTGCCTCAGAAAGGCAGTGTTCATTATTAGGGACCCCTATCACCCAGGGCATGCCCTCTTCTCGTTACTATCGGAAAGGAGGAAGACACGCTCAGCGATTGATGAACAGCTTCTTCCCCTTGGCCATCCAATTCCTAAACGGACATTGAATCCATAAACGTTAACTCACCTTTTTATTATTTCTGCTTTTGCACTATTTTTTATTTAACTATTTAACATATACTTACTGTAATTGATTCATTAATTTTTTGGTATATTATCATATACTGCATTGTAGCTGAGTTGCATTGCTGCTAAGTTAACATATTTCATGACATAAGCTGGTGATATTAAACCTGATTCTGATTCTGGACTACTGAGAGGATCACCAGGGTCTCTCTTCTACTCATCCAAGACATTTATCAAGAGCACCGCATACACAGGGCCCTTGGCATTGTCAACAATCCCTCCCAACCATTCTACAATCTCTTTGACACCCTACAATCAGGCAGGAGGTATTAGGATAAACACTGTTAGGATGGTTGACATTTTCTTCCTCCAGGCTGATGGGGACTACTGAACTCTTTGCTACCACCCAGGTCACTTATGAAGTGCCAGTAGCATTAAACTGTTTACTTTTTAACATGTCATGAATGCACTTTACCCTAAATGTCAACTTTCTGGAATATATTTTATTATTTGTTAATTTATTTGTCATAATGCTTCTTTTTGTGGTGTGTGTGAGTAATATGCACTGTGTTGTGTTCCTTTGTCTGGAGGAACATTGTTTCATTTGCTGGTATACATGTATG
Organism: Hypanus sabinus; assembly: GCF_030144855.1. NCBI lineage: Eukaryota > Metazoa > Chordata > Chondrichthyes > Myliobatiformes > Dasyatidae > Hypanus > Hypanus sabinus. The sequence continues at coordinate 23,380,683 of NC_082714.1, read as the reverse complement.
TGATTGAATGACAATAAACTTGAATGTGAAATGTGCTTTTGGGAGAAGAGTGAGAATGATTTGCAAGCTTCTGTGAGGCTGTAGGCATCTGCAAGGCATTTCCACCTATTCTCCGCCTCCACCACCCAACTCTCCGAATTGTCCCTACTCCACCTGCGTTATAACAACCAAAGACTGGCTGAGGCAAGGCGAGCTATGAGCACTGAACAGACTCCCTCCCTCACTCATTGAGGAAGTCACTCTTCCCATGCCTGTTTACTCTCCCGTCAAGAGCTGTTTCTGTGATTCTCTTCAACATCCTTTTGTTCATTTCTGATTTAGGTATAGCTCCGATTACAAACAGTTCTCGGGAATGGAACCCTGTTATAACCTGGACGTGACCTGAACTTTGAACAAATATCACTATGGGTTGTCCTTGAGTAACAAGTGGGTTCTGGTTTTTACAAACGTTCATAAGTCAATTAGTCCACAATTCAGGGAATTAACAAAAAACACTCAAAATGGTAACATCTCCACATTGTTGTAATGAATGGTATCAAATCCTGAGAGTGCAGAGCAGACTCACTCCCTCACTAATAAAGAACAGTTACTAGAAGTGAGAAAAGAGGAAACTATTTTTACTATTCAAATGTCCTTTTTGAATTAAATAGTATTATGGGAGCTCATTGATATGTAGGGGCTATCCATAGATTTGGAGTTTTTAACCTGGGGGTGGCTTGTAAATTAAAACAATTTATCTGGTGTTATTTCATTTATTTTGCTGTGCAGTCCTTTTGTTTCTAGATTATAGTTTTAAAATAAAGACAGCTCATGAGCTGAGAGTTGAAAATCAGTGAAACTTCAGGAAAGTTGGATGCATATTGTGTTTCTGGAATTGGCAGAAATTGACATGATGGAAAGCCTGTATAGACTATAAGGATTTAAGAATGCAAATATTTTGAAACGAGTTTCACAGAATTATTCAAAAGATAATCTATGAATGAATGGGTAACTTCATAGCATACAGTTGAAGTCAGAAGTTTACATACACTTAGGTTGAAGTCATTAAAACTCATTGTTTAACCACTCCACAGATTTCATATTAGCAAACTACAGTTTTGGCAAGTCGTTGAGGACATCTACTTTGTGCATGACATGAGTAACTTTTCCAACCATTGTTTACAGACAGATTATTTCACTTTTAATTGACTATATCACAATTCCAGTGGGTCAGAAGTTCACAAATGAAATCAAAAGAAATCAGCCAAGACCTCAGAAAAAAAATTGTGGACCTCCACAAGTCTGGTTCATCCTTGGGAGCAATTTCCAAACACCTGAAGGTACCACGTTCATCTGCACAAACAATAGTGCGCAAGTATAGACACCATGGGACCACTCAGTCATCATACTGCTCAGGAAGGAGACGCATTCTGTCTCCTAGAGGTGAACCTACTGTAGCGCGAAAAGTCAAATCAATCCCAGAAGGTAGACAAGTATCTATATCCACAGTAAAACAAATCCTATATTGACATAATCTGAAAGGCTGTTCAGCAAGGAAGAAGCCACTGCTCCAAAACAGCCATAAAAAAGCCAGACTACAGTTTGCAAGTGTACATGGGGACAAAGATCTTACTTTTTAGAGAAATATCCTCTGGTCTGATGAAACAAAAATTGAACTGTTTGGCCATAATGACTATCGTTATGTTTGGAGGAAAATGGGTGAGGCTTGCAAGCCGAAGAACACCATCCTAACTGTGAGGAGGCATCATGTTGTGGGGCAGCTTTGCTGCAGGAGGGACTGGTGCGTTTCACAAAATAGATGGCATCATGAGGAAGGAAAATTATGTGGATATATTGAAGCAACATCTCAAGACGTCAGCCAGGAAATTAAAGCTCGGTTGCAAATGGGTCTTCCAAATGGACAATGACCCCAAGCATACCTCCAAAGTTGTAGCAAAATTGCTTAAGGACAACAAAGTCAAGGTATTGGAGTCGCCATCACAAAGCCCTGACTCAATCTGATAGAAAATTTGTGGGCAGACCTGAAAAAGCGTGTGCAAGCAAGGAGGCCTACAAACCTGACTCAGTTATACCAGTTCTGTCTGGAGAAATAGAACAAAATTCCAGCAACTTATTGTGAGAAGCTTGTGGAAGGCTACCCAAAACGTTTGACCCAAGTTAAACAATTTAAAGGCAATGCTACCAAATACTAACAAAGTTTATGTAAACTTCTAACCCACTGGGAATGTGATGAAAGAAATAAAAGCTGAAATAAATATTCTCTCTACTATTATTCTGATATTTCACATTCTTAAAATAAAGTAGCTAACTGACCTAAGACAGGGAATGTTTTCTAGGATTAAATGTCAGGAATTATGAAAAACTGAGTTTAAATGTATTTGGCGAAGGTATATGTAAACTTCTGACTTCAACTGTATATGGTATATCAATTATTAAATACACCTGAAATATGAAAGAATCAGTTGGTAAAACTTTTACATCAATTAGAAGGATTCTGGAGTAACACAAATCTTACAAGCAGGGAAAGAAATCAATTAAAGAAGCATATGATACCGAGCTTCATTGCAAGGATAAGGAATGTAATAGCAGAGTCAAGCTACAACATTTGTGCACTACCTTAACTACAATTTTGCTGCTTCACTTCTGGTGGAGGGAATCCACCACAAACTCAACAGAGATTGTACTCAGCCATGATGTAAAAGTTAGTAGGCTTGGGGAACAGCAAGTTAAGGCATGATTTGAATAGAATATACAAAAAGATGAAATGAAAAGAAAGGAAAATTCATTGAAATTTGAATTGGAACAAATCAAGAAATACATTCTTCAAAGAAAAAGTTGTGAAATTATAGATCATACTGCACTGGAAGGTAAATATATAGAATCAATTAAGATGTTTAAAAGTGATATTGGCAATAACTTGGTAAACGTAGGTATTAAAATATGAAATTTCATATTATGGTCAATAGTGACATGCTTTAGATTAAAAGTAGAATATTCAGTTTCAGAAGAAAAAAAATAATAAAATGGGTTAGAAAATTACATTAAAAGATATAAAAATAGTTAAACAATGAGCAGTATTTTAAGATATAATTTGTTATTTTTTATGAAAATACAGTTACTGAATGAATAAATTCCTCCCCAGAAAACTGATACAGCCTGGCTGACTGAAAACACATCTGAGAAATTATTAAGACTACAAGGTCAGAAAATCCCTGGAAGTAACTGTCCAGGATTTAAAAATATATGACTACAAAGGTACAAGTTTCCCTAGATTGAATTGTCCAAAGGCTCATTGTCAAATGTAAAGCAGTAAATAGAAACAATTAAACCAGGAAGGAAAAATACAGAGTTAGCATAATAAAAAATTCTTCATCTACTATTATGATTGTGGCCATAGGGCACAGGAAATGCATGCTGTGAAAATGCACAGATAACATAGTTTTATTAAAATGAAACTTCCATAAATTGGTTATAATTTCTTTTGGATCATAATTATCAGGATAGAACAGGGGCAACTAGTATATGTAGTTCAATTTGACTTTTCACAAGCTGTGATAAGATCAAATAGAAGGCATTAGGTCTCTTGAAATGGGCACAGAGTTAGCAAAGATACATCATTTTAGTATGACAGGGAAAAGGTTGAATGTAGCAAGGGCTTACAATTGGTGTTCATTATTTAAGTCTAGACTAAAGATCTAGACAAAGGAACTGACAAGCCAAAATGAGAAGAAGAACTCTAGATACTAAAACTGAGAATGCTATAAATATTCAGCAGGCCAGGAAGCTTCTGTGGAGAATATGTAGAAAAGGTAGAAAATTGACATTACTGAAAGAAACACTCAAGGTTAACACAGTGACAGATAACTTGATGGGCTGAACGGCTGCAGTGGTTTGGTAATCATGATAGAGTTTGAAATTTCTGCCAACAATGGACTTAGTTTAATTACTTTATGTAATACATAGAGTATATTTATATATTGATAGGCCTTTTAAAATTACCTCTGAGTGGAGCCTGGCCTTTGGCTAATGTGAATCAATTTTCAAATCTTGTCATTGATTTTCTTTTTGGCGAAGATTTTAGACTTCTTTTTCGCTTAGTGGTTTAACTCTGGACATTGCATTCCACTGATGCAATAACAGTGATTCTGTGTGCATCTTACATGGAATTTCCAACGTAGAAGAAGGCTAAAGTAACCTGTAGTCAGTCCCTTGTCAAAGCAGCGGGTCCTGGACATATTCTTGATATCTGAGCACAAAACGCTGGCTGAATGCCCTCGTGTCAAATTTTTAGAATGTGACATTAAGCCACTTCAGAGAAACCACTGATCGTTTCCCCAGAAATGTGTTTACTATATTCATTTCAGCTACTCCATGTAGCAACATCTTTTACATTTTCTATAGCATTAATGAGCAGTCATGGATTGTAATTGACAATTAAACGATTGTTATGTGGGGAGGCTTTTCCAGAGTATCCTTTCTCATTGATGAATGGACCAACAGACAGGACTGGTGCATCTCCAACTACCTTTGGCCAGAATTACCTCATAAATGATCCATCTTAGTCGCCTATTGGGAACCCAGTATAGCAGAAAGCTAATCTATAGCCAAATTGGTTCATGTAATATCAAGAAAAATAAAGAATTGATTACACTAAAGGCTTTGGGTATTGACAAATTTTGAGTGCACAGATGAAGACTTTGTGTTCCTGAATTAGTTATGTTTTTGACTGGGCTATTTTAATGCAGCTGCAAGACAGGCATTCATCTGAACAAAGCGGAAAATTGTCGAGAAAAAACTCCTCCGCTATGTCTAGCCATAGAATTACCGTGGCAGATCATATTCAACTATCAGAAATCGTTCCCCAGTGCACTTTTTGGATTTCAGCAGGATTATCTGGCTCTAGACCTCATCAAGACTCTGGTTCAAATGCAGAATTTTAGAGGTGCAGTGGGTGACGCTCCATAAGCCATAAGATGTAGGAGCAGAATTTGACCATTTGGCTCATTGAGTCTGTTCTGCCATTTCATTATGACTAATCCTCTCAGCCCCAATCTCCTACCTTCTCCCCGTAACCCTTCATGCTGTGACTAATCAAGAATCTATCAATCTCTGCCTTAAATATATCCAGTGAATTGGCCTTCACAGCCGCCTGTGGCAACAAATTCAACAGGTTCTCCACTCTTTGGATAAAGAAATTCCACCTTGTATCCGTTCTAAATGGATGGCTCCCTATTCTGAGGCTGCGCCCTCTGGTCCTAGAATCCTTTACCATAGGAAACATCCTCTCCACATCCACTCTACTGAGGCCTTTCAACATCTGATAGTTTCCAATGAGATCTCTCCTCATTCTTCTGAATTCCAGTGAGTACAGTCCCCAGGGCCATTAATCTGTCCTCATATGACAAACTTTTTATTCCTGGAATCATTCTTGTGAAGCTCTTCTGAACCCTCTCTGATGTCAGCATATCCTTTCTTAGATAAAGGGCCCAAATCTGCTCACAGTACTCCAAGTGAGGCCTCACCAATACATCCTTCCTCTTATATTCCAGTCCTCTTGAACTGAATACTAACATTGCATTTGCCTTCCTCGCCACTGATTCAACCTGCAAATTAACCTTTCAGATCTTTCTTTTACTTTTTATATATCTGAAGAAACTTTTGACATCCTCTTTGATAACTTTGGCTACCTTAGCTTCATATTCCATTCTTTCCATCTTCATGACTTTTTTTAGTTGTCTTCTGTTGGTTTTTGAAAATTTCCGAATCCTCTAACATCCCACTAATTTTTGCTCCATTATATGCTCTCTCTGGCCTTTATGTTGGCTTTAACTTCTCTTGTCAGTCACGGTTGTATCATTCTGCCTCTAAAATACTTTTCTTTTGGATCTATCTATTCTGTGCCTTCCAAATTGCTCCCAGCATTCCCTGCCATTGCTTCTTTGATGTTTTCCCTGGTAGTGTCCTCTTCCAATCAACTTTGGTTAGCTCCTCTCTCAAGCATCTGTAATTCTCTTTACTCCACTGTAAAACCGAGGTCCTCTCTTCAGCCGGAATGCCAGCAGTTTCAACCCTGGTGATGTCAGTCCAACTGCGCTGGGCAGGACATGTTGTCAGAATGCCTGATGGAAGACTGCCCAAGGACATCTTGTATGGCCAACTGTCCAGTGGTACCCAAAAACGAGGAGGCCAGCGACTACGGTACAAGGATGTTCTGCACAGGAGCCTCAAGAAAGCTGACATTGCCCCATCAACGTGGGAGGATCTGGCTCAAGATCGCTCACAGTGGAGGGACGCCATCAGAAAAGGTGTGGATGCTGTTGAGACCAAGGTCACAGAGGCAACAGAGGAAAGGCACAGGAAACGCCACAACAGAGCTTCTGCCCCCGCTGCCCCTCCAGGCCTCACCTGCCAAGTATGTGGCAAGCAGTGCCTGTCAAGAATTGGCCTGTACAGCCACTCCAGGATGCATGTATCAAACCCCACTAACTGACTGATAGGAACCATCATCATCCTTTGGGATGGATAACCAGAATAGTGATACATCTGACTTTATCTTCTCTCTCTCAAACTCCAGGGTGAATTATATCAGATTATGATCTCTGACCCACAAGGGTTCCTTTACCTCAAGCTCTCTAATCAATTCTGGTTCATCGCACAGCAATCTATCCAGAATAGCAGATTCCCTAGTGGGCTCAACCACAAACTACACTAAAAAGCCATCTTGTTGGAAAATCTGCAAATTCCCATTCTTGTGATTTTCCTAAACTACCTGCATATTTCATGGGTGGCAGGGTGGAGATAAGTCTCTACCAAGGGACTCCTTCTTTCCACTAGCCTGCAGGTCACCCTTGGGAAAGGTGTAACACTTGCTTAGCCCCCCCCCCCACCAATCAGGGTCATATGAAGCAGATATTCATATAGATGTTTATATGAGCATCTGATACATATCTTAAGTCTTGGTTATGTGACCTCTGACACAAGGCAGAGAATCTCTGAAGAGAATGGCTGAGGTCACTTATATTGTAAAGACACTGCCCAGAAGATGACAATGTCAAAGCACTTCTGTAGAAAAACTTGTCAAGAACAATCATGGTCATCGATAAGACCATGATCGCTCATGTGAATATGGCATGGGACATTACGACGATGACCATTTGCATATTGAAATCCCTTCTGACTATCGTAACAGTGGCCTTTTGACATGCGTTTTCTATCTCTTCTTTTGCTTTATGGCTCACATCTTTCCTACTTTCAGAGGCTTTTACCTTTGCAGTTCCTTAGCTCTGCCCACAAGGATTCTACACCTTCTGATCCTGTGTAACCTCTTTCTAAGGATTTGATTTAATTTTTTACCAACAGAGCCCCACTCACCCCTCTGCCTACCTGCCTGTTCTTCTGATACAGTGGGTATCCTTGGATGTTAAGCTCCCAGCTATAATTTTTTTTTTATTAGGCACAACTCAGTGATGGCCACAATGTCATCCCTGCTGTTCTCTAACTGTGCAACAAGTTCGTCTACCTTTTTCTGTGTACTGTGAGCATTCAAGTATAACACCTTCAGTCCTGATCACCCTTTTCGATTTTGTCCCCCTTTTACATTGCATCTCATCCTGTTGACTACAAATTTATCCTATCATCAGCTTATCCTCGCTAGCTGTCTCACTACACACTGCATTTACTGGCATACCAACTGCCCAAACCTAAGCCTTATCATTCCACCCCATCCCCCTGCCAGATTAGTCCCAAACTGCTCCAGCTGACCTGCCAGCCAGGATACTGATCCTCCTCGGGTTCACGTGTAACCATTCCCTTTTGTGGAGGTCCCTTCCTTATCCAGAAGGGATCCCAATGAGACAGAAATCTGAACCCCTGCCCCCACACCAGTTCCTCAACCACATATTTATCTGCCAAATTCTCTTATTCTCACCCTCGCTGGCACGTGGCACAGACAGCAATCCAGAGATCAGTTTCCTGGCGGTCCTCTTCTTAAGCTTTCTACCTAGCTCCCTAACATCCATCTTCAGGACCTCCTTCTCTATATCATTGGTGCCAGTATGTACCAAGTCCTTGCTATTCAAGTTACCATTAACCAGAAATGAAACTGGACCAGCCTCATATGATGGGAAGAGCCAGATCAAAGGTGTGACCAGGTCCACACAACTTTCCAACCATCTTGAAATCGTTGGAGGACTGCGATGGTCTACGTTTGCCTCCATGCACGCAACTCCACACAACGTCTGGAGCTCTGAACAGCATCTTCAAGGAAAACTTTGCTTGATTGGCACCCCGTCACTCAGCAGTGCTCTCTGGCTGCAGCCCATCTCTTTAACCAGATGGACTGCAGAAACTTAGAAGATTACCACGACAGCGAACTTCTGTCACTAACAGAGATATTAGGAGCAGAAGTATATCGAGGTTCCCCTCGCAGGTCATAAACAATCCCGACGCAGCAACGTCACTGGTTATTGCTGTTTGCTCAAAATGCCGCAACTTAATACAGGGAATTGAATGAGAGTGCTTTCATCACATGGACTGCAGTAGTTCGAGGTGGCTAATTTAAGATAAATGGCAACCTTGCTAGCAACTACACACTCGGTAAGTGAGCCAAACAACCTCACAATTTCCAAATGGAAATATTAATGATTACTTAGTATCTAAGCTCCTCATTTTATCTCTCCCGATAGTGTAGATATGTCATCTATATCAAATACACTCAGATTTTAAAAAATTATTCTTGAGCTTTCCAGAAACAAAAAGCCGTGCCCTGCGTCCTTGGTCTTATTGATGGGTGGGAACTCGAACGATACTTGTCAATCATCTAATGCACCTTCTCCGGTGCCTCTCTTTTTTTTGTCCCAACAGGGAGGGGCATGGCTGCTGTCATCCGAGATAATAACGAGGCGGCGCGGAGGGGCCCGGAGTTTGCTGCAGCGGAGGGAGGTTGCGATCCCATTTCCCACAATGCAGACATCCCGTGTCCTGACGTCAGATCGGCACAGATGACAGCAGCCTGAGACCGTGGGGCTGGGGATGTAGAGAGAAGGGCTTTTGTTTCCAGACAGCCACCCGGCCAGCCAGCATTGTTCTTGCCTTGCGCGCTTAGACCTCTTGCAGAGGGAGAGGGAGAGGGAGAGGGCTGCAGGGGGTGGCTGAGATGGGGACGGGGCGTTGCATTAAGATGCACTGAGACTGCGTTGGTGTACATCTGACTGCTTATTTTCTCTCTCTCTCTCCCCCCCCCCCCCCCAACACCCGGGGCGTGTATTTATTCCTCCCGCCTCCCCCGGTTGTATTCCCCCACTATCACTCACAAAGATGATGGAGCTAGACGATGGGGTGGTTTACCAGGATGACTGCTCTGTGTCGGTCATGTCCGAGCGGGTCTCGGGCCTGGCCAACAGCATCTACCGCGAGTTCGAGCGCCTCATCCACAAATACGACGAAGAGGTGGTGAAGGAGCTTATGCCGCTGGTGGTCAACGTTCTGGAGAACCTCGACTCGGTCTTCTCTGAAAACCAGGAGCACGAAGTGGAGTTGGAGCTGCTCCGGGAGGACAACGAACAGCTCCTTACCCAGTACGAAAGAGAGAAATCACTCAGGAAACAGGCAGAGGAGGTGAGTCCCTCTTCCCTATCAATTTATCAGATGTACCCCTCCCTCCCCTCCCCTCACTATCTATCATCTCAATCTCTGTGTGGTGATTTAATTTTCCTGGACGGCAGCCTACCGACATAATAGTTTACATTTAAACTAAATAGTTACGTAATTAACATATTGTTTTCCGCCCACTATCGTTTTCATGCTGGCGGAGCGGATTTCTTTCTGCGGCGTCTCTGAATTGTGTGCAGAAGCGTTTTGCTGTCTGATTGTTATCGCTAACAGGGTTGTTTGGTTGGATTGCGTTACTGTCATTATGTAGAGATGTGTTCCGTAGTGATTGGGTTTATCATCTGCCTATGCACATGCCATCATGAAACCTCCCGTCTACCATTCTGGACACATCTGAATAAATATTCCCCGTTTTGAATGGATTACAAATTCGGGACTTTTTTCCTGTAATATTAGTAAAATAATCTCTGAAATTGACTTGGCATCTGCATATCCTGATTTATGCGTTACATGCTCAGGCAGCTGTTTACATTTGTTTTTAAATGTAATAGGTAGCGCATAGACTGTGTGATTTGAATTTGCAGTTTCAGAAGGCTGAAAACACGGGGCAGTAAGAATAATTCAGTCAGTTTTTTTTAACAGCTTTTGGCTTTGATTTTAGCATTGGATCGTTGGTGGTTGATGTGGCTTTTGAGTTAATTGAGGGTGGGTTCGGCTAAGATGGAAAACACACAGGGAGCCATGATGGTAATCTAAACCTTTCCAACGTGGCCCTTCACCAAAGGATCCATATTGAGTTGATTCACTCTGGTAGAAGCGCAAGCCTTCCATAAAAATAGACGTGATTGTTGAAGGATGTGATTGGAGAGCAGAGGAGAAGTGAGGAACCTTGAACATATTTAATAAAAAAAAACAACTTTGAAGAATGTGGGCTGCCATGTTGCCAATAATATGGAATCCCTAATAATTATAATGAATGTGTTTTGGCCATTTAGAACATCAAAATAGAAACAGCCCAGGATTTTTTTTTAATTGAATATGATGAAGCTGATTCTGGATTCCATTGTGTCATAGCAGTACAGTTCAGAAACAGACCCTTTGGCCAATTTAGTAAATGCCAAAACCATTTAAACAGCCTACTACCATTGACTTAAACCAGCACCATAGCCCTCCATACCCCTACCAACCACGTACCTATCCAAACTTTGTTTAAGCATTGAAATAGAGCTCATGTGCATCACTTGTGGAAGGAGATGAGATTGATTTCTGGAACATTAGGAAAGAAAACATCTGAAAACATACAGATGTTGGGCTTTCCAATAGATGTTTTAAATGGCATGGAGTCTTGCAATCAGGAAGGTCCTTGGCGTGAGTAGTAACAAGTTAACTGATCTTGAGGCAATATTTCTTATTCTTATCCTGGACTATTCCTTGGCTACTATTGGTCCATTTCTATCACTATTCACTCTCCAGTGCCCTTTGCTGATAGCCGGGTAATGAGCATCAATCTCTGCTAGATGCTGTTATAGTGGAAAGAAACATATTTGGATTTATTTAGCAGCTTTCATCACTTTGGGATGTTCCAAACATCTGAATAAAGAAATCCAAGTTATTTTTGTGATGTAGGAAACCATGTTTATGCCACTTTTCATCCAGCATGGTTGCACGAGCAGCAATAGGATCGTGCCCATACACCCTCTTTAGAGATTGTGAGGTTAAATTTATTGATATGGGGGTCTACTTTGAAATGCAGTAATGTTATTGAGTTTTTGATCTGACTGGAGCTGCTCCTGAGAGGCGAGTGAAACCATGGTTTCATGTCTCGGTATAGTGGCTGATCTGCTGCCATTTGACACTCTTAGTTCTGCTATACATGATCATATTTTGTGTTTAAAAACACTATCATAGAACTTGAACCCACAATCAATTCACAAGAATCATATCACTGAGCGTGGCAGCTACGTAACTTGTTACCATCTTGGCTTACACGTGGGAATGTACTGCAACTTGGAAAGTCCATTAGAAGACATTTGGATATATTTTTAAAAAGGCTGAAGTAAAGATTCTTAAGAAGAATAGAAACCATCTTGGTAAGCAGCTTCTAATTGTAGGGAAATAATAAGCTTGGTGGACAGATTGGAAGCCGGCTTGCTTTTCTTCGTTTATTTGTTACATTCAATGATTTTTGCTTCCCTTCTGCTGCCAGGTTTCGTAAAGCCGAGAAAGCCTTGCTGGCCAACTGTGAATCTGGGGTAGAAATAAAATCTTTAGCTTTGCATTCTCATTTTAATGACTGGCCTGCTGGCAGAGATTTTTGAGTCTGTGTGTGTTTATAATGTGTAATCATTTAAACCTAAGAATAAAGGGTTTAGAATGTATAAAATGAATAATATATGTTCTGTAATGCTGCTTGATGCCATTGCTTTTCTGGCAAATGTTTACTTTGGATTTGAAAAAAAACTTGTTCCTTTGCATTGATGTCTTTCGACTTGATGATTCCAAGAAATTCTAAGATTTAAAACCTACACTAAAGTACAATTAATAGATTATTCCAAAAATAATATATTTGCCCTAGCATGGCATTAGATTATTGTCGTGAGCAATTCTGCCCAGACCTTGAATAGTTTTTCACTAATTTTGTCTCGTTTGGGATGCTGATGAGTTGTCATGTATGTATTAATAATAATTTAACAGAGCGCGATCATCTAAATGTAACTTTGTAGAAATGCCGGAGACTATTCAGTGTTTACTGATGAAGGTTAAAAAAAAAGTAAAGTGAACAATAATTTGTAAAATATTATGAATGTCATGGATGATGCTGCTGCATGGATCTATTCCAACCAGATCACTCGAGGTGCATTATTTAAATCATTGCATTCCCATACCAGTTCACATTGGAAATTCTATGTAATTACTCTATATTAGTTCATGCAGCCTGTATCATTCTTCATGCCAAGTCATATTAAGCTTTAATACCAATTATGTGATTTACATCAGGGCATGCATCTGTTGCAATTGCATTAAGTCATTCATTCATTATTATAAATTTGCAATTGACTATCCATTCTGCGTTACATCAGCACAGGCTCCCATACACTTGATATTTCAAGTTGAACTTCCATGTCCTATATTGCACCATGACTTTATGTATCTGCCAAGTAAGATGCAGCACTGATCTCTTCTATTGTCATCAAACAATCAGTGTTACAACATGGATATTGCTGTGATATATTCTATTACCGTTCACTCTTTCCTTTGCATCCTGTACTATAGCTTGGATTTTCTGAACCCGCAATGCAATAATAGTGGTACTGTTGTACTACTAAGTTGGCCGGTGGTGGAATGACATCCGCACTGGACTTTGAAGTGTGTGGACCTGGGGTTTGAATCTGGCCGGCTCCTTGCACGCTTTCCATCCATGCTCAGTTGAGTGTTGAGCTAGCAACTCAGCCTTGTAAAAAAAAGGATAAAAAATGTTAAAGAAACAGCAAATTGCCTCCCGAGGTGCCACAAGGTGCGGAAAGGAACAACAATAGTACTGCCAAGTTTACGGATTGCATTGTTTCTGGATTTGGTGGTATTCCTAGTGCCATAAAATGTAAGTGGTTGCCATTGCTCTTCCCATTTGCTCCAGAAGGTCAGTACTCACACCAGTGCCCATGAAGTGCAGGGTGAGCCATGTCAACAACTATTGATTAGCAATACATCTGCTATTATGAAGTGTTTTGAGAGGTTGGTTATGGCTGGAGTTAATTCCTGCCTGAGCAAGGGCCTGGACCACTGTAATTAGCCTACTGCCATAACAGGTCTACAGCGATTGCAATCCCACTGGCACTCCATTTTGTTTTGGAGCACCTAGACAACAACAACAGCACGTGACAGGTTACTGTTTATCAATTGTAGCTCTGCATCCTATAGCGTTATCCCCTCAATAATAATCACCAGACTAAACATGGGCCTCTCTACCTCCCTCTGCAACTGCATCCTTGATTTCCTCATCAAAAGACCACAGATAGTATGGATCAGTGATGATGTTTTTCCCACACTGACAATATACTCATGGATGCCTGCTTAGCATCTACTCTCTCCGCACTTGTGACTGTGTGGCTAAGCACAGCTCGAACACCATTTATAAATATGCAGATGACACCACTGTTGTTGGTTAAATCTCAGATGATGAACAGGAGGTGTACAGGAGTGAGATAGTTTAGCTGTTTGAATGGTGCCACAACAGCCACCTTGCACTCAAATGTCATTAAGATTAACTGTTTATGGACTTCAGGCAAGAGGAAGTTGGGAGAATACTCACCAGTCCTCATCAAGGGATCAGCGGTAGAAAGGGTGAACAGCTTCGTTCCTGGGAGTCAGCATCTAGGAGCATTTACACCCGTCTCAACACATTGATGCATCATGAAGAATGCCCACCTGTGGCTCTGCGCTTTATTAGGAGTTTGAGGGGATTTGGTATGTCACCAAAGGCTTGTGTACATTTCTACAAATGTACAGCAGAGAGCACTCTGACGGGTTGTGTCACAGCCCGGTGTGAAGGCTGTAATGCACGGCATCCCGAGAGGCTGCAGAAGGTTGTAGACCTGGCCAGCTCCATCACAGGCACAACCCTTCCAACCTCTGAGGACATCTTCAAGAGGCAGTGCCTCAGGAAAATGGGATCCATCATTAATACCGGATCCCTCACCATTTGGAACATTCCTCCTTCTCATTACTACCATCGGAGGAAGTACATGAGCCTGAACACCCACACTCAATGATTCAGAAACCATTTCTATCCCTCCCATCATCAGATTTCCTATAGTCCATGAACACTATATTGTTATTCCTTTTCTGCCTTGTATGTTTATTATGTAAGCTTGTTATTTTGATATCAGGCACTATATCCCTGCCACAAAAGAACAAATTTCACATCATTTAAGACAGCGATAATAAATCTGATCCTGAATTGGAATTCCAGCAAAGATTTAAGTTCAGAAATAAAGCCTATGAAGTATTTTGATGTGTAATTTATCTACCCATATAAATAATTTATTTGCTAAAAGTAGCATGCAAATTAAAACGAGTCCTTGTTCTGTTTTTGAAATTAAAGGTTTATTACATAACTTCAAATAAACTAATGATTAATTAAGATGAGAGAAACTTAAAAAGAAGTAATGCTACCTTCAAGCCATTTATACTAAGGTATGATCTGGGACTGGCAATCTCAGTGCACCGCATGAAAGAATTCCTAGATTATTGAATAATGGGTTGAACTAGAATCCTTCCATCGTTGGTATTACTGTTTTTTAGGTGTTGTGTCCCAAAGCTTCCATCAACTAATCCACGTGGAATGAGGTCTGATTAAACCCAGTCCCATCTGGTATGCATGTCTGACTTTGACTTTACTCACTGACGTTTTGAAGGGCTGCTTTAAGTATTTTTGTTCTGAAATCAAATTTTGTAGAAAAACTTTCTTTCTTCAACATTTTTGTTAGAATTGTATCCTGT
Source organism: Hypanus sabinus (assembly GCF_030144855.1). Lineage (NCBI taxonomy): Eukaryota > Metazoa > Chordata > Chondrichthyes > Myliobatiformes > Dasyatidae > Hypanus > Hypanus sabinus. The sequence continues at coordinate 23,365,575 of NC_082714.1, read as the reverse complement.
AACAGCTAAAATAATAATTTGAGAATTTTGAAATAATTGGAATAATTTAATTAAATTTAAAAATTAAAGGATGCAATAAATTGTTTTGAGGAATATTTAATTTTGTACATTATTATTGTGGTAGTAATAGTGGGCACTTCACAAGAAGAATGCTCCCTGTTTCATCTGAGTCCCCTCTCCATTGGTTTTTATTTCTGTTTATTTTGTGAGAAATCATTGATGGAAGGAAAAAAGATTAATCACACATCCTTCTCCACCACACTCAAATTTACACCTTTAGTCTGTGACTGGGCTGCTGAGAAAAGCAGGATTATTGATACTTGTAAACTCGAGATTCCGCAGATGCTAGAAATCCAGAGCAATGCACAAAAAGCTGGAGGAACTCACTAGGTCAGGCAGCATCTGTAAAGAGGAACAAACAATTGACGTTGTGGGCTGAGACCATCAGGACTGACTGGCTGGAAATGTTGACTGGTTATTCCTTTCCACAGATGGTGCCTGACCTGCTGAGTCCCTTCAGCATTTTGTACGTATTGCTATTGATACTTGAATGATGGAGTTTTGCTCGTTGAAACATTAATGAGATAGATGCAGAAACTTGGAAGGTCAGAGTGTGATTTATTGTCAGAGTTCTGTATGCTATGGCTGATTTTCTTATTTGCTGTGTGCTTTATTTGAATCTTGGTTAGGCTTGGATGGTGGAGGACAGTCAGGTTCTGAGTAAAGTTAGATACCAGTTGCAAAGCTAATAGTACAAGAGCAACTCATGACTGCACTGCAGACAGGATACCAGCTTTGTGCTGTTTATTTGGTCCCATGATTTCTGCATGGAGCCATTCTCACCCTACGTGTTCTCAGGAGGAAGCCCAATTTCATGAATGCCTAGTAACAACACAACTTAAAACAAGCCTGCTTTACCTAATGCTTGCAAAGCAAAAAAAAAATGCAGATGCTGGAAATCTGAAATGAGAAAAGAATCCTAAAATCCTTGGCTGGCTCGGCAATGTCTGCGGAAAGAAGGAAAAAAAAATGCAGAATCACTGTTCCAAGTCTGCTTAGAGCTAGTCTAAGCTTCTTTGGGTAGTGGAGTGGGGTTACATTATGTCCACAGATAGTTCCAAGAACATTGAAGACAGGCTCAGCATCTATGAGAAAATGTACTTTCAGACACTGCAGTGGAGATCTCTCTGGAAGACATGGAAATGAAGAGCGAAGCACTAATCCAGAGGGTGTCAGGAGGCTCTCTGACACACTGTGAGACAATAGTAAGATTTGGAGATGGCAATCAATGCCAGGGAAATATATTCACTGATATAATTTACTGGCAGAATTGCGATGTGAGCTGATACCACAACGTTCAGCTTCATCTGTAAGCCTTTGAAAGTGGAGCAACAGTAAAAGCTAAGCAACATTGAGGCATGAGACAAGTGGGAAGTCGCTAAAGTGCAGTTGCCACCTCCCATGGAAGAGTTTAACCCCCCCCCCCTTCAAATTTACAGACTTTACCATTGCTGACTCTCCACCATCAATGTCCTTTGAGATGATTATTCAGCTTTGAACCCAATTGCACCAGCATCATTAGTACTGCAGCTGTGAAAGCAGGTCAGATGTTGGTTTCCTGTGGTGAATGACTCACATTCAGTCTCCTCAAAGACCTTCTGTCATCTACAAGGTGCAAGATAGGAACCCTATAATAAAGAGTATGCCAATTTTTATGCTGTCAGAAATAGACTTTTTTAAAAAATAATCTGGACAATTAATAGTCATTAACGTGCGGCAGCACCTTGCATGGAGGGAGGGAGTTGTCTACGGCTGCTTGAATTAAATAGAATGGATAACGTGGGCTTGTGGCTGACCTTGGCCCACACATTCACTTCCATTAGAAAAGAGTGGGCAAATGATGCAACTGACAGTTGATGCCCTTTGCACACGTGTAATGCTTGATCAAAAGTGAAGTTCTGATCTGTTGTTTCATATTAGAACTTAAATATCCCAGTTTAACAGTTGTCTGCATAACGTCAAGGGAAATGACACTCGATCACGGTGTGTAATGAGGGAGATATCAATTGCAGACTCGGAGGCGAGTTTTAACTGAACTTCTCTGTTGGGAAACTTATAGGATCAGGTGCGATGCTGATTAGTTGCCACATCTGAAGCTGTACTCTTTGAATTAGTGGGAAGAAACAATGGCCAGAGTATTTTTGGCATTTTCCCCTTGTCAGTATGTGGAACATTTTATCAAGCAAATGTGCTGCATACAATAAAACTTCCTGGGCTAGAAAATGTAAAACTCACGGAAATGTGTACTAAAATGGTAGTGTAATGATTAGAGTTACCCAGCGATAATGGGAATTGAACCCCAATCCCCCTATTGTCTGTGAGGAGTTTGTACATTCTCCCTGTGACCACATGGGTTTGGTTCAGGATTAGTAAGTTGTGGGCATACTATGTTGATGCTGGAAGTGTGTTGACTCTTGCAGGCAGCCCCCAGCACAGCACCAACATTTCACTTCAATGTATGTTTGCCAAATAAATCTAATCTTTTGAAAAATGTCACTGTATTTAATATTTTCCAGAGCTGAAGTGGGGCTGTTTCTTAATCATAAGATGTGCATGAGTCCTGGTGCTTCAGTATGGATGTACAAATACCACTGTAAAATTTCAGGGTTTGTGCAGGAAGCCCCAGCTCAACTCCATGCTCTGCTCGAGATGAAGCACTTAACACCAGCTCTCAGTGGTAGCTCTTGCTCTCCAGCCGGTCTTAATCTGCTCATTAAAATTTAGCCCACTGACCCTCTCTCTTCCTTTACTAATAATCATGTTTTAGTGTTTCGTCAGACTCGCATTGCAAGCTGAACAGCATCGTTGCTTTGCTTCCATGAGTTTCTGACATGTGTACCAAAGCCAACGATTAAGATTTTATTTGTGTGCATTAGATTTCATTATCATTCATTTTTTTTTCACTTCTTTCAATCACATGTTGGAAATACTTCATGATTGAATATTTAGGCTGCTGTGATTGAAAGCCTAAAGTGCTGATTGGAATTATTAAGCAGTTATGGCCTATTTGAGCCTACGAGATTTAATGAAAATATTCAGGCAAATGAGCAGATTTTCGTTTAAGCAATGACCTTCATAGCCTTGAATCATCCTAGAGTGTTTTGTAACTGATACAGCATATTATGTTGTAATATAAGAAATGCAGTAACCGATTATTGTATTGTCAGACATGCAAATAGCAATTTGAGGGTATATTTAAATGATGTTGATGGAGGAATAAATATTGGGAAGATAGTTAAGGATAACTTGAATGTTCTCCCCTTTGAATGCATCCAGTTGATGAGAGCCTTGGTTTTGTAGTTTTTCTGAAAAATGATACCCGGTGCGGGGGCAATAGTCCAGAGTGCACTAACAATCTTGTTGATTTTGTTTTTCGTCTCTGGTGCCAAGGTAGATTGTAGATTCGATGTTGTATAGTTTGGCATAAATATTTAATAACTCCTAATGCTGGAGATATATCAATTGGATTTGACTGATGGATCTTATTGAGAAAGATGGTTGAATGCAATTGGAAAACCATTTGGAAGGAAGAACAGTTGCTGAATTGAAGGGTACAAATACATGAAAAAGTCTAGAAACACTTTGAGTTGTGATGCAGATTTCCACTTTAATCTGGAGGCCTCAATTTGTGCATTTTTGATTAAAATCGAGAGCCACCGACGTTGAAAGGTGTTGCAACCTTTCCACTATGACCTTTGCCTCTGTTGGCATTTGATCATCTTCAACAGGGCTGCATGTGGTATCAAGTAATGACGGTCTAAAATTATGAGGCATAGGTTTAGGGCAAGAGGGGTGTAAAGAGGGTTTCTTCTTTTTGTTAACTAGCAGGAATGCTAATTTACTGATAACGCGAATGGTATTCCTTTGTAAACCAAATGGGGATTAATGTTCTTTCTTCTGAGTCTGTAAGCTTTTGTTGACGGGCTTTTGGGCAGATCGGCGCGAGGGGGTCGAGAGAGAGGACGCAATGCTCTAAACTGGGCGAGGATCGGACCCCAAAGGGGGGTCCGAGGCCGGGAGATTCTCCGAGGAGGGGGGGGATGAAGCTAAATGTGCTTGGTTGACCACTCGGAGGGTCCTGAGCTGTTTGGAGAGTCAAGGAGTTCGGAGGGTCCTGAGCTGCGAGTCGAGGAGTTCGGAGGGTCCTGAGCTGCGAGTCGAGGAGTTCGGAGGGGAGCGAATGGTGGCCAGAAGACTTCAGTAATTGAGCTCCAACGGTTGTGCACGAAGTGGTTTGGACTTTGATAAGTTTGGCGCCTTTTCTTTAATTTTCTCTTCATATATACTGTATCATTATTAATCACTTAGTTATAGTAACCTTTATAAATTGTACTCATTTAATCGCATATGGTGTACTGTCTGTTTTTGGGTGAGGCGGGGACATCACACAGCATCCACACCAGCTGATTACCCAGTTTGGCGGGGCCGAAGGCTGCTCCCCCTAGACAAAATGAGCTGAGCGAGCCTGAGGCGAACCAGGGGGTTACAGGGGAAAGATTTAAATGGGACCTGAAGGGCTACTTTATACAGTGAAGATTGCTAGTGTGTGGAATAAGCTGCCAGAGGCTATGGTTAAATATAATTTAAGAAGCAGTTAGACAGAGGTACAGGAAATTGGGACTAGCTGGATGGGCACTGTGTTCAGCATGGACTGGTTAGGCTGGAGGATCTGTATTTGTGCCGCACTGCTCTGACTTGATGTTAGGTCGGTATAGATTCATTGGGCCTGTATCTGTACGATATTGCTCTATGACTCTAGCTTGATTAATTTGGATCATTTGTTGGTTCTGTGCAATTTCTTGCATCTGCTGTCATAATACACCTCCCGCTGAGGTTCTTTGGTAACGTGTAATGGAAGTGTAGCCCTGATCTACCTCCTGAAGCATGACATATTAGTCTCCCAAATGTAGGTTTTCACACCGTGTGTCTCATCAATACAAAGTGGACGTTGATGAAATCAAAAGACTGAGTCGGTATCACATTTTAAGAATTCTAATGAAGGCATCAAATACTATATTACATCTTCATTTACCTCTCACTATCACAAATTCCTCATAATGAATTGGCTAATAAAAGCCTTTGTCACTTTATAAACTAATATTTGAAAATTATGAAACTTAGTGAAATGTATCAAGAGCATGATGCCTGCTCATATACAATTTCCAATCTATATCTCAGTTCTTAGTTATGGTTCCAAACATAAACGCCTGTTCGTTGTGCTGCACTGGCATTCTATGGGAGCTGACATAATGCATTGTTGTGTCATTGATGGTAAGGAAAGGGTACAGTGATCAGCGTGCTTGCTCCTTCCCACCACAGAAGATTTTGGCATTGAAAATAAAGGTTCCACAGCTGGGATCACAAATGGACTCCACTGTAATGATATTGATAAACATAGCTTACTTAAACAGGAGCAAGACTTCAGGCTCCAGTTCAAATTTCCTCCTGAGTTTGACACCCACCCATTCACTGTATAGTGTTGTACTCTCTCTATCTAAAAATACTCAGCGACTGAGCCTCCATAGACCTCACTGCCCCCTGTGTGAAATGATTTCTTCTCATCTCTGTTCTGAACAGTTGGCCCCTTAGCATTCTACTATATCTCCTGTTTGTAAACGTCTCGGGGAAGGGAAGAATCTACTTTGCTATGCCCCTTGAGAATTTTGTAAGTTTTGATGAGATCACCTCTTATTCTCTAAACCTTGATGAGTTTAGGGCCAGTTTGCTTACTCTCTCAATCCTATCAATCAATCTGGTGAACCTTTCAGTGCCACAATTAGAGTACTATGCAAAAAGTCCAAGGCGCATATGCTCGGGTGCCTAAGACTTTTGTACAGTACTTGTAATTATTTATTGCACTGTATTGCTGCTGCAAAAATACAATATCATAATGTATGTGAGTGATGAGGAACCTGATTCTGATATGGGTCTCCATAGTGGACTGAGAGTGGGAAGGGGTAGGAAGAGGGGAATCCTGTTTGGGAGGAGGGGGAGGGAGCAGGAAGCACCAGAGGAGCATTCTGTAGTGATCAATAAATGAATTGCTTGGAATCAAATGATCTTGTCTGGTAGTTGGGGCTGCACCCGTACAACCCGCCACCACTTTCTGCCACCTGTCCCACACCCCTTACTCTCGCCATTCCCAACATCCTTTGCTCCCGCCGGATTTGCAACCTTGTTCACTACCCTATGCTGACAAATACAGTACTGTGCAAAAGTCTTGTGCATGCTAGCTGTATATATGTGCCTAAAACCTTTGCATAGTACTGGTATATTCTTGGATAGAGAACCAAGCTTGTAGACAGTATTCTGGGCTTGATCTCACCAGTGCTATATTTAATTTGCACAAGGCATTCCTACTCTTGTACTCCGTCCTCCTCAGCTGAAGGCATTTTTATCTTCCTAATTGCATACTAATTTTCAGTTACTTCCAGAGGGGGTTGTGCATCCCTGAACATCAACATCTTTCATTCATTTTCCATTTTTTTTTAAGTAGTTCATCTTTCTAGTTTTTCTTTCAAAATAGATGAACTTCCCTTTTCTGAATTTCTGTATCTGTGGAGACCGTCTATCCACTGATACCCTTTATAAACCCACTGATTCTGATGACTACCTCTTTCCACCCTGTCACTTGTAAAAATGCCATCCCCTTCTCCCAGTTCCTCTGCCTCTGCTACATCTGCTCTCAGGATGAGGCTGTTCATTCCAAAATATCCTCCTCCTCCAAAGAACAGGGCTTTCCCTCCTCTACCATCAACACTATCCTCACCTGCTTCTTTTCCATTTCACGCACATGTGCCCTCATCCCATCCTCCCGTTGCCACACCAGGGATACGGTTCCTCTCGTCCTCACCTACCACCCCATTAGCTTCTGCATCCAGCATTAATTCTCTGTAACTTCCGCCATCTCCAACGGGATCCCACCAAGCACATCTTTCCCCCTCCTCTTTTTCTGCTTTCCACAGAGATCTCTCCCTATGTGACTCCCTTGTCCACTTGTCCCTCCCCACTGATCTCCCTCCTGGCACTTATCCTTACAGGCAGAACTCCAGCCCCTACACTTCCTCCCTCACTATCATTTAGGGCCCGAAATTCTCCTTCCAGGTGAAGTAATACTTCACCTGCTTGTCTATTGGGGTCATCTACTGTGTCCTGTGCCTCCAGTGTGGCCTGCTGATTATCAGTGAGACAACTTCGCAGACCACTTTGCCGAGCACCTATGCTCCATCCGCCAGAAAAAGCGGGATCTCCCAGTAGCCACCCATTTCAATTCCACTTCCCATTGTCATTCTGACACGTCACTGCTGTGCTGAGGCCACTCTCAGGTTGGAGGAGCATTACCTTATATTCCGTCTAGGTAGATTTCAACCTGATGGCGTGAACATTGAATTTTCAAACTTCTGGTAATTGCCCCCCCCCCTTCACCATTTCCCCATTCCTGTTTCCCTCTCTCTCCTATTTCCTTATCTTCCCATCACCTCTCTCTGGTGCTCCTTCTCCTTCCCTTTCTTCCATGATCTTCTACCCTCTTCTATCAGATTCCCTCTCCAGTCTGTTATCTCTTCCCAACTCTTTACTTCACCCCTCCCCCTCTCCCAGTTTCCCTATCACCTCGTACTTCTTCCCCTCACCCCCCCCTCCCCGCCTTCTTACTCTGACTTCTTATCTTTTTTCCCCAATCCTGATGAAGGGTCTCAGCTCGAAAATAGACTGTTTATTAATTTCCATAGATGCTGCCTGTCCTGCTGAGATCCTCCAGCATTTTGTGTGTTTTACCTTGGATTTCCAGCATCTGCAGAGTGTCTTGTGTTTGGAGCTCCTAGCTTTCCCACATTCTATGCCACTTGCTGTTACCTCACCCACAGAACACTAATGTCTGCAACACCTGATTTATCACAGTCTTGCAGCATAAAAAAGATCTGTAGTCTTTTTATCGTCTATTAACCAATCCTCTGTCCACACTAAAATATTACCCCTAAAGTATGTATTTGTAATTAATAATGTTGTGTGGCATTTCATCGAAGGGCTTTTGAAAATCCAAATGCAGGTGATTACTGTTTCATTGAAATTTCTTTGCTTGTCACAATCATAACTCTCACAGACTGGCAAAATGTGATTTCCCTTTCATCAATCCACATTGACCCTGTCTAATCCTCTTTCTCCCCATAGTGTCCCATTCCTTATCAACAGATTTCAGAAGAATGCACCTTCATTAATAGATTCCAATATAAATACCATTGCACACATTTTAGAGATTTTTTGTCCTTCCTTTCCTTGACTAAGTTGTCTTCTAGAGTATCAAAGCCTTGCACCATGCATATAATTTCCAGTATCTGGTATGTTAATTGAAGGTCAGTTTAAGAAAAATCAGATAATTTGGATGCAACTTCTTGTATTTTGGTAGTTTCCAACTAGGTTCTACTATGTTTTCCTTAAAAACATTTAAGGAATGAAATGGAAATACAAATTAAGCAGATTGTTAGCTGAGGTGAGAACTTATTACAATTTTCCTAAAAAAGAATTTACTAACATTGAGTTGTGTATTTCCTCTGGTATTTTTCAGACCATGTTTGAAAGTATGTTGCCTAGAATTCTCAATGGGAATAATTACTGTTAGTACTCAATTTTGCAACTGGATTTAAAAAAAAGTGTTAGTGATGTCTGTAGCACATACATGGACTATTAAACAAAGTACTGAAGTTACTGTCAGTAATTTCCCTGTTTCTGTAGGATGCATTATTGTATCCTTCTCCAGGTAGAAGCTGTGAACTGGGGAGGCTATTGTGAGTGCTGGCAAAAGTGTAGAAGTAAAGTCCTCAGAAGGGTAGATCATTGAGCCTTTAATTGCATTCTGAGTCACAACTACTGGTTAAAAAAGTTTATATTGGTTAATCTCTTGCTCAGATGATCACTCTGGCTCTGTAGATGTTGCTTGACCCATTGATTCCTTGAGCAGTTTTTTTTTTGCTCCAGATTCTGGCATCTGCCGTCTCTAGTGTTTTCTCAGATAATTAATTTGAAATTCTGTTGAAGCATCCATCCTCTGAGTTTGTCGTACATGTGTTCCAGTCACACTTGCAGAATCAGGAGCAGTCGGGTTTATTATCACTGGCATGTGCCATGAAATGTGTTAACTTAGCAGCAGCGGTTCAATGCGATACATAATATAGAAGAATAAATCAATCAATTTATGGATAGATTAAAAATAATGCAAACACAGCAATAATATATATTTTAAAAAATTGAGACAGTATTCATGGGTTCAATGTCCATTTATGAATCAGATGGCAGAGGGGAAGAAGCCGTTCCTGAATCACTGAGTTTGTGCCTTCAGGCTTCTGTACCTCCTACCAGATGGTAACACTGAGAAAAGGGCATTCTCTGGGTGCTGGGGTCCTTAATAATGGACAATGGCTTTCTGAGACACTGCTGTTTGAAGATGTCCTGGGCACTTTGTAGGCTAATACCCAAAATGAAGCTGACTAAATTTACAGCCCTCTGTGGCTTCTTTCAGTCCTGTGCAGTGGTCCCCTCATACCAGACAGTGATGCTGCCTGTCAGAATGCTCTCTACGGCACTTCTGTTAAAGTTTTTTGAGTGTTTTTGTTGATATACCAAATCTCTTCAAACTCTTACTGAAGTATACTCACTGACTTGCCTTCTTTATAGCTGCATCAATATGTTGGGACCAGGTTAGCTCCTCAGAGATCTTGACATCCAGGAACTTGAAACTGCTCACCCTCTCCTGTTCTAATCCCTCTATGAGGATTGGTATGTGTTCCTTCATCTTACCCATCCTGAAGTCCACAGTCAGCTCTTTAGTCTTACTGACATTGAGTGCAAGGTTGTTGCTGCGACACCATTCCACTAGTTCATACACCTTGTTTCTGTATGCCCTGTAGTCTCCATTTAAGATTCTACCTACAGTGGTTGTATCGTCAACAAATTTATAGATGGTATTTGAGCTATGCCTAGCCACACAGTCATAGGTAAAGGCGTAGAGCAGTGGGCTAAGCACATATCCCTGAGGTGCACCAGTGTTGATCATCAGCGAGGAAGAGATATTACCACCAATCCATAGAGATTGTGGTCTTTCAGTTAGGAAGTGGAGGATCCAATTGCAGAGGGAGGTACAGGTGCCCAGGTTCTGCAAGTTATCCACTGAGTTATGAATATGACACCATTTAAGGATACATGTGATAAGCATGTGAAGCAAAAAGGTACATTTCCACATCTTGGCTTTAAAGTTAAATTTATTTTATTATATTTGTTTGTTCTGTGACATTTAGTTCCTATCAGAATTCTATAAATGTATCTATCTTTATTATGCATGCTGTCCTCTTTTTACGCAGTCCCATTCTATTTTGTGAGTTTTTAGATGGCTGATGGGATCAGTGTGTTTCTCGCAGACTCTTCCACAGGTGGGTCAGCAGGTGCTGGACAGGACGGGAGAGGGGATAGTTTGGTATGTACACCAGGTTTCTTTTTGCTCCTGGTGAATGGGCTTGAGGTTCTTAACGTTGTGTTGAAGGCCACTTCTCCACTTTGGCCGTGAAGCAGAGATTGCTACGAGCCATTGGGGATGTTGCACCTCTTTACGGTGACTTTGATAGCACCCTTGAGTCATTTCCTTTACCTGCCAAGGACTCAGTTGCCATGCTGATGCTTGGGGAAGGGTGCCTGCTGTGGGAGCCTGATGTTGGGCATAAAGATGACGGAATGTATCCATTGGACCAGACTGCATGTCATTAGTCTCCGTGCTGTAGGTGTTGCCCCAGCAGATGCCATTGCCACTGGTTCACTTACCCTGCCAGTGGATTTGGTGGACTTTGTGGAAGTATCATTGTTTTGCTACCTTTCCCATTCTTCGTGGCACTTGCCGTAGGGAAGCATCGCAAATACGGAAAATGCTAAAAATTATTTTGCTTGCTGTACTTTTATTTTTCTTAATTTTTTTAATGCAATCTCATTCCATTTTGGGGGTTCTGATGTGGCTGATGAGATCAGTGTGCTTCATATAGACTCTTCCACAGCTGGGTCAGGACAGGTGACTTGTCATACAAATTGGGAGCAGGACTGGGCCACTCAAGCCTTCTCCTCCATTTAATACATTCACAGCTGAAGTCAATTCCTTATTCCCATCATGTATTTACCTTACTCTGCCTTAAAAATATTCAAAGACCCCGCTCCTACCACTCTATGTAGAAAAGAGTTCCAAAAATGTTCGACAACCTTTGAGAATTTCACCTAATTTCTATCTTACTGGTGAGACATCATATCTCCTTCACAAGGAAATATCTCCATACCCAGCTTAGCCTGTCCCATCTTTTCCACAAAGCATGACCTTTGAATTGGGTTGGAGGTCTTTGCCTTTAATCCCTGATTTTCTCAGATGACTGAAGGCTGTGCCGCCTACACATTGAAAGCAATCGTGAACTTAATTGTTAATGTCTGCCTGCATTAAGTGTTGGCTCCAAAGAAATGCAGAGTGGTTCGTGTTTTCCAGGATCTTGTCATAGACCTTTATTGACAAAGAATGATGATGTACAGTCAGGGGTAGATTGGATGCGGACCTTTGTAGATGTGAAAATTCTGATTTATGGGTCAGTGAATGGGTTAATTATATCTTAAGAGTTCTGTGTCTGATTGTGTGTGTACATAAGTATTCTCTGTATTGTAGATTGATATCTGATGGACAGTGACTTTGGTTCTGGAATGGAGGTGATTTAGGTTGAACAGTTTTCCATTTCTATGTAAATTAGTTACACTCCGGTGGGAGGGTGATTTTACATGAGGTGCGGCGTAGTGTGAAAGATTGAGGAAAAGTGTTGGTGTAGTTCAGTTTTGCTTGAAATCAGTCTGCAGTGAGATTGAGTCTATTTTAGACCCACAGATTTAATCACAGTGTGAGTGCCTTTATGTAACCAATGTAATCAGCGCTTGACTGTTCTTCAAAGTGATTGATAGCTCTGTCTGCTCATTGTTCCTGGATGTCAGAGATCCCCAAGAGCTGATCTTGGAATAAAACTGAGAAATCCTTGTTGATTAGTGAGCAGCATTAGTTTCCTACATATTGCAGAATATGTGTCAGTAGTGCACAGGTATTAGGCCAGTGGAAAGGAGGTACATTTCAATTAATTTCTAAAATAATCTTTTATGTCATTAGGGCAGCATGATAGCGTAGTGGTTATCACAACGCTTTACAGAACCAGTGACCTGTATTCAAATCCCACCACTGCCTGTAAGGAGTTTGTATGTTCTCCCTGTGACCATGTGGGTTTCTTCCAGGTGCTAAGGTTTCCTCTCACAGTCCAAAGATGTACAGGTTGGTGGGTTAATTGGTCATTGTAAATTGTCCTGTGATTAGGCTAGGATTAAATTGGAGGATTGCTGGGAACTATGGCTTGAAGGGCCTATCCCACACTGTATCCCAACAAATAAATAAATATTTTTTGAAGAATAATATTTTATGATTCTCTGTAGTAATTCCTTTATCCATCATAAAGTTCTATCTGTCATGGATGGACAATCTTTTTGGAATCTCTGAGTCATGATCAATTGCCATGTTGCTGTCATAAGATTAAATACTTACCTCACAAACAGTATTAACAACCCTATATTGAGCAGTTTGCATGCAGAATGGCATCTGAGTTGGAGTACATACTTGTATAATTGATTGTTAGCTACAGGTTTTACTAGTTTTGCATGTTTCCTCCTTGTCAAGTATTCTACAGTCATAGTTATTGCATGTAAAATATTCTGCTCAAAGGAGAATATTTTGTATTATTTGGGTTATTTATTCAAAATGTTCATCCATTCGTGAATGAAGCAGCCTTTCAAAAATTTATCATGCTATTTTTGAATTATTTATTTCAATTTTTAAGGAAGCCTCTACTGCTTAATATCAGTAAGAGTTTAAAATTTTGTTTTGTGTTATGTTTTGACATCCATGTTAGAATTAAACTTACAATCAGAGGTTGTTATACCAAAGCATTTGGGATATGGTTAAAATATCTAGGCCACAAGTCATACTGGTTAGTGATTGTCTTTTAGTCTTTTAAGTGATGCCTAAACATACAAAATTCCAAAGGACTATAAAAATACCAACCTGCATTATTTAGTCTGGTGTAAAAATAGCTACTCTTAAAATCAATCGACTATGAGAAGCTTTTGGAATGACCTTTACCTCAGCAAACAGCATTAACAACCCTTTGATGAGCAGTTTGCATGCAGAATGGTATCTGATTTGGGGTGCAGACATTTATAATTGATTGTTAGCAACAGGTTTTAATAATTTTGTGTATTTTCTCCTTGACAAGTATTTTTACAGAAGCAAATGAAATGTGATATGCAGAGGCAAATGTTTGGATTACTCAGTGGACAAAACTGAACTGATATAACCTGTTTTAAAAAAAAACTCTGCACTAACAAAGTAGGTGGTCCCAGTATCTAATTTTTGTGGCTGAAGAAACTCCACTAAAGAGAAACCTAAGTTCAGGTATTGTTCCTTCAGGTGCTCATAGCTGCAAACCTGATTCTTGTAATCCATTGATCATAAGCGCATTGATCATCAGAGCTTTCAGTTGTGTTTGATTTAAGATTACCTATTTGAAATGTGTAATGCTGAAGAAGTAATCAATAAATAGATTTTGGAAACTTTACATCATCCCTCATTCTTTGCCAGCAATGTATGGAAAGTCTGTACAGAAGTGTCTGAGGCAGCAAGTGCTGTGAGGAGGTTCAATAATTACCCATAAAGCCATTTTTGGGAACTTCACTTTAAATCAAAGTGAGGAGAGCCTGAAGAGAAGTGAGAAGCAAGAAAATACAAGCAATAATTATCTACGCCATTTCTCGTCAGAGAAAATCAAATCAGATTTTGCTCTGGAATCACACCAAAGAATACTTGTGCCTAAACGGTTAATTGCATTCTTGTGGAACACTTCGCTGGGGTGACTGCAGATCAGTTTCCTATGAGGCCTCTTGGAAGCATGTGTGAGGATGCAGGTTGTAACGTCTAGCTGAAAAGTCTGCTGCAGGGCATTTGTTTGGTTACTGCATTTGAAGCTTATTTAATTCTAACATTAAAAACAGATGTAAAGTGAGGTTGTTTGTTATGTTAGTTACATCAAGATTTGTTCTGCATTTAACAGCACCTTGAGGTTTGGGGCACTGTGGCAGCATGACACTGTTGCAGCTTGGGGTGTCGGAGTTCAGAGTTCAATTTTAGGACTATCTATGAGCAGTTTGTACATTCTCCCTGTGACAATGAGGGTTTCCTCCGGGTGCTCCAGTTTCCTCCCACAGTCCAAAGACATACCAGTTAGTAGGTTAACTGGTCATTATAAATTGTCTTATGATAAGTTAATGTTAGACAGGTGAGTTGTTGGGCCTGTACCACATTGTAATCCTAAAAAATAAAAAAGTAAAACATGCAGAATTTGGTTAATGGTCCAGACTTGTGTACTTTGAAGAATGTACTGAACTTGGCATCACCCGAGCACTGCAGAGGCTGTAAACTTGAAGATAAATCGTGGTAATTTATCGGATGGAAGGAGGTTTGCAGAATCATTTTTTCTTTGTAATGATGATCGGCAAGTTTTAATCTGTACACATAGTCTGCGTATCTGAAAACATTATGAGTAGAATGTGTTTTAGTTATGTGACCAATTAGAGCATTCATAGTTTGGAATGGAAAAAAAAGTGAGTTTAAACTCACCCTTAATGGGAGGGTGGTGGCAAATCAGAGGAAAAGCAGGTGCACTCGTGACACCTCAGGGATTGTGAAAAGTAGAATGTGACTATTGACTCCATGCCATTTGTTTTACTGTTGGAGAGAGCTGCACACTCCATCATAATGGAGTTTTCCAAGGCACCATGGCATTCAATTGATTGGCACCTTATTTCTAAATGATCACTCCCTCCAACATAAGTATGGTTATAGCTTTAGTGAGTTCCTCCACAGGATGTTCATGTTTAATTGTCATTCAGCCTTACACGAATACAGCCAAGTGAGATAGTGATACTCCGGGGTCAAGTACAAAACATAGTACCAACAGTTATGCACAGCACAAAGCACATACATGATAGCAAGTGTGTGTATGTATGTGTATATATATAATATAGTGTGTGTGTGATGTTTGCACAATACTGTAGTAATTTTATGTTACACTGTACTGCTGCCACAAAAAAAAATTCATGACATATGCGAGTGATGATAAACTTGATTCTGATATGGGTCTCTTTTGTGGAGTGAGAGTGGGAAGTGGGCAGGGAGAGCGGGAATCATGGTGGGGAAGAGGGGAAGGGAGAGGGAAAGGAGTGGGAAACACCAGGAAGACATTCTGTAATGATCAATAAGCCAATTGTTTGGAATCAAGTGATCTTGCATGGTGTCTCAGGGCTGGGTGTGTTTACACCCATGCAATCCCCCTGTCCCTGGCATTTCTTCTATGGCACCTGTCCCCCACCCCTCCCGCGGCACACCACCCTTGCCATTCTTGACATCCTTTGCTCCCGTCAGATTTACAAACTTGCTTTTTGCTCTAGGTTGACAAACACAGTACTGTAAGGTAGCAGTAAAATACAGTAAATATATGTGCTCCTGCCATTTTCCAAAGCTGTTGCAACAGCATTTCCCCACCAATGAACTCTCCTACTTTGGTGGACACGACCAACAGGCATTTGGGAATGTCATCGTGTGCAGGTTCTTTTGCAAGTAGCATACTGGCTCCATATTGCAACATCTGTAGTTTCTTTTGTCTCCATCCTGATTTGGAAACGTATCACAATTTCTTTATCAGGTGTAGTGTCATAAACTTGACATCACATTTTTTTTTAATAGATATAATGCATTGTGCCTTGCACTAACCTACCTTTGAGCATATACAGACCAGGCATTTATCACATGTAAGCTATGTAATTTGCATTTTTAATACTTTGATAATATATATTTGATTTTGCTCTTGCTCTTGTAAAGTATTTGTATTTTTCAGAAGAAATTATCAACAGCTTAGCATATTGATTTGACTAAAAATAACAGTGGACAGTAAATTTCATTTTAGTATAGTTTGGTGTAGGGTATTGTCACTGTCTGCTAAGGCACAAATTGATTCCAGTACATCTTGGGTCCTTTTAAGTTAGGGTCAATACCCATAGATTATTTCAGAATAGCAACAGGTTGCATATATGTGGCACTCGTAATGTAGAAAAATGTCTAAGATACTTCACAGAAATGTTATCAAACAAAATCGGATTTTATAACTTCTGCAAAGATGGAAAGGCTGTTGCATCATCATTGAACCTGATAAAAGCCTGGGTGCAAGAGGAGATGCAGAGTGATTCAGTGAGATAATTCCAGAGTTTAATACTAGAGTGGTGAAAACCAGGAATGTGCAAGACTCAGTATGGGAGGAATGAAGAAAGCCTTGATTATAGGGATGGAAAAGATTAGAGTTTAAAAAGGGCGGATGCCAAGGAAGTCTGACTAAGATTATGTTGGCATTGCAGAGAGATACACACCAAGTCTCTGTTGCAAGTTTTGATCTGGATTATATAATGCTTGACTTTTGTACACTTCATTCTCCTATTTTGGAAACAATGCATAATTAATAACATGTAAATTTGAGTGAATCTGAATACTTGTGCTCATTGTTGTTCCTAAATTTGAGACAAGTTCAAATTCAATTTTCATTCAATCATACATGAGTTCAGCGGAATGAAGCAGTGTTCCTCTGGGGTGTGGAACATACATAGCACAAGGCACATACAACACTTCCAAGATAGCAAACATGTAGTCACACAGAAAAAATATACAGGTCGAGCAGCTCTTATTAGGAATGATTGTAGCTGTAAGCATTTTGATGTGTGGTGGATTATATTGACTGGCTGCATCAGAAAATCCATATTTTTAAAAAACAGTGGATATGCCCATCGGTAAAGCCCTCCCCACTATTGAGCACAGCTACACGACGCATTGTGGCAGGAAAGCAGCCTCCATTGTCAGAGAACCCCCCCCCCCCCCCCCCCACTGCCACCCAGATCAGGCTCTCTACTGCCATCAGAAAGAAGATAAAGCAGCCTCAGGACTGAGAGCATTATATTCCAGAGCAGTTATTACACCTCAACCATCTTGAACCAAAGGGAATAATTGCACTCAACTTTACTTGTCCCATCATTAAAGTGTTCCTGCAACCTATGGATTCGCTTTCAAGGACTCCTCATTTCATGATCTCGATTATGTGTTACTTATTTATTTGTTGTTGTTATTGTTTTCTTTTCATACTTGCGCAGATTGTTGTCTTTTGCACACATTCAAGTTGGTGCAGTTCTTAATTGCTTCTGTTATGGATTTAAAGAGTATGCCCACAGGAAAATGAATCTCAGGGTTGTATATGATGGCATGTATGTACTTTGACAATAGAACTTTGAACTTCAGAGTTTGGAAAATATAATGAGATAGCTTGGGATCGCCATCACTTCTGACTCTGAATTTGTATGCTACTCGTAAGCAGTCTAGGTCTTACACTAGTTCAACACACAAACGTTCTAAACAGTTAAAGTGATTATGTGCCATTAATATAATGAAAATATAATGTGTGCAGGGTAACAACAGCAACATCGGGAGAATACCTGAATCAGCTGTTGAACAGCAACAAGCAACAGCAGGCTTTCAGTCTATACCTACAATGCTGTGTCTTGCTTAAAAGGTTACAGTACACTGTATTTGCATTTTACGTTATTTTGGGGAGTTTATGTAAAGTATGAAAACAAAGAGCATCGTAGTCTTATTCTGGTGCTGGATTCTTGTGATCTGAAGATGCTTAAAAATGTAAACCTTTTCTTAAATTTCTGCAACCAGCCTGCTGAATGTTCGCAATTAACATCAATTTTCAGTTCGTCATGATAGATCTTTGCTCGTTTCATGGTCAGCATAGCATTAAGAGGCTTATGTTCACTCTTGACGCGAACGATGCACGATCAAGATCTTTGTTTTTTTGCTTTGTGCGTGTTTTCCTATTTTTCATTGTGTTCATTATGTATGTGAGATCACTTCTCAGGACGTTCTGTGGTTTGCAGAGAATTCTGCAACACTTGGGAACCTTCCCAGCAGTTTGTAGAATTTTTCCATTTATGGCATTACCCAGATTTCAGAGGATTTTGAATTTTGGATATGGGGTACCCAACCTATATAGCTGAGTTCCCTGAGCGACGTGTCTTGTAAGTTGATGGTGCAGTTCCTGGCAGTCGGCAGACAAATGCACATGCAATCCAGCTTGTTGTTCGACCAACTGTACACTGGAGGGCAGCACTGACTGGAGAGGCCAGCCCCCTGCACTGTCCCCGGCCTCTCCTCTCTTGAATTGCAGCAGTAGGCAAGTCCACGGCTTGAGGCCTAATCCTCATTATAGCCACGCTGCTCACCCACCACCTGTCGTGCCAGCAAACAAGAGCAACGGGCCTGCGGCATCTTGCATTATCAATGTCCAACAGGGTCTGCGATAGCAAGAGAAATGCCCAAGACAATCACCTGCCTTTGCACTGCACACCACCTCGGCGTACCAACTCCGATGCCTTTGCCTCCCTGCAGCAGGCAGCAACACGGTCCACACCAAGTCCAGTTCCTCCAGCTCCTCCACCAGACAGCAGCTTGCTGATGGTGTAGACCTGCAGTACCCTTGCATTCTTAAAGTACAGCATTGTCTTGTGATCATAAGAAAGGACGACAACACCTTTGGTTGTTCCCCAAGAGGCCACTGCATCTGGGCGTGCTACCATCTTACCGGAAGACCCATCCAGTGATGTGTTTGTAAGGATATTGAAGGAGACAGAAGTCTTCAGTGAATATTCTAATTCCCTAAAGAAATAGGTTTGTCTGTAGCCGTTCTATCCCACCTAACCCTGTTTCTAAAAGGGCTTCATTCTTCACTGTCTCTGGGTTATGATTTAAAGTTTAATGCTTTAGGTTGCCTGAATACTGGATATTAACTCAACCCTGCACAGTTAGCTTACTGAGCTAAACACCTTTCATATATGTTTGCAGATTTGTTTACAGTCTTCCAGGGGAAAAAACAAAAGGTTTTGTTTTTTGTTCATCTGTGGAATACATGCTTTTGCCATCTTGTACACCATGCATGGATTGTAAAGAATTTGTCAGACTGACACACAGAACCACACTTGTACTCTGAACAAAAGAGACTGCAGCTCGATGAAACCTAACTGCTTAACTCTTTTATCGTGCGTCACTTGTCTTTTCCGGGTGACAGTTAGTCAGCATTCCCAGTAGAGGGTGTCCCTGGAGTTTGTTCAGTGTGAATATAGCAGAGATTAAAAATAACGGCAGACAAAGGCCCCGGGTTTTGCTTTAAGAAAATGGCATCTGAACATACTTTCATCATCTGTGTCTACAGCTGCATCGATGTTAGAAGTGCTGCTCTGTGGAATGATGAAATGGCCTTCTGAGAGTTGAAGAGATTGCTATTACAGTGCAGGAGGGTGGTTTTAGTGTTGAAATCTGGCATTATTAAAGATAAAATATTAATTTCTTCTTGGAGAGAGTGGTTTGCTAACCTTAAGTCTAGTTCTGTATCAAGTCCCAAAAATAAAATTTGACTTGCTTCAAACAATCTTTGAAAATATTCAAAAAATAATTATTAATTTCATTTATAAACCATAAGACATAAGAGCAGTGAGTCTGCTCTGCATGTTAACAATAACATTTAACTTATTCAGCATTACATAAATGAAACTTCCTTTTGAGTGGAGTAGGAGGAATCGTTTTTGTACTAGTGTGGGATTGGGGAGCAGATCCATTCTTTCATATTGTCTTCAAGTTCTTTGTTTCTTCAGCCCGTCGAATGATTGCATTTCTAACTCTGATGGCTAGAAGATCTATATTGTTGAATTGGAAAGAAATTGATCCTCCCACTGTATTTAATTGGTTCTCTCAAACTATGTTATGTTTAAATTTAGAAAAAATTAGAAGTGGTACTTTTGAGACTTCTATTAAATTTGAAAAGTTATGGAGACCATTTATTCAACATTTTCATATGATGTAATATGACCCTGTGCCAAGTTCATTTGATTTCCCAGCTTTCAGCTTATGTATTTTGAGAGGACCGGAAGTGATGGCATTGATGAATACTTATTTTTGTGAGATATTATAAACAGCCCGCTTTTTTTTCCTTCTCTTTTGTTTTTTTTCTTTTATATTACTTATTAGTTATAGTTATTAGATTAGATTAGCTAGTTCTGCATTATATAAATTTTTTTTTGTTTGTTTTTTTTTCTTTCTTTTTTTCTGTTTTTTATTATATTATACATTATGAAATATTTAGATTTACTATGTCCATACATATATCTTATGGCTTATGTCTTGGTAAACTCATTTATATTGTAACTATTATGTATGTTTTTTTTCATATGTAATGGAATGTGTATGTTGGTAATTTCTTTATCAATATATCATCTGTATTCTGTCCATATTACTAATATTAATAAAAAGATTTAGAAAGAAAAGAAAAAGTTCTTTGTAATTATTTCACAGCCTTTGATGCTTTGAAAGTAATTGTTACTCAGGAGTGTGGTGGCAGGTAGTACATTTTCACAAGATCTTCACTCTTAGAGAACTCATCTTGTTAGTTTAGTGATTTAACTGAATGTCGGATGGATATCGGGTACCCATGAGCTGCTGTGTATCATCTGCAACAGCAGAGTAGTACTTCAAAGGCAAGATGGCACTGGAGAGTGACAACTTTGTGTGAAGCTCCCAAGGAAATTGCCAACTATTCCTGCGTAGGAAAGATGATGCCTCAAGAAGGTCACATCCATCATTAAGGACTCTTACCACTTGGGACATATCCTCTTCTCATTACTACCATTGAGGAGATGGTACAGGAGCATTCAGGCCCTCACTGAACGTGGTAGGAACAGGTCTCCCTTCACCATCAGATTTCTGAACAATCCATGAACACTACATAACTAATTTTCTGTCTTCTTGAACTATTTATTTTTGTATTTGTTATTGTAATCAGTGATATTTTTAATGTACTGCAGCCACAAAACAAATTTCATGACATCTGTCAGTGATAGTAAACCTGAAAAACCATCGTAACCTGTGAAATATGGCCTGGGATGTCCTCATTAGGATTCTGTCCCAGGTTCGGAAAGGTGCAGAAAGAATTCTTAGAGTCAAGTAGAATTTAGGCTCCATTAAGACCAGATAAATCCAAAGTAAATTTTGTTATCAAAGTACATATATGTCACCCTGGACAACCCTGAGATTCAGTTTCATGTGGGTGTACTCAACAAATCAATATAACAACTACTATAACAAAAGCAATGAAAGACTGCCCAGCCAAGGCGTTCAACCAGAGTACAGAGACTGCAAATTGTGCAAATGCAAAAAGAAGCAATAATAAGTAAATAAGCAATAAATATCAAAAACATGAAAGGAAAATTCCTTGAAAGTGAGTCCATTGGTTGTGGGAACATATGAATGATGGGGCAAGTGAAGCTGGGTGAAGTTATCCCCTTTGGTTCAAGAGCCTGATGGTTGAGAGGTAGTAACTGTTGCTGAATTTGGTGGCATGGGTTCTGAGGCTGTTGTACCTTCAAGTTCTAATGTTTTGCAGTCTTGTTTTCTGTTGTTGATGTTCACTAGCATTACCATTGCTCAGGCAGCCTTCTGGAGTGCCACCTTTCTGAGAAGTCCTCTGGACCAGTCACTACTGTATTGTGGCAATGACATCAAGCCTGAGGTGGGATATCCTCCCAAAGCCTTTATCCCATCTACAAGGCACAGCTCAGGAGTGTGAAAGAATCCTCTTTGTCTGGATGAGTCCAGCTGCTATGATATTATGAAGCTGGCTACCAACTGGGGCTAAGCAGCCAGATTGACTGGCGCCCCATACGACCTGAACGCCTGTTCCCTCTATCAGCACACCAAGGCTGTAATGTGTGTCATCTGCAAAGTGCGTCACAATTACTCTCCCAGGCTACACCAACAGCAACTTTCATACCCACAAGCGTCCACTGAGAAGGATAAAGGCAGTAGATACATGAATCATCATCATTTGCAGGATTGAGCATCTTCTTGACTTTTGAAATGTATTGCCTATTCTGAGGTCTAAATGCTGGAATCTGGTATCCAAAGACATTGTTCATCAGAGTGACTGCAGTGGTTTGAAAATGAGATTACCACTACCTTCCCAGTGGTTTGGCTTGGGCAATGAATATTGGGCTTATCACTGAAGATTCTGTTTAATTATTTGCACAGCTTGGTATGGAAACACCAATGCTCTTGAATGGAAACTCTTACAAAAGTGAATAGATACAGCCTAATCTGTCACGGGTAAAGCACTCCCATCCATTGAGCACATCTACATGAAACACTGTCACAGGAAAGCAGCATCCATCAAGAGGGACACTCCACCACCCAGAACAAGCTCTCTTCTTGCTGCTGCCATCAGGAAGAAGGTACAGGAGCCCTAGGACTCACACCACCAGGTTCAGGAGCAGTTTCCTCAACCATCAGGCTCTTGAACCATAAGGGATAACATTACTCATCTTAACTTGTCCTGTCATTGAAATGTTTCTAAAACTAATGATCACACTTTCAGGGACTCTTCAGCTCATGTTCTCTATTTATTGCTTGCTTGCTTATTTATTTATTTATTTATTTATTTATCTATCTATCTATCTATCTATCTATCTATCTATCTATCTATCTATCTATCTATCTATTTATTTATTATTTTATTATTACCATCATGATCTCTTTTTGTATTTGCACACTTTGGTGTCCTCTGCGCTCTGGTTAAACACCCTAGTTAGGTGGCGTTTCATTGATTCTGTTATGGTTATTATTCTATAGTTATTGAGTATGCCCACAAGAAAATTATGCTCAGGGTTGTGTATGGTGACATATACAGTAGATACTTTGATAATAAAAATTACTTTGAAGAGATTCGGAGCTGGAGGGCTCCGTAATTACCCTTGAACCTTTTCTAGTATTCAGTAATATTATGGCTCTTTTAATTTTTCTTTTTTTTTGTTTCTTATCTTTGTAATGACCCTGCAATCCTAAAACATAACTCATCCACTAGATTTTGATGTAAATTTGATGCATTTCAGAGTAGAGAGGAATACGCAGATTTGCAGGTGATTCAGAGCTGGAGCTGTCCAGAATTGTGCAGAAGAACGTGTTGTGGCATGAGGGCACAGATTAAAGGAATAGGTAGAAATATCTCACTGCAAGTCCTTTATTTTCAAGTCCTTTATACAAGATGTCAGCCTGGGGCAAGTTTTTCATAAGGTCAGAATAGATGGTGGTGTCCTTGAATACAAGTGAAGCTGAATTTTTTTTTCACCCTTGTATCTGTTTTTGATCTGTCTGCCTTATCTTGGGGATATTGAAATAAATACTCTGTATTATGGCTGCATGCCATCTTGTTACTTTCCTGAATATATTTGGCAGGAATTTACTTGGGACATGAGTTCGACTTTCTGCTGCATCCCTAAGCTCATAAATTCTTTGTTCCTGAATTTGCTGGAACTGTGAGCCAGTATTGTGTATAGGGCTAAAAGAGATGGCAGGACAAATGGGCACCTGCTTTAGAGAAACAAAAGGAAGGGGTCAGTTTGAGTAGGATCAGGGATAACAGTAGAGGGAAAGGTGGAGTGGTTGAAGATGGGAAGGAAAAAAAAGTAATGCTTTAAAATCTTTAAGCACAATTCAGTTTCTGAAAATAACATTATACAGTTTAAATTGTATCTTTTATTGTGGCAGAAATTTGGTAGGCAGCCATTGGTGAGTTTAATCTAATTAATGCATATATTCAGTGTATTCTTCAAAGATGTGTATCTGTATGTTGGTAAGTAAGGAGAGATTGTAAGTCAAGAGTCGATGGTGCATACAGTAGATGTATCAGTTGTGGTGATTTGCAACCTGTGTCTAAACCTTTTGCATCTGCTGACCAATTTGCAAGTTATTAATGGTGTGCGTGGTTTATATGTTTTTTTTCTCATTAAAAACAAGCCTGATGTATTGTAAATGTCAAGGATGGAGTAATGTTTTATGTTTACATTATTTCAAACTTCAGAGTCTGCTGCCTCTGTCAGTACGTCTTGGCTATGAAGATCATGCTCATGGAGAAAGGTTTTGTGACAGTTAAATGAATATTTAATGGTAATAGTATCCACACTCAACCTTTTATTGTTCGATTTAATGGTCACTGGCTTGATTTATTTGAAAGCAGATATTTCATAGTTGCCCTTCATAAAGGAAAAAAACACATTGCACTTAGCGGTTAGTATAGTCATTGGTATTAATGTATAACCAGAAGCTGCATTAAAACAAGACTTTTTTTTGCCAAGATGAATATTGTTGCAGACTTATCAGCTCAGGAAATAACTACAGTTAGTAATTTCTGTGGTTATGTATTTAGGTATGGTGAGATGCTGTATCATTATCCCACATGGGAAAGAGATACGATCCCACCCAAGATTGTTGGATTGATCTTAAAACCTTGTTTCCCATGAAATATGTAATTTTACTAGCTACTGCAACAAGTGTATTTTATGGCAATATTTTAATCACTTTCCCCAAAGTTGTGTATAAATTTGGGGGAATCAAAGCTGCAGGGTTCATTCCAATGAGAAGCTTCTAGTTATGTGGAGTAGAGGATACCTGCATTGGTGTTTAAGAGATGCTGTTTAAGTATCTGTTGTCTCCTGTGATGCTTACAAAGTAGCCTGCCCGTGTTCACTCTCTGCTGTATTGCATACTTGGCAAAGTGTTGATTTGTTTGTGTAGCCCAGCACGGATCGAGAAAAGAGTTCAGAGTTTGAAATCTGTGGGAGTGAATCTAACTCCATTTAACTTTCTTGTTTAATTTGTACATTAGAATGAATTAGTTTTTAAAAACCATGAAATCTTTCTATTTTTGGGATTGTCTGAACTTACGAAGCATTCATTAAGGAAGATATCTGTTGAAATAACATGGGTACATGTACCATGGAGGAATAATGTTAGTGGTAAAAGTCCTCTGTATTGTAGAAGGAAAAATTAATGCAGTGGCTCTTGGGTACAATCAACTGTTAGACCGTCTCAATAGCTAATTGAGTTTTCACAAGGTCTGAAGTATATTAGGATATAAACTCGCGTGCGTTAAGGGGTACTATCAGTATTATCTCTCTGATATTCTAACTGTTCTGAAAATTGTTCTACACTGCATCATGTGCAGTTGACTTATTGAAAATTAAAATTTTTTGATATTGGTTGTAATACATTGTGAAATCCTAGAATGTGATTCAGAATTTTGCAGGACTGTGTGCGACGGTCTCTGCTGATCTCTTAACGACAAATAAATATTCCTTGCGGGTAAAATGAAAGGTACGCACTTAAAAGTAATGATCTTGCTCTTTAGAGCTAGAAGGCTTAAAGGAAGTTATAACTGTTAATTTGAGAAATTTTGTTGCACAAACTTAAGTTAAAATTGCATTCACTCCAGTAGATTTTAACCTTAAATTCTTTCCTCAAAGCACTGGAAAAGGTACAGATGATTTCTGAGACAAAATAACATGCACTTGAAGACGGAGGCAACTTGAAGAGCTTCAGAAATTGTACTGACATGTGAAACAACCCAAGGTGCTTCTGTAATCAAATAAATCATCAACTTACAGAATAACCTTATTAGGCAAGTAACAAAATTGGTTTTAAACACCATCTTGAGAGCATCTGGGAGGTTTAGGGAGGAAGTTCAGAACCTAAGGGCAAGGCATCTGATGGCAAAAAGTCAGGTTTGCACAAAGGACAAGAAATCAAACACAAATCAATTATCTAAATTTTTTTTCAGAAAGGAAGAACAGCAGGAATCCTAACTAAGGAAGTGATTATAAGGTTTTGTTGGTTTTGCTGTGTGCAATAAAACTATAAATGCAGGAAAATATTATGTCAAGTCTTCAGTACTTAGTGGCTTATTCTTGTCATTTTAGAAGTCTGATTGACACTAGGCATATTGTGAATGATGAGCTAAAATTCAAATTGCCTGTAATTTAGCTACTACCAAACCTGGATTTTTTTCCTTAAGCTCACTGCTTTACATTTGGATTACATTATTGCTTATTTTACAATAAATACAGATAATGTCTCTAATGTGGATACTGTTAATCTCAGTGATCTACATATCAAGTTACAGATATTGTTGCAGTAGCATTTGATGGGTATTATTAACAATTTCAAATTACTTTCTGCCATTTCAGATTTTGAATAGAAATGGAAACAAGTATGATTCTGAAATGTGTATCACTTCTTTCCTACTAAAAATTTTAAAAATTATGGAAGATGTGTGTGTTGTGCATTTAATATTTGGGAAATATTGTAAATTTATTGATTAACCATTCTTTACATAATTAATACACATTGTAAAAAAAGTACATGAATGGCATAAGTCATTATGCCATCATGTCATAAGCATGTGCCTCACTAAAGTAAAATGAAACACATGTTCTCTAAGGCTTTTTCTTTCAATTAGTTTTATGTTTTGGAGTTACAAAACTTTGCAGTGGTGACAAGTTTTAAATGAACCTGAGACAACTACTTGTGTGTTAAAGCACAGAAAGATATTCAAATTGAAGAAAAAAAGTGCAGCATGTAAGTTCTTCAGAAAGGAGATGATGGTAGAGTTTAATAAAACAGGCAGGAAATGGATGAAATTAATGGGTTCACAAACAGTGAGTACTGGATGATAGACATACATAAAAAGTAGAAACGGTTGGCTACATTGGAAAGACAGACTTGTTTGATTGCACAAGAGATAACTGGATATTGTATACGGAGTGAATTGAGAAGATTAAAGCAAATGAAATAGCCAATGCAAAGTGAGTGCCAGTTTTGCTGAGTGTACTAGATGAAAGAGTGCACAGTTTTCTTAGAGATTTGATTACTCCAAACCACCGGAAATAAGCTTTGCTGATATTGTCAAAGTCATGCAGAGGCATTTAGAACTAAAACTATTGTTGATTGTATAATGTTTTAGGTTTCATAAACAAAATCAAAAGGAAGGGGAGTCCTTTTCAACTTATGTGGCTGAATTGAAAAAGTTGTCTGAGCGTCGTAAGTTTAATGATGCACTGAGAGATTGTTTTGTAGAATCTTATAAGAAAGCAGTTGAAATTGCTGTATCAATGGAAACAGCAGAAAGAGGCATAATTGATTTGCAGTCAGGAGTGAGGGTGTGTATAAACAAAATTACAATTGTGTTACAATTGTGGCAGGGGCTCACATACACCAGACCAATGCAGGTTTAAAGGTGAAACTTGCAGAAGTGCAACAAAGTAGGGCACGTACAAAGAGTACGTAGGGCAGACAAAAATAAATGAACTGCACAGGGAAGAAAAAAAAAGGCTAAAATTCAAATTGTAGTTTTAGAAAGAGCACTAATCTACATGCTGTTGATGATGAGTATGATAAAGACAAGATGACATAGGACTGTGTTTCAGTCATTCCAAAACATGAGTTTGAACAGCATTTCCAAGAAACTGAAGCCTGCTGATATCCAACTAAGAATTTGTACTGGAGAAAAGATAACTCTTGTGGGAATGACATTCTTAACAATAAAATGTAATAACCAACAAGCCCCATTGAGCTTGCATCTGGTAAGAAGAGAAGGGCCAGGATTGTGATTGGCTGAGACAACCACAACTTGATTGGAGATCCATCCATCATTTGCATGTCACATCTCCTGCATTAGAGTCAAATGAAAGTGAACAAGGAAAGGTATTGGATGGTATTGGAAAACTCAAAATAGATTATATGGAGGTTGAAGGGATTCTTTCCAAGGTTGACTGGAGCCCATGGGCAATGTTAGTAGTCCCAGTCGCCAGGAGGAATGGGTCTGTCATAATCTGTGGTGATTTTATGGCCACCATCAAACCAGGACTGAAACTAGATTAATATCCTCTGCCCAGATAAAGGGCTTTCTTTGCAAACTTTTCTGGTGGAAAATACATCAGCAAAGTGGACTTAGCTGAGGCCTACCTATAGATGCAGGTGGAAGAAGAGTCCAAGGTGTTTCTCACCGTAAACACTCATAAACGGAGTCTATCACTATAATAGGCTTATTTTTGAAGTAGCATCTGCACCTGCACTCTGGCAGAAATCTACAGACCAGGTTCTGAAAGACTGTCTAGGCACTCAGTGTTACCTGGATGACATCATTATTGCTGGTGAGGATGACAAGGAACATTTACAAAATCTCAAGATGTTGTTAAAAAGTTGAGGAGATTATGGGCTCAGAGCATGATGTACCTCTGTGGTATGTCTTTTGGTTATCTTAGAGTATTGCATTCAATTCTGGTCACCTCATTATAGGAAGGATGTGGAAGCTATGGAGAAGGTGCAGAGGAGATTTACCAGGATGTTGCCTGGTTTGGAGAACAAGTCATATGAAGCAAGGTTAGCAGAGCTGGGACTTTTCTCTTTGGAGCGTAGAAGAATGAGAGGGGACTTGATAGAGGTCTACAAGATTATGAGAGGCATAGATAGGGTGGATAGTCGGTATCTGTTTCCCAGGGCATCAATAGCAAACACCAGAGGGCATGTGCACAAAATTAAGGGAGGGAAGTTTAGGGGAGACATCAGGGGTAAGTTTTTTTACACAGAGGGTTGTGAGTGCCTGGGATGACTTGCCAGGGATGGTGGTGGAGGCTAACCCGTTAGGAGGATTTAAGAGCCTCTTGGACAGGCACATGGATGAAAGAAAAATAGAGGGTATGGGGTAGTGTGGGTTTAGTACTTTTTTTAAAGGATTGTATGAGTTGGCACAACATGGAGGGCTGAAGGGCCTATACTGTGCTGTAGTGTTCTATGGTACCAAGTATGAATTCTTTAAACCAAGCATCACTTACTTTGTTCACACCACAGGATTATAAAGGTGTGCTGAGAAAATTGAAGCAGCGGTGAATGCGCCAAGGCCAAAGGACGTATCACAGTTGAGGCCAAGCACTATAATGGGATCCTGCTAAATCTGGCTACTGTGCTCTGCCCCTTGAACTCACTTACTACAGATTGGGAAGAATTGACAATGGACAAAGCAATGTGGGGTGGCTTTCCGAATGGTAAAGGAAATGGCGATGTCTGACAATGAACTCACACGTTCTGTAGTTATTTATTGAGATGTAGCATGGAGTGGGCCCTCCCAGCCCTTTGAGCTGTGCTGCCCAGCAATCTGCCAGTTTAATCCTAGCCTACCCATGGACTATTTACCATGACCAATTAACCTACCTGGTACGTCTTTGGAATGTGGGAGGAAACCTCAGCAGCTGGAGGAAACACACATGGTCACAGGGGGAACATGCAAACTCCTTATAGGCAGCAACGGGAATTGAATCTGGATCTCCTATTATGTAAAGTGTTGTGCTAACCACTACACTACCATGCCACCTGAACTGAAGAGAATGCACACTATGATTCACATCGTTGGCGAAGCTTACCTGTGACGCTTCGCCTTATGGCATAGGCGCTGTCATGCCACATGTTATGAGTGATGGAAGTGAACGCCCCATAGCCTTTGCATCATGTTCCCTTACCGCTGCAGAGAAAAATTATGCACAGAGAGGCCATGAGTCTGATTTGAGGTGTAAAACACTTCCATCAATACTTATAAGGGAGAGAGTTTACTCTCATTACTGATCATCAACCACTGGTGTCCATTTTCAATCCACAGAGGGGTGTTCCATTAACAGCAGCAGCAGTAACGCAGAGATGGGCTCTGTTTCTTGGAGGACACAATTACAAGGTCAAATTCAAGAGCACAACTAAAATCATAGAAACGCTGGTGGATTGTCCTGTTTAATCTTGGAAAAGGAAATGCCTGAGAACTTTACTAAAGAGGACATTGCACAGTACCACCTAGCTACAAGTGGTTTGGCAGAAAGGTTTGTCCAATGCCTAAAGAAAGCAATGTCAGCAGAACACACAACATTGACACTGAATCAGAAGTTCATAAATTTCCTCTTTGCAGCACACTCCACCAACAACTCACCAGCTATGCTGTCCCTGGGTCATCCCTTGCACATATGCGTGGAGCTGCTCAAACCAAATGTCAGGAGAATGCAGGACAAATGACTGAGCCAAATTGATGGCTTCTCAAATAAGGAGGTTTGATGCTTCACACTTGGACAAGCAGCCCAGGTGAGGGACTACAGAGGTGATCAAAGGTGGGCACCTGGAAAGATTGAGGACAGAATCTGGAGATTGCACCTGATGTAATCTTGGGATGACACATCGATCATTTGAGGAGAGGAGTCAATTGTTAGAGGAGAAGGGTGTCTAGAGCTGTCAGAGCCACTTCCTGCAGTGTCAGAGTGACACCTGCAACCACCACAGAACCTGAGATTGTTTCACAGCCACAAGTCTCACCTGCCAAGCAGAGTAACCCCTCCGCCCCCCCCGCCACCCCCTCCACCCGGCCAGGAAAGACATTACCCCACAAAAGTAAGAAATCCTCCACAATGATTAAATTTTCAGGCCTGAATAGGGTAAATTAAACTTTACTATGCTGTGGCTGTGTATGTAGTAGTTGTATTGTGTGTGTGTCTGCGTGTAATACACACACATTGAGATGCATTCTATGTTGCGTTTAAGTTTATAGCTAAGCAGGGTGAAGTGTTGTGTATTTAATAGTTGAGTAATATTGCAAATATATTGTTTGATTAAGCATTCTTTGTTTACATAATTCATTTTGGGTTATATGTAAGAAGTACGTGAATGCATATGTCATTACACCACTATGTCATTACTGCATGTCTCGCTAAAGTAAAACAAAATGCACATGTTCTCCTGGGCTCCCATCTTTTCCTTTCAGTTAGTTTTATGTTCTGGAGTTACAAAACATAATGGTATGCACCTTCTGCAATATCGAAAAGAAAGATTCTGCTCATGCTGCTATAGTTCATGTAAGTGAGATATTTAACTTGGATAGCCTAGGCTTTTTGTTTTATGGATGCCAATACAGTTACTATGGGAGAATGTGCTATTCAGGTTTCTGATTTCTGATTTTCCCTGTTGGGAAACATTTTATTTGTCACCTTAAGCATTTGACATGTACCCAGGTCAGATACTTAATGGAATTTTATACTTGTGATGTATTGGATTAAACAATGCAACCCAAGGATAAAATTTCATTTAGCTCATCAAAAGCTTTAACATTTTGTACATATCTTCACTTATTTTCTGTTTTTTTTTGTTCTCTGTGTGTATATATAGAAATTTATCGAGTTTGAGGATGCTCTGGAGCAGGAGAAAAAAGAACTTCAGACACATGTGGAATCCCTGGAGCTGCAGAGTAGACAATTGGAGCTCAAGTCCAAGAACTATGCAGACCAGCGTAAGTTTGAATGTATTCTCTAAGTGAAGGCAACTCTTAACTTTTACCAATATACTGTATAACATGTTTATAGTTAATCATCCCAAGGCACTTCAGAGAAGCACTTGTTGAGCAAAGTTTGATAGCAAGCCATTTTAAAAAGATATTTGGGCAGATGATTGACAACTTAGTCAAAATATTAGTTTTTAAGAGTTAGGGAGTGAATCGCAGAGGCTGTGGCCTTGACCAATGAAAGGCACAAGTTGTTGAATGAGGAATGAGGAAAGCGCAAGATTTCTTAATTGGGGGAGTGTGGATATCATGGAGGGTTGTAAGGTTGGAGGGCAATGTTTATAGAAAAGAATGAGACTTTGAAGGGATATTCAAATGCTGAGGAGACTTTAAAATTAGCCAGATTAATATTGACTAGCACAGGTATAATGTGGGAATAGGACTCGTTGGTGGGTTAGAGTACCTTTATTGGTAAGAAAATAAATTGTTAGCCATTATTTACCAGATCTGACATGATCTCATCAGGTATCAGCAGGCTTTGTCGGATCTTGCCTAGCCTTAGTTATTGTTAGAAAGCCTGGTTCACAGCTATAAATTTCCTGAGACATATTTCAGCCACCTATCTGTGCTAATATTAAATTTGCCTGTTTACGCCTCTGAGACAACCTATTTGTCACTCACCTATCCAGCTAAGTCCTATCCAGATTAATTTACTTCTCACAAGTACGTGGAAACATAACGTGAAATCCACTGTTTGTGTGAGTAACCAACGCAGCTGAAGGATGTGCTGGGGGAAGCCTGTAAGTGTTGCCACACATTCCAGTGCAAAAATAGCAACCCCAAAATGTTCAGCAGATGTCTCACCCCTGTCATGTTGTCCTCAGTATTGATTATTTTAATTGCTTTTGGCACATTTGCATTGCTCAGTCCTCTGCAAAGTTGAAGTCGTGTTAACTTGCACCATGTTTGAGTTGCCATTTACACTGTGATCACTGATCTACATTTTGTTCTGTATTAAGCAAAAACAGCTTGATTTCAAAAATTTCATCCTTGCTTTAAAGGCATTCATGACCCTGTAGTTCTTTACCTTTTTTGCATTAATTCATTCATAGAATCTTGCAAGGCATCTGTCTCCAACTCTGATCAATGCATTTGCTGCTCCACTGGTTTCTTCTGCTTAGACATCAAGCTTTAGAATCCTGCCTCTAATTCTAATCTACTTCTCTATTTCTCTTTTCCCTTGGTAACACTTATCTCCTTTGGGCCATCCTTTTCTAAAATTATCCTTTGTGGTTCAGTGCCAAATTGCATTGCTCTTATGAAGTGAATTGGGTTGTTTGCTACGTTACATATGCTCGACAAATATGGTTTATTGTTTTCACTGTTACATTTGTTTGAACCACCAAGTAAATTTGTGTTTAAAATTTTTGCCCATTGTAATTTAGTTCCAATTATCGTGGGCCCATCTGCTGTCACTTATTATTAAAATTGTTCTTGGCTATGTGTGTAATTGTGACTCTATTAGTATTGTTGAAACTGCCACTGGCTTTGCCATTTTCTCATTAGGTCTGTCAATGTTGTTTGTCCTTCATATTAATGACACTCCAGTCTTCCTACTCATTTGCTAACGGTTGCATCCTATAAGCATCAGCTGCTTTTCACGAGTCTTCAATCGTAGCAGTGAGGTTCTCAATACGATGGATTGTAGTAGGTGCTTGGGTTGTGAAGATGAAGCAAGTTGTTTTAAAGGATGTTTCCTGACTTTTAAGCAGTACAAGCCTGTATCCGTCACGTTATGCAGATTTTCTGACAGGCTCATCACCACCGTCAGTTCATTCAGTAGGCTAGTACCCAAAGTGCTGTTCTTACCATCTTGGAATTGTTGGAAGGACACATCATTGAAGCTCACCTGGACCTGGGAAAATATGGACTGCCCTTGTTGTGAATTCTACTTGCTGTTTGCCTGTATAATGGGGCTTCTGAATCTTTTTTTTAAGCCATGGACCCCTACCATTAACCGAGGTGTCTGTGAGCCCCAGTTTGGGAACCCCTGCTGCGGAGGGAAGGGCATGGATGGATTTTGTCAGTGTCCGGCATTGTTTTGAAAGAAAAAGGAATTTGGGTGACCCATTGGTGTAGCAGATGCTGCTGCTGCCTTTTGGCTTTGATGACAGGTTCAATTCTGACCTCTGGTACTGTCAGTTTGTGCTGGACTTTTTGGTCAGTTGGGGTCCCCTCCCACCCCATTGCTCTAGTTTCTTTCCACACCCCAAAGATGACTGAATCAGAATCAGGTTTATTATCACCAGCATGTGATGTGAAATCTGTTAACTTAGCGGGCGATAGTCATTAAGGCAGCCCACATTATTCTTCTTAGTCACTGGTATAATTGTTGCTTTTTGAAGCAAGTGGGAACTCCTGCCCATAGCAGTGAGAGGTTGAAAATGTCCTTGAATACTCCCGCTAGTTGGTTGGCACAGGTTTTCAGACCCTTACCAGGTACTCCATCAGGACCTTCCGCCTTGCGAGGGTTCACTCTCTTTAAAGACAGTCTAACATTGGCCTCTGAGACAGAGATCACAGGGTCATCAGATGCAGTAAGGATCTTCACAGCTGTAGTTGTGTTCTCCCTTTCAAAGCAGCATGCATAGAAGGTGTTGAGTTCATCTGGTAGTGAAGCATCGCTGCCAATCATGCTATTGGGTTTCACTTTGTAGGAAGTAATATCTTGCAGACCCTGCCAGAGTTGCCGTGCATCCAATGTCGCCTCCAACCTCATTCAAAATTGTCTCTTTGCCTTTGAAATAGCCCTCTGCAAATCATACCTGGTTTTCTGGTACAGGCCTGGGTTGTCAGATTTGAATGCCACAGATCTAGCTTTCAGCAGACGATGTACCTCCTGGTTTATCCACTGCTTTTGGTTTGGGAATGTACAGTAAGAATGTACTGATAGTTTAATTGGCCACTGTAAATTTCGTTAGTGGTAGATTAATTGCAATAGAATCAGGAGAGTTTATGGATATGGGATTGTGATTGAGAGAAATTTCCAGTGAAATAAGAAGGAAATTGAACTGATGTTATGGCTCTGCTGGGAGCTGATGTGGACCTAATTGGCTGCCTTCTGCGTTAAACAAATAAATTCAGCTTCTGTTTATTGTTTTTCACTCATCATGAGTATAATTCTTAAATTTCTGTATACAGTTCTAGATTTAGTTTGACTTAGTTAGATTTATTGATGCACGTCTTATTCAGCTATGTGCTACTGTTACAGTTACCAGACTGGAAGAGAGGGAGGCAGAGATGAAGAAGGAATATAATGCTTTACATCTGAGACACACAGAGGTAAGAGACCTTAATAGCTCATTTATCCCTCCTATCGAGAGGTAGAATTTGTAACAAGTTAAATTATCAATCTGTCAGATTGCAGGTGGTTTTAAGGATGTGATAATGACTGAAGGTTGTCTTTGCCATTTTTGTGTAGAATGAGATGAACAGTGACACCTACTATTTGAAGCACTTGGGAATGGAGTTTCATTTTCAGTGTTGTGAAGATCACCGGATGTTTGTAGAGCCTATCCAATGTGTTTTTCGTTCCATTCTTTACCACAAAAAAGCTGTGTTCAATAATAGGTGGCCAGTCTGTTCTACAAGATTATGTTTGGAGTAAAAATGAAAAAAATTATCCTGTTGATGCACAAAATATTGTGTCTAATTATGCTTGTCAAGGTTATCTTCAGACTTGAAAAGGATATTCAGTATTGCATTTGATTACATGTGAAATAGAAATTCAAATAGTTTTTATTTTAGATTGTAATGATCTTGCTTTATACTCTGATATGGGCATAGGACAGCCGTGACAGCTTCTTCCACCAGACCATCAGACTGATAAACTCCCACTGATTTGAGTGTATGCTATATTACATTGACAGTTCTATTTATTATAAATTATTATACATTGCACATTTAGATGGAGATGTAAATGTAAAGGTTTTTAGTCATGTATGTGAAGGATGTAAGAAATAAAGTCAATTTAATTCAATTCAGAAGTAAATTTGCCCCAGGATACCTTGAAAACATTGCTAGTATTCCTGCTATTTTGCTGGAGTAAATTTATTTTCATTATGTGTTCGAAATTCGATCAGCATTGAGTCAATTTAGAACAGCGGGAAGAGCGAGAGTGATAGTGAGTACCCTTCATTTCTTTGTGAGGTGCTGAAACAGGGTTACACTTTGTGCTTTCTGTAGAGTGTTGAGACCATAACCTTAGATTTTTGTAGTCATTGTATGTACCTTTATTTCCATCTTACTTATTGGGTGTTCCTTTATGTAGGCTTGAATGTTTTCTGGTCCAGGTTTGAGAGCCCAAGTTACTTATTCAGATTGATCTATTGTAAGTCATCGGCTGGTAGGGTCAGTCTGCTCTTGTAACTATCTGTCAATTTTTCCCAGTTTACTTTCTGCTGAGTTTATCAAAACCTTGATCCAGAAAGATTGAGTCAGTGCTCTTCTAAATTTAGAAGCACGAGAGGCAGTTTAGATTCCAGGAGAACTTGCTAGAGTAGGTGCACTCAACTCTGCCGACCTTCATGATGTTCTGAAATATTCTTTTTGGTGGTTGCTCAAGGACCAAGGGGCCTAACCTCAGGATAAGATTGCAATGAAAAGGTTTTTTTTCCCCTCTCGGAGTTGTGGATCTGTGGAATACTCTACTCTGTGGGGGGATGAGAGTCATTAAACTCTTACAAAATTGAGGTAGGTTTTGTGCAATAGCAGATCGAAAGCTTTTGGGGTTCATTAGTGAAAGATCAGGTTAGCCATGGTTTTTCTGAATAATAGAACTGGCTCATGGGCTGAATAGCTCCTGTTCTTCCTCATGTTTTATATGTTGTCTCCTTTCATCTTGCTTGTTCTGCTCAATTTGATAAAATGATTGATACCTTGCTGCTGATTTCATTTCCCCAACCTTTGACTCAGCAACGAGGAGGAGGCATGATTGAGAAAAAAGCTGCAGATGCTGAAAATCTGAAATAAAAATGGAAATATCTGTAAATACTCAGCAAATCATCTGTGGTGAAATAAGTGCTTGTTTCAAAGAGAAGACATTTCATTGAATTGAGAAAAGTTAGAAATCAAACATGTTTTACATTGCAGAGAAGAGCAAAGGGTGGAGAGAACAAGAGTGATTCTCCCTGTGACTGTGTGGATTTCTTCTGTGTGTACCAATTCCTCAGAAACATGTTGCCAATTTTCTCCAGTGAAGCTGGATGACAGGGAAATTGAGAAGAGTTGATGGTCATGTGATGGAGAATAGGTTATAGAGAAATAAGTGGTGGGATAAGATTGAGGGGATTATTCTGATAGTTGGCAGACTCACTTGGCCAAATGGCCTGTTTCTCTGTCATAAGAAATCTTGAGAAAATAATATGAGAACTTGTGTTTGGTTTTCAGCTTTCCTTAGTGCTGATTATGGGCCACCTCACTGAAATGTCAACTCTCTTTCTATAGATTTTGCCTGACCTGCTGAATGTTTACAGGATTTAAAAAAAATAACATAGTTGAGCAACTTTTCAAATGACCTTCTACAGCCAATTGATTTTGAATATCAAAGCATATATAAAATTGTAGCACTGAATTGCTGGATACCAGCTCTATCACATGACAACCCTCCATTTTGTTGTTATATTTGGCTCTGTCAGGTTCATTCAGCCTTTTAATTTTTCATGATAGTACATTTATGTTGTAAGCTCTATTCCCTACCCTCCCATGATAATATGGCCAGTGTTGTCAACTGATTATAAAATGGATATGAATGCTATTTGTTTTCCTATGTTTGTATTACAGCATGTCATTCCCATAACTTTTCCAAACTATTCAATCCAACTTTGTTTTATTATCTTGTACAATAATGTAAGGTGTGAAATCTGCACTGCAAGATCTTGGATATAAAAATGAATAAAACTTGATGCTGCACCATTTTATGTAATGGATCAAGAGTTCCCAATCTTTTTATACCATGGAGCCTTACCATTAACTGAGGGGTCTGTGGACCTCAGGTTGGGAACACTTGTTATAGATGGGAGAATGGATAGAAAAATGTAAAATTTGCTGTCCTCTAGTATTTTTAAAAGGTAATGTGCAATATGTGCTAACAATAAGACCAAAAGCTTTCGTTACTTCCGGGAACTCACCCAGTTTCCTGAGGTTTATTCATCATGCCAAGACCCTGACAAGATATACCACTATATGCTATGGAGATGGAGTGTTCAAATGATTCATTGGGATATCAGAATTAATCTTCCTCTGTTCTACATGACTATTCTTCCACTTTGCAGATGATACAAACTTACGTGGAACACATAGAACGGTCCAAGCTGCACCAAGTTGGGGGAAATGCCCAGTCAGACGGAACGATGACTGGCAGGAACAAGTAAGCATTGTCTTAAGCCAGCTGTTTTGTTGTGATAGGTTGCAGGTGGTGGTTTGTCTGCACAGAGTGGCTTAAAAATGATATAATTTATATTTTAACTGCACTGGCAGCTTTGTGAAGATACCCATGTCCAGCTGATTAACTGTTCAGTCAGTAAAATGTAACTGGAAATGTGTAGTTTGTAATGTGATGTTATCATGTCATATTTTTTTCAATGCTTTTAGTTCAGTGAGCAAGGGAACTTGTGCACAGTACCATCATTTGCAGAGTGCAGTAGCCTTGTTTCGTTGTAGAAAGAATGTTGCATCAGTATTCTGCCAAGGTCAAGTAATTGCATCACCTTCAGTGTCATTGCTCTATTAGGATTGTATAGGAAAATATGCAATTATACTTCCAGGATCAAAGTGGAACTTTAGATGGACTATTTTAGCACTAGTGTGATGGATTTCCAATTTGGCACTTGGGCATTAAGGTGACATTGGAAGTAGACTGACTGTGCTGGTTTCATTTCAACACTTGGCAGCCAAACTCAATAAATTTCCCTGAAATGTAGGAGAATCCTTGACTGGGCAACAGTCTAGGCAATAGATTCAAACTTGTGATTAAGTGGGATCAAAGCAGAGAGACCTGGGTAGTCTGAATGCTAGAAGATTATTTGGAACTAGAGATTGTAAACATGAAGTTGTTAAGCCTGAATCAAAGCAGAGGCTAATTACTAGGTATACAGTATTTGGTGATTGATTTTAAAAAGAGCTGAGATACTGCCACAGAGGAACAGGAGTAATGCCAGTATCAGCATGCTGGGTTTGTGGTTATAGCCTGTTGTAAGGTATTAATGAACAGAGGCAGGGTGTCATTATGCAGCGAGGAAATTAATGAGATGGGGCTCCATCCATTCCATTTAAATGGTTTTGAGCTAGTGCATAGATACACACTTTTCTTGAACAGTATTACACAAATATTCCTGTTCATTGACTAAGTCAATATATTAGGAGTAGTTGATTCCATATAAATAAGCAAGTGAGTTAATAATATTAGAATGCAGTTGCAGATAAATGGTGTTGGTCCTACGAGGTTCTATTATTCAATGTGAATAGAACAATACAACACAGAAATAGGTCCTGTGATGCACCACATGTAATTAATCCCATCTGCCTGCACATTGTCTTTATTCCTCTTTTACATGGAGATGCAAGCGAATAAGATGCTGGAGTCTGCTGTTGCTGTCTCTATTCCTTACCTGTTCGTGTGTTGGTCTAAATGCATCCAATACACTGCTGCCATATCTGCTCCTACCACTTTTTCTGGTAGCCCCTTCCCAACATCTACCATTCTCGTTTTTTCAAACAACAAACTTCCCTTGCAAATCTCCTTTATGCTTTCTGAATCTTCTCTTAAAACTTTCCTCCATTATTTGATATTTCCATCTTGAGAGAGATGCATGTAGATTCTGTCTAACCGATCTATGCCTCTCGTAAGTTTTTACATTTTTGTCCAATTATTCTTCAGCCTGTGATCCAGAAAGCATTCCAAGTATGTTCAATCTCTTATTATACACTCTGAAACCAAGCAGTATTCTGGTGACCCTCTTCTGCACCCTCTCCAAGGCCTTCACATCCTTCCTGCAATGGTGATCAATTGGCTGGAGTGTTCACTGAGATCTTTAACCTCTTGCTTCAGCAGTCTGAAGTCACCACCTGCTTTAAGCAGGCTTTGTTATACCAGTGCCTATGAAGAAAGTGGTAACCTGCCTCAATGACTACCATCCAGCAGCACTTTCATCCACTGTAATGAAGTGTTTTGAGAGGTTGGTGATGAAACATTTCAACTCCTGCCTAAGAAGAAACTTGGATCTGCTCTAATTTGTCTACTGGCACAAGTCCATGGCAGATGCCATCTCACTGGCTCTTCACTCAACCCTGGAATACTGTATCTGGACAGCAAAGATGCATACATCAGGATGCTCTTTATTGCTTCAAGACCTAGGCCTCAATATCTTCTTGTGCAATTGAATCCTTGACTTTGTCACTTGCAGACTCCAGTCAGATCGGATTGGCAATGACATCTCCACAATCTCCATCAGCATGGGTGCACCACGAGACTGTGTGTTTATCTCCATGCTCTACCCTCTTTGCACTTCACACTTCACCCACTTCACACTTGTGACTGTGTGCCTTAGCTTCAGTGCCATATTCAAGTTCGCTGATGACATGACTGTCGTTGGCCAAATCAAAGGTGGTGACAAAGGAGCAAAAGGGAGAAGATTGAACATCTGGTTGACCGGTGCCACAACAATGATCTCTCATTCAATATCGGCGAGATCAAGGAGCTGATTATTATCCTTAGGAGGAGAAAACCAGAGGTCCATGAGCCAGTCCTCTTTGGAGGGTCAGAGGTGGAGAGGGTCCACAATTTAAATTTCTTTGGTGTTATCATTTCAGAGGACCTGTCCTGGGCCCAGCGCGTGAGTGCAATTATGAAGAAAGAATGGCAGTGCCTCTATTTCCTTAGGAGTTTGCAAAGATTCGCCATGACAGCCAAAAGTTTGATAAACTTTTATAGATGTGTGGTAGAGAGTGTATTGATTGACTGCATCACAGCCTAGAATGGAAACATCAATGCCCTTGAATGGAAAATCCTACAAAAAGTAGTGGATACAGCCCAGTCCATTATAGGTAAGGTCCTCCCTATCGTTGAGCACATGGAGCGTCATCACAAGAAAACAGCACCCATCGTCGGGGACCCCTGCCACCCAGGCCATGCTCTTTTCCTACTGCTGCCATTAGGAAGAAGATACAGGAGCCTCAGGAATCACACCACCAGATTCAGGAACAATTATTACCTCTCACTCATCGGGCACTTCAACCACAGGTGATAACTTGACTCAACTTTACTTGTCCCATTACTAAACAGGTCTCACTTTCTAGGCCTCTTCATCTCATGTTCTTGATATTTATTGCTTATTTATTTATTTATTTATTTACTGTTATTTTTCTTTTTGTATTTGTACAGTTTGTTGTCTTTTGCACACTGATTGAATGCCCAGTTGGTGAGGTCTTTCAATGATTCTATTATGGTTATTATTCCATTATGAATTTATTGAGTATGCCCACAAGAAAATAAATCAGTGTTGTATATGGTGCCATATATGTACTTCGATAACAAATTTACTTTGAACTTAATGCAATAGCTAGAGCTGCATGTGATCTTCCAAATGTGGCTGAATCAAAATTTTATACAGCTGCAATGTTACTTGCCAACATTTAGACTCAATGTTTCGACTGGTGAAGGCAAGTATGCTGTATACAGCCTTTCCTAGCCTAACCACGTATGTTGTCATTTTCAGGGTGCAATGCACTTTTGCCCCAAAATCCCGGTACATCAGCGCTCCCAGGAGTCATGCTGTTATCTGTATGCTTTCCTCTTGCATTTGACATCCCAAAATACCACACCTTGCACTTTTCTGGATTAAAATGATGTATGTCTTGCTGTATTATTTGACCTCTTCCCTCAATATCCACGACTTCACCAATTTTGGGTGCCTAGATTGTGGATTGATCGGCTTTCTGTTTCCACCCTCTTCCTCTTTGAGTCCAAAAGTCTGTCGTAGCCTGGGGTAAACAGACTGAACATCCAGAGTTTAAGATTTTGAAGGTTCAGAACTTTTTGAGTGAGGAAATTCTGCCTCCCAGTATGA
The DNA here is from genome assembly GCF_030144855.1 of Hypanus sabinus. Classification (NCBI taxonomy): domain Eukaryota; kingdom Metazoa; phylum Chordata; class Chondrichthyes; order Myliobatiformes; family Dasyatidae; genus Hypanus; species Hypanus sabinus. The sequence goes on along the minus strand of NC_082714.1, from coordinate 23,324,012 downwards.
AAATAATTGAATCATAGCCTCTTGTTTCCAGATTCACAGGCCAGAAGAAGTATTCTCTCAGAGAATTATGCTTTTTAAGGAGAGCATCTCTTATTCTTCTTAGCAGAGAACATGGGTTTGTCTTACGCAAGCTTTATTCATTAGCTGGCCATCACAGATATCCTCACTCATATAATGCATTTTCCTTGCAGTACAGCCCAAGTTATCATTTGGCTTCTTAATTCCCACTTTTCACTACAAGTACCTGTCCTGGTTATAATATTTTAAATGCCAAAATGCCCATTGAAGTGGTGGTAGGGGCTTTAGTCTTTGTTGGGCAACGGGGAAGCAACACAGTCTGTCATGTATATTGGAGATGCAAACCCCTAACCATAATAACACATAAATTGTGTGTTCGGCACAAATTCAATTGTGTGGTCATCCTGCTGTTGTTGTAATGACTAAATAGCCTCCAGAAATAGAAACCGTGGCCAGTTTCTCATTCCTGGGCTTTGGATAAAAAGGTGAAAGAGAAATGTGTATCTTATTCCGAGCCTCGGGTTTCCCATTGAGGCCTTTCAAGTGGTAAAGATTCTTTAAAAAAATGTAATCAAAATTTGGAACTTGGTTTCTGTCTTGTATGGGGGAGGGGCTACAGCACAGGATCAAAAGAAGCCAAGAAAGTTGTAAAATTAGTCAGCTTAATCATGGGTACTAGCCTCTGTAGTAGCCAAGACATCTTCAAGGAGTGGTGCCTCAGAAAGCTGGTGTCCATTATTCAGGACTCCCATCACCCAGGATATGCCCTCTTCTCATTGCTACCACCAGGAAGGAGGTACGGAAGCCTGAAGGTACAACGATTCAGGAACAACTTCTTCCCCCCTGTCATCGAATTTCTAAATGGACATTGAAACTATGACACCATCTCACTTTTTTTTTTGATTTTATGTTATTTCTGTTTTTGCACTGATTTTAATTCAATGATTCAATACACACATATATCCTTGCTGTAAATTATCTTTTACTATATTATCATTGAACTGCTGCTGGTTATTGAACAAATTTCAGGACACATGCCAGTGATGCTAAATCTGATTCTAAAAGGAAACGTTAGGGTTTTCTGCAAATTATGTTCATTTTGAACTGTAGTTACTATTGTAATGCAAGAAAAAAAAGAACAAAATTACAGCAAGTTGCTGTAAACTGAAATGTAATATGTCTACAGATAATTAGTTTTGGCTATGTTGACATGAACAGCATCAAAGCATGTAGATGCAGTCCTTGGGCTATGTAAAGGTTCCATTCCTGAGAAATGTTTGTAAGCTGATTTCTCTTTAAAGTCAGAAATGTTTCTTTTCTATAGTAACCATGGCGCTTACACTTTTTATAATTTAATTTTATTGAGTATTCACCCACAATTAAGCTCATGGAAAAAGTACTTTATTATTCTTATTTAAAAAGCACACCATGGTAGTACAGTGGTTAGCATGAATGTGTTACAGCTTGGGGTGTCGGAGTTCAATTCTGGCATCCTCCATAAGAAAATTTGCACATTCTTTTCATGAGCGTTTGGGTCTCCTCCCGGTGCTCTGGTTTTCTCCAACAATTCAAACACTTACTGATTAGTATGTTAATTGGACATTGTAAATTGTCCTGTGATTAGGCTAGGACAAAATTGATGAGCCGCTGGGTGGTGCAGCACATTGGTCGGAAGGGCCTGTTCTGTACTGTATCTATAAATAAATAATTACTATCTTGAGAATGGTTTAAAATGCATCGTTAGGTGCATTGACGTATGTCAGATCATCTGTAATACAGGGAGGCCCTGAATTTAAGTGACGCCTATCAAGTTTTTCCTTTTGAAGAAGAAATCTCAGTTTGGAACTTAGTCACAAAGGGGTACATTGGGGCAGAACCGAGAGGCTTACAAAGTTCTCTTAAAGAAAGAAAACAAGGAAGAGGTGGTTAAAGATTCAAACACAGAGTTTAGGGCTCTTCCTCAAATTGTACCGTTGAGTTTTGTGCAACATCTCCCAGAACGCAGATGGAAGCCTCAATTTAACATCTCCGTATTTGGAAGACGCCAGCTCCATTCTGATTTCCTCATGATTGCACCATATTTTCAGCCTGGATTTTGTGTCTTTAGTTGCTGGAGTGGGGCTTGACACTCAACCTTCTGACTCAGTTGTACCCCAGAGTCGGACGTAATTTAGTTGTCACACTACACCCTTTATCTTTACTCAGTATAGGGCAGAAAGCAAATGATAGAATTTTCTAGTCTCTGTGACTCAGTGCTAGGTAATAGCGGTATATTTCTTCATTGAACTACTTGGTTGCCCAGTCTGTTTTCTGAGCTGACACTGAATGTTCCTTTACTGATATGGTTAGGCTTCACTGCTGGACTGAATTTCATCGCCAGTGATGCCAATTCCCAACTCGTCTTTACTGAATTGATCTTCCTGCTTCCATGCAGATACCTGATTTTAAATGATGTCTCAGTTCTTCATCTGTTGTAGCCTAGTTTAGTTGTCCCTCAAGTTCATCCCTCTCTTTTTCCTTAATAGGTGGGGCCTTTACTCCTGTCACCTTCACATGAAAGGAATTGTTTTCCAACATTGTCCTCTACAAAGGAATGAGTCTTTTTCATGGCAGAAAATTAAAAGTTATAACTAGTTTTCCTAGAGCATGGAATATATTTCCAAAGATTTAGAGAACATGCATGCACACGCTAATAAACAGGAAGGCACAATGGTAGGGTTAATATTTAATGTGTTTAAGAATAGAAGGTATGATTTGAAAGTAATCTAACAATGTAACACATTTCTTGTGGTGTGGGGGAGAGAGTACAAATTTATTTTCCATTTGATTGCCCAAAGCATTTAATTAAACTCCAGTGTATGCATTATTTTGATCACATTAACTAGAGGCATTTTAAAATTCTAAGATGTCAGCTTGGGTAATATTCAAGTTTTAAACAATTAAGTGAATACTCCAAGGAATCATCCTGGAATTGATATTAAGCGTTTCGCACAGTAGTAGGTACTTTCTGAAAAAGACAAATTTCAGGATTGAATGCAGTAGCTCAGCATGCATAAGCCGGTCGTGTGAAGTGCTGGAGCCAACATCAATCATTGAAGGTCCTAATATCTATACTATTTTGTCCCCCGAGTAACAATATGATTCAATTGGAAGAATATGCAGCTGTCCCCACAGCCTCCCTTTTACAAATTTTTTATCACAGATCTTATGCTGGTCTGAATTGCAGATATATCTCAATAGCAAAATGTCATTCAGATTTGGAGACATAATTTAATTGAAAACAAAGAGTATGTGAGTTTGATTTATCTGCATGAGTAAACTTCACTGTGATGCAGCTGATGACACTCATTGGATCAATGACTGATATGCTGAGGTGAATTTAACATTCAAATGAGGTGAAGCTGATTAAGCCCACAGAAGTGTTTATCTCTGAGTGTCAGGTACTGCTGAATATTTAGCTGAAGGGTATGTTGTTTGATTAACTTGTTTTAAAACTTTCTCGATTAAAACATCTCTGAACTGCTTTACGGGAGTGAATTATATTGGAAAATAGAGTGACTGCTATTGTGTAGGGCTATATTAACCAATATTTAACAAGAAAGGACAAGTTTTAAAATGGTTTCCTAGGGAATTTTGTGAACTTTTTCCACACCCCAACTAAACCTATCTGCAGCTTAATGTTGGGGGGCTTTTGCTTTCCACTGAAACCCCACAACTTCTGCTTGTGTGATGTTATTGCTGAAAAATTCCAGATAATTACATAGGTCACTATCGTCTTGAAATTATTGGGCTCAACACCAATATAATGTGAGTGCCAAGTTTGTGTCTGATAATCCTTTGGATAGTCCGCAGTAATTCTATCATTCCTTTCTTTATCCTTTAGTTCCCTGTAATCCATTGAAATGTAAAATTAGCGTGCAAAATATCCTCTTTTGGGAGAGTTTCACGGGTCTCATCCTTTGCCATGATGTGAAAAGGCTGATATATCTAATTACTTTCAAAAAATTCAGCATTGATATCTTGAGTCCAGTAGGTGCAGACAAAAGAGCAGCATTTAGGGTGTTGTTGAATTTGTGCTGACTTCCAGTAGATATGCCAAGTAAGTACAGAAAATCCTTGATAACTGACACTTTTATTTTTTTTACTGTTTTGGTCAATTCCACCGATGTCACTGCTGGTTAATAGAGAAGCGGAAGATTAAGTACATTCCTACTGTGTCCCATAGCAGTAAACCAAAAGGGTATAAAATTTACACACTGAAGGTTGATCATGTAACATTAACACTTTTACTAACTAAAATTGGCTGAATATGTCCTGAATTAATGAATACGAAAGAAGGCATTTTGATATCTCTATGCTGCGTTTGTTGATTAACTTTTAAAACAATCAATAGTAAGAGTTAAAGTTTTAGCATTTGCCCTGCCAAATCAAAGCTGATATCTGTGACTTGGCATATCTACACTCATGCTCTCATTGTGCTGTAGAATATTGTTTATGCAATGCTTGCTTTTTCTTTGTCTGTGACGTTGGGGCTTTTCTTGCTGGTAGCCAGCTGGCTGTGTGTTGTGCTGGTTTGTGACCTTTGAACTGTGTGAATTAATTGTGTTCTTCTCGTCCTGCTCTCTGTGCTATGCTGTTGCTGCTGTTGTGGCTGTTTTCTGTGTTACCACAGTCATCGCCAACCATGGAGAAAAAGGTAAATGCTGTTTAGTCATATCAACCCATCTGTTTTAACGCTTCATCCTTCTTTCTCTGGAGCTGGGAACATTAAGATTTCTTCTGGCTTGACACTTTTGTTGAATTGTTATGATTAATCACGAAGTTTATTTAGTGAATGTACATTGAATATGGTTTATCCAAGCTGCCTGACGAAGATGCAAGTATGCAGATAAAATATAATAGCTTAGACTTTCCTCTTTGATTTTAATAGATGTGAATGAAAAGAAATGTAGAGTTGATAGAAGTTAACTATTTTAAAGCTCCTCTCCTTCTGAAAATTGATTTAGTCAAATGCTTATAAATTGAGTGTGAAGAATCTGAGTTATGTGTTTAAACTCGCAATGGATTAATAATGAACTTTCAGATGTATAGTCAGACCAAAGAGTGAGTTTTATTTTACTTCTGGTATAAATGAGTTAAATAAAACATGGTTTGACTGTTGCATAAAACAATTAGAAACAAATAAGGCAAATAAGTTTTCTGCCTGAAAGCATCATGTCTGAATAATTGGATATATTGTAGCCAAGGATATAATAACAGGATGATCAGATAACAGGGATCAGAGGGAATGCAAAGGGAATAGTCAATAAAGATTTCACATCAGATCTACTGCAATGGAGTTAGCTGAGCGAAGAAACAATGGTACTGTATTATTGCCAATTAATATAATCTCATACATGGTGAATAAACTAGGGAACTGAGTAAGTGTTTCATATTGGGCTTTGCATGTGCACAACTCAGTACTTGAGTAACGCAATGGGAGGTGTTAATCATCCTTATGAACAAGTATTACAGCTTCCCAAGGAGTCTGTGTGTTCTCTGGTCCATGTGCATTTGATGGGACAGTTTTAATATCTCTTGTGCACAGCTGAAAACAGTGAAAGGCATAACTGGCTACAACCGTAAGATTTATTATGCACTATTATGATATGTGTCTCTGAGCCTCTGCATTCTGAATACTTGTAATTATTCTCTAGGTGAATTAAAAAGCCCCTTAATAATTAAAAGGATACAAAAGATATTAATTAGAATTTACAGAACAGAAATGGGTCATTAGCTGCTTGGTGCTGGGGTTTATGCCTCATCTAGTCATCTTCCACCCATTTTCCAATAACTTGGCCTATTTCTTTCTCGGTAGCTTAATGATATGTGTTTCACTCAATGTAGCAATGTATATTGTAATGATATTGGTGTTCGCATATGATTAAGAATAGCTTGTGGTACAAGTTCAGCATGGATTTGTATGCAGCTGTTCTTGTGCATGGATTTGGACGGTTCTCAAGAGATGAAGTAAAAGGATCACACACAAAATGCTGGAGGAACTCGCCAGACCAGGCACAGGAACTCCACCACAGTTCAGAGGAGCAGGCGAGGGGAGCATTGCTCTATTTTGTGTCTGAAACAATGATTCTTCAGGTAGCTTCTAGAGGCCATAAACAAAATTTATGACCTTTTCTTTAAATTTTATTTGTGAAGGTAGACAGAGGAGCAATCTGTCCGGCCTGAGGAAGATTTCTGCCTTAATGCTGGTCTGTAAGAAGACCCCACCCCAAAGACCAATGTATACGAGGCCTGGCTCTCTCAATGGTAAAGGAACAGGGTGGTGAAATCGTGAGAGAGTTGTACTAGGAATTGGAATGTCAAACTCTAGTACCATGAGGCTGAGCTAACAAAAAATAATCGCAAACACGAGAAGTTCTGCAAATGCTGGAAATTCAAAGCAATACACACAAAATGCTGGAAGAACTCAGCAGGTTGGGCAGCATCTGTGGAAATAAACACACAAGCCAAGACCCTCCTTCACCAAGAATGAAGGGTCTCGGTCAGAAATGTCTGTCTGTTCCTTTACAAATATGATCAAAATTTGGATTCTTAATAGTTTAATAGTTTCATTTAATATCAGAATGTATACAATATACAACTAGAAATTCTTGTTCTTCGCAGACATCCACAAAAACAGAAGTGCCCCAAAGAATGACTGACAGTAAAATGTTACAACTCCAAAGACCCCTACTCACTCCCCCATACACAAGCAGCAACAAAGCAACTACCCCCCCCCGCTTCAGTTTAAAAAAAAGCATCAGCACCCGCCACCCACCAAGGAAGCGATAACAAAGCTCCCACGAAAGACCATGATCAGCAGTGTAACAAAAACTAATTATTCACCCGGCATTTCAACACACCACGGGCTCTCTCTCCCTAATAAACTGACAGAGATGTGTTCCCCTTTCACAGCAAGAGGAGAGACCAACAAAGATAAGCAACTTGCTGATTATGGTATTAAAGTCTGCTGCAACACTTTTTCCTAGTTTTCAGGCTCAAGAATCGGCAACAAGCTCTCCTCACCAGAGAGAGAGAGAGAAAGGTGACCCGAATACAGGCGTCCCCGCTTTACAAATGTTCACTTTACGCCACCGCATTTACAAAAGACCTTCATTAGTAACCTGTTTCCACGTTACAAAGAGGATTTTTGCTTTTACGAAAATTTTTCCCATATAAATTAATGGTTCTTTGCTTTACGCTATTTCGGCTTAAGAAATGTCTCATAGGAACGCTCTACCTTTGTAAAGTGGGAGGTGGGGGGGGGGGGAAACACCTGTACAGGACACCAGACAGCTGATCCACTGTTCCTGATGTTCTGTTTTCGCCTGCATTGCTTCGATTGGTGGCATCGGCATAGAATTGGCTCCTCCCCAGGGCCTCGAAGACTTGGAACCCCGAAAGCACGCTCGTCTTTTAGGCCAAGCCTTTCTGGAAACTTTCGGTTCTGTTTTTCAAAAGCATCTGTTTCTTAGTTTTTCCAACAGCACACTTTCTATCAAAAGCTCAGCTCTGTTACCAAGACATAGACAATCTGCATTTTATATGGAAAATTTATGAGTAGAAAATCGTCTTTTCTGTACGTAAATCGTAAGATACTGATAGGTTTCATTTGTGAGCTTTTGCTAGTAATTATCCAAGAATTGAAAAATATAGCCAGCATGGATGTGGAGAGGATGTTTCCAATAGTGAAAGAGTCTAGGACCAGATGGCACAGCCTCAGAATAGAAGGATGTCCCTTTAGAACAGAGCTGACAAGGAACAACTTTAGTTGGAGAATGTTGAATCTGTGGAATTCATTGCCACAGATGGCTGTGGAGGCCAAGTCATTGGGTATATTTAAAGTGCAGGTTGATAGGTTCTTGATTAGTCAGGGCTTTAATGTTGCAGAGAAAAGGCAGGAGAATAGAGTTGAAAGGGAAAATAAATCATCCATGGTTAAATGACAGAGCATAGTCAATGGCCCAAATGGCCTAATTCTGCTCCTATGTCTTATGGTCTAATCTAGATTGCACCAGAAAGACAAATTCATAAACATTTGGGGGAGAACTCTGTAGAATGAACAATACAATGTGAAATGGATTTTAGAAAATATGCAGAAAGTTAAACCAATTTGAAATGAAGAACTGTACAGTGGTGCAATGGTTAGCACTGCTTCGTCTTGGCTTCAGGAGCTTGTTCTGGTATTGATCGTGGGTGCAGTCTGGGTGTCCTTGTGGGTATCGGATAATTAAATTTGGCACATCACTGAAGGTGCTCCCACAGGTCTAAGGATTTACCGTGGAGAGCATTCTAACTGGTTGCATCACCATCTAGTATGGAGAGGTGACTGCACAGGATCAGAAAAAGCTTCAGAAGGTTGTAAACTCTCCCAGCTCCATCATGGGCACCAGCTCCCCAGCTTCCAGGACACCTTTACAAGGTGATGCTTCAAAAAGGTGGCATATATTGAGAACCCCTATCACCCAGGACATGCCCTCGTCTTACTGTTACCATCAAGGAGGAGGTACGGGATCCTGAAAACACACATTCAACATTTCAGGAGCAGCTTCCTCGCCTCTGCCATCAGATTTCTGAATAGACAGTGAGCCCGTGAACACTTTCTCAGTATATTTTCTCTTTTTTTTTGCACTTCTAATTTTATTTATATTTTTATATCAAAGAGTTCAAAGGTACATTTAATGTCAGAGAAATGTATACAATATACATCCTGAAATGCTTTTTCTTCTCAACCATCCATGAAAACAGAGGAGTGTCCCAAAGAATGAATGAAAGTTAAATGTTAGAATCCCAAAGTCCCCTCCCAGCTCCCCACCCTCCTGCACATAAGCGGCGGCAAGCAATGATCCCTCCCTCTCCTCTCCCCCTTCCCCCCCCCACTGGCAAACCGAGCATGGGCACCCGCCACCGAGCACTCAAGCGTGCGGCAAGCAACGGCAAAGACAGACTTGCAGTACCCCCAGAGACTACTCGTTCACCCGGTATTCGACATACCACAGGCTCTCTCTCTTTCCCCCAAATAAGGGAGAAAGAGATGTCTCCGTTTCACAGCAAGAGGGGAGACAGCAAACAACTCACTGGTTTACTATGTTAAAAATCTGTTGCGTTGCTTCTTACGAGCTCTGTGCCCAAGGATCTCAGGTCACTGGGCACACAGCCAAAGACCTTCCAGCTCCTACGACATACCAGTCTGTTGGGACTCCGACCTTCGATCCGCTCGTCTCCAGAGCCCCGAGATCCTAAGCTTCCAAAGGTGAGCCAAACTCTTAGGCCGTGCCCTTGGCTTGCTGGATAACAGGCAGTCGTGACACCCCAAGAGCGGATCCCATTCCCACAAAGTCAGCGTGTAACTCCAGGTCAGTGTCTTCAAAAGAACCCTGAAAGGGAAAAATAGAGATATTAAAGATGAAAATAGAGCTGTTTCTGAAAATGCAAGCAAAGGAGTCGCTGTTCAGTGCCATCTTGACTAAGCTCTGCCCTCCGGGGCGAAAAAAAAATATCTATGGAAATGCTAAGAGGTCTTGAAATTGATCTGCATGATAAAAATTGCACTAAAGTGTAGTTGAAATTATAATTTGAGGCATTCCTTGATTGTCTGGTGTACATTGTCATTCTCAGACTGGAATTCTCGAAGCAAAGTGCAACATCTGGGAATGGGATGGCGGTCTTAGAGGTCCTGGGGAGAGAAGATCAGGAGACTGCTATGGTGGCAATGACTGATGCTCCTTTGGATAAATACCTGGATAGGTTGGGCCGAACTTGGTTTGGAATTACAAGCCAGCCACAGCAGGGGATTGGGAGAATTTTTTAAATGTTGCAAACACATGGAGCGTAGGTACCAGCATGGTACCTAATAGCTGATTTTATTCTGTGTGAATATGATGTAATTCTGTGCTTGTGTTCCCTTGGCAGGTGAAAACTGTGGGGCTGAGTCTAATAGCAGAGTTACTCAGCACTTACTTTCAGCAATCAGCGTCTGAGCACCTGGGCTGAATGGGTTGTAGATGTTTACAGGAAAGAAGCCTGATCTCTATTAAATTGTTGGCTCTGTCAGGCAGATGCTGTGACTCATGTGAGAGCAAGTTAGAATGTAGCTTGGCACCTAGATGAAGAGGAAGCACGTAATCATGGCTGTGGGGATCCAGTTTTGTCGAGGAAAGTGCTAATGCCAAATCCTAGCGCTCTGATGAAACATTTCAGTCTGTTAATTAGGTTACAGATCCCCAGGTTATCAGCAAGAACCAGGAAACTACAATTTAAAGGCTGCTTGATTTGTACAGTCCAATTTCTGAACATATGCATGATAATATTCGATGTTTGCTGTATCACTGAACATTTTCTTTAATTTTTCTCCTAATCCAATTCTTTTTAGTATAGAGTGTTTTTTTTAATGAACAGGTTGATACCATTAATGACCTGTTGCGGGTTGTAAAATTAGTCTGCTATTCAGATAGTCCTTGAAGTGAACACAGAAATGTAAACTGAAAGTGAGCAACAAAACAATTAAACAAACCTGGAAGTGCAGTTACTTGGGGACCACGTTAACATCTGACGGTAGGGCTGATGTTGAAATTAGGAGGAGGATTGGGATTGTTAAATGCACGTTTGAGCCTTTGAGTAAGATACTAAGGAATAACATAATTTCTATGGATACAAAACTCAACTGTTGTGATGCTACATTCATTCCACACTAACATATGGAAGCGAGTGGGTGACCACAGAAGTAAGTTGCAAACAAGGTATTTGTTCAGTGGAAGCAGTTAGAGAGAGCTTGATTTGACTTGAGAAGTAACATGAGTGCTGTTTTTGCAAAATCCTTCACAAGCCGAGGACGTTCTACAGGATAAGTGAAGCATCGTCAGTATCTTTCAGGCCAACATTTCCAGCATTAGTTGTGCTCTGAGGTTCAGATAGGCAAGTAAAGTTGTTGATATGTCTGATGTCAGACTCCTGAATCTGCCTATGAGAACTAACAAAGCCTCTGTTTAATCTAAAGGTGAGACCCGCATGCTGCAGCACTCCTTCAGTTTTGAGCTGGAATATCTGCCTAGATCACGGGTTCCCAACCTGGGGTCTGTGGACTGCTTGCTTAATGGTATTGGTCCACAGCATAGAAAGGGTTAGGAACCCCTAGTCTAGATTATTGTGCCCAGTCATTGGAGCAGGACTTGTCCCAATTGGAAGTGCAACCAGCTGACGATTAGCTGACATTTAACTTGCCACTTTAATCATGAATGTTCCTTATAATGGTGTACTATTCCAGAACTTGAAAACAAAATAATATTTGATTCTAGGTATGTTGGATGAGTTTTATACTGTGTGTCCTTCTGCTAATCACTGTGTTAAAAAGGTTTGCACTTTATTAGGATTCCCATCAGTAAATCGACACAATTAAAGTAGTTAAAATAAAAACTGTAATATTTGTGAAGTCCATGTTCATCTTTTGGTTTGTAGGATTATTCCGCTGTATTTTGTTTTCCTTTTTTAGTAGGAAGGAACGGCCAAATACTTTGGGCCTCTTCCCAGTGTTGGATGGGAATCTGCGTGGACAGCAAGTTGGTCGCGTTACTCCTGGCTCTGATAACTGGCATCTCAGTGACTTGAGCCATCCTCCATCAAATTGTAGCCTGAAGGTGAGTGAGACCCGGGTGCAGGAAAAAATGAGCCATCAGGACCTTCACTTTCTGTCAAAATCTGTGAAGTTGGAATGTGGCACTGTCCACTAGCTTGCAAAAAGCTGCTTTGTATGTCTTTTACATTCTGCACTTTATGGAGTCTTTGGAAGGAATCAACCGTCTGTGTCCAGATACAAGTGATCCTTGAGGTGCCACCTTATTGTACCTTGGTTCTATTAGTTTAGTGGAGTTTCTGTGTTCTTCTTGTCAATCATCCCTCCATGATGCCACTTTGTTGCTGATATAATAGATACAATAATATAATATAATAAAAAAAATCTTTTCTTATTCTCGCTACTTTTGAACCCTGGGAGTCCATTCTTAGTATTTTACAATGCAGCATAATTTTTTCCCCCCATTGATGCCTCAATGAGATTTAGTCCTAGCTTTCTAATGTGGAGAATAAACTGCTTGTAATGTAACTGAATGAAACCAGTTTTGACATAACATTATGAGAGACTTGACAGGCAAAGGAAGCCATGAGAGCCGATGTAAAGGTTAATCTTTTCCTGGGGCTTATTGGCCCCTTTTTTAAAGACCACAGTTTAATGTTGTTTTGGAAATGTTGGAAAATTTAAGAACAGGTCTTTCTTATTAATTTATTCTTTACTACTGGTTTATTTAGGGAAATGGTCTGTAATGATTTGTCTTGTAAGCACAAAAAGGACATTCAAATAATATGACATTTCTGGCACCTAATTAATGTTAAACCAAGACCACTACTACACTTGAATCTAGTTTGGCAGCTGTCTTATCTGCCAGAACATAGATAGCATGGATTCTATGGGGTTCTTTAGTTTCAGTTTCATTCAAAAGTATGGTACTGAGAGGGCAGGAACCTAGGAAAGAATACTGTGTTTTGGAGGGTCTGTAGTCTTTTATGTAGCTATGTAGCTTGAGGTAAAGTTAGGCAGTACTTTTGAATAAGAAGAAACCTACTAGTCACAACCGAGGAAGGGGGACTTCACAGAGGAATGAAACAGCAGGTAGTCTGTACCTCCACAAATTGAAATATCAGATAATTTTAGTGATTTTTGTGGCTCCTCAATTCATTCTCATTGTTTTTGCAAGTGGTTTTCAGAGTTAAAACATTCTGGACTAAACCTGCATCAAACACGCCACTTCACAGAATCAGCATTAGGACGGATGCAAGGCAGGAGTCAGTAAAGTGGGGGTTGCTAAAGTTCAAAGTGTATTTTATTATCAAGGAATGTTTATGTCACCATGTACAACCCTGAGATTAATTTTCTTGTAGGCATACTCAACATATCTTTAGAATAGTATCTATAACAGAATCAATGAAAGGCCATCACTGTAAGGCTTTCAAGCAGACTGCCAAAGACAACAAGCTGTGAAAATGCAAAACAAAGCAACAGTAATATAAATAAATATTCAATAAGAACATGAGATGCAGAGTTTTTTGGTGGGGGAACATTTACAATGAAGGGGAAAGTAAAGTTATCCCCTTTGTTCAAGAGCCTGATGGTTTTTTCCAATTTTCCATTTAAGGGCATTGGCCGTACTAAACTATGATGTGCTAGTCATATTTCTCATAGAATCTTTATTTGCAAAATTTTTATCATATTAATATTTTTACCTGTGATCCCAATTATTTTTGGCTAGTTACAATTTCTACCTGATTCTTATTCTTAATATTTCGGTAATATACTCAGTATCCTGGGTCTCTTGGCATTCCAAAACAAGTTGAGGTGTTTTAATAACTCTTGAATCTGTTTGTCATAGTTAGCTTTGTTTAATGATCGGTGTGATTTTAGGCCCACCAGCATAATGGTCTTCTCTCGTGCTAGGATGATACATCAGAATCTGGGCAATCATCTGCTGCTGCCACCCCAAGTACTGCAGGAACTAAATCTAACACCCCAACATCATCTGTACCATCTGCAGCTGTCACTCCACTTAATGAAGTAGTTAATCCAATCTACAACGGGGACACCAAGGTCAAGAACCAGCGAAAGCGGGCGAAAGGTAATAGCAGAAACATGGAGGTCCAGGTCACCCAGGAGATGAGGAACGTCAGCATAGGTGAGAGGTTGCTCCTGTTCCCTGATTTTTCTGTGCTCATTGAGTTGAGGATTGCCACTGCTGAGCACAGGAACGTTTGCCAACGTGCAACATAAATGTAGTGCCAGGACTGCAAGTTCAGGGAGGGTGGGCTGGATTGGTAACAGGACCATCGAGCCTCACTCATGCTATTGTGTTAGATTACCATGTGGTTATTATTCTTTGATATTCATTGGAACTGTACTGTTAATTTATTGCCTGTGTTTACACACTGCAATTATACTCCATCAAAGTGCTTTGATGGATTTAAATTGCTACTCTTGGGTGTTTATAACTCGGGTCACAAAGCTTGGTGATAAATACCTTTTCTATTAAAAAATATGATCAGGATACCAATATCTAGCATGTGTTGATATCCTTTGCCATAGGATATCATATATTCATTGTGATATGGTGACACCTCTAAATCTCTGATGTAGAACATTCTCAAGCACTTTTTTGTGACTGTACAGTATCCCTATATTTACAATACTCTCATGCATAATGAGTTTTAAATGTAGAAGCAAAGCACATTATTAATGAATGAATGAATATGCAATGAGGTGAATTTCTGATTCAGAGACAGTGCACAATATTTCTTTTGCACTAAGACATCCCAATGTGTTTGTAAAGGGCTCTCAACAAATGAAATAACCCTAATTAAAAACCTGCTTTGAATCCCTAGCATCAGGAATGTCAAAATAAGTGTCATTTATCTGTAAAGTTCATCTTTTAACTCTCTGCAAAACAACTCACTGTGTACTATGCCACTTCTTTCATTATACCGTCCTGATGCACTGTTCCTGTCATATAAGTAAGTAACTCTTTATACTCTGATATTCCATGTCAACACTTCAGGAATTTTTACACAGAGCAATAATGGTCAATGGATTAGCAGGACATCATTGTTGTGAAGCTAATTATGTCTTTGAAATTATTTTCAGGCATGGGAAGTAGTGACGAATGGTCTGACGTTCAGGAGATAATCGATTCAACCCCAGAACTTGATATGTGTCAAGATCCACGCTTTGAAGGACGTGGAGGCAACAGGTAGTTTTTCAGATCTAGCACATTAACAGAAAGTGCGGACTGAGAAAGAAGATTCTCAGAAGGGGTGGTTTCTTTACACTCACCTGATGGAAGCTTTTCTAAGGGTGATGCATTTTTCTAAGGGTGCTGTAGTCAGGAAAAGAAGGTGGAGACATTTTGAGTCTACCTTTGATGCAATTGTGTGTTTCAGGATCTTTGTGGCTCTTCTAAAGGATAGAACAAGTCCAGTGTGCCAGTGGTAATGCGGAGAGTACTTTTGCCCTGCAACTGAAATCCCTGGCCTCGATTAGCAGAGAAACTGAATTGCAGGACATTTAAAAGAAGTTGTTGGTGCTTCTTGGATGACTGCTTCCTTTCCCACTGAAACTTATTTGTTCAAAGTGTCAGGGTCAGACTGCACATTTGCTGCCTTTTGATTCCAAGGAAACCTTGGATGAATAATGCTATCTATGTACAGTGGACTGTAGTCCAGATCACATAAATGAGCAACGTTGCCAGTGGCTTAGTCAGTATGGCTATCAACTTTTATACCACTGTCTCCTTTCAGACTGTAATAGCAGTCATAGTTCTTTCTGATCCTGCATATAATGTGTTAACAGTAACAAATGGATTGGGGTATATGACAGCAAAATACTGATGTATTTACATCATCCATTAATAATAGCAGTTTATTATTGAAAATGCTTCCCATCAAATCTTGAGTAAAGATTGTCACCAGAGCTGGAGTATTCAACCATTTCTGGATTATTTGTAGCAATAATAGCAGGGGATGATATAACTGTCATCAGTCATGATTGAATGGTGGATCAGACTCGATAGGCTGAATGATCTCATTCTGTTCTTATGGTCTAAAATGATACATTCTTTTGTCATTTCCATTTTACTCTAAGGGAATACCACAAAGCTTACAGCATAACTTGAAAGCCCATTAACCGATGTTATGTTTGGTGCTATCTGTGGTTAGAAATTATATATATTCTCATCAATGGAATCTTTAGATTTCATGGTTGACCCTAATATCACATTAGTTGACATAGGTTTTCACTCACGATCTTTAAGAAAGAAGTATGTTACCCTGGTTACTCTTGGTGAGTTTATATACAGGTCTGCTTTATATTTATTATTGTCACTTTAGTTTTCTGCATGCAGATTCCATTTAGTGTATCAGCTGGGGGAAGAAACAGTTCCGGGGTGTGGGAGAAGACAGTGACCATCTAAGCCTCTGCTTATCATTACTTGTGAAATTTGGAGGTGATGATAGCAGTTTATAACCGAATATGAGTAAATCTTGTTTGCAAAGGCATTGTGTGGGTTAGTGATAACAGGAGGACCGTCTCGTATAGAACAGTGGGTTGCTCTGTTCAGGACTGTTAGATGATTATCTGCCTGGTGTGGAAGGTTCATTAATGTTCTAAACTGATGGTTGTAAATTGAATGATTCAGCCCCACACAGGGAATTGTAAATAAGGCATTTGGGATAAACACAGATTCGTTGTACCATGAGCTTTCCACTGCGGGGTCAGAGGTCATCGGAGATGTGGACGAGGGGGCAGACCTGCTTGGTAAGTTGAGCGTATGCTAATTTTGTACACTTGGATTTATAACTTCTGATTGACAAACAAAAAAAATGATTCCAATAGAAATTTCCAGTGACTTTTAATCAATATCCTGAAGAATTGAAACATCTTTCATTAATAAATAATTCTTTGTTGTATTGCATTTTTCTTATTATACATGAATGTGATTTTTAAAGATCAGTAAAATGGAATAATTTCAAATATTTTGCATCTGGGAGGAAATATTTGTTTGATTATGTTTCCTTCATGATGTTCAATAATTTTTAGTCAAGGTTTCAGGTTGCAAGAAGGCATAGGCCCTGACACCTGTTGCTAGGTAACGCAAAGTCCACAAGGATAATTTGATCTATTGGTACTCACAACTTCCTTGTCTTCATTCTGAGGAATTACCTTTTCTCCAGTCTGAACTTGCAGCATTACACAGTTGTATTCAGTCACATGTGTGTCATAAATATTGAATCAATTGTTCTGTTTTGAGTTTTTTCAGTCACTGAATCTTATTTTTGCAGTCATTGATCAGGACGCGAGGAATTTTTTAAAGAGCACTGGAAGTTGTATTAAGCCAATAGATTATGTATGTTGTAGAATGTTTATATTGTCTTTGACATTTATAAATTTGGAGAGTACACAGTGCAATAATCGTCTAACATTTCCCGATTTCAGTTACAACCATACGTCGTGTTGTTTAGTGACTCTCTGTTATCAACTAGGAAAACTGTTCAGTTTTTAATGTGTATGATATGTGACTGTACAATGTGGAGTGCTGTAAATTAATATACATATATAGCCAATGGATTTTAAATTATTTATCGTGTGTATTTATTTAGAACTGTAGTAGTCACTGCATGCTTTACGTTGTGATAAGGAGCATGCTAAATTATTCTCAAACCTGTGTGAATAACATCCAACAACTGATCAATATGAAAAAACAGCAGAATGTGTTTTGTGGCCTATTGGGCAGAGAATTCTCAGTCTGGGGCAACAGAATTATCCATTGGGGCATGACAATATTTTATTCAGATTACATCAATATTAAAGAATGCTTCTTAATTCATTGCAGTTTTGAACCAAATTGGAAAATAGTGATTTTATTTTTTGATTTAGTGCAGTTCTTCTGTGTTTGGTACCTGATTAATGCGTTTATAAAGAACATTTTGGCTGAACATGTGGAAGCTTTGGGTTTCCTCATCATGAGGATGGCTTTCAAAATTCTCATTCTTTTGAGCATTGATTGGAAAATTGAAAAAAATGAAGAAGATTGGTTAATTTGTTTTTTTAATAATCTCTCCCATTACCCCCCCCCCCCCCCCAGCTCACTCTTGCCCCATCAAATCCAGTGACATGCTTCAGTTATGAAATGTGAATTATTTAATCAAGGTTAACACGCAGTGGTTTTGGGGCAACTGGAAGGATTTCTTTGGCAATACTTGCAGCCATTCTGGCCTTCACCTTTTCAATATAATTCAAATTCAGAATTTCAAAATTATTGCCTATATTGGTACACTTAAACAAAATAACAAATCTTTATTTGGATTTCAGATTGAATACCAATAGTCTTTATGCTAAGTGAATGGAAATTCAAATTGAAAGGCACATTCAGACTATGTGCTAAGGCTGATTTTGCATTCTCTGAATACAGATGATTTGAGGTACTTGAGATGATCAAATCAGTAGTATCCTGCATATGAAGAGAAGTTTCTCCCTGAGCAAAGTGAGGATCCTAGAATAGGGAACATGACCTAAAATAAGGAAGTAAAAATATAACAAGCTTAACACTTTTTCTTACAAGGAAAGATGATGGCATGGAGTGTATTTCAAACTTAGCATCTGTTATCTTGGGCCATTGATAGAGACGTGGTTGTGAATCCCATTACAACTGCTGGGAAATTTAAATTCTATGAACTAACACTGGAATTAGAGCTTTTCTCAGTATCGGTGACAATGAAATTATTGAATTGTAAGAACCCATCAGGTGTGCAAATGTCCTTCAAGGAAGGGAATCTGCTCAATCTCGCCTTCATGTCACTTCTGATTCATTAAGAAGGTCGATTCTTAATTATCTTCTTAGGTCCAACATTGAGGACAGTGTCTCAACACCAGATAAATAAAAATAATAGAACAGGTGATGGTTGAGAAACCGTTAAGGCTGGACCAATGGAAAACTTAGTTGTGATTAGTAGACTTTTTTGAGGCAACATGGGCATTAAAAGTTAGATAAAGAGATGAGATGCAGATGGAATGATGGGAGTGGCTCAAGGGAATGAGTGCTGTCATTTCCCTAAATTTCAATTTCATTGGTTTTTAATTGAATATGGACTTAAACTCTTTGCATAGCCTTGTGTAAACTGGATATTTATATCAAATCCTTGATTGGCTAATTGGAAGACACTTTATCCAGTAAAAGGAAGGTATGGTTAAATGGTGTGACCTTTTGGAGCAGAGATTGAGGAGTTGAGGCCTTGGATCAAAAGGCTTTGGTGAAGGGGCATGGGGTCAGGTTTTATGTTTGCTGTTTATCCTCAGTACTTGATTGAGTGTAGGTAGGTTGGCATTCAGGATAGTGGAATGTTCCTCCTGCAAGATGAGGGAAGTCAGGAGACTCACGGTCTCCCTGGTGATGGCATCTGTGGGATATACACAGCTTGACACACCAAGTCAAGGGACAGGGACTGAAGTTGGATGAACTCAAGACCATTGGGAAGGCTGAGAACCTCATGGATGAGATGTTTTCTGAGGTGGTCAACACAACAGGTACAGACTTGAAATAGATAGGTAACCACATAGGTAGTCAGTGCAGGATTTCCCTGTGGCTATTCCTCTCACCAATAGATGGATACTATTTTTGAAACTCACAACAGTAAGAGAGGTCTCTGGGCCTATGACTGGCTTTGAGGCTCAGAAGGGCAGGGCGATAGAGATGGGAGTCTTGATAGTGGAGGGTATAGACAGGAAATTCTGTGTCTGCAGAAGAGACACCAGAATGTTGTGTAGCCTCCTGGGTGCCAGGGTCAAGGTTGCCTCTGAGTTGTTGTAGAAAATTTTTAGGGAATGGTGAACAGGTAGAAGTCATTCTACATGCTAGTACAATGACACTGGTAGGACGAAGGGAAGAGGTCCTGTAGAAGTGAGTATAGGGGGTTAGATAAGAAGTTAAGAAGCAGGACCTTGTATGTATTGACCTCCTGATTACTCCCAGTGCCACGAACTGGCAGGGTCAGAAATAGAAGGATAGGCCAGATGAATTTGTGGCTGAGGATCTGTCTTCTGGGGTAGTGGTGATCTGTTCAAGAGGAATGGGTTACCTTTGAACTGTAGGGGATCATACTCCTCTAGTTCAAATGCTACATGGGAGTTTTTAACCTGGATTGACAGGCAGTGGGAGTCTGAGCTAGTGCAAGTCATGGGATAAAGTAGCCAGTGAGAGCAAAGTCTAGTTATCAGGATAGCTAGGGGCAAAATAAAGGCAGGGCAAGGAATATTCAGTTGAACTGAATTCATTTCAATGCTCGAGGTTTAACAGGTCAGGCAAATTAAATCAGTGCATGGAGGACTGGGATGTTATAGCCATAACAGAAATGTAATTGAGAGAAGGGCAGGACTAGCAGCCCTTCTCCAGGATCCAGGTGCTGCAGGTGTTGATGGAGGTCCAAGTAAATGAAGAGGGAGGGTTGCCGTTTGTTAAAGGAAGACTTAACAACAGTGTTTGGTGATGACATACTTGGGAGACTGTCCTGTAAGGCCATGTAGGTAGAATTTAGACACACGATGAGGAGGGTTGATGGGTATTATAGACCCCCAGTGGCCAGCAAGAACTTGAGTAGGTGTGTTGAGAAATTGCTCACATTTGAAAGAATAATAGGGTTGTATTATTAGGAGATTTTAATTTCTCCATATTGACTGGACCCACTCAGAGTGTTAAGGGCCTTGACAGGTTGAAATTTGGGATATGTATCCAGGAAATTGAGGTCTAATTGGGATGCTGCAAAAATAGATCTCCTCTTGGGGAATGATGTAGTAGGGAGATGTTTGTCAGGGAACACTTTAACTCTAGTGACCATAACTCTATTAGTGCTAAGATAGTAATGGACAAGGATAGGACAGGCCCACAGGCTAGGGTGCTGAATCGAAAAGGGCCAATTCTGGAGGAACTAGATAGGATCTAGTAGAGGCCAATTGGGTGAGCCTGTTTGAAGGGGAAGGAACAAATGGCAAGTGGGAGGCTTTTAAGAATGTGATATTAAGTGTTTTGAAGCAGCACTTTCCTGTTAGGGTGAAGAGTAAACCTGGCCAGTTTAGGGAACTTTGGATGATCGAAGATATTCCGGTTCTGGTCAAGAAAAAGAAAGCATATACATTGGGTTTAGGAAGTTGGGAACTTCCTATATTAAGGTCTATAAATCCCCAGGGCCTGACTGAATGCTTCCTTGGTCTTTGTGGGAGGATAGAGAAGAAATTGCAGAGGCCCTTGCAAAGGTATTTGCTTCATTGTTAGCTGTTGGTGAAGTTCCTGGAGACTGGCAGATGGCCAATGTTGTTCCATTGCTTAAAAAGAATAGCAAGGACAAGCTGGGGATTACAGGCCAGTCAGGCTAATATCAATAGTGGGGAAGTACTGGATCAAAACCTGAGGGACAAGATCTACCAGTATTTGGATAGACCATGTCTGATTAGGAGGAGTCAGTTTGGCTTTGTGAAATTGGGAATTCTTGCTTGATGAACCTTGTAGAATTTTTTGTAGAAGTAACCATAAAATAGATGAAGGTAGAGCCATGAATGTCAAGGCCTTTGCAAGGTCAGAAACAGAATAGAAAGTCAAGTTGAAATAAGTAGCCACTGGGAGATGTTGCAGACAGAGCAAAGGTACTTGATGTGCGTTTTGGAGATGCCTTTTGGAAAGTCAACCCAGCATGGAATTTGTATTATGAATGGTAGGGCAGTAGCTGGTGTAATGGGACAGAGAAATGTGGGAGTGCACGTGCGTAGTTTACAAGTAGATGTGATGAAAATGCATTTAGCTTTAATATCGGGCACAGAGCAAAGGCGTTGGGACAACATTGCAGTTGTACAAGTCATTGTCGAGGCTGCACTTGGAGTACGATGTACAGATTTGGTCACCCTGTTTAAGATGTAGTTAAACTGGAAAGAGTATAGAAAAGATTTACAAGGATGTTGCCAGGATTGGAGGGCCTAAGTCAAAGGGAAAGGTTGACCACGGTAAGTCTTTATGCACTGGACTGTAGAATAAGGGCTGACCCTGTAGAAATATTTAGAGTTTTGAGAGGCATAGATTAAGTTGGATGGTAATAGTCTTTTCCCAGTGTAGTTGAGACCGAAACTTGAGGGCTTGGACTTAGCATCAGAGGAAAAGGATTTAAAAGGGATCTGAGAGGCACCCTTTTCATGCAGAGGATGGTGAAAGTACAAAATGAGTCAGAGGGTGGGGTTGAGCTGGGTATAGTGGTATAATATAGTGGATGGGCCGGACTTAGAAGGATATGGGCCAACTCAAGAAATTGGGACTAGCTGAGTGGGCAACATGGTTGGCATGGACCCATTGAGTCTAAGCACCTGTATTTGGCTGTATTGTTCTATGACTTCTAAGACATGTCACTGATTCCAAACTGTTTTCCCATGCAGGATATCCTCGGAGAGCTCCCAGATTTACTAAATATCTCACTGTTGCATTATTTTATCTGTAAACCAGTGACTAATGTTATGTTGCATGCTGGCTGTGAATGATACTGCTGACTTTTAACTTTAGATCTGCTTGCACATCCAGTCAAAACTTACCAACGGCAATGTGCCCTGACAGAGATCATTATCATTGAGACAGACTTCTACCACAAAGGCACAGAAAATGCTCAATACCTTGGTGGTCAGTTGGTGTCAAGACAATTTATGACATTTTGGGAATGTATTCTACACAAGTTGAGTCTGGGCCTCAGAAGCTTGTGTTTTTTTTAAAAATTTGTTTCAGCTGACGTATATCTCCCAACGCCTTCTATTTCACATTTGCATTTTTCCCCCTCTTTTTTTTTTTAGCATTTAAAATGAACATCTGTGTCCAATACCCTCTAACTGCAGTTTATTGTCTAGAAAATGGGTTGCACGCTTTTACAGTGTGGTTAGCACACCCCATTAAATCTTAATTCAACACAAAAAATAGTGAGAATAATTCACAAAATAATTGTGAAAACCAAAGCAAATGTATCCTTTTGAAATTTATTTACATGAATTACATTTTTAATGTGATATCAAAGCATATTCTATTCACTTTGCCCAGAGTGTTGTATGCTTGGCTCACAACAGCAATGGCATTTGTGCTCTGATCAGTTGTAAATTAATAAAAATATCACCTGGGTAGTTTAGGATGACCTAGACATCCCATTTGGTTAGAGAGTAGGGATGATAAGTAGTACAATGATGTTAGGGAGCATAATTGATCTGGGAATGTGTTGGGGTTTCAGTTGATCAGGAATAATTCTGAGGTGATGTTGGAAGAGTTGGGATGAGTTGGGAGCCACAATTTAACCTGTACCTTGACTAGCAGTTTTTAAAATAATAAAGGTGAGAAGAAAGTGTGTGATTTATTAAAAACAGAACCTGTGTCCTGCCAGTGTGTCTTTAAAGCATACAACATCTTTCAGCATGACATACTTGCTGAGCTGTTCATAAATCTTGCCCTTTAGATTTAATTTTCAGAACTTCTGCAAATGAAGTGTCTTGTAAACATTGTCATTACCTATATACAATGCAGTAGTGAAATTATATTAACATTAGGGTGAATTATGCCAAGAAGTGCCCTGCCAAATTTCCATTGGGGGGGGGATGGTAGTAAATTCACTAGGAAATGTGCACAAATACTGTGAAGCACGTCCACAAACTCCATGTTGTGTGCTACTGATTCTGAAAAGAATAGACATAAATGGATTCTCTCAACTCCAGCTCCTCGGTTAGCATCCTCAAACCCGCTGACTGCTGTTGTTTGCCAAGATTTATCAGAATGAAGGGTATTGTTTTGAAGATACAAAACATACTCTGAGTGACACTGTATACTCCTGTTTTGTTAACAAATGCTTCATCGGCTACACCTCTATGGGGTCTGGGCATTTTATTATCTCATTTTGAAGTGATTAATGATGAGGAACAACAAGGGAATACATTCTACAAGAACACAAGAAAACAGCAACAGGAATAGTTCACTTGGTCCAAATTAGCTGAAGTTTCATGGAAATAGTTAAGGTATTAAAACAAAGGACAAGCTATACTGTTTAACTGTGAAATATATTACACATTTTGATGCAAGACACAAGTTAGAGCACTACCAATATTCCTACAGTACTATAAAACTATTAGTTCCTAAAAATTATTGATGGTAGAATTCATCCAGTGTGTGTTACCATTTTATTTACTGGTTGACTGTAAATGAACTGGGCCAGCTGGTGGTGTAGTGGAATCAGCACCAGACTTCAAGGCAGATGGTCCAGAGTTCAAATCCAGCTGGGTCCCTACCTGGGCAGCAGCACTATTTCCGTATCTTGACATGGAAACCCTATGGACAACTACACTATCCATGGGGTTGCCATGAATCGACAACGACTCGATGGCACTCAACAACAACTGAACAAAATCAACACAGACACATAATGGACTTCTTTGATATTATGTTTTTGACGATTGTATCCTCCAACTTTTCACTTTCATTGTAACGTTCAAGGCAATTGTTGATACCTTTTAAATTCATTGTACTTCCTAACATGTAGAAATAGTGAAATCGCTTCATTTTTACATGAATGCTTGAAACTGCTGTGAGCAAAACAGTTTGGAATTGTCTTGCTGCTTATTTCCTGCCAACTATCAGTGACAAGAATCACTGCGTTTTGAACACAAATACACATAACTGACTCCATTTTAAAATTGTTCATTCTAAGCATGGTACAGTGTCTAATGGCCACGCAAGTGCACACAACTAACACTAGTCAGAAACTGCTTGGCAACATACATGTCGCAATTAAATGACATAGGGTCCCAAATAAACAAAAGGAATCCTAGATATTTTCTTGATTAGTTTTGTTTTAAAGAATTTTCCAAAATAAGCAGCTGCCCTAATTAACAAGCCCAAATAACTGGAAACCACTGTACTAATGAGTACAGCTCCACTGCCTTGTGGCTATACTCACTCATGGAGGGGTCTTCGGGAGTAAGCCCTGAGGGTGAACCCAGAACTTATATAAGGTATCCCTACATTAGTTTAGGGCTGACTGGCAAATCCTGTGGCAAACTATATTGGTTTCTTTCGTTCCTGTGGGTTCATCAGCTGCGCAGAGAGAAGGAGTCTGCTACATGGGCACAGCTAGCTCTCTGTAATCATACTTACTTGACTTGCCTTCTGGCTTGTGTGCTACATAGACAGCTGAGATGCAACATCCATGGATGATCCTTGACCAATGGAAGGCCTCAATTGAAGCAAAGTATCTAAGACTGGCAAACAGGTTTGCAGTTCTCAATTGCTAAATGGTGAAATGTTCAAAACAGAAACTGGAATGAAACTACAGCCGGATTAATGCATGCTTTCCGTATGCTGCTTCTAAGTTGCCACAACCGTCATGTAGTACAGAAAGATTTTTGGTGTGAATCTGGAGGAGTTTTGGAAGCTTGAACCTATTGACAGTGTGAAATTGAAAGCATGGAGTTGACCCCTGGTCCTCTAGTTCTGACCACTCAAAAGAAGACCATGATGTACATTTTTTTGTAACTTGAGGTCACTTTTCCTCGCTCCACATGCAAAAGTTCTGCAGCATTGTTTGCAGAATGTAACTTTGATACTGGGCTGATCACTCACATTACACCTGTTTTGCAGGCCATTTGCTGTTCACATCATGCCCGTCAGGAAATGAAAGTCATCGAAACTGCAGATGTTCAAAATTCAAAGTAAATTCATTATCAAAGTATGTGTATGTCACCATACCCAACCCTGAGGTTCATTCTCTTCCAGGCATACTCAATCTTTAGAATAATAACCATAATGGAATCAGTGAAAGACTGTGCCAACTTGGGTGTTCAACCAGCGTGCAGAAGACAGCAAACTCTGCAAATACAAGAAGGAAGTAATAATAATAACTAAGCAGCAAATAATTTAAGATGGCGAGTCCTTGAAAGTGAGTCCATTGGATGTGGGAACATTTCAATGTGAAGTTAACCCCTTTGGTTCAAGAGCCTCATGGTTGAGGAGTAGTAATTGTTCCTGAACCTGTTGAAATCTGAAATAAAAATTCTGGAAGTACCCAACAAATTGGGCAGCATTTATGGAAGGAGAAATCATTTAAAGTCAAAATCCCATTGTCTGTTTCTCCTTCCAGAAATGCTGGCTAACCTGCTGAATGCTTCCAGCATTTTCTGTTTTTATTCGTATCAGTTAACAATTTGGTCTGGGTACTTCCTGACACATTCAGCTTAGTTCTAGTTTCATTTCTCTGCTATTACCTTGCCATGAATGTATGTTATTGATTTTAACTAAATGGCAGAAAACAGATTAGACACTCACACCATATAGCTTTTGTAACTAACACTCATTGAAACAAAGAGCACGTATGTCTTGAAGGTACTTGAATTATAGAGGCCTGCTTTGGACATTTTTTTTAATGTTTAAAAAAAAAATCCTCAAATTTTTATTTAAAATGATCTGTGCAAAGAGTGGTCCTTCTGTGGATGAGTAACTGCAGCTCAGATCCCCCGATCCTTGGGCTCAGACTGCTGCGTGTTGGAATTGCTCACAATCAAGAGGCGCCTTTGTGCAAACTCCATGCTGGGGAAGTGAGGTGGTTTCCCCAGGAGATCCATGCTGCATTACTCTTCTCCCTCCTTCCCCCAGTCCTCCTGGAAAGATCTCATTATCCATAAGGCCAGGAGCCATAGAAGTAGAGTTGTACCATTTGGCACATTGAGTATGCTCTTCTGTTTGATCAGAGCTGAATTATTTTCCTTCTCGATCCCATTCTACAACCTTTGACACCCTTACTAATCAAGAACCTATTAACCTCTGCTTTAAATATACACGCTAGCCAAGGAAATTCCTCTCACCTCTCTTCTAATGTGACACCCTTCCATTCAGAGGCTGTGCCCTCTGGTCCTAGACTCTCCTACTATTGGAAATACCTCCTGTAAAATTGCTGAATGACTTCACATGGGTCAATAGTTCATCAAGGGGCAACTATCCATTTAATAATCGCCTATGAAACACATAAGTTGTTTAATGTTTTTATTTCTTAAAACAATACTCTCACAGTTTCACACTTTTTCTATTTTCCTTTTTGACTGAATTTAACATTACGCAACATGCATTTAGTGCACCACAAGCTCTTATTTCCTAATTTAAAAAAAAGACTGTATTTTGGATCATTTATGCATTGCCATGTAGTTTTCCGATCCACAAGGTGGCTGGAGTGTTTGTCTGGAGCCAGATATCAAAGCATGTAACCTGTTTTAATTTATGGAGGACGCTGTGCTGAATGGTTATGGCTGCAGTTCTTTGACGGGGAAAGTAACGATTGGCACGAACACTGAAACATTACTCACCATTGGAAGAAATGTGCTAAACATTTGCTGGCATATATTAACTATGCACTGGGGTTTTTAGTAAGTATTTAGGCCATTAACATGAATGGTTCTATTGGGATACTCATGAATGTGGTGAATTGCCATCTAATTTTGTGTAATCTGCAATAAAGTTAAAAGCAAACACTGCATCCAGTTAGACTGTGAGGTGTTTTATTATTTGTGTATTACATTCTCTCAGGTAAATTTTGAAATAATGAATTGGATATGTTTTCAAAAAACAAAATGTTCATATAATGTTCATACTCTTCCCTTACTCTAATGGAAATCTTCTGGCTTTCACCCTGCATCGCTAACGTTTTTTTTTCCAGGTGAGTTTAAAAGTGGCTCAGCTGTAGCCTGTATTTCCTAGCTCTGACCAAATTGTCATTGTTTTTTTTTTTTGTTTTTTTTTTAAATAATTTTTTATTGCATTTTTAAATGGTTACAAAGTATGAAAAAAAAACAATGTATATAACCCATACCCCCTCCCCTTAACCCCTCCCCCCTAACTACCCCTTAGAAAAAAAAAGAAAGAAAGAAAGAAAGAAAGAAAGAATGCCTGGTGGTTGGAAGATCTCCACATGCTCCATGGAGTTCGTAATAATTTTAATATGTATATTTATTTCTTTCCCCTAGTAACCAATTGTTTCATCTTAAAAGCATCTATATATTTAATCCTGTCTTTTGTAAATAAGGGCTCCAAATTTTCAAAAATGTTTCATATTTATCTCTTAAATTATAAGTAATTTTTTCTAATGGAATACAACCAGATGGTAAGATGTGAAGCAAGTGAGATTTCTTTTGCAGCAGGTTGGTGTTTGGCATGGCAGGACACATGCTCACTACTGTTTAGCCTTTAGCATTCCATTTTTACTGTCACTGAAATGCCTGGAGGGTCATTGATTTTTTTTCTGTAATTTACTTTTTCCAAACATTAATTATTGATCTTTTTGTTTTGCTTTCTTTTTTTGTCTCCTGGTCTGTGCCTGCTTGTGCTGGACATCTCCATAGGAGAGTTTTCAGGTGTGTATCTCCCCTCTAATTGGTGTGTTTATGTTGGTGCTGTACACATTGTGATACTCCCCTACCCCTATTTAAACACTCTCGCTTTTTGGCCTGTGCTTATGTCCAGTTTGCTGAGCCTGGCCTCAAACTGCAGTAACATCTTCTGCTTTCCCCCTGAAAACTGGCAACGTAGCAACATTGCTTTTTTTCTCAGCTAAGATTCCCCCGAAGATGCATAACTGCATGGTGCTCTCCATCAAACAACAGTTTCTGATTTAAAACTGAACTCTAATTAAATCGTATAAAATAAACATGATTTCCTCTCTTTTTGGTTTAGCACTTGGGCTTTAGACTTCAACTTTATAGGGAAGATGTTCAAACTCCAGTGTCATCTAGTGATCAAATTTGGTTATTTTCTGTAGCTGGCTAGCATCAAATCCTCATTGAAGATACTAATTTTTTTAATCAAATCTGAAGAATTTAATACTTTTTCATCTATTGAATAAATAATAGTCTTATCAGTGATGATGTCCCTGGAATTGAGCTCAATTCAAGTATGCAGAACAAATCACAATAATGAACTATGGGTTGAGAGAGTCAGTGGATTCACAGTTTGTAGGAAAATTGGGGATATAATACTGATTAACATACTAAATAATGTACAAGGCACAGATTAGTGATTTACTGTATTAAATAGCTTTATGATTCACTTTCTTGACTGTTGAAGCAGGTTTTGGGAATAGATAGGTTGACATAGCTTATTTAATATTAATTCTGAAAATGTTTTTTTTAAAGAAGGAAAACATTCAGTTTTGCAGCTTGGATTGTGGTTGTTGAATTGCCTGCACGTCCAACCAGTAACCTCTCCCTGGCACGCTCCCACCATTTTGATAATTGCAGAAGATCAAATCAGAACTTGAAACAGTAACACTAAGATTTATTTTAGCTTAAGGTGTAATTGAAGTCATAAGCCTGGAGGATAAAGTGATACATTAATTCCACAGATCTTTTGTATATCCACTGAATACGACAGTCTCAGTGTAGATAGAACCATGTTGTAGCTAATCAAACTCATTTGTAACTTGTACATTAATAGATAAAGGAAATATGTGCCAATTAGAAACCCATTGCATTCTAGGAGGCTGCTGCTTCTGTTTAAGGACCCTGTCTGGTGTTGCTGCCCAGTATAGTGCCTGCATTAAATTTACTCAAAATTTCTTCAAACCTTTCTCTTCAAGTCAAACATACAAAGGCTGGACAAGATTCCTGCTACACTTCAGGCAAATTTATGGCAGTGGAGTGGAGAAGCTCTCACCAAATTCTTATCTAATATTCAGTCATTGCATGTCTGACACAAAGTGATCGCCTGCAGCCCTGGGTGCTCTTTGTAGTTTTCTATTGGGACTGGCTTCAGCTTGCTCTCCTTGTGTTTGGGACTCTCTGGCTGTAAAATGGACTTGCCAAAAGCATGAAACAGCTATCCAATTTGCACTTCGCCTGAATATTAAGGGAAAGAAAGCTGGCTGCTGTTTCATGCGGGTCATGTGCAAAACAGTGCCAGCTTTTCTCTTCCTTCACATTCAGGCAAAGTAAAGAAGGCAAAGATACAAAGAGCTCATTCCACACAACAAAAAAAGATCGGCTTTTCCTATATTTTATCCAAGATAAAGTTGGGTGAACACACTCTGAAAATGCTGGAGGAACTCAGCAGGTCAGGGGGCATCTATGGCAATGAATAAACAGTTGAAATTTTGGGCCGAGACCCTTCTTCTGGACCTTGGGTAAAGTTGCATTAGTCCTACAGTGCACTTTGTGACCTAAGAAATGAAGACGGCAACGACGTTGTGGAAGTAGAGCATGTCCATTTTGCCTCACTAATTGAATCACAATACAGCAGTTAAGTTTATCAGCAGCCAGATCAGTATGAAGGCAAGAAACAATGAACTGGTGCATAACTGCTTCTTTCTCTCTTTTTGCTCCCTCCCCCTCGCCTTATTGGACTGCCCTCTTAGTGCGTGATGATTTCTTTGGTAAGATTCCTCCCACATTTTTCCTTCTTCCTTCATACATTTTCATCCCCTTTTTTGCAGTAAAATTCAGTCTTTTCCTTTGCTTTGTTGCATAGCGTGAGGCTGGGAAAATGGTGCTGCTTGTCTTTGACTATCTAGCCTTCTGGTTTGGTTGTGTCTTTGTGTTCTGGCTTCTAATGTATCACTGCTGTTGGCTGGTTGGCCCTTTTGTTCTCAATGTACTCTGGTTCTAACATTTTCAGTTGAATTTCTGGCAGATTAAGGACAAACACTGCAGACTATAGTGGATATTTCAAAACTGAACCCATTGAATTATAGATAAAGTAGAAACAGGGATGTCATTGGTTTGACAGGAGATATCTAAATTGTAAAACCTAATGCTTGTGAGGCCATAATACCCACTTAGGATAATGGTTTTGATAGTGAGATGAGAAATAGAATACTTGCTAGGTATTGATCAACTGAAGTCTAATAGTGCATTACCGAGCCCCACTAAATTATGATCTAAAGCCATTGTGGTATCAAAATCGGCTGTGGATCTGAACACTCTTAAATGTTATGAGATCACTATACTTATTTTAGTCAAAATGATCAAATGAAAGAAATGGCATACAATTGGGAACACCTTAATCTTTTATTTTTGCTAACATTTATCGGGGAAATACACTGTAGATGGATTTTCACCAATAGTGAAAATGGTTGAAAAATTTCCAATGATACTAGCAATGCAGATGTGATTTCAGGGGCTTTCCTCTCAAGAAGACTCATTTAACGGATTATTTAAATCACTATTGGTGGCTTGGATTATAGGAGGTGAAACCTGCCCAGGACAACATTCTCTGTCTTTGATTTGAATGTTATAGCATGAGAGTTAGGGAAAAATGTATTTAAAAGATAATTCTGAACTAAATAATTCAAACATATTTAAATGGCAAATTGACCATTGATTAATACTAGCCTATATATTTTTAAGTTCCATAATTTTTGATTTTGTATACAAAGAATAAATATTTTGAATAGCTTACTGTATAATTCTGACTGGGAGTGAAACAGTGTTAGAGTTGCATATTTGGGGTCTCAGGTCACACTTTAGTCAGTGGGTAAATATTTTCTTTACCTGTAATTTGATTTGATGTCTATTGAGCAATGTTAAAGCTCATTCATATTTCAAATATATACCATATTTGATTTTAAAGAGGCAGGTACAATGTACCAATGGCAAAATTTAGCCACATGGTGCTATGAGTGATGAATGAACTCTTGACAGTTGCAGCTCTCCTGGTACCCAGCAAGCAGCTGATCTACAGAAAACTGCATGTACCAGAAATGTCCCAATGTCATTCTGGAATCTTTACTGATTTAGTTGAGCTTTCAGGGTCATGAAGGTTTCTTTGGTTGGGGTTCAACATTAATGGGAAAACTTTTCAAAAGTATATTCCATCAATTTGGATACTTACTGATTATATGACAAGTGGGTTTCATAATGATCCTCATAAATGCTGTAAATATTCCTTTAAAGTTTGATTTAATTTAACTCAGTGCTCTTTCAAATGTGATAGTTCCATTTAAAGTTTAGAGCTTTTATGAATTTTGTTTGCATACAGTGAATTGGGGAACTCCAGGACTGGTTAATAGAAGATTTCCCATAGTTTGTATTCGTTACCGGTATTTGCATTCTTGGATCAGCCACAGTGGCCAGATTCAAACTAAAGCTATCAAGCACACTTTTTGTCTGCCCTCGGAAGGCTCCTTTCTGCCTGTGTGAGGATGATTTTCCAACTCTTAATTATTTCTGCCACATCTTTTTAAATTTTGAACTTAGTGAATTTATGTTGTCCAAACAAATTTCAGGCGGAACTGGAAATAGATCAAGGATATATCAAACCCAAGCCCCAGAGCTGGAGATGCATAATCTGCAATGCTGGAATTCCAGTACAGTCCAGAAACAGGAATTAGGCAAAATTATTCTGATCTAGTTGTTTAGCAACTCTGAATCGAGTTCCTGCAAAGACTCCAATACCAAAAGAGGTTTGAAGTTAACAGTACAGGTGATGAATATTTGTAGGCAGTTCTTTTGATTGCTACTAATATACAGTATTTACTTTAAATTTCTTCGTGCCACTATTACCTTTCACATGATTAAAGATAAGACTATCTATTGGCGTACTGTTGCAATAGATTTCAGAGCTCCAGTTTATTCCTCTGTGCTGGGGCATCCTATTTAGGGCAGGGATTTTCAGAATTTTATTGGCGCTGCCATGCCCTGTTCCCATGAAATGAACACACCGAGGATAACAGGAATGTGTGTTATCATGATTGAAGCTGCTATTTTCCTGGGCAGATCCATTCTACCAGTTCTCAAAATAAAGAGGGCAGTGACAGGCAGAAGTTTTGGCAGTGATTTACAATGAATTAGTTAGAGCCTTCTCAGCAAGATATATTTTTTAACTTGTTGACAAAATCACCTTAAGGACATTGTGAAAACAGAAGGCGCTTGATATCTGGGGACAGCCTGTATGTAGAATAAGGTAGCAATACTACAAATCCCAGTCACAAGTGAGAGAAAATCTACAGATGATGGAAATCCAAGCAACACACACACAGAATGCTGGAGGAACTCAGTAGGCCAAGCAGCATCTGTGGAAAAGAGTAAATAGTCGAAGTTTCAGGCCAAAGCTCTTCATCAGGACTCCTGAAGAAGGGCCTCGGCCTGAAATGTTGACTGTTTACTCTTTTCCATTGATGCTGCCGGGCCTGCTGAGTTCCTCCAGCATTTTGTGTTTATTACTGCAAATTCTAGTGGCTGAAGCAAATACAGAGGACATAAGATCGTAAAAAATAGGAGCAGGAGTAGGCCATCTGGCCTATCGAGCCTACTCTGCCATTCAATATGTTCATGGCTGATCTGACCATGGACTCATCTCCACCTACCTGCCTTTTCCCCATAACCCAAAGGTTAGTGTTCCGGATGATGCCCTGGGGCATTTAATGTCTGCAGGTGACAAAGCTCATTAAAGAACAGTGCAGGCACCTGGCTAACACCTAATGAGTTTGAGACACTCTGTTTTCCCTTTACAGTGGTGTAATATCACCATTGTTGTTAGAGAAGAATCTTTTTTATATATCAGAGATCCCAATGCAAGGATAGAGCATCTTCAAGAACTGAGAAGGGAATATACTGGCATCTGCTATTGCTGCTGGTTCTTTTTAACTTCTCCCTCATGATTAGTTCCATTCAAAGTAAGTTTACTGTCAAAGTACATTAAATGTCACCAAAGAACCCTGGGATTCATTTTATTGTGAACATGCACCGTAAATCCAAGAACGCAACAGAAAGACCACATCCAACAGGATGGACAAACAACTAATGTGCAAAGGACAGCAAGCTGTGCAAATACCAAATAAATAGACAAATAAGCAATAAATATTGAGAACATGAAATGAAGAGTCCTTGAAATTGAGTCCATAAAGTTGTGGGAACAGTTCAGTGATGAGGAGAATGGAGTTATGCCCTTTGGGATGGTTGAGGGCTAATAACTGTTCCTGACCCTGCTGGTGTAGGTTCTGAGGCTCCTGTACCACCTTCCTGAGGACAGCAGTGAGAAGAGAACATGGATGGTGGCGGTCCTTGATGATGGATGTTGTTTTCCTGTGACAGCAATCTATTTGGGTGTGGTCAATGGTGGAGAGGGCTTTACCTGTGATAGACTGGACCATATCCACTATATTTTGTAGGATTTACTGTTCAAGGGCATTGATGTTTCCACAACAGGCTGTGATGCAACCAATCAATATACTCTCCACCACACATTGATAGGGCTTTGTCAAAGTTTTAGATGTTATGTCAAATCTTTGTAAACTTCAGGAAGTTGAGGCACTACTGTGCTTTCTTTGTAATGGCATTAACATGCTAGACCCAAGACAGATTATTTGAAATGATAACAATGAGGAATTCAAAGTTTCTGACCCTCTCCTCCACTGATCCTCTGATGAGGATTGGTTCATTGACCTCTGGTTTCTTCCTCCTGAAGTCAATAATCAGCTCCTTGGTCTTGTTGACGTTGAGTGAGAGGTTGTGGCACCACTCAGCCAGATTTTCAAATCTCCTCCTATATGCTGATCCATCATCTCCTTTGATACAGCCAATGACAGTGGTGTTGTCAGCGAACTTCAGTACGGCATTATAGCTGTGCTTAGCCAAACAGTCATAAGTGTAAAGCGAGTAGAGCAAGGGGCTGATCATACAGCCTTGTGTACCTGTGCTGATAGAGATTGTGGAGGAGATGTTGTTGGAGGAGATGGGTCTGTAAGTGAGAAATTCAAGGTTCCAATTGCATAAGGAGGAATTGAGGCCAAGGTCTTGAAGCTTATTTTTGAGGGGATGATGGTATTGAATGCTGAGCCATAGTCAACAAAGAGCATCCTGATGTATGCAGCTTTGCTCTCCAGATGTTTCAGGGTAGAGTGAAGAGCCAGTGAGATGGCATCAGCTGTGGACTTGTAGTGCTGTTAGTCAAATTGGAGTGGATCCAAGTCATTTCTCAGGCAGGAGGTTTTTCATCACCAGCCTCTCAAAACACTTCTTCACAGTGGATGCAAGTGCTACTGGACAAAAGTCATTGAGGCAGGTTAAAGTGCTGTTCTTGGGCACCGGTATAATTGAAGCCAGCTTGAAGCAGATGGATACCTCAGCCTGCTAAAGTGAGAGTTTAAAGATAATTGGTAAACATATAAACCAGTTGATCAGTACAGGTCTTTAGTACTTGGCCATGTACCCCAGCTGATTTGAACGCTTTCCATGGGCTTACCCTCCTGAAGGATGCTCTCATATCGGCCTCAAAGACTGAAACCACAGAGTCATCAGGGGCTGTGGAAGTTTGTGAAGCTTGTTCCATGTTTTGATGGTCGAAGTGAGCAGAGAAGGCATTGAGCTCATCTGGCAGTGAAGCCTTGTTGTCAACTAAGTTGCTTGGTTTCACTTTGTAAGTGATAGCACTTGAGCACTGTCTTAGCTGATCAGCATCCTTCAATGATTCAGATTTGGTCCAGAATTGCCACTTTGCTCGTGGGATAGCTTTCGGGAGGTGGTACCTGGATCTCTTGTATCATACTTGATCTCCAGACCTGACTGCCACTGACCTGGCCCTCAGCAGATTGCAGATCTCACAGTTCATCCAGGGCTTCTGGTTGGGGATGTCTGAATGATTTGTGGGGGCACTCCAGACTACGACCGGTTTTCATAAAGTCTGTGACAACTATGGTGTATTTGCTCAGATCCTCTGAGTCCTTGAATATGGTCCAGTCCACCGACTCGGCGCAGTTCCTGTAGCCACTCCTTGGCCTCCTGCGACCAGCTCTTTGTTGTCCTTATCTCTGGAGCCTTGCCCTTTCGGCTCTGCCTGTATGCAGCCAGGAGGAGGCAAGCCAGTTGATCAGATTTCCCTAAATATGGTCTAGGGATGGAACAGTAGGTGTACCTAATCACAGTACAGCAGTGGTCGAGTGTGTTGGGACCCCTGGTGCTGAAGGTTCCATGCTGATGATAATCGGGCAGAGGTTTCTTCAAACAAGCCTGAATGAAGCTCCGACAATGATTTGAAAGGCGTCGGGGTAGACTGTTTCTTGTTTGCTGATGACAGAATTCAGTGCTTCAAATGCCTGTTTAGCATTCAGGAGCCTAACGCCTGTTTGGTTGACTAAAGCACTAATCTGCTGTGTTTACCTTAACATTTGAAACATGTAGGAGTAAGACTCCCTTAAACTCCTCATTCGTATTGAATAAATCAACAAATTGCACAATTCATCAACAACTACATCAGCAGGAAGAATAGCATTTCTCATTTTGGAAAGAGAATTTGATCAGGAGATTGATTCTTTCAGGGAAATGCTCATCAGGAGCAATGCTGGTTAAGCAGAGTCTGATATTGTACATTGGCCAAGAATTTGCAGTCAGCAGTTAACCACCCACGCTTGCTGCTGAACTGTGAAAAAGACTGCACTCACTACTTTTTTTCCCCACTGCATCCTTTAGAAGTTGATATATGGTCTGCTCCAAACTCAGCAGGAAGCCCTGTGCAGGGACAGGGTTTACACTCGTGGGTTCTGTTACCTGGGCACAATGGTGGGAGGGGCTGACAAGGTGCAGAACATACACAGCCCATGACAGTGCTAAAAATCCTTTGCTACTTCACTAAGCCACATTCCTCTGACATTCTGTGGTGAACTACATATACCTCTCTGGACACGCCCCCCGCTGACTGCTCTTGTGGCTCCTCCCACTGACTGTGGCTCCTCCCACAGACCCCGGTATAAAGGCAACTGGGGCCTGAGCCTCTCAGTCTCCAGGATGTAGTATGGTGGTCAATTGTTGCTTGTTTTTTCTTCCAGTCAATAAAAGCCGATATCTCGCCTCACGTCTCAGGGATTTATTGATGGTGCATCACATTCAGAAATGTCCCAAAACCGGAGATAAAACAAATAACTCCATTGAAGTATTTTGGACCCGTGAACACTTTCTCACTCGATCTCACAAAGCACTAGATCCTTTACCACTTTTTCACTATTCTGCTCCCTCTTTGCACTACTTACTTGTGTCTCACATTTCTTATTGCAACTTGAAGTCATTTTTTAATGTGTTACACTGTACTGCTGCCACAATACAACAACCTTCATGACACACTAAGTCAGTGATAATCAAACCCGATTCTGAAGATTATTAAAGTATTTAAAAATCACTCCAAACACTTGTATTTTAAGTATACAATTAAGTGCAATCTATATATATATATATTAGCAGTTGTGCCCAGTTCTTTCAATTGTTTTCCTTTGGGCGGATTTCTGAATGCAGGGCAGTCACAGCGGTTGTACAGCTGAGCAGCATGGGTGCAGCGTAATGCTGCTATCTCACAGCTCCAGGGATATCCAGGCTCGATCCTGACCTCTGCCCCCCCCCCACCCCACCCCACCAGGCGCTTTCATCCTACATTCAAAAGATATGCTGCTGGCTGCCAGGTTGCCTGGCTACTGAAAATTGCCCCTAGGGTGTTGGTGGGAGTTAGAAGAGTTGGGGGTGGGAGGAGGCTGATGAGAATGTGAGGAGAATTTTATTTTTCATTGTGATGATGGTATGATTTTAAGTGGCTGGTTGATGGTTGGCATTGGCCAGTGTGTTGATGGGCCTTTTATTTATTTAGAAATGCAGTGCGGAATAGGCCCCTCCGGCCCTTTGAGCCACACCATCTGGCAACCCCCGACAGCCCTGATTTAACCCTAAACTAATCACAGGACAGCTCGTAATGCCCAGTTAACCTACCCGGTACATCTCCGGAGTGTGCGAGGAAACTGGAAGACCCTGGGGAAAACCCAAGCATTCCACGGGACTCCTTACAGTGGGTGCCGGGATTGAACTCTGCCCTGAGCTGTAATAGTATCACACTAACTGCCACTTTACCAATGCTCCCTTCATGATTTTCCCATATTGTATCACTCTATGACTCGTCAGAGTGCAGTTGGGAAAATCAGTGAGCCAGCTGTCAGCAAATACGTGCCTTCTGTGTTTGTGTGCAGAAACAATGAACATGCTGGCACTTGTGCTGAGAAATCTCCCCTCCAAATCCAGCCCACTGTTTTAAATCCTTTCTGTGGGCCTAGGCTTTTTATATTCTTAATGGGAAATCTCTCTTCTATCTGTATTGGACCTTTTGATATGCTGGAAATTCAACAAGTTACAGAGTATAGGGCAAAATATTTTGCTGTCTGAAGGAATGCCAATTCTATTAACACCAATAAAAGATGGACTGAGCAGAATTATAATGAGAGCTGGTGAGGTCATGGAGAAAGGTTAGGAATTATTAACAATTCTGTTAAATGAAGGATATCTTCTTGTTTCCTGTCCAGAAATGGAGGACATTAAATCAGCATGAATGGGCCACTGGGAAAAACATATTTGTATTGTGTATTTTCCTTTCTTTCCTCAAGATATTTTTTTCTGTTTTTGTGTTTGTTAGAATAGACTGAGCTGGAGTTGCAGCAGAGTATCAGCTGGATTGTTTTTAGTTCTTATAAGGCAAAGTGATGGGATCTGTGTGAAGAACCATTCACTAAATACACACTCTCTTAAAACAGTATGACAAAGTGGGGAAAACGCAAGAATTTTTGTGGCTGCTGGCAAACTTAGGACTCGGGCAACAAGGACTGTAGCACAAAATAGAAATGGATATAATGAAATAAAGACTGATTCAGCTTTTGATCTTGTCTCTTCCGCATCATCACATTTACTCTCATTATATGACCTGGCATTGCCTCTATATCATTGCTCCCAGACCAGTAAAATTGTTCGGGGAGTTTCAAAATTGCATGCAGGCTCTCCTGCTCCAACAGTGCGCTTGCTGGCTGTGATCCACCTGCTACTCAGTGTAGAATTAGTAGAGTGAAAATTAGTTTGAATAAGGGGCAGAAAATGTGGCATATAAAATTTAAATGTGACATTGAAACTCTCTTAATTCTCACTTATCCTACCCCTGTAATTTTTAACCACAAGAGGTTCTGCAGATGCTGTAAATCCAGAGCAACACGCACAAAATGCTGCAGAAACTCAGCAGGTCAGGCAGCATCTGTGGAAAAGATAAATAGTTAATGTTTCAAGCCACGACCCTTCATCAAGAGTCAATTCTGTCTACTCTAAAACTTTTTAGTTTCAGCCTAGGCTTTCAACGAGGTTGAGAGTTAAAACTAGAAATACCTTAGGACATGAAGAAAGCACAATGTGCTCTCAACTGCACCTTCTGTTAAATGGTTTGATAGTTCCTGTTCAGGTGAATGAGCTCTGCTACCTGTATGTGCTGTCCCTTTCAGTGAGTCAGGTGTCTTTCCTGATTGAATAGGTTAATAAATTTAAGCACCTTGCCTGATTTTCTGTAGTTCTCTGAAAGGGTATAGGATTTGTAGTCTTAGTTTGCAGCTAGACCTCGCCTGTCACTATTCCCTGAAATATTGCCCTCTGACTATTAATCTTAGAAACAAGGCCATCAGTGACAAGAATTTTCTTTCTAAATCTCTGTATTTTTCCCTACTCTTCTTCAAATTTCAAAACCCAATGCCTCAACTAAAGTTTAGATTGCTATTTCTTTATTCATCACCCTTTTCCTGTTAACATTAGAGGCTCTGAATAAGAGCAAGTTCCCAATGTTGGTTAGTTAGCATCTGCTTCTCGTGTTTTCAATGTGTGGGCCCTCAGGGGTGGGGTTGCCACCTGATAATGTAGAGGAGGACTAGAATAATATTGTAGCAAAAGTGTCAACTATCAAAAGGATTAAAATAAATTAACAATAAGAGCCCATAATCAGGCAGTCATTGACTCCAAGTCAATGACTGTGAGCTTTGTGATTGGTTTCTGAATCATGAAAGACTGTAGTTGAAAGAGGGGTTGATTTTAGAAAGCTGAATATGAATCAAATTTGAAGGGTTTTTTTTTAACCCTGCCATATGCAGTAAAATTAAAAGGCTGTCCATTTGTGGAACTTGAGGATGAAGAAGCTGGTTAAGAGACTGATAGAATCCATAGAATAATCAACCAAGAGGTTGATGGAACCACTAGGATGCATGTGCTTTCTGAGGTTCATCTGCGATCAGAGTCTACATGTTCCATTCATGCTCTTCACAGTAGCACTTGGTGAATGAATGTGTTTAAGGTGTGAGGGATTTCAGACATCATGTTTTCTGCTTCAGTGACAGTGAATGATTACTTACTAGACAGTTTGATGTCTGGAATGCCTGTCTTTATATGTGTGTGTGTGTATATATTTATGTTTATAGATGTGTTTGTCTGTGTTCATGGTGTACATTAATAATTTGAGGAACCTACACTGATCCTGAATGGGAACAACTTGTGCCTCTTCCAGGAATGGGAAAGGAAGTTGAAAATCTCATCATGGAGAACACTCAGCTTTTGGAAACCAAGTAAGGAATGTAATTTACAGTTAATTTTCTGCATTTCCTGCGAGTTTTGTGCCAGAAAATATATAACATTAATTACTACGGGCTTGGGTAGTTCAGCTATCTTTTAATACAGACAGACTTATTTTGCATTGGAATTAAATCAATGTAACACTACTGCATTAATTTTGCTTGTTTTAAATAACTGGGATAATTTAAATTTGGTTTCGCTGAAATAAATTGTCAGAGATTATGGACAGACGTACTCTTGTTTCTACATTTGCTCAAAGGATCCACTGAATGCACCAAACATAGAAAAGATATGTGTGTGTAATAAAGCATGTTACTTTGCCTTTATCCCCGAGTGTGAACCACCATTACCGTCCTAGTGTATTAAGATAAAAACCTGCATCATTTTCATTGTAATATATGAAAAGGTTCCAGCTTACATTGCATAGTTTTAAGAACAGTCAGAATGTTCAACCTAAATATAACACAATTTTCTGATTTAAGTTACTTCTGTTGTGAAATTATTACAAACTCGAGTGCTCATTCTGTGTGCTTAGTCATCGGTCGCCTAGTGATATAGGTGAGTTAAAAGAATTAGAGATAGTTTAGAGAGGACTACAACACAAAGTACTTCAGAAAATGCAGGTGCGAATGAGCATTTCTACTGTGCAGAGCCTGAACTGCCACAGAATTAAGAAGTGGCAGGACACAGTGAAGAGAAATGTCTTCTGGGTTTGGTCATGAGATACAGACAAGACATTGCTTACTGCTCGCTAAATTTTCAGAACACTTGCATGCTTTAGTATTACCAGAGCTGTATTGCTAAATAATGTGCATTTTCACTGGCTCCTCACGAAATGATTATTTTCTGTTTGGTGACTACACCTGAATGAAGATACTGGTATTCAGGTCACCTCAGATGAATGTGTTTTAATTCAGTGATTTTATCTGCTTTTAAGGAATGCCCTGAATATTGTGAAGGATGATCTGATTGCAAAGGTGGATGAGTTATCAAGTGAGCAGGAGGTGCTGAAAGGGGAGCTGGAGACTGTCAAACAAGCGAAAGCTAAGGTTGAGAACCGAATGAAGGAATTGGAGGAAGAACTGAAACGGTAAGATGGTGCATAAATATCTATTGCATACCCTGTCCGTCGTAGCAGGTAGACCTATTGTGCAAGATATATCTCTGCTTCATTGACAACACTTGAATGAACCAGCTGTTAAGGGAAGTCTTATTACTAAAGTGTGGATTAATAATGCGCACACATGATGATGTGGCTAAAATGCTAATGTTGGTCTTGACGAAAGGTCTCGGCCCGAGACGTCAACAGTGCTTCTCCTTATAGGTGCTGCCTGGCCTGCTGTGTTCCACCAGCATTTTGTGTGTGTTGTTGTTTGAATTTCCAGCATCTGCAGATTTCCTTGAAAATGTTAATGATATTAGCTTCTGCTTAGAAGTTGCTTAGAGGTTGCATAACCTCTGCTATTTTCATACATATCCTGCACTGGTATCTGTCTTACAAGTGGATGCTGAATGGAATTGCTTCTTCCCGCTATTAGCAATCAAAATGGCCAGTCTTCAAAGGTTAAATATAATTGTACTGAAATATTTGTTGTTTTGATTAAGTTAGAATTATTGCTTAAAAGTTATGTTTTAGCGTTTGCTTAGAAGGATAACATCCCAATTCATAGAGTGTGATTTAGAATGGTGCTTCAGTGTAAGTCTGCTAAAGGTGATAAGATGTTAAACTCCAGATGGACTCTCTTTTGTTTACACTGAAACTCGCAATTCTAGTATTTGGCTAAGGACTTAGGAAGGCTTTCTGGTGGCAGCAA
Organism: Hypanus sabinus; assembly: GCF_030144855.1. Classification (NCBI taxonomy): domain Eukaryota; kingdom Metazoa; phylum Chordata; class Chondrichthyes; order Myliobatiformes; family Dasyatidae; genus Hypanus; species Hypanus sabinus. Next base: position 23,282,183 of record NC_082714.1, on the reverse strand, counting down.
CATATTACCTGCTGGATGGGAGCTCCCTGTGTTGGGTGATTGGCCATATTGTTATTATAGAGGCAGCAGGCATGTTGTTCTTCAGCTGGAACACATATGCCTGAGGCGCTCTCTGTCAATTTTCTAGTTAAAATTGCAATCAGATTCCTAGAACCACAATTTATATATAAAATGTAAATTGAAAACAGTAATGGGCAGTAGTTAGGACAGATCAGAATGGTGTTCACTACATTGTTGTAATTAATAAGTCAGTAAGACCACAGAACCTATTGTGAGCTGGTCAACTCCCCACTAACATCAGGTGCAATAAGTTAAAATCACCTCACCCCTTCACATCCCTGTTATTCAGTAGTAATTCCAACCTCACTCCTTCTGAACGCTCTGCTCTCCGCTCCCTCCGCACCAATCCCAACCTCACTATAAAACCTGCTGATAAGGGGGGAGCTGTTGTTGTCTGGCGTACTGACCTCTACCTGGCCGAGGCACAGCGACAACTCTCTGATATCTCCTCTTATTTACCCCTTGATCATGACCCCACTAAGGAGCACCAGGCCATTGTCTTCTATACCATCACCAACCTTATCAGCTCTGGGGATCTCCCATCCACTGACACCAACCTCATAGTTCCCACACCCCGCACTTCCCATTTCTATCTCCTTCCCAAGATCCACAAACCTGCCTGTCCAGGTAGACCTATTGTCTCAGCTTGCTCCTGCCCCACTGAACTCATTTCTGCATACCTTGACACTGTCTTATCCCCCCTTGTTCAGTCTCTTTCCACCTATGTTCGTGACACTTCTCATGGTTTGAATTTTTTTAATGATTTTAAGTTCCCTGCCCCCCACCGTCTTATTTTCACCATGGATGTCCAGTCCCTATATACCTCTATTCCCCACCAAGATGGTCTCAAAGCCCTTCGCATTTTTTTGGATTCCAGACCTAACCAATTCCCCTGTACCACCACTCTCCTCTGTCTAGCGGAATTAGTTCTTACTCTCAATAATTTCTCCTTTGGCTCTTCCCACTTCCTCCAAACCAAGGGTGTAGCCATGGGCACCTGTATGGGTCCCAGTAATGCCTGCCTTTTTGTTGGCTTTGTGGAACAGTCCATGTTTCAAGTCTATACCGGTATCCATCCCCCTCTTTTCCTTCGCTACATGGACGACTGCATTGGCGCTGCCTCTTGCATGCAGGCTGAGCTCGTCTACCTCATCAACTTTGCCTCCAACTTTCACCCTGCCCTCAAATTTACCTGGTCCATTTCCGATACCTCCTCCCCTTTCTTGATCTTTCTGTCTCCACCTCTGGAGACAAACCTGTCTACTGATATCTACTATAAACCTACAGACTCTCACAGCTACCTGGACTATTCCTCTTCCCACCCTGTCTCTTGCAAAAGGGCTATCTCCTTCTCACAATTCCTCCATCTCCGCTGCATCTGCTCTCAGGATGAGGCTTTTCATTCCAGGACAAAGGAGATATCTTCCTTTTTTAAACAAAGGGGCTTCCCTTCTTCCACCATCAACTCTGCTCTCAAACGCATCTCTCCCATTTCCCGCACATCTGCCCTCACCCCATCCTCCCGCCACCCCACTCGGAATAAGGTTCCCCTTGTCCTTACCTACCACCCCACCAGCCCCCGGCTCCAAAGTATAATTCTCCGTAACTTCCGCCACCTCCAACGGGATCCCACTACCAAACCCATTTTTCCCTCCTCTTACCTTTCTGCTTTTCGTAGGGATCACTCCCTACGCGACTCCCTTGTCCACTCGTCCCTCCCATCCCTTCCCACCGATCTCCCTCCTGGCACTCATCCTTGTAAACGGAACAAGTGCTACACCTGCCCTTACACTTCCTCCCTCACCACTCATTCAGGGCCCCAGACAGTCCTTCCATGTGAGACAACACCTGTGAGTCAGCTGGTGTGAAGTACTGCGTCCGGTGCTCCCGGTGTGGCCTTTTATATATTGGTGAGACCCAACGCAGACTGGGAGACCGTTTCGCTGAACACCTACGCTCGGTCCGCCAGAAAAAGCTGGATCTCCCAGTGGCCACACATTTTAATTCCACGTCCCATTCCCATTCTGATATGTCTGTCCATGGTCTCCTCTACTGTCAAAATGAATCCAAACTCAGGTTGGAGGAACAACACCTTATATACCGGCTGGGTATCCTCCAACCTGATGGCATGAACATTGACTTCTCTAACTTTCGTTAATGCCCCTGCTCCCCTTCTTACCCCATCCCTGACATATTTAGTTGTTTGCCTGTTCTCCATCTCCCTCTGGTGCTCCCCCCCTTTCTTTCTCCTGAGGCCTCCCGTCCAATGAGCTTCATCCCACCCCCTCCGGCCTTCTCCTATCATTTCGCATTTCCCCTTCCCCCCACTACTAACAAATCTCTTACTATCTTTCATTTCGGTTAGTCCTGACGAAGGGTCTCGGCCCGAAACGTCGACAGCGCTTCTCCCTATAGATGCTGCCTGGCCTGCTATGTTCCACCAGCATTTTGTGTGTATTGTTGTTCAATAGTTAAACTATTTTTGTTTCCAGCAATTCCTCTGTTGCCGTTTTTCAAAGTTGCTCAGAGGACAAATGTTAAATCTTTATTTTTCAGATACAATTTGTATTGATGTTTAGGGTCTATAAGGAAGATTTTTAGCATTAACAAAGAGGTCACACCATGGCCTTGTCAGTCCCATGATTATTTATCCTGTATGACAACAGTGTTAATTACAATTAAGTTAATTGAACCATCTTGTAACTCAGTGGAGGAAAAGAACAGAAAAGTACACAATACAGTTCAAGCCTTTCAGCCCACAATATCTACACAGATTACTGCTGAATTAATCTAATTCTCCACTGCCTGCAAGTGACCATATCACCTTCCTCCAGCCCCATCCTGCATATTCATGAGTCTATCTCACAGCTGCTAATGTACCTACTGCCGCAACCCCTCCTCCCTCAGCCCTACTGGTAGCCTACAGTTCTCTGTGTAAAACTAATCAACTTGCTCTGCATCTCTCCTTTAAGCTTTGCCCCTCTCACCTGAAATGCATGTCCTCTAGTATTTGACATTTCCACTATTGTTAGAATCTGACTATCTGTGCCTCTCATAACCGTAAACATTTAAAACCATCTAAATGTGATTCCTGGTCTCAATTCAAAACAAACTTGAAATCTGAAGCCACAAATAGAATTAAAATGTGTCACTACTATTAGAAGCACACACAAAAGCAAATACTCTTAGTGGTCACTACATTATGTACTGTACATCGTGTACCTAATAAAGTGACCACGGTTTGCGGTCTTCTGCTGCTGTATCCCATCCGCTTCAAGGTTTCATGTATTGTGCATTCAGAGATGCTCTTCTGTACACCACTGTTGTAATGCATGGTTATTTGAATTACTGTCGCCTTCCTGTCAGCTTGAACCAGCTTGGACTTTCTCCCCTGACCTCTCTCATGAACAAGGAGTTTTCACCCACATAACTGCTGCTGACTGGGTGCTTTTTATTTTTGTTTTTCACACTATTCTCTGTAAACTCTAGAGACTATTTTGAGTGAAAATCCCAAGAGATCAGTTGTTTCTGAGATATCCAAGCCACCCCATCCGGCACCAGCAAACACTCAACAGTCAAATTCATGTAGGTCGCATGTCTTCCGAATTCTGATGTTTGGTCTGAACAACAACTGAACCTCTTGACCATGTTTGCATGCCTTTATGCATTGAGTTGCTGTCACATGATTGGCTGATTAGATATTTGCATTACTGTGCAGGTGTACCTAGTAAAGCGGCCACTGAGAGTATTTTTAAAATATATTTATTTTGCTTTACTTTATCATAGATTTAAAACTTCACCCTAATTCTGATGCACACTGTTTTAGGCTGGATGAATGTGTAGCGGATTAAAAAATATTATTAATAAAATGCATGCATTTTGTAACATTTCTGGACTGACGAGCCAGGATTGTATCATACTATTGTTTTGCTCCCTCACAACTATTAATGTACTTTTTATATTGTAGGGTGAAGTCCGAAGCTATTGTTGCTATGAACAACGAGGGCAAAGAAGAGCTGGAGGACGTAAGTGTAAGTCATCGTTATTTGTCAAATTGTCTGCATTTGTTCGGTTAATGAGCATGATTTTATGTCTCCATTTGCAAAAAGAACCTTAAATTCTAAAACGTTTCCTCGGTTTCAGGGAAGACTTCCATTCTAGTTCTATAGATACCGGGGTGGCTGATGAGGGCAATATAGAATCCCAGGACTATGTTACAAGCAGAGCAGAAGTCCTTGATGAGGTGGGAGCTTAGAGAGGAGTGCACCTTCTGTTTTGGTGCTGGTCTTGGATAAGGTACTGATGCCATCTGGAATGCTGCTTCTCCATTGAGCTGAAATGAACTGCGGAGTTCCAGAATCTTTGAGGAGGTTATACTGTACTTGAGAACATCCTTGAATCTAGTTGAGGATTTGATAATCTCTTGCTGTGTGGAATTTGGAATAGACTGGTCTTTTACAGTCGCCTAATGTTTGCCCTGCTCATCAGAGGCAACAGTGTTTTAAGAAGGGCCTCACTGCTAGTTCCCTCCTGGCTGGTTTGCTTATCCTGTCTCAGTGGGTTTCAAGGGGTTTGCAGTGATGCTGTCTCTCATTATTCCATTGCTTTGGAGGTGCTTGGTGCAGGTAGTCTGTGTTTTCTTCCCAAAATGCACCACCTTTTTGGGAATATTAAATTTCATTTGCTGATGACAGTTTTCCTCATGAGCCATAACACTGCCAGCTCTCGTGTCGTCCACAAACTTACTAATTTTACCTCCTATATTTGCATCCAATCATTGATATGACATAAACAACACCATTCCCTGGGGTACACCACCGATCAGACATCCAGTCAGAAAGGTGGCCTTCCATCATTTCCTTCTGCCTCCGATCACCAATCACCAGTTTTGATAAGATTAGTCAGCTTGCTTTGGATCCCAAGTACCAGCATTCTGGATCATGAAGGACCTTGTCAAATGCCTTAATAAAGTTCATATCAATGATGCCTATTGTCCTGCCTTCATCATTCTTTCTTATTTACCCAAAAAAACTCAATGAAATTAGTGATACAGGATTTTCCTTACACAAAACCATGCTGACTATTTCTGGTGCAGTCCCTGCCTTTCCAAATGTACCCAATTCAAGGATCCTTCATCTCATGTTCTTGCTATTTATTGCTTATTTACTTATTATTATTTCCTTTTGTATTTGCACAGTTTGTTGTCTTTTGCACATTGGTTGAACTCCCTATTTGGTCTGGTCTTTCATTGATTCTATTCAGGATTTCATTCTATTTTGGATGTATTGAGTATGCTTGCAAGAAAATGAATCTTGGGGTAGTATATGGTGACATATATGTACTTTTATAATTTGCTTTGAATTTTTACCTTGGAATTTTCTTTCACAACTTCTCTGCCACTGACTTATGGCTCACCTGGCTGTAGTTACTTGGTTTTTGGTTTGTCCTTTCTGCCCTTCTTAAACAAAGGAGAAACTTTAGCTATCCTTCAGTTTTCTGGCACCTTATCTGTGACCAATAATGATGGAAGTATCTCTGGGGTCCAGCTACCTCCGTCCTTGCTTCCCATGGCGATCTGTGATAGATCTCATCTAGCTCTGGAGATCTATCAATCCTTTTGCTTCCCCTCCTTAATGACCTATGTTATCCATGCACCTCTCTCTGCACTTGCTTTTTTTTATCCTCCACATCTTCAGTAAATGCAGGGGGGAAATATTCATTTAGAGTCTTTCCCATATTGCCTGGTTCGACACACGGATTATCTTTTGGTCCCCAAGGGAAACTACTCTTTCCTTGGCTATTCATTTGCCCCTGATATAGTATATCTCCATAGTCTACCTTGCTCAAATATTTCATGCCCTCTTTGTACTCCAGAGTTCTTTTTTAAGTTCCTTTCTGCACCCTTGATTCCAGTTAGCTTTATCTGCTATATGCTTCCTTATTTTTCCTGAGTCCTGAACTCTTAAACTAACTTTCTTTCAAAAGGTTCCCACTTATCAGTTATTGTTTTTACCGGCAAGGACTTTCTGCTAATCTACTTGCCAGATCCATTCTTGTGCTATTAAATTCAGTCCTTTCCCAATTCAAGATCTTATCTCGAGAAGCAACCTTATCCCTTTCTATGACAATTTTGAGACTTACATAATTATGGTCAATGTTCACAAAATGTTTCTCCATGACACTTCTGCCACCTCCTCAATTAACTTTATAAAGATCCTTATATTTTTTAGTAATTATGACACCTAAATATCTAAAGAATCTGTAACTTTAATAGGAATGTTATCATATATAGAGACCGATTCATTTAAAGGAAGTAATTCACTTTTACTAAAATTTATTTTATATCCTGAAAAATCTCCAAATTTGTCAAATAATTTTAGCAAAGCAGGAATAGGTTCTTCAGGCTTAGATATATATATATATATATATATATATATATATAGATATATATATATATATATATATATATATATCAATAAATCATCAGCGCAACGAGAGATCTTGTTCATGGTCTCATTCACAAAAATCCCATAAATATTTCTGGCTTCACGAAGAGCAATAGCAAGGGGTTCTAATATTAAATTAAATAACAAAGGACTTAATGGACAGCCTTGTCTTGTCCCCTGTGATAGCTGAAAAAAAGGAGACCTACAGTTATTAGTGACAACAATAGCAATAGGAGCTTTACATATCATTTTAGTCCAATTATTAAAATTAATACCAAAACCAAATTTTTCTAAAACATTAAATAAATATTTCCATTCGACTCGATCAAGTGCTTTTTCAGCATCCAAGCATATAACGCATTGCGGAGTTTTAGAAGAGGGCGAATATATAATGTTAAATAGTCTCCGAACATTTGAAAAAGAATAACGACTTTTTATAAAGCCTGTTTGATCTTTAAAAATGATTTCACCCAAAATACTCTCCAACCAATTGGCCATTACCTTTGAGAGAATCTTAGCATCAACATTCAATAATGAAATAGGTCTGTATGAGGCACAATCAGTAAGATCTTTATCCTTTTTGAGAATTAAAGAAATAGAGGCCTCAAAAAATTAGAGGGTAGATCACTTTTCACAGAAGAATCTTTAAACATCTCCAACATATATGGAGAAAGCAATTTTATAAGTTTTTTATAAAATTCTACAGGATAACCATTAGGTCCCGGGGCCTTACTAGATTGCATTGAAAAAATAGTTTTATGAATTTCGGATTCAGTAATTTGGGCATCAAGAGTTTTTTGGTCCTCAGCAGAAATGTTAGGAAAAGCAATCTTTCATAAAAAAGCATTCATTTTAGAAGAATCTACTGGAAATTGAGATTTATAAAGTTCAGTATAAAAATCTTGAAAAATCTTATTAATTTCTTCATATTCCCGTGCCAGGGTACCATCCTTTCTACGATTTTTCAAAATTTGCCGTTTGGCTTCAGCCGATTTTAATTGAGATGTAAGTAGTTTATTAAATTGGCTCTTTAACCTAAGTAGATAACCTTCAATTGGATGAGTTAATAATAGGTTATATTGTGATTGAAGTTCCACCCTTTTTTTAAATAAGTCAATATTAGGGGAAGTTGTATAGATATTATCTAAATCTTTAATTTGTTTTGAAATTTTATCTAATTCTGCTTTAGTCTGTTTTTTAAGTTTAGCTGAATAAGAAATAATCTGACCACATAAAAATACTTTAAATGTATCCCGTATAATTAATTTGGACATACCTCCTATATCATTAAAAAGAAAAAAAATATTTTATCTGGCTTTCAATAAAACTGATAAAGTCAGAATTTTGCAATAAAGTCTGAGACATGCGCCATGGTGGACGGGCAAAAAGGACATCATCAAATTCAAAGGACAAACTCAAAGGCGCATGATCAGATATAGCAATAGTGTCATATTCACAGTTTTTAACATTAGGCAAAAGGCGGGGATCAATTATAATATAATCAATCCTCGAATTTTTTTTATAGACATGCGAAAAGAAAGAATATTCTCTGTTATCAGGGTCCAAATGCTTCCATAATTCCATCAACCCAAAATCGGTCAAAAAGGAGTTAATAACTGACGCAGAATGATTTGGAGGTCGCTGATTAGTTGAACTCTTGTCAATCATAGGATTTAAACAACAGTTAAAATCCCCACCCATTATCAACATATATTCATTTAAATCCGGCAATAAAGCAAATACTTTTTTAAATAATGAAGGATCATCTAAATTAGGACCATACAAATTGAACAAAACAACCTTTCTATTACAAATCACACCTTTAATAATTAAAAATCTACCATTAGAATCTGATTCAATATCCTTGTGAGTAAATATATTAGATTTAATAAAGATAGATACACCTTTGGTTTTACTCTGAGAAGTAGCATGGACTGTAATTCATTCCACCATCCAAAAAACCTGTTTTGATCTCCTGCCCCAATATGCGACTCCTGAGCAAAAATTATATCAGGTTGGAATCGATTAATAATTTAAAAAGTCTTTTTTTCGTTTGATAGGATGATTCCAACCACATATATTCCAACTTTATTACATTAATCCGTTTAACTGCTATACATGTGCAAACACATAGCAATACTGGATTATCAAAAATGGCTGTGATGAAGAATACAACCATAACATGCATGTTCCAGAACCACCCAATGGGGAAAAAACTCTTAACTCTAGACCCACCCATCCTCCCAAAAGTCTGAAAAAAAAGCAAGCGAACTAAGATAGAATACAAAGCCATGGGCTGCTCTGTCGGTCTCCTCTCTCCCTCCTCCCAGCTAGCACACAAAAAAATAAAATGGCCTTGCAAGAAAGACAGTAACGTCTCAACAAAGGAGAGTGTTTACATTCCATCATGTATTAAACAAAAAAAGAACCAAAATAATATAATTTCTTAGAAAAACCAGTGCCATCTTAAGTTTAGCTTTAAATCTCTAAGAAAACTTTAAATTCGGTTATAGGATGCTATAATAAAACAGATATAAAAGAGGTTAATAGTATATTTAACCAAGCTAAATTTACACAAATATTAATTAGTAATATCATAGGTAATTAAACCCTCCCGGCGATATATATTTAAAAACTTATTAGCAGGAAAAAAACTACCAATTCGTAAATTAAGAAACAACAAAAACAAAGATCAAACCAAATATTAGATATAAGGAACAAATCGTTTTATCCTCTCTTCTCAGTCAAGTATCTAATTAGCCATTTAAACAGTCAAACGAACTGTAAATCTTCTTTCCAAAAAAAAAATCCAATAGGATGCAATAATGAGCAGGTTTTCTTATCTTCTTTTATTAATCTCTCAATGAAATATCCAAATAATCTTCATATATCTTCTTTTTGAAATGTGAATAATATACAGATAATCAAACAGCTTTTCAGATAGTTCATTCGGTAGTAGCGTCAGTGACGGTGACAGGTATAGCCTGAACAAAATCCACTGCGGCTCTTGGGTCAAAGATAATGCGTGGAGAAGAATTAGGAGGAAAAACTTTCATTCTTGCCGGGTAACTCAAAGAGGGAAATAGTTTCTTATCATACACTTGTTTCATTACCAAAGCAGATCTTGATCCTTGTTCCATTACTTCTTTCGGATAATCTTCATAAAAACGGAGCTCAGGCTCATTGAATCTGAAAACTCTGTTTTCTTGCTTGTCGCATTATTTGATCTTTAATTTTAAAGTGATGAAAACAAACCAGAATAGATCTTGGTCTGCTTGAATCCTTAAATTTTGAAGTGAACGCTCTGTGTGCTCTTTCAATAGCAGGCAGCTGTGATAAAATAGTCGGAAATAGAGTATGAAAGAGCTTACCAAAGTAAACAGTTAAGTCTCCATTTTTAGCTCCTCCTCGCAATCCAACAATTCGTATATTGTTTCGGCGAGACCTAATTTCCAGGTCTGTATCTTATTTTGATATTTTTCCAAATGGGTTATAGGTTCAGACAATTTTTGCTTAGTTAACTTCAATTCCTCTTCATGTTTAGTAACTTGAGTTTCCACATCTTTAAGTTTTCCCAGAAATAACTTCATTTCATTATTATTCTTTTCCAGTTGATCATTAATTGCCCTATTCTGATCTTGAATTAAATTCAGTGTCCGAACAATATCTTCAGCCCATGATGGCATTTCATCAGATCTTTCCTTCGGCATCTTTCCTTTTCCATTATCTTTGTCAGTAGGTTCATGCAGATTCTTCCCACTTCTCATAGACATAGACATATCACTCCCCTTCAAGAATCAGCAATTAAAAATTTTAAATTCAAAATTTAAACTGGGGGGAGAGAGAGAAAACTAAGCAGCACAAAATTACTGCTACTTCATCGACAGACAGAGGCAGTCCCTCAACCTCCCACTTAAGAATGCTGAGGACTCGATCTGTGATGTCCTGGACCCTGGCACCTGGGAGGCAACATACCATCCGGGAATCTCATTCTCGACCACAGAACCTCCTGTCCATTCCCCTAACTAACAAATCCCCTATCACCACATCGTGGATCTTTTCCACCAACCCCCTTCCCTTCTGAGTAACAGAGGCAGACTCCGTGCCAGAGACCTGACTACTGTGACCTTCCTCTGTTAGGTCAACCCCACCCCGACATCCAAAGTGATATATCTATTTTTACTGTTAATTCTCACTAACTATTGAGAGATCTGTTAATATTCTGTGGTAATGGAAGCAACCATTTGTATCAGAAACAAAATGTTATATAAAACATAGACATGCGTCCTCTATCTAGGCTGTCTTATTTGCAAGTCAAGTTTGTTACGTTTGTCCACCAGCATCTTATAAAGGCCTCTAAGAGGACCACAACCTTGCTGTGGTTTGGAGGCTTGTGTGCCTCAATGACCCAGAGAGCTTTATTGGCTAGAGTAAGGCTCTATGCTTTGGCTCTTGGTAGAGTCACCCATGCCAAACAGGTCAAAGGGTAGTGGTCCACCGGTCCTCCAAGTTCGGGCGTTCAGCTGAAGGCTAACAACTCTGACTGGTAAAACAAAATTGTTATGGAAACAGCAGTGGAGAATCCCTCTACATCTGTGTGTGACAGTATTCCTGAGTCTCCACCTAGGGCTTGCATGACTGAGGACAGTGAAAACCAAGTTACTAACACAGTGAAGGAAGCCCTGAACGCTGCCAGATATTGAGGACCATCATTGCTGCCCTAAACACCAGTGGCATTGCGGCAATAGAGAGACCTTATTAAGGCATCTTATTATTTGCTTCACCCTCAGTAATAAAGTTATTATTTACAATCCAATATTTAATGAAACATTTTACTTAAGAAACTTTCTAAGGAAATAATAAAGAAAATGTAGTTAATTCTACATTTAAGGTCAGTGAGCTTTCTTAGATTGGTCACTGGTAATATTTACTGATGGGAAGTAACTTCTGCATCTCTTTGTATAATAGGATAAACCCTATTACAAATTATTATTTGAATGTAAAGTAACATATGTGTTGAAACTAATAGCAAAAGGTAGGAGATCATCTCTGGAGATTTATTAAGCATTTCACTCAGTATAAAAATAGATGGGGTTGGGTTTGTAGATTAACCTTTGTCAGTAATTCATCAAGAACATCTTGCCCTACTAATGGCAGTTTTAGAATTAGAATTTAGTAAAAAGAAATTGTGAATTAAAATGCTGGTATTGGTGAAAATGTCTTTGGAGCAGGGGAACTATGGGAGGATTCAATTGGTTTACTAATGCATTTGAGGAAAGGTAAGATGTACCCATCCCCAAGTTTGGCCAGCACTTTTCTCAGGTTCCATAGCTTTGTTCTTAACTGCTATCTTTAAATCGCACAGGAAACATTTAAGTTGTAATTTAAAAGTAACTTCAACATCACACTAGAATCTTTATGTGGACTGCAGCAGCTCAAGAAGATGAAAGCTTACTGTCAGTATCTCAGGATAGTTAATGGGGAGTTAGTGTTTATCATGGGCTGATGTTATGACACATCCAATGAAGGGCAAGGTATTGTGGATCTGCAATTTCATGTGCTGCTTCATCAAAGCTAAAGGTATCAGGTGAATTGAAGGATGAACAATTTGATGTTTATTACAGCAGTGGATATTTAAAAGCAAATTGGTGATGTGTTGCAGAGGTCAGGCCTCAATTACATTTTAGTTCTCTGGCTTTGGGTTTAATGTGTGCCTGGTGTTCATCTCATGCTGTTCTTCCTTCTGTAATTTGATTTCTGAAGCTATTTATATGTATCTCAATTAAAATAAGTATATTCTGGGTTAGCCTGAGCAGTGAGCTAATCTCTGTCTTCAATCCTGGCAGCTGAATTGTAATTCTTCTCATTTAAATCATTTGTGTTAGTGTGACCTGTTTTACTGCCTTGCTGCTGCTTGTGGGAGGTGGTAATGCATTTCTCCCATTCATTCTTTGGGGCTTTCTTCTGTTTTGTGGATGTCTGTGAAGAGTAAGAATTTCAGGTTGTATGCTGTATACATTCTCTGATACTAAATGGAACCTTTGAAATGAGTCTCATTAAAGGTTGAGACAGTGATGATGCATAGAATTAAAAACAACAGGCGTCCCTGGGGTACTGTTGCCTAATGAAGGCATCCAGGGACAAAGTGTGTATCGGAATATGAATCTGGCATGATAGCGAACTTCTGCCTTCTGGCCATTACACTGCACTTTCTAAGGAGCGGTCTAGACAGTCTGTTAAGGGGGTAGGAGGAGATCATTTATTATTTCTTTCAGTTGGTCGAGAAGACTTGGGGCAAAGATAACAGAGAGATTAATTCAAACAGGCAGTGACTCAGTTTCCTGCCACAGCCTCAGCTGCAGGATGCTAAACAAATGGATTTCTGTCACGAGGAGGCAGTTATACACTCTCTCGACTGTATTACTGCCATGCTGCTGCTGTCTTAGTGTACATTAGGGTGCCAGTTTCTATCTGTTCTGGTGAAGCAATGCTTCCATAACCTACAGGATGATGTACAGGTGGCACAGAGACGGCGCTTCACTCGAGTGGAGATGGCACGGGTGCTGATGGAGCGCAACCAGTACAAGGAGAGGCTGATGGAGCTGCAGGAAGCTGTCAGGTGGATTGAAATGATCAGGTAGGAAAGCACATGAACATTTGATTCATATATAAATGTATTTTACAGAGTTTCAGTGGTGGTTTATCTAATCTATGTACCAACACACTGTATGATTTCCTTATTTTGATCTTTGAAGTGGAGCAATGTCTATTTGGACGCAGCACAAATCTTATCTCATTCCTAATTTGCCTACAATGATATTAATATTCTTTTACAGTTATTTCATTACATAACACAAATGCTCTTTCAGACCTATTTTCTCACTGATTTTTTTTTTACTTGTTGGGTATGGGTGTTGCTGGCAACACTAGAATTTATTATCCTAATTGACCTCAAGAGGGTGGTAGCAAGCCATTGCAATAAAATTATTGCAATCAGTAATTAATAAGTGGGTAAACAATTTACAGCTGAAATTTATTCCAGTTTGTGTGAAGGGCGGGGTTTGGGGGGGTTGATGATTTTTGTTCATGGGGGGAGGGTTCTCAATGAACAACTTTCATGTTCGTTGTGCTGTAGTTATCTGGAGAAGTCAAATTTCAGAGTTGTATATGGATACATGCTTTTGATAATAAATGTTCCTTTGGCATCTTGGTTAAAAGCATAAAATCAACTCATTAGGAATCGGAAACCAACAGAAAAAGAAGTGATGTTGAGCATAGAGTGGGTTGCCAAATTCATGCAAGATCATTTCACACTATTAGAATCAACCATCCTGAGGCATTATGTTGATAACACAACTAATCAAAGATCCTTTATCAAATATTCTTCCAGTTGACTTATTATGCAGCGAATTCTGCTAGTCATAGTCATAGAAAAGTACAGCAGAGAAGCAAGCCCTTCGGCCTATCTAGTCCATGCTGAACCATTTTAAACCATTGGGCAATTGCATCAAAATTCTAATCTTATGATGTGCAATTAAGAAAGCCAGTTTGTTCAGATTTATCATCAGACAAAATCATCAATGATTACAATGCAGAGATCAGACTGAATTTGTTGGTAGTATTGATTTCTAATCATTAGACTTCTGAAATCTTATCAACTTCTTTGAGGGAAGAACACTTGCAATGATCCTCATCCTTATTGTAGAGTAATTATGCAACCAATGGCTTCTGGCCAGCATGGAGCCATAGTTGACTTTGAAAAGGAAAGTTTCAGGTCGATGCATCCTGATCCAGGAGAAATTAGCTACGAAAAATATTTCAATTGGGAAGATACTGAACATTTTAAAACAAAGTTATGAAGTTGAACATTGCAGGATAAGAATATATCCAAGGAAATAAATGTAAATTCAGTAAAGCAGAGGGATAAGCAGAAATAAGAACCGTCTTTCTTAAAATCTGTCAGATAAAATCTGAAGTTCTTTGAGCATGTTACAGTTGACAATTGAAAAACAGAATGGTTACTTGCACTTTGGGAAGGCTTTGACAATATGTAATGTGAAAGATTACTAACTAAAGTACAAAACATCCAAGTTAGAATATATGATTGGAGGCCAATTTGGCTAATTGGAAATTTAGAATGTATATATGAGAGGAATAATAATATGGGAAAGAATTGAGTTGGACCTAACATTTTGGTACTTGGATCCTGTTGTGTCTAATACATTAATGAACTGAATGTCAAAGAGAAATGTAAGATTATCTAATTTACTGGCATAGAAAGGAAGGACAATGGAAGCAGCAGAATTTATAGGCAATGCAATTGCCAAGATAAATGGTATTGTTGAATGTGATATGAAATGCTGATTACAGGAATAAACTTTATCAGTTTATTGAATCGACAGAAAGAAGCAAAGCATAATTGTTAAATCATCTATTTCAATGTCTGAGTAATTCCTAAATCCAATTAAAGAAGCCAACTTATTTGAATTTTTCTTAAGACCATGTAGTCCAAATCTCCTGTGGATGTATTTCAGGGCTGGTCCTCCTTTAGACCATAAGGAGCAGAATTAGGTCTTTCAGCCCATTGAGTCTGCTCTGAGTTCTGACTCTGACTCCTCATCTTTTTTTCTCCAGTCTCGCTGAATGGTCTTAGTCTGAAAGATCGACTGTACTCTTTACCATAGATGCTGCCTGGCCTGCTGAGTACCTCCAGCATTTTGTGTGTATTGCTTGAGTTTGTGATTGGAAATATTATAAACTTCATTAAGGAAGATCTAGGGCAGATTTGGAGTGATTCTAATTGTAAAGGCTGTGAATTATAAAGGAATGCTGAAGAATTGTAATCTCCAAGGTCTAAAAGGTTAGAGCAGAGCTATGGACAAAACTGACTTGTGAGTAATATTATTGGATCTCAATAAGATTGGATCATTAATATAATTCCAAAATAATCCAAAAAGAAAGTTAAGACTACATTCACGGTAGTGAGCAATGTTATAAAATGAATAATAGGTAGAACTTCTTCAGAGTATAAAATATTGTTTGGATAAATCTGTCAACAGGAATATGTTAAAAATAAAGCTGGAAGATGAGAGAAGGGTAAACTTCTTGGAGGATGACAGAAGCAAGGAAGACAAAAGAGAGGAAATTATAAGGCCAGTTAGCCTAACTTCAGTAATTGCGAGTGTTGGAGACCATTCTTAAGGACAAGGTTTCGGGTTACTTGGAGACTAATGATATAAGAAATCACAGTCAACATGGTTTCTGTAAAGGGAAATCTTGCCTGACGAATCTGTTAGAATTCTTTGAGGAGGTAACAAGCTGAGTGAACACAGGAGGCAGTGGTTGTTATTACTTAGATTTTCAGAAGGCATCTGAGGCTGCTTAACAAGATAAAATCCCAAGGTGTTACACAAAGTATACTGGCATGGCTAGAGGAATGGCTGACAGGTAGGAAGCAGCAAGTGGGTATAATGGGGGCCTTTTCTGGTTGGCTGCCAGTGACTAGTGGTGTTCCTCAAAGTATTGGGACCGCTGCTTTTCACATTGTCAATGATTTAGATAGTGGAATTGATAGCTTTGTGGAAGTTTGTGAATTATATGAAGATAGGTGGAGGGTAGTCTGTTCTGTGGAAATTGGAAGAATGGGGAAAAAGAGGCAGTGGAAAGCAGTGTTGGGAAATGTATGATAATGCACTTTGGTAAAAGGAACAATAGTGTGGACTATTATTTAAATGGAGAGAAGGTTCAAATGTCAAAGGTGCAAAGGGACTTGGGAGTCCTTGTGCAAGAGTCCCAGACAGTTAATTTACAGGTTGAGTCTGTCATAAAGAAGTCAAATGCAATTTTGGCATTCATTTCAAGGGGAATAGAGTATAAAAACAAGGAGATAATGCTGAGGCTTTATAAGACACTAGTCAGGTTGCACTTGGAGTATTGTCAACAGTTTAGGGCCCTTGTCTCAGAACAGAGGTATTGACATTGGAGAGAGTCTAGAGGAGGTTCACAAGGATGATTCAGGGAATGAAGGGGTAAACGTAGGAGCGTTTGGTAGCTTTGGGCCTGTACTTGCTGGAATTTAGAAGAATGTGTAGATATAGAGATGATGTTTCCTCTGTTGGGGGTATCCAGAAAAAGAGAACACAGCCTCAAAATTGAGGAGCAACCTTTTAGAACAGAAGTGAAGAATTTTTTTGGTGAAGGATATGTGAATCTGTAGAAAGCTTTTCTACAGACAGCAGTGGAGACCAAGTTCGTGGGTATACTTAAAGCAGAAGTTGATGGACTCCTGATTGGTTGGGGCATCAAGATGTATCTTGAGTGGGGAAGCGTATGAGTTTGAATGGGATCTGGGATCAGCCATGATGAAATGGCGAAGTGGACTCGATGGGCTGAATGGCCTAATTCTGCTCCTTTGACTCATCGTCTTATGGATGGGTTTGTGAGCTGAAGAGTCTTTTATCATCCTTTACTTTTATCATGTCTGCTCTGGTCAATGTGCTTTATTCATATGGAATGGTAGCCACACTTCTATTATGTTGATGGTGACTTACCAGGAGCCAGGTAGAGTCTCTCAGCTTAATTCAGTAGGTGCAGATCTTTGAATTCTATCTTTTATGATTCAGAGCCCAAGAACTAAGGTTCACATCATCAGAATAGTGTGCAAAAAAAATCCCAGTGGTGCTGCTCTACATTCAGGGCTGTGCTCTTAAACATACTGGAAGCTTCGTACCTGTGGTGTTTAGAAAGGTTCACTGCTGCCAGTTTGTCAATGGATGTTCACTTCAGTTGACACAGCAAGTAGAATTTAGAAATTAATTTGAGAGTGTCAGGTTGTTGGCAATGATTTGATAGCACCATCATTAGTTAATGTGACATTGTAGTTTGGTACAGCTCCAGTCTGCTAAGATGTTTCCAGAGGAGTTGGCAATTTGAATTGAAATGTTAGTTCATTTTGATAGAGTAGTTTGTGTTGCTTTGAAATTTAATCTTAATGAAACTTAATGTGAGCTCATACAATCCTTTAATCATATTACCAGCAAATTGAAGAGCCACATTCTGCTTATTCAGAAGCATTCCACCAGTTTTTTAAAAAAATAAGTTGCTATCAAGTAGACATTATGACAACTGGGTTGAAGTGTATGCATACAGTACTCTAATATTTGCTGTCCTGTGTTTTAATATTCAATAGAGCTTCTCGGGAGAATCCAACAATCCAGGAGAAGAAAAGGTCAGGCATCTGGCAGTTGTAAGTACTTTTATAATGGACATTATTACTGTTAGAATATTCAGTGTGCTTCTCTTGCTGAATAATTAAAAGTATTTTTATGATCGATAGTTTCAAGGTAAATGAAAAGTCACTATAAGCAGATGGGTGGCTCACTCTGAGGACACTGCAGCTGTCTTGATGTCCGACTGCTGGAAGATGTGAGGAAACCTTTAAAATGGATTGCAGTTTGTGAGCTTTTCTCCCACTGTGGGGATCAGGTTCTTGGTTCCATTTATACACATGCACATATTTGTCTCCTCTGGTAGTATAATGCAAGAAAAGCGATTAAAGGAGCATTCTCTGTTTATCAACTCATGTTTTCTCTGAATCTTACCGAGGCCTAGGCCTTTCATCGTAAAAGTTAATAACTTAGATAAAGAAAGAGGGCTGTTCATGTGGTAAAATTATTATAATCTGACACGTGCAGGAATTTGTAGGTAGGTTTTCCCAATAGACAATAGACAGTAGGTGCAGGAGTAGGCCATTCAGCCCTTCTAGCCAGCACCGCCATTCACTGTGATCATGGCTGATCATAGTACCTCGTTCCTGTCCTCTCCCCATATCCCTTGACCCCGCTATTTATAAGAGCTCTATCTAACTCTCTCTTAAATGCATCCAGAGACTTGGCCTCCACTGCCTTCTGGGGCAGAGCATTCCACATATCCACCACTCTCTGGGTGAAAAAGTTTTTCTGCATCTCTGTTCTAAATGGCCTACCCCTTATTCTTAAACTGTGGTCTCTAGTTCTGGACTTATCCATCAGCGGGAGCATGCTTCCTGCCTCCAGCATTTCCAGTCCCTTAATAATCTTGTATGTCTCAATCGGATCCCCTCTCATCCTTCTAAATTCCAGTGTATACAAGCCCAGTCGCTCCAATCTTTCAACATATGACAGTCCCGGCATTCCGGGAATTAACCTTGTGAACCTACGCTGCACTCCCTCAATAGCAAGAATGTCCTTCCTCAAATTTGGAGACCAAAACTGCACACAATACTCCAGGTGGGGTCTCCCCAGGGCCCTGTACAGCTGCTGAAGGACCTCTTTACTCCTATACTCAATTCCTCCTGTTATAAAGGCCAGCATGCCATTAGCTTTCTTCACTGCCTGCTGTACCTGCATGCTTGCTTTCATTGACTGATGTACAAGAACACCTAGATCTTGTTGTACTTCCCCTTTTCCTAACTTGACTCCACTTAGATAGTAATCTGCCTTCCTGTTCTTGCCACCAAAGCCCAATTTTGGTCTTAACTATGTTTTTGCTATTTACATACCTATCCTCCTTTATATTCTTGGCTAGTTTACCTTCGTACCTCATTTTTTCTTGGCGTATTGCCTTTTTTGTTATCTTCTGTTGCTCTTTAAAAGCTTCCCAGTCCTCCGGTTTCCCACTCATCTTTGCTATGTTATACCTCTCTTTTATTTTTATACTGCCCTTTACTTCCCTCATCAGCCATGGCCGCCCCTTACTCCCCTTAGGATCTTTATTCCTCTTTGGAATGAACCGATCCTGCACCTTTTGCATTATTCCCAGAAATACCTGCCATTGTTGTTCCACTGTCTTCCCTGCTAGGGTATTGTTCCATTGAACTTTGGCCAGCTCCTCCCTCATAGCTCCATAGTTCCCTTTGTTCAACTGTAATACTGACACATCCAATTTTCCCTTCTCCTTCTCAAATTGTAGGTTAAAACATATCATATTATGGTCACTACCTCCTAATGGTTCCTTTACCTCGAGGTCCCTGATCAAATCCGGTTCATTGCACAACACTAAATCTAGAATTGCCTTCTCCCTGGTAGGCTCCAGTACAAGCTGTTCTAAGAATCCATCTCGGAGGCACTCCACAAACTCCCTTTCTTGGGGTCCAGTACCATTCTGATTCTCCCAGTCTACCTGCATGTTGAAATCCCCCATGACAACTGTATCATTACCTTTGCGACATGCCAATTATTCAATGTTAATTCCCTAACACACTTGTAATGAGTTTTTTAAGATATCACACAGTATTACGATACATTTTTCAGTGCACTTGGTACTGTATACCTAGCAGAACTGGTGCCCTGGTGGGATTCTGCAAAGTGTACCAACTGAAATGAGTTTAGGGGAGTGTGGTGAACTAGATATGAATAAAATGAGGTTTTGGAATGTTTGGATGGTACATTTTTAAGAGTTTGAATGTAGTGCAACTTGTCAATGACATTAGTTAAGAGCTGATGTCAATTTTCCAGATGAGGTCTTAAAATTATAAAGGGCATTGCAGGGCAAAAAGTTTGAACGTGTTAGCTAATGAGATTGAAAAAGCAAAATTTAAAATATTTCATTGTGAAAGTTTGTGCTGGAGCACAAGCTATTCATGTACATAAATAACTAAATACAAATTTGCTGATATAAAAAGTAAAGGGAAAGAATATTGGCCTTTCATTTATGGTGGTTGGAAAACATGAGGAAATGTTGCTTTTGTTGTGCAGAGCCTGGAACTTTTTACTTGCAGTGCTGCAGACGGTCTTTGAACCAGAACTCAGGAAAGATCTCTGGGGTTATCAGTTTTCTGTTTTAGCTGCATTGGAGCATGGCCACGCAGTAATTGAAATGCTCTCTTGCACGTAGCCTTTGTTGCTGCGCAGGTGAAATTAGATGCAGCTAGAAAAAGTTGATATGATGAAGATATTTTCTTTCTGTACTGTATTTTATTATATCCTTAATTAATAAAATCAATATTGTGATTTTTCAATTTTCATTCTAATTATTCATAGTATGCATATTACAAAAATACATTTAAAGTGCCACGCAGTTTTCAGGCCATGTAAAAAGAGCAATGACTGGTGCACGCAGCTGTAGAACGAAACCAGACCGAACATTGGAGGTTAAACAGAAGAGTTTCATCATGATTATCCTGAGGCCTAACAGGATTAATAATAAAAAAAAAGTTGTGTAAACATGATTTAAATTCCTTTAGAATTAGAAGGTTCAGGCTAGTTAGGCAGTTTTAAATGTGAAAGAATTCAGTAGAATAAATGAGCAAACCCATTCACTTGGGTAGAGGAATCCATTTCAGAGCTACACAGTTTAGAAGTGTAATCAAGATTTTTTTTTACCAAGTGAAGGTTAGTGGAAATCCTTCATATATGGCTATATCAAGTTGAAATTTTCAAGATTGAAAAATGTTGGTTGAGTCCCCCTTATCTGAAACTTCTTTTTGAGCACTGTCAAGAAATCACAAATGGAAAATTCCATGAGGCACGGGGAAGGTTTCCTGATGATGTGGTGAGCAGAGACCTGTGCAGACAGTTCTGAGAAGTGAAAGCTGTGCAATGAACAGAAGTTAATGAAAAATAGAAAAACATTGGATAGCGCAAAAAATAAAGATCTCAATTGTGTATTGAAAGAGTGGATTAATTAACGACGGAGTGAACATGCGCTGCTTTAGGGTGTGCTGATCGTGAAATAAGCAAAGATCTATCTCGAACTGAAAATTGAAGGTAATTGTGAATATTCAGCAGGCTGGTTGCAGAAATTTAAGAAAAGGAACAACATTAAATTCTTAAAGATTTGTGGTGATAAAACATCTGCTGATTTTTAAAAAAATAAGTAAACTCAATTACACAACTATTTGTGGTGGCAAACTAGTACACACCCCAACTCTTACTTTCTCTTGGTTTTCTCGTCCTTTAGTTTCAGCCGCCTCTTCAGCTCCTCCTCAACTGCTCAGCCAGCTAAGAGACCTCCAGTCCTTCATTACGCTGCTCCCAACACCTATGGTTCCTCTGGGTTCACCAAGCGACGGAGCCACACCATCTCCCAATTATCTGCTACTGACAGATCACGTGCCATGGATTTCCTGCCTGAAGTGTAAGTGACAACCCAAGAGGTGAAGCCTGACTCAGATGCACAACACCCACATGCAGCCTATTCCCGTGGCAACAGGGCTAATACAATATTTATAATTTTCATATATTTTCATTATCTTTGTTTATTTTCATTATTCATTTTCTTTGCTAGTTATTTATTTTGCTCCTCTTTCATTTGTAATAATTTGTTACTCTCAAAGAAAGACTGTTTGCAAAAGTTAAGTTATTTATTTCACTTTCCTCAGAGAAGAATCTTGGAATTGCAATAGTTTAAAGTAGTAATTTCACCTTCAACACACCGCTTTTGCCCTCTGAGAGACTTAACATCTTTCTGGAATTGCAGCATTTTACAGCAAGTCTCATAGCATGTACTTATTTGCTAAAGCGTCCATATATTTTTGGGTACTAATGTTGAATGGCATACCTGGGTCAGAGAGTATGAGGGAAATGCATTAGCAGCCATTCAGGATTTGCCTGATGCAGTCAATTCTCATTCTGCAATAAGTAAACATATAAATCATTTTGCCGAGAGTTAACGTGAAATGTCTTTCCAGAATTTACTCCCATGAAAGTTCCAAAAATTAGTTCTGTGATTTTACTTTAAACAAAACAGAAACAAAGCTTCCACTTTAAGGGATAGTGGAGATCAAGGAATATTCTGCAAACTGCTTTGACAATCTAATTCTTCAGATTGCACAAGGGAATATTTAGGTTTTGAATTTGTTAAGATGGAAGTTAAATTGATGCTTCTTTGAGATTATTTGGATTGCTAATATGAATGGGAAATTTAGTTAAATTCAGTTTCAATTTTTACATACCTATTTTATTTAATACATTTAACATTATTGATGGTTATCAACAACAGAATGGCTTCATCCATGAGTCACTGTCCACTGGATACTTGATTCCTCAGTCTAATTTAATGTTACCGAAGTCATAATTCTGAGATTGAAATAGTATTTGAGAAATAATAGATTACAATTCAAAGAATATGGAAGTGGTATGCAAATGTGCAATGGATTTATATATATTTAACATTATGAATAAGATACTGAACAACACAAATCCTGATGAGTCTATTGGAAAAATACTTCCTCTTTAAGGCAAAATAGGTTGCACTAGATTTTTTGTGGAGTGAGTTAATTCACTCAGTTTTGTATTTTGCTGATAAAAATCAAATCATAAAATTTTAAAATCTTACAACATCCATAATGACCATTTGGCCTATTTTACCTGTGCTGGCTCTTCGACGGTGATGTCTAAATTGGTCCCACAGGCCAAGATGTTACTACCTTTGTAGTTGTTTTCCCCCCAAGTACTCATCGCATTGTTTTTCTTAAATTTCCAAAGGAATCCATCTCTACCACCAATAGAGCATTGCATATCAAATCTTAACAGGATTCTGTGTGGAAAGAAAAATTCATGCATTTATATTGCTTGGTCATTTAGTTTAAATTTACCTTCATTTTGTCAGAGGAAGTTGTGTTTTTCCATAGGGTTCATTAGAACTGGTGCTAATGTTGACCTCTATACTATCTCCTCCTTTACTCTTTACTTTTAGGAGAAAGGTCCCTGTTTCTCCAATATCCCCACATGACTAAAGTTGCTCTTTATCTTCCCTACTGCACAATAAATTTTAACTGCTGCCAAGTAGGAAATCTGGAACTAAAATGGAAGAGGGATCTCTAGGCTGCAGAGAATCTTTTAATGTCAGCTGCCAGTGGTCAAAGCTCTGGAATTTCTTACCTAAACTGCCTTTCCATCCTTCACTGTTGGTGGCCTTGTCTTAATCTGTCAAGACCTAGAGCTTAGGAGTTCCACTTGCCACCCCTGAACTTGTTTCTCCATTCTCCTTTTAGACGTTTCCTTAAAGGCAACCAAAGCTTGTGATCATCAGTCTTAATTCACATTGGTGTCAAATTATTTTCAGTAAAAATCAATGAAGCATAGTAGGAGATTAGCCTCATTGTGTTAGCATATATTGTAGATGTTAGTTGTTTCTACTGAGTTGCTGTTCGTCCTTCGGAGTTGAAGAAGATCACAACTTCTGTCAGGTGGAGGGTTTGTGACTGTGGGTCCAGAGGTGACTGGTGAAGCTAATCTGGGCCCTGAAAGCTCGCCCACATGTGGGACACATGAGGGTAGATGCTGCAGTGGAAGTGGAGGTGGCTCGAGCCTTGTGCGTTTCCTCTGAGCCTCTGCGGTGTGTCTGATTTCTGGTGCATACGCTCCATTAGTGGTCCTGCTCCACCAGGTTGGGCGGTCCAGAGCAAGTGATTCCCAGCTACTGGGATTGATGTTGAGGTCTTTGAGGGACACTTTGAGGCAGTCTTTGAAACGTTTCTTCTGTCCTCCAACTGAGTGCTTGCCCTGGCTCAGCTCTCCATACGGCAGCTGTTTTGGTAGTCGACTGTCCGACATTTTGACGACATGGCCAGCCCATCTGGCTTGGGCTTTCTGTAGGAGGGTGTAGACACTGTGGGTGCTAGCCCGCTCCAGGACCTCTACTGTAGTGCCATTCCTTCTGTATCCCTTCTTGTTGAGATTGCCATGATTAGAGATCTTGAGTTAAAGTGTGAAGCTCAGATGTCAGTGGTACGTGGGGAATCATAGTGACTTCCATTTTGGAGGAAAGTGGAGCTGCCAGAGTGCATGCTGTTAAGCCTCTACAAGTTCAGTGCAATATTAAAACAAAAACTTGCCAATCTGTTGTAGGCGCGTTGAGAGAGGTTAAAGTAATGAGCAAAGGCTGGAGGAAATGTTGAGATATTAGACATCCACCTGAGGGCTCTTGGTTTAACAACTCATTGTTAACAGGGCCTCTAGCCCCGTTAGTCCTGCTCAGAACTGTGGTGTATTATGAGTGTGGATGTGTGTCCTCAAGGCTTTGACGTAAATGCACAGACATCTATCTCATTCAGAGGACAGAGTGTCTTGAAATGAGATTGCTGAATGTTTGGAAAAGAAGCATCTGTTTTATGTCAAGTTTTAACAACACACAAATGAAAATTATTAAGGCTGTGTTTTTTTTTCTATGATTGGGTGCCTTTCCCCCCTGCTGTTGGGAAAAAAAAAAGAAGGAATAGCTTAGGTACATCCTTGATGCTCGGACTTGACCAGGATTTACGTTGGCCCTGAGATTGGTGAGCAGTTCACTCATTTGAAACAAGCTGTCCAAGTTTTTATCTACTTGCAGCAGCATGCTAATAAAACGAAATAGTTTGGTCGTTAAACTAGCAAGAAAGATGGATTGCCAATCATGTTGACTTTGAACCAGTTTTTGGTATTACTTTAAAATAATCATCATCTATACAGTTTTTTTTGCTGTCGGTGTAATTTTGGGAGCCATGGGACAATGCTGAGTGGCTTAATAAAGGATTCAAAGGTCATGCTTGAAATGTTTCAGAAGGTCTCCCTTAAACCAGTGCAATATAGATCAATATGTAATGGGCTACTGAATTATTTCACGGCGCATTGTATGAGGTTTTGTAGGGTGCTAGTGTAGTGTATTTGATGCGCTACTGAAATATTCCGTGGTGCAGTGCATGTGATTTTGGAGGGTGTTAGTGTGGCATGCTGTAGTACGTCAGAGTTTCAGTTAGGGACATCTTATGATGTTGGGTTTCAGTTTCATTGCAGGTTGGGTATGATCAGTTGTTATGGATTAAGGAGATGAGGTTAAGAAAGGGGTCAGACTGTAGTCCAGAAATGGGGGTCTGAGTGTGGGTAATAATATATGAGTTAATTTTAATTTCTTAAAAATTTATTTGCAGGAGTTTCATAACATTGAAATCCATTTTTTCTTTTCTATTGGTACTTAAGCAATCCTTGCCTACTTTGGTTGGCCAGGCATGCATACGGAAGAATTTTAAGTGGGTAAAATTTAAATGTGACATGAAGTGTGTCTTGATGGCACTGTGCTTTCTGGGCATCCTTTCAGAAAAGCAGATACAGTTTCAGATGTTCTGGTAGAAATTTTTGGCTATGTGATAAATATCCAATTTAGATTAAAATTCTGTTGAGCAGTTCACACAAACTTCGGGCCTTGCAATAGGTATTGTAACTCTGCTAACTAAAGATTGTCTATTTATCATTTTCAAATTAATAAGTACCCTATAAATTCTTTATAAAAAAACTTTTTTACTTATTTTATTATTTACATTTAAAAGAGAATGCCTCATTTTCTTATGACTCATTCATAATATTGCAGATGGATATATGGACAATATATAAATTTACATTAAAGGGTAATTGCTGACCTTTTTATGGCCAAACAGATAAGATTTCTTTATTAACTGATTTCCACCTTTTAAAATGTATGATTTTGCAGACAGTCTTTCTTTGGAAAAGTGTATGTTTTGTTTTCCATTATGTATTTTTTGTTAATTTGAAATTTATGTTTTTTTGTAGACAGGAAGTGCCTAAGGAGGAGAAGAAACCAGACACAGATAATGAACAAGTGTACGGCCTGTCAGCTCCTTGGGGCTTTTGTACCAGGGTTAGGGGTTAAAGTTAATGCCAGACTTAATGTCTTGGGTATTAAGAGCTCAAGGGGGCAGGCAACTTTTGAGTGTTTTGAATTTAAAACTGGGCTGACTGACATTACAAATGATGAGGATCAGGGATTTTCCACAGGTACAATAATATTACAGAGGCTTTCATTCATTCCAACCTCATGGCTTTTGAGGAAAAGGTTCTTCAGAACAAAACTTACATATTGTTTTTGTGAAGTATTCATCTCAAGCTGCCTTATTGTTTTGACTTTCAGTCAACTTTCTGGAGTTTGTTCACCAGTAAAGATATCCTCTGTGTCTAAGGATTGTTCAAGGTTTACGAAGAAAATTTCAAATGCCTAAATGGAAACTGGCATTTTTACCACTTCAAAAGTGAAATTTAGAAATTTAGATGTACTGGCAATAGATCCAGTTGATTTTCCAACTTGTGACTTTCTCCGTTGCACTGCTTCATTTTTGATTAGTGAACTGTCACTATTACTAACTTGTGTAAGAGAACAAATAAACTCTTCTTGGGATTCCAGCCGGATACAGGTATCAATTTTAACCAATGTTTCGACAGCAGACTCTGCCATCTTCATCAGGGATGATGCCTCTGCAGGTCTAGTCTGGTTGTATATATACCCTTGTCATCCAGTCCTCCTGATTGGTTAGTCTTCATCCAGTCAGGTTTCCACTGTCCCACATTGTTTACAATCGAATTCCAATTTTTAGAGTGAGACGTCCATCTCTGTTAAATTCTTTTCCTCTAGTTTTATTTCAATGACTTCCTTAACCAGGTATTCCTAAAACCATTAGTGCGGCATAGTAGTTTTGTACCATCGAAGTCAATCCTATGGTCATTTGTGAATGCAGTGTTTTGCTACCTCCAATTTCTGTGGGTGACTCAAACAGATACACTTCCTGTGCTCCTGGATGCAGGCTTCCACTGTGCGCCCCATCTGTGCACCCCATCAATAATTGATACCTGTACTCAGCGGGAAGCCCAAGAAGAGTTTATTCATCATTTACGCAGGGAAAGCACTAGATCCTTTTTGTATACGAGAAGATTTGGATCTCAATTGCATTGGATTTTGGGTCTTGCTTTTTTTTAAACCCCTTCCTATCCCCCTCCCCAATTATAGCTCTTGGTGATAAAGACACTAGAAATCCATTGATAGTAGACAGATACTTAAATGATAAAATCCAACTACACCACCTCCTGCTGCTGATCCTATTACAAAAGAAACAAACGTTGGAAAACCAAACTATAAATGGAAAGTAGTTGAAATGTGCGGTGGTTCAGACAGCATCTGAGGGAGAGAAACATTGAACCTATCAGATTGTTGAAAGAGGAGGGGTAATGAGAAGAAAGAGGTTGTTTGTGGAATGGTGGAATCAAGAGTGACAAGATGACTCGTCGTATTGATGCTGCCTTGGAGAAGGTGGTAAACGTTTATTAGTAGAAGCTGATCTACAGGGAGGAGTTGAATGAGTGTGGATAGAAGGGAGAGAGAGGGGATAAAAACAATCCTGGAACTGTGAGCAGAAAATAGTTGCTTGAAATTACATGGAATTCTGAAAATTGGCCGGTGGTCAG
The DNA here is from genome assembly GCF_030144855.1 of Hypanus sabinus. Lineage (NCBI taxonomy): Eukaryota > Metazoa > Chordata > Chondrichthyes > Myliobatiformes > Dasyatidae > Hypanus > Hypanus sabinus. The sequence goes on along the minus strand of NC_082714.1, from coordinate 23,254,471 downwards.
GCAGCATCTGTATAGAAAGAAATGGAGAGTTAATGTATAAGGCTGATTAGTTCATAAGACTTAGAATTAGGCCAGTGAGCCCATCGAGTCTGCTCTGCCATTCCATCGTGGCTGATGTATTATTCCTCTCAACCCCAATTTCCTGCCAACTCCCTGTAACCTTTGACACCCCAACTAACCAAGAACCTATCACCATCCACTTTAAATGTACTCAATGACCTGGCCCCAACAGCCAACCATGACAATGAATTCCATAGATTCAGCACCCTCTGGATAAAGAAATACCTTGTCGTCTCTGTTCTAAATGGACATCCCTCTATTCTGAGGCTGTGCCCTCTGGTCCTAGACTCACCCACTATGGGAAACATTCTGTCCACATCCATTCTGTCTTGGACTTCCAATATTCAATAGCCCTCAATGAGATCTTCCCCCCCCACCCCCATTCTTCTAAGCTCCAGTGAGTACTGGCCCAGAGCCATTAAAAGCTTATACATTAACCCTTTATTTCCTAGAATCATTCTCATGAATCTCCTCCGAACTCTCTCCAATGTCAACACATTCCTTCTTAAATAAAAAGCCCAAAATTGCTCATAATCTTCTTGTTGTCTGACTAATGTCTTAAAAAGCCTCAACATCCTATCCTAGCTTTTATTTTCTAGTCCTCTTGAAAATTGTATTTGCTTTCCTTACCACTAACTCAATCTGCAAGTTGACTTTTAGGGAATCCTGCAAAATGACTCCCAAGACCTTTTACACCTCTGATTTGTGAATATTCTCCCCAATTAGAAAATAGTCTACGCCTTTATTCCTTCTAACAAAATGCATAACTATACACTTCCGCATACAATGTTCCATTTTCCACTTCTTTCCATTCTCCTAATCTGTCAAAGTTGTTCTGCAGACTCCCTGCACCCTCAACACTCCCTACCCCTCCACCTGTCTTTGTATCTTCTGCAAACCTGGCCACAAAGCCAGCAATTCTGTCATTAGAATCATTGACATATAATAGGAACAGAAGCAGTCCTAATACTGATGCCTATGGAACACCACTTGTCATTGAGAGCCAACCAGAAAGGGCTCCATTTATTCCCACTCTGCCTCCTGCCAGTCAGTCAATCCTCCATTCATGCTAGTATCAGTCATGTAACACCATGGGGCTCTCATCTTGTTAAGCAGCTCATGTGGCACCCTGTCAGAGATGATCTGGAAATCCAAGTAAACAGCACCTACTGACTCACTTAGTCTATCCTATCTGTTATTTCCTCAAAGGTTTCCAACAGATTTTTCAGACACGATCTCCCCTTGATGAAACCATGCTGACATTGGCTTAGTTTATCATCTGCCTCCAAATATCCTGAAACCTCATCCTTAATAATGGACTCCAACATCTTCCCAACCACTATGAAGTCGGGCTAACTAGTTTATAATTTCCTTTTTTCTGCCTCCTTCCCTTATTAAAGAGTGGATTGTGGATTGACATTTGCAATTGTCCAGTCATCCGGAATATAGTGATTTTTCTGAAAGATTTTTACTAGTGCCTTCACAGTCACTTTAGAACCCTGGGGTGTCATCCATCTGGTCCCGCTGCCTTATTTACCTTCTGAACTTTCACCTTCCCAAGCACCTTCTGCTTAGTAATTAGCAACTGCACTCACTTCTGAGCCCTTGATAGTCTCACATTTCTGGCATACTGCTAGCATCTGCCACAGTGAAGATTGAGGCAAAATACTTTTTAAGTTTGTCCGTCATTTCTTTGTTCCCAGTTATTACCTCTGTAACGTCATTTTCCAGTAGTTCAATATTTACACTCACCTCTCTTTTACTCTTTATATATCTGAAAAAACTTCTGATATTAAAAGCTTTTTAATCCTGTAACTTCCCACTTATTTTTGCTATATGCCCTTCCTTTTGCTTTTATGCTCTTTGATTTCCCTTGTCAGCCATGGTTGCTTCACCCTCCACTTAAAATACTACTTCATCTTTGGGATGTATCTATCCTGTGCCTTCTCTATTATCCCCAGAAAGTCTAGCCATTGCTGTTCTGCCGTTATCCCTGCTAGTGTTCCCTTTTAATCAACTTTGGCCAGCTCATATCTCATGCCTCTGTAATTCCCTTTACTCCACTGTAGTACTAATACATATGACTATTTTCTCCCCCTCAAACTGCAGGGTGAATTCTATCATATTATGATCACTGCCTCCTAAGGGTTCCTTTACCTTAAGCTCCCTAATCAAATCTGGTTCATTACTCAAAATCCAATCTAGAATTGCCTTTTCCCTAGTGGGCTCAACCACAAGCTGCTTGAAAAAGCCATTTGCAGGCATTCTACAAATTTCCGCTCTTGGGATCCAGCACCAAACTGATTTTGCCAATATACCTTGCATATTGAAATCCCCATGGCTAGTGTAACATTGTTCTTTTCACGTGCCTTTTCTATTTCCTGTTGAACTTTATATTCCACATCCTGTCTATTGTTCGGAGGACCGTCAGGGTCTTTTTACTTTTGCAGTTTCTTAACTCTACCCAGCGGAGTCACCCCACGCCCTCTGCCTCCCTGCCTGTTTTTTCAATATGAGATGCGTTCTTGGATGCTAAGCACCTAACTATGATCTTTCTTCAGTCGCAACTCAGTTCAGTGATGCCAATAGCTTCAAACTACCATTCTCTAACTGCGCTACAGGATCATCTGTCTTATTCTATATATTGTGTGCATTCAAATATAATCCTTTCAGTCCTGTATTCATCACCCTTTCCAATTTTACTTTCATGTTACAACCCACCACATCTCACTGACTCCAATTTTGCCCTTTCATAGGCTTGTCCTTTCTCATAGTCTCAATACACACTGCATCTACTCATATACCAACTGCCTCATCCTCAGCTCTATCACTCCAGTTCCAATCCCTGCGAAGTTAGTGTAAGCCCTCTCCAATCACCCTAGCAAACCTGCCTGCAAGGATATTGGTCCCTCTTGGGTTCAGCTGTAACCCGTCCTTTTTTTTTACAGGGCATACCTTCCCCAGAAGAGATCCCAATGATCCAGAACTCTAAAACCCTGGCCCCTACATCACTTCCTCAGCCACTCATTCATCTGCACTGTCATCCTATTCCTGCTCTGACTAACATGTGGTACTTGGACGAATCCAGAGATGGCGACCTTGCTGTTCAGCTCTGTCTCTAACTCTCTATACTCGCTGCGCATGGCCTCTTTCCCCATTTTTTTAATTGGTGCCAATGTGCACCGTGACCTCTGGCTGCTCACCCTCCCTCTTGAGAATGTTCTGCAGCTGCTCTGAGACTTCCTGGACCTCAGCACCTGGGTGGGGGCAACAAGGCATCTAACTTCTCTCTCCTGGCCACAGAATCTGCTGTCTGTCTCCGTAACTATGGAGTCTACTGTCCCTACCACTCTACCTGACTTTACCCTTCCCTGCTGAGCCTCAGAGTTGGCCACAGTGCCATTGGCCTGGCTGCTGCTGCTTTATCTTGATCACCACCCCCACCCCCACCCCCAGCGGTGTCCAAAGGCGTATACTTGTTGCTGACGGGAATAGCCACAGGGGAATCCTGTACTAACTGCTCACTTCCCTTGATCTCCTGGTGGTCATTTACTTTCTGAAGCCTGCACTCTTGAGTGTGATCACCTCAGCAAAAGACTCACTGATGCCTTAAGCCTTCTGGGTGGTCCTGAGTGCACCCAGCTCCAGTTGCTTGACCTCGTCAATCAGGAACTGAGGTTCTCGCCTAAGCCTGTTACGGTAAGTCAAAACCTGGCCACTCTAACAGTTTGTATGATGAGTTTTGGGGCTGGCCTGTTCTGTTACAAGCTGGAGGGGCAGCTTACCTGAATTGTTAAACTTGTTGAATCCTGCATTCTGTAATCTATCTAAACAGAAGGTGAGGTGCTGTTCCTGAGCTTATGTTGGGCTCTGCTGGAATGGCCAAAGGCAGCATGGTTGAAGAGGGAGTGAGATAGAGAATTGAAGTGAGAGGTAATCCAAACTCGCATCGCCAATGCAGACTGAACGGAGGTGTTCCACAAATCTATTACCCATTTGGTTTTTTCCAAAGTGGAGGATACCACATGGTGGATATTGAATGCACTACATTTGGAAAAAAACGTTAATGGATTTCTGTTTCATTTAGATGCATTGTTGTTCTCTTGTTGATAGAATGGGAAATGTTAACAGGTCAGGTGTTGCATGAGAAGTGCCATGAGTGTTGAAGATGGAAAAGTGAGTATCATGGTCATGAAATGAACATGTATTTTGGAATGATGAAAGAGGAAGGGGGGGAAAGATGTTTCTGGTGATGGCACTTCATTGAAGATGCCAGAGGCTACAGAAGATGATGATTGAATGTGAAAGATAAAGGTAAGGTCAGCTGTGGAATGTGTAGGGGAAGAGCGGATCAGAGTAGAATTTCAGGGAATGAAATGAAATGTTTGGGAGACCTTCCAACTGTGGAGGAGGTACAACCACCAAAGATAAAGGGAATACACCTTGGAAATATTGCGTGGAAGGTGTTATTACCAATATAGATACAACAGCAGGAGAAAGGTATGCAGTCCTTCTCTGAAGAAAGTGTAACTAAATTAGATGTGGTTATCCATGGGTTTGTTATGGACATTCCCTTTTAGATAGAGATGGGGAGGCAAAAACTTTGTAAGATCTGTGGATGGTCCCATGATCTACATGCCTTCAGGGGATGAAAAAGCCATAGAAATCCATTATAGCAGTGCCTTTGTTTTTAGTTGCCTCAGGGGTATAAAACGTCACCCAAGACTAGGTGGGCTCATGGACCAATTATCCATCAGTTTTAAAGGGCAAAGCCTTTCAGATGATGGAAGTATGAATCTTTTATCATACAAAGTGCTTACAACAAAGACTTCAGATCTTTGGTTGCATGTTAACTAGCGAGAATGATCATAAAACAAATACTTAGAACAAAGATCTAAATATGAGCAGTCATGCCTGCCCCTTCAGTTAAAATTAATGTGCAATAATTTGAGAGAGAATTTACTTGAACTTGACATTTTGTGAGAGTAAATTTGGAGTATCTAGCTCGCAACCCACCACAAAAATTTCCCTACAGCCTTATCTTTAAAACAGTCTAAAATTATGACAGAAAACACCATCTGGCCCTCCATTATTATCTGCAAGTTCTTTTTATGGTAGCTTTTAGGAATGCCTACAGAAATTGTCACCCTTCCCATTCGAGGATATTGATGATTTTTACATGCCTTGCTAAAGAAGTCCATTGTCTATAGCTGGTGATTATAACCAATGGGTTTAGAGTTTTTTTAAACTTCTCTTAAAATTAAATAATTTCTTGAAAAAGGCCTGTATTTGGTTGCATTAGATTAGCTGGAGGTGTTTGTCCAGTTAAGATAAGGTGAAGAATTTGGTGCATGTATTAGATTATGGATTTTCTGGTTTCACTTTTTTTGTCGAGTCTAGAGATTCCCTTCCACTCCACGTGTTAAGGGAACAGGTAAGGAAATTACAAGCTTCAGCCCAGCTTATTGACAATCATAGTTTGGTTATAAGTCCTTTGTTAATGGTTGGAAAATAATAAGATCCCACAAAATGTTAAAGACTCTCAGGGTGGCAATGACTTGGGAGATGAACTGATGGAGTAAATGATAGATAGAAAATTAAAGATAAAAAAGTAGAAATGGGTGAGTCATCTCTTCCAGTTTATGGATCAACATTTTCAAAACTACAAATGTAAATCATTCAGTGTGCTAGAGACTCAGTCTGTTGAGTGAACAAGGAACATGCACTACCTGGGAGTAGGGAGCTTCAGACCTTCCATAAGGGCATTGAAAGAGCTGTGCTTGTGGAGTCCAGTTGGGGAGTATTGCCCACATTGAGAGTTGGTGTACCCTCATGAAGATCAAGATAATGGAGACAGAGGGTTGAGTGATCATCATATCAAGGTGCTTGGAAATGCTGCTGCGTCAGTGAGACCATCACATTCTCCAAAATGTACATCAAAGTAAGATTTGCATTATCCACTCATTGGAAGGTGTTATTTGTAGCACTGTATTTGTCTATAAACTTCACAAAAATAGCATTTGGCCCTTTGACTTGGCATTCTTGAACTGGACTTAAGCTATAGATGCAGACTAAAGTTGTCAGAACATTTTGGGTCTTGTCAAGTGTAACATTTACTTAAGTAATTTATTAATTACTGCTAATCAACCTCTCCAATAATGAAAATTATGTTTACAAGCATGGAGTCTCATTCCTTCAGATTTTAATTATTTATGACATAATATCTGTTTCCTATAATTTATCTCACTTAATCCAGTTTTTCAATCCTTTTGTCTTGCAATCTCTGACCTAATTTGACATTGAATTCAATATTCTGTCATTACGTGGTTCAGATTCTGCGATGTTAATTATTGTTTCATTAGTCAGATTGTATCAGGTAACACACACTTATTTACCTATTCCAGGTGCTTGTAAAAAAGTTCTATCTACATGGATATTTGTTGATGAAAAATTCTAATGGAAATGGGTTGAGGAATTCTAGGGGAAAATGTTAGCGTATTGATTAGCTGGCATTAATCGAATACTATTTAAGTGTTATTTTGAAACTGCAATCTTACCTACCTGGGTACTGCAGATTCTTTTAGTTTTGAAGTGGTCAGATGCTAGTAATCTACATCAAAAAGCTGGAAATTTTGGAAAACTGTCAGCCATCAGTTGTAGAGATCAGATCGATGACCTTTCATCATAAATACTTTGTTGCAGAGCCTGTAGAACACTTTCATATTTCTGTGTTAAAAATACTTTTGATCTGGAAGAAAATGGGAAGATATGGGAATTGCATTCTGAAGTAGCTTTGAGGCACAGAATCATTTATGATCATGATTGGCAAAGCAAGTTGGAGGGCAAATATGGCCCACTCCTCCTTGTTCCTTATATTTTTGTTTGGAATATTCGAAGTACAAAAGAAATACTGCAGTTCAGAGTGCTTTTTAATCTGCAACCACATGGATTACCAGCCATTCGCAGGCATTTTAAAACACTTCATTCCAACTTTGCTTAACCAGTGAAGTGACTGTTGGTTTTCCTTGTAGTGACTGCACATCAAATGCACGACGAGAGTTGAAACGTGAGCAGTACCGCCAAGTGAGGGACCATGTCAGGAATGATGATGGCCGACTACAGGCCTGTGGTTGGAGCCTCCCTGCAAAATATAAACAGGTAGGAATTTGGTTGTCCGCAGCATCTCTCTGCTTTTACACAGTTCTGCACAATTTTGCCACCAAAGCGTAAATGGGTAGGAAGTGGTCAGTTATGACCTTCGAACACAAATGCTTAAAACATTCATCTCATATTCTCTTGTGATGTACTTTAATACAATGTTAGCAGAACAGTGTTCAAAAAAACACTCTAAATTCACAGGTGTGTTAGATTGCCATTCATTTAGTGGGGCAAAGTTGATTTTCACTTCAAACCCAGTTTCCTGCATTTGCTCCTTATATATTTCTATCTTTCTGAACCTAGGTATGTGCCTGTAATGCTGCTGTTTTCATTGTAGCCATACCTCACCGTACTTGTTAATGCAATAATAAAATTGAATTGATCTGACTATTGATTCCACAGTTCCCATTTCAGTTCTATTCATGATTGGAAGGTTACCATGCTGTGAATAACCAGATGTTCTCCAACCTTGGGATAGAATTATGGTTCTGTGTGCCTCCCTGGAAGAATCCTTGAGTTCTTCATTGTGTGACATCTGTTGTTCAGTAAGAAAAGGGCCTTGAGTTCAAGAAAGCAGGTGGTCCCCATGATGGTGTGTGTTGCTGAGGTGGTAGGTAGGCACTCCTAGAAAATGGTGCATGTCCCAGTTTTCTGTAATGTGAAGCCACCTCACTTGCAAATCAGAGTCGGGTGGTGTCAAGAAATGTAATTTGATTAAAAAGTAAATTCTGCGTTTACTCCGCCATGGACGGTCCCAAAAGGAGAAGGGTTGGATGTGGAACTAGCAACATCTCATTTAAAAACCAGTGCTACAGATACACCAACAGAATCTCCAAAGACCTCATCCCTGAGAAAGGAAGGATCTTCGATGGGCTACACCTTGAAAGACTGACCCAGGTCAGATGACTCTGTAGAGCTGCTCTCGGCTGCCTATGTTCCGATAGGGGTGATGGTCTTAAGAAGAAGACATTCTGCATTGATTTATTTACTATTTTTCCACACAAATTCTGGGTCTCAAATTTTGGTTAGTGATTTGTGAATCCTTTAAGGGTGAACTTCCACAATGTAATGCAGGGGTCCCCTGTATCATGAAATCAGTATGTTCGCTGAAGTTGATAGAGTTTGGCTACACTGTCACTAGTACATACATTCTAAGCCTTCGTCACTCAAAAGGAACAGCACACTGTAGTCCACCCAGTCCCTTCTAGATTAACCACTTTTAGTCCTGTGGTGCGTAAGTGTAGTCTGCAACAAGGATAATGGAGGTAAAAGCAAAGATAAAGATTAGTTTTGTAAAATAATTCATTCAGGAAGAAGTAATGAATGTATGTCTTGAGATTCCTACTTGTTCTTGAATTTCTTGCCTATTATACTACCAACCCCAGCACTACATACAACACCAAGTGTTCACACAGATATATTGAGAAGGGTAATGAAGCCAACAAATTTCAAAGATCTAATGTTGAGAACTTCCCTGTGGTCCAACTTAGCTCAACAACATGATGTTTCATGTTGATAGGCCAGATTTTATAATCACCAACAATAGTCTCAAAGTAAGCTCTGTAATATAAAATATCTGCTTGCAATATAACCCCTTAATCCATGGTAGCTATAAAAGATGCCTGGCTTTAAGAAACAGTTTCATCATTAGCTGCGCTGAAACATATGGATAGAAAGCCACTGATTTTTGAACATTTTGTACGGAGCCAGAGTAAATATTCCGGTGCGCACTTCAGAAAATAAAATTTAAATCAAGGGACTCGTTATTTTGAAATAATCCTGAGGGGAATTAAGCTCAGTATGTATAAAATAATTTTAATTGGTCTGTTAAGCAGTAAGTATAATTTAAAACAATTAAAATGATAAAGTTTAATGTGACAACAATTTTCAGGATTTTTAATGGTCAGGAACAAAATGCTGAAAATGTTAAGTTAAATAATTGATCAATTAGTTAAATGGTCATCAATTCATTCATTTCTGTAGATTTCCTGAGGGTTCAGCAGCTCTGTAGATCCCTAATAACAGTGGTTTGATTTCCATTTTCAGTCGTGTAGAGAAATACTTCAGAAATGTTGTATGATAGCGTCTATTTCATAACTGGTTCTGATAACCTGGTCATTATTCCCATGACAAATGTTCGGTCACCATGAGCATGAGGATTAAATGACTGGTATGTGACTATTAATGTCCTTGAATTGCAAATCATACAAAATGTAGTGGACACAGCCCAGTCGATTACGAGAAAAGCCCACCCCACTATTGAATACTTCTACACAGCAGACAGCAGCATCCATCATCAGGGACCTTACCTCTCTCTTCTCATTGCTGCCATCAAGAAGAAGATAGAGGAGCCTCAGGACTTGCACCACCAGGTTCAGGAACAGTTATTACCCCTGAAACCTCAGGCTCTTGAACTAGAAGGGAATAACTTCACTGAATTGTTCCCATAAACTATGGACTTACTTTCAAGGACTCTTCATGTTCCTGATATTTATTGCTTATATATTTATGCTTCTATTCGTATTTGCACATTTTGTTCTCTTTTGCACATTGATCAAATGCCCAAGCTGGCGTGGTCTTTCATTAATCCTGTTATGTTATTACTCTGTTATGGCTTTGTTGAGAATGCCCACAAGAAAATTAATCTCAGGGTTGTATGTGGTGACATATAAGTACTCTGATAATAAATTTACTTTGAAATTTTTGGATGTATCTTAATTTTGTGAAATGCAAATATTTAATTTCTTAAAAGTTTGTGTTGATCCTCTTGTTACTCTAGCTGAGTCCGAATGGCAGCCAAGAAGACAATCGCATGAAAAATGTCCCTATTCCAGTCTACTGCCGTCCTTTGGTTGCAAAAGATCCGACCATGAAGGTAATCATAAATTAAGAAGATTAGGAGGTTAACTGGTCAGAGTTTATTCTATGGCACCTTGTCGTTAGCCGAAACCTCTTGCCAGTAGGACGCAATGCTTCTGCAGAAAGCTGCTAAAATTAAATACCTCCCAGCATTGCGGTAGAAATCTTAACTATGGCATTACACACTTCCCTTCCAGAAATAGTCATGTCCTCATGACAATGGAACTTATTAAACTATTATTAATAACACTGTATTCAAATGAAGTTTGTGATTTCAGGACTCCCATCCATTTGTAAATGGCAGTAACCTATCTCACTATTGCAATGGACGCAACACTCTGTATCCCTGGTGTGTCATATGCCAGACTATTTTGCCAGGGACTGTACATCAGTTCAGTGTCCGATAATTAGCACACATTCATACCTTCCTATTCTTCTTCCTCAGCATCAATATAGATGAGGCATAGGGACTCCGTGACTCAGTGATAATCCCAGCTTCCGGTAGTTTCAGCAGACACTGCTGAACATCTTCCACCTCCTCCAGTGCTAACTGTCAAGACCTCTCTCTGAAAGGGTGTCCTTCATTACTCTAATAGTGTGGTGAGTACTCTTGGAGCAACCCACGTCAAACTCATCAGTAGAAAAGACATCTTTAAGTTTCAACATCTTCTCAGTTAGTCTCCTTTTCCATTCCTCGGGTATCAGGGAGTCACAAAATTTGAGTGGCTTTGCTGTTAACTTTCCTGACCCAGGAGACTGTCTCTCCCCCATTTTCTCACTTGTGAACCAGACATGACCCTCACAGGGAAAAGATGTGCCATTGGCATCCCATGTCTGAGGGTAACTTCCCTCTCTCTCCTGTCATTCACTGTCATCCTGTTTGTGTGGACAGCTGAAGGTTTCTGCAGTTCAGGTCTCACTAGCACCCAGCAGGTAAGCTGGACTGTTCCTCGTGATCCTCCAGAGCATCCACCAAGAGGGCCTCAGCAGCGGGCATTCTTGGGAAGTTGGAGTTTCCCGTCACTATGGCTACCTCCCCAGGATGTAATATGAAGAGTTTGGACAGGGTGTACCACACAGTTCCTCATTTCTGCTCATCATCCTGCTTAGGAGGAACTTGCACCTTCTCAAAAGTTGTTCTGAACACCCGGTGAATGGATAAGGTTTTCAAAAAAAAACTCTCTCCATTTCCCTCCTTGCAAGCTCCCACAAGCCTTTTCACAGTGGGACTATCTTTTTTCCACAACAATGGAACCCTTCCCATTTTTCAATTGGATCCAGACAGACCAACACTGAAGTATCAAGGGTCTCAACTGCTCCAACTTCCGCTTCTGAGAACTCCAGCTTCAATGTCAAGTAACCATCAGATAGTCAGTTATCAGTACTAAGGCTCCAAATTTCTATGGTACTGACTGGCGTCGATGGTAAATAATGCCAAGTACCCGTTGTAAAAGGATGTGTAGAGTAACTTCAGAACCTGTGTCAAGTATGGCTGTAACATAAATGACCTCAATCCGTATGGATCCATCTGAGCTTGGTCCCACTGAGCCTTCAGGAAGAGGGTTTTGCACTTTGGTGTTTCCTTTGATCCATTAATTGGAACGTGTCATCTCCGAGATGTCACGATCCCTTACTGGGTCTTTCCAAAGTCTCCTGACTTTTTTCCTGTTTAAGCAACTACCAGGTTACTTTCTGAAGGTTTTCCTGTCCTTCGCACTCCCGCTTGAAAGTCCATCCTTTCCACAGTTGCAGCAGAAAATACCGGTCGCTTCCCTTGTCAAAAGACCCCTTTCAGCAGCATCCCTTTGTTTAGTTTGGTCTACAGGTGGGTCAGGTTCTCTGTTGGACTTGTTACGCTTGGTGGCAGCACTGACCGACATCAACTGAGATGCCTCGGCATGCAGCGTTTTCACTTCATCTGGCAAAACCCCCGCGTGTGCGGCATCAGGGGTCGCTTCAGAACTGAGGCTACTACTGAGAACGTTGCCCAGTGGTGGAGAAAGTTTCTGCCCTTTCTCCTGGAATGTGTGCCTGAACTTCATCACAAGATCAGCTGGGCTGTCCATCCTGCCAAAAACAATTTCTAACACTTCCATGTGGCCCACCGACGTGAGCAACCTTGACCTGCCTCGAAGAACCTTACCACCTCAGCAGCCTGACCTTTTAAATTCTCGACAAGTCGCCGTATTATCATATTATCTGAGCACTGCCACTCATCCAGCAACTGGGCTGTTTGCTTAGCCCAAACCTCATATTCTTCTTCCCCACTGGGGGTAGGCTTGACTCCAGGGAACACTCCCTGACTACGATAACCTTGGCTCTCTGCAGGTACACTTTGACATTCATCAACTAGCGATGTAATTGCCGAAAACAACTCAGAATTTACATCAAGCACCGAAAAACTCCTTAGACCTCTCACATCAGACAACTCCTTTCCCTCACTTTGCAAAAACGAGAACAACTTGACTTTACAGTATTTACCCTCAGCTTCATACAACTTGTCTTTAAAGTCTTCACCCTCAGCTATATTCCACTCTTCTCTAAAAATATGGACTGCCCATGGCCCCGCCTCTCCAGGCTCTCCTTATCAGGCAGTGCGACCAGTGACGTCACTGGTAGCCTGGACTACCACAACATCCTTGCCTTCTGATTGGTCAAAACGCTGTTCCATCAGTGTAACTTTCCCCAATACTTCTACATTACACAGCACTCTAAGTGGCAGTTCTTCGGGAATTCTAATACCACCCCGCCCAGAGCACAAGTATGACTTGTGGATAACTGCTTTGAACCACACCAAATCTCAATACCCGCAGCATCCATAATAAAGTCCCTTAATTACAACATGCCTCACTTTCCTCAAACACAAACTTAAACACACAATAAGCTGCTTAATCAATTCTTAAACAACATCCGAATTCTGGGACAAATACCCCACAAGTGCAACCCTTTCACCGGGGCTCATATACAAACTTTGCTCGCTAGATGATTCTAACAGCCACGTGACTCAGCGGTGAGAAGACCACTTTACATAAGCAACACACGTCTCGGGTCGGTATGATTTGGGGTTCAACCGAACAGGAATGTCGGGAAAGTTCAGATTAAAGGAACCTTGATGTGAGCGAATGCTGTGTTAGCACTGCCCATATACAGTTATCGATGGCCCAGAAATGACAGATTGTACACTAGCATAAAATTGTAAAGTAAGTATATTTACCAATTTTCAACTTTATCAAACAGAGAAAGAAAAATGAAGATAAAAGGGCCCATTACAGTTAAACCAATATAACTGTGCACATAAATGTTGGAGCTCATTTCTGTAGTAGCTGGGAGTAGCTTTACTCATGGTGCTGAGTTTTCCTCACCAACCACAGGCAGAACTTGTCAAGAGCTCCCTGCCTTAGGGTCTCCTCCGGATGGGATCCTCCAGGTATCTTCCCTGGTGCTCTTCTCCCTGCACTCCTGCCAAAAGACCCTAAACCAGACTACTGTCCTTCAGCAAACTCTTCCCACTCAGCTTCTGAGAGTGTTCCACTTCAGACTGGCTGAGTTGGGTAACACGTTTAGTCGAAGCCAAAACACTTACCAGCAGGGCACACTGCTTTTGCAGAAAATTGCTAAAGTAAAATACCTCACAGCACAGCAGTAGAAATCTTAACCAGGGCATTACAATAATATGCCCACAACTTACCAAACTGGACCTCTTTGGGATGTCGGAGGAAACTGTAACACCCAGAGTAAACCCACATGATTGCAGGGAGAATGTATGAACCCCTTACAAGACAGCAGTAGGGACTGAGCCATGAGTTCAGGCATTGTAACCACTACGGTACTGTGTCACCCTTGGAACTTGTTAGATTTGGGATAAGACATATCGTGGAGATAGGTGGTGGGGGGTGCGACAGAAAGAGCACAGAGTGCGGGATGATAGCATGACGGGTGGAGGTGCACCCAGGTGGAAAAGGGCAGTGAAAAGTTCACGTTTATTGTAATTCAGCCGCCAAATGAAACAACATTTCTCTGGACCAAGGTGCACAATGCAGTACAAATAACTCACACCCAACACTAAATAATATTTGTTGGTTGTGCTGTGTTGTATAACATGGATGGTCATGATCTATGACTGTGGTTGTTCTTGGCAGATTTTCTACAGAAGTGGTTTGCCATTGTCTTCTGGGCTGTGTCTTTACAAGCCAGGTGACCCCAGCTTGTATCAATACTCTTCATTGATTGTCTGCCTGGCGTCAGTGGCCGCATTAGCAGAACTTGTGATGAGCACCAACTGCTCATACGACCATCCGCCACCTGCTCCAATGGCTTCACATGACCCTGATCGGGTGGCTAAACAGGTGCTACATTTGTCCAAAGGTGGCCTGCAGTCCAGCGGAGGGAAGAAGTGCCTTACACATACTTTGGTAAAGATGTATCTCCACCCTGCCACCCAGAGTAATACTTCCACAAATTAATTTACAAATAATATATTCCAAAAGATTGACATTTAGACTGGTATTGACATAAAACTGCTGAATAAAGAAGGGTTATATCTGGGACAGGGTTAAATATGAGGAAAGAAATGCAAGAAACTACCAAAAAGAAAAAAAGTGGAGAAAATTGCAAATGTGAAATACGAAGCAGGATAATGTTCAAGTCATTTTAGACTTGAGTTGTTTGAAATGTAAAATGAATTCAAATCCACTTTGACTTTAGTTCGTTAAATTATTCTCCCACGAGCAGTGTGGATCACGCCTCACTGTTAAGAACAAGTCTGGGGAAATGAGTAGTTGATCCTTCTTATCAGGAAGAAAAGCATTTGAAATAGCAATATGCCAGTAGTCCCCTAGTGGGCTTTGTGTCTGTTCTGCTGTGGAAAAAAATAATGGAAGTATAGATAAATAGGAACTGGGAGAAGCCCTTTGTGTCTGCTGTGCCGCTTAACATGACCAAAGCTGATTCTATTTCTGAATATCGTATTTCCACTCTCCACTTCAATGTCCTATCAGCTCGTATTCAGCAACTTGGTTCCCCCACCTTCTCTGCCATTGGATTCACTGGTTTGCCACCCTCCGAGTGAAGAAATTTCAACCTCACTTAAGTGTGGTATTCCACATCACGAGACTTGCCTGCACCCAGTCCTGTGTCAGGGCCTCAGCTTTCAGTGAATGATTTTGGGGCCTTTAAGAAACATTGAATAATTGTGGCACAGAAAAAGGCCATTCAGCCCATTGAGTCTGAGCTGCTCCTTTGCATTTGCCTCATCCTCTACTGTAGTCAGGTGAACAATTGTCTTTGAAGTGCCTTTTCTAAGTGTGTTCCAAACCCTTACCTGTGCCTGAATTTAAAAGAAAGTATTCCCATCATCAAGATCCCCCCCCACCCCCGCTCTGTTCTCGCTTCCGCGGAGGCTGGTATTCGTGATAGAGCTGACTAACTTTACAAGCTTCTGTAACTTATTTCGATCTTGTGCAGGAGCCCTCCCCATTTGGTAGGAGGCAGGAGTTTTGGGTCCCACACAACAATGTTCGGGAACAGTTATTACGTGTCAGCTCCTGAACTGAGGTGGATAACGTCACTCACTTCAACTCTGAACTGACTCCACAAGCTGTAGACTCACTTTCAAGTGCTCTGATGATGACTCTTCCTTCGGTCAGGGTCAACCACGGGCACTGTGTCTTAGCTGTCTAGATATACAAGCCAGGCTAGTACAATATGGAGAGCAAGCTGTTTCCCATGTAGCAAGCTACCCCTCTCCATGCATCTGATGAACCCAAAGGAACGGCAGAGGCCGATACAGTTTGGCAGCAGTAGCACCACTGAAGTTGAGCTCAACAATACGGTTAAAGCTCTGTATTTAACCTTGTGGTTTACTCCTGAAGCTTTCCCCATGAGTGGGTATAGCCACAAGGCAGAGGAGGTTTGAGATCAGAGTTGTCCTTCTCCTCGATAAGCTGCCAACCACAGCCGACAAGCCTCATCTGCCTGAAGGGCTGTACAACTCGTTCTCAATATCTATCACCTTCTCACATTGATTGTTTGTCAGTCTTTATGTGTATAGTTGCTCATTAATTATATATTTATTTTCCTGTAAATGCTGCAAGAAAATGAACCTCAAGGAAGTATATGGTGACATATATATATAACTTGATGATAAATTTACTTTGACTTGGATCTGTTTGTTTTTTTTGAAGAACATCCTCACTTTCCCAATACTGAGAATACGTTTGGAGATGACCCCTTCAGTGTTTCCTGAACGCTTGTTGTGTTTATACTCTCACAGCTCTGGTGTGCAGCTGGTGTGGATCTGACAGGCTGGAAGCCCCAGCGTGTGGATAATGGGAACGCGCTGGGCCGCTCACACAGCTGTGATCCCTTAACCTCTGATGCTGAAAAAGATGGGAAAGCTAGCGGCGACCACAGTTCTCCCGACAAAAACAAGAAGGTACGCGAGGTATCATGCTGGCTGGGTAACACATCGCGACCACTTTGTTCTCAGGAACTGCCTGATACAGCAGTATCGAGATGGAGCACAGAAATAAAAGGCTCCTCGTGCTAAACCTGAAAACTCTATATGAATGCACAGTGTTGGCTATTTGCAACAAATAATCTGCTGGAGGAACTCCGCAGGTCAAGCAGCGTCTCGGAATTGGGTGGGGAATAAAGAGATTGTCGATGTTTTGGGCTGAAGCCTTGTGTCAGGACATTTGCCCTTGACTTTCTTTTTATTCCTTTTTTTTAACAAAATAGCAGAGCCATGTTTTGCCAACGTTGATGAAGTTTCAGGTGTGGATCAGTTGGTGACTGTTGTTCCTGTATCAGAATGTGGGGATAATAATGAGAATGATTTTTTTTATATGGTTCTGATTAATAAGGACCTTCAACTAAGAATGTAACAGAGCATGTGATTATTACTTCCATTGTTGTCTGGTGGAGTGTGCAGTTTGAAACAGACTGCTGCATTTCGTCCAGCACCTTACATTTTTAAAGGGCCTCGGGACACCCTAAGGTTGTGAAAGTCATATAAGTGCAAAACCAGCAACACCTTGAGCAGCACATGCAAAAAAACCATAAGCAATCTATATTGGCTAGCATAACTATCGTTTGTCCAAATGTAAACATCTGTTGTCTGTCTTCAGTGGTTTTTAACCCAATTACTTGTACTAGAATTGTGTTGTTGTGCATCTGGTGAGGATATTTTCCCTCTCTCTCTCGGACTTGGTGATTTCTCCTTTAGGTCCACAGTGCAGAGGATGTCTCCAGCCGAGTGTGGATCTGCACCAGCACGCACTCTACCAGTAAAATAGTGATCATTGATGCCAACCAGCCTGGCACCATTATGGACCACTTTACAGTCTGCAATGCTCACGTTCTGTGCATTACTAGCATCCCAGGTGAGTGGACTTCCATCTTCAGACAACAGGATCTTTGATGATGGATGCTGCTTTCTTACAGCAACGTTTCATGTAGATGTACTCAATGGTTGGGAAGGCTTTACCCATGACGTACTGGGGCTGAATCCACTACCTTTCATAGGATTTTCCACTCAAAGGCATTGGTGGTCCCAATACAGGCTGTAATGCAGCTGGTCAGCACTTCCCACCACACATCAGTAGAAGTTTGTTCTGAATCTGTATCTGTTTGCTTTGCTTCCTTTATACTTATATGTTGCCGACTTAGTCCATTGACAACCCAAGGGAATATTTAATAATTTACCATTATCAAATGAAGGTGTTTTGAAGGGAAAGATTTTGGGTTTATTAGCATTTTGAAAGGTTGATGAGTAGTTGTATTTCAGAAATGTGCACAGGGATCTTGGAAAATAAACAAGAAAAGATAGTTCATTTACTTTGGGTTTGTAGGTCTTGTGTAGAATTAGATCACAGGTATTCAACTATCTATATTTAAACAAGTACATGTCATTTGAGAGTCTAATAATTATATTTATTTTCTTGGTACATTAATGTATAACCTGTTGGTGTCAGAAGATAAATAGTACCCTTTTCTGCTCGTGGCCGGTTTTTAAACTTCTTTAAACGCTTCTTGTTTCCTTGTGACTTGTTAGGATATGTAATTATAGTCAGAGGCTGTAAAATCACCTTTGTTGTACTGCTGCCTGATCTTTTCAATGTTGGTTTGTTTTGTTAAATGTATTTTACTGCAAATCGGGGTATAGGAATGAAAAAGAATGGTGCAAACCTCAAGAACAGAAAATTAATGGAATTTAATAAATTATGCAGTGATTTGGACTGTCTTTCTTAGCTGTGTTTCAGAAGTTAATTCTGCTAAGATTGGTTAAAATGTTTTCAGTGCACAATGTCCAACTCAACTAAAACCACTTCCCTGCACGATGTCCATATCTTTCCATTGCCCTCAAATTCATATGCCTATCTTATTGTCTGTTACCACCACCCCAGAGCTCGTGTTCTAGGCACCCATCACACACTGTCCAAAAAGACCTGCCCTCCTTTGAATTTTACCTTCTCTCATCTCAAGTGCATGCTCTCTGAAATCACAGTTTGCAACTTTCTGATCGGGAGCAGTGAAGCGTTGAACTTGAAACATGACCTTAACTAAATATTTTATAAGTGAAACAAAGTAAATTAAGATATTAAAACAGAAACAGTTGAAGTACAAGGACAGACTTTACATGTTCCTGTATTGTTGAGGTCTTGTCAATGATATTAGGATCGTAATTTGAAATGGGGATTAAAACATCCAACATTGCACCATTGTGCAATTTTAAATAAAAGTGCAAGTATCATTTAAAACCCTGTTGCGAAGTCTTAGCGGACTGGTCTACAAATTGGATGAGTTGCATCACTGACTTTACAATGTGAATAAATTCAAACTACCATAAAGTAATTCTTTTTCTGGTATATAAGGGGGTAATGTTGTTGTATTAAGAGATTATAGGTTTTCACAAATGAAAACGGTGGAGGCATTTTATGTTTAAGAAAAAAAACATAATTCATTTATTGTACCTCGAACACTGAAAACAAAGTGCGGTAAAAGTACTTGACATAACTACATCATCATGTTGGACCAACCTGTTAAAGTGAAGTGCAACTCGATGCTGGTGGCCCTCCACCAGGATTCTACAGGCAGCTTTTGAGCATGCACCTGTATTTCCCAGAAACCCCTAGTTTCTTGACTTTACTATGAAGTCAGTGACAATATCATTGAGATAAGGGTATCGTGAACATCATCTTAAAAACCTGACATCCACCTTGAATGTGTCATTCTTTCCATTTCTCTGGATAAATGCAACTCTTATGTTGTAGCCTGGGGAAAGTACACAATCAGGACAACAAATACTTTTTTGGGTTTTAATTCCTTTGTCTGTTTTAGATGTTTAAGTGCCAGAAGAGGGTCTTAAAACAAAACAAACGACTTTACAATCAGTTCCTGCGGTTACAATCTCCGTTTAACCTTCGATCCATACACTTGCGTCTCGACCAATTGCGTAAGCAGTATAAAAATACAAAGAGAATTGCACAAAATACAGTACTAATACGGTAGCGGCAATTCTGCAGGAACACAATACAAACGACATTAGAATCCCCCCCATCCTGTACCTTGTGCATAGCAGTGAAAAATGTAAACGAACACACCTCATCTAAGATGTCTGCTACTTTTTAGTACACACGTGCTGAACCCCCGAATAGAGACTGAACATTCACGTTATGCTGTTACATGCACAATCAGTCATGATACAATAAACTTAGGTAAAAGGTACACTTTGGTACAACTTTTACAAGAAATTGCCTGGTAATTAAATTACAAGACTGACCTGCTTGGCTGGTAAGGAACTATGCAAGCCACACTATCCAGCATCGAGACCTTTACTCGTGAAAACCTAAGGCGTCCACATGTAAAACATGTCAAATTACCGATATTCCCGATTCGCCAACAAGCATAAACGAATTCACATAGATATTGTAAATTAATGCTCACCTTTACTCACCATGCCTAGCATCCCTGGGAGGAACTCAGTCCAAAGCCCCACCAGCTCCTGCAGCAGAAAACAAAATGGTCTCCCCACTATCCCACGTGCGCGTAATAACGTCACCATCTCCACTTAAAGGCACAGACAACTATTCTAGCATTAACTGGATGCATGCCTGAGTACACTCTTTAACGATAATGAATAGCATTTGATGGTCACCTGGTTACACTTAATTCAAGAAGCTCAATATCATCTGAGATCAAGCATTCTGTTTACTCCCCTAAACAATGAGCCTTTCCTTCAGGTTCACTGTAATAGCCCTGAAATGTACTAACTAGCAATGTTACGGGATGACTTGTCACCACATGGAGTCCACAATTCAAAGCAGTCTGTTGTCACCTTTTTTAGTAGCTATATTTGGGCAGTAGATGGCAGTGTTGCCCACAATTTATGAATGAGTAATGCCTACCTTAGCCCCAGGACTGCACAGGTCCTCTTGTCAGAAGCACATATGTTACAAGAATTTTGCCCATTCTTCAAATTTATGAATTTGTTGATGTTGAAATTTTAACTAAAAATAAACTAGGTTTTCTGAACTGTGTAAAGTAGATGCAATGTTACAGGTTTCTCAAAGACCTGTAAATGTGCTCCACTATCGAGCACATTTACAAGGAACACTGCTACAGTAAAGCAGCATCCATCATCAGGGACCACTACCATGCAGACAATGCGCTCTTCTGGTTACTATCATTGGGACAGGAGTTACAGGAGCCTTGCATCCCACACCACCAGGTTTGGGAATAGTTACTACCAGTGTTGGTGGCCAAATGGTTAAGGCGTCGGTCTAGTGATCTGAAGGTCTCTAGTTCAAGCCTCAGCTAAGGCAGCATGTTGTCTTAGCTTGTCACACATTGCTCTGTGATGACACTGGTGCCATGGAGAGGGGAGACTCTCTCCTGCCCTGCCCAGG
The DNA here is from genome assembly GCF_030144855.1 of Hypanus sabinus. NCBI lineage: Eukaryota > Metazoa > Chordata > Chondrichthyes > Myliobatiformes > Dasyatidae > Hypanus > Hypanus sabinus. Next base: position 23,233,487 of record NC_082714.1, on the reverse strand, counting down.
CCTGCGCCAATGAAACTTTCCAAGGCGCAAATCTGTGGTCTCTCGAGACTAACGAATGCCTATTACCCTAAAACTGCTGAGCCAGAGTCAGAATCAGGTGTAATATCACTGTAGTTTTGCACAAGTGTGGGCAACTTCACCACTCGAGCCTGAACGGATTTCATAGAGTCACTTCCAAGGACTTTACAACTCATGATCTTAGTATTATATATTTATTTTTTATTTGCACAATTTGTTGTCTTTTGCATGTTGTTTGTTTGTCAGTCTTTGTTTATGAATAGTTTTTCATAAATTCTACTGTATTTCTTTATTTTTCTGTAAATGCCTGCAAGAAAATGAATCTCAGAGGTGCAGACATACTTTGATAATATGTTTACTTTTTGAAAGTTTTGTTATTTGTGCACCATAGTGAGCGTATTCTGTTCCTATTTTTCTGTCAGCTGCAAGTGAGAGTGACTATCCTGCAGGAGAGATATTTTTGGAAAGGGACTTGAATCCAGACGATTCTGGTGGAGCAGAAGGAGTGTTAGCAGGAATTACCTTGGTCGGGTGTGCGACCAGGTGCAATGTTCCTCGGAGCAACAGCACATCTAGAAGTGATACCCCAACGTCTGACAAAGGACAAGGTAAGTAACTACTCCCAAGTAGCTCAGTCTGCACCAGACATTCCTGTGGTTGTACAACAGATCTCATTAATAATCTGCCAGCCTGTCGAAAGCCCAAAGAGAGAGCAGGGCCATTAGTTGTTGGAAATTGGGTACTGTCCTGTACATGGACAAATTGCAAGCATAGGGTGGTAGTTGGGGACTTGTGACAGAACAGAAGAGTGGAGAAGTGAAAGGCTGACATTTGCACAGAGTTTCAGTGAATACCTGCACATTATTGAAAGGAGCTTCTTCTGAGAATTGTCACCATGTTGTGGCCCATGAAGAGCCTTGTGCGTTCCCGAGATCCTGAGAACAATGGCATCTGGAGTTTGCCATTCGCTACTTGTCTTCTGGGAGGTTTGCCCATGGTGGTAAGGTTAAGGGGAAAGGCTGTAGACAAAGAGGGATCCAACCAGGACCTCAGTGGAAGATGATGACACATCACAATGGCAGGAGGAAGGCTGTAGCAGTGAAGGGACGCAATCCAGCCCACTGGGTCCTCGCCCCGATTTCTCAAGAACCGTGTGGTGGCCTGCCCACAGTAAACAAAGTCATGCACCGTAAAATCCCGGAAACCCCTGAGGAAAACTTCACACTCCACCTGGCTTATCATGCTACTACTATTGAAAGATGATTTAAATGTTTTTTGTGAAGGTTTTCGCAGTGTTGTTTCAGTGCGATTTGTCAGGTTCCAGCTGTTTCCCTCCTACCCATCTAGGTGATATGGCTCCTCTCAAAGGCGGGAAGATCAACCAACCACAATCGGCTGAAGAGGCCACTGAAGCAACGGAGGCGACAGGGAACGGTGTAACTGATGCTGAGCCAGCATTGGCTCGGCCTAGTGCCTACACAGAACATGTGTTCACAGACTCCGCACCGACAGAAGACCGAACTCAGCTCAGGTAAGGGGGCTGGATGTGGACAGGGCCAAAACATCAACTGGTAAAGGAAACCAGTGGGAGATAGTTAGTTACACACAAGATGCTGGATTAACTCAGCAAGTTGGGCAGCAGCCATGGAAGGGGAATAACCAATTAATATTTTGGGCTGAGAATGTTGTAACTCCATTGAATCAGTAGGGGAAATGTGTGCTTTGACCTCCCAAGGGACCACCCTTCAGCTTGATGAGCTTCCTGCCGATGGTTTTCGGTTCCCCACCCTCGCACTGTGTGTATGTGCCTGCTGCTGGGTGTTTATTGGCAAGGTTTGCCCCCTGGCAGCCCAATTGAATTGTGAGAGGAGGCCACACCCAGGTCAGGGAGAGGGATTTAAAAAGGAAGATTCATGGGCTTTCGGCCCAATTGAATTTCAATTCATGAGCAAGAGCAAATAAACGTAAAGTTGGGATAAACGGAGTGACTGTTGTTGGACAGGACCAGTGTTATAGAGTGGGGAGGTTTTGGTTCAGCAGGCTTGAGTGAGGTAAGTTTCCTTGTCGTCACTATTCACCTGTTAGTGCGGTGAGAATAGCTCCAGTGCTGTGTGGGAGGTGGGAATTCTGGGAGTCCTCAAGCCTGCCGATAACCGCACCTGCATCAGGTGTGCTGAGCTGCAGCTCATCAGAGACTGTGTTAAGGAACTGGAGCTGCAGCTCGATGTCCTTCAATTCATACGGGAGAATGAGGAGGTGATAGGCAGGAGATACAGGAAGGCAGGTACCTGAACGACTATAAGGAGAGGGGTAGGAAATGAGCAGTGTACCACTGTGGCTGTTCCCTTCAATCATGTCTACCTCTTTAGATACTGTCGGGGTGTATGACCTACCAGGGAGGATTCATAGTGACCTGTTCTCTGGCATTGAGTCTGGCACTGTGGCTCAGACAGGAAGTGGGGAGAAGAGGACTGCAATAGCAATAGGAATTTCCATAGTTTCAGTAGGAGCAGACAGAAGATTCTGCGGACGTGAAAGATACTCCTGGTTGGAATGTAACCTCCCTGATGCCAGGGCCAGGGCAAGGACTTCACCCTGCAATTTGAGAGGGAGAAGCTAAAGTCAGATGTATCAGTATTACAATGGAGTAAAGGGAATTACAGAGGCATCAGAGAAGAGCTGGCAAAAGTTGACTGGAAGGGGACACTAGAAGGGATGATGGCAGAATACGAATGGCTGGAGTTTCTGGGAGAAATTCAGAAGGCGCGGGATAAATTTCTTCCAAAGAAGAAGTATTCTTAAGGCAGGATGACTCAACTGTGTCTGACAAGGGAAGTCAAAGACAACATACAAGGAAAAGAGAAGGCCAAAATTAGTGGATTGGGAAGCTTCTTAAGACCAACAGAAGGCAGCTAAAAGGCCATAAGGAGAGAAAGCTGAAATACAAAGGTAAGCTAGTCAATAAAATCAAAGTGGATTGCAGAAGTTTTTTTTAGATGTAAAAGGGAGGCGAGAGAAGATATCAGACTGCTGGAAAAGAGGTGGTAATGGTGGACAAGGGAATGGCGGATGAACTAAATAAGTATTTTGCATCGTCATCACTGTGAAAGACACTAGCAGTATGCCAGAAGTTCAGTAGTATCAGGGGGGCTGAAGTGGGTGTAGTTGCTATTACTGGGGAGAAGGTGCTCAGGAAGCTGAAAGGTCTGAAGGTAGGTAAGTCACATAGACCAGATGGACAAGACCCAGGATTCTGAAGGAGGTTGTATATCAGTGATTTGCATGATGGAATTGATGGATTTGTGGATGATATGAAGTGGAAGGGCAGGTAGGTTTGCAGAAGTAGAGAGGCTACAGAAGGACTTAGAAGAGGAGAATAGGCAAAGAAGTGGCAGATGGAATGCAGTATTGGGAAGTGCACTTTGGCAGAAGGAACAAAAGCATTGCTATTTTCTAAACGGGGAGAAAATTCACAAAACCTGAGGTGCAAAGGGAATTGAGAGTTCTCCTGCAGGATTCCCTAAAGGTTAATTTGCAGGTTGAGTCAGTGGTGAGCAAGGGAAATGCAATGTTAGCATTCATTTTAAAAGGAGTAGAATATAAAAGCAAGGATGTAATGCTGGGGCTAAATAAGGCACTGGTGAGACCTCACTTGTGAGCAGTTTTGGACCCCTTATCTAAGAAAGGATGTGCTGACATTGGAGGGGGTTCACAAGAAATACTCCAGGAATTAAAGGGTTATCCTGGGAGGAGCATTTGACTGCTCTGGGATTATACTCACTGGAGTTTTAGGGGAACGAGGGGAGATCTCATTGAAACATAAAGAAAGTTGTAAGGCCTAGATGGAACGGGGGAGTGGGAGTCTCGGACCAGAGGGATGAACCTTAGAATAGAATGACATCCATTTAGAAAGGAGATGAGGAATTTCTTTAGTCAGTGGGTGGTGAATCTGTGGAATTCATTGCCACAGGCAGCTGTAGAAGCCAGGCCATTGGGTGTATTTAAAGCGGAGGTTAATAGATTCTTGATTAGTCAGGTCGTGAAATGTTACGGGGAGACAGCAGACGAATGCAGTTGAGAGGGAAAATGGATCAACCATGATGAAATGGCGGAGCAGACTCAATGGGCTGAATGGCCTAATTCTGCTCCTGTCACTTGTGTTCTCAAGTTATAAACAAACATCAGAACTGGACCTATATGGAGCATGTACAGTAGATATTTTGGATAGGCGAATGACTATATATTGTCTACATATTTGCTGTCTTAGCTGCGGTGTGGAGTTCTGGACAGAAAGAAGGGAGAAGCAGAAAGAATTTCGCCCCCATGCAGCATCAGAAATTTAGGCATAGAGATGGAGGACTAATAGTAATAGTACAGTGAAGTGTGTTGACAGGATTTGACTTCAAGGGTCACAGTCAATTAATGTGTTCACCATTACGATTCTACATACCTGAAAGAATGTGCAGGCTTTTTTACCTTGCGAGAGTGGGGGTTGTAATTGCAATAACTGAGTACTTTATTCTCTGAGAACACCAAGCTAGGAGGAGGAATAGGCTACTTGACCTCTCAAGTCAGTTTTGCCATTTAATAAGATTGTTCTGATTGTAACCTTGACTCCATAATCCCATCTACCCGTCAAACTTCCACTCCTCAATATTTAGAAACGATTTCCCTTTGCTTTAAAACATCCAGAGGCACTGCTTCCACTGCTGATTGAGGAAGAGCTTTGAAACAATTTTGCCTCATCTCATCTTAGATAGCCCGCCCCTTATTTTTTAAGTGATGGCCTCGTGATTCTAGATTCTTATCATAGGAGGAGAAATGTTCTCCATTTTAAGCCTGTCCGGATCTCTCAGAATGTTGTATTTCGAACACCTCCCCGTTCGCTAAACTGCAGTGGTTACAAACCTCTCTTGCCCAATCTGTCCTTGTAAGGCAGCCCACTTTTCACTCTATGTCAAATCTTGGAACTCTTTCCATTGTATTTTACACACTTTTTTCAATAAGGAGACCAATGTACAGATCATCAGAAAACTAACATTTGTCATGTTTGACAAATCTTATTGAATTTTTTGAAGAGGTTACTAGGAAAGTTGATGAGAGTAAAGCAGTGGATGTTGTCTATATGGGCTTCAGTAAGGCCTTTGACAAGGTTCCGCATGGAAGGTTAGTTAGGAAGGCTCAATTGTTAGGTATTAATATTGAAGTAGTAAAATGGATTCAACAGTGGCTGGATGGGAGATGCCAGAGAGTAGTGGTGGATAACTGTTTGTCAGGTTGGAGGCCGGTGACTAGTGGTGTACCTCAGGGATCTGTACTGGGTCCAATGTTGTTTGTCATACACATTAATGATCTGGACGATGAGGTGGTAAATTGGATTAGTGAGTATGCAGATGATACTAAGATAGGTGGCGTTGTGGATAATGAAGTAGGTTTTCAAAGCTTCCAGAGAGATTTAGGCCAGTTAGGAGAGTGGGCTGAAAAATGGCAGATGGAGTTTAATGCTGATAAGTGTGAAGAGCTACATTTTGGTAGGACTAATCAAAATAGGATCTACATGGTAAATGGTAGGGCATTGAGGAATGCAGTAGAACAGAGTGATCTAGGAATAATGGTGCATAGTTCCCTGAAGGTGGAATCTCATGTGGATAGGGTGGTGAAGAAAGCTTTTGGTATGCTGGCCTTTATAAATCAGAGCATTGAGTATAGGAGTTGGGATGTAATGTTAAAATTGTACCAGGCATTGGTGAGGCCAAATTTGGACACAAATTTGTGTACAGTTCTGGTCACCGAATTATAGGAAAGATGCCAACAAAATAGAGTACAGAGGAGATTTACAAGAATGTTACCTGGGTTTCAGCACCCAAGATACAGAGAAAGGTTGAACAAGTTAGGTCTTTATTCCTTGGAGCGTAGAAGATTGAGGGGGGACTTGATAGAGGTATTTAAAATTATGAGGGGGATAGATAGAGTTGACGTGGATAGGCTTTTTCCTTTGAGAGTAGGGAAGATTCAAACAAGAGGACATGAGTTGAGAGTTAAGGGGCAAAAGTTTAAGAGTAACATGAGGTGGAACTTCTTTACTCAGAGAGTGGTAGCTGTGTGGAACGAGCTTCCAGTAGAAGTGGTAGAGGCAGGTTCAATTTTGTCATTTAAAGTAAAATTGGATAGGTATATGGACAAGAAAGGAATGAAGGGTTATGAGCTGAGTGCAGGTTGGTGGGACTAGGTGAGAGTAAGCGTTGGGCACGGACTAGAAGGGCCGAGATGGCCTGTTTCCATGCTGTATTTGTTATATGGCTATACCACAGGAGGGGATGAAGAAGCTGTTGTAAGGTGTCAGAGTGGACTAAGCTATCTTTAAATATTTAAACATTCTAATAGAACAACAACAGAACACTGTCTTGGAACAGTGTTTGCTCTTTTCACATCTGTCATGAACATTTATGTCAGCATTCCTAAATATGGTCAGAAGCATGGACCAGATAGATGAAGGCTTTAGTATCTATACATGCAACAGGTTTAGTTTTAATTGTGTAGAACAGTGCAAAACAGATATAATTGATTCAGCAAGATTTTACACATGGAAATAAATATCTTGAGGGTTGTTTTATAGGCAGTTGCATTGGTTTTATGTTACAATCAGGAACTAAAATTAGTCCTGATGTGCGCATAATTTCCCCTAATCTATTTAAAATTCCTTTTTGACCGTGGAGAGCAATGGTGTTTCCAGATGACTTACATTAGTTGTGAATTTAACTGAACAAGCCAGAGAAAGCAAGGACTTTAGTATTATGGATTCCAGATGTAATATAGGGATGGTGTTGCATTTTCAGCCCCTTTTAATTACAGGACTAACTTGAATCTGATAGGTGTATCTTGAAGTACAACTTACTGGTATATTTTCATGTTTGAGACTGAGAGAATACTCTGGGCAGTTGATATGGCCTCCCAGATTGGAACTGTAGAAGATGCAAGGTTTTGCTCCTGACTTTGGGATAGCTGTGGTGATCATTGTGTCCACTAAGATGAGGAGAATCATTCTCAAACATTTACATTGGTGTTTCTCTTGGCTCTTTGAGACGTGCAAAATTATTGTTGGCTCACAACTTGCAGTGCTGCCCCTCAATTCTTTAAACCCCACCCATATCAAAAACATACATAGTAATTATCTCTACTGCCAAATAAAGCTGTGAATGATTTTTTTTACAACTCGAGCAGTGAGTTTTTTTTTACAAGAAACATCTTGGCACCAGTTGGGGGTTTGCAAGAACACGTGATGCAGGATGACAGATTTTGAAATTTGGATGGATCGTAAGCATTTGGGCCACTTGCATTGGTTCCACTCTGCGTATGTTTTTTCCACTGTTGTTTGTGAGCGAATGCTGGATAGCCAGTGATAATGGTAAATACTGTGATAGTAATGGTAAATACTGTTATTTTTCTTCCACAATAAGTAAATATTTATTTGTAAAACTTATTTATCAGTGAGATATTTTAAAATTGTATTTAACCTTTTCCATTTGTTCAGAGTATTATGTTCTGTGGTACAATAATGGTATAACAGGCCAAATGACTTAATTTTGCTCCTGTATCTTATGGTCTTATAGGAAACTAAAAATGGATCAGCTGTGATGAAATGGCAGAGACTTGATGGGCCAAATGGCCTAATTTCACTCCAATATCTTATGGTCTTATTAATTCTATTTAGAAATTGCATTATTTTTCAGTTGCCCTTTTAAAAGATTAATAATTTTTGAACAGTTTTTCTATAATGTTTCATTTATTTTAATCTGTCTCTTTTATACTTTTATTAATAGTAAAACAGTAATAAAGTAAATATCCTTTTTTTTATCCTTTAGAAATTCTGTTACTAATTCATGAATCAATGATAATCTCTGTTCATATTTGCTGTGGCAAGTGGGAGAGTTCTAAAAAGATGATTGGCAATTTGGGCACATACTCTCAGAAGGTTCATAACTCCTGGACTAGATATTTGTACTTAAAAGACTGTGACACAGCTGGTGCATTGTGATTGGATAAAAGCTCAGTAGCAGATGCTTGATGGTTTAATCATCTTGTACAAGTATCTCAGGAAAAGAGAATGTAATATTAAATTGTTTGGTTATTGATATTGCAGATTGTAGTTGTCATGCCAAACTTCATCACACACTTCATTCTAAAATAGTCTGAGAAAATGAGAAGTATTATAAAAGTTGGAGTGAGCTTAACATAATATTTAACATAAAATTATAACCCTTTACAGTACTGTGCAAAAATCTTGGGCACATATATATAGCTAGGGTGCTTAAGTCTTTTGCATGGTGCTGTAGTAATTTCGTTCATTGCCCTGTCCTCCTGCTGCGGCAAAAAAAAACAAGTTTCATGACATATGTGAGTGACGATAAACCTGATTCTGATACGGGTCTCCATTGTGGACTGAGAGTAGGATGGGGGCAGAGAGAGGGGAATCATGGTTGGGAAAAGGGGAAAGAGGAAGGGAGAGGAGAGGGAGCAGGAAGCACCGGAGAAACATTCTGTAATGATCACCAAACCACTTGTTTGGAGTCAGCTGAACTTGCTGGGTGTGTCAGTGCCTGAGCCACACCCCACTTCCCCACCCCTGGGCACTGCTTCTCTGCTGCCTGTCCCACACCCTGCCTGTGGTGCTCCACTCTCATTATTCCCAACATCGTTTACTCTGGCCAGATTTACAGACTTGCTCTCTGCTCCACATTGACACAGTACTGTGCAAAGTTCCTAGGCTATATATATTTGTGCCTAAGATTTTTGCCTAGGGGTGTATGTATCTTTTCTATTGAGCATATGCGTTCAGCCCCAAAATGGGAGAAGCTGGTCCTTGTGAAATATCTCCCTCCATCCCTCGTTCCTTCCAGGAGTATATTTTCTGTTTGATCCCAAGCATCTTGCCTTTATCCAGCCCATCTTTTTACCTCCCCCCCCCCCCCCATACTCTGTATTTTATTCTCTCTCGTGCCACGGTAGCATAGTGGTTAGTGAAACGCATCGCAGTTCAGGGTTTAATCCCAGCTCTGTCTGTGAGGAGTTTGTCTGTTCACCCAGTGACTGTGTGCCTTTGTTCCGGGTCCTCCAGTTTCCCACCTCAGTCCAATGGTGAACTGGTCAGTAGGTCAATTGATCATTGTAAATTGTCCTGTGATTATGCTGGGGTTGAGTAGGTGAGTTGTTGGGCAGCTCGGCTCATCGGGCCGGAAGGGCCTGTTCCGCGCAGTACCTTTAAATAGATAAAAAAATTAAAAGTTCTTGTGAACTTTAAATACAAACACGATGAGACTCAATGAAAGACCACACACAACAGGGCAGATAACAACCATTGTGCAAAAAACTAACCCCTAAATGAAACAGGCTGAGTAAATACAAAAAAGAAATAATAATAACAAATAAACAATAAATATCTAGAGCATGAGATGAAGTGAGTCCAGTTCAGTGATGCAGTGAGTGGAGTTATCCCTGTTGGTTCAAGAGCCTGATGATTGAGTGCTAATACTGTTCATGAACTGGGTGGTGCGGGCCCTGAGGCTCCTGTACCTTCCTGATGGCAGCAGTGAGAAGAGAGCACGGCCTAGATGGTGGGGGTCCTTGATGATGGCTGCTGCTTTCCTGCAACATCACATCTACATGATGTTATTAAACCCCTTTCATTTTTTTTCTTCTGCTATCAAAGGGTAAATTCCAATTGCCAGTTCCTACCTGCACATTTTGAGATACGGGAGGAAGCTGGAGCAGCTGGAGGAAACCATTCACTTGAAGCGTACTGTACATGCAGACTTTGCAGAGACAGCACCAGCAGTCAGGATCAATCCCGAATCCCAGGAGCTGCGGTGACAGAACTAATTGCTGTGCCTCTGTGGCATTCATCTTTGCTGCTGTAATCTTTAGGGACATGCCTCAGTTGACTTCCACTTTGTATTTAATTCAGTGCTACCAGCTTGCACCAACAGGCACTGACACCTAATTGCTGGAATGAATTTAAAGTCTGTGTGGATACGTGCTTCGGAAAGAGAAACTGGAATTTTAGAATTGCAGGCACACTTTAATGTTTTTTTTTGTTCCTGTACACAGCTGCAGTCTGATGGTTTTTGAATATTCATGATGAGCAGAGTGAGAGTTGTTGTTGTTTTTTTCTCCATTTTAGGGAAAATGGACAAATCAAGGAAGAACAGAATGCAGGCCAGTCAGAACAGGAAGCAAATGTTCACACCAATGGGTCAATCACAAGTGCAGCCCCGACCATGTGGCTTGGGGCACAGAATGGCTGGTAGGTCAGGATTGCAAACACATCTAATGCAAACACAAGATTGCGCTGGTATGGTCAGGAGATGCTTAGAACCCATTCCCGTTGAAACGCCCCTTGGTCAGGAATGTCCCCAGGCAGATTAGCAATCTTTTTGACACCTCTCAGAGTAGTGGATGACAACAATATTGAATCGCACACCGATGCTACATTTTATCTGCCTCCCACTATGCACATTTGTGTTGTATTTAAATGATTTCACCCCTTTTATATGTTTTAGTATTTGATTTAGTGTGGACATTTTATTTACGTTTCTACAGAGGGATGCTTAAAGATGTAAATCGGAGTGATCTGAGATGGTCTGTTAATGGCCACCTGTGCAGGTACTTCTGAAAGATAATCATGCGCTCATTGGTAATATTCTATCGCTAGTGGGTAGTGCTTGATGCACTGTATGAGATCTCCTTTATATTGGATGATTTAAATTTCATACACCTTTAACATGCAGATGTATCCATTAGCCTTTCTGGTATATTTAAACAGGGCTCTTACTTTTGAGTTTCTAATTAAACTAGCGCTATAAAGAGACAACTTCATCCCAGTACCTGAGATCCCTTGTATGTATCAAATTTAGTTACAAATTAGAGATTTCTCCCTTATTTAACCTCAAGTCCATGGCTTTTCAGAGGCACAACTTCAGTATTTTTATCATTTTTAACCAATGCATGTGAGCAGTAAATTTTCAGATGTATCCTTTTTTAAAGAGAAAAAAAGATCAATTCTACCAAAAAGTAATTTTATGTAATCCCATAACTGGATCAATTACCAGCAAAGATAGGGAGGTACGTTGAAGTCTGATGGTACTATTTTTTAAAGTATTTATTGATAAAGGGGCACAAAAATAAGATTAATGCAAGCATACAGATAACATACGTCGTCAATACTAAATCTAAAGCGCAGGTATGATCATAACCAATAAAATGTAACTCTATCGTTGTCTAGGGGATAATGTATTGTCCGATGGAAATATAGAAGTCATTAGCTTGTTCAGGCTGCAGCGTTTTGGGTTTAAGAGAGGGAGGCGTTTAAACTTGCCCAAGTCTTTTATGATGCCAATCTGTTGAGTCAGGGGAGCGGGTTTCCCCGTTGTTAGCTAAAAAGCCGTTTTCCGTGGTTTCAGCCACCAATTCCAGCCACGGAATTGAACGCACGTGTCTTGGTTTCCGATGACTGTCTGCTGTTACGTGGTCGCTTAACGTTTCTTCTGGTGCGTCTGAGGGGTTGTTCCTACAGCCCCTCTTTTATTCTGACTCGCAGGGTCATAGATGTCAATCAGGTTGGGGGTGATGCAATCTCTCCCTCAACCAGCCCACTTTGCCCGAGGGCATTCACGTAGCAGAGCATCTCAATCCACAAATCTGTCTCCAAGAGACAATGGCCATGTCCCGTAGCTTTACATCGCTATGGGGGGGAGAAACGTGACATCCTGCACGTCTCCCCCTCATGTCTTGGGCCCCCCCTTTTGACTCAACCCAACAGTGATCTGGCGATTCTCACAAAGGAGGGAGCTACGGGCGTAACAGTAAGAAGTTGCAAGTGATGAAAGTCTGAAATAAAACCAGAAAATGCTAGAGATGTTCTGCCGGTCGGGTGGCAGCTGTGAAGAGAGAAGTAAAGTTTCATTGCAACCAGGAACATTTAGAAATCAAACACATTTCAAGTCATATCTAAGCAGAAGGGATGAAAGGAAAAAATAAATATCACTCACAGGGTGAAGACCAAAGGTAACGCAGGTGGGGTAGTGCCAGTTGAGAGAGAATGACGGAAGAATCCAATTTGTAAATAACTTACTTTGCTAACATTATTGTGATGTTTATTTGTGGAAATTATAGTGGGCAGGACAGTATGTAAACAATGTGAAGGTGGCAGCTGGTACATTGAATATATATAGTTGCATTTAAATGATGGGATGGCTCGATCAAGAATGCCTGAGGGGTGTGAGTAATATATGCACACAAGCCTCAAGGGAGACCACAGCTTTCCGATTTAGAGTCATGTTGAATTAATCCTTGTGTTTGTTTTTAATGAGCTGGAACTCTTCCTCATTAATAGTGATCTTAAATCCTGACCTGATCTCAGTGGTGCAGGGTCTGAATTCGTGCAGTTCAACGTTTATACACAAAGAATCGTTTGCATGCAGGTCTTTCCGTAACGTGTTTAGCATGTTGATTTCTGTCCGAAAGATGAGGCTTATTTGTTGTGTACTTTTGTTCTAATATTTGTCATGCAGAGTCCAGAATCCTTGCTAAGTTACTGTATTGCCAGCTCCATTGCATGCTGAGTTTTTGTTGTGATGTTGCAAGGCTGAGATCTAACCAACATGCATTGCTCCCTTTGGTAGCCTTTATGTACACTCGGCTGTGTCCAACTGGAAGAAGTGCCTCCACACCATCAAGCTGAAGGATGCAGTCCTTAGTATTGTGTAAGTAGCTAGTTTGTGTAAATTATTTCAGGGTATATCTGTATTGGTAATTTTATCTTCCCTCCTCTCCTGATAGTCTGCCTGATAGTCGACGCCCTGTCCAGAAATAATATTCAGTGTAAGCAAAAATTGGAGCTATGACTACCTTTTCGGTTTAGATGAAGTTGTGAAATGGAGGAGAACTGATTCAATGGTTCACCTGTTGTAAACAAATTAACTGCTTCTAGCAAAATGCAGTGCTCTACTGATAAATGAGGCTTTACTTTTTAGTGTGAGTGTCTTGACAATAATCAGAGGAATACTCTGACTGTTGTGTATTATTCCTCCACAATTGAAAGACAAGGATTTGTAGAGTAATGTAAAGGGTGGAAACACGTGCATAATTCACAACCACTAACATTGAGTTGGAGTTCACTTTAAGAGTCTGGTTTGAAATGATGACATAATGAGGTGAGGTTTTGTTTAACTGTGCTTTGTTCCGTGTTTGGGTGATAATAAAGGAGTTGTTACAGTTTCCTTTAAACTTAAAACAACACTGCAGTTGTATTTACGAAAACCTACGGATTAACCAACACACCAATCAGCCGCCCTGTATATTTCACTGCATGCTACAATATCCCAAATGTACTTTATACGAGATTTCTGTATTTAAATTCCCAATCATGATTATCCAGACAGCAATGAAAAGCTTCAATTCTACAATGTTCAGGGATCCAGTGCTTGGCCTGAAATTCCTAGAGGCTGTGCTTCCACACCTGATGGCTGTGAAATCTTACATCCTTTCAGCTAGTGTGAGGTTTGGCCCCTCCCATGAAGTGCTATTCAAGGGAGGGGCCAAATGATCTAGCTTCCTGGATTTCATCGTATTATTTTTCTTAAGGATGAAACCCCTTTAAAAAAAATTTAAATCTGTTTGGTCCTGATGAGGTTTTTAAAACTGTATTTATCTTTTAATCATCATGCTATTAGAAGTAGTCAGTGCCATTTAGAGGCTGGATACAAACCCAGGAAACTCTTTATGACCTCATCCAAGAATGGGCAGCAGGCCCTGGGAAGGATGGGTTACTCAATGTTTGACGTGTACTCCTAATCTAAATGTACATTGTCCTTCTTTGAAGCTTTTTCCACTGAGCAAAAGTATTGACCTTCTTCCCTCTTGTGTTTGCAGACATGTGAAAGGACGTGCTTTGGTGGCTCTGAATGATGGCACATTAGCTATATTTCACAGAGCTGAAGGTGAGCCTATTTTAAAATAAAACACCCACGTTCTTCACACAGCTCTGTCTCTGTCTAATGGTACACATACTCAGTGGCCAGTTTATTAGATATACCTGTACACCTCGTTAATGCAAACATCTAATTAGCCAATCATGTGGCAGCACCTCAGTGCATAAAAGCATGCGGACTTGGTCAAGGGGTCCAGTTGTTGTTTAGACCAAACATCAAGATGGGGACAAATGTGATCTAAGTGATTTTGACTGCGGCATGATTGTTGGCATTGAGCAGGGTGATTTAAGTATCTCAAAAAGTGCTGATCTCCTGGGATTTTCATACACAACAGTGTCTACAGAGTTTACAGAGAATGGTGCAAAAAAAAAAATCCAGTGCGCGACAGTTCTGTGGGTGGAAACACTTTGTTATTGAGAGAGGTCAGAGGAGAGTGGCCAGACTGATTCAGGCTGACAGGAAGGTGACAGCAACTTAAATAATCACACATTACAACGGTGTGCAGAAAAACATCTCTGAATGCACAACAAATTGAACTTTTAAGTGGATGAGCTACAGCAGCAGAAGACCACAAACATGCCCTCTGAGGTTACCTTATTAGGAAGTACCTAATAAAATGGCCACTGTGTATAAGTGAGTTAGTTTAAATTTTTTGTATTAGATGAAATTTCTCTCTTGATAGTTGGAGCTACTTATTTTACATCAGTAACGGCTGCACAAATGGTGAATAGTAATTCAGCTAAATTACCTTCATTAATGCTGCCGGTCAAGTGTATATGTGCCAAAGTGCTAAAAAAAAATAAATTATATCAATTATATTCAGCTATAAAAATAAAGTGAGCCTGTACGAGGGGTGATTGATAAGTTTGTGGCCTAAGGTAGAAGGAGTCAATTTTAGAAAACCTAGCACATTTATTTTTCCTACATTTACACACTTAGTCCAGCGGTCGTGGAGCATACGGATCCCCTCTTTGTAGAAGTCAACGCCTTGGACCTCCAGAAGTGGTCTACAGCAGGGGTGATTGATAAGTTCATGACCTAAGGTAGAAGGAGATGAGTTATTAACTTCAAACTTTCTGCATAATTACTCAAAGAGTTGAACTGTATGTGCTTGTAACGAGAGCTGTATAACTCACCTCCTTCTACCTTAGACCACTAACTTGTCAATCACCTTGCTGTGGACTACTTCTACAAAGAAGGGATCCGTATGCTCCACGACCGCTGGACTAAGTGTGTAAATGTAGACACAAAGTACACTGCAGATGCTGTGGTCAAATCAACACGTACAAATAAGCTGGATGAACTCAGCAGGTCGGGCAGCATCCGTTGAAATGAGCAGTCAGTGTTTTGGGCTAAGACCCTTCTTCAGTCCTGATGAAAGGTCTCGGCCCGAAACGTTGACTGCTCATTTCAACGGATGCTGCCCGACCTGCTGCGTAAATGTAAGAAGGGACTATGTTGAAAAATAAATGTGCTAGGTTTTCTAAAATTGACTCCTTCTACCTTAGACCACGAACTTATAAATCACCCCTTGTATTTTTCTGATGAAGGGATGAACAAGAAGTTGTGTTCAGTGCTGCCTTGGTATGTCAGGGATGTGTCGTTTTAACTTCTGCAGAAATTAACTGGTTTGTCTGAAACCATCATTCAAAGGAGGAACCAAACCACCCACTTTCCTTGATTTAACTGAAATATGTTTCTTGAAAACTTTTTTAAAGGAATGAACAACTTTTAAAAAATTTAAACCTATTTGGTCCTGGTGAGGTTTTGTAGAATGTACCTAGGTCATTTGAAGATAAATTGCAAGGGTTGAAAAGAACTGCTATAAAATAATAATATAACAAAGGCGATAAGGTGGAGGATTGTTCATGGACAAGGTAGACCAAAAGAGCCTCCTTCTGTGCTGTGTGTTTCTATGATTTTCTGAAATATTAGCAAAACCACTGTGAGCTGTTTTTCCTACCTGCTTTGTTAATTGATATCATTCATGATGCAGTACAACTCTGCTGTCCAGTTGTTCAGAAATCCTAAACAGAGCCATCATTATCCAGGACAGGAACAGACCCTTCAGCCTAACTGGACCACACTGACCACAACATCTCCCCGGCTAGTCCCAGTTGTCTGTGCTCAGCCCATAATTCGCCAAGCCCTTTCCCCTCCATTTGCCTATCCTAATGCCTGTTAAATTCTGCAGTTGTATTTGCCTTGATTACTTCCTTTGACAACTCATTCCAAGTATTCACTACCCTCTGTGTAAAGAAGTTACCCTTCAGATCTGTCAGAAACACACTGAGTCTCAGCAATTTGCAGAACGGTAAACTTTATTTTTCGAGTCTGCAGAGTCGGACCCAACCAGCTCCTGCTAGATTGAGTGCCGAATTACACTTTGCACAGTTTTTTTATACCCTAGTTGTTTACGACTTTGTGAGTTGCACCCATGTGAGGTGCAGACATTCTTCCTTAATCTCATTACAAAATTACAAATGTGACTACCCTTTGGCCCACTTATCAGCCTCAGCGCATTAACACCGTTATTGTTCAACCGTTAAGCATGTCTTCCCGTTACCTGTATCGCTTCTTTAATCAGCAAGCTATTGTTTCATCCTGATTTTGCAAATTGGTTTATACGTTGCCCTGCAAGTTGCTTTGCACGTTCTTTCTGTGTCAGCACATTCTAAATGGACTCCTTAAGAATCATTTCTCTCAATCCACCCTTTTTCTTTTTAGAATGTGCTATCAGTTGGGCTTTTGCCACGGGTTTACATAGGCTTCTTCCTCTAGCTCTATTTCCCTTTGTAGGAGTACCTGAACAGGATCAGCTGGGGCCCCTGGTTGCATGACTTGTCTTGCCACCCTAGCTACTAGCTCCCGCAAGCAGGGGATCAGACATGGTAGCAGAAGGAGGACCATCAATCCCCCTCCTATAACCCCTAAAGCGGTTCGCCACCAGCCTCCTGTCAACCATCCGTCCAGCCAGTCCCAATACCCCAGCGGCTTCCAGGTCTGTACCGGCACGTGGGCCAGTTTCCTTATTTTATCTGATATTTTTTGAACCACCTTTCCGTTGTCATCTATCTTTAAGCAGCAGTTGGTTAGATTAAACTTTCCACATACTCCTCCTTTTTGTTGTAGTCATAACATTTCTCGTTTACATGCGAGTGTGATACAAAGGACCCTGGAAAAACCGTCATGCCCACCCTTACCGTCGTCCTGCACTTATCACATCCCCCTTCAGCGCTTCTCAACAATAGCAGTATATACATTACAGTCCCAAAGTTCATTCTGTCCGTCTTTTGAGCTTTAGCACCATCGGGTCTTCTCCCTGGACGCAAGTCCATTCTGCACCTTCTTCGGGCTTTACGGGTCCCTTGATTCTCGCGTCGTGGGTCCACCCTTTTTCTTTTGTCCTTACTGCGGCTTCGGTGGTCAGTAGCACCTGGAATGGGCCTTCCCACTGCGGCTGTAACTTCTCTGGCTTCCAAGTCTTAATCAGGACCCAGTCACCGGGCTGAGTTCGGTGGAGTGCGAAGTCCAGAGGTGGGGTTTGTGCGAGTAACCCCTTCCTGCGCAATTCTGCAAAAGAACGAGATAGTGCCTGTAAATAGTCCCTTACAAAGACATCTCCCCCTTGCAGGGAAGGATAGCCCTCCACCTTGTTCCAATATGGAAGGCCAAACAACATTTCATAAGGGGATACTCCTATATCTTTTCGAGGAGCCGTGCGGATTCTTAGTAGGGCCAGGGGTAGACACTTGGTCCAGGGTAGCTTGGTTTCCATCATTAGTTTTGTCAATTGCGTCTTCAAAGTACTGTTCATCCTCTCAACTCTTCCTGAGCTCTGAGGGTGCCAGGGGGTGTGCAGCTTCCACTGGATTCCTAAGGCGTCACAGATTAGCTGGTGTGTTTTTGAGGCAAAGTGTGTTCCCCTATCTGAATCAATAGACCCCATTATTCCATATCTTGGGACTATATTTTCTAATAGGATCCGTGCCACTGTAGGGGCGTCCGCTTTAGTGGTTGGGAATGCTTCCACCCACCGAGTGAAGTGATCCACAATTACTAACAGGTACTTCCATCTCTGAACTTGTGGTAGTTCCGTAAAGTCTATTTGGATCCGATGGAACGGTCGGACGGCTAGTGTTTGTCCCCCCTTATGGGTGGCACGCATCATTTTCTTGATTACCTTTTGGCAGGTGTAACAGCCCCACACCTCCTGTTGAGCTAGTGTGAATATCGCTTTACAAACATAGTCCCTTAGGATAGTGTCGCACATAGCTTGCACTCCCCAATGGCTTTGTTGGTGTAGTTGTTGCAGTATATGACGAGTTACTTCCTTATTCAGTACTTGCCGTCCGTCGGGGGTCTTCCACTCGCCTTCTGATGTTTGTCGGGCTCCCCTATTGATTCCCCGTATAAGAACTGTGCCGGGTTACAACTATTGTTCCTTTCAAAGCTTACATCATCCCCGACCATCAGAATGGTTTCGTATTTCAGTATGCGAGAGTCCGTCAACCACCGCTGAGCTTTTTGGGCTAAGAGGGTGCTAACGGAGTGCGGGGTATACACCGTCATTCTTCCCCCAAAGGTTAATTTCCGTGCTTCTTCTACTAGTACGGCTGCTGCCGCTACGGCTTGTATGCACGTCGGCCATCCCCGGGATACCGGGTCTAACATTTTTGATAAAAAGGCCACAGGTTGCCGCTTTCCTCCTTTTTCTTGGGTTAGTACTCCTAACGCAGTTCCTTCATTGTTTGTTGCATACAGCTGAAAGGGCTTTTCCAGTGCTGGCAGTGTTAATACCGGGGCCCGAATTAGTTGCCCTTTTATTTTCCTGAACTTCTGTTCTTCTTCTTCGGTCCAGCTGATTATTCCCCGGTCTTCCTTTGCCAATTTGTCGTACATAAACTTCACCAGGGAGGTATAATTCTCTATCCAAATCCGGCAATAGCCCACTAAGCCCAGAAATTGTCTTATTTCCTTCTTTGTCCTGGGAAGCGGTATTTTAGTTATTCCCGCTATTCTTTCTGGGGTTATTTGGCGGTGCCCTTTACTGACTCTGTGTCCGAGATATGTTATTTCCTTCTCGACAAATTGCAGTTTCTTCTTGGACACCCGCAATCCTTTTTCTCCTAGGTAATTCAGGAGTCTTATAGTATCGTCTCGCACTACCTCCTCTGCTGGTCCCGATAGTAGTAGGTCATCGACATACTGTAATAGTTGGTTCTTTTCGGTACAATGGAATCCAGCCAATACTTGCTCCAGTACCTGTTCGAATAGGTTTGGGGACTCCGTGAACCCTTGGGGCAAGACGGTCCACCGGAGTTGCTTCTTCCGCCCAGTGAATGGATTTTCCCATTCAAATGCGAACATATCTCGGCTACCTTCCTCCAACGGGCAACTCCAAAAGGCATCTTTTAGATCTATCACACTGAACCATTCATGTTCAGGAGGTATTTTGCTCATTAATGTATAGGGGTTAGGCACTACCGGGTATCGTGTTTGGACTACCGCATTTAAGCCTCTCAGATCTTGAACCATTCGATACGTGCCGTCGGGCTTTCGGACCGGTAGGATGGGGGTATTAAAGGGTGACATACATTCTTCCAGGAGTCCATCTGATACTAATGTCTCAATTACAGGTTGTAATCGTTGTAATCCCCTCCTCCCTTCCATGGCAATGGGATATTGCCGTCTTCTCACCGGGCGGCTGTTTGGCAACAGGGTGATTTTCAGTGGGGTGATGTCCAGGCCGCCCCGATTACCTTCTTGATACCAGACACTGGCCTTTATTTCCTGATCATCCTTTTCAGTCATTACGAACAGTTTCACCTGAATTTCACCTTGATATGGCACCGTCCCGATCCCTAGCAGTGCCTGCAAATCTCTTCCCAATAAGTTGAATCCGGCTGACGGAAGTAATAACACATCCTGGATACCTTCCCGGTCGTCGCATTTTATCTGTACATCTTCTATTATTGGGACCTGCATAGTTTTTCCTCCTATTCCGGAAACCCCAATGGTTTTGGTCCCAATCTTGGTTCCCGGAGGGGCTTGGAGAATTGATCCAACTGTTCTGCCAGTCCCATTGGATCTTCTAATAAAGTTTTCATATCTTTCTTAAATCCTCGTACTTCGGTACTTGTCAGAGGGACGTTTACAAATCCTGTTCCTCCCCGTTCTCCTCCCATTGGAACCTCTCGAAGGGGACACAGCTGTACCTCTTCCTTTTTTAATTCGTCTTTCTTTTTCTTATCTGCTCCTGTCACACTCCTTGTTTCGATCCTTGCTTTTGCTTTTTCCCTAACATCCCTCTCTTCCCTCTCCGGGTCTATTTCTTCTGTTTTTTCACTTTCTTCACGTCCTCCCTCTGCTCCCGCAAGGGGCGCAGAAGGCTGGACATAGGGAGGGGGTAAATGATCGAGTGGGTCCCACTTCCGCTCCCCTTTAATGCCCAATTTAAAACTCTTTGTTGTTACTCCTGGCCAGGGAGCCCAACAAAAAGCATAAGCAATTTCTTCCGGTTTTACACTTGGTTTTGAATTAACGTAAATGTTTAAGGCTTGTCGTACCCAATCCTCCTCAGACCCAAGCCACGGCCACCAGACCGCAGGTTTTTCTATCGGCTGTTTCGACCAAATTAAACAGTACTGTATCATTTTTTTTTTCTTTTGTTTCCCTTTTAGTCTTCCACATCCCCAATTCTCAAACATTCTACCGAGGGGGCTATCAGGAGGAACCCCCGGGTATGGTCCCGGTCTTCTCCGTCTCCTCTTTCTTTTTAGAGCCACCCCCTCCCATCTTATTCCGCTCTTACTTAATCAGGAGGACCCCCGGGTAGCGATCCCGGTCTTCTCCGTCCTTACTTATTCCCGCACCTTTCTACTATAATAGTAGGCACTTACCCGGTGCGTCCTGGGGACTTCCAGTACCAGGTACTGTCCCCTTCTCCCCGTTTACCGCTCTGCGCTGTCCGGATATCACTCGCTCAAGCCGCGTTGGAGCGACGAGCAAGGAGTCAGGGACCGCCAAACTCGGCGGGGTGCACCGTCTCCGATGTCCTTCCTCGTGTCCACCGCGGCCGGAGTGTGGATCCCGGACGAGCCCCCACGTTGTCAGAAACACACTGAGTCTCAGCAATTTGCAGAACGGTAAACTTTATTTTTCGAGTCTGCAGAGTCGGACCCAACCAGCTCCTGCTAGATTGAGTGCCGAATTACACTTTGCACAGTTTTTTTATACCCTAGTTGTTTACGACTTTGTGAGTTGCACCCATGTGAGGTGCAGACATTCTTCCTTAATCTCATTACAAAATTACAAATGTGACTACCCTTTGGCCCACTTATCAGCCTCAGCGCATTAACACCGTTATTGTTCAACCGTTAAGCATGTCTTCCCGTTACCTGTATCGCTTCTTTAATCAGCAAGCTATTGTTTCATCCTGATTTTGCAAATTGGTTTATACGTTGCCCTGCAAGTTGCTTTGCACGTTCTTTCTGTGTCAGCACATTCTAAATGGACTCCTTAAGAATCATTTCTCTCAAGATCTCTTTTAAATCTCTCTGCCCTGATACCTTGTATCCATACCCTCTAGGTTTGGGCTCCCCAACCCCGAAGAAACGACTATGACTGTCACCTTATTCATAACCCTCATGATACAATAAACTTCTTTGAAGTTACCTTTCATTCTCCTATGCTGCAAGGAATAAAGATAAAGTTGGCTAACCTCATCATATAAATCAGACCCTCTAGTTCGGACAGCATCTTCATGAATCTCTTCGCACCCTTTCCAACGTAACAATGTCTTTGCAATAATACGGTGACTAAACTATACACCCTGACTGATGAAGGATGGCAGGCTAAACTCCTTCACTCCCTGTCTGCTTGCATGACTGCTTTCAGTGAACAATACACTTCTGCTCCCAGGTCCCTCTATTCCAGCACACTTGTCAGTGACCTGCTATCCATTTTGTGCGTCTTATCCTGATTTGATTGTTCAAATGCATCCTCACATTTAACCAAGTTGAAATCTATTTGCCATTCCCCAGCCCATCTCCCAAACTGATCAAGATCTCTTTGTAATTCAAGGTCACCTGCTTCACTATCAACAAGATCCCCTAATTTAGTATCATCAGCAAACGTGCTAATTGTGCCATGTGCATTTACATCCAAGTCATTTACATAAATAATGAATAAAAGTGGCCCCAGACTAATCCTGTGGCACACCACTAGTCACAGGCTCCAGAGAATTGACCTTGAACCATCACCCTGTTTCGTACCATTAAGCCATTTCTGAATCTGCCTTGCTTGCCGCCTCCCCGAATCCCATGTGACATACAAAAACAGTCATAAATGAGTATGTCCCCACAAAGTCATTCAGTCTTCCCCAACCAGGATGAACTGTGAGATCCACAATCTCCTGATAGATCAGTAGCGTTCAGGCCTGACGACCAAGTAAAATACAAGGGGTTCAGGTACGATCTTAGGAAAACCATCTCGTGTACAAAGTGGCAATTCCAGACAAAGCTTGAATTACTGAAGGATTCTCGACGGCTGTGGCAGGGCTTGAATGCTATCATCTCCCTTAAAGTGAAACCAAGCGACATAGGTGACAAAACGTCTTCGTTCTCATGAGCTCTATGGCTTCAGTACTCAATTTGACCATCAAAGCATGGTCGTACATTCACAATCTGTCGCAGCTCCTGACGACCCTGTGATTTCAGTCTCTGAGGCCGACGTGACAGTGTCTTTCAGGAGGGTGAACCCACGGAGAGCATCCAGCCCAGATGGGATACCTGGCCGAGCACCAAAGACCTGTGCAGATCAATTGGCTGGAGTGTTCACCACCATCTTTACCCTCTCACTTTGGCAGTTTGAGGTACCCAGCTGCCGCAAGCAGGCTTCAATTATACTGGTACCTACCCTGTACGTAGGCTATCATCCCCTAGCACGTGCATCCACTGTGATGAAGGGCTTTGAAAAGCTGGTGATGAAATGTATCAACTTATACACGAGGAACGACTTGGATTCACTCCAATTTGCCCACTGTCATAACAGGCCCAGTTGCCATTTCATTTGTACTTCACTCAAATCTAGAACAACCGGACAGTGAAGATGCATACATTAGGATGCTCTTCATTGACTACAGCTCGGCATTCAACACTGTCATCCCCTCCAATCCAATCAATTATCTTCAAGACATACAGTTGGCTTCAGTACCTCCTTGTGCAACTGGCTCCTGGATTTCCTCACTTGCAGACGCCAGTCAGTCTGGATTGTCAGCAGCACCTCCTCCATAATCACCATCAGCACAAGTGTGCTTAGCCCCACCCGCTCTACTCACTTTATATTTATCACTGTGAAGTTAACCACAACTGCAATGCCATATTTAGATTTGCTGACGACACCACTGTCGTTGGCTGAATCAAAGGTGGTGATGAGTCAGCATATAGGAGAGAGATTGAAAATCTGGCTGAGTGGTGCCACAACATCCTCTCACTCAATGTCAGCAAGGAGCTGATTATTGACTTTGAGAAGGAAACTAGAGGTCCATGAGCCAGTCCTCATCAGGGGATCAGAGGTTGAAAGAGTCAGCAACTTCAAATTCCTTGGTGTTATCACTTCATAGCATCTGTTCTGGTTGCATCTCGGTGTGGCATGCAAACACCAACACCATTGGATGGAACGGCCCACAAAATGGAGAGGGGAGAGCCCAGTCCACGTGGGTAAAGCCCTTCTCAACGCTGCGCACATCTACACCGAGCACTGTCGTAGGAGATCATCGTCTGTCATCAAGGAGACTCCCACCATACTCTCTCTATACTGCTACTATCAGGAAAGTGATACAGAACCCTCAGGGTTCTCACCACCAGGTTCAGGAATAGTTATAACCCCTCAACCATCAAGCTCTTGAAACAGTGAGGATAACTTCACTCACCCCATTACTGAACTGTTCCCACAATATATGGACTCACTTTCAAGAACTCTTCATCTCCATGTTCTTGACATTTATTGCTTATTATTATTATTTTTTATTTTTGTATTTGCACAGACTGCTGTCTTTAGCTCATTGGTTGTATGTCTTGTTGGGCGCAGTCTTTATCTCAATGATACTATTGTATTTCTTTGTATTTACTGTGAATGCCTGCAAGAAAATAAATCTCAGAGTTGGAAATTATCTGTACTTTGATTATAAATTTACTTTGCACATTAACCTTATGTTCCAGATCAGCCTGCCTTGCTGAACCTTGTCAAATATAGATACCATTCATTGCCCTACTTTCATCTGTCCCTTCGTTACTTCTTCGAAAAACCTCAGAAGATTTGTTAGATGTGACCTCCTACACACACAACCATACTGACTATTCCTGATCAGGCCTTGACTATCGAAGTGATGGTAGATCTTGTCCCTTAGAATTTTCTCCATCAACTTCCCTGCAAGTGAGGTCGGGCTTATCAGACTGATACTGAATCGCACTGATGCACTCTGTTGATTCACATTCAGCCTTTAAGCTTACTGGATCCCTGGTTCCTTTGCCCCTATTAACCTTGTGTGAGAATTGTGCCAGAGGTGTACCTTTTAACCTTATTTGTGAAGATTAGTCAATAAATTAACTATATGGGAATAAGAATACTATTCAGAATTATTAATTAATCCAATGTGTCCTGATCACAAGCAGTGTATTGCAGAATTCATTATGATTTTCATTAAGAACATGTCTCTCATTGCATGTTACCAAAGAGGTTGAGAGATTCAGAAGGAAAATTGGGAGAAAATAATGCCACACTTGCAATTGTCTGTTGTAGAAACAATATGCTCTTTTCCTGAACAGATGGTCAGTGGGATCTGAGTAATTACCACCTTATGGACCTGCGGCGTCCAAACCATTCCATCCGTTGCATGGCTGTGGTGCATGATAAAGTCTGGTGTGGCTACAAGAACAAGATCCATGTCATTCAGCCTAAAACAATGCAGATTGAGGTACGCTCTTGGCAAATCTGAGATAAGTAATATTGTGTTGAGCACAGCTTCGGAAGTCTAGCTGCTGTTATGTGATGTTGGAAGTATCTATCAGCTATTCTGCTTTTCGATATCTCCATCTCCATAGTTGTTTGCCTGTCTATATGCCTGTCTTTACACGGACCACATCTGTCTCTACATATCTGCACATCTGTCTGCATTTGCACAGTGTGCGGAGAAAGGACCACATTCAGATGTAATTCATTCCTGGGTAATTTATGCATTGATCAGTGGATGGTTGCTGCCATAGTTGGTGGCAATGTGATATTCATGCAGCTCTTCAGCACACCATGCCGACGTTGACCATTCCATTTTCCAGCACTAGACTTCCAGCTTCCTGTGTCTTGGCAGTCCAACTGCCTTACATATGGGTCTCTCCAAGTGCAAAGCATTCCAAGTGTAGAAACAATATGTTCAAAGATTCCATTTGGTATCAGAGAAATCAGTATAATATTCAACCTGAAATTCTTCATCTTCACAAACTTCCACGGAAACAGAAGAGTGCCCCAAAGGATGATTGACTGTTAAAATTTTAGATTATCTTTGGGTGGAAAAAAAATTCTTCCTTGGATCCCTTCCAAACATCCTCCACTTTACCTTAAAACCATACCTTCTACTTTTATACACTTCTGTGGGGGAAAGTTTTCCTAACTATCTAGTCTATCTGTGCCCGTCATCATTTTGTCTTCCTCAATCAGGTTCTTCCTCAGCTTTATCCACTGCAAGGAAAACAAGCACAGCCTGTCCAGTCTCTCCATTGAACTGAGATGTTCTATCCCAGGCCATATAGAGCTGTACAGCAAAGAAGTTTTCCGTTGAAACTCTGGTAGCTGTCTATGTTAATCCATTATCCCACATTACACCCATATCCGTCCATTCCTTTCCTTTTCCAAGTACCTGTCCAAATGCCTTAGAATCATATCTGATTGTACCGCTAACTCTCGCAGCTTGTTCCATATATATGATTGCCACAGTAGCAGAGCAATTAGCGTGATACTATTACAGCTTGGGGCATTCCAGAGTTAAGAGTTTGGTTCCTGCTTTTACAATTGATCATAAATCCTCCCCATTAAAATTATGTCCCATAGTTTCCTTTTGACGTAAGGCCTACTTACCTGTAATTTTCTGAATAACCCCTGCAACCCTTTGTTTAAGGAAGCTATCCTAGCCTTCACTTTTCTGGTACCTCAAATCTCTTCCTTTGACTCTATAGCATCCTAAGATAGATCCACATCAAGTCCTGGGATTTATCCACCTTTGCGTGTGCCATGATCTCTGACACTTCCTCCTTCCTGACACTGACATATTCCAAAGTATCAGTGCATCCCTCCCAAGTATCAGTGCATCCCTCCCAACGATTGTCGTTACAATCAATGACACCATCCCTTTCCATTGTCAGCCATGAAGTTGCTAATCTTTCCACTTGTATCTCATTGGTTAATGTACACTGCAAACAACAAGGGTCCCAGCACAGATTCCTACGATGCAATGCTTATCCTAAAAGCAACTCTCCCCATCACCCTCTGCCCAGCATTCCAAAGTTCTAAACCTTTAGAACACATTTCCCCACATAGAACCTTGTCAAAGGCCTTATTGAAGTTGAGCTATGATCTGCTGGAAGATCCTACCAGTTTGAGCAGCTTCTGTGGGAGGGATGAAATTGTTGATATTTTGGGTTGAAACCCTATATCAGGTCCTGCGTTTGTTGCTCCAGATTCCAGTATCTCCTTATTAAAGTTAACATCAATCACACTACCCTTATCAATAAATTTTTTACCTCCTAAAATATTCAATCAAATTAGCCAACCAGGATGTCCTCTCTCACAAAACCATGCTGATTATCTTTGATTAAGACTAGTCATTGCAAGCTTAGATTAATCTTATCTCTCAGATTTGTTTTTCCAAAAATCCTCCTTGCCACTGACTCATGGATCTATCCTAGTTGCACTCTTTAGGAAAGCTACCATATTTGCTATTCAGCAGTCATCTGGCACCCCAACTGCAGCCAGAAAACATTTGAACTTCTCTGTCCGAGTCCCCAGAAAATTCCTCCCTTGTCTCCCATAAAGCCCGACAAGACACATCTCAAGATACTGAAGAATGTATGCTGATGGAACTTGGACAGAGACGGAGGATTTGTAGAATAATTCTGACAGTTTAATATGATGACTTAAGTGTTTTTAGATAGGGATCGATTTTTAAACCAAATAGTTTTAATAATAAATTGCCTCAATTGTTGAAATAAGTGGGGAAGAAAAACAACTTCACCCATTTTTATTTAACTGGTTTTGTTACTTATTTTTTTTCTTACCTTTCTGATTAAAAGCGAGCATTGGAAAAATAGAGCTATATAATTCATTATCTGTTGCTTTATCCCTCCTGCTGTGTTTTATGCAAAGTAGGTTATTCCATGTCAGCTGAGCAACTTTAGGTATTTCATTTGGAATGAGTACATTTAAAATGGTAGTTGCCTTTGGCTGGTTAATCTCAAAATGAGGCAGAAATGCACAAACTAAGACGGGCTGATTGATTGCCAAGGCTTTATTCTTGCTAATCAAGTTTGTCGTTTTCAAAATATTAAAAGCTATTAAATTAAGGTTAGATTTATGTAATTTCTGAGATTAAATACTGACAATTATTCCAGTGAAAAGCTTGAGTGTCTTCTATGTTGATGAATTTGGGTTTCTCTGTATAATCTGGAAAATTAACAGTGGGGTGCCTTGTGACCTGAATCAGCTGTCCCTACCTTTAATTCTGACAGATGAGGAGAGGTTTTATTTCGATTGTTTAATTATTTCAACAGTAACATGAATGTATAGAGCAGGGGCTCCCAGTCTTTTCTATGCCATGGACCCTCACCATTAACTGAGGGGATCTGAGGACCACAGGTTGTGAACTCCTGGTGTAGAGCAATCATTATGATGTAATGCTCTTTATACAATTTATCTTTATGTAGTAGTGAAATAGCAATGCATTTTCTACTGAATCCCACTTCGTACTTTACACAACTATTGTTAAAGTACTGAACTGTCGTCCAGGTCCCTTTGCAACCCTCTGTCTTTCCAACCCCCTTGCAGCATTTTGCTGGCCCACTGCTTCCTTGTTTTGCAGGTCCCACTGTTTCTTTTTAGAACTCTAGCTGTGGAAGAAGCTAAATAAACTCATTCTGTTCCAGTCTCATAAGCAGTCTATTTTGGTAGTGAACATGCTGAGATCAAAGAAGATGGATTTGTATTGTGCTTAATCACTGGAATGCCAATTTATCTGATGCTGTTTATAAGCTGTTGTTCTAGACACTTTACTGTAAACCAAATGAGGCCCTGTTAGATAGAGTTCTGTGAATTTAATGCTTGAGAACTAAGAATAATTCAATCATAGCATTTTTAACCAAGCTGGTACAATCAGAAATTCATCTAACACTAGAGATTTGAATGAAATAAGGAGGGAGAAGATGCAATATATTTATATCCTTAAAGCAAACATTAATTCATATCCTGTGTTTTACATGTACTGTACAAAAGCATTAGGCACATGTATGGGATGCCTGAGATGTTTACAGGCTACTGTAATTTTTTGTGTACTGATGCTGCAAAAAGTAGAACAAATTTCATGACCTATGTGAGTGATGATTTTCTCTGCCATTTGTCCCACATCCCCCCCCCCCCATGCCCCTCCACTTTTGCCATTCCAAACATCTTTTGTGCACTAGTAAAAGCAGGATGTCCTAATGGCCACCCATTTTAATTCCACTTCCCATTCCCATTCCGGTATATCAATTCATGGCCTATCTACTGTTGTGATGAGGCCACACTCAGATTGGAAGAACAACACCTTGTGTTCTGATTGGGTAGCCTCCAACCTGATTGCATGAACATCGATTTCTCTAACTTCCAGTGATGGTCCACCCCCCCCCCCACCACCTCTCCCAACTTCACTATTTCCCATTCCCTTATCCCTCTCTCACCTTATCTCCTTGCCTGCCCATTGTCCTACCCCCTCCCATGGCCTTCTGTTCTCTCCTATTAGACTCCCCATTTTCCAGCCCTGCGCTCTTTCACCAATCAACTTCCCAGTTCTTTACTTCATTTCTCCCACCCCCCCCCACTCTCAGTTTCACCTATCACCTTGTGGTTCTCTCTCCCCTCCCCCACCTTTTAAATCTACTCCTCATCTTTTTTTCTCCAGTCCTGCCGAAGGGTCTCGGCCCGAAACGTCGACTGTACTCTTTTCCATAGATGCTGCCTGGCCTGCTGAGTTCCTCCAGCACTTTGTGTGTGATCCTTTGCTCCTGCCTGATTTATGAACTTGCTCTTTGCTCTAGATGGATACTGTACTGTGCAAAAGTCTTATGCAGCTTAGTCTAATACTTTTGCACTGTATTGTAGAATACATGATTTTTAAAACAGTGCAGTAGTTGTGATTAAGCTAACTATTCTGTTAGATAACATTAGGGTACACTTATTTCAGCTTTGATTCCTAGTAACTGAACTCTGTTTCACAAACCAAAAGAAAATCATCATCTGTTGTACTTGAGTAACATAAATATTCAAAGTACAACAAATCCATTCATGTGATCTTTATTCCATTATAACACAGGTAGCTTGTATCCCAGATCCATCAATTCCTAGCAATTGTTTTGTGTGGGTATTTTTAACTTGGTCGAGGAACATACCCTCTGATTTCGCCATGTTAGAAATTTTAGTGAACGGGGAGATGAAATGGGTTGTATGACAGGTACCCAATTGAAAATCACTGGTTTTCAGTGTAGCAAAGTTCGAGACGAAAACATGATGATTGAACTGACCTTGAATTTTCCCAATCAGTAGCCAGCTACTTGTAGCAATGCAGTTAATTTAAGACTGCGTGTGTGATTACATGAAACAGAAGGTTTTGGGTAGCTTATTAAGGTCAACATACAGCACAGTCTAAGTGTTATACTCCCCAAAATATTTCTAACCACCCACAACATTTATGGAATTATTTGAATGATTTTCAATGTTCTATTGGGGTCGAGGGAAAATACAAGCTGTACAGCTGGAGAGGGGAAAATCGGTATCTTATATTTGGAATTCTGAATTCCTTCCCAGAGGTGGAAGGATGAGTTAGATAAACTACTCCACCTTCTGCTCTATTAGCACATAATATGTTGCAATTGAATGTGCATGTCGATGCTTGCACTGAAAGAAGGTGGGAGAATAGGTTGTCAGGGTTTCCATCACAATACAACACCAGCACACTGTGATTCTTAAAGGACTTAGAACTGTAGAATCATCTACTTGATCTCAACTTCCCACTTTCCAACAGAAGTCTTTTGATGCCCACCCAAGAAGGGAAAGCCAAGTGCGGCAGTTGGCATGGATTGGAGATGGGGTCTGGATATCAATTCGCCTGGATTCTACCCTGCGCCTCTATCACGCACATACACATCAGCATTTACAGGATGTTGACATTGAGCCTTATGTTAGTAAGATGTTAGGTGGGTATGCTTTCCTTCATACGTTAAGTTTGGTATTGACTTAAGCACTGAACTTCTATACCTTGGCTGAGAAAATATTATAAGTGTTTGAAAATCCTCGCTTTGTACAGGCCATAGTTGTGCCTCACTGGCCTATTTGACCACTTAATGTACCAGGGAAAAGGAAGGGGCAACTGTGCATTGTGATATGTTTCAATGTAAATTTACTCCTGTTTTTTGATGAAAATCTGTTTTGTCAAGAGGTCTGACCAAGAACTACTGAGACTTGAGCTCAGTGATGATTGAGATTAGAGTCTGGTCATCATCCATCACTGAACCACTGAAGAAATTGAGGGTGTAGCAAGAGAGTTGGGAACTCTATTGAGGCCGCTTGAATGAGATGTAGTGGCTTTACTGAAGTCATTAGGCCTTTTAAATTGGAATGTACTGCATTTTACACTGCTGAAATGTTCCGTAATGAAATCAGTTTTTTCTTGGAGTGGTACTAGCTTATAGAAGCAAGTAAGTGAAGTATTAAAAATGAATTTCGGTGAAAGATCAGCAAAAATTCAGAACAGTGTAAATAGTCAGTTTTACAGCCTTTCTCTGGGGGGGGTGAGGGACGATGTTTGCTGAGTGCCAGTAGGTATGTGAGAATGTTTAGGTCAGGATCACTGGATTTGGTCTTTAAAGATTATATTTAAATTTCTGCAGCGCAGTTAAGCTCCAACTTTTTGCTGTGTGCTGTTATGATCTGAACGTTGACTCATTCTAAAACTCTCCCACTTTAATTGTCAGGAACTGGAAAATTGGGGTTCTCCTTTGTGCGGATCACAGCTTTGCTTATTGGCGGAAACCGGCTTTGGGTAGGAACTGGAAATGGAGTCGTTATCTCTATCCCATTGACTGAAAGTAAGTTGACATGGTCTGACCTGGAAGGTAATGGGGATTTTCAGTGTAAATTGAATGCATCAAGTTGACAGGAAATCTCCTATGCCAAATGGCAGTAAAGCTATTACATCTCTGAGTAGAAGATGGAAACATGGAGTGTGAAAGTGTTTCCTATCAGGGTGTTATTTACTCCCAGAAGTATCGCTTGAACTTGAAATGTTCTACTGGTCGAATTTGTATCTGTACATTTTTTTACACTGTGTGTATTTCAATAATTTATTTACATATTGTTTTTGGATCAACTTTGTACATTTCTGACAGGTGCTACCAGTACATTAATAGTCCTAGGTTTAAAGATTACTGATGACATTGGTGTTTTTGTGGATGGGGCCTTTCCAAAATGTAGAAGGTGTCATCTGCAGTTTTACTAAATTATTCTCATCAATATATTGCAGGTTTACAAGTGGGAATATGCTTAGATTAGCAGACCATGCCATAAGACCATAATACATAGGAGTAGAAATTTAACTCAGTACCCATAACTACACAGTGGGGATCCCAATCGCTGCATGTGTAATGCATGAGAGCTTATCTGTTCTTATTAACAAATGATTTGAATATTAGATTTCAAAACTTGTCTACAAAATCGTAGCTTAAAATCATGCATAACTTTTAAAAATACCTTATAGACTCTTAACTAGGGCTGTCAAACAATTGGAGGGAAAAAATGTTATTAATTGTGTGTTTTAAGAAAAGCATCAGGTTGTGGTTTAGTTTAACGATATCAATGTTAAGAGCTGCTTAAGCTGGTTTGTTTCTGCCTCCCCAGTGCGCTGAGAGGAGGTGGCCTGTCCTGAAGTAGCGTTGAGGACAAACCATCTGAGCCACTTCATCAATTAACGCTTGATTGTGAAGGGCTATCATCTGTACCCTCTCCAATGTTCTTGTAACATGACCAGTACTAGAGCAGTGAATATTAACAGCTGTGGAATACATTTCAAGGATTACTTCTATACTCTTCTGAGCCATCGTCGATAAAGAAGAGCATCTCGTATGCTTGATGGTCTTATTTCCTTGTCCTGCTATCTTTTGAGGGTTTGTGGATGTTCAAATCAAAGTGTCTGCTTCCACACACTCATTATTATCTTGCCATTTATTGTACTTTTGCTTCGTTTGTTGCACTTCATTGTGCTACCTAGTTTTCGTCTGAAATAGGTTCTATTTCTAAATCATCCCACCCCGGCTTGTGCCCTGGAGAGGACACAGTCCACCAGAGGCACAAACCCCTGATCCCCTGGGATCTACGACTGCCTTCTACTACTTCTAAGTTCTATTTGCCATTTTGTGAACAGGCCTTTTTTAGCTGCCTCAAATTGAAGGTTTTACCTCCTTCCCCTCAACTGCATGGCCAATCTTGGGACATTGCCATGCATATAAAACATTCAATCAGAACTGAGCCAATTCTGATCTGAGCCATTACCTCACCATGACAAATGCAAGGCAATTTACAAAATTCAATAAAATACTGTTGAATTTAGCCAAAATGTTTTTTGGAGGAGGGTATTTCTTTTAGAGTCTGCTTAATAAAGCATTTTCCAACTCTTTTGCCTTGTAAGTGGCTGGAACTGGTGTATCAAATGTCAAGTGACACTCAGCTGACAATGAGTGTCACTAGTTGAATGATGAGGCCGGACAGTGTGTTTGCTTAACCAAAGTAATTGAAATATTGGGAGAGCGACAGATGAATTGAAAAGATGAATAAATTAATTTAATGTTAAGGTGTGGATGCAGTAGCTTTGTGGGCTCCTAGGTAGGATAAGATGTGAGTTTGGCAAAGCTCCACGATGATTCACCATTCACAGATGGTTTTACAATAATAAAACAGTATGATT
Organism: Hypanus sabinus; assembly: GCF_030144855.1. Lineage (NCBI taxonomy): Eukaryota > Metazoa > Chordata > Chondrichthyes > Myliobatiformes > Dasyatidae > Hypanus > Hypanus sabinus. The sequence goes on along the minus strand of NC_082714.1, from coordinate 23,200,229 downwards.
CAAATGCAAATTTGAATTTTAAAGTAAATTCTAGGCCATTAATTTAAAGGTAAACTCATTTCACAGTAATCAAGGATACCTAATCTTGCAACCAAGCTGTGTTGATTAAAATTCTCCAGCTACATTTCATACTTAGGTTGATATAACAGAAGTGCAAAAAGAAAAACCCAATTCACAATACAATTCATTTATGTTAGGGTAATTTTGGTAAGTTATTACTATTTGTAAATCATTTCTATTCTACAGCACTTTATAAGCAAAATTGAGTTTTGGTGGTAAGAAAGTCATTGGTTTTTAATGCAATTTAATTAAATGTTGCTATTACAAGAAGAATTCCTTGTGTGTGAGCATGTGCATGTGTGCATGCCTTTCTGCGTTGATGCATAATTGTGTGTTTGCAATCTTTGTGTAAGTGTTTTCAATGTTATTAACAATGATCTTGATTCTTTTTTTAATAACGTACCTTTATTTTAATAAAAAATGTCTTTGTATTAATTATTTCAAAAGTGAGCTGCCTGCACTAAGCAATACTGACCTGTTGTGAATGACTGACTGCTATTCAGAGTTCCGATGTGAAATTCTGATGTCGTTGTCTGGTTGCCTGAGCAAAGCCAATTGCATTCCAGGTTACAGGTCTAGGTGTATTCACAGTGTAGATGGATAAAATTGGATGAAGGTATCCTTCATTTGCAAAGAATTCCCCTGTATTTGTATCCTAGCACTGTAAAAGTGAATATAACTGAACAGGACATTTTCAATTATATCATTGAGAAAAAAGAAGGCGATGTTTTGACCCATTATGTTTCTGTCAAGTGAAAAATGGTTCCCCACCTTCCATCACTATGTTAATGACCCTGCAAGTATTATTTCTTCAAGAGCATGTCCAAATAATTTTAAATGTGATGAGGGTTTCTTCCTTTATCACCCCCTAAGTAAGAGCATCGTTCCTCATCTTCTAGGCTGGTCTATCTCTAATTACATGCCGATTAAGGCTCTTGGTTAAACAAGAAAGACTGCAGATGTTGGAAATCTGGAGCAACACACAAAATACTGGAGAAACTTAGTGGGTCAGGCAGCATCTGTGAAGGGAAATGGACAGTCAACATTTTGGGTCAAGACCCTTCATCAGGACTGGAAGATAAAGAGTGATAGCCAGTATAAAAAGGAGCAGGTGCTGGAGCAGGAGCTGGCAGGTGATAGGCCAATTCAGGTGAGAGTGGGATGATGGGTAGTTAAGTGATGGGGAGAGTGGGAATAATGTAAGAAGCTGGGAGGTGATAGGCGAAAGTACAAAGGACTGAAGGAGATGGCATCTAGTAAGAGAGGACGGTGGACCATTGAATAAAGGGAAGGAGGTAAAGAGGGAAACTGGAAGAGTGAATGTGAGTGCAATGGAAAGATGGAGAGAGTGTGGATGTCTTGTCCTTACTGCACCAACTGCTGCCGCTGGGCTATAGACGTACAGTCCCTCATGCAAAGGAGGTGAAAGAGATGATATGGCCAGCAGTATAAGGGAAAACAGTGATGAGTGTTTACTGTAAATTTGAAGTGGAGACTACCAAGGCAGAATATGAGGTGCTTTTCCCCTGAACTAACAGTAGAGTTGGTTGTGGACAGACATGGTGGTATGGGAGTAGGTAAGTGGATTCAAAATGGCTGGCCAGCAGGAGATTTTGGATACAAGAGGATGGAGTGAAGATGCCTGACAAAGTGATCTGTGTCCAGTCTCACTGGTGTAGAGGATCTTAGCTGAGAGCACCAGATGCAAGAAGTTACACTGATGGGTTTACGTGATGAACTGCCTCATCTGCAAGGACTGTTTAGAATTCTGGTTTAGGAAATTTAAGTTTTGAATTGAAAGGAAATAGGGTCTTTCTGAATACTCTGTTTAGGCCACTCATAGTTTAAAACTCCCGATTAAATCTCCGTTTAATCTCCTCTCTTTCAAGGAAAGAACCCCAGGCAGCCTAGTTGTTCCGCTTAGCTAGAATTTTCCATTCCTGTCAACACTTTTGTGATTCTGTATAACGTCTTCTGCAGTTCAATAGCATCTTTATGTAATTTGCAATGAGCAGAACTGTTCACAGTGCTCCAGCCATGCCTGGCCAGGTCACACACAATGTAAGTATATTAGTTAGCATAGGAAAATAACCTCTGTAACTGCTCAGCCATCTTATTAACTTGTGTCTCTACCTTCTTTAAAGATCTGTGGAGCAGCATACTAGGTCTCTCTCTCTCTCGCACCACTTCCCAATTATTCTGCATTTCCTTGACTTAATGCACCTGCCCAAATGCAAATTTCTGTGTGTCTCATCAAAGTCCTTAACTCATCGGCCTTAACAAATCTCTTATTTCAGGCGAATGCTATTGAGAAAAGCCAGGTTTCTTCTCTCTTTCCAACCTTTGATTGCTCTGTGTCATTCACTAATTTTCTGCCAACAGACTAGTTTGAGTCACATGACCCTGCTAAAGTGGACCAGCAGATCAGTCTGTGGGGATATTGACCCTAGCTCTGTGGCTCCCTTTCCTACCCTGATCCTATCCAATGTCTCAGAATCTAAAACACTTTCTCCTGCACCTTCAGACAATTATACTGTCAATTAATTGGAATGACTGAAGTATACTTTATTACAAGTTGTAGCAGGACTGATATAGCACATGAAATGCCCTTTCTTCCCGGAATCCTCAGGAAATGGCTCATTCACCCTCACTGGCAGTCTCCCAGCTCAGCACTGAGAAACCTGCCTTTCTCCAGCGTCGTATGTCTAGGGTATATACATTCTACTCCCGCCGAATCAGTGATGTTGGGATGTCTTGCCCACCCAAACCCCAGTTTGTGTGAATTCTGTGTGGTTGGCTGCCCTGTTACAGCTCATTGTAGGAAATAACAGATCCCACACGGCATAACATTACAAGAAGTATATTTATGAATATTAACTTAAGAGTTAGGAGAGAAAAGAGAGAAAAAAAACAAAAAGGGCCCCATTATAATTAAACAGTCAAATGTGCACAGGTCGGTGCTCAAATCTTCCAAAAGTCATATTCACCAGTCCCCAGTAGACTCCCGCACCTTGTTCCATCGGATCAGTCCCTTCCGGATCGAATCCTACACTGGTTCTCTCCTGCATCTTCTCTCTTCATTTCCCATCGAACAAAGACTGAGAGCCCCACCAGTGTCAGGCACAAACCCCACCACCCCAGCCTTCTCTCCTGATTGATAGGCCATATTCCTAAGCACCCCTTAACTCTAACAATAACCTAAACACTGTTAGCAGTGAAAAATTAACCAGGGCGTTACCCACACAGTAGATGAAAGGGCCATGTTTGTTAGCCAAGGAAATCTGCAGATGCTGGAAATTCAAGCAACGCACACAAAATGCTGGTGGAATGCAGCAGTCCAGGCAGCATCTATAGGAAGATGTACAGTTGACATTTCGGGACTTGGTCAGGACTAACTGAAAGAAGATAGTAAAAATAAAAAAAAGTAAAATCTGGATAATGCCTTGGCAAATGAATCAATAGTTGTTGGATATTGCACAATATTGCAAACAAATAATCTGTATCATATGATGCATTAATATAAAGTTCAAAAGGCTGCAATTTCAGAGCACATATCCTTCATGTCACACTTCATAGAGCTTTTGTGTAGACCAACTGGTAGAAATGGAGTTGAAATAGAAGTCTGCATCTTTTCAAATGATATGTAAACTGACTGGATGAGTAATTCATCTTATCTTGAGTTTCAGCGCAATCGCGCATATATTTAATAAGCATTCTGCTTGTAAAGTATTACAATGGAGTTAAAACCATACTGTTAATTAGTCTACTGTGAGATTGCTTGCATTTCTTATCCTTCTGCAAAGAGGTTGAACTTTGAGGTCCGAATTATGGCAAATGCCAAATGATTACTGATGAAGTTCTGATGAATCAAAGTGCAAAGAGTTCGGGGTAGACTTGAGTAGCTCAGTTCCAAATAAGATTCAGACGAGAAGCAGGCCTTTGAAGTTTGTAAGTCTCCAGCACATCTTTTGCACTGGAAATACTGACTTGAATTAATGCTTTTAGTTAATAGAAGTAGCATATGCGAATTAAATATTTTGGATTGGTATTGAGGATAGTGTACTATAGTTTCATATTTGGGTCCTTAGATGAAGTGTGTGATAGTGGAAGTATTACGATGGAGTTATTTGCTTGTGACATAGACTTATTTGCATTCAGAAATATGCTTTATCCCCACTTTCTGCCAGCTTTCTATCTTACACATTAACTCATCTTAAAGACAATTGGTTTCTGACTACACAGGCATTCTGTGGACCATGACCAGATTGGATTGTTGAAGCCAAAAGGCATAGTCTGCAGGTTAGCTGGCTGTGATCCTGGTTTTCCCCGTGCATCAACAGCAGGGAGTGTTGCACGTGATCAGGACTAGAAAGCCTGGCTATTTCCCTTATCATAATTTCTGAGGTCTGTTGTAACATCTTCACCACTGTCAGATCCTCGATCAGCTAAATCAGACGGATGAGAGCAAAACATGATTAAAACTCACTGTTTTTACTTGGGTAGTTTGATATTCTTCTAACAAAAATGATCTATTTGATAATTATAACCAAAAGTGCGTTTTGGAGATGTATTAAATAAGAAATAATTTTATTTAATCAAAGAGTATATTTGTAATTGGTGAGCAGAGTTCACCTGACCTTTATAGATCCCTTCCTATCCCCTTAGCTCTCCCATTAATAGCTTTGTGTTATCTGCAGTTACCTTTCCCTCCGTCCTTCCCTCTCTGAATCTCTTCTTCTGCCTTCCCTCTTCCAGCTGTAGTTTTGCACCGAGGTCAACTGTTGGGATTCAGGGGTAAGTTCAAAAGCTGACTGTTTGTTTTAGATGTGTCATACTTTATTAAATAATAGTTTTTCCCATCATGCCTCACGCATTCTGTCTGCTTCTCATTTGTCAACTTGTGGATTTTGCACTTGTCTTTTAGTGATAAATTCTTCATTCAAATAAAATTAGTAAATCTTGCATTTTTATCACTTGATCTTTTGGAAAGCATTTTGGAATATTTATTTCTTAGAATTTAAAAGTGAAAATACATTATCTCTCTATTACATAAACTGGGAAATACAATCAAACTATTTTCAGAAAATATTGATTTGGCTAAAAGTGTAGAATTTGACATGTTGCTGATTTATCTGAATTAGACTAAAACTTTCAATTGAAATGGATTGGTACAGGTTAGGAATCAGTTTTGTGGTTCACTTTAGCTTAATCTCATGCTTAATGTTACGAAGTACAATATTATTGTAGTTATTAGTGGTAATATGACAAAATTGGAATTGGCAGTAATTTGGTCAAAATTGATTTGATTTTTTTTTGGACATGTAGTAAATTTTCTTAGGAGGAAAAACCCAAGTAGTATTTTGCTATATCTGTTGTTCAGGTGCTTTAAACTGCATGTAAGCAAAGTAAAAATGTAGTTGAACAAGTATATCCCTGTCAGGCACTGAAGTGTTGAACTATTGACAGATCTCAGAACATCAAATGTTAACCTGGTCAGAAAATGAAATTCTCCAACTTTTTGCTAACAAGTGTGCCAGTGGTGAACCAGCTTGGAGACGGAACAATTACCATGGTTAGATCCCCCAGCATATCTTCTTTGTCTAGGTTTAGAGCATCATTAATGGCTGTAATGGAACACTAGTTTGATTTAATTCTATCTGCCAACTGTAGGTTATGACATAATGCAAAACTTTAAACTATTGCACCCTCTTGGTTAAGAGAGTTGAACTATTGAATAGAAGTATCCAAATTCGTGGTTGAAGGGAACACAGAGATCTATCACATCAGGCCCCACACCATTTTCCTTCCTGGAATTAATTTTCAACAGCTTTGACAACCAATCTCTTCTAAATGAACTTTAGGACTGTTGGGTAATTTACATCAAAGGTTTTAAACACACAACAAAGTGAAGCCTGTTTTAATACACTAATTTCGAATGCATCCTAAGGATTTATATAAAATTTGAATACTATTGGGTTTATGAAGAGAATTCCAGAGTTTTCAACGGAGTCAACAGTTGACAAGATGGTCCATGGCCAAGAGAGGCAATGTTCTTGAACAAGAGAATGAGAATGGTAAAATCAGGGTAAATCAGGGTAAAATAGGGTATCAGTGCTTTGGTGAATTGATGGAGATCATCAACCCATGGGATAATGAGCGAGTAAAAGTGTCAGAGATGTGGATGAGCTCAAATAGGTGTAGTGTTAAAGTGGATTATAAAGGTAATAAAGGTATAGATCAGAGCTATGCAGATGAGCCGAGGAATAAGTGGAGACAGAGACATTAATAGGCATTCTTGATGATGGAGCAAATGCGTGGTCTTCAACTCCTTTGGGAGGGCTAAGTGCCACACATTTGTGATTCATTTGCTTCAACCTTGAACATTTAGTAGTGAGAGAGATTGAGATGAGACGAGACTTTGTTAGAGAAGATTTCTGTTCATCCAGTCCCGGGTGTCAGATGAATAGTGTGTTATATCTGTTATACTGGTGAGGGGAAAAGGTCTTGAGAAAGATGGTAGTGAGGTAGAACAGTATGTAATTGGTGTACATATGAAAACTGGTGTTTTTTTAATGATGTTAAGGTTGTAGTTGAGATATTAAGGGAGCTCAAACACAATGAAATATACCTCCTAGTCTCCTTATTAGCTGAGTAAAATGATTCATAATCTGGGGTTAAAGTTGGTTAATTTACCTACAAGCATTGAAACATGGCCAAGGATGTTGCATTAAAGGGCACCATCACTGCAACAGATTGCAGAGTTGTAGGGTATGTAGTTATGTGAACTATGCTCCAGCACCAGCTTCTGATATTACAGTCCTGATTCTGGACATATTCAATTGAGGAACAGAGCTTCCCTACAGGAAGAAAGTTGATCGCTGATGGATAACCTAGGCTGCTGTTATATATAGACAATGCTGATAAACAGGATTGCATGGACTATGGACAGTATAGATGGATGTGTAAAGACCGGAAGAATAACTGAGGGGGAAAGTTATAAACAGTGAATTATTTTCGCAACTGGATGTCTTTAGGTTTTAAATTATTGAAAGCTACTTAATATAACATTAATATTACACTACTTATCCTGAAGCTTACTAATGCTGTCTAATCTTCATTGGGAATGCATCTTGACTTTCTCTAACAGTACTTATATAAATTATTACTAACCTATTTGGCTGCTTAAAGAATTCCATTTAAAAAGGAAATCTTAGAATTTTTGAAATTTGCGGGCATTCCGGTGGCTGTGCGTGACGCCGGTGCCCCGTGCTGTGGATTAAGTACTGTACTGTCAGAGCTCAGTGTGACAGCACACTGGTGCCGCGCACAGTGCCAGATATCCAGATTCAATACTGATTTCTGCTCCTACCCCCGTGAATCTCAGAGTTTCTTCAGGTTGCTCCATTTTCCTCCCTCATCCCAAAGCTGTGCGGGTAGGTAGAGTAATTGGCCACCGTTAGTTGTCTATGACGTGGATGTGGGTAGTGGGATTTAGTGCAATTGATGAGAGTGTGGGAAGACTTATTTATTATAAAAAGGATAATATAGGAGATTATTGTAGATGAATTGTTGATGGTCGGCAGAGCCTTGGAGAACAGGGTCTGTTTTCCGTGCAACAGCTCATTCTGATTCTGATTCATGCACGTATTTTTAATTGTGTAGTCTTTAGGCAGCCCCCCCCCCCCCCAACCCCTCCATTTTCATCTTAAGATCTCATTGAAGCGGTCTTAATTAACTAACAGTGCATTTCTTTAGCCTACTCATTTCTAGGACTTATTTTTAGTGCTTATTTCCATGATAGAGGGAAACATCAGGCTAATTTAGTGGGCAATAGTTTTGAACCTGCATCTGAGAATTGTGCTTTTGGTGTTGGCAGATAAAATGGGGCCCTTGCCAGGTGATCTGTGTTGTAATGCAAATGGAGTGCTGCCCTTCATATTTGGCTCCTTCTTTGATGCAGATGTTAGGTGTAATGTTATCAATATTGGAAACGAAGAGCATTGTGTATTCCCATTTGAATAGAATCATCAAAAATTAAATCATGATGTTGGGTCATTTATTTCCTTAGGACAGTCAGAAAAACTCAAATATAATCATTTGCTCTGCTTAGTGCATTAAGATGTTATATCAATGCAGAAAATATACTTGTGTAATCTTGAACCTTAATAGTTGTAAAGAGGAATATGTAAACCATGCTGGAGGCCAATAGTTCATGATTCACTGAGGTCACTCTGGAAGCCACTGTGTTGAGTTTTATGAGCTAATTTTAAGGATTTTGTGTTGCTTAATTCTGAAGCTATCCTCTATTTTATCCCAAATTTGTATGAAATTGAATCACTTCAGAAGAGATTGTACATGACAGCAGTGAGATGTGTAAAAGGTTGCAGAATCAGATTGCAGAATTCTTCCAAATTTTGGAGTGAATGGCAGGGAAAAGAATAGGATTAAGAAAGATCAAACCAATAGCTTGGAACAGTGATAAATTTTACTTTAGATTTGACTCAGTTGATGGAAGATCTTACCTGACCCGGATAGCTTCTGAGAATGTCTGCTACATTAAAGAGAAACTATACATTTTGGGTTAACTGCAGACAATTTTCATATTTTCCATAAAGAACAAATGGTATTTTAAAAGTGTATTTATAAAATAACAAAAAATGTATTAAGTTAGTATTGGCAAGGCTTATTTGAGTTGTATTGTCATATCTGATGACTTCTTAATTCTACCCTTTCCAATTTTAATATCCAGCTGGATTTTGTTTGTAGGGTGGATTGTTTGCTGTGAATTTGTTCAGTTAATAGGTAGTATTTTCCTTTGGTGCTTTGAACCCAATATCAGAGGAAGTGGTTAGGAGATGCTTGCCATATTTCTCCAGCAATGCAGCTGTTCTTTTATATATAGCAGAGCCATTATGACTAGGTCCAGGGGAAAAAAACACAGCAGTGGTGCACAGGACTGTTCCTGAACTACAACCAGGCTAAATCCTGAATTTCTCATACTGCTTTGGTATTCCCTGCATGGTTCCTTAATGCAAGGTGACCAATCATTTTCAAGCCTGCTGTGAAGATTTACAGTGTGCTAAGCTCATCAGTGTATGACCATTTTCAACATTACTGCCATATGATTCTTCTCTTTGCATCCTTGTTTTCAAGACTTTACTAGAGTGTGGATGTGGGCAAAACACCAGAATCTAGAGGCAATAGATTTAGTGGCTACAAACACTTAACCTTGAGGGAGAATTTGTAGCTCTAGCATCAAGAGTGTTTTTACAAGGTCTGATAATGCTTTCTAAGGGAGCATCTCCAAACTTCAAAAAGCAAACTGGAATTGATTTTAAAATTGATAACTTACTAAAGGACTGTTTTGCAAAGTACGATGAATTAGGGTTTTGTTTTTGTACTTTTCCAGGTCCTCCTTTGTTTACAAGGATGTATTGAGATTGTATATTTTTGAACCTTCATTTTACTTACAGATTCTATAGAAATTTCTACCAGATAGCATCTAAACAATGTTGCCTTTGAAAAACTGGTGTGCAGTTTTACTTATCAACAGGTTTCAAATCATTCAGTTCAATGCAAATGCGAAAAGTAAAAGAGAGATTGTCTGCATGAGGTTTACAGATGCTCCCTGAACTCTCTGCATGTATTAATGTTTACCTAGTGATGTCCACAGTTAATTCTCTCTATATCATATGGGTCTCTGTTTTCTCTGCCATCTCTTTGCATGTTGCATGTTAGAATGAACTATGCTGTTTTGAATAACACCATCTGTTGTGTATTTTAATACTACAATGAAACCTGAATATTTCAGTAAAACTGAGAAAGTATCAGTAGAGTCTTTCATAAAAAGAGCTAGAAACCAAGACCTTATAGACAGCATTAATCTTGTAAACACATGCCAGTTTACCGATTTTGCTTAACGTAACTTTTCTTATATAAAGCAATAAATTAACAAACTAAATCAAGGTAAAGTAGTTATTCCAAGCAAATATGATCTTTGTACACAATTTATTCTTCAACTTCACCTAATTACACAGATTCCTGACCACAAATCAAAATACATTCTACATTGCTACAATTCCATAAAAATCTGATTGTTAAATACCATATTACACTCACTGAAAATTCACTATAGCTACAGCAACTTCTGGGGGTTTCCCTTAAATTTGTTAGACTATTTAAATGACTTGCCTTTTAATGAATGCTTGCTACCTGTTTTATTTATTAATCCATGCATTTCCAGATTCTCACAAATTTTAACTTCAATTAAGGAAACTTATCTATAGTTGACATTAAACTGGTAATTTAATTTATCTCACTTTCCTGGTCAAAGATGTTGTATTGCTTTCTCTTTGCTGTTAATTTCCAATTTTCAAAATGGATTTAAAAGTTCAGGTTATTTAGATCATCGCTGAGTACAGGTTTTATTAAATATTAGTGAAAGAGTTAATGAACTTTTGAAATTAAACTGAATATTTAATAATAATAAATGCTTTATTGAACCTGAGAGGAAATTTCTTTTGTTACAGCAGCAACATTTAAAAACACTTAGTGTGCAGACTTAACTAGTAATAAAGTTCAGAATACTATATACAATAATAATGTGCAATAATTTGCAATAATGATGTTCGAAATAATAAAACATACTATTGTACTATGGTGCGTGTTCTCCTGTTGCCCAGAGATGAACTGTTGTATATGCTGATTGCATTTGGTAGGAAAGATTTTCTGTAACGATGCTTGTGACAGCGGAGCTGAATAAATCTGTTTGAAAAGGTGCTCCGCTGCTTATTCAGAGGGTTGCCAGATTGCCCATAATGGGTAACAGTTTGTTTGGTGACCTCCTCTCTACCACTAAGTCAAAGAGTCATTTAAATCATAGCCAGACATGTTTAATATTAATGATGGTTTACACTGCTAAATTATCAAAACAGGTTTCAGTGTATTGAAAATCACTGTCCTTTTTCAACTGCTTAAACATCGGTTTAATTCTAAAATGGTACCATTGATGTATTTGTTGCAGCAAATAAGACATCACCAACTGGCAGTGAAGGAACCCGTCCTGGTGGATTGATTCGTGTATATGCGGATGAAAGCAGCGACAAAGCCTCAATTGGCAGTTTCATCCCATATTGCTCCATGGCTCAAGCCCAACTCTGTTTCCATGGACACAGGGATGCTGTCAAATTCTTTGCCTCTGTGCCGGGTAAATTCCTGATACCAACCTCCCTTTTCAACTGTTTAATTTTGGAAAAACACTTTTGAAATGTAGAAAAGTTGAATGATTCAGCACAACATAATGGATAATGCCATGAAACTCTGCCTCCCCTCACTCCTTTAGTGGTAAGGACACAAACCCTTTTATCATAACTATGCTGTCCCCAAGATTTGGGATGAGGTGAGCATGCCCATAGAGGAACGACTGAAAAAATCTGCAGTTTGAACATGCAAGTAACAGAGGGGATTGTATATAAAAAAACTATCTAGTACCCTCAGAAGCACAGCTTTTCCAGACTCCCAAAAATGAGAATTATAAGTTATGAAATTGAGCTAACTCTATCTTGTATTCAACTCAACATAGTTTGCTGAAATGGAAGCTACTGTCCAATACGTTTTTTTAAAATGGTCTGTATGCCTCGTTCTGATAGGTAACGTTCTGGCAACATTGAATGGCAGTGTGTTAGATAGTCCTACAGAGAATCCAGGACCTACTGCCCCTGAGCAAGAGGAGAGAAAACTACAGCCTGTTTTGGTTCTCAGTGGAGGAGAAGGCTACATTGACTTTAGGATTGGTAAGGCAGATTTAGTTACGTAAAACAACACTGAAAAATCCTTTGTTTTGCAAACTATTACATTCCCTGTTGAATTCTATTTTCAAATTTCTTTTAACTAATCCAGCTTGTAATTGCCCTGCCTCATTCTGTCCTGTCAATTGTCTCTTCCCTGTGTGTTGCATATTAACACCACTCACTTATTGCTATATTTAACCTTTTTTTGTTTAGTTGTGATGTTTGATTCGCTTTTAAGCCGAGTATTCCCATTGTGATGACATAAACTCCAGTTGTTGCTTGCATTAAGTGGATGGATGTTTGCATTAAATTCCTGTACATATATGTTGTAGTTGAGGGGCTAGCATATTATTTCCAGGTCACATTTACTTCTTACAGTCTTTCTTGGTAGGGTTTACTATTTTCCAAAGATTTAACTCCGAATGTATTCCAAGTCAAGCATGACCTGGATTGTGAGCTCCTCCGCTTCATCTGCAAAAAGCAGAATTTCCTAGTGGCCAGCTATCTAGATTCCTTTCCTTGTTCCTGTCCCAACATGTTAGTCCATATCTTCTTCCTCTGCCATGCTGGGACCACCCTCAGATTGGAGGACCAACTCCTCCTATTCCATCCAGGTTGAATTTGACAATTTCTGGTAATTTTTTCCCTTCCACCTTCCCTCTTCCTTTATTCTCCACTCTGACCTCTTCACCTGCCTATCACCTCCCCTGGTGACCCTCCTTCCCTGTCTCTCCCGGTGTCCCTCCTCCTTCCCTTCCTCCCCGGTGCACTCTCCTCCTTCCCTTCCTCCCCTGGTGCCCCTCCTCCTTCCCTTTCTCCCCTGGTGACCCTCCTTCCCTGTCTCTCCCGGTGCCCCTCCTCCTTCCCTTTCTCCCCGGTGCACTCTCCTCCTTCCCTGTCTCTCCCGGTGCCCCTCCTCCTTCCCTGTCTCTCCCGGTGCCCCTCCTCCTTCCCTTCCTCCCCTGGTGCCCCTCCTCCTTCCCTGTCTCTCCCAGTGCCCCTCCTCCTTCCCTTTCTCCCCTGGTGCCCCTCTTCCTTCCCTTTCTCCCCTGGTGCACTCTCCTCCTTCCCTTTCTCCCCGGTGCCCCTCCTCCTTCCCTTTCTCCCCTGGTGCACTCTCCTCTCCTATCAGCTTCCTTCTTCCCCAGCCCTTTGACCCATCTTCCAGCTTGTCCTCCTTCCCCATCCCCTCGTCTCATTCTGGCATCTTCCCCCCTTTCTTTCCGGTCCTGATGAAGGGTCTCAGACTGAAATGTTGACAGTATCATTCCCATTGATGCTGCCTAACCTAATGAGTTCCTCCAGCATTGTATGTCTGTTGCTCTCGTCTGTAACTTGCGTTTTCCCACTGCACGATCGCCAGAGCTGCACCACATCTTTGCAGTTCCAGATGAGCTCAATGCCTTGCTGAGGTGATCCCCAGAAACAGGCAATTAGTAATTATCCCTCAGGAGATAGAAACTGATATTCCATCACCAGACTGTTCTAATGAATCTTTAAAGATTTCATTCTTTTAAAGGTCTTTTCAATTGTTTCCAAGTATCTCAGATGATGTAACAACAACTTATAATTTGCTTGATTTGTGTTCTTGTTCTGACTGTTGTGTCTCTGATGCAATATGCCTGCGATACTGCTGCGCAAGTAAGATTTTCATTGCCCCATACATATTTGTACAAATACAATAAATTTGATTTTTTGAACTGAAGTAGATTAAATACATATTTTTTAAAAAAATTATAGACATTTAATTCATGCAAGTTAGTTAAAACATTAGTTACAGAAGAAAAGCACACGGCTTAACTTCTCTATTTTACTTCGGTGAATGGCGTCAAAAGCTTTGCGAAAATCGATAAAATTTAGCACGGCTGGTAGGTTGTTTTTCTTGACTTCCTCGACGATTCCACGGAGATTAAGTATTTGTGTTACTGTTGTGTGTTTCTGCTGAAAACTAATCTTATTGAACCTTAGCTTAGGGTCAATAGTGGTGGGAATCCTGTTCAAGATCATCCCATTGTGTAGCTTTGCTAAGGTGCAGGTCAAGCTGATACCGCGGTAGTTATCTGTCTTCGTGAGGGATCCAGACTTGGGGACAGGGATAATGTTTGAGAGTGACCACTGTTCTGGTTTGTCACCTTTCATCAGTGCTGTATTACATATGTCCAGCAAGATGTGTTCCAGGTCGCAGTTCTTCAGGACATCTGGTGGTATCCCCTCTAGTCCAGCGCTCCTGCCATTTGAGTGCATATTTGGCCGCCCTCAGTTCCTCACTGGTGAATGGGCCGTCATCGATGTCGACTTGCGTTAGTATTGTGGGTATGCCCTCTTCTTCCATGATCCTTGGAGGGTTTCCCAGCAGGTTCTTGAAGTGGGTAAACCATGTCTGGACATGGTCCTCTGCTGTTTTACCGCTTATTTGACCTGATGTGGACTTCTTCCGTCTGTGGATCTTGTTGACTAGGTGCCATGCTTCTCCATGCTGCTTGTCTTCATTAGCAGCCTCTACCCCTCTAATCCTCTCAGCTAATTCCTCTTCTTTCAGTCGGTTGTAGGTGGCAAAGAGATTCTTCTTTGCTGCCTTGAACTTATCTCTGAGCTCTTCTGTTTCGCTCCTTCTAAGTTTGGCATGACAATCATTGACCGCACTTCTTGCTGTGACGACGCCAGGATGTTTCGAGATCTGGCTCTTTTTGATTCACTTCACAGTAGGCAGACTTTTTGTTGCATCTGTGTGTGCGTCTATGAGCCATTGATATCGGTCGGTGGCAGTCTCTTCCTCCTCCCTCTCCAGTGGGCCGAAGCGATTTCTCACTTTCACAGTGTGCTGGGCTTGAAGAATAGGTTCTGAGGAGAATTCCTTCCAGGCTATCTTCTCCTTGGGACCTGTGGCTTTGGGTTGCGGCAGGCTCTGTCTCACCTCCATTGACCCTATTCTGTGGTTGGAACTGACCGAGCTGAAGATGCTGTAGGCTTCGGTGTTGATCACACAATTACGCCATTTTGTTCTTACATGGATGTAGTCGAGATGTTTCCTGTTGAGGGAGGCTCTGTTTTCATATGTCCACAGTTTACCAGCTCACTTCTTGAATTGTGTGTTGGTGGCAGTGAGACTGTGCTCCTGGATGAAATCAGCTAGGTATTGTCCATTTCTGTTGGTAAAGTCGTGGTATGAGTATGGAACATCTTCCAGTCCGACCTGGGCATTGAAATCGTCGAGCACAGCCAGGGAGTTATGTGCCAGTATTGAAGTGATAGCTTTGTGAAGTTTACTGTGGAAGGTCTCCACCTCCTCCTCCTCGCTGCAGTTGTGCGGGGAGTGACAGATGATGGCAGAGGTCGCCGGGTTTCCATCGAATTCCGCAGTAAAGGCTGATTTATACTTGTGTGTATGGCTATGCCGAAGCCTACGCTGTAACCCTGATTTCCACTTCTGCGTCGCTCTACTCCATAGTGAGCATGCATTGGTGTGCGCCAAAACATTAGTTGGCGGCGGGGTTTCTATGCCACTGTGTTGAGTTTCTTCGTGAGAGACATGGACGAGGAAATGCATTTCAAACGTTTTCACATGTCGGCAGGTAGATTTGATGATTTGGTTCATCTATTTCGCATCGGTCTACTCACAGCCTACAAACATGGCGGAGAAGAAGCAACCGGAAATGTGTAGGAGGAAATGCGGTGCTACCAAGCAGACCAATCACGGTTGTTGCGGTCGACGCATGAGTTACTTTTCTGGAGAGGTGCACATCACCCTACTGCGTAGGTACGGCGTAGGGTACACGCTACCTATGGCGTAGATGCGACACATATCAGCCTTTTGGATTCTGTCACTGACTGAGACTACACCCCTCAGTGCCTTCTTCATCTTGCGGTTCAACATCAGCCCTACTCCGCCTTGTGCTGACATTGTCGTCAGCTCTCTCCAGGCGGATGAGATGATGAGGTGCATCCCCTGTACCTCTGTGAACCTTATCTCTTCGTCTGGGTGTACATGACTGTGCGCTTGGATCCCCAGGATGGAGATCTCGTACCTGCTTGCCTGTGATGCCAACTCTGTGCATCGAGGCAAGAGGCGGATGGTGTTTGTGTTGAAGGTTGAGGTGATCGTTTTTACCTTACAGCACAAAAGGGGCGCAGTTTGCTTGCCCCCCTTGTCGGACTCAACCCTCCCCATGGGGTTTGAGGTTGCGTCTTCATACTACCCGTCTAGGCCGGGGTCTGGGCGCTCCGCAGAGTTCCTGAGCACTCGCTGAAGGTTGCTGAAGATCCTGAAAGCTTACGGATTGCCAAACTATCTACTGAGAGCAAGGGAGTCCAGCTATACCAAGACCATGGCGGAAGTTGTATCACCAGACGGAGAAACAGCAGTGTTCGAGCTCCTAGCTAGTGTGCTGCAAGGAGACACTCTGGCACCCTACATCTTTATAATCATCCTTGATTACATTCTTAAGTCAAGCTATCAAAGATCACGACAAGCTTGGTTTTACCTTAAAACCAGGACGAACCAAAAGGGTCAGACCAGTTATGCTCACAGATCTCGATTTTGCAGATGACATAGTCCTGCTCTCTGACCAGATTGAGGAAGCACAGCAGCTACTGAGAAAAATGGAAATTGAGAGCAATAAAGTTGGACTTCACCTAAACGCTAAAAAGACAGAGTACATGGCGTTCAGCTGCGACGAAGGTACTCTCAAGACCGTAAAGAATGATACCATTAAGAAAGACTTAGATTTCAAGTACCTTGGGTCAAGAATGATGAGTTCAGAGAAGGACATAAAGATATGGAAGGCGCTGGCATGGAGGGATATGAACGACATGAAGGAAATCTGGAGGTCGAACCTGACCAATGGGCTCAAAAAGAGGATCTTCATAGCAGTCATAGAGTCCATTCTCACGTACGGATGCGAGGCGCAGACACTCACCAAGACCATGAGAAAGTCACTGGCTGGTTGCTATCTTTGAATGCTCCGGATGGCTCTTGACATGAGTGGGCAACAGCACATGACGAACGTCGAGCTCTATGACGACCTACTGATGCTCACCACTAAAATCGAGGTGAGAAGACCACAACTAGCGGGACACTGTCTACGCCACCCTGAGTTACCTGCAAGCCTAGTCATCACACGTGAGGATGAACCCTGGGTGCCCTCCCAAGACTATGGTCAACACGCTCCTCGAAGATAGCGGTGCAGCTAATGTAGATGAACTGAGCACACTGATGAGGGAGTGGGAGGAGTGGAGAGTCCATCATCGTGCCTGACACCAGCCCCCTCGGCCTGAGTTGACGTAGTAGTAGTAGTACTAGTAACTTCTCCATCTAGATCTGCCACCCCATTCAAATGAGTGGGGCTCTTCTGGAGATGTTGGTGTAAAGCGAAGGGTCTGGTTATGAAGAGTATCCAGTCTCTCTGTCTGGGATATTTGAGTCCAGCAGGAGGACAAGATACTCCCAAGTTCTGGCTTTCAAATTTGTTGTTCCTTGTGTTCCTGTGTGCAGGTGCCGAGATCTGGAATGTGCTGACCCATGAGGAGCACGTTATCGGTTGTTTCCTACTGAAGCAGAGGAAAATATTCAGTATTGTTTGTTCCATAGTGTTACTCTCTGGAATTTGTACTTTGCAGCCTTATTCAGTTTACATAATACTGTTTTTAGAAAACTTGCTATATTTGATACTGTTGTATTATGAAGTGTGATTTATTTATATCAGAATAGGGTTGACAGTTATTTGAAGTGACTTAATATAATAATTTCCATTACTAATTGCGCACCAGCTGACTTACAAAACTCTTTATTAGATAGTGTAATGTTGAATCGGGTTCACAGGTCTGGCAAGTGAGACAGGAAATGCTGACTGCGAATGGGTAAATGAATTATTTATTTACGGACAGTAAAAATTTGACCAAACATTCATGTTCCCCAGGTTCCAGACACTATAAAGCTGAATATTCAACAAACATACTTAGTTAAAAGTGCATGCAGTGCATACCTTCTTAATGCAAAAATGCAATTGCAGATGCTGTGGATCAAAGAAAATGTACACAACACTGGAAGAACTCAGCAGGTCAG
The DNA here is from genome assembly GCF_030144855.1 of Hypanus sabinus. Classification (NCBI taxonomy): domain Eukaryota; kingdom Metazoa; phylum Chordata; class Chondrichthyes; order Myliobatiformes; family Dasyatidae; genus Hypanus; species Hypanus sabinus. The sequence continues at coordinate 23,182,319 of NC_082714.1, read as the reverse complement.
GCAGCATCCGTGAGAAAAGAGTAGCCAGCGTTTTGGGCCGATCAGATCTTGGCCCAAAACATTGGCTACTCTTTTCTCACGGATGCTGCCTGACCTGCTGAGTTCTTCCAGCATTGTGTACGTATACCTTCTTAATGGCTATGTGCACCACTTGCCTTAAACAAAGGGAGAGAGACAACCTCCCACACGTGCTCTATATACCCATATACTCTACTATATATATGAAACTGGACACCAGGCAGCTGTCCAATGGGAGAAGCGGCTGCAGTTTCCAAACTAACCATTCACAACGGAAGTGACTTTTGGCAATCAGAATAAGCCATGCCCAATCCCCACGGGACAGATAGTAAACGTATTTAAGCCTCTCTTGTCAAATCAAAATGTAATTTTTAAAAAAGAGACAATGAATTAAATTGAACTAATATTCAGGGTAGATTTATGTTGTAATTTTATGTCTGAGGAATTCAACCAAAATCGCTACTTAAGGGTGGGAGGCAGCAGAAAGGAAACTCTAGACCAGTTAGCCTGACATCAGTGGTTGGGAAGTTGTTGGAATCGATTGTTAGGTATGAGATTATGGAGTACTTGGAGGCACATGACAAGACAGGCTGTAGCCTGCGTGGTTTTCTGAAAGGAAAATCCTGCCTGACTAACCTACTGCAATTTTTTGAGGAAATTACAAGCAGGGTAGACAAAGGAGATGCAGTGGATGTGATGTACTTGGATTTTCAGAAGACCTTTGACAGGGTGCTGCACATGAAGCTGCTTAGCAAGATAAAAGCCCATGGAATTACAGAGAAGTTACTACCATGGGTGGAGCATTGGCTGATTGGCAGAAAACAGAGTGGGAATAAAGGGATCCTGTTCTGGCTGGTTGCCCGTTTACCAGTGGAATTCCACAGGGGCAGCGTTGGGACTGCTGCTTTTTACAATGTATATCAGTCACTTGGACTATGGTATTAATGGATTTGTGGCTAAATTTGCTGATGATACAAAGATAGGCAGAGGAGTGGGTAGCTTTGAGGAAACAGAGAACCTGCAGAGACAGATAGTTTAGGGGAATGGGCAAAGAAGTGGCAAATGAAATACAATGTTGCAAAGTGTATGGTCATGCACTTTGGTGAAGGAAATAAATGGGCAGAATATTATTTAGATGGGTAGAGAATTCAAAATGCAGAGGTGCAAAGGGACTTGGGAGTCATTGTGCAGGATACCCTAAAGGTTAACCTCCAGGTTGAGTCAGTGGTGCAGAAGGTGATTGCAATGTTGTCATTCATTTCTAGAGGTATAGAATATAAGAGCAGGAATATAATATTGAGGCTCTATAAGGCACTTGTGAGACCACACTTAGGATACATCCACACTACACTGGATAAATCCGTAACTGAAGCTTTTTCTCTTTGTTTTTACCCTTCATCCACACTAAATTGGCGTTTTTGTCCCCCCAGACTGGAGCTTTTCAGAAATGCTTTCCAGGGTGGGTATTTTTGAAAACGCTGGATCAGTGTGGACAGGGTAAATGGAGACTTCTGAAAACGCTGTCAGATGGCAGCGTGCTATTTCATTGTTTTCTTGAATGCAACCTAACAATTTCAGAACAGACGGCAACGAGACTGACACCAGAAGAGTTAGAAATGTACTCACCAAATACTTTGACCCATAACTTACTGAATAAATAAGTATACTCACATTGCCCTGTTTTCTGTCCTTGCTCCTATGAAGGTGGTTTACCTATTTACGCAAGTACTTCTCTGACAATAGATGTGTAACAGCCTAATGTAACATTGTATGGAAATACAAGATAACACTGATGCAGACATGTTTTATACATTTAACAAGGTGCTTTATTAATGCATCAGAGTTAGTCAGTTTTTCAATGTTTGTCGTCAGCCAGGTCAATCTGTCCATGAACTCCCTGTCGGTTGCCTCCGTACGCTCCAGTATTTGTTTTTTTTTTACTTTTAATTTCTCCTGCGTGAAAGCCAACAGCTGTCTGTCGTTTTAAGTTTTTCTGGTCTGTAACTACACAAACGCGCACTTTTACGGCGAGATTCAACACCAAACATGTTCTTTGTTTTCGGCAGATGTGTCCTGCACATGCGCAGTAGATTTACCAAAATCTCCGTTTCAATGTGGATAGAGATATTTTTAAAAACACATAGTGTGGATGCCTATCGTTTTTATGGGAAACTGGTGTTTTCAAAATTATCCAGTCTAGTGTGGACATAGCCTTAAGAGTATCGTGTGCAGTTTTGGGCACCTTATTTTAGAAAGAATATACTGGCATTGGGGAGGGTTCAGAGAAGATTCACAAGAATGATTCCAGGAATAGAAGGGTTACCATATGTGGAACATCTGTCAGCTCTTGGGCTGTATTCCCTGGAGTTCAGGAGAATGAGGGGGGATCTTATAGAAACATTCTGAATGTTAAAAGGCCTGAACAGATTAAATATGGCAAAATTATTTCCCATGGTAGTGGAGTCTAGGACAAAAGGATTTCAGGATTGAAAGACGTCCATTTAGAACTGTGATGCAGAGAAATTACTTTAGTCAGAGGGTGGTAAATCTGTGGAGTTTGTTGCCATGAGCTGCTATGGAGGCCAAGTCATTGGGTGCATTTAAGGCAGAGATAGATAGGTTCTTGATTAGCCAGGGCATCAAAGGGTATGGGGAGAAGGCAGGGGAGTGGGATGACTGGAAGAATTGGTTTAGCCCATGATTGAATGATGGAGTAGACTCGATGGGCTGAATGGGCTACTTCTTCTATATCTTACTGTCTTAAAACTATTCAGATTTAGGCCTGGTAGTGGGAAAGGTGCAGTATATTGATTTCCATCCACTTCTAAACTTGTGGGTTGGAATTAGAATCGGTCACTTCTTGAAATTACCTGTCTCTATCTGTTAACTTTTTGCTTACTCACTGAACAACTCTGTTTGCAGGTGACGGTGAAGATGACGAGACAGATGAAAGTTTACCTGATGGAATCAGACCAGCTCTCTCCAAAGCAGAACGAAGTCACATCATTGTCTGGCAGGTGTCATATATTCCCGAATAGGATGACCCTCCTACAAATCCTACTTCCTGATACCTGCGGATCATCTGTATGTACATAAGATATCCCCTGCATTGTACTTGTCCCTAAAGAAAGCCACTGAAAATCTAGAATTTCTGTAGCATTTCCATGGTATCTCCACTTTGGAACTACTCATTTGTTGAAATTTGCAACAATCCAAAACATTTTGGATTCAACTTAAAAATGGAATGTTAAAATAATTTAAAATGGCTAACTCTGGCTTTTTGGAGACTGAAATCTTATTCACTTTGACAATATTTGTTGCTGTGTCAAGCACTTACCTTTGTAATTAGCCTGTCTTTAAAACATGAAACCAAGAATGCTACCATATTGCATGCCAGATATTGAAATAATGTCATTGGGCAACTTTCATGTCTGTTCATTTGTGCGTAACTTAAAGGTTGATTTGTTTATAAGTAGCATTTACTTTCATTGGTATCAATTTGTTCCCCAAAATACTTAATCAAAAATCATTACTGATAATGTTCACACTTAAATCACAACTGCAATATTACTAGTTTGAGGTTCTCACGAGGTCCTACCTCTGTGACGGAATCCAAATGACAGGTGATATAAAAGGGCTAGAATGATGGATAGGGAATTTCAAAAACAGTGCAACAACTACGTACAATAAAGTGCACAGAGACTGAGAATAGATGTAGCTCAGTTCCTTATGTTCTAGGATGCAATTGATGTATAATGACACAGGGAAGTGTAACTTTTTACTTCATGAACATTCAACTTACCAATTCTTTTCCTATCCACTCATTCAATATTAATGGCAGTTCCAGAAAGAGTAGTATTACTTTAGGGAGAAAAGTGCATTCACTTTCCAAAACAGTTTCTGTACATGCTCGGTAGATGGAATTTTCACTGGATTTTGTTGTAACTGTCAGCGTTCTAGTTGGCATTGTAAAGGTTTGGTAGAACCAGCCAATTCCTGGTTTAATATGCAACAATATTTGCAAAGTGATGGGGAACTATGGAATGAATGTTAACTGGGTACATTCTTATTCATTTATGAATGTTATGGAAAAACATACTCTGGAGATGCCAGGAATTTAAAAATTCTTATCTCTTTCAACTAACTCTTTTGATCAGTGGAATTCCCCTTGTTTTTCTAAGCAGCTATATTTCTGTTAAGATAAATTGAATTACTGTTCCAGGTTTAACATAGCAAAGATAAAATGACAAGATCAAGGATACTGGTGGTAGTGTTCTGGAAGTCTGCCTTCCCTGGACAGCTCAATGGATGGTTGAAAGTTGCAAATGATTTGAGGTCATCGTAAATTTGAGCCCACTAGAAGAACATTCAGTGATCCAAGGGACATAGAAAGATATCTCAGTATTCATCAGCCACCTATTTGTCATTTATTTTCACCATTTTACAAAACTCCATGATGAATCTTCCAGTATTAAAACATTGACACACTGCATGCTTTGAAGTTATTTTGGCTACTGCCAGAAATGACCTTGAGTGAAAGCACAGCACATACTGTAGCTTATACTAACTTATTCAACATTTCCTGTGGTATTGACAGGGTAGTCATTTTTTGTGGTGTAGGTGTACCCCAGTAGTTTTAGCAATGTAAAACTAGCTTTGATCTTGCTAGTAACATCATTATAGGTACTGGTCAACTCCCTCTGATTAAGATTTAGGAGATTAAAAGTTCAAATTGTGAATAACTTGTCAAAAATGAACCTTTGGAGGTTAAGTGGTATCTCTTGGTCCTTACTTGTTTTACAACCTTTGAGTTGGATGGTGTATTCTTTTTGGATGTAAGGAAAAGGATTATTTCTAACCAATGCACAGATTGATGTTGCACTGTGAATTGTCTTTGCCTCAAGGGTGAAGGCCAGTAGTTCAAATGTAGAGAGTAACATAGGTCAAGATTGAAAGACAGAACATCTACTGTGCAAAGAACACTAAGTTTTCAGTTTCCATCTAAGCCACATGGAAATATTAATAATTGCACATGAGAATTGAGTGGCCTCCTATGACCTCCATATATTAATGTTGGCATTTAGGAGACAGTTGTCCTGGGTATAAAAAGGAAAACATTTGAGTGTGGAATGAAGAAATTATGTTTTAATTTCCTGGAGTATGTTATAAATGTTAGTGAAATCAAAGCCCTTTCATACTGTTATTCATTCTTTGAATGTCCATATAACATTACAGGAGTATTCCAATCCTACACCTCAGTGTAATGTGTAATAATGGGGTTATTTTGACCAGTAACAAGTTATTTTAATTGTTCTAATGAGGGTGTAAGTAGAAATGAATAAATTTTGAATGAGCTGGCAAGTACAGCAATGGGAACTAAGAAGAGAAGCAAAATCATTGACAGATGGGAGAAAATCTGTCTGCTGTTCTTCAGAAGAACTCGCATTTACCAACACTTGGCAGGGTGGGATGATTAATGCTGGTTTGGAAATCAGCAAGTATGATTATTTTTTCTTCTGGCCACGAGTGCATTATATTTTAAAATATATCTGGTTCTCATCTTGATTAGGTGGTCATTTTACTAAGTCTATAGATTATGGCTCCTCTGGACATCCAGACCATGTCTTCTGCCAGTAGCAATTTGAGGTTCTTCTCATCATGTAAAGTAGCTCCTGTGTATTACAGTCTTGAGAAAAATGACACTGTCGTCTGAACACTGCTGTTTCACAGCAGAGTCCTGTACAAAATGCTGCTTGGTGTATAATGAAAAGGTCGGGTTGGGTGTACAGAGAGGGTTGGCTAGTGTAAGGATACAATCTGAGCTAATTTCCCTGTGCAATGTAATTTAACATGTAACTGTTCCATATGTAATAAACATTCACATCATGAATTACTTGTTGCAGTATTTATTAATGAATTGAATAATGTCCCACGTTTCCAAATTGTTCATTATTACACTATGCCCATGAAGAGAAAGATGAAATTATCAATCCGTACTTGCTTCTGCAGCAAATTACTGACATCTACTAATTTATCATGGTCAATCTATTACTTTCTGAGCAGGCTTTTGAAATTGCCAGTCCTTTCTGATTATTATGTCACTCTATATAGGGTTACTCAGCACTGTATTTTCAGTTCAGTTTTAACCTTTGATCATGACTCTTAGACTAAAATGTTATTCCACGTTTTAATCACTGCATGTTTGAGTGAAAACTGGGCATGTGCTCCTTTTTTAAAATAAAATGGCTTTATCTGCTTGTAACCTTTATTTTCTATAATATACAAATGGCCATAGCATAGGTTACCTGGATTATAAAGCTATTTTATTCACACCTCACTAGAGACATTAAGAACTACTTTCCACATTGCCTAACACAGTGAGACATTTGGTCAGCTCCCTTGAATTCCACAAGCAAAATGGAAGCATTTCAGAGGCCATCTGTACTTGCATTTGAGATAAGTTTGTAGCTTTGGGTCCTCAATAGTGAATTTCATGAGTTTTGAGTACCTACACTTTTGTTTTCTTCTCACATATGTACATGTACCTTTGTTTCTGGCACTAAGTACAGACAGTTCGAGGTTTAAATGCCTAATAACTGTCCATTCCTATTTCACCATAAGCCAGATATATCAATTTTCTACAATAACTTGTACATCACTTTACATTCACGTGCTATATTTGATTTAATAATTGCTAATGCTACCCATAATTAAATTGATACATACTGTTTACTCATTTATATTAACAATAAAATATTTTATTATTACTAGCTTGAAAAATGTATGGGAGAAATTTTGTGAAGTTGGATTTGTAACAATGGACATCCCTGTAATTAGTGACTCAGGTAATTGGTACCATGACCACAGCCTTTCACAGGGGAACACGTTTTCTGTGTTCCCCATCATTCTCCACAACTTGAAACATGCTCTCTCATTTTTCCAATTCTGGTGAAAGGTTCTTGACATGACTCATGTTCTATCACCAGTGATGCTGCTTGACCTACTGTGGTTCCAGCATTCAAATAGAGAGAATCACTAGTGAGATTTGGTAATTTGCAATTCACTGACTCTTGCAAAACTGATTTATTTAAAAAAAACTTTAAACAACACAGATACATTAGCAAAGGCCTGTAGCACCAGGGTAATTCATATTTTAATTCATGCATAACATTACTGCCTTAACATATTACAAAATCCCATAGCATTGAAAAAGTTGACATTTGTGATGCGTGCCACAGTAAAATCTGGAGTTGTGATCAGCAGCCAAGTACACCACAAATATTTAGCATTCTTCTGTGGCAAAACACTGTCCAGCAGATTGTCTACCTGACTGTCATAAACAGTTATGACAAAGACAAGGGAAAAATGATTCCTACGGAAAATTTCAGCAGCCTGTATGTTATAGCAGCCAATCTATTATATTCAATGCTGACCAGTCCAACCATATAATGCAAGCATCCTTACCACTGGCAGAAAAACTATTAATTACTTGTATTCCAGCAGTGTGGTAAACTATGATAAAATTATGGATTAAGATTAACAATATTTTACCTTATTTCTCTGGAACTTGTATCAATAGAATTTTTAACTTGAGCTACAAGAATTAATGCCCCGAGAACACATGCACAGAAGAGGTTTTGTGTACACAAACTAATTATTTTATTGACAAGTAATAGTAATAAATATCAAATGTTGAGTCCTATTTATTGATCTTTTAATATTATGGACATCTGGCATTTTATCTTTACAATCATTAGTTTATATTCATGATGAAACAGGTTGGCTGAATTAACTACAATATAGCATACAGAAAATAAAACAGATGTATAAAGTCCTAGTTCTATGGCAGGCAAAATTATATAACCACTGAACAAGTTCCTAAAAACTATAGTTTGCATTTTTATGATCACAGTGAATAAAGAATTTTTTAAATGGTAGAGCAGCACAGGTGATGCAACCAAATCTGCTCAACTTCAAATACAAGACCATCAAAAAAAACTTTGGCAAAAAAAAATGAAATGGTGAACTTAGCAAACATTTTATTATAATGTTGCTTCACATGAGTTCTTCTAATTCATACCATTTTAGTTTCATCTTTAACAATTATTAAATGAACATAATATTCTATTTACTATGAGGCCATGAACCTCCTGTGATATATTTAGCATAATACATCTAAGAAACTGGTCTAAATCCACTGTGTAATTTATCCTCATGATAGTAACGCTGTCAGATTGTTAAACAATTTCCTTCTTTAAAGCCAGTATTGCAAAGGTGATCAGAACAGGAGTTCACAAACTTTTATATGCCATAGACTCTGAGTTGGGAACACCTTTCTTAGAAATACCGTGGTATCTTTTTCTTCTGGTTCTCAATGGTCAAATTCATCATAGCAATCCGTGCATTGTTTGGGTGTACATGTGAAGACAGGCTACATTAAAAAGATTTTGAAGTATCACTCACATGAAGCTGTAACAGTGTTTAACTCTTATCAATCACCAATTATTGACAGATGAGAGAAAGGTCTTTCAGAAACTACCAACCACTTCTCTAATATTTATGTCCCCTAATTTGTAGCAATAAAGGAATGGAGTATCTTTAGACCCTGACTTGTCAACAAGTTTGATAACTGGATCAATTGCAATAGTCCAGATGCAGATTACCTTTTCATCCTATATCATGAAAAAGCTTGTGATGTCGATCATCACCCAACAAAGAACTGATTGTGCTTTGATGTTTGTTTGTGTCATATTAGATGCTTCTCACTAGAGGAAAAAGCACCATCCAGTATTGCAGTCCATATTCACAGCAGCAACATTTTCAGGTACAAAATATGGAAATGCTGGAAACTAAGTTTAAAAAAGTAGTAGAAATGCATATCAATGAAAGATAGTTTAATACTTCAATTCTAAAATCATCTAAAGGATTAATATTTTTCTTCCGAAGTTTCAATTGGATCCAACATGAGGGAACAATTTTAAAATAATTAATTTCAGAAGAACTTGCATAGAAAGAATGAAAAACTCAGTGGTGCATAGGTCTGTTGCAATCAATGTGGATACTATAACAATGAAGTTTCAGTACCGATGGGCTTGTTCCTGAGCGATCCTTTTTTTTAAAAAAAGGACTGGTTTATTCATATATCCAGTCATCAGCATAATCATTCCAGCAAACCAGCTCCTCGGGGTGGAACCAGAGGGCGATTTCACGGATGGCACTCTCCACTGAATCACTGCCATGGATTACATTCCTGCATCACACCAAAATAAATAAGTTAGATTAAATACCTGAGATTCAAGTTATAATATTACATCATAGCGGCATTATGAAAACATCTGTATCTAAGAAAACAAACCTTCATTTCCTGCTTCTGCATTTAAAACTTATTTCCCTTTAAATGTTCTGAAAAATTCAATTACACACTTTCTCAGCCACATTTAGAAAGTTGGATATTGATCAAATGGACTTTGAGCTTGTACACCATTACTTCACCTTACCTCTGCTGGAGAAAATTTTCTACTGTAAGATTATCAAACTAGTATGACATTTGAAATTAATGGAGCCTTTTTTTCCCCCCATAAAAGCTGCAGCTTTTATTATTATTATTATTAAATTTTTGTACTCTACTACATACCAAAATAATTTTATTCTTTAAAAGGCCCTTCTGTGCACATCTGGCTCCTGATATGTGGCAAGAATCCTAAGAGAAATTTTGCTACTACCATTTACCATCACTGCTGTGTGGGAGGTTAAGAGTTTCCTGTGTGAACGTAGAACCTCAGACTTCCTCAAAACATATCACCTACAGTTTCCCAGTTGCACTGTTCATAGTTTCCATTGGAGGAAATTCCTCAGCATCTGTGTTGGATAATTTGCCTCTGAACTTGCAGCGGATTAAATCTGGCATATGCAGCAAACCAGTTTTCAATCAAGATGAACAGCGGGTACAATTTACACAGAATTTAGTTGAATTACATAATTAATTGAATTTTTAGTATTAAACTTTTAAAAAATATAATAATTAGAAATTGTCAGTATAATTTTTTCATCATTTTTGAATGTTTGGATAATTATACAGGCGTTTGGTATTCACAATTACTTTCACAGTTTTAGCAGACATTGAACCTGGTAATGGCTGAAAAAGCAATTAAGGGACAGAGCATAGCCGGTGAACAGAAAGGCACTTTGCTCGTTTCTGCCAATTAGTTGGCAGTGAGCTCAGCTATAGGGGTTATGCCTATTCTCCAGCTAAGAATAGGTTTAATGGACAGAGAAGTGAAGTACACAGACAGCGTAACTGAGAGATATAGGGCATTAATAATTTAGACAATAAGACACAGGAGCAGAATTAGGCCATTCATGAGCCTGCTCTGCCAATCCATCCTGGCTGATCTCGGATCCCACTCATCTCATACACCTGTCTCAACATATCATTTGATGCCTTGACCAATCAGGAAACTATCAACTCTGCTTTAAATATACTCATGGACTTGGCCTCCACCACAGTCTGTGGCAGAGCATTCCACAGATTCACAACTCTCTGGCTAAAAAAAAATTCCTCCTTACCTCTAAGATGTCACCCCTCAATTTTGAGACTGTGCCCTCTAGTTCTGGATAACCTACCATAGGAAACATCCTCTCCACATCCACCTTATCTAGTCTTTTCAACATTCTTAGGTTTCAATGAGATCCCCCTGCATTCTTCTAAATTCCAGTGAGTACAGGCCAAAAGCTCCTCATATATTGACCCCTTCATTCCCAGAATTATCTTCGCGAACCCCCTCTGGACTCTCTCCAATGACAACACATCCTTTCTGAGATACGGGGCCCAAAACTGTTGACGCTACTCTTAAGTGCAGCCTGACTAGTGTCTTATAAAGCCTCAGTATTATCTCCTTGATTTTATATTCTAATCCTCTTGAAATAAATCCCAACATTCCATTTGCTGCCTTTACCACAGACTCAACCTGTAAATTAACCTTCTGAGAGTCTTGCACGAGGACTCATAAGTCCCTCTGCACCTCTGATGTTTGAATTTTCTCCCCATTTACAGAGGCATGCAAAGGTTTGGGCACCCCTGGTCAAAATTTCTGTTACTGTGAATAGTTAAGTGAGTAAAAGATTAACTGATCTCCAAGTCATAAAGGTGAAACATTCTTTTAAAAATTTTAGTGTATTATTTTTGTTTTGTACAATCTTAAGAGTGGAAAAGAAAGGAAAGGAGCACCATTCAAAAGTTTGGGCACCCCAAGAGATCTGAGCTCTCAGATAACTTTTACCAAGGTCTCAGACCTTAATTAGCTTGTTAGGGCTATGGCTTGTTCACAGTCATTGTTAGGAAAGGCCAGGTGATGCAAATTTCAAAGCTTTATAAATACCCTGACTCCTCAAACCTTGTCCCAACAATCAGCAGCCATGGGCTCCTCTAAGCAGCTGCCTAGCACTCTGAAAAGTAAAATAAATGATGCCCACAAAGCAGGAGAAGGCTATAAGAAGATAGCAAAGTGTTTTCAGGTAGCCATTTCCTCAGTTTGTAATGTAATTAAGAAATGGCAGTTAACAGGAATGGTGGTGGTCAAGTTGAGGTCTGGAAGACCAAGAAAACTGCTTGTAGGATTCCTAGAAAGGCAAATCAAAACCCCTGTTTGACTGCAAAAGACCTGCAGGAAGATTTAGCAGACTCTGGAGTGGTGGTACACTGTTCTACTGTGCAGCAACACCTGCACAAATATGACCTTCATGGAAGAGTCATCAGAAGAAAACATTTCCTGCGTCCTCACCACAAAATTCAGTGACAGAAGTTTGCAAAGGAACATCTAAACAAGCCTGGTGTATTTTGGAAACAAGTCCTGTGGACTGATGAAGTTAAAATAGAACTTTTTGGCCGCAATGAGCAAAGGTATGTTTGGAGAAAAAAGGATACAGAATTTCATAAAAAGCCCAGGGGTGGATTGATCATGCTTTGGGCTTGTGTTGCAGCCAGTGGTACGGGGAATATTTCACTGGTAGAGGGAAGAATGAATTCAATTAAATACCAGCAAATTCTGGAAGTAAACATCACACTGTTCGTAAAAAAACTGAAAATGAAAAGAGGATGGCTTCTACAACAGGATGATGATCCTAAACACACTCAAAATCCACAATGGACTACCTCAAGAGGCGCAAGCTGAAGGTTTTGCCATGCCCTCACAGTCCACCGACCTAAACATTATCGAAAATCTGTGGATAGACCTCAAAAGAGCATGCAAGATGGTCCAAGAACCTCACAGAACTAGAAGCCTTTTGTAAGGAAGAATTGAAAAACACTTAGCTGGCTACAGAAAGCATTTACAAGCTGTGAAACTTGCCAAAGGGAGTGTTACTAAGTGCTGACCATGCAGGGTGCCCAAACTTTTGCTTCTGGCCCTTTTCCTTTTTTGGTAAAAGATGGAAATAACAAAAGTAATCTTGCTTAAGATACTAAAGAAACATGTCATCTTTAACTTTATGCCTTTTGGAAATCAGGTAATCTTTTACTTGCTTAGCTATTCATAGTAACAGAAATTTTGACCAGGGGTGCCCAAACCTTTGCATGCCACTGTAGATAATAGTGTTCACTATTGTTCCTTTGACCAAATGCATCCTTTTTCTCTTCAGCAACCTCTCTTAGGACTCTGGGGTGTAGTCCATCTGGTCCAGGTGACTTATCCACCTTAAGACCTTTGAGTTTGCCCAGCACTTCTTTCCTTTGTAATAGGAATGGCACTCACTCCCACTCCCTGACACTCATGGACCTCTGGCACACTTCTAGTGTCTTCCACAGTGAAAACTGATGCAAAGTACTCATTAAGTTCATCTGCCATTTCCTTGACCCCCATTACTAACTCACCAGCATCACTTTCCAGTGGTCCAATATCAACTCTCACCTCCCTTTTACTCTTTATATAACTGAAAAAGCTTTTGGTATTTTCCTTTATAAATAACACTGGCTAGTCTGCCTTCATATTTCATCTCTTTCCTTCTTATAGCTTTTTTAGTTACTTTTCTTTGAATTTTAAAAGCTTCCCAATCATCCAACTTCCCATTCACTTATACGACTTTTCCTTAGCTTCTATGCAGTTCTTAAATTGTCAGCTATGGTTGCCCACCCCTGCTATTTGAGAACTACTTCTTCTGTGGGACATATCTACCCTGCACCTTGTGAACTATTCCCAGAACCTTCAGCCACCTCTGCTGTCATCCCCACCAGTATCCTCCTCCAAACCACCTGAGCAAGCTCCTCTCTAATGCCTAATTCCGTTTATTCCATTGCCAAAACTGATATATCTGACTTGTACCTCTCCCTCTCAAACTGCAGTATGAATTCAATCATATTATGATCACTGCCTGCTAAGGATTCCTTTATGTTAAGCTCCCTAATAAGATCTGGGTTATTATACGATATTGAAGTCCCCTATTACAATTGTGACATTACCCTTATTACATGCCTTTTCCTGCTCCCTTTGCAATCTCAACCCCACATCTGGGCTACTATTTGGAGGCCTATATATGACTCCCACTATGATTTTTCCACCCTTGCAGTTTCTTAACTCATCCACAAAGATTCAACATTCTCTGAGCCTACTGTCACCTCTTTCTAAAGATGTAATTCCATCTTTTACTGCCTATGCCTTCCTGCCTGTCCTTTCGATACAAAATATATCCTTTGATGTGAAGCTCCCAACTATGGCCTTTCAGCCATGACTCAGTATGCTCACAAATGTCATACTAGCCGATCTCTAATAAGGTTCATCCACCTTATTCCAAATGCTATGCGCATTTAAATGCATTACCTTCAGTCCTACATTCTTCACTCTTTTGCATTTTGCCTCTGCGGTACAATTTAACTCTTTGCTCCGTCAGCATTTGTACCCATTCATTGGCTTATCCTTCTTTACATTCAGAGTACACCCATCATCAACTTGTAAACCTGCTGTCTCATCCTCAGCTTTATCATACTGGTTCCCATCCCCCCCGTCTTATTAGGTTTTAAACCACTCCCAAAAGCTCTTGTAAACCTGCCTGCAGGATATTGGTCCTCCTTGGATTTAAGTGCAACCCGTTCCTTTTGTACAGGTCACATCTGCCCCAGAAGAGGTCCCAATTATAAAGAAATCTGAATCCCTACCCCCCGCTCCAATTTTTCAGCCACACATTTATCTGCCACCTCATTCTATTCCTATCCTCACCTCGAGTGGCAGAGGCATCAATCTTGAGATTACTACCCTTGAGGTCTTGCTTCTCAGCTTCCTTGTACTCTGTTTTCAGGACCTCCTCCCTTTTTCTACCTATGTTATTGGTACCAATATGTACTATGACTTCTTACTGCTCACCCTTCATTTTCAGGATATTGTGGACATGTTCAGAAGCATCACGGACCCTGGCACCTGGGAGGCAAGCTACCATCTGTGTTTCTTTTTTATGTCCTCAAAATCTCTTATCTGTCCCCCTAACTATACAGTCCCCTATTATTGCTGCTGTCCTCTTCGGTTCCCTACCATTCTGAGCCACAGGGCCAGACTCAGTGTCAGAGGTCCAGCTGCTGTTGTTTTCCCTAGGTAGGTTCCCTCCACCCACCCATGAACAGTACTCAAAATGGAGTACTTATTGATGAAGGGGATGGCCACAGAGGTACTCTCTATATCTGACGCTCTCCCTTCCCTCTCCTGACAGTCACCCATTTATGTCTCCTGTAGTCTTGGGGTGACTACCTCCCTGTAGCTCCTGTCTATCAGCTCTTCACTTTCTCTAACAAGACAAAGGTTATTGAGGTGTAGCTCGAGTTCCTTAACACAGTCTCTAAAGAGCTGTACGTCGATGCACCTGGTGCAAATGTGACCATCGGAGAGGCTGGCAGTGTCCCGGAAATCCCAGATCTGACACCCAGAACAGAACATTGGCCATGTAGACATACTCCCTATTGTCTCAAGAGTTAAATAAGAAGGAAGGAATGAACTTAACTTGCCTCCGCCTGTTGAGCCAAAGCCTTACCAATCTGACTCAAACCACTCCGCTAGACTGTATTGGAGTATAAAAATATTATGGAGTATAAAACTTGTATCATTTGCTGTGTAACCAAAACTATGTAGTCAGTTTGCTATGCATGTACTCAATTTAGTAGAATGAAATCTTAGGAATGTAGAAGACAATGGTGTGTTAATGAGAGGTAGCTAAAGAAATGTAGATTAGAACATTGCTCAGTTCTGAGTTTATTATTTGCTATGCATGTACCCAATTTGATAGGAAACTGAAGTCTTAAAAATGTAGAAGACAATGGTATGTTAATGAGAGGTCGCTAAGAGATGTAGATTAGAACATGATTAAGCCAATTGATAGGAACAATAGGGACATGATGTACATGTAATACGCAACTATAGATCGATTACATATGCTAATGCAACTGGACCAGGAGATTGCTATAAAAAATGCCGTGTCCGAGGATGGGTGGGCAATCAGCGACTAGCTCAATGACTGTCTCAGCTTTGATTTGCAAATTAAAGTTTAACCCTTCTTGAAGAATCTTCTGCGTCTCCTAGTCATTTGTGAGGCACGAAAAACCACGACAACTGTACCCCTCTTTTATGGAGACTGGGTTTTTTAAAGGACTTGCATGGGAATACTTCTGCGTCTGTGCAGTACTCCAATCAAATTTGTTGCAGAAACTGCTCCCATTGCATCATACAATATGTTTCTTGTTAAATAATTGCTAACTTACTTTTAAAGAGCAACTCACAAAGATAATACTATTTAACAAAGAATTACCTGTTTTAGACTAAAGTCAATCTTTAAAGCCAAACATATGAGTACCCACCTGCTTACTTCAACACAGAAGTCTCCTCTAATGGTACCTGGCGCAGAATCTGCAGGATTAGTTTCTCCTAACATAGCCCGAGTGGTTTTAACAATATCCAGTCCTTGCCATACCTGAAATGTCAAGGATATAATGTTTGGTATCAATACCATAAGACCATATATAGAGGAGAAGTGGGCCATTTGGCCCATCGAGTCTGCTGCGGCATTCAATCATGGCTGATCCAATTCTTCCAGTCATCCCTTCTCCTCATACCCTTTGATGTCCTGGCTAATCAAGAACCTATCTGTCTCTGCCTTAAATGCAACCAATGACTTGGCCGGCACAACCGCTCATGGCAACAAATTTCGCAGACTTACCACCCTCTGACTAAAGTAATTTCTCCACAGCTCTGTTCTAAATGGACGTCCTTCAGTCCTGACCTCCCCTGCCATGAGAAATAACTTTGCCATATCTAATCTGTTCAGGCCTTTTAACATTCGGAATGTTCCTATGAGATACCCCCTTCCCATCATTCTCCTGAACTCCAGGGAATACAGCCCAAGAGCTGCCAGACGTTCCTCATATGGTAACCCTTTTATTCCTGGAATCATTCTCGTGAATCTTCTCTGACTCCCCTCCTATGTCAGGAGATTAGTGTGCAAACTTAAAAGCACACGGTACTGGGGGTATGGTATTGATGTGGATAAAGAATTGGTTGGCAGATAGGAAGCAAAGAGTGGGAATAAATGGGACCTTTACAGAATGGCAGGCAGTGACTAATGGGGTACCACAAGGCTCAGTGCTGGGACCGCAGTTGTTTACAATATATATTAACGATTTAGACAAGGGAATTAAATGCAGCATCTCTAAGTTTGTGGATGACACGAAGCTGGGCGGCAGTGTTAGCTGTGAGGAGGATGCTAAGAGGATGCAGGGTGACTTGGATAGGTTAGGTGAGTGGGCAAATTCATGGCAGATGCAATTTAATGTGGATAAATGTGAGGTTATCCACTTTGGTGGCAAGAACAGGAAAGTAAATTATTATCTGAATGGTGGCCGATTAGGAAAAGGAGAGGTGCAATGAGACCTGGGTGTCATTGTATACCAGTCATTGAAAGTGGGCATGCAGGTACAGCAGGCGGTGAGAAAGGCGAATGGTATGTTGGCATTCATAGCAAGAAGATTCGAGTACAGGAGCAGGGAGGTTCTACTGCAGTTGTACAAGGCCTTGGTGAGACCACACCTGGAGTATCGTGTGCAGATTTGGTCCCCTAATCTGAGGAAAGACATTCTTGCCATAGAGGGAGTACAAAGAAGGTTCACCAGATTGATTCCTAGGACGGCAGGACTTTCACATGAAGAAAGACTGGATCGACTACGATTATACTCGCTGGAATTTAGAAGATTGAGGGGGTTATCTTAATGAAACGTATAACATTCTAAAGGGATTGGACAGGCTAGATGCAGGAAGATTGTTCCCAATGTTGGGGAAGTCCAGAACAAGGGGTCACAGTTTAAGGATAAAGGGGAAGCCTTTTAGGACCGAGATGAGGAAAAACTTCTTCATACACAGTGGTGAATCTGTGGAATTCTCTGCTACAGGAAACATTTGAGGCCAGTTCATTGGCTATATCTAAGAGTGAATTAGATATGGCCCTTGTGGCTAAAGGGATCAAGGGGTATGGAGAGAAAGCAGGTACAGGGTTCTGAGTTGGATGATCAGCCATTATCATACTGAATGGCAGTGCAGGCTCTAAGGGCCAAATGGCCTACTCCTGCACCTACTTTCTATGTTCCTATCCTTTCTAAAATAAGGAGCCAAAAACTGCACACAATTCGCCAAGTGTGGTCTCACAAGTGCCTTATAGAGCCTCTACATCATATCCCTGCTCTTATATTCTATATTTCTAGAAATGAATGCCAACATCGCATTCACCTTCTTCACCACCAACTCAACCTGTAGGTTAACCTTTAGGGTATCCTGCATAAGAGTTCCCAAGTCCCCTTGCACCACGATTTTAAATTCTCTCCCCATTTAAATAATAGTCTGCCATTTATTTCTTCCACCAACGTGCATGACCATACACTTTCCAACATTGTATTTCATTTGCCACTTCTTTGCACATTCCCCTAAACTATCTAAGTCTCTGCAGGCTTTGTTTCCTCAACGCTATCTGGTCCTCTACCTACTTAGCCACAAATCCATTAATACCATAGTCCAAGTCATTGACGTACATTATAAAAAGCAGCAGTCCCAACATTGACCCCTCTGGAATTCCAGTGGTAACCAGCAGCCAGCCAGAATAGGATACCCTTATCCCCACTCTCTGCTTTCTGCCAATCAACCAATGCTCCACCCATGCTAGTAATTTCCCTGTAATTCCGTGGGCTCTTATCTTGCTAAGCAGCCTCATGTGTGGCACCTTGTCAAAGGCCTTCTGAAAATCCAAGTACACCACATCCACTGTATCTCCTTTGTCTACCCTGGTTGAAATGTCCTCAAAAAATTGCAGTAGGTTAGTCAGGCAGGATTTTCCTTTCAAGGAACCACGCTGGCTTTGGCCTATCTTGTCATGTGCCTCTAGGTGCTCCGTAATCTCATCCCTAACAATCGATTCCAACAACTTCCCAATCACTGATGTCAGGTTAACAGGTCTATAGTTTCCTTTCTGCTGCCTCCCACCCGTCTTAAATAGCGGAGTAACATTTGCAATTTTCCAGTCATCGGGTATGATACCAGAAATCTATCGATTCTTGAAAGATCATTGTTAATGCATCTGCAATCTCTCCAGCTACTTCCTTCAGGACCCGAGTGTACATCCCATCATGTCCAGGAGATTTATCCACTATCAGACCATTAAGCTTCCTGAGCACCTTCTCAGTCGTAATTTTCACTGCACAAACTTCACTTCACTGACACTCTTAAATGTCCGGCATACTGCAGATGTCTTCCACTGTGAAGCCTGATGCAAAAACGCATTCAGTCCCTCTGCCATCTCTGCGTCTCTCATTACAATATCTTCAGTGTCATTTTCTATTTGTCCTATATCTACCCTCAAGTATCTTTTACCCTTTATATACTTTTAAAAAAATCTTCTAGTATCTTCTTTGATGTTACTTGCCAGCTTTGTAGAATAAAGAAAATGACATTTTAATCAAAAAGTAGCCATACCCAGATATTCTTTCATTGTGGTGATTCAGAGGAATAAAAGCAAAATACTGTTAATACTTCACGAAGAAACAGGCTTTGAGAAGATTGGAAACACTAACACTTCTCTCCATAAATGCTGACTATTTCTAACATACTGTTATTTCAAATTTCAAACATTTACAGAATTTTGCCTAGCTTTAGTAATTCTGCAATTCCTGGAGATGTTTATGATGACTGGTGCACTTATTTTTTTGAAAATGGATTCCAAAGAGGTATTCAGGTTTGTAGATGAACATAACTATGGCACAAAGTATTACACCCTGTGACTTTATTTGGGTTCAATACAGATGATTGGTTCCGAAATAACAAAATTATTAAAGTCATCGTGTACAAATAGAGGTCAAACCACAATGAGCAGCTGCTACTGCATCCACAATTTCTTCACAATCTTTGCTTTTTAATCCCTTAACAGATGCTCAAGATTTGAATAATCCATTGTTTAATAGTGAATCTAGATAGTGAATATCATTAAACTGTTGACTTATCGAAGATATCATACACAGAAAATCTTCTCTTCACCTATTCTCTCACCAATGTACTTTATATGTTTGAACTATTGGATTGGGTCAAGAATTTTGGTTGATATTCTTTCTTCCAGTTCAAACATGTTGACTTGAGTAATTAGTCCTTTTTAAATATAAGTCACAATCCAAATGTGCCGATTAGGTAACTCAACAGCACTCATCAATTATTTATTTAATGTATTTGAAATTTGGGTTTATACACTCAGACCCCGCTTACGCTGAGGATGCATTCCTCGGAGGTGAAGCGCTACGTAAATCAGCGCTACGCGGGGTCATTATAACATTACGTAAAAGGACCTGTGTATCTGATTAAAAATCAAACCTGAGATATATAGTTTTCTGTATACAAAGTAATTTGTGGGGTAACAAACATGCAAATAGGCTGAACCTGTACATCAGTGAAGCAGCAACACCACTGCAGCAGCAGCAGCAGAGGGAAGTGTGTGGTGGTTCCATATTAGAGGAGGAACCAGGCTGTGTGTCCTCCTAAATTTGGCTGCTTCTTTAAGTAGGCATCGAGATTTGACTGCCTTTTCTTAAGTTTCCTCTCATGAAGCAGTTCTCAGCAGCAGGAAATCATTTCGAGAACACCTCGCTTTGCCTTATTGCTTCGCTCCCAGTCGGGGTCATTATCGATGAACTGATCCATGACTTATGTGATCACATGGTGATACTAGTGCTGAGAAATCATCGGTGTTTCCTCTTCTCCATCCGTGTCCTTAGATTCACTCAGGATATGTTCCTCTGCCAATATTTGAAACTCTTCTTTATTAAGGCTTTCACCATGAGAATGCAGTAACTCTTTAACATTGCCATCATTAACGTCCTCTAATTCTGCTTCACTGGCCAGTTCAACTATGTTTTGGATGACTGGTTCTGCTTGAAATCCTAGGATGTCATTGCATGCTTCTGGCCATGGCTTCTTCCACATTCAGTTCATACAGTTTGAAGTTACTTCTTCTTAGGCTGCTCTGATATTGTCTACAGCTTTCATGATGCTGTGGTTTTTCCAAAATTGCGTAATGGATAGTTTGTCTTGACCTTTTGTTTCCTCTACAAGTTTCTTGAATGTGTGATGAAGATGCAACATTACTCCTTAATCTACTGGTTGGAGTAATGAAGTGGTGTTGGGTGGAAGGTAAACCACTTCTACAAGAATGCATGTCCAAAACGTGTTAAAATTCTCAGGGTGGCCTGGGGCATTATCAAGCACCAAGAATGCTTTAGGTTCAGGGTTATGTTCCTCACAATACTGCTTCACTGCTAGACAAAAATATGAAACAAACCAATTTTGGAAAGCATCAATTGTCACCCAAGCTTTCTTGTTTGATTTCCAAATCACTGGTAGACTTGACTTTAAAATGTTTTTCACTGAGTGATATATACAATCATAGGCTTTAAGTTAAAGCCACCTCCAGCACTGCCTTCTGGCTCAGAGCGTATATAAAGTGCTCTCATTGGCTAATTGAATGTTTACTGTAATGGAGGTTGCTCTTGAGAAGTAACAGCACAATGCAGGGTCTGACTGTAAGTTTTAGCACATGGTCAAAACAAAATACTTGTCTACTGATTCAAAGGGTATTCTTATTCTGAAAGTATGCAAATACCACTTTAACAATGGATATTGATGAAATTATAGTCTTTTTTTAAAAAGCGCAATTATAGCATTTCACTCTATAAAACATTGCAGTATTAAGTTTACCTTGAACTATATCAGTAGGAAATGGAGTTTACCTTAAAATATTTAAAATGTGTGATATTCTTAAGCTACTATTTTATGTGCATGAGGCTATTATCACCACACAAAAAATGCAGTGTAATTAAGTAATAGAACCTGGTTTCAAGAATTTGCTAGCCAGATTATCAATTGGAGGTGATAAAATACCATCTATTCTATCCTCTGGACATTTAAACCAAGATTAACAATACTGATTATTGTGGGCTTCCTAAGAACTCAGAGACAAAAACGGCAACCAGAGAAAAGACAGCCAATTGCTTGTATTACCTTACAATGTTACAGATAGGGTAATACAAGAAGGAGAAAGACATTTTATAAAATAGATTAATGGTTCGTGCTATATATGTAGCTGGTTTAACATACCATGGCCACCACAGGTCCAGAACTCATGAATTTTACAAGTCTATCATAGAATGGCTTCTGCTTAAGTTCGATGTAGTGCTCTTTCAATAACCCTTCAGAGGCCTAAATTTAAAAAAAAAGTACACAATAAATTGTAGCATTTCGCTCTAGAAAACACTGTAGTATTAAGTTTACCTTGAAATAATGTACCAGTATGAAATAAAGTTTACCTTAAAATATTTGAAATGCGTGATATTCTTAAATGACACATCAGAATGAGCAAAACTATAAGAGACAGAGAGCGTGGATAGTCAGAATCTTTTTTTCCCCATTGTAAGGAATCAATGTAAGAGGAAACAAGTTTAAGGAGAGAAGTAGTAGTTAAAAATGTGATTTGAGGGGACTTTTTTTTAAAGCTGTTGGTATCTGGAATATGATGCCAGATGATGTGAAGAAGTCAAATACATATCACTACATTTAAGAGATTTTGACACACACTTACCAGAGACAAAGCAAAATAGGTTACAGACCTAGTGTGCGTAAATGGCATTAGCGCAGCTGGGCAAAAAGGTCGGCTTTAACTTAGTTGTCCTATGTCTGTTTCTGTGCTGTACATCTACAAGACTATCATTATGTCAACAGTTCATCAACTGGAGTCTCTTCAAGTTGTATGCTTTTCTTCCTAGTCTTAGCAAAAGCTGTTACACACTATTACGTGTCCTAAATATATGGCCATGTCTCACAAATGCACTTGGCTTACAAGAGAACATATGGGAATGAATAAACCTACTGATTCTCATGCTTATCTCCTGCCACCGTCTCCTTTAAAAGTTCTATTCTCTTTCCTTTGTCTCTGCTGCATCTGTTCCCATTAAGTGGCTTTCCTTTCCAGAACATCAGAGATGTCCTCCTTCAACGAATGGGGATTCCCTTCCTCCACCATTGGTACAGCCTGCACCTGCAGCTCCTCCATTTCCCAAACATCCACTCTCAACCCATCTTCCTGCTCCCAAACACTGATAGAGTTCCTCTTGTCATTACCTACCACCCCACAAGCCTCTGCATCCAACACATCATCCTCTGCAACTTCCACCATCTCTAAAGGGATCCTACCACCAAACATATCTTTCCCAACCCCTTCTCTCCACAGCTATCACTCCCTCTGTAATTCCCTTGTCCATTCGTCCCTCCCCACTAATCTCCTTCCCAGCACTTACCCTTGCAAGTGGCCAACGTGCTACACCTGCCCATTCACTTCCTCCCTCACCTCCATTCAGGACCCCAAACAGTCCTTCCAAATGAGGCAACACTTCACCTGCAAACACACACAAAAATGTTGGAGGAACTCAGCAGGCCAGGCAGCATCTATGGAAAAAAGTACAGTCAATGTTTCAGGCCGAAACCTCAACTGTACTATTTTCCACAGATGCTGCCTAGCCTGCTGAGTTCATCCACCATTTTGTGTGTGTTGCTCTGGTTTCCACCATCTTCAGATTTTCCCTTGTTTGTGACTTCACCTGCGAACCTGCTGGTGTCGCCTATAGCCTCCAGTACTCCTGATGTGGCCTCTGCTACATTAGTGAGACCCATAGTAAATTGGGGGAACCGCTTCATTGAGCACCTTTGCTCCACCCACCAAAAGTCGAACTTCCTGGTGGGCAAGTATTTTTATTCCAATTCCATTCCCCTTCCGCCATCATCTCCTCTCGTGCCAAGATAAGTCCACCCTCAGGATGGAGGAGCAACACCTTATATTCTGTCTCGGTAGCCTCCAACCTGACGGCATGAATATTGATTTTCTTCTTCCGGTAAACATTTTTTCCCTCCTTCTCCTTTCTTCTATTCCCCACAAAGACCTTTTACCTCTTCTCACCTGCCTATCAGCCCCACCCCTGGGTCCACTCCTCCTTCCCTTTCTCTTATGGACCATTCTCCTTCCATATCAGATTCCTTCTAGCCTTTTATCTTTCCTAGCTACATGGCTTCACCTATCACCTTCTAGCTAGCTTCCTTTCCCTCCCCCCACCTTTTTATTCTAGCCTCTTCCAGTCCTGAAAAGGGTCTCAGCCCGAAAGGCCAACTGTTTATTCATTCATTGATGCTGCCTAACCTTCTGAGTTCGTCCAGCATTTTTTATGTGTTGCAAATGAGAATGAAACATTTAAAGTTCAAAAATAAGAACAGTTCTACCCAGTCTGGTTGGAAACTCTCTAGCTCAACAAGCCTGTCCCTCAGAACACAGACAACGCATCTTACTGCAGCCTCCTAATTAGCCCTTTCTCATGTAGACATAAAAGATTCAAATTATTTGAGTCTCTGAAGGTAAGTTAGGCACATGTATTAAATATTTGTCTAACCCTTTGCAGATGTAACCAAACTATTCTTCATTTAATTCGAGGAACCATAAAATGGTATATGAAGATAAACACTACAACCTATTGTAATCCCTGTATCCCTTTGAAGTATCAATAATTTACCATCTCTATGTGCAATGATACTTCGTACTAATAAAAACAGGCATAAAGCATCATACCTTCATCATTTTCATTCCAATCAGTTTAAATCCTTTCTTCTCAAACCTCCGTATGATTTCTCCAACTAAACGTCGATGAACACCATCTGGCTTGACAGCGATAAAGGTACGCTCATGTATTCCAGTAATCACTAAACAGAAACAGAAAATCCAAAGATATGAAATTAAAGTATCTCAGGAGGTGCTGCCTCAAGAGGGCAACATCTAATATCACCATCTGGGCCATGCCATCTTCAAGGAACTACCAGAGAGCAGAAGGTCCTGAAGCTTGAAGCCCACACCACCAGGTTCAAGAAAAAATACTTCCCTTGAACCAACCAGCAAAACCTAATCACTACAGTTTAACAACACTGTGACCACTTTGCATTCAAGTGGATTTTGCTTTGTTCTTATTGTATTTTCTTGTCAAATTTGTCTAGAGTGTACAGTTTTTCTCATCAAGCCTCAGCATTACATCCTTGCTTTCATATTCTAGATCTCCCGAAATAAATGCTAGCATTGCACTTGCTTTGTTACAAGCATAAACATGGTCATAAAGTAGGGAATACAATAGCTAATTTCTACAAGATAATATCCCACATGATTTACTATGTTAATAGATAATGTTTGATTTGTTTGTTTGAATAGATAACGGGCAGCCATCAATCAGAACATCTCTCCAAACATCTCTGAATCTGAATATCTATCACTGAATCTTTCACAATAAGATAGATGGGGCATCTGAATGATAGTGTCTGACATTTCCCTCAGTAGTGTACCTAAGTGTCAGCTTTAATGCTGTCCTTAAATCACAGGAGGTAGGAGAGCTGTTGACTTAATTTACAAATTTTAGGCTCAGATTGGACATGATAGACAACCACCACCATAAAGCTAGATCATGTATTTCAATGCCATTTATCTTACATAGATAACTGATTTATTGAACTTTGCTGATTATTCATGAGTGCCAAATTGCCCTTGCTAATTAAACAATTAACATTATTGGTCGAATGTGAAGTCAATATAGACCACACCAAGCTGGAAGAACATTGGTGAATTAGGATGGTTTTATGACGATCTAATGATTTTACAGTCACCATTACCAATAGCAGGTTTTTGTTCTAGATTTAATTAATTTAAATGACGCAGGGATCATAAGCGTGACTTAAAGGCGTGCCCAGTGGTTAACAATCTTTCAATATTTTGTTATCCCGTACCCATGAAGAATCAATTTTTCCAATCCATCCAACCCAACAACTTTTGTAGAATTCCAGACTCAGACAGCCCTTTGTGTAAGCGTGAAGTTTCTGACATCATTCCTTCGGTCGTTTAACTCTGATCTTGAGATTAATTCATTCACAGAATAGTGAGTTTAACGTTTATTCATGACACTACCATGGCGTGCAGAACAGATACAATGTCCCAGTCACTCGCTATTATATCCCTCAAGAAGAATTTAGGGCAGACACTGATGTGGCGCCCATTCTCTGCCGAATCCTCCCTCCAGTCCGCCTTGGGCTTGTCCTACCTCCTGTCTATCCCGGCCTGGAAAGCACCCTTATTCCCTCTCTCACCCATCTGGAACATGTAGGCAAACACGGCCAACGCTAAACAGATCATCCTTTCCCCTCACTCGTCCGGCGAACGCCTGGTATCTCGACCCACACTGACAAGGCGGTGGCACCAGCGGAATGGCGCGTTGGCGGGAGCGCGCACGCACCGCGCGACGTAAAAGCGGGCGGCGGCGCGCGGACTCAGCGGTTGGAGGTACTGCGGGGCGGTCCTTCCGTATGGTTCCGAAATGTAATTATATTAATTTATGTTTGCCCCTTCGGATCTTCTCTGCACCACTTGTATGTTGTAATGTCGGGGTAGAAACCCCGGCATTGACAGTTCAAATTTCCCAAACTTTCTGGAATATTCTATCACAAACACGAGAAAATCTGCAGATGCTGGAAATCCGAGCATCACACTCCGAGCAATGCTGGAGGAACTCAGCAGGCCAGGCAGCATCTAGCAAAATAGTACAGACGACGTTTCGGGTCGAAACCCCTGCCGAAGGGTAGTGTGGGAACAACACCTCCCATACTAGCTCCACCACTACTTTATTCTTTACATCAGTTAACTTATGTACAGCCTAGTGTAACTATATGGGCATACAAATCAACCTTAAGTATATATACAGTATTTACTATTTTTATTGCAGACATCTCACCCTTGAAAAACTCATTTCACCACCCCCACAACCCCAAAATCCCAACCTCCCCCCCCCCCCCATCGACCTCCAAGGCTGTATGTATACATTCGATTATGAAAGAACACAATAATTGATTTGGTTACCTATTGAAAGTACTTACACACACACACTCACACCTTGCTGAGTATTTTGTTGGCAGTCTCAATGCTAATAGCTAAATGCTAATGCAAATAGCTTTTCTATTTTTTTTTGCAAACTTTCCTTGTACTGTGATGTGGCTTGCTTGGCAGATTTGAGCATTTTGCCGGAAGTCTCAACCTCATAGCAGTCTGGGTCAATGAATTTGTTAATTTTGCAAGACATCAGATTCACAAGTGTTTTGTGAGATGGCTGATGGACAATGAAAGAGAGAGAGAGGGCGACTGTAAAGCCTGCCTACAGAGAAAACTGATAGGTCTACTTAGCACAAAGAGAGACCAATCAGGATTCATTCTCTCTCTCTCTCTCTCTCCCTCTCCCTCTCTCCCTCTCTCCTCTCTCCTCTCTCCTCTCTCCTCTCTCCTCTCTCCTCTCTCTCCCTCTCCCTCTCTCCCTCTCTCCTCTCTCCTCTCTCCCCCCCCCCTTTGTTCTGTTACATGGGATCCAGAGTAACAATTATTTCATTCTCTTCTCAGGAACAGTTCATACCTCTCAACTATCAGGCTTTTGAAGCAGTGGGGATAACTCATTCCACTTCACGTGCCCCATCACTGAAGCATTCCCACAGCCCTTGGTCTCACTTCCAAGGACTTTTCATCTCATGGTCTCCATACTTTTTGCTTATCTTTTTCCTCTTTTGTATTTGCCCAGTTTGCTTTTTGCACATTGGTTGTTCTTTAGCCCTGTTGGGTGCAGTCTTTCATTGATTCTATTGCGTTTTGTGTTTTTAATGTGCATACCCACAAAACAAATGTCATTTTTGTACACATATGTGCCTAAAATGTTGACTATGCTATTTTCTTAGATGCTGCCTGGCCTGCTGAATCCCTCCAGCATTTTTGTGTGTGTGTGTTGCTGGAATTTTCTATGACATCTATATACGTCTATTGACTTTTCAACAGCAAATACCTGTACAGAGGACATAATTTCTATCTGCACCATCTATTGATTTTTCAACAGCAGATGCTGGTAGAGAGGACATGATTTCTATCTGCATGGGCATCAAATGGTCCCACCTGTACTTTCTGATACTTATGTAACATCAAAAGAGTTGAATCTGGATTGTTTTATTGCTGGGCACCAGACTTTAGGAAGGGTGATATTAGTGGGTATTAGTGATTTCATCCCTAAATTTGAATGATATTCAGACCTACAAAAGTCTGCACAAAGATTTATTAGGGTAAAAGACCAAAACCATGATAAAAGTGAGAGGATTAAAGGAAAATCAAAGGATGAGGGAGAGGTTGGGAGACATGGGGAGATGGTAAATTCTGCAGCTTACGTTCCTGATAGTTGAAGGCACTTCAAGTGGAATGATGAGCATCAGGGAAACCCATGAAGCCAGAATGAGGGAGCACAAATATTTCCAGGGAGTTGAAAGGCTGTAGAAATAGGTAAGGAGAAGATCTGGAGAAGGAAGTATGGAGGGAGGTGAAGTTAAAATAGTGAAGAGAATTTTAAGTCAAAGCAAAAAATGCAGGACATGTTTGGAGCCTCTGATGAAGGCTCGTTGACCTGAACTGACAACTCTACTGATCTCTCCATAGATGCTGCCTGATTCAAGCATGTACAGAAGTTCAAAGTACATTTATTATCAGTTATTCAACCTTGGGATTCGTCTCCTACAAGTTGAAAGTAAGTTATTATCGAAGTACGTATACGTCACCATATACAAATATGACATTCGTTTTCTGGGTATGCTCATTAAATCCACAAAACATAATAGAATCAATGAAATACTGACCCAACAGGGCTGATAAGCAACAAATATGCAAAAAACAACAAACTGTAAATAGAAAAGAGGAAAAAAATAACTAAGCAATAAATATTGAGACGATGCAATGAAAAGTCCTTGAAAGTGAGACCATGGGCTGTGGGAATGCTTCAGTGATGGGGCAAGTGAAGTTAAATGAGATATCCCCACTGCTTCAAAAGCCTGATAGTTGACTGTTCTTGAAAGGAGAATGAAATAATTGTTACTCTGGATCCAATGCAACTCAAAAAAAACCCACAGAAGATAAAGAACACAATAATAATAAAAAAACACATATACATACATAAGATAGATTATATGCATAGATTGATTGTATGCCCATAAAGTTACATTGGGCTGTACATAAGTTAAATGATGTGGGAGGTGTTGTTCAAACTTAATACTTGGGGAAAGTTATTGTTTTTCAGCCTGGTGGAACTGGTGTGGATGCTACATATCCTCCCTCCTGCTAGGAGTGGGACAAACAGTTCCTAAGCAGGGTGGATGGCCTGTTTCATGATGTTGCTGGCCCATTTCCAGCTCCATTGTATATATCTCCTTATTGGCAGGTAGGCTGGTGTTGCTAATGCATTGGTCAATTTGACTGCCTGTTGTATTGCCTTCTTGTCCACTGCAGTGCAGTTTCCATACCATGCAGTAATGCAGCTTGTCAAGATGCTCTGCTGCACATCTGTGGTATTACGTGAGTATGGATGTCCAAAGTCCAGCTTTCTTCAGCGTCCTTGGAAAGTGGAGGCATTGGTGAACTTTCTTGACTGTGTAGGATGTGTTCTGGGACCATGAGAGGTTATGTGTGATGAGCACTCCCAGGAATTTGAAACTGTTTGCAGTTTTCATTAATGTGCTGCCAATGTAAAGGCGGATGTGAATGGTGTGAGTTCTGCTGAAGTTCTCCTTTGTCTTCTTGACATTAAAGAAGAGGATATTTGTCTGGCACCAAGCCTCGAGCTCTTCCATCTCCTCTCTGTTGGAAGTCTTACTGTTGTTGGTAATGAGGCCCACCGCTATGATGTCATCTGTGAACTTAGTGATATCATTCTCAGGTGTTTGGCTGTGCAGTCATGTGTGAGCAGAGTGTACAGCAATGAGCTCAGCACACAGCCCTGAATATGATAGGAAAGGAGGAGTGATTGTACATTTTGACTCTGAGGTCTGTTCATTAGGAAGTCTAACACCCAGTTGCACAGTGGTGTATTTAGACCGAGGAGTAGGAATTTGTTAAGCAAGGTCTGTGGGACAATAGTGCTGAATGCCGAACATCATTCTGACATAAGTGTCCTTGTTTTCTAGTTTTCAGGGCCAGGTGCATGACAGATACTATGGCATCTGCTGTAGACCAGTTCTGTTGGTAAGCATATTGGTGGGTGTTTAATATGGCCGGAATGGATTTTATAGTATGTGCTGTTATCAGCCATTCAAAATACTTCATGATAATTGGTGTCAGGGTCACCAGACATTTAGTTCGTAATCTCCGGAAATTTGATTCAATTATCTGTCCATTTTGTCTTCTAGAAATTCTATTTCAGATTTCCAGCATCTGAAGTTTCTGGTGTTCAAATCTAATTTTTACACAGCCAACATAGGTCAACAAGCAGACTTAGGATAAAACAAACTAGTTAGGATACAGTAGACATGGAAAGATCTCACAGAGTTAGCATTGTTATTGCTAGATTGAAAGATTTGGAATTTTTGCTCCAATGATCTTAGTCAAAGAGTTATCAGCATCAATGATGACAGATTAAGATAACTGAATTGCATTTCTGGGAGTCTAAGTGGAGAAATTGCAAAATGTCCATTTGAGCAAGACAACCATATTTGCATCGTAACTCAATAGAGGGATATAGCTTTTCCTAATCAATGCCCGTCCTTGTGTTAGTAGACTGGGAATCTGCAGAAGAAAAGCTCTATCAAAGTGGAGTAGTAAATCATTAGATAGTTACAAAAACAAGAGAAGGCAGAAAACTGTATGCGTCCTTTTGACTTCTTTAAGAAGTAAACTAACGGTAGTTTTTCTCACCCCTGTGTCAGATGTATTTAATCACAGTAATTTTGTTGTGGACCACGTTTGATTAAACTCTCATCTGTCAAGCCTGGGCATGTACAGTTGTCGAAAGATAATGAAAGGATACTTCAGGGTGATTACAAGTTTGTAATCTAATTGAGGGCTTTAGACAATGTTAAAAACCATTAGAGTGTAAATGAATAGTTTCAAACCATTATCCAAAAAGCAACATTAGATTACTACTTTGAAAGTAGGTATTATATTTTGATAATATATGTTGTTAATTTGTAATGTTGACAGTGATTTTAGGGTATGGTCACTGACTGTCAGCACAGTATGATTTAGACTTTATTTTTGAGAATGCGTGAGCAGCTTTATATGTCTCACTGCACTCCAGGAACCATTTTATTGCATTTGATAGTACAAAACATCATTTTATTACTATGAAAACACTGGTTTTATTGAATTTTTAGTGTGTTAAATCTGAGGACTATGTAGGATTATAAAACAATCCATTCTTGGTGGTTATTTTTGTGAAGTTCATGGAGGATTTATTCAATTTTTTAACCATTAGTTGTAATTAATGTTCAAAATTAAAAGATGACTCCTTTTTGTTGATCCACATTGAATCAGAATCAGGTTTACTATCACTGGCATATGTTGTGAAATTTTTTGTTTTTCAGTAGCATTACATTGCAGTATATAATAAAAAGCACTACAAACTACAATAAGAAATATATATAGAAATTAAATTAAATAAGTAGTGGAAAAAGAAAGCAAAATAAAAAATAAGTAATGAGGTAGGCTTTATAGGTTCACTGCCCATTCAGAAATCTGATGGTGGAGGGGAAGAAGCTGTTCCTGAAACACTGAGTATGTGTCTTCAGGGTCTTGTACCTCCTCCTGATGGCAGCAATGAGAAGAGGGCTTGGCATTGGGTGATGGAGGTCCTTAATGCAGGACGCCACCTTCTTGAGACATTGCCTCTGAAAGTGCCCTCACTATTGGGGAGGCTTTTGCACATAATGGAGCTGGCTGAATTTACAACTTACTGCAGCTTTTTCTGATACTGTGCAGTAACCCCTCCATACCAGACTGTGATGCAACCAGTTAGAACATGCTTCATGGTACATCTGTAGAAATTTGTGAGTCTTTGGTGACGTACCAAGTCTCCTCAAACTCCTAATGAAATATAGCTGCAATCATGCCTTTATTGTAATTGCATCAATATGTTGGACCCAGGATAGATCTTCAAAGATGTTGACTCTCAGGAACTTGAAACTGCTCACCCTTTCCATTACTGATCCCTCAATGAACACCGGTATATATTCCCTCAACTTACCCTTCCTGAAGTCCATAATCAACTCCTTGGTCTTACTGACATTGAGTTCAAGGTTATTGGTGAGACACTGCTCAAACAGATGATCTGTCTCACTCTTGTATGCTTCCTTGTCACCATCTGAAATTCTGTCAACTGTAGTTGTGTCATTGGCAAATTTATAGATGCTGTTTGAACTGTGCCTAGCCGCACAGCTGTGGATGTAGAGAGAGTAGAACAGTGGGCTAAGAAAGCATCCTTGAGGTGCACCATTGTTGATTGTCAGCAAGGAGGAGACGTTATTTCTGATCCACACTGGCTGTGGTCTTCCAGTGAGGAAGGCAAAAATTCATTTGCAGAGGGAGGTACAGAGGCCAGGTTTTGGAGCTTGTTGGTTAGAACTGAGGGTATAATTATGTTGCATGCTGAACTGTAGTCAATAGACAGCAGCCTTATGTAGGTATTGCTATCGTTCAGGTGATCCAAAGCCAAGTGAAGAACTGGTTAGATTGCATCTACTGAAGAGCTATTGTGGTGATAAGCAAATTGTTGTGGGTCCAGGTTCTTGTTTAGGCAGGAGTTGATTCTGGCTATGACCAATCCCTCAAAGCACTTCATTACTGTAGATGTGAGTGAAACTGGGTGAGTTGTTGAGGCAGCTCACCCTGCTCTTCTTGGGCATTGGTATGATTGTTGATGTTTTGAAGCAGATAGAAACCTCCGACTTCAGCAATGAGAAATTGAAGATGTCCTTGAATACTCCCACCAGTTAGATGGCAGAGGTTTTCAGTGACGCCTAATGCCTTGCGAGGGTTCACTTTCTTGAAAAGTGTTCTTACAATTGTTATGAAATCCCATAACTGGATCACTTACCAGCAAAGATAGAGAGGTCCGTTGAAGTCTGATGGTACTATTTTTAAAAGTATTTATTGATAAAGGGCACAAAAATAAGATTAATGCAAACATACAGATAATATACGTTATCAATACTAAATCTAAAGCGCGGGTATAATAATAACCAATAAGAAATAGCTCTATCATTGTCTAGGGGATAATGTATTGTCTGATGGAAAGATAACAGTCACTATCAGTTCGTTCAAGCTGCAGCGTTGTTGGGTTTAAAAGCGATGCGGTTTAAACTTGCCCAGGTCTTTTATGATGCCAATCCATTGAGTCAGGGGAGCGGATTCCCCCCATTGTTAGCTAAAAGCTATTTTCCGTGGTTCCAGCCACCAATTCCAGCCACGGAATTGAACGCATGTGGCCTCCTTCAGATGACTTCCTGCTGTTACGTGGTCACTTAACGTTTCTTCTGGTGCGTCTGAGGGACTGTTCCTACAGACCCTCTTTTATCCTGACTCGCAGGGTCGTAGATGTCAATCAGGTTGGGGGTGTGCACTCTCTCCCTCAACCAGCCCACTTTGCCTGAGGGCATTCACGTAGTATAGTAGATCAATCCACAAATTGGTCTCCAAGAGACAATGGCCATGTCCCGTAGCTTTACATCGCCGGGGAAACGAGGCATTTTGCACGTCTCTCTCTCATTCCCTGGGCCCCTTGACCCAACCCAAAAGTGATCTTGCGATTCTCACAAAGGAGGGGGCTACAGACGTAACACAATGGCCTCTGATATCACCAGATGCTGCAGAGATTTACAAAGGTGTAGTTTTTATCTCCATTTCAAAGTGTGCATAATAGGTTTTGAGCTCGGCTGGGAGTAAAGCATCATAGCCATTCAAGATGTTAGGTTTCACCTTGTACAAAATAATGGCCTGTAAACCCTGCCAGACCTGTGGTGCATCTGGTTCCAACTCTAACTTCAATTAGAATTGTTTTCTCACTCTTAAAACAGCCTTCTATAAGATATACTTGGACTTCTAGATTACCGGTTCTAAATGCCACAGATGTAGCCCTCAGCACACTACGAATGTCTTGGTTCATCCATGGCTTTTGGTTTCAGTACATCTGGTATGTTCTTGAAGACACACACTTATCCACATAGAACTTGATGAAATCAGTGACAACCTGCATATTCATTCAGATTCAAGGATGAGTCCCTGAATATTGTCCCCTCCTCTAATCAAAGCAGTCCTGTAAGCGCTCCTCTGCCTTTTGTGACCAGAGCTTCTTAGTCCTCACCAGTGGTGCTGCAGTCGTTAGTCTGCTTTAAGCCGGGAGAAGTACAGCCGGGTGATTTTACTTTCCAAAGTGTGGGCATGGGATGGCACAGTAAGCATTCTTGATGGTAGTATAAGATTAGTCAAGTGTGTTGGCTCCCCCTGGTTCCACAGGCAATATGTTGACATTAGTCCTAAAATGTAGTAGTCCTAAACTTAAATATTTGATGATTTCCATCAGAGCTGCACGCAAAGAGTCACCACTTATCAGTGTTATCTTGTCCATTCATTGTCACTGAGTCTGTTATGTCGTAATTGACAGATTATTAAGAAGTGTTCTAGTAACGATTTAAATTTAAAGGGCTGCTGGAGTAAAACAAATTCACAAAATTACATAAAATATAATCAAGTTAACTCTATATTTCTAAATGTTAAAACTGAGTACATATGTTATTCCATTAGATTTTACAGAAGTAGCATGAGTTGTTATTTTGTTACTTTTATCTCTTGCAAGTTATCTATAATAGTATTTATAATAAGCTTAATAGTTATCTATTATTTCTATTAAATCATATCTTGTGGATATTTGAATACTGTTACAGTATACTGGTTATATTGATTTCAGCATAATAAATTCAAGTCTTTCTCGTATTGACAGTTATCCCAAAAAAAACACACCAGGTATTTTGTTGTTAATTCTGTCCACATTCTTTACATTTGAAATAAAATAAGTATCATATTTATTGAAAGCTGTTGAACAGACCATATGCAATAACAGCAATAAATTTTGTTATGCTGCTCAGTTGGATCCAGGTTTTCTCTGAAACCTTTTTTTTAGCTGAGTCTCAGCCCTGAAAATTTAATTTTCAGTAAAAAACAGCCATGGAAAAGGGAAAAGAACAACTGTGTTGTACAAGATCAATATTCAGGGCTGCCACCTGCATTTAAAATTGTTGCAGGAGGCTGACATTGTGTGTAATAATTAAGGCGGGTATTTTCTGACCTTATCAGCAGGGATAAATAAGCAGTAACGCACATTCGACTGGACACATTCTAATAAGCTTGTTTCATTTATCTAATGTTTTGAAGAACCCTTTATCACTGATTGTGAAGTTTTACTATTTCCTTGTATTTCCTCTGGATTGGGTGTTGTGTAATGAACCAGATGTGATTCAGAATTGAAATGTTTTCTTTTATTAGAATACTCCTCAGGATGGATTAACAACACCTTCTCCCCACTCTGGCCCCTTACCGTTCTCACCTGCCAATCACTCCTTCTTCCCTTTCTCCTCTTGTCCACCCTCCTCTCCTATCAGATTCCTTCCTGTCCAGGTACATTGACTTGGCTTCACCTATCACCTTCTAACTATCCTCCTTCCCCTCCCCCTATCTTTTTATTCTGTCATCTTACCCCTTCATTTCCAGTCCTGAAGAAAGGTCTCAGCCAGAAACATTGAATGTTTTATCATTTCCATGGATGTTGCCTGACCTGCTGAGTTCCTCAGGCATTTTGTGTGTGTTGCAAGGGGTAGTCTATTAAAGTCTGGAGTTGGTTGATGGTGGACTTCTCTTTGAAGTGACCTCAAATATTCTGAAAGAAAGAAAGTTTGCAAGGTACATTTTACAAGGTTTGTTTGTAGCTTTCTCTGCTGGAATTATTTGGTCATTCTAATTAAGTCACCTTTCAGTGCCTTGCAGGTGTCTAAAGGCCTTTGCTTATGCTGTGAAAGGTTGTTATCAGAAACAAATTACCTTGATGTTGCCATGGACATTTTATTCATAATGACATCAAAAAGCTGGGAATCAACACTCTCCCACTCCGGTCTGTTGTTGGGGGCTCATAGTTTAACTGGACGGCCCATTGCCTTACTGGCTGTGATTGGTTAGCTTCCTGGTCGCAGAGCAACCCAGAGGACTGCTGATTTTCTGAATAGGATTGGAAGTTAACCCTGTTTATCTACTCTCCACAGTCACCACACCAGTGACTATACATAAGTTGACAATGAGATAAAACATGCAATTACTATCATGCTCTAATAGTGCCAGACAGTGTTATTAATTAATGACCCTTCAACTTGACAATTAGTTTGGACATTCTAGGTTTGGATAAAGAGGACCAACCAGATTCAATACTAAAATTGTAACCATACTGTTTTATCTATGAGACAAGGACATATCTCTTGGTACTACAGTACTCAAATCCGAGCAAATATGCCAGAAAATTTTCATGCCATCTGAGAAACAAGGTGGCCTTGGAAGCAGATGGTATGCATGCTGAAGTTCCAAAACATGGTGGAAAAGGATGTCAATCACTCATTCATAATATCATCTCCTGTGTCTGGGAAGATTCAGACATACCATGGAATTTTTGTTTACTCCAGAAGAATATAAGGATCCAAGAACATATGGATCAGTAAATTTGTGAATAACACTAAGATTGGGGGTGTAGTGGACTGAGGAAGTTCTATCATGGCTTGCAGAGGGATCTGCATCAGCCGGAAAAATGTGCTGAAAAATGGCAGATGGAATTTAATGAAGACAGGTGCGAGGTTTTATGCTTCGGTAGGACCAGCCAAGGTACGTCTTACACAGTGAATAGAAGGACACGGAGGAGTGTGGTAGAAAAAAGGGACCTAATTCATTGTAAGTGGTATTCTATAGCATCATAAAGAAAGCTTTTTGGCACATTGGCCTTCATAAATCAATCTATTGAGTACAGAAGATGGGATTTTATGTTGAAATTGTATAAGATGTTAGTGATGCCTAATTTGGACTAGTGTGTTCAGTTTTGGTCACCTACCTACAGGAAAGATGTAATCAAGGTTGAAACAGTACAGAGAAAATTTACAAGGATGTTGCTGGGTCTGAAGACCCTGAGTTATAAGGAAAGATTGAATAGGTTAGGACTGTTAGGACTGAGGTTGGTAACCTCTTCAGTCAGAGGGTCATGAGAGTGTGGAATGAGCTGCCAACACAAGTGGTGCATGTGAGCTTGATTTCAAAGTTTAAGAGAAGTTTGGATAGGTATATGGATAGCAGGGATATAGAGGGCTATGGTCCCGGAAAAGGTGGATGGGAGTAGGCAATTTAAATGGTTTTGCCATGGACTAGATGTCCCAAATGGTCTGTTTCAAAGCTGTACTCTATGATTTTATGATCAATGTGTTAGAAAATTAATACTCTAAAAAATGAGTCCTGCATTGAATCTTTTACAAAACAAAAGTTCTCTAACACCTTCCCTTCTGTATACCACTAGC
The DNA here is from genome assembly GCF_030144855.1 of Hypanus sabinus. Taxonomy (NCBI): domain Eukaryota; kingdom Metazoa; phylum Chordata; class Chondrichthyes; order Myliobatiformes; family Dasyatidae; genus Hypanus; species Hypanus sabinus. The sequence goes on along the minus strand of NC_082714.1, from coordinate 23,145,300 downwards.
TCACAACAAAATAAATCCTTAATGTGATCCTGGAAAAATCCATAACTTGGAAGCTATTTCTTTACATAGGTACATGTGGAAGATGAACTTTTGCACTCCTTCAGTGGAAAAAAAAACTGTTTGAAGATCAAAATCTCAAGCTTGTATAAAACCTGGAAGCAGTGACTCCTATGTTCCTTTACACTTCTGACGCATTTACTACTTATGCCTTGCAGTACAAAGCACTGGAGAGTTGCCACCAAATTCTCCATAAAATCCTGAGCAATGTCAGAATCCTCTCTCAGGCCTACGTTCCCAAGCATTTAGAATCAGAATCAGGTTTGAGATCACTGGCATATGTTGAAAAATATGTTGATTTGCAGCAGCAGTACATTCCAATGCATAATTAAAAATTATAAATTACAATTACAGTAAGATATATATATATATATATAAATAAAAATTAAATAAGTAGTGCAAAAAAGAGGAAAAATTGTAAAGTAGTGTACACGGGTCCAATGTCCATTCAAAAGTCATATGGCATTGTGGAAGAAGATGTTTCTAGAACATTGAGTATGTGTCTTCAGGCTCCTGCACCAACTCTTTGATGGTAGCAATGAGAAGAGGGCATGTGTTGGGTGATGGGGGCCCTTAATGATGGACATCATCTTTTTATGGTACAGCCACAAGATGACAAAATGTCCTTGACGCTGGGGAGGCTCGTGCTCATGATGGAGTTGGCTGAGTTTGCATCTTTCTGCAGCCTTTTCTGATTCTGTGCAGTGGCCCCTCCACGCCAGATCATGATACAACCAGTTATAATGCTCTCCATGGTATGTTTATAGAAATTTGTGAGAGTCTTTGGTGACATACTGCACCGTCTCCTCAAATCCATAATGGAATAAAGCTTCTGTCATTGAGTCCTTAATTATTATCAGTCAGATTTCATATGTAGGCTATTTCAGTTATATTTCAGACTCACATGGACTTTCATAAAGTTCAGGGTCAAATACAAACCAATTTGTTCAAAGGTTCAAAGGTTCAATTATTATCAAAGCATGTTTCCATATATAACTCTGAAATCTGTCTTCTCCAGATATCCACAAAACAAAGAAAGAACACGGAAATCGTTCAGAGAGAAACATGAAAGTCACCCCCTGATACAAATAAGAATGGCATCCCTATTATTAACCCTCCAAAACACCCCTACCCCTCACAAAACAAAACAGGACCATCGATCCCAAAAGGCCATGCTGTTATTACTATGTATGTGGCTTGCTGCTTGCTGAAACCCACAACTGTGCCCTGAATTCTACATATTCATTGAACATTTTCTCTGGACCCTGCTTATGTGTACAGTTAAGGATATCTAATAGTGGCATTTTAAAATACAGTATTCCTTCCAGAATTTCATTCCATCTTCGCCTGAGGTTTCATCCATACTTTGTGATGACAAAATATTTTTGACCCTACCACCAATAATATTGCTTTACTCTTCTATATGGCAGCATTTATGTTAGACTTTTGGAACATTTCTACTCATTCCATAATCAGGGATAATGGCTAACACCACATGTTTTTCTAATATATGAATCTCTTCAACTTGTCTACATATCTGCCACATCCTCTGGCATCTATCATCATTGCCCTAATGGAACATGCCAGTTTCTTTTCCAGTACTTTCCATATTGCTCCAGATTCCAGCATCTGCAGCCTTATGTGTCTCTGGTATAGTGTGTGTGGTATTGCTGTTTTGTTTTCTTTAGTGGTACAGCAGGTGGTGTTGCTGCCTTGTAACTCAATGACTTGGATTTATCCTAACCTTAGGTACTAGGTGATGTTTGCATTTTTTGCCTGAGTGGGTTTCAGAATCAGAATCTGAATCAGAATCAGGTTTATTATCACTGACATGTGTTGCGAATTTGTTAATTTAGCAGCAGCAGTTCAATGCAATACATAATCTAGAAGACATAAAATAAGTACAGAACTTTTGTTACTTAGGAAGCTGGGTGACATCAGATGGCAGGTGCGACATAGACATCAAAAGAAGAATAGGGATGGCAAAAGACACCTTTACAATAATGAAGAGTACACTGACCAACACTAAACTAGGCATGACAACCCGCCTTAGAGTAGTGAAATGTTACGTTTATCCAGTTATGTTATATGGCTCAGAATGTTGGACAATATCTAGTAACATGAGGAAATGAATTGAAGCAGCAGAGATGTGGTTTTTGAGGAGGATGCAAAGAATATCATGGATGAAACGGATATCTAATGAGGATGTCATGAACAGAGCAAACACAAAAAGAGAAATAATGTATGAGATCATGAAAAGGCAATGTAACTTCATTGGACATGTGATTAGGAAAGAGGAGTTAGAATGCATGGTAATTATGGGAAAGGTTGAAGGGAAGAAAGGAAGAGGAAGGCAAAGACAAATGATGATGGAGACAGCAGCCAGAGAACTGGAAATGAAAATGAATTGATCCACTTGACCCGGAACAGGAGTGTGTGGGCCATGGCAGTCAAAGCTCAAACTGGGCATGGCACCTGATGATGATGATGATGAATCTAGAAGAAATATAATAATAATAATAAATCAATCAATTACAGTATATGTAAATTGAATAGATTAAAAAATTGTGCAAAAACAGAAATAATATATATTTAAAAAGTGAGGTAGTGTTCATGGGTTTAATGTCCATTTAGGAATCGGATGGCAGAGGGGAAGAAGCTGTTCCTGAATCGCTGAGTGTGTGCCTTCAGGGTTCTATAACTTCTACCTGATGGTAACAATGAGAAAAGGGCATGCCCTGGGTGCTGGAGATCCTTAATAATAGACACTGCCTTTCTGAGATGCCGCTCCTTGCAGGTGTCCTGGATACTCTGTAGGCTAGTACCCAAGATAGAGCTGACTAAATTTACAACCCTCTACAGCTTCTTTCGGTCCTGTGCAGTAGCCCCCCCCCCCACCACACCCCCAATATCAGACAGTGATGCAGCCTGTCAGAATGCTCTCCGCAGCACATCCCGTGGATTCTGCAGTTTTCTGCCACTTCCTTGGAATGTGCTAGGTTATTTAACGCGTGTAGGCAGGTGGGAGAAAAATTGAGGGCAGTTGATGGACATGTGAGAGGGAACAAATTCCAGGGATATAAGTGAGGAAATGGGACAGATGAAAATGTTCTGAGACATGCGGTAGACTCAATGGACTGAATAGCCTTGTATTTCCTATATGAACAAGGTTGTGGGCATGCTATGTTGGCACCAGGAGCATGGTGACACTTGAGGGCTGCCTGTCAAAGTCCCCATTGATTTCATTTGACACAAAGAACACAGTTCACAGTATGTTTCAATATACATGTGACAAATAAAGCTAATCTCTAATCTTTCTCTAAGAAGTTAAATACAATGGGTGATTGATAAGTTCAAGGCCTAAGGTAGAAGGAGTCAATTTTAGAAAATCTAGCACATTTATTTTTCAACATAGTCCCCTCCTACACTTACACACTTAGTCCAGTGGTTGTGGAGCATACGGATCTTGGATCTCCAGAAAGTGTCCACAGATGGGTGATTGATAAGTTTGTGGCCTATGGTAGAAGGAGATGAGTTATACAGCTCTCATTACATGCACATGCAGGTCAACTCTTTAAGTGATTATGCAGAAAGTTTGAAGTTACTAACTCATCAGTTAACAATTCATCAGGGATGATTGATAAGTTAGTAGCCCAAGGTAGAATGAGATGAGTTATTAAGTTCAAACCTTCTGTAAATGTAGGAAGGGACTATGTTAAAAATAAATGTGCTAGGTTTTCTAAGATTGACTCTTTCTACCTTAGGCCACGAACTTATCAATCACCCCTCGTGAGTGAGAGAGAGAGAACCTCAGCAGAACATTCTTGAAGGCAGTGCCCTCTCACTTACAGCAATGCCCACATTGTAGTGCATGAAACCTTCAGTCCTTAATGCTACAGTTGAACTTAACTTTAGAACATCTAGACAGCACGTATGTAGAGTAGGACAGAAGCCTAAATTCAAATTGTTGCACAAAGGTGAATGATTACTGCACATTTTGAAGGATTCCATAATTTTCAAAATACTTTTTTCATGTTTATAAAATTAATGTTGAAGGGGAGAAATTGGTAAGCAAGAAAATAAGTGAAATGCAGAGGTACCAAACTATTTTTAGGACAAACAGTGTAGCACTGAACATCCACATTGACTGGTGAAGTGGAACTGTAAGAAGTGAGACTGGTGTGGTTAGGGGCAGGCATGATCTTGATCAAATGAGTTCTCTATTTAATATTTTAGGATATCATTGCCAGAGTACAATAATGAATACAGTGCCTTCTGCACCTGGAAACAGAAATAGGAATGATGATTTAGTAAAATTGCTTTAATGAACTAGTTTGAAGGTAATCAAATATGAGGTCAGGGCTCACTATGATCCTGGAAGCAATCTTCTACCTTCTGTAATGAAGTATGCTAATATATAATTCTGTCTAACAAATTTTGATCTAAATTGAACTTGGAACTCTTTTGTTGGGACCTGATTTCCTGTGTGTGATGCAGAATAAGTATTCATCACATATGCGTGAGTCAATTTCACAGGAGTAACCCCAGCTGAACCTTGAATAGATATTGAAGTCACTCATGCAAACTCTGCCTGCTTCAAATGTGGCACCATTACATTGCACAGAAATGCTTAAATTAAGATTTTATTTTGTAAGATAGATGCTATTAGTTATCATCCACACTTTTCTCAAATAGCATGGAGCAATGTAATTGAAGTTTCGAGCTTGCATTTTAAAAATTTTCCAGTTCTGCAAAGTTATTGACATAAAAATATCAACTCTCTTTCTCTCTGTTGAAATAGCTTGATCTGTTAGGTATTTCTACCATTTTGTGTTTTCAATACAGTTCTGTACTCTTGGAGTACAAAGATTTCCATGTTTGCTCTTTCCAGTGAACACTTGCATAATCTTGCAGCCTTTAATGCATCTTGTACATTTTCAATGTTTAAGTTTACATTTCATCATCGTTCTGTGGTATCAGTCTTCAAGTAGATTACCTTTGCCATTTTGCTTATATTCCTTTGATATTTGAACGATTCATGAATATTTTCTGTCAGCCCTCATCTGAGAAATGTCATATGTCATTTGAAAGGGTTTGCTCAAAGATCAGTTTAGTTTTGCCCTGCAACTTCCTTCCTTGCTTTCACACTTCCATGCACTCAATCCTATTATGGCCAATGACTTTGCTACAGGTTGGCTGAATATAATCCTGCGGACAGAAGATAATAACTTAATGTTCTTTTTGCTGAGTCATAGCTGTTGAATTCACACGTTTCAGGATTTTTCAGGTTAATAAGTGTTAAGCAATGAAGGTGTTTTCATTCTATCGCACTGTTAAAATAAGCAGATAAGTTAGATATTTAACTTTTGGAAAACCTTCACTGAGAGGAATCAGATAGCTTGAAACAATGCCAACATCATACCATAATAAAGGAAACCATAAGTTAACTTAAATTGTAATTTATGCTTTAGGATCTATTATAATTTTCTTTCAATTTATCTGGATATACAGTAGGTACAGTTTCTAGTTTCCAATAATCAGCTCTTTTCAATTATAGCTGAGCCTTGAAATATTACTGGTTTAGGCTTCTATCCAGCCTCATTTTCACCTTTACATCTTTTTCTTTTCTTGTGTTTATTTCTAACTAAATTTTATGTTTTTATTAGATTAGGAATGTAATAATTTATGGAATTTTAATAACATTGTGTGCTCCTGTAATGCTGTTTCAAATGTCTCATAAATGTAGCAAACTTGAATTTGAGAGGTTTGCAAAAGAATATTGTTAGACTTCCCTGAGTAACTTCATGCTGTTGGTTCCAATGTTGTAAAATCTGATTTGCATTTTTTAAAAATTTACAATAGTTCATAGTTCAAGATTCATTGTCATTCAAACATACATGAAAACCCATGAATACAGCCAAAGGAAACAGTGTTACTCCGGGACCAAAGTGCAAAACACAGTACCAACAGTCATACACAGTACAAGGCACATATAGCACATATAAGGTAGTAAGTAAACATATAAGATAGTAAACACATATAAAATATTAGTAAAATACAGTTATGCGAAAAATATAGTTGAAGACCCCAAGTCCATGAATGTTGCAGTGGTCTGCTGTCGAACACAATACAGCTTGTCTTCTGCCGACTAAACATGAGGGGGTGGCAGCACTGACTCCAGCTTGGATGCCAGGCAACACTGCCCCTGGCACTCCAGGTGGAGCGACTGACTCCAACTCCTCTCTCCTGGGCTGCTGTAGACAAGCAACACCTCGTAGTGAGGACTACACCTCACTATAACGGAGGCCATACAGCTTCCCTACTGACTAGCCCTGCCACCCACCAATAAATAAGTGAATTGCAGAATTCCACATTAACAATGTTCAACAGGGATCACAAGAAAAATGACTAAGATGATCCCTTGCTGTTAGACTACACACCTACTTTGCAACGCCTCCGACATCTCTGACGCAGGCAGCAGCACGATCTGCACCAAGTCCAACTCCTTCAGTTTCTCCACCAACAAGCAACTCTCTGACGGGGGTAGAACTGCAGTTCTCAATATCCAGCAGGGTCATAACTATTGCAAGATCGTACAGCGATTGCCAGTTAGCCTTGTAGCTGTAGTCTTGGAAACCAGTGCTTTGGTGGGGGGCATATTCTCTGCACTATATAAGTTGGGACATTTTAAACAAGGAGAATGATGATGCTTAAAGAATGGGTGCCACAATATTGGAGGATTTGGGCAAGTGGGAGAAATTTCCAGAGTGGCCTTGATGGACCTGAACAGACATTTCTCTTTCAGACTAGAAAGTCTGATTATTTGCTATTGAAGAACTCATTGTTGGGTCCCATGGATTGTAATATACCTAAATGGAAGGTGAGATGCTGTTTCTTGGAACAGGTTGAGAGGCTAAAAGTAGCAAAGTCACAATGAAAGTGAGATGGAAAATTAATGTGATATGGAAATGGAAGCCTGGAGTCAATTTTTTGGGGGCTGAACAGAGATACTCTACAAGTATGTTTTCTCCATTGCAGAGGAATCCACATATTGTGCTTTGAATGCAGCACAGTATACTAAATTGAAAGAAATTCAAGTGAACTGTTGCTTCCCTAGAAAATTTCTCTGGGTCCCTGAATAGTTGGAAGTAAAGGAGTGAATGTTGTATCCTCTGTGTTTATGTGGGAAGGTGCCATGAGAGGTGTATTGATGTAGATGAAAGAGTGAACTAGGGAATTGTAGGGAAAATGCTTCCTTTAAAATACTAAAAGGGAAAAAAAGGATAATGAGTGAAGTGGTGCGTCACATTGAAGTTGGCAAAAATGATGGTGATGATTGAAATTGTTGGCTGGTGGGGTTGGGTGGTGAAGCAAGGAGGATGCTACTCTCGTGTTGGGCTGAAGGCAAGGGTATGAGAGCAAAAGTGTGTGAAATAATACAGATGTGTTTCAAAAACCTGCTAACTATTAGCAGGAAGTAAAGAATAATTAAGAAAATTTCTTAACCATATAACAATTACAGCACGGGAACAGGCCATCTTGGCCCTTCTGGTCCGTGCCAAGCACTTACTCTCACCTAGTCCCGCCAACCTGTACTAAGCCCATAACCCTCCATTCCTTTCCTGTCCATATACCTATCCAATTTTTTTTTAAATGACAAAAATCAAACCCACCTCTATCACTTCTACTGAAAGCTCATTCCGCACAGTTACCACTCTTTGAGTAAAGAAGTTCCCCCTCGTGTAACCCCTAAACTTTTGTCCCTTAACTCTCAACTCATGTCCTCTTGTTTGAATCGCCCCTGCTCTCAATGGAAAAAGCCTATCCACGTCAACTCTATCTATCCCCCTCATAATTTTAAATACCTCTATCAAGTCCCCCCTCAACCTTCTACGCTCCAAAGAATAAAGAGCTAACTTGTTCAACCTTTCTCTGTAACTTAGGTGCTGAAACCCAGGTAACATTCTAGTAAATCTCTTCTGTACACTCTCTATTTTGTTGACATCTTTCCTATAATTCGGTGACCAGAACTGTACACAATACTCCAAATTTGGCCTTACCAATGCCTTGTACAATTTTAACATTACATCCCAACTCCTATACTCAATGGTCTGATTTATAAAGGCCAGCATACCACAAGCTTTCTTCATCACCCTGTCCACATGAGATTCCATAAGGCTTTCTTCACCACCCTATCCACATGAGATGCTTAGTCATCTTGGAAGAGATTTTGGAAGCTAGTGTGAAAAGAGCCATGAGCACAGATAAAATGGGGCTGGAAAATCTGTGAAAATGGAAAGAAGTTGGGACATGGTGTTGTTAAAATAATCATGTTAGTCTGTTGGCTTGTAATGACATTTTGGTCCCTAGCCTATTTCCTTTGATGGATGTAGAGAAGTCAAGAAAAGAAAGCAAAGAGGTAGAAATGCCCCAGGAGAAAATTAAAGCAGGGCATTTGTAATATATTAGCTGGCTGGTGGTGTAGTGGCATTAGCAAATAGTCCTGGGTTCGAATCCGGCCGACTCCTTGCACGCTTTCCATCTGTGCTAGGTTGAGTGTCCAGCTAGCAACTTGGCCTTGTAAAAAAACAGACAAGTGCTAAGAAAACGGCAAAAAAATGCTGCCTGACGTGCCACAGGCACAGAAAGAAAAAGGAATTTGTAGTAAATGTGATGAACCTTTTGAATTTGGGGAATGGTAGACAACATATTTGAAATGGATCCACAAAGGAAAGGCATAGTTTGTACCCTCAGGTTTCCCTAACAATGGTGAGCTACTAGTTAGACATAAGTTCATGGAAAGGGCAAAAGCTCATCATGCTGTCATGGGGTGGGTTGGAGAGACAGAGGCATTAGATATTTGCCGTTAGCATCCAACTGTCAGGGACCTGTCAGAATGAAAGAGAGTGTCAGAGGTGTCCTGGATACAACCATAAAACATAGGAGCATAATTAGGTTATTTGGCCCATCAAGTCTGCCATGCCGTTCCATCATGGCTGATCCATTATCCCTCTCAATCCCAGTTTCCTGCCTTCTCCCCATAACCTTAAATATACCCACTGACTTGGCCTGCATGGCTATCTATGGCAATAAATTCCCCAGATTCACCACTCTCTGGCTAAAGAAATTTTTCCTCATCATTGTTCTAAATGGATGTCCCCTATTCTGAGGCTGTGCCCTCTGGTTCTAGACTCCCCCATTACAGGAAACATCCTTCCTCCATCCACTTTATCTAAGCCTTTCAATATTCAATATATGTTCAATGATAGAACATGGATATTCAATTCCTCAAGTTGTTTGTTAGGAAGAAGTGAATTTGATCAACCCTTTTTGTAAATGAGAATGGAAATGGAAACTATTGAGAGTGAAGCAGATATATAATAAGTGAGCTTTATAGTGTACTGTAGGTTATGAAGAAGACAGTAAAAGAGGTGGTGCGAATGCAGGGTTGAAGTTATATAAAGTAAGTTGACTGTACACCACCATCAAATAAAGAGGGAGAGATGCCTACTTGTGCTCCTAATTTTTATGAACATTTGTAAGATGATAGATGCTACCAGCAATCCTATTTATATAGGTGTTTATACCTAAGAAAGTAACATCATAATTAAGGAGATTTTAATCTAAAGTTTTTATGATTAAATAAATAATTTTATAAATGAAGAAATATGGTGACTCTCTGGGGAAGAGCCACAGTTTAGGACATTACTTTTATTAGATAAAATTTGTAGATGAAAAATTCCTGATCTATTTTAAGTTTGTAAGTTATGATAACTGATGAACTACTGATGTTACGTCATGGAATAACATTACTTGTTATGAAAATGTTGACTTGAATGTTCTGTATTAATATATTTAGATTCTTATTTTGGATAAAGTATATATTTAAATAAAGTGAAAAAGCCAGATGTGGTAGAGAACCAAAGGGCAGGAGTTACAACAGAATTATTTTGATTTATTTTGGTATTGAGCACACATCCCATAAGCAGACATTATGTTGGAAGAGTGGACAGGTAGAAAATTGACAAAAAAGTATTAACAAAATTGAAGATGACCACCTGAGGGTGCTCCTGTATAATGCAAGTAGTGTCACATGGTACAATTATAATTTTTGTGATTTAACAGTTGGATTAGTTGCTTTGCCTCTTGAATATAGTGGATTTCTATTTAATTGAAGAAAACTTGCAGCAACTAAAGGGAATTAATAGTCTTTTACTCATCCTTCCATGTCTGTATCTGGTTTTAATTCACCAACACTTTCTCTTTCAGCCATAAGGGTCGTGCAATTTGAACTGCAGATGTGTCTAAATTGCTATTAATTCTATTACTTTAGAGCACTTGATTGTGTAAGTCATCACCTGGTATACCATAATCATTTTCCTCTACCTTCTTAACCACACCCTTCTGTTTTTCTTTATCCCACTCCTTCCCCATCCCTCATTTCTCTTGGACTGATAAACTGTGATATTCTATCAAGAAGTTAGAAAAAAAAAATCCATAGAACTTGATTCTATTACGATTCAAGAATTGCTATTTGACGTGTGAGTTGTCTAACTACAGTTCTTTCAGGCTTTTTAAGGACAAATAGTCTACAATAACTAGGTCATTTCTTTTCAAACCCTTGTATCCTAGTGTGGATGTTTCTAGGTTACAATAACACGATTGAATATTTCAAGGTTCCTCCTCTGCTAGAGATATATTTCATTTCTTACAACTTCCTTTACCTCTCAGGCCACAAGAGCACCTTTCTGAAGCAACACTATCCCGGCCTGCTCATATGGATACAAATGATTTTTATCCTGCCATGCACATGAATGTCTACCTCATTTACTTAAATAATTCTCTCTGAAGTACGTGAGGTGGGATTATTGGAATAGCAGACCAATGCTCCTGATTCTGCTCCCAATTCTCCAATATTTCTAGTTTGAGTTTAATTGTCATTCAACCAAACGTGAATACCCATGAATACAGCTAAATGAAACAGCATTACTCTGGGGCCAAGGTGCAAAATGCAGTCACACACAACTGACTGACCTTGTCATCCACCAATAAATCAGTGAGTTGGACTGAAGCATTCCATATTAACAATATCCAACAGGGTGTTGCAATCATAAGAGAAGTGATTAAGACATTCACTCGCTGTCAGACTGCACAATTCCACGCATTGATACCTCTCTGATACAGGCACCAACACAACCTGTGCCAAGTCCAGCTCCTTCAGTTCCTCTGCCAAAGGGCAACTTACTGATGGGGTAGACCTGCAGTACTTTAAGTTCTTAATGTCCAGCTGGGTTTTGATTCAGTAGAAGCCACTGCAATCAAACATGCTACCATCTTACAGGAAGCAATTTTACACAGTGATTTCACACATGAATCCTGGGTTTCTGAAACAATTCTTTTACTTCTTTCCCACATCCTGCAAGTACTTCATAGTTTTTTTTTCTGATTTTTGCCACACTTTCTTAATATGTTTCTATATATCTCATCTTGTCAATATGATTTTTTTACAATGCCAGGATTCATGAGGTTGCCATTCATGACATGAAGTTTGTGCAAACAAACAATTCTCTAATCTAAATATATATCAAGGTGGTTTATTCTTGCTGGGAAGTTGAGATAATTGAAGTTTATTTGTGTTCTAGTTCATCAAATGCCATTCCTGTTTATAATGGTATATCATCACCAGAGCTAAAGGCTAATGTACTAAAGAAAAAGTTTCTGAGACTGTCTTTATATGTAAGGCAGGTCAACCAGTTCATGCTGTCTTTATTAAGTATTCCTAAAACACTGAAATATTGATCTTTTACACAACTATTGGTCATAACAAAGTGCAGACATTTTAATATAAATGGAAAATGGTTACAGAAAGTGAGATTTAAGCTTTAGTTTTGACTAATTATTGCTACCAAAGAGGGTTAGAAAATCCATTCCAGTCTGCGGTCAATAAAACTATCTTGCAAGGCCCCTAATCCATTAGCTGACAATATCCCTTTAAATCAACATATTCATATACTTTACCCTCCAGCAATCCTAACGTATACGCAGCACTACCATTGGAAAGATTAATCCCACTACATCAGAAATTCAATCAGCATTACACAATTATGAATAAAAACTCTCACAAATGACATGAAAAAAAACGAAAATTTTAATTTCTAAGCAGGAGACTAAGGAGAGAAAAAGAAAAATAACCTCATCACTTTTAACCAAAACTAAATGTCAAAAAACTACAGGCTTGCACAGCCATTGACAAAAAGTGAGGGGCATTTTAACTACCGGCCTTGCTTTATCAGATTATCTAATCCCAGCCTAAAATTGACATTAATTCTATAATGCAAGCATAATTAAGTGAGTGTTTCAGGTATTAACCAAATAACAAATCTATTGGTGTGACAGATGTTGATTATCAACCATATATATACGAGAGAATATTGGGAAATGGAAGGCTCTAAATCTCCCAGAAGGCCACTCCTGCTCTTCCTGAGCCTTAAAGAAACATTTATAAAAGCCTACCCATTATTTTATCAGTTGCTCTGTAGTGTCTATAGTCACCTCAAGATTAACAATAGACAATTAATATGTTAACACAAAAGTCCTTATGATCTTAATTTTGCTATTGCACAAGAAAGAAATATCGCTGTGGGTGTGATTGGGATTCTCATATTCTCAGCAAAATCCAGATTTGAGAATGCGTGTGGCATCAATTTTGAGGCTATTTTAATATCCGCTCAGGTATCTAAATCTTGGTGATGCTGGCAAATAAAATTTCTTCCTTATCATTCAACCTTTCTTTGAAAGACCTGTTCAAGCCTAATAATCTTTGCCTCCTCCCCTAAAAATAAACCAAAATGATTGACTGCTTCCTAACTAGGATACCTTGCTGAGTGAACTCTCCTAATTGGCCATTGACAAACATGAAAAATATCAATGTAATTAATTAGAAGGAAATAAATTGTATTTTCAATGATTTTCTTTGCATTTTTCTTATTTGATTGTAATAGAATGGAGTGTAGGTTACAAGACTGAAGCTCATCAAACACAGCTGTTTTCCACTGCCAAAGCCTATGGGAGCTTCATCTCTCAGAGCTGGTATGTTTATCAGAATGCTCCCTTGTCTTGTACTTGTATTTCATCAGCTGTATTGTACCCATGACAGTTGTTAAATGCAGGTCAGAGCATTCAAACAATTCAGTTTTACAGTTTTCAGGTAAGTGAGGCTGGTGTAATAATTGAAGTGATGATGAGTAATTTTAACTGCAGATAAACCAATATCATTTAAGCATAATGTATTCTTTAACCAATGGCATTCATCCAACTGGATTATTTAGTGATTCCAAAAAAATCCTGATTTGGTTATAGATAGGAAAGGACTATCACTTGATCAGTAAATGTTTCTCATTTTCCATAGTCTGGTAAACTAGTTTTAGTTAATGGCAATAGGTTTTTATTTCAGCTTTGCTTGCAAATACAATATAGCAAATAAGCTTATTTGGAAAAATTGGATGTGAATAATTTGCAGCAGTTAAAATATTTTAACTATAAAATGCACAGATTTTGTACAAAGAAATATCATTAAAAATAAATTTATTGAATTGTTAAATCTATCACTTCCTACCTATCTTGCAAGTTATGTAAGAGATTTTCTGCAGAATATTGAGTGTTGCAGTAATTTGATGATTTTGCAGAGACCTTGAACTTGAACTTTAATGGACATAGAATACAGAGATTGTATGTTCTTGTCCGAATAAAGGCAAGGGTAACAGGTTTATGGAATACGAGAGTTTCTACAGATGCCAGAAGTCCAAAGCAATGCACACGAAATTCTGGAGGAACACAAAAGGTCAGGCAGCATTGATAGAAATGAATCAAAGTTTCAGGCCGAGACCCTTCTTCAGGACTAGAAAGTAAGGGGAAGAAATGTTTGGCCAGAGAAGTTCCACTTTTGGTAGACAGAGCAGAGGGGATCAACAACAATTTACAACGGGTCTCGCCAATGTACAGTGCTTACAAAAAGTATTCACCCCCTTTGGAAGTTTTCATGTTTTATTGTTATACACCATTGAATGATTTAATGATTGAATGATTTAATTTGGCTTTTTTGGCACTGATCAACAGAAAAGACTCCTTTGTGTCAAAGTGAAAACAAATTTCTACAAATTGGTCTAAATTTATTACAATTATTAAATACAAAATAATTGATTACATAATTACTCCTTTCAAGTCGGTATTTAGTAGATGCACCTTTGGCAGCAATTTCATCCTTGAATCTGTGTGGATAGATCTCTATCAGCAATTTTTCCCCATTCTTCTTTACAAAACTGTTCAAGCTCTGTCAGATTGCTTAGGAATTGTGACTGAACAGGTCTTTTCAAGTCCAGCCACAAATTCTCAATTGGATTGAGGTTTGGACTCTGGCTTGGCCACTCCAGGTCATTAACTTTGTTGTTTTAAGCCATTCTTGTGTAGCTTTGACTTTATGCCTGGGATCATTGTCTTGCTGGAAAACAAATTGTATTTTTAAATGTGATCAAATATCTTGTAAAGCTCTTCAACAAGATGGCATTCTATTCCAGTTAAGTGAATGTGAAATAATTTTAAAGAGCCTGGCACGTACTCAACATTAAATAAACTGATCTTTTACTTTTTCACATAGACTAAATGCTTTATCAGAAATTCACATCAAATTCTTGATGAATTTGAATAGTAACTCTTCTCTGCTGGTACTTTAGATGTGCCACTGAAACGGCTGTTCTATGAAATTTTCATTTGGCTATCTTGTACCAAATTATTCAACTATTTAAATGAAAAACATAAACAATATAGCAGGTTAATCATGCAAGTTTCATGAAGGTATATAATCAGTTTCAAAGACTAAATGCAAATACTAAGTGGAATAAACATGCCAAACATATTCATGAGATAGTGGTGATAATGTGTGTAAGATGGTAAGATGTAATGGTATTACACACTTACTTGCAGTTGTGCTATCTATCTGTCTAATATTTGTCACAGGATGTGGATGCCATTGGCAACAGCTGCATTTATGATCCATCCTTAATTGTCCACAAACAGAGGCAGAAGTTGACAGTCGACTAAATTGGTGAGTCTGGAGTTGGATATTGGCTGGACTGATTTTTTTAAACCCATCTACCCTGAAGTAGATGGGTTTTAAGAAATCTGGTGCTATTTAAGAAATCTGTTGCTATTTTGGAGACTAAACTTTCATAATCAACAAATATTTACCTTCATTTGAATTTCCCAGTTACCATGGTTGCAGCCAAGCTAATGTCGGTATTAGTCAGTATTGCACAGTACTGCTGGTGCAAAACAATTGATTTCTCAACTTATGTCAATGATAATAAATCTGATTCTGACTGCTGCTTTTTTGATTTTTGAAATAAAGTTGAAGTTTTGTTAGGTTATTACTGAAGTACTTTGGATACTTCTTTCAATTATAATTCAAATAAGCAAGGGTAGGCAAACTCTGTGTCATCATTGAAGTCTAGCAATCTCATTTCTAATTCCTGGATGTAGATAAATTAGAATATTATGCACCATTTTGTTTTCTATTTGCATTTTCAGTAACATGTATTTGAACATTACCTGGAAATAGCTAGTTACAGATGGAAAATGCTATAACCGTTTTTAATTTGATTTGCATTAAAATAGTTATGTTTCTTATTTATGGGATAAAACTAGTATATGTGTAGCACATGACATAATTTATCACACAAAGCAAAAATGAATTATAGTGTATTATATAATATATACTATATATACAGATTGTTTTCCTAATTCTCCTAATTTTCTTAAGTATAACATTAGTAATGTAATTTTGAAAATATATCTTCTAGAGAATTAATTACTCATATATCCCTATAATTTTGACAGAAGAATAGTCACTTATAATCATTTATTTATTATTATGCTCCTTTTATTTCTATTTATTTGGAATTTTTACATTATATGTTAATAATTTGGATGATGGCTTTATTGTAAAGTTTGCAGATAGGTGCAGGGGCAGATAGTTTTGACGAAGTAGAGAGGCTACAAAAGGACCTAGACAGATAGGGAGAAGGCGCAAAGAAGTGGCAGATGGAATGCAGTTTCAGGAAGTGCACTTATATAGAAGAAATAAAGAGTTGACTATTTTCTAAATGGAGAGAAAATACAAAAAAAAAAGTTGAGGCACAAAGGGAGTTGGGAGTCCTTGTTGAGGGTTCCCTAAAGGTTAATTTGCAGTTTGAGTCTGTGGTGAGGAAGGCAAATGCAATGTTCGCATTCATTTCAAGAGGATTAGAATATAAACACAAGGATGTAATGTTGAGACTTTATAAAGCACTGGTGAGGCCTCACTTGGAGTATTGACAGCAGTTTTGAGCCCCTTTCTTAGAAAGGATGTGCTGAAACTGGAGAGGGTTCAAAGGAGGCTCATGAAAATGATTCCAGGTTTGAGCAGCTTGTCATATGAAGAGCGTTTGATGGCTCTGGGCCTGTATTCATTGGAATTCAGAAGAATGAGGGGTAATCTAATTGAAACCTATCAAATGGTGAAAGGCATTGATAGAGTGGATGTGGAGAGGATGTTTGTTGTAGTTGGAGTGTCTTAAGACCAGAGACAAAGCCTCAGAATAGAAGGGCGTACCTTTTAGAACAGAGATGAGGAAGAATTTCTGTAGCCAGAGAGTAGTAATTCTGTGGAATCCATTGCTACAGGCAACTGTGGAGGCCAAGTCTTTATGTATATTTAAGGCAGAGTCTGATTGTTCAGGGCATGAGAGGATACAGGGAGAAGACAGGAAGTTGGGGCAGAGAGGAAAATTGGTTCAGCCATGATGAAATGTTGGGGCAGACTCGCTTGACCAAATGGCCTGATTCTGCTCCTGTATCTTATGGTCTTATATCCTGTCAGTCACTTTATGTATGGTCTAGCTTTTCTTTATCAACATACAAAGCATCAATGTATATACGCTATCTTATGTACTAAATTTATTGTTTTTTAAATTATTATTGTGTTATTTATCTTTTGCATTTTTTGTGCTGCATTAAATCCAGAGTTACCATTATTTTGTTCTCCTTTACATTTGTAGTCAGGAAATGACTTTGAATAATGTTGAATCTTGTACCTTGAATCTTTAGGAAGACATTGCTGTATTTCTGTGACATCTACAAGTCTCTCTAAAATATATTTTTTTCAATGCCTTGATCGTAGCAATTTGAACATTTGTCATAGCTCATGCACATGAGTGGCATTTGTTTATGCTGCGATGCCAGCCTTTAGATGATGCATTATTGCTACAGTGTGTCCTATATAAATATATATATATACATTACATTAAAGGCTGGTTCTGTTTGTTCTTTGAAATTACAGCAGATATTGTGGAAGGTTTGCCAATGTACCAAACATCCCATTAACTACCTTCTCTAGGCTACCGCATCCACAGTCTACTGAAGGAAAGTTTGTACATAAAGTAGCTTTGCTTAACAAGTAGACAGATCCTGTAATACTCCTTCCTTCTCTGGCTGTGGGTTACTAGTACCTATAGTTTCATAATTTGCAAATTCTAGCTCTGAATTATCCTCAATGTCATCAGTATTTGAGCTGTGAGTACTAAATTAACCTGTGTTGTCTTCATCTTCAATCTGACAAGTCTTGCACCTGTTAGGCAATTCTGGCCTTCATCAAAGAGTAAGAGACAAAGTAGATGAATAAAAATAAAGGAAGACAAAAGTAACTGTAAATGTCTGCAGCATGCGTTGCTTATTACATCAGGAATGACTATAGGAAAAGGAAAATAATAATATCTGTATTTTAGCCCATCACTTACCTTGCCTTCAATCATAACTGGTTCTGTTGTTTACGGTATCTTTGCCAAATGGGTGTTGTAGATTTTGTCCCTTTTTGTTTTTCAGCTGGTACCAGTGTTTCCCAATCTTTTTTATCCCAAAGCCCCTCCAAAGCACCTTCATACTTGCCAGTGCTCCTCTTAGGCACAATATTCATTCTTGCACTCCCATAGTGTAAAAACTTGTCTACCATATGAAAACATGAGAAAAATGATTTTGCTTTAAATTTGACTTTAAACCTAGCATACACAGTACCTTTGCACTGTACGGTAGCTTCGATATCAATGTGACCCTTGAGCTTGATAGTTTTCAGCAACAGTTGAAATATCTGGCTCAAGTTGTAACAGCTCAAGTGTTAAGTCCTCGTGTATCAATGTCCAAACAGTTTCTGTTTTTTTTGTGAGTATGTGATTCATTGCACTAAGCCCCTTTCAGTAAGGTGGGAGGATAGAAATACAATGAAGAGCAGTTTGGCTCTTCTCTAAAGACCAGAAAGTTCATATGACAATGTAGCCACATACCACACAAGCCAACATTTTTGAAAAGCATTTTTGGTTCTTCATCATTCTGAATTTCAATAATTTCTTATTGCAAGCTGTCTTCCTGTTCTTCCACCTAGCAAGAAGTGGGTTAATTGGAATTTCAAGATCATTCAAATCCTTGAATTGATTCTGAAAATCCTTCTTCAGTGGCTGCAAGTGTAAGTGTTGCTCTTGCAAATCACCACTTGTGAGAGTGCCGTACTTTCCATGCAGGAAAAATGAGAGAGCCTTCTTCTCTCAAAGTTTTACTTATACATTTCCAGTTTTCTGATAAAAGTGGATTTTTTGCCTGGGGGACATTGAAATTCTCACGCTGCAATTTCATATTTAGAATGTTCATTATGAACATTCTCCATGTAGAAGTTCAATCTTGTTTCCCAAAATCTTTAAAGAGCAAACACGAGGAAATCTGCAGATGCTGGAAATTCAAGCAACACACACTAAATGCTGGTGGAACACAGCAGGCCAGGCAGCATCTACAGGGAGAAGCCCTGTCGACGTCTCGGCCCGAAACGTCGACAGTGCTTCTCCCTGTAGATGCTGCCTGGCCTGCTGTGTTCCACCAGCATTTTGTGTGTGTTGTTCCCAAAATATTGTCATCTTTGAGCAAAAATTCAACCACAGTGTCAGAAAGATCAAAGAAACACTTCAAGCAGCAGCCTTTTAACAGCCAATGCACTTCAGTGTGAAGAAGCAAGTGGTCAAACTCTTCATTGTTATCTTGGTATAACGGGCAAAATATTCTGCTATTTAATGATGAGCATTAATTTTGTAGATAGCAGATATTACAAGAGTCATGCTTGAAAAAGTCACTAGTTGAGGTTTTTGGCTGCAAGATCTTGACAATGAATTACACAATGGATTGCAAACAGACATGGAATTTCTTTTTTCATAAATATCACCAAACCAGCATAGTGACCTGTCATATATGGTACTACATCTGTTGCACAAGAATCATGTTCCTAATCAGAATACTTTTACTCAATATACGTTTTGAGCTTGTTGTAAATTGTTTCTCCATTCATATTTATTTTTAACTTTTTACCAAAGAGAATCTCTTCATAAACTTTTTGATAAACAATACATATGTTGTAAGCAATTGACTCATCCAGTTGAATCCCGAATTCTGTTTTTTTGTAGCTCTGTGTATAGTTGATACTCAAAGTTATTATTCAGAGGAATTGATTTTAAAATATGGTATCCATTTCAAGAGCAGTGGTGAGCACGTCTGCTACAGTTGGCATTATTTATCTTTCACCTATTGTATGAGATTTTCTACACTTTGATATGATTTTGGAAATGTTATAAGAAGCAATGATACCACTATCAAGATAATTTTTAGCCTTCTTGGCAAATAACTTGGGTGTGCAATGCTTTTCAAATGCTTCTTTCAACTTCTGGAAATGAGTAAGTAGCCTTTTCAGGGTGTCTTCTATGGAAGTGTTCCGGCAATCTTGATGGTTTCATGGCTTCATTAGACAGTACATTGCAATATTACAAATAAGATACATGGAGTGGTGCTGATCTGACAGGAACAGAATAAAACCTTACTGCAGGTATGTAACATTGTATTGGTGCACTTTTAGTAGTTTCTGTTTCTTAGCAGGATTAGAATTCAAGGCTTCATCACCTTCATTCTCATAGAGATACGTATATATCCATCATTAATGGGCTAAATTAAAATAAAAAATTAACACAAACTGGGAATGCCTATTGAATGTTGACACGGACGGAATGATGGTAGCGGCATTCAAAGGAATGGCAAGGTGAAGATGAAGATAGAGCTGGTGTTTGGCAAGCTACATTTATACTACTCCAGTTCATGTGATTGACGAATCACGTAAGGTCTCATAATGTCCAAAGATGGTTCTTAACTGCACATATGAAGTTAAGGTCACTTTGAACACCTCAAGAGGAATCCTTGGGGATTGGCAGTGTCACTGATTGGCTCTATTTCACTGTTTGGTTCCGGCCAATGCTGTATTGTTGCATGACCTGTTTTCTGTAGATCAGTGGAGAAAGTTGAGAGGATGTACTTGACTTGCCAACTGTCAAATCACGTAAACTTGTTCTGTACCGTGAGTCAAGGGGAACTATTGGGCACTCTGGATGCTAATTTATGCATCTCCAATAATGTCTGTTTGGTTGGTGAGTTTAGATGAGATTGTCGAGTTTCAGACGTGTTGTGATGCCGAGTGCTCACCGCCTGTAGAGCTACAATTCTTCCTGTGTTCCAGTGCCTCATCCTTTTTTCTGGAAATGCCTGCTCTGCTAACAGTTGATCAGGTCTCGTGTGTTAAGTTCAGGTGCCACTTATTGCCTCCCCAGGAATCTTAAATGCCCCTGACGTCTTCTATTTCCCCTAATACCTCCTTAGGACACATAACCACCCTCTTGGGGGGGCAGTACTGATTCTGTTGGGAATCACTGTTATATACCTTTTTTTTCTAGAGGTAAGAGTGATTGTTAGTGAGATGTCAGGCATGGGTACAATAGCTGTTATGGTTGAATAGCTGGATGATTGTGCACACTGTGAAGTCTGGGTGTGTGGCTTGTTATGTGAGAGAGGGTTTGGTATAACCCATGACTACTAAGTAGATGTCATAAAGAATGGTGGTCTTTAAATAATGGAGATGCTGTGCATTGAACAGTGTGTGTGACTCAAGGTGCATTTGGTAGGATAAGCATGTGAAATGTGTTAATTGACCTTGACCAATGTGATGCTATTGAACATCTCATAGCATTGTTTCCAGAGTTTGACTCACAATTCACCTACTGAACTATTATGCCTTTGCAGAGAGTGCCAGGAAAGTCTCCTCGCCACCTACAGTCAAATTGTATTTCTCCTATTCTTCCACTAAGGTTCCCAATGCAGAATCGAAAAACTGTAGAGCCTGTTGTATATTTCATGCTTTGCTTTTTTGACCAAATTGTGCTTGCTATTAAACCAATCCTCACCACTTGGAGAAGGCGAAATGCACCTTTGTTTTAAGAGGTACAGAATGACTTTAAATAAGAAGGCTTAACTTCAACTCATGCTTTCTATTTTTGAACCAGTGCCTAGTTTGAGCACTGCCTTGACTCGGATGAATAGGAGAATTTTAATTGTACAACATGGTCCTTGCATAAGATTAGTTGTTATTCAGTTTATTCTCCACTTGAACTTAATTGCCTCAATCTAAATGTTCTTGGAGAAAGTCATATTGCCTCCTTGCCAACAGCTATTCTTAAATTTATGAGAAAATTCAATAGTTTGTTATTATTTATTTTTATACCATATCAGACTACAGAACATAGTTTGTGTATAAATATACTATATATTTATATATAATTGAATATTTATTTCTAGGTTTGTCAACGTGGTTTTGAATAAATGTAAATCTACACAACTCTTTCTTCACAAGCAGTCATCAAAGTTCATCAAATAGTGTGAAACATTTCAAAGTCTTATTGCACAAATCTTTGAGCAATGCTAAGTAACATTTCATGGCATATATAAATATTCATTAAAATGCCAGGTGGTACTTTCATCTACATCCTACAGCAGCTAAATGCTCATTGAAAAACAAATAAACCCATTGCACAGAGAGCCAAAATTCAAATGAGTCAAATCTTCAAACAAATACTTGGTTTAAACTGGGGCATTCATTTCAAAGCAGTAAATGAAAGCATTGGTTTGACTTGACATAGGACTGGAGGATAAATATGTCTAATATTATTAGAAATAATTTCACAAAATAATTATATAAAGCTTTATTTAAAAGTAGTTAAGATGTAATGCTTTTTTGGGGATATTGGAATTCATTTCACTCTCAATTTGTAGACAATATTAAATTGGGAAAAATCAGAATTGAGAAGAACTGCAATCTTCTCAACAGTGATGACCTTGGAGAGTGGCAAATGGCAGGTGAAGCTCAACATGTGTAAATTATCTTAGCACTCTAACTGTTTTAGGAAATATGGAGTGTTATGAAGGTACCACAGCTCTGAGGGGCCGAAGGAGCGGGAGCAGCCCCCCCCTTCCGGAGGATCACAAGATCGCTATTAATTTGGGACTCGGAAGCGAGAGACAATGCAATGGTTTTGACCATTGTTCGTAGGGGCACCTGTGTCACGTGCATGTCCCGACTATGTGACAACTATCATGGGCATGAATACCCTCGAGCAATGTGGGGGCAGAGATTGCATCATCCTACTTTGATGGACAGCCACAACTCGGCAGGTAAAGATAAAAGGGGGCTGCAGGAGGCAGTACCCCCAGAGAGAGAGACGCTCCCGAAGAACTCGATCGCTCAACGCTCCCGAGAGAGCTGGAAGCCGCGCAACACCACGTGCGCTCCTAACTCCTTTGGCCTAGGGAGTGGGTACCGAGAAAGACATTGCACTAACAAAAGGGGAAAACAACGCTCCCCTGATTTAACGGAGTGGCTGCGTAAAGACCCGGGCAAGTTCTCTTTTCGTTTTCACCGATCCCTCTAAAACACATGAAACCCAGCCGGAGGGCAAAAGTCTGCAGACTTCTGAGTGACTTTTATATTTCCAACGGACAATATATTATCCCCTAGACAACAGTCGAGATTATTTCATAATGATGATTATTGCTATACCCACGTTTTAGATTGAGTTTTACTGCCATATATGATTTGAATGTTTGTATTAACCCTGCTTTTTGTGCTCCCCTTTTGAATAAAACGTTTGAAAATAGTGCCATCAGACTCCAACGGACCTCCCTATCTTTGCTGGTGAGTTATCCAGTTACGGGATACGTAACAGGAGAATCTCTTATTACTTGGAAGATGTATTAATTTGACCAGCGGCCAATTGGCTTTTGGGATTGATTAGCAAGAGCAAATGAAAGGAAGGTGGGCAAGCATAATGGCTATCATCTAAGTGGGCATAGGCAGTGGTGGTCTTGAGGCTTTAGCTCTTCAAGACTGCAAAAAAGAGAAACTTGGGTCAGAGAAAAGAAAATCTCAAGCTTTTTCAATCTTTTCTTTATATCTGCTCAGCTAAGACAGTAGGGATGACAGGCAGGATACTGGAATGCTCCTCTTGAAGGATATAGGAAGACAGCTTCTAACAAACTGTGTTCAGAAGTTGGAGCTGGAACTGCACAAACTCCAGATCATTCGGGAGACTGATGGGGTGACAGTCGAGAAGGGGAAAGGGGTTAAAGAGACAGTGCATAGTACCCTTGTGGCCATGCCCCTCAATAATAGGTATGTAACTGTCAGTGGTGGAGGATGGGGTGAAGGAAATGACCCAACAGAGGAAAGTCATGGCGGTTGGATCCCTGGTACTGATTTTGTCTCTGTGACTCAGAAGGGAAGTGGGGAGAAGAGGCACACTGTTGTTATAGTAAGATTTATTATTTAGGGGAATGGACAGGAGGTTCTGTGGGCAAGAATGAGATTCCCGGATGGTATGTTGCCTCCTGAGTGCCAGGATTTGGGATATCTCGGATTGAGTCTTCAGAACTTTTAAGTGGTGGGCGGATGAACAGCAAAAAGTCATGGTCCATGTAGGAGGGAAGGCATAAGATTTTTGGATCATTGGGCTCTCTTCCAGGGAAGGTAGGACCTATACAGAAGGGACGGTTCGCACCTGAACTGGATGGGGACTAATATAGTAGCGTGAAGGTTTGGTAATGCTGCATGGTGGGGTTTAAACTAGAGTTGCAGGGGCATAGGAACCAGAGCGCTGGAACAGTTAGTTAGTGGAGAGGTTGTGTTGCAATGGTATGAGTTGCAACATAAAAGGCAGACAAAATCAAAAAGGGTGAATACAGGAATGAAGGTGTTGCATTTGAGTGCGCACAGTATATGGAATAAGATGGATGAACTTGCAACACAGGTGAAGATTGACAGGTATGATGTTGTAGGCATCACTGAATCATGGCTGAAAGAAGACAATAGCTGGGAGCTTAATGTCCAAGGATTGCATTGAAAGACAGACAGGAAGGTAGAGGGGGCAATGTGGCTCTTTTGATAAGAAATGAAATCAAATCATTAGAAAGAGGTGACATATGGTTGGAAGGTATTGAATCATTGTGGATAGAGATAAAGAATTGCAAGGGTAAAAAATCCCTGATGGGAGTTATATACAGACCCCCAAACGGTAATAAGGATGTGGCTTACAAACTACAATGAGAGATAGAAAATGCATACCAAAAGGGCAATGTTACAATAGTCATGGGGGGATTTCAATATGCCGGTAGATTAGGAAATTCAAGTTGGTGCTGGATTCCAAGAGGGGGATTTTCTAGAGTGCTTATGAGATGGCTTTTTAGAGTAGCTCATGGTTGATCCACTAGGGTCTTACCTATTTTGGATTGGATGTTGTGCAATGAACCAGAATTGATTAGAGAGTTTAAGGTAAAAGAACCCTTGGGGCCAGTGATCATGATATGATCTAATTCACCCTGAAATTTGAGAAGGAGAAGCTAAAGTCAGATGTATCAGTATTATAGGGAGTATAGGGGATTACAGAGGTATGAGAGAGGAGCTGGCCAGAATTGATTGGAAAAGAACACTGGCAGGGATGACAGCAGAGCAGCAATGGCTGGAATTTCTGGAAGTGATTTGGAAGGCTCAAAGAGGAAGAAGTATTCTAAAGGAAAGTTATCACAACCGCAGCTAACAAGAGAAATCAAAGCTAACAAAGAGAGGACATGTAATTGAGCAAAAAATTAGTGGTGAATTAGAGGATTGGGAAGCTTTTAGAAACCAACATAAGGCATCAAAAAATTATTAAGGTAAAGGTGGAATACTAAAGTAAGCTAGCCAATAATTTTAAAGAAGATACTAAAAGTTTCTTCAGATACATAAAGTATAAAAGTGTGGTGAGAATGGGTATTGGACTGCTGGAAAATGATGCTGGAGAAGTAATAATGGGGACAATGGTGGATGAACTGAATATGTTTTTTTTTGCATCAGTCTTCAGAGTGAAAGACACTAGCAGTATGGTGGAAGTTCCAGGTGTTAGAGAACATGAATTTATCATAACTAGAGATAAAGTTCATGGGAAACTGAAAGATCTGAAGGTATCTAAGTTCCCTGGACCAGATGGTGTACACCCCAGAGTTCTGAAAGAGGTGTCTAAAGAGATTGTGGAGGCATTTGTAATGATCTTTCAGGAATCACTAGATTCTGGAATGGTTCTGGAAGATTGAAAAATTGCAAATTTCACTACACTCTTCAAGAAGGGAGAAAGGTAGAGAAAAGGAAACTATAGGCCAGCTAGTCTAACCTCAGTGGCTGGGAAGATGTTGGAGTTGATTATTAAGGATGAAGTCTTAGGCTACTTGGAAGCACATGATGAAATAGGCCATAGTCAGGGTGGTTTTCTCAAGGGAAAATCATGCCTGACAAATCTGTTGGAACTCTTTGAAGAAATAACAAATAGGATAGACTAAAGAGAATCAGTTGATGTATTGTACTTGGATTTTCAGAAGGCCTTTGACAAGTTGCTTAACAGGCCACAAGCCCATGCTATTACAGGAAGTATTCTAGCATGGATAAAACAGAGAGTGTTTGGCAGGAAGCAAAGAGTGGGAATAAAGGGGTCCTTTGGCTGGCTGCAGTTGACTTTGTGGTGTTCCACAGGGGTCAGTGTTGGGGCCGATTCTTTTTATGTTATATGTCAATGATTTGGATGATGGAATTGATGGCTTTGTTACAGATGATATGAAGATAGGTGGAGGGGCAGGAAGTTTTGAGGAAGTCGATAGGCTTCCAAATAGGATTTGGACAGATTGGGAGAACGGGCAAAGAAATGGCAGATGGAATAGAGTGTTGGGAAGTGTATGGTCATGCACTTTGGTAGAAGAAATGAAAGGGTTGACTATTTTCTAAATGGAGAGAAAATACAAAAAACTGAGGTTCCAAGGGACTTGGGAGTCCTTGTACAGCACTCCCTAAAGGTTAATTTGCAGTTTGAGTCTGTGTTGAGAAAGGCAAATACAATGTTAGCATTCATTTCAAGAGGTTTAGAATACAAAAGCAAGGATGTAATGTTGAGACTTGAAAAAGAATGAGAGTTGACTTAATGAAACCTATCGAATGGTGAAAGGCCTTGATAGAGTGGCTGGGGAGAGGATGCTTCCTATGGCAGAGAGTCTAAGACCAGAGGACCCAGCCTCAGAACAGAGGGGTGCCCGTTTAGAATGGAGATGTGGAGGAATTTCTTTAGCCAGAGAGTGGTGAATCTGTGGAATTCATTGCCACAGGCAGCTATGGAGGCTCAGTCTTTATGCATACTTAAGGCAGAGATTGATATATTCTTAATTGGTCAGTGCTTGAAGGGAAATGGGGAGAAGGCAGGAAATTGGAGTTGAGAGAAAAACTGGATCAGCCATGATGAAATGTCAGAGCAGACTCAATGGGCCAAATGGCCTAATTTTGCTCCTATAGCTTATGGCCTTATGGTCTTGATTTGATAGCATATCAAAGGGATGTTGGAATATAAATACCCCAGTCACTGAAAACAGAACCAACCAATAGGATTTACTTCTTGAGGGATAAAATTAAAAAGTAGGTGTTATGCTAAATATGTATCATACTTTGCAGTACAGCTTGCAGTTCTGATTTCTAGAAGGTGCATAGAAGATTTTCATCAAAGATGCATATCAGAACAGGTCAAACAGATTAGGTATCTTTATTTTTAATAAAATCAGACCAAGGTGCGATGTCACTAAAGTGAAAAAAACATTTTGGTGGAGTAGATACAGAGAAAATCGTTCCGTGTTTTGGAGAAGGACTTGGGTCAGGGAGCTACAGACCTGTGAGCCTGTCAGTGGTGGGAACATTACTGGAGTAGGTTCTGGGCAACAGTATCTACCTGCATTTGGAAAAGCAGGGAATGATTAGGGACTGTTAGCTTGAATTTGTGCATGGGAAATCATCTCTCATGAATTGGAGTAAAATTTTTTTTGAAGAGATGATCAAGAGAATTGAAGAAGGCAGGGCAGTATGTGTTGTTTAGAAGGTCTTTGACAAAGTCCCACGTTATAGGCAGGTCCAGAAGTTTAGATTACATGGGATCGGGGATGAGATACCAAATTGGAAACAAAATTGGTTTGGTGATAGGAGTCATTGGGTGGTAGTGAAGGTTATCTGTGAAGATCGGAGACCTGTGTACCATAGGGATTGGTGCTGAGTTTGTTTGTCATTTATATTAATGGTTGGGCAGATGGAATTTAATTTGGATGTGGGTGAAGTGTTATATATTGGTAAATTATAAAAGCAGGACTTGCCCAGTTCAGAATTTCTCTCCATTTCTAACTTTTGCTGTGGTAACAGCCCTTGTAAGTTAGCAACAACACACACAAAATGCTGGTGGAACACAGCAGGCCAGGCAGCATCTAAGTTGCTTGTAAGTTAGCAACTTTGATTGGAAAAGCAATCTCAGATCACATATATTTTCCCACATCCATGTTAGTTAGTTTCAAGAGCTACTGATAGCCGTTCTTTAAATCCTAATAGATTACTACTTGTAAATAATCTAAACTGAAATATAGTTCAGATCTGGAATTATATAGAGAAGGAACATGGCTAACAACATCTACATCATTTAGAAAAAGGGATTATATAAATTTACTTTTAAATTATCCTATTAATTTAATAATGTCACCAACCATTAATGTTACAGGAATCAATGTTTTTTATTTGTGGGAAAATGATTGCCCCTTTGCCAAAATCATTGTGGATACTTTTGCATATCTCTTTAAAAGAACACACCATTCAAAACAAATTGGAGAAACATTTGGTAGAATGCTTGCTCAGAAGCATATCCCAGGCATAATGGTGAGCCATACCATCTCTCCTCTATCATTTATCATGGCAATGGAGCTCATTATCCAAGCATCACAATGGGTGGTTGGAGGGAAACGCTTGAAGAATGGGATGCGTCTTCCTCCAATCAGGGCGTACATGGATGACATTACCACAATAACAACAACAAAAGCATGTACCAAATGCCTGCTGAATAAACTCCAGGGAAACATCAAATGGGCACGAATGTAGATCAAACCCAGTAAGTCTCGCAGTATCTCAATTGTCAAAGGCCAGCTCACTGTCATAAGGTTTTGTATCAATGCTGAGCCAATAGCAACTGTACTGGAGAAGCCCATCGAAAGCCTCAGACATTGGTACAATGCAGACCTCAGAGACACCAAGCAGGTGAAACAACAAAGGCAGGATACGATCAGTGGCCTCAAGCTAATCAACAACTCGGCTCTCCCAGGGAGGTTGAAGCTTTGGTGCTTTCAGTTTGGACTGCTGCTCCAACTTATATGGCCAATTACCATCTATGAGGTCACTATGTCTCATGCAAATCGGCTGGAGAGGCTGGTGAACTCACATGTGAGGAAGTGGCTTGGGCAACTGAGATGCCTTAGCAGCATAGAACTTTATGGGAACGGAGCCCTTTCTCTGCCAATTTCTAGCCTGGTGGGGGAATACAAATGTGCCAAAGCAAGGCTGGAAATGACACTCAAAAAGTCTCGGGACCCAATCGTAAGAGGTGTTGCTCCTGCTCTAGCAACATGGAAGAAATAGATCCCAGCCACAGCAGTACTGGACGCAGAAGCCGCCCTCTGACACTGGGACATAGTGGGCTATGTCCAACAGGGCAGAGGAGGCTTTGGCATTGGAGTCATGAAACCTACCTGGCTAAAGGCTACTACAATTGAACGCCGGCACCTGGTGGTGGAGGACGTGTGCCACCAAGAAGAAGCAACCAGATGTGCCAAAGCAATATTCCTAGCCAAGCAAGGTTGCTGGATGAGGTGGGAGGGTGTTGAGAGAAGGAAAATCACATGGAGTGAGCTGTGGAGCATGGAGTCAAATAGATTGAGCTTCATCATCAGAGCAACATATGATGTCCTGTCCTCTCCTAGAAGCCTATATCTTTGGCTGGGAGAGGATCCAGCCTATCCTCTGTGTGCAGTTCCAGCATTCCTCAAGCGTATCTTGGTTAGCTGCAAGACCAGCCTAATATAAGGCAGATACACCTGGCGACACAACCAAGTGCTGAGGCGTTTGGCAGCTGAACTTGAGCATAAGAGAGTAACCACCAATGCCAGGCCTCTCAATGCCAAGACAATGGTCCCACAACTACCATCCTTCATCCAGGAAGGAGAGAAACCGGGGACTAACCCCTTGCCTCATGACTCATGCCCACTGAGTGCAGCCAAGGACTTGGAAATGCGTGTTGATTTTAGCCAGAAACTTAACCTTCCCATCTGAAATTGCAACAACCAACCTGTAGCCTGACCTTGCCCTTTGGTCCAACTCCTGTCTTCATCATTGAGCTGATGCTGTGGATGGGGCTTACGAACGGAAAAGGCTGTGACATGCCAACCTTGCAGTTGAAGCAGAGTAGTGAGGCTGGAACGTAAAAGTGCACCCAGTTGAGGTGGGGTGCAGGGGCTTTGTAGCCAGTTCCACCGTAAGGCTGCTGAGGGAAGGAGGAGTCAGAGGGCAGGCCCATAGGAAAGCAATCAAAGCACTTGCTAATGTCACCAAAATGTCACTGGCTGTGGCTGAAAAGAAGGGATGCCATCCGGGCTGCCAAGTGACTATCTAGAGACTAACCATGTGACACACACCCAGGTCTGATCAGCCTGTGGTGGGCCTGCCTTAGCTGAGGGTGTCTTGTGATAAAAGGCTGAAACATCCAGTGATGTCAAGGTACACAACTGAAGATGTGTTGTAATGGTGGTAACATCATCTAGTGGTCATCTTTAAGAACTATTTCCACTGAAGTCAAGTGCAGTGCAGAAACTTTAGGGATTGTAACATCCAGTCCTTTTAATCAAAATTAAAAGAATGGAAGAATATACATTTAGAATTGATCTATTTTTGTATATTTATATAAATGAATATTTAATCTAAAGCATAAATGTGTGAAATTTTCTATTTCAAATGCTGCATAAAATTTTGAGAAATATTTTAAGAAGTAAGGATGAATTGGGGTCTCTTAGTACCACATTTGGTTGGTTTATAAAATTAATGCACAATAACGGGTAAAAATAATGAGTTAATCTTGTTATTTTTCTACAATTTTGATTGTTGAGAACTGCGAAGGCTGCCATTTGAGGTATCAGAATTACACTTACACTGGTACAGCAGGTACATTCTTCCGTTTGCCTATGGAATATAGAAATCAATTGTTAGTTGTAATAGAATAAGGTTTAGTCTGGAGTTCAGAAGAATGTTTGGGGATCTTACTGAAACTTATCAAACATTGAAAGCCTAGATAGAGTGGATGTGGAGAGAATGTTTCCTTCTGTGAGTGTGTCTAAGACCAGCAGGCACAGCCTCAGAATAGAGGGATGTCTATTTAGAACAGAGATGAGGAGGAATTTCTTTAGTCAGAGGGTGCGGAATCTGTGGAACTTATTGCTGTCATTGAGGCCAAATCATTGAGAATACTGATAACTTCTTCATTAGTCAAGGTATCAAAGGTTATGGGAAAAGGCAGGAGAATGAGGTTAAGAGGGATAATAAATCAGCCATGATGGAATGGCAGAGCTGATTCAATGGGCCAAGTGGCCTAATTTTACTCCTATGTTTTATGGACTTAAAATAGTCTGAAGAAACAAAAATGCTGAAACTGACAAACAGAATTTATTGGAGTCATAAGACTGACCTTTTTCAACCTGTGCTGAAATACTCCAGATACATTCAGCAGATGAATCTTGGCTAACATCTATTGTCATCTGCATGTGATTGAGAAATTTATTCTGAACCTTATAGACTGGAATGGTTCATGGTCCAGATGACTGGAACTACCAGCATTCTGGCTAACCTTACTTCCCATCCACATTCTCATATATGGACAGAAAATAGAACAGGTACCCTGATGAAAATGTATACAGCAGTTTGTATTGGCGTTGTTAAGGTAAATTTGTAGATCCATACATGTCCAAAAATATAGTATCAGGAAAGACAGGGTAATAACAATTGTTTACCAGTGTTAAGTTTTCAATAACGCTTCTGTTGTGTTTTTCTGGCAAAAAAAAACCATATGCTTAATATTTACATAGATGCAGGAGAGACTGTAGATACTAGAAACCTGAAGACACACACAAAATGTTGGAGGAGCTCAGCAAGCCAGTCAATATCCATGGAGTAAAATGAACAGTTGACATTTTGGGCTGAAGCACTTTATCAGGACTGGAAAGAAAATGGGCAGAAACTAGAATACAAGCATGAGTGATAAGGAGGAGTGTGAGCTGAGTTCATGGAAGTTGAGGTTTGGAAGTGGATCATAATATGCTGTATCTTATGTTTGTTGCATGCAACCAAGATTAAAATTCATTACCAAGGAATTTAGATATCAAAATATCTTCAATCTATTAATACATCAAAGTCAAAACTTATTGTAATGACTCATCTCTGCATTTTTGATATATCCCACCTATCAAATATAGTGGTTTGTAAGCTTGTGATCTTGCTTGTGTGGTATATTCAAAAAGAATTCTTTTTGTAGTCTTCCTTTCGAGTATTGCTTAAACGAAGCTCTGCGATGAAAACAGCTTGATGGTTAACAGATTTGTGATCAGTAATTTTGACCTTTATGGCGAATGACAACTTTTAAAAAATTGTAGCATTATGGATATTTCTTGAAATTCTTTTACTCTCGAAGCAGAACTTGATTGGCAGCTCCTTGCTGAGGCAGAAAAGTATATTTAGTCACTTTTTGTCAGTTCAACCATTTCCCTTATTTTGTTGTAGTGCTGTCAGTGGAATCCTAGAGAATAAACCAAAGAGTAAGCTTTTGATCACTTATTATCATGGTCTAACATCACTGACAATTATAATGCAGAATATGCAATTTAGCAAAAGGAAAATATAATCTGCCATATTCGTAATAGATCTTTGGTGTAATAAGACTATAAACTCATTGAGTCTGCTCCACTATTAGATCAATGGTGATTAATTTTCCCTCTCAACACCATTCCCCTGCCTTCTCCCCATAGCCTTTGATGCCCTTACTAATCAAGAACCTATAAACCTCCACTTCAGATATACCCAATGACTTGGCCTCCATGTGTCTGTAGCAATGAATTCCATACATATACCACCCTCTGGCTAAAGAAATTTCTTCTCTATTATAAAGGAACATCCTTGTATTCTGCAGCTGTGCCCTCTGATTCTAGACACTCCCACTATTGGAAACATCCCCTCCATGTCCACTCATTCAAAGGCTTTTCAATATTCATTAGGTTTCAATGAAATTCCACAGCTTTCCTTATTTTCTATACTCTAGCACAGGGGTCAGCAACCTTTACCACTGAAAGAGCCACTTGGACCCGTTTCCCACAGAAAAGAAAACACTGGGAGCCGCAAAACCCGTTTGACATTTAAAATGAAATAACACTGCATACAACGTTTTGTTTTGCCTTTATGCTATGTATAAACAAACTATAATGTGTTGCATTTATGAAATTGATGAACTCCTGCAGAGAAAACGAAATTACATTTCTGCATGCAACAAAAACATTTTGAACTCCGAAAAAAAGATGTTGGGTTGAATGTTACTTTTAAGTAAAATACTCAATGTCTATTTGAGTCCTTCTTGTATTTATGAAAAACGCCAAACTTAAATTTGCCGCCAGCAGCAAACCAAAAATAACGTCAGCCAGCTGTCAACCTGAAAAATAAAAGGACTATTTCACTGAACAATGAAAACATATGAATATACGTAAAATAATAGGCAATTAAAATATTTATCATACTTGTTCAGGTTGACTCACACCTGACAATGCAGTCGTATTCAGTAGGGATGGATCGATGCTTAGGGGAGTGACCGGGAAGGATAATGAACTCTCTGAACTCACAGAAGCGTTTCCCAAACGATGTTTGCATTGCGATGATTGCAGAATGTAAATACTCCGAATTTATCATGTCGTGACCTTGTTTGAACTCTCTCAAATTGGGGAAGTGAGACAATGTGCCTTTCTGTAAATCTCTGGCAAGCACTGTCAACTTGCGCTCGAATGCCAAAACATCCTCCAACATGTGCAGGGCTGTACGTCCTTACCCCGTTGAAGAGCTGTGTTCAGCGTGTTCAGGTGTGCTGTCATGTCTACCATGAAGTGTAGCTTTTCCAGCCACTCTGGCTGTTCCAGCTCAGGAAAGGTGAGCCCTTTGCTGCCCAGGAAAGTTTTCACTTCTTCCAGACACGCGACAAAGCGTTTCAGCACCTCCCCTCTGGACAGCCAGCAATAAAAACATGTTGTAGCGGTGTGCTACACGCAGTCAGTAAACTGCAGTCAAAGATAGCTTTATTCGAACTAAACAGCCTTGCTTTTAAGCCTCCCTCAACCCGCCCCCCATGGGCACGGATGCTGCAAAAGACACGTACTCACAAACCCCCGTAGGCTATCTCCCTTAGCCTGAACGCTGGCTAATTGTGAGCCGGTTTGGATGTGTCAGGAAATGGGTCACCA
The DNA here is from genome assembly GCF_030144855.1 of Hypanus sabinus. Lineage (NCBI taxonomy): Eukaryota > Metazoa > Chordata > Chondrichthyes > Myliobatiformes > Dasyatidae > Hypanus > Hypanus sabinus. The sequence continues at coordinate 23,111,397 of NC_082714.1, read as the reverse complement.
CAACGTCTTATTTAGATTGTACAAGATCATCATAATCTTCAAATTTAGAATTACATTTCAAAAACTAACAAACTAACATAAAATACATTTTAATTAAATACTGACCAATTATTTCCCAAGGCAACAGGGAGCCGCAGCACAGATGTAAAAGAGCCACATGTGGCTCCAGAGCCGCGGGTTGCCGACCCCCGCTGTAGCAAGTTTAAAGCCATCAAATGCTCCTCATACTTTAATTCTTCATTCCCAGGATCATTCTTGTAAACCTCCTCTGGGCCCTCACCAATGTAGGCACATCCTTCCTTAGATATAGGGCCCAGAAATGGCCACAATGAGCTTTCAATTTAAGTACACCACTGCACCTTTCCTCTAGGTGCTAATATGCAGTATTATGTGTGACAGTAATGAGATGCTAGTCATTTATTGCAAGTCAAGGTGGATAATACCTTGAATGTCTATGTCACCTAGACATGATCTAATGACAGTATTATATTTCAACTTTCTTACCTCTACAAGTGTAGCATGTATTTTGAAAAAAAAAACAACTCTTAACAGTCTTAACAGTTTATTGTTTGTCCATTTCTACTGACTCCTTATAATGACTATCTTGCTGGCGAACATGCAGCCTTTGGTGAATAAAATCAATGATCTCAGAGCCAAGATGGAGATTAGGACTGCATATGTCCTTTGCTTCGCAGAATCCTGGTTAACCCCTTCCATACTGGATGCAGCGATTTACATCAACAGGTTTACTATACACCGTCAGGATAGATCTATAGAGTCTCTCAAAAGCAGAGGTGGAGGAGTATGCCTCATGATCAACTCTTCTTGGTGCACAAATATATCAGAGTCATCCCAATTCTGCTCACCAGACCTGGAATATCTAGCAGTTAAGTGCCATCCTTTTTACCTACCATGGGAGTTCTCTGGGGTCATTTTGGTAGTGGTATACATTTCACCTTAGGCCAATATCAATTTGGCTTTAGATGATCTGAGCAATGGGATCAACATACATGGAACAGCGCACCCTAATGCCTTCACCATTGTTTTGGGAGATTTTAACCAGGCCAGTCTGAAAAAATCAATAAGCAACTCCCATCAACAGATCACTTGCAATACCAGAGGAAACAACACACTGGACCATTGCCACACCACCATCAAGGAAGACTATTGTGCTATTCCACACCTTCACTTTGGGAAATCTGATCACCTGGCTGTACTTCTACTCCCTGAGTATAAGCACAGACTGAAAACTGCAGCACTAGTAGTGAGGACCAAGAAGGTATGGACAAGGGAAGCACCGGAGCACCTGAAGGGTTGCTTTGAATTGGAGGACTGGACTGTATTCAGGGATTCATCTTCGAACCTGGATGAGTAGTCTGCAGTTGTTCCTGACTTCATTAAAACCTGTGTGGATGAGTGTGTGCCTACAAAGATTTATTGTACATTCCCAAACCAAAAGCTATGGATGAACCAGGAGGTATGTCGTCTGCTGAAGGCTGTGGCATTCAAGTCTGGTGACCCAGGCCGGTACCAAAAAACAGGTATGATTTGCGGAGGGCTATTTTAAGAGTGAAGAGACAATTTTGAACGAATTTGGAGGCAACATCGGATGCACTGCAACTCTGGCAGGGTTTGCAAGACATTACTTCCTACAAAGAGAAACCTAATAGCATGAATGGCAACGATGCTTCACTACCAGATGAACTCAACACCTTCTATGCACACTTTGAAAGGGAGAACACAACTACAGCTGTGAAGATCCCTGCTGCAGTTGATGACCCTGTGATCTCTGTCTCAGTGGCCAGTGTTAGGCTGCCTTTAAAGAGAGTGAATCCTCACAAGGTGGAAGGTCCTGATGGAGTACCTGGTAAGGCTCAGAAAACCTGTGCCAACCAACTAGTGGGAGTATTCAAGGACATTTTCAACCTTTTACTGTTACACTGGAAGTTCCCACTTGCTTCAAAAAGGGAACAATTATACCGGTGTCTAAGAAGAATAATGTGAGCTGCCTTAATGACTATTGCCCGGTAGCACTCACACTTACAGTGATAAAATGCTTTGAGAGGTTGGTCATGACTAGACTGAACTCCTGTCTCAGCACGGATTGCAATTTGCCTATCACCACAATAGGTCAATGGGAGACTCATTCTCAATGGCTCTCCACTTAGCTTTAGACTACCTAGACAACACAAACACCTATGTCAGGATGCTGTTCATTGACTATAGCTCAGCATTGGATACCATCATTCCTGCAATCCTGATTGAGAAGTTGCAGAATCTGGGCCTCTGTTCCTCACTCCGCAATTGGATCCTCAGCTTCCTAACTGGAAGACCTCAATCTGTGTGGATTGTTGATAACATATCCTCCTCATTGACAATCCATAGTGGCATATCTCGGGGGTGTGTGCTTAGCCCACTGCTCTACTCTCTATATGTACATGTCTGTGTGGCTAGGCATAGCTCAAATACCATCTATAAATTTGCTGATGATATAACCACCATTGCTAGAATCTCAGGTGGTGATGAGAGGGCATACAGGAGTGAGATATGACAACTTATAGAGTGGTGCCACAGCAACAACCTGGCACTCAATGTCAGTAAGATGAAAGAGTTGATTGTGGACTTCAGGAAGGATAAGATGGAGGAACACATACCAATCCTCATAGAGGGATCAGAAGTGGAGAGAGTCAGCCATTTTAAGTTCCTGGGTGTCAAGATTTCTGAGGATCAAATTGGTCCCAACATATCGATGCAGGTATAAAGAAGGTAAAACAGTGGCTATACTTCATTATGTGTTTGAAGAGATTTGGTATGTCAACAAATACACTCAAAAATTTCTACAGATGTACCATAGAGAGCATTCTGACAGTCTGCCTGGTATTGGGGGGGGGGGGGGGGGGGAAGGTGCTGCACAGGACTGAAAGAAGCTGCAGAGGGTTGTAAATCTAGTCAGCTCCATCTTGTGTACTAGCCTACAAAATACCTGGGACATCGTCAGGGAGTGGAGTCTCAGAAAGTCAGTGTCTATTATTAAGGACCTCTAGCACTCAGGGCATGCCCATTTCTCACTGTTACCATCAGGTAGGAGGTACAGAAGCCGAAGGCACACACTCAGCGACTCAGGAACAGCTTCTACCCCTCTGCCATCAATTTCCTAAATGGACATTGAACCCTTGGACATTACCTCACTTTTGAAAATATACAGTATTTCTGTTTTTACATGATTTTTAATTTATTCTATATATATATAGAAATCTATTAATTTATTTATTTTTCTTCTATATTATGTATTGCATTGAGCTGCTGCTAAATTAACAAATTTCATGTCACATGCCAGTGATAATAAACCTGATTCTGATTCTGTTTGATGTCTGTAGAACCCTAAATTTCAGTGATTATCTTGTGGGATCCTAACCACCATTCAATTTAACAAAGTGATTTGTGATTGTGGGACATAGAAATTTACAGCACATTACAGGCTCTTTGGCTGACAATGTTGTGTTGACCATGTAACCTACTCTAGAAACTGCCTAGACCTTGCTGATTTCCAAATTTCGATACACAGCAAGTTTAGTGTTATTGGACACTTGCAGATTTTATCTTTCAGGCCCAGAAATAGAAATCTGGATTAGAAGAAGAAACCTTTAGATGAATCCCAAAGACAGAAAGCCAATGTGGGCTTTGCAGATGCTTAAATGAATGAAAACATTACAGTTCATCGGATTTGTCAAATAAAAGGAATGTGAGGATGAATTATAAATTGCAGTATGACATTGTGTTAAATTTATTGGGCTAAAAATTTTCAGAGTAGTGCTGAGTAAATGATGCATGTCGTTATTAATGAAGAAATCAGTCAGCTGCTTGTGGTGAGGAAATGGCTCCATGAATTGCAAATCAGTGCAAATCACAGCTAGCTTCACACTTAACTTCGCATATTAAATTTGCACAGAAAGTTGTCTTGCAATTAGTTGCGTAAGTACTCCATATATTATTGATTTAATCACAGTTAATCATTCTCTCTGGCTCAGGAAATTATTAATTGGAAGTGTTGCATACTTTTCTTCAGGAAGATGATCATTAATGAATGATATCTCTGTTGATCCACTGATCCATCCTTCCAAAACACTAGCTCATGGAGGTATTGGACTGGCACAACAGTATCCATTGGTATACAGTATCACAAATGTGACTTCTGTTCATCATTGCCAGGCCTGCAGTTGGTGCAATCCTCTCATATAGAGGCAAAGTCATTATAAGTTAGTAAGAGCATTTAAACTTGCATTGTTAACTTGCTGAGCAAATGAGGTACCATTGTTAATGTAAGTTTTTGTTTCACTAAAACTCTGAAAAGTTTATATGTATAAGCCAAACCGTATAAAAAGAAATCTACTTTTGGGTCTTTTTTTATTATTCATGAAAGCTTCTTTTCAAGTTTGTTGCTGTCAGTACCTCCAGTTGAACTCTGTCTTTATGTGTGTTTTTTTCCCCTAGCCGTCAGTCTGTGGTTTTGTATTGCCATGTGCTCCTGTCCCGTTCCTGCTCTACTCTGGCTCCTGTATTACTGAGTACTCTGCCTCTCACCTGATTCTCATTATTACCTGTTTTGCTGCCACTTGTGTCTCATTGTTCTCCACCTATCATTTGCCTCCCTGTTTATTGTTCAGTATGATTTAGTCCTGTGTTTTCACCTGTTTGTTGTCAGATCGTGCCAGTGAGTTTTCCTGAGCCTTTCCAGCATTCGTATCTGAACGCTCTCCGTCTGAATATCAACTCTGCCTGTTTCCTGATTTTGGTTTTTGGATTTCTCTGGAATTTTTGACCGCCGCCTGAACTTTAATGCCAACTTTGTTGCCCCTCTGGATTTGCTACTCAGTAAATATCACAGTGTGCACAGTACTTGGTCTGTGATTGGGTCCCTGCTTCAGCATCCTAACAATTGCAGAGGTCTCTAAATGTCATGTGATGCCTGACTGCAAACTGCCATGGTCTTTTACTTAACTGAAGGACAGAAAGTGAACTAAGGAGAATCAAAAACTATTTGACACACATACAAAACATATCCAGATAGTCAGTGGAGAGAATAAAATGTAAAAAGATGCATTGACATATTTCTGCATGGTAACACTGAAAACTGCAGGGGAAAGCAGTTAATGTGTACTTTGCAAATCTTTGGTGTTGATATCAAGGGAAACTGGCCACAATAGTGACAAAGATGAGATTGTTTTTCATTATATACATTTTTGAATAAGCAATGCTGCAACAAAATAATTGAATATCTTTTTATAGTACAGAAAGCATTAGTCGATAAAAGAAATAAAACAGGTATTGCTTTCATTTATCATCAAGCAGCTACATCATGAATATTACTTCCCCTCTGCTACAATGTGGAACATCTTATAAAATCTGTTCTATGCTTCAGGATTTCAAATTAAGATTGTTCATACAAATAACAACCAGTAGTATTTATTTAAATTTTGCCCCAGCAAAATAATTTAATCCAGTGTAGATGATCTCTTGTTTTGCAAGAGGGAGAATGGTTGTGGTTACCTGGGACTAGATACTGATACTAGCTAACAAAGCAATATGAAAAGATATGCTATTATTCTGGATCTGAACAATACAGAGGTGATCTTAGTAGTGAGCCTGGAATCCTCAGAGGCCTGTTGTTTAAGACCATAAAACATGCGAGCTGAATTAGGCTATTTGACCCATCAAGTCTTCTCTACCATTCCATCATGGTTGATTTATTACCTTCTCAACCTCATTCTCCTATCTTCTCCTCATACCTTTTGATCAAGAACCTATCAACCTCCTCTTTAAATATACCCAGTGACTTGGCCTTCACAGCCATCTGTGGTAATGAGATCCACAGTTTTGCTACCCTCTGGTTAAAGAAATTTCTCCTAATCTCTGTTTTAAATAGACATCCCTCTATTCTGAGGGGTGTCCTTTGGTTCTAGACTCATCGATAATAGGAAACATCCTCTCCAGACCCACTCTTATCTAGACCTCTCAATATTTGATTGTTTTCAATTAGATCCCTCCTTATTCTAAACTCCAGTGAGTACAGGTCCAGAGTTTCAAACACTCTTCATAGATTAACTCTTGCATTCCTGGAATCATTCTTGTGAAGCTCCTTTGGAACCTCTCCATTGCCAGCACATCTTTTCTTAAATAAGGGGCCCAAAACTACTCACAACTTCTAAAGTTTCAGCATTACTTCCTTGTCCTTATATTCTAGCCCTCTTGAAATGAATGCCAACATAGCATGTGCCTCCCTTAACCCCGACTCAACTTGAAGGTTAACCTTTAAGGAATCCTGAACAAGGTCTTCAAGTCCCTTGCAACTCTGATTTTTGAATTTTCTCCCTGTTGAGAAAAATAAGCTACACCTTTATTCCTTGCACCAAAGTGCATGACTATGCATTTCCCTACACAATATTCTATCTGCCACTTCTTAGTCCATTGTTCTAATATGTGCAAGTCCTTCTGCAAACTTCCTGCTTCCTCAACACCACCTACCCCTCCACCTCTCTTCATAACTTCCACAAACTTGTCCACAAATCCATCATTCAAATCATTGACATATAATGTACAAAGAAAAGGTCCCAACACCAATCCCTGTGGAACACCACTAGTCACCAGCAGCCAAACATAAAATACCCCCTTTAGTCTCACTCTTTTCCTTCTGCCAGTCAGCCAATCTTCTAACCATGCTAGTATCTTCCCTGTAATACCATGGGCACTAATCTTGTTAAGCAGCCTCATGTGCGTAACCTTGTTAAAGGGCTTCTGAACATCCAAGTAAACAACATCCACTGCCTCTCTTTTTTTGATCATGTCTGTTATTTCCTCAAAGAATTCCAACAGAAACCATGCTGACTTTATCATGTGCCTCCCAAGCACCCTGAAACCTCAACCTTAATAATGAACTCCGAACATCTTCCTAACCACTGAAGACAGGCTAACTGACCTATCATTTCCTTTCTTATGCCTCCCTCCCTTATAGAGTGGAGTGACATTTGCTTTTTTCCTGTCCTCCGGAACCATTCCAAAATCTAGTGATTCTTGAAAGATCATTACTGTTGCCTCCACAATTTCTTCAGCTACCTTTTTCAGAACCCTGGGTCCAGCTGGGCCAGTGGACCTTTCAGTTTCCCAAGCATCTTCTCCTTAGTAATAGCAGCTACACTCACTTATACCACCACACCTCTTGAATTTCCAGCATACTGCTAGTGTCTTCTACAGTGAAGACTGATGCAAAAGAATTATTAAGCTTGTCTGCCATTTCCATGTCCCCAATTACTACCTCTCCAGAATCATCTTCCAGCGTTCTGATATCTCGCCTCTCTTTTACTCTTTATATATCTGAGAAAGCTTTTTGTTACTATTTCATATTATTGGCCAGCTTAGCTTCATATTTCATCACTTCTCTCCTTATGGTTTTTTAGTTGCCCTCTGTTGGCTTTTAAAAGCTTCCCAATCTATAACCTTCCCACAATTGTATGCTATATTATATGCCCCCTCTTTTGCTTTTATGTTGTCTTTGACTTCCCTTGTCAGCCACAGTTGCCTCATCCTCCCTTTAGAATACTTCTTCATCTTTGGAATGTATCTACTTCATGCCTTCCAAATTGCCCCCAGAGAATATATTGAAAACCTACAGCATAATACAGACCCTTTGGACCACAAAGCTGCGCTGAACATGTCCTTACCTTAGAAATTACCTAGGGTTCCCCATAGCCCTCTATTTTTCTAAGCTCCACATACCTATCCAGGAGTTTCTTAAAAGAGCCTATCGTGTTTGCCTCCACCACCATCAATGGCAGCCCATTCCACACACTTGCCACTCTCTGCATAAAAAAAACTTACCCCTGACATTTCCTCTGTACCTACTTCCAAACAACTTAAAACTGTGCCCTCTTGTGCTAGCCATTTCAGCCCTGGGAAAAAGCCTCTGACTATCCACACGATCAATGCCTCTCATCATCTTGTACAACTCTATTAGGTCATCTCTCAACCTATTCTCATAAGGCATGCCCCCCTAATCCAGGCAACATCCCTGTAAATATCCTCTGCACCCTTTCTATGGTTTCCACATCCATCCTGTAGTGAGGCGACCAGAACTGAGCACAGTACTCCAAGTGGGGTCTGACCAGGGTCCTATATAGTTGCAACATTACCTCTCGGCTCCTAAACTCAATGCCATGATTGATGAAGGCCAATGCACCGTATGCCTTCTTAACTACAGAGACAACCTGCACTGTTGCTTTAAGTGTCCTATGGACTCGGACCCCAAGATCCCTCTGATCCTCCACACTGCCAAGAATCTTACCATTAATACTATATTCTGCCATTATATTTAACCTACCAAAATGAATCATGCTTATCTGGTTGAACTCCATCTTCCACTTCTCAGCCCAGTTTTGCGTCCTATCAAAGTCGCTCTGTAACATTTGACAGCCCGCCACACTATCCACAACAACCCCAACCTTTGCGGCATCAGCAAATTTACTAACCCATCCCTCCACTTCCTCATCCAGGTCATTTATAAAAAATCATGAAAAGTAGGAGTCCCAGAACAGATCCCTGAGGCACACCACTGGTTACTGACCTCCATGCAGAATATGACCTGTCCACAACCACTCTCTGCTTTCTGTGGGCAAGTCAGTTCTGGATCCACAAAGCAATGTCCCCTTGGATCCCATGTCTCCTTACTTTCTCAATAAGCTTTGCATGGGGTACCTTATCAAATGCCTTGCTGAAATCTGTTTACACTACATCTACTGCTCTACCTCCAATCCTGCATTTAGTCACATCCTCAAAAAATTCAATCAGGCTCGTAAGCCACAACCTGCCTTTAACCTGCTATGCTGACTATTCCTAATCATATTATGGCTCTCCAAATGTTCATAAATCCCGCTATTCAGGATCTTTTCCATCAACTTACCAACCACTGAAGTAAGACTCACTGGTCCATAATTTCCTGGGCTATGTCTATTCCCTTTCTTAAATAAGGGAACAACATCTGTAACCCTGCAATCCTGCAGAAGCTCTCCCATCCTCATTGATGATGCAAAGATCATTGCCAGAGGCTCTGCAATCTCTTCCCTCACCTCCCACAGTAGCCTGGGGTACATCTCTTCCGGTCCCGGTGACTTATCCAACTTGATGCTTTCCAAAAGCTCCAGCACATCCTCTTTCTTAGTATCTATATGCTCAAGCTTTTCAGTCCACTGTAAGTCATCCCTATAATCGCCAAGATCCTTTTCCGTAGTGAAAACTGAAGCAACGTACTCATTAAGTACCTCTGCCATCTCCTCCAGTTCCATATACACTTTTCCACTGTCACACTTGATTGGTCCTATTTTCTCACATCTCTTGCTCTTCACATACTTGTAGAATGCCTTGGGGTTTTCCTTAATCCTGTCTGCCAAGGCCTTCTCATGGCGCCTTCTGGCTCTCCTAATTTCATTCTTAAGCTCCTTCCTGCTAGCCTTATAATCTTCCAGATCTCTATCATTACCAAGTTCTTTGAACCTTTCGTAATCTTTTTTTCTTGACTAGATTTACAACAACCTTTGTACACCACGGTTCCTGTACCCTACTATCCTTTCCCTGTCTCATTGGAACGTACTTATGCAGAACTCCATACAAATATCCTTTGAACATTTGCCATATTTCTTCCGTATGTATCCCTGAGTACATCTGTTCCCAATTTATGTTTCCAAGTTCCTGCCTGATAGCCTCATATTTCCCCTTACTCCAATTAAATGCTTTCCTAAATTGTCTGTTCCTATCCCTCTCTAAAACTATGGTAAAGGAGATAGAATTGTGATCACTATCACCAAAGTGCTCTCCGACTGAAAGATCTGACACTTGACCAGGTTCATTTCTCAATACCAGATCAAGTACAGCCTCTCTTCTTGTAGGCTTATCTACAAACTGTGTCAAGAAACCTTCTTGAACACACTTAACAAACTCCACCCCATCTAAACTCCTTGAGATGCCAATCAATATCTGGGAAATTAAAATCTCCCACCACAACAACCCTGTTATCATTACACCTTTCCAGAATTTGTCTCCCTATCTGCTCCTCGATGTCCCTGTTACTATTTGGTGTTGCTGTTCTGCCATCATCCCTGCCAGTGTCCCCTTTCAAACAACTTTGGTCAGCTCCTCTCTCATGACTCTGTAATTCCCTTTAATTCACTTTAATACTGATTTGTCAAACTGCAGGGTGAATTGTATCATATTTATGATCACTGTCTCCTAGGGGTTCCTTTATCTTAAACTCCCTAGTCAAATCTAGGTCATTACACAACACATAATACAGAAAAGCTGATTCCCTATTGGGTTCAATTACAAGCTCCTTTAAAAAGCCATCTTGTGGACATTCTACAAATTCTTTCTCTTGGGATCTAGCACCAAATTGATTTTCCCAATATACCTGAATATTGAAATCCCTCTGACTATCATAACATTGCCCTTTTGACATGCCTTTTTGTATCTCCAGTTGTAATTTGTCTCCCACATCCTGGCTACTGTAGGAAGGCCTGTATAAAAATCCAATCAGGGTCTTTTTACCCTTTTAGTTTCTTAACTCTACGCACAAGGATTCAACATCTTCCCATCCTATGTCACCTCTTTCTAAGTTGATTTCATATTTTACCAACAGAGTCACCTGACTCCCCCTGCCTACCTTCCTTTCCTTTGGTGCAATCCTTGGATGTTAATTTCTCAACTATGATTTTCTTTCAGCCGCAACTCAGTGATGCCCACAATGTCATACCTGGCAATCTCTCGGCGCTCTAGAAGATCATCTATTTGATTTCATATACTGCGTGCTGTATTCATCACCCTTTTCAATTTTGCCCCCATGTTACATTTCAACCCATTCTACTGACTGCGATTTTACCCCATCATCAGCACATCCTTCCTCACAGTCCCACTACACGCTGCGCCTACTTTTATATAAATTGTCCCATACTCAGCTCTGTCACTTCAATTCACATCCCACTGCCAAATTTATTTAAACCTTCCTCACAGCTCCAGCAAACCTGCCCATAAGGATATTTGTCCCCCTTGGGTTCAGGTGTAACCCATCCTTTTTTGTACAGGTCATAACTTCCCAAAGGAGATCCCAATGATCCAGAAATCTGAAACCCTGTCTCCTGCGCCAGTTCCTCAGCCGTACATTCATCTGCCAGATATTTATAAATTAATAAAGAAAAGTAGAACATGTTATACATATTTTGTCTTCCTTGTTTGCTATTCAGTTGTGTGTTTCAAGGAATAGGTTTATGTGTGTCTCAGGCATATGGTTGTAAAAAAAGGCTAAAATGGAGGATCATTACACTCGATTAGTCTCTCTTCACTAAAATTAAAACTCCATTTCTTCAAGCCTTGATCATGTAAGTCAACAGTCCTGTTAATGTGATTCTGGCAAAAGATTCAGTTTCTGGCAAAAGGTACAGAAGCAACATGCAGAAATAGTTTCTTGTACTGTAAATTGTGGTGAATTAGGATGCACTGTTTAACAGGATGGTGGAAACAGATTTAATTACAACACCCAGAAGAGTAGACAATAAATTTTAATAGAAAAAAATAAAGCAGTAACTTGAAGAAATGTTCCAAAAAGTGATATTGTATTGTGGCAGTTCGGTTTACAGCTCCAGGAGCAGCGTTTTTAACTTAGGAGTATTCCTTTAAGCGGTTAGCATATTTTTAACTAACAGTTGAAATTGACATTACCTTACTTACTCCCAAACAGCTGTCTGCTGTTGGAAAGGTCATTAAATGAAGCACTAGCTTAACAAAAGATTTATGCAGCCTCTCAGAAATAACAGGCATTATAAGTATGTCTAGTAAACCTCTGGCTGCCTTTCCCAGCTTTGGTTTTATCCTCTATCAAGATGGCAGCTTACATTAAATATGTGCTAATGCACATTTCTGCTTAATACCTCAATGGGCCATCTTTTTGGCATTCTGAGTTACTTGATAAAAATTGCCTCAGATAATGATTTATAAAATATTAAAAATATAAAAAGAGTCTATTTCCAATCGACCATATCTTTGCTTCATGTTGTTTTATATCATTGTACCCTTGAGTACTGAATATTCCTATATATATATATATATATATATATAGACATGAAACTATAAGTGATGTTATGTAGCAACGAGATGAAAACTAATACTAAGCTGTTCTGCAAACTGTTTGTAGTTGGCAGCCAAATTAGACATTTAAATTATTAATTTATTTTTATTTACTTTCATATCAAGTTAGCTTAAGACATTGATGATGTATGGTGTAGTGAAATTATTAAAACTCACGGTATTCTGAAGCAGGTTACCCTCCTCTTTCAGAATGTTTATTACACCTCCCATCTATTAATCTTGGATTGATTTGTTAATGTTGATGGATTCGCAAAAGAATCTTGTAAAATACTCTTCCTGCAAAAAGCACCTAGTTACCATGTAATCCTTTAATGTTCTGTCAGGAAGGGCCTGGTTAGATTAACACTAGACTGATATTTATTATTTGCTTGAATACTTAGAATCTTTCTCTTCTGTGGTCCCAGAAAACCCTGCCTAGCTTCCCAATAATTAACCACTTAAGTAGAAATAGATTCCTGTTTCTTTTTATTGACAGACAGTACATAAATTCTGAGAATACATTTATTTAGTACATAAATTCTCTCTTTGCCTCTGCTACTCTTAATAAATCTATACCTGCATAGTGGAAGCTTTGATTAGCTTACCATTTGTCACTGCACTGCATAAAATTTGCCTGTTTGCTTTCCAAGCTGAGGTATACAACATTAGCTGCAACTTCTTTGTACCAGATATCCAGTGTCTCTGATGCTACTTAAAGACATCCAGCACCTCCTGAACTTGGGTGTGAAGAATTGTGTTCTTTCAGCAGACAATAGGGAAAGGTTATGAGAAAATACAAAAAAAAAACCTTTGGAGGACTTGGTACAGGTTCCAAAATTGTTAAACTTTCATAACCTCACCAGAAGTGGTCATTTGACATTACTGCTCTGTGAGACTCTGATCACACCACCTAAAGATTTGTTGTTCATGGTACTGCTGTATCACCCACTTGATTCCCTTCACTACACTTCCACATCAGACTCTCACATTCATGGGTCATAGAATTGTAAAGTACAGCATCAGACCCTTTCCACATCAACCAAACTGGTCTGATTGCTTCAGTGTTTTGCCTATTCGAGTTCTTAGCTAAATATATGCCAATAATAGCAATTGTATGTAATTCCATTACCTCCACTGAGAGTAATTTCCCAATATTGACCACTCTCTGTGTTTAAAAAAAAAGACATGAACCTCAGGTCCCCTTGAAAATTCCATCCTCGCCTTGAACGTGCTTGCTTATTTTGTGATACCATTACTGTTAAGGGGAAAGCATTGAAATGCCTTTTGTCCTGGCATTGATTAGTCTCCTGATTGATGCAAAGAATTCTCATAAAATTTCAGGTTACTTTCCTGATGTACTGCAAATGGAATGTAGTGAGCTAACTGATGAATTATTGGCAGCAAGCCCAGAGTATTTGTTGGAATACTCTCTGCACTTGGTGCTGATCTGATTTCTACTGTCAAATCAAAAACTCTTCCTCGTTGTCCTGTCCAACTAAGGTGATGAGCTAATGTTGCTTCGTGGCCGTGGTGCTAGGAAGCTCTAAAGTGGGATCAGTGACCTAATCTCCCCTCAGGATCTATACTTGCATGTTTTTTATAAAACAAACTCTGCAATAAAGTTCTTGGTCTAGTTCCTGTAGCAAATTTCCCCAATGCAGAATCCTCTGGTTGAGTGATATTAATACTCAACAAGTATTACAGTAACTTCCTGTACACCACTTGGTACCCGTAAGTTGTATAACGGTTGTAATTTTTAATTATTTGTTTTATAAGGCAACATTGGTTACATAGTTTTGATTGTTGTTTTTGACCATGGGAATGTTTTCAGGTAACTGGCACATAACCCACACACTTTCAAGTACAATACATATAAAAGAGGGCTGAGTTTATACCTACATTCTCATTACATGTTCATAGTAGTAGAAATCCCATCACTGTGACATAGAATTGAAAATTACCTCCATTTTCCATTTTAGCAGTCAATCGCATAAATCATACGAGACCACTTTCAGAAACTGGCACCAATAAGCTTTTCCTTACTTCCATATCTAATTGTGAAAATCTGCTTAGTTTCACAGTTTTCTTTGTGCTGTGCCTTTGCATGTTTCATTTTAAGTATTTCCAACTGGTTTGTGTGCTTTAAGCTGTTTTTTCTAATAAAGAGACTTATTTTGGTTCCAAAAAATCTATACTCTGAAATTCCAGTTAAGAGGTAAGTGCTGCCTTTTGTGTAAACTGTTAACGAGAGGCTCTACTGCCTGCTCTGTTGCACAACAAAGATCACACAGCACAACTTCAAAGAGGGTAGTTACACTAAATATCCCATACAATAAAAACATTAGACAACCTTCAATCAGGTTCATAAAATCAATTGTCTAGTTATTATTACCAGATTTTGCTGTGTGAAATTTCACCATTATAATATTATAGAAAATTATTTCTTAGTAAAATGTTCTGATCATCAAAGGACTTTGGGGTAACCTGGACAGTGGAAAAGATGCTATAAGATATATTTTTTCCCAGCTCTTTTTGATTTGGCAATGCATCATTCCATTTTAGTTGTCGCTATTTGATCTTGTTATTGTTTCACTGCTATGCAGCATAAAGTGTGTGAACCTACTATTTAAGAGTTACCCTTTTTAAGGGAAATGTTGTGTTGCATGATTATATGCTGGATTGTGGCGACCCATTTCCTGGCACATCCGAACCGACTCACAATTAGATAGCCTACGGGGGTTTGCGAGCACAGAGCTTTGGAGCCTCTGCGCCATGGGGGGCAGGTTGAGGGAGGCTTAAAAGTGAGGCTGAAGATTTCGAATAAAGTTTTTTCCTTCGACTGCAATTACCGACTCCTTGTCGTAATTTTAGCGCTGCGTGTAGCACACCGCTACAATTGGTGACCCCGACAGTCCAAACGATTTTTGGACCAGAAATGACCGACGCCGCCTCTGTTCATGCGTTCGTTGAAACTGCCGGGTTTCTGGACACAGCGCCCGAACCTATGGTTCCAGCAAGCCGAAGCCCAATTCCACGTTCGCCAGATCACCTCAGAAGACTCCCGCTACTACTACGTGGTGAGCTCCCTCGACCAGGACACAGCGGCCCAGGTCGCGGAGTTCGTACAGTTGCCCCCGGCAGACGGCAAGTACACAGAATTCAAAGCCCTGCCCCTCAGGACTTTCGGACTCTCACGGCGCGAGCGGGCTGCCCGTTTACTGCACCTGGATGGCTTGGGCGACAGACCTCCATCGGCTTTAATGAATGAGATGTTGTCTCTCGCCGACGAACACACACCCTGCCTCATGTTTGAGCAGGCATTCCTGGAGCAGCTGCCCGAGGACATACGCCTGCTGCTGTCCGACGCGGATTTCAGTGACCCCCGGAAGGTGGCAGCCCGGGCGGACTTGCTGTGGAACGCCAAAAAGGTGAGCGGGGCGTCCATCGCACAGATCTCCCAGCCACGCTCCCGGCAGCAAACCAGTCCAGGCCCAGCCGCAGAGCTCGCCAACCCCCGGCCCAATGAACACTGGTGCTTCTACCACCAGCGGTGGGGCGCAGAAGCCCGCTGTTGTCGCCCGCCCTGCAAGTTCCCGGGGAACGCCGGGGCCAGCTGCCGCTGATGGCTACGGCGGCTGGCCATCGGGATAGCCTCCTGTATGTGTGGGATAGAAGGTCGGGACGCCGGTTTTTGGTCGATACTGGGGCTGAGATCAGCGTTTTACCCCCGACGAGTTACGACACCCGCAGCAGGGCACCGGGTCCCCCCCTGAGGGCCGTGAATGGCAGCACAGTAAGGACCTATGGCACCTGTCAGGTGCAGCTACAGTTCGGCTCCAGCCAGTTCACGTGGGACTTCACACTGGCTGCCGTAGCCCAACCGCTTCTGGGTGCGGATTTTTTGCGGGCTCACAGCCTACTGGTCGATCTGCCCAGGAAGAGACTGGTCCACGCCGAGACCTTTCAGACGCTCTCCCTGGGTACAGCCCAGTTGCCAGCCCCTCACCTTGGCTCCATCACGCTGTCCGACAACGACTTCACCAGGGTCCTGGCGGATTTCCCATCTGTTCTGGCACCGCAGTTCACAGCGGCCATGCCCAGGCACGGCGTACAGCACCACATCCCGACCCAGGGACCACCCCTCCACGCCCACGCTCGGCGGCTTCCCCCGGACAAGCTCCGACTGGCGAAGGAGGAGTTCCAGAGGGTGGAGGAATTGGGGATCATCCGGCAGTCCGACAGCCCATGGGCCTCCCCCCTGCACATGGTGCCCAAAGCGACGGGGGGGCTGGAGACCGTGCAGCGACTACCGCAGGCTGAACGAGGCTACCACACCAGACCGCTACCCTGTGCCGCACATTCAGGACTTTGCAGCAAACCTGCACAGTGCACGGATCTTCTCCAAGGTAAACCTCATCCGAGTGTACCATCAAATCCCGATGCATCCTGACGACGTCCCCAAAACGGCTCTCATCACCCCGTTTGGCCTTTTCGAGTTCCTCCGCATGCCGTTCGGCCTGAAGAATGCCGCACAGACGTTCCAGTGGTTAATGGACGCGGTGGGACGGGACCTGGACTTCGCGTTCATCTATTTGGATGACATCCTCATAGCCAGCAGCAGTCATCAGGAGCATCTGTCCCACCTCTGTCAACTCTGCGCCCGACTGAGTGAGTACGGTCTTACAATCAACCCCGCCAAATGCCAGTTCGGACTCGATACCATTGACTTCCTGGGCCACAGGATTACTAAAGACGGGGCAACCCCTCTGCCCGCTAAGGTAGATGCGGTCCGCCTCTTTCCCCGACCCACCACGATCAAAGGCCTTCAGGAATTCGTAGGTATGGTCAATTTCTACCGCCGCTTCCTCCCTTCAGCTGCCCGGATCATGCGCCCCCTGTTCGCCCTGATGTCGGGTCCGAGCAAGGACATTACCTGGGACGAGGAGTCCGCCACCGCTTTCGTTCAAACGAAGGAAGCTTTGGCGAACGCCGCGATGCTAGTACACCCCAGAATGGACGCCCCTACCGCCCTCACGGTGGACCGCCTCAAACCGGCCCATGTGGACCTGGCGCAACCGGCCGAGTTTCCGGCACCTCGGCACAGAGGCCGACCTCCCAAGCAGGTTCTGGCCCAGACTGTGGACATTGGGTATCGCCGGTTCTGGGGGGGGGTTATGTGGCGACCCATTTCCTGGCACATCCGAACTGACTCACAATTAGATAGCCTACGGGGGTTTGCGAGCACAGAGCTTTGGAGCCTCTGCGCCATGGGGGGCAGGTTGAGGGAGGCTTAAAAGTGAGGCTGAAGATTTCGAATAAAGTTTTTTCCTTCGACTGCAGTTACCGACTCCTTGTCGTAATTTTAGCGCTGCGTGTAGCACACCGCTACAGGATACTTTTACTTACTGGAGCTTAGACCGCTGACACCAGAGTACCAGAGTCCTCTTCCCTGGACCCAACGCTAAGGTCTTTGGAGCTTCTGTTGGCATTCCTGTAGCTCTAGGTTTTTACGGGGTGGGGTTGCTAGTCCCATGTCCAACCCTTGATTTTTCGCAGCCAGGTTTAGGACCATTCATAGTGGAGGTGCCACACTTCTACAATGGAATTATTTGGATGGAAACGGTGTACATGAAGTATTGAAAGCCGTATTAGGTTAGGCAGCACAATGCAAATCAATGTTATGGAACGTTGGTTCTTCCTAAGAAGTGTGTTCCTTAGAACATACAATACTCAGATGATACAAGTGCATGGTTACTGAATTTTTTTGAGTTTCACCAAATCAATCCAATTTGAACACAATGCAAAATGGACACAATCCATTCAAAGCTATGTTATTTTTCTTCTGATCAGAAGCATTTAGACTTCTGATGGCCCTAACCCTATAGCAGCTTTGTAATCTTAATTTAAGATCATTAAAATGTTTCACCCTTTTCAAAAAATATTGAAGTAGTAAATCAGGCATCCAGGTTTTTCTACGGGAGCTAAGCCAGGTCGGTGGCATAATTGGAGAGCATGTTTTTGAAGCCAGTGCTGGCTCAGTGTTTACCCTGGATTTTTTCATAAGATGTAGTTAGAGATGATATTTCCTCCCAAGTATCACAACATTCTGTGATGTTTCATTAATGCTCGATTTATCATCTCTTCTTTTGACACAGAAGGCCATTGGCTCATTGAGCCTTTACTGACTTGTAGAGCAATTCTATCAATCCTATTCCACCATTTATTTTACCCTGTTGTCTCTTACATTACGAGCAACAGCCTCTTAATTCTCTTGCCACCCATTTACACTGGCGCAATTTACAGTAGCCAGTTAACCCATCAACTTGTATATCTGTGAGATGTGGGAGGAAATTAGATTGCCCTGAAAAAACTCCCTGCAGTCACTAGAAGAACAGACAGGGCCGCTGGAGCTGTGAAGCAGCATTGCTGCCTGTTACTGTGCCTCACACTGATGGGAATATGTCATCTGAAGCATTTCCATCGTTTTGCACCCTAACAGTATTGTGGGTTAATCTTTGATATGCTGGCACTGAAAGTCAAAGAGCAAGTTATTACATGGATGAAGACAGTTGAGGGCCAAAAAGCTTTTCTGCCAGCCCCAGGATCTGCTGATTTAGCTACTTCCTGTCAGATGTGCTAAAACATCTGTTGGTGTTTTCTATGTGCTCTTCCTATCACTATCTCCACCTTTTCATACCAGGTTGTCCTAATGAAGGTAAAGGTTTTGCATGTGGCTGTCTGTCATTATAATGATACCAATAAGAATGCAAGAGTGTCATGGATGGGTGCAGAACTTTGAGCTTATATGAACCCAATGCCACTAAACAAAAGATGCTCCCTTTAATTAGTTTTCTTTCATGTTTCTGCTCATTGGAGACCAGTGCAAATCAATGTGTTCAGCTATTTATATTTTATGTCTATGCATTTGACTTAGTTCCTCGTGGTAGGCTAATCCAGAAGATAAAACTGATAAATTGGATTCAACATATGCTCTGTCACACAAGACAGATCTTAATGGTAGAGGGATGTCTTTCTGACTGAAGATCTGTGGCCAGTGGTATCCTGCAAGGACCTATGCTAGGACCTTGGTTGTTTGTAATATATATTAATCATTTGCATCAGAATGTAGATAGTCTAATTGATAAATTGCAGATGACACAAATATTTATGGAGTTGTGGATAATGAAAATGGTTGTCTAAGGATAAAGAAGCATATAGATTAATTGAGGATTTGGGCAGGGAAATGGCAAATGGGGTTTATTCTGGCAAATGTGAGGTGAAGCACTTTGGGACATCAGATACAAGAGGAAAATATACTGCAAATAGTAGGATCCTTTGGGAGCAATGATTTGCAGAAGGGCCTTGAGATGCAATCGATAGTTCCCCAAAGTGGCCAAGCAAATGGAACGTGTCCTTGCCTTCATCAGTCAGTATAGAAGTTAGAAGTTATGTTGCAAATGTATAAAACTTTGGTTGGGCCACATTTAGAGTATTGTACGCAGTTCTGGCACTCTATTATAAGAAGAATGTAGAGTATTTAATCTGTTGTGCATTAAATATTTAAGTCATATTTGAGTAATGTTGTAAATACAGTATATTATTTGATTAACCATTCTTGTTCATTTAAATAATTCATTACGTTATATGTAAAAGTACATAAATGACATACATCATCATGCCACCATGTAATATGTGTGCTCCTCACTTAAAGTAAAAATGTAACTGAGACATGTGCTCTGTGTTTACTTTCAATTAGTTAAATGCTTTGGAGTTGCAAATCATAACAATGGTGACAAGTAAGTTTTAAAATGAACCTGAGTTGACTATCTACCTGTTGAAGTGCAGTGAGACTTTTAAATTTTAAAAAGCAAGTCATTCAAGTAAAAAAAAAATTGCAGCACTTTTTTTTCTTCACAAGAGGAGAAAATGGTTGAGTTTAAAAATAGCAGAAAATTCACAGGTTCAGAAATGGTGAGCACCGGGAGATAATAATCATAAATTTTAAAAAAGCAGAAATGGTTGGCTACATTAGGAAGATAGATAATTGCACAATAGATAACTGGTTCATGTATAAAAAGCAAATTGAGCAGCATTTTAAAGCAAATACAATAGTCAATGAAAAGCATATGTCAGTTTTACTGAGTGCATTGGGTTTAAAGGCATACAGTTTGCATAGAGTTTGGTTGGAGAAGTCAAACTTCTCCAACCAAACCAGCCGAAATGAGCTTTGCCAATATTGTGAATGTAATGTAGGAACATTCCGAACCAAAGCCATTGTTGACTACAGAGCACTTTAAGTTTCATAAGTGGAATCAAAAGGACGGGAAGTTCATTTCAGTATACATGGCTGAATTGAAGAAGTTGTCTGAGCATCATCAGTTCAGTGATGGGTTAAATGATGCACTGAGAGATTGTTTAGTTTGTGGAATCTGACAAGAAAGCATTCAAAAATGGCTCCTAACTGAAGCATAACTTACATTTAAAAGAGCAGTTGAAATAGCTGTATCACTGAAACCAGTAAGCAGAGACACACTTGAGTCGTAGTCAAGAATGAACATGAACGTGAATAAAACTGCAACATCTAAACAGAAACCAGCTGATCTGGCTGACCAAACTGTGGTACTGTTGTGGCAGGGGCTCACATATACCAGACCAATGTAGGTTTAAAGGCAAAGCTTGCAGAAAATGCAACAAAATAGGACAAATACAAAGAGCATGCGGGTAGACAAAAATAAATGGACTGCACAGGGAATAGATAAAGATAAAAAATCAAGTTGCAGTTTAAAAAAAAACACACTAATCTGCATGCTGTTGATGAAAAATCTGAAAATGATAAGAATAGCCTTGAGACTTATAATGTGAAAACTAACAATAGACATGCAATTTGGCTTACATCAGATGTGTACAGCAAATTAATTAAAATGGAATTGGACACTGGCTCAGCTGTTTCAGTCATTCCACAAAATGAGTTTGAACAGCATTTCAAAGATACTGGACTGAAGCCTGCAGATATCCAACTAAGAACTTGTAGTGGAGAAAAGAAATTCTTAACAGTGAGATACATCAACCAACAAGCCACATTGGACTTGTGTGTGGTAAAAACAGAAGGGCCAACATTGTGGAGCCATGATTGGCTGAAACAGCTACAACTTGATTCAAGATCCATCCACCATTTACATGCCACAGTTCCTGCAATAAAGTCAACTGAAAGTGAATTAAGAAAGATACTGGATGATGCCACAACAGTGTTCAAGGATGGTATTGAAAAACTCAAACATACCAAGTGTAAAATAGTGTTAAATGAAAATGCCACACCCAAGTTTTTCAAAGCCCATCCAGTTCCTTATACCACCTGTGATAAAGTAGCCAGTGAGCTAGGTCACAGGAAAGCAAATGGAATTCTTTTCAAGGTTGAGTGGAGCCTATGGTCAACGCTAGTGGTCCCAGTAGCTTAGAAGAATGGGTCTGCCAAGCTATGTGATGATTTTAAGGTCACGAACAACCCAGTACTGAAAGTAAGTCAATACTCTCTGCCCAGGATAGAGGATATCTTAGCAAATCTTTCTGGAGAGGCAAAGTAGACTTCCAAGGTTCAAACGTTCATTTTATTATCAAAGTATGCGTGCAGAATACAATTCTGAGATTTGTCTTCTCCAGATAGCCATTAAATATAGAAAAGCTATAGAAGTAGTGGAAAGAAAGACATCAATCCCTACCCTCCAGTGCAAAAAGAAAAAGAAACAAATCTCACAAACCCCAAACACCCCCCCCCCCCCAACTACTCCCTTGCAAAAAGATAACAGATCTCCCAAATCCCCAGCCCGGCAATCTGCAACAAGAAAGAATGGGCAAGAACATGAAAACAAAACATAGAAATGAAAGAGGCCAATATCAAGTACAGTCTATTCCATAAATCTCAAAATTTTGATAACATCCCTGAGAGCAACGGGACCCGGCAGCCTCTCGGAGGGAAGAGACTCTAACCAGCAGCCCCTCCGAGGGAAGCGACACAAAGCAACATGAACCAGCAGCCCCTCCGAGGGTGATGACATGAACCAGCAGCCCCTCCAAGGGAAGCAACAGGAACCAGTGGCTCCTTCAAGGGCAGCACCATGAGCCAGCAGCCCTTCTGAGGGAAGCCACATGAAGCAATGGCCTCTCCAAGGGAACTGAAATAAACTAGCCACCTCTCTGAGGGAAGCAACTTGAACCAGTGGCCTCTCCAAGGGCAATAGCATGAACCAGTGGCAGCCTTGAGGCAGTGATATGAAAAAAACTGAAAAATTTATGAAAGAGGATATACTCTCCCTAATGCAAGTTGAAAGTCTCTCTCTTGCGGCAGAAATGATGAAAAGGAAAGCCAGAAAAGATACCACACTGTCTCAGGTTAACATGGCAACCCAAAACGGCTGAAATGTGCAGCAGAAAACCCAGTTTCCCCTTATTTACCAGTGCTGAGATGAACTTGCCCTTGATGGGTTTGCCTTATGTGGCAATTGAGAGTTGTACCAACCAAGATGAGAACTAAAGTTCTGTCAGTTACCTAGGCGTGGTCAAAATGAAATCATTGGCTTGAAGTTTTGTCTTGCAGTTTCACATAAATCAGTAGATTTAGCAGTATGCCATACACTGTTCAGGATGCTAACATGTCCAGAAGATGCCAGGAGCAGTGCTTCCCACCCCTGGGGTTAAGCTGCATTGCCCTGGTAGAGTGCTCACCCTTGTCAGGACAGAAGTTTTCCCACAAGAGTAAAAAAAATCCCCCACCACGATTAAATCTTTAGGTGTGAATGGGCCAATTTACAATGTACAATTCTGAGGATGTCTGTGTTCTAATTGTATAATATATACTGTGTATATATTTGAGATGCATTCTGTTTCGAGTTGGAGCTTTAATCTCTCACTTCAACACTCAGAAGTACCCACCTGCTTAAGCAGATTTAATTTATTCCGATGCTAAGAAGAATATGGTAAACTGCCTCAATGACTATTGTCCAGTAGCACTTACATCCAGTGATGAAGCAGTGGTGATGAAACATATCAACTCTTGCCTGAGAAGTGACTTGGATTTGCTCCAATTTGCTTACTGGTGCACCAGGTCCACAGCTGATGCCATCTCATTGGCTCTTCACTCAGCCCTGGACAGCAAAGATGCATATGTCAGGACAATCTTTATCGACTACAGCTTTGCTTTCAACACCATCATCCCCTCAAAACTAATTAATAAGCTTCAAGACCTTGGCCTCAATACCTCCTAGTGCAATTGGATCCTCAAATTGCTCACTTGCAAATCCCAGTCGGTGTGGATTGGCAACAACATCTCCTCCACACTGGTGCACCAGAAGGCTGTGTTCTCAGCCTCTTGCTCTATTCAGTTTACACTTTACACTTATGACTGTGTGGCTAAGCACAGCTCCAACGTCATATTCAAGTTTGCTGATGACATCACTGTCATAGGCCATGTCAAGTGGGTGACGAATCAACTCTGACTTCTCTTCTTCCTTTCCATTCCTGATGAAGGGTCTTGGCCCGAAATGTCAACTGTTCACTCTTTTGACCTGCTGAGTTCCCCCAGAAATTTGTGTGCATCACTTTGATTTAATTTGTTACTTTATAATTGGAGCATGCAGCTGTCATCTGAGTGGACAGAGTCAGAGTGGTCATCTTGAGGCTTTCGCTCTTGCAAGCTTCAGTGAAGAGACGCTTAGGACAGAGAAAGCAAAAGAAAGGCTCTAGGTTAAGTTTTTTTCCCTTCTTTATATCTGCTCAGCTAGGATGATAGAGATGCCAGATGTGATAAATGAATGCTCCTCTTACAGGATGTGGGAAAGCAGGGAGACGTCCAGTGTCCCTGACAACTACACCTGCAAGAAGTGCATTCAGCTGCAGCTTCTAACAATCTGTGGATAGACTTCAGATCATTTGGGAGGCTGAAGACATATAGAGAGTTAGTTACTCTCAGGGTGCAGGTCATAGGAAACTGGGTGACAGTCAGGAAGAGGAAAGGGATTAAGGAGCCAGTGCAGAGTACCCCTGTGGCCACCCCCCTCAACAACAGGTAAATCACTTTGGATACTTTTGGGGGGAGGGATGGGTTAACCGAACAGAGGAAAGTCACAGTGGTCAGGTCTCTGGCACTGTCTGCCCCTGTGACTCAGAAGGGAAGGGGGGAAACGAGGCATGCTGTGGTGGTAGGGGATTTATTAGTAAGGGGAATGGGCAGGATGTTTTGTGAGTAAGAATGAGATTCCCAGGTGGTATGTTACCTCACGGGTGCCAGGGTCTAGGATATCTAGGATTGAGTCCTCAGCATTCTTAAATGGGAGGGTGAACAGCTAGAAGTTGTGATCCATGTACATAGGTACCTGTGGCATGGGTAGGATAACAGATGAGGTTCTTCATAAGAAGTTCGGGGAGTTAGGTGCTAAGTCAAAGTGCAGGACCTCCAGCATTGTGATCTCAGGATTGCTAGGAAGATTATACAGTTTAATACATGTTCAAGGAGTTTATGTAGGAAGGAGGGCATAAGAGTTTTGGATCATTAGGCTCTCTTCCAGGGAAGGTGTGACCTGTACAGAAGGGATGGTGTGCACCTGAACTGGAGGGTTGTTAAAGTTGTAATTGAAGTTTAAACTAGAGTTGCAGGGGATGAGAACCAGAGTGCACGAACAGTTAGTGGCGAGGTTGTGTTGCAACGTAAAAGGCAGACAAAATCGAAAAAGGTGAATACGGGAGTGAAGGTGTTGCATTTGAATGTGCACAGTATATGGAATAAGGTGGATGAACTTGCAACACAGGTGAAGATTGACAGGTATGATGTTGTAGGCATCACTGAATCATGGCTGAAAGAAGACAATAGCTGGGAGCTTAATGTCCAAGGCAATCACCAACAGTAGTTTTCCTGAGAAAAAAGGTCTTAGGTAATGAAAGCATCTAGGATTTAGTTTTGTACATGTAATGCCCTGGTTCACATGGTTCATATTTTCTCTCTGTTATGCTTTTCTGTTCTCTGTGTGAGCTGCTTGTTCAGGTTACTGTTGAAGATAAGCGATAGGAGAAATGTGTGCCATCCAATTGGGATGAATGGATTCAGGGGAGGTTTCTCTGGTGAGGGACACTAAGATTGGGCTTGGGGCTTTTGAGGGGGGAGAAGGGAGAAGACGCTGGAGAGAAAAGATCAGAGGAGTCAACCCGGCGTGGGGCTGAGATTCGATGAGAACCAGGGAGATCGAGGGAGGATCGGTGGAGGGGAAACCGTGAGCTCCAACTTGAGCACATTAGACTGTTTCATTTTAAATGGGCCCTTTTCTTTTTTTACTTTCTCTTTACTAACCCTTTAGTCAAATTAAGAATTATAAAGCTAGATCTTTTAATTGTATGCAGTGTACTGTCTGTTATTTCGTGGTACATATTTGTAACAGAGTGACAAATCACGCAGCATCCCCACAAACGGGGATTTGGGGGGGCTTGCACTTCAACCTCCCATGTTTGGAGGGGCCGGAGAGTGTCTTTCCTAGACTCAAGCAGCCGACAGAACCAGTGTTAGCTACGTAAGATCAAAGTTAAAGTATAAATTGCAAAGTAATATTTTCCCTTTTTCATTACTTAATTTTAAATAGCATTTCAAATACCCTACAGGTTGCAGATGGTACCTCCATTGAAAGTTGGCAGTAGAAAAAGTTCAATGCTGGTATTTCAAGTCTTCTGCCAATACTGTTAAAATTCTGGAAAGGGTATAATGCACAATAAAGAACACAGAGCCATACAAATCATGGACCATGATGCCAATCTGAACTAATCCCATCTGTATGTACACACTCTATATGCTTTTATTCATTGCATTTTCACATGAAAAGCATCTTAAATACTGCTGTTGGATCTACTTCTACTACTTCCCTGGCAGTGGGTTCCAGCCATCTATCATTCTTGGTGTAGAAAGATGCCTTTCAAATCTCCTTTAAACTTACCTCTATTTACTTTAAACCCATTCTTTATAATATTTGTAATTACCACCCCAGGGGGAAAAAAAACTCGAGCTATCCCACAATATCTATGCCTCTCATGATTTTATATACATCTATAAGGTTGCTACCCAGTCTCTAATACTCCAGATAAAATAATTCAACATATAACTGATATTTTTACATTAAGTAGTCATTTATATTAGATATCTGCATAAATGATTTAGATAGGAATGTACAAGACATGGTTAATAAGTTTACATCTGACATTAAAATGGGTGGTACCATAGATAATGAAGAGATTTTCAAAAATTATGGGGTTTTAATTAGCTAGATAACTGGGCTGGGGATGGCAAACAGCATTTAATTCAGATAAGGGCGAGGTGTTGCATTTTGGGAAGTCAAATCTGGGTAAGTCTTTCATATTGAATGGTAGGCCCTGGGAAGTGTTGTCAAACAGAAGGATGCAGGAATACAAGTACATAGGGTAGTTCCCTGTGGAGTCTGTCAAGGTGGTGAAGGCAGTGTTTGGCAACCTGACATTCTTCAGTCAGGGTATTGAGAATACGAGATGGATGCAGTTGTACAAACGCTGCTGAGGCTGCTCTTGGGATATTGTGTACAATTCTGGTGATCCTATTGTAGGAAAGTTATCATTAAGTTGGAAAGAATGCAAAGATTTATAAGAATATTGCCAAGACTCGTGTTTTCAAGAGTGGTTGGGCAGGCTAGGACTTTATATCTTGAGCATAATAGACTGAGAATTGACTTAAGGAGGTGTATAAAACCACAAGAGGCGTGCATAAGGTGAATGTACGCAGTCTTTTGGTTATAGAGCCGGGAAGAAAGAACTGGAGGAGATAAGTTTAAGATGAAAGGGGAAGTATTTATAAGGGACCTGTGCAGCAACATCATTATACAGAGGTTGATGTATGTATGGCATCAGCACAGCAGAGAAAGTGGTTGTAGCAGGTAAAATATTATTTAAAAGACATTTGGACAAGTACATCAATGGCTAAGGTTTTGAGGCATGTGGGCTAAAAGGCAAACGGGACTAGCTTAGATACACAACGGAGTTGGTGTGGATAAATTGTGCTGAAGTTCCTGTTTTATGCCGTATTACCTCACAACTTGAGCATTCAACCAGTGAGCGAAAGACAACAAACTGCGCAAATACAAAAAGAAAGAAATAATGATAATAAATAAATAAATAAAGCAATAAGTATGGAGAAGGTGAGCTGAAGAGTCCTCGAAAGTGAGTCCATAGGTTGTGGGAGCATTTCAATAATGGAGCAAGTGGAGTTGAGTGAAGTTATCCCCTTTGTTTCAAGAGCCTGATGTTTGAGGGTAATAATTGTTCCTGAACCTGGTGGTGTCAGTCCTGAGGCTCCTGTACCTTCTTGCTGATGGCGGCAGCAAGAGGAGAGCATGACATGGGTGGGGGTCCCTGATAATGGTTGCTAGTTTCCTATGACAACCCTTTTGTATAGATATGCTCAATGGTGGGGAGGGCTTTAACCATAATGGACTGGGCTGTATCCATTACTTTTTGTAGGATTTTCTATTCAAGTGCATTGGTGTTTCCAAACCAGGCTCTGATGCAGCCAGTCAATAGAGTCTCCACCATATATCTATAGAAGTTTTAAATATCATACCAAATCTTCATAAACCCCCAAGGAAGCAGAGGAGCTGCTGTAATTTCTTTGTAATTCCCCTCATGTTCTAGGCCCAGGACAGGTCCTTCGAAATGAGGAATTTAAAGTTGCTGACCCTCTCCACCTCTGATCTTCCAATGAGGACTGGCTCATGGGCCTCTGGTTTCCTCCTCCAGAAGACAATAATCAGCTCCTTGGTCTTCCTGACATTGAGTAAGAGGTTGTTAAGACACCATTCAGCCAGATTTTCAATCTCCCTCCAATATATTAGACCATAAGACCATGGAATTGATGATTTTGTTGCAAAGTTTTCAGGCATTACCAAGATAAGTGGAGGAGCAGATAGTTTTGAGGTTACAGAGGGACCTAGACAGATTAGGGAATGGGCAAAGAAGTGGCAGGTGGAATACTTTATTGGAAAGTGTATGGTCATGCAATTTGACAGAAAAAATGAAAGGACTATTTTCTAAATGGAGAGAAAATGCAAAAAATGAGGTGCAAAGGGACTTTGAAGTGTTTGTTCGGGATTCCCTAAAGGTTAACTTGCAGGTTGAGTCTTTGGTAAGGAAGGCAAATGTGGTGTTAGCATCCATTTCAAGAGAACAAGAATATAAATGCAAGGACATAATGTTGAGACTTTATAAAGCACGGGTGAGGCCTCACCTGGACTATTGTGAGGCATTGATGAGGCCTTACTTGGAGTTTTGGGACCCCTAACTAAGAAATGTTGTGCTGAAGCTGGGAAGGCTTCAGAGGAGGTTCAGGAAAATGATTCCAGGTTTGAACACTTTGTCATGTGAGGAGCGTTTGATGGTTCTGAGTCTATATTCACTGGAATTCAGAAGAATGAGGGGTGATCTCATTGAAACCTATCGAATGGTGAATGGCCTTCACTGAGCAGATGTGGAAAGGATGTTTCCGATGGTGTTTCTTAAGATCAGAGGACACAGCCTCAAAATAGAGGGGTGTGCTTTAAGAATGGAGATGAGGAGGAATTTCATAAGTCAGACAGTCACGAATCTGTGGAATTCATTGCCACAGGCAGCTGTGGAGGCCATGTCTGTATGTATATTTATAAAGAGATTGATAGGTTCTTGATTGCTCAGGGGAGGGGATGAAGGGATACAAGGAGAAGGCAGGAGATTGGAGCCGAGTGGAAAATTGAATCAGCCATGATGAAATGGCAGAGCAACCTGATGGGCCAAATGGCCTAATACTGCTCCTATCTCTTATGGCCAAAAGACATTAAGACCATAAAACATATAACAAAATTAGATTCCTCATTCCCATTTAAAAGGACATCCCTCTATTCTGAGACTGTGTCCTCTGGTCTTAGGCTGCCCCACCACAGGAAGCATTCTGTCCACATCGATCAAGGCTTTTCGCCATTAGATAGGTTTCAATTTCATTCTTCTGAATTCTAGTGAATACAGGCCCAGAGCCATCAAACACTCTTCATATAACAAGCCTTTAAATCTTGGAATCACTTTTGTGAACCTCCTTTGAACCCTCTCCAGTTTCAGCATATCCTTTCTCAGATAAGGGGCCCAAAGTTGCTCACAACACTCCAAGTGAGGCCTCACCAGTGATTTATAAAGTCTCAACATTCCATCCTTGCTTTTATATTCTAGTTCTCTTGAAATTAATGCTGACATCACATTTGAATTCCTAACCACAGACTAAACCTGCAAATTAACATTTAGGGAATCCTCTACAAGCACTCCCAAGTCCCTTTGCGCTTCAGTTTTTTGTATTTTCTCTCCATTTAGAAAATATTCAACCCTTACATTTCATCTAAGCAAGTGCATGACCATACACTTCCTGACACTGAATTCCATCTGCCATTTCTTTGCCCATTCTACTACGTTGTCTAAGTCCTTCTGTAGTCTCTCTGCTTCCTCAAAATGACCTGTCCCTCCATCTTTCTACATATTGTTACGTATTTACGTAACTGGATCACTTACCAGCAAAGATAGAGAGGACCGTTGAAGTCTGATGGTACTATTTTTAAAAGTATTTATTGATAAAGGGCACAAAAATAAGATTAATGCAAACATACAGATAATATACGTCGTCAATACTAAATCTAAGTGCGGGTATAATAATAACCAATAAGAAATAGCTCTATCATTGTCGAGGGGATAATGTATTGTCCGATGGAAAGATAACAGTCACTATCAGTTCATTCAAGCTGCAGCGTGGCTGGGTTTAAAAGTGATGCGGTTTAAACATGCCCCAGGTCTTTTAAGATGCCGATCCGTTGAGTCAGGGGAGCGGGCTTCCCCGTTGTTAGCTAAAAGCTGTTTTCCTGTGGTTCCAGCCATGGAATCGAACACACGTGGCTTCCTTCAGATGACTTCCTGCTGTTACGTGGTTGCTTATCGTTTCTTCTGGTGCATCTAAAGGGGTTGTTCCCCAGACCCTCTTTTATACTTCCTCACGGGGTCTCCGATGTCAATCAGGTTGGGATGATACAATCCCTCAACCAGCCCACTCTGGTCGTCCCCTGAGGGGCTTCAATGAATAGTACAGTACTCAATACACAACTTGGTCTTCTGGAGACAATAGCCATGTCCTGTAGCTTTACATCGCCGGGGAAACGAGGCATTTTGCACGTCCCATTCTCATTTCCTAGGCCCCTTGACCCAACCCACCGGTGATCTTGTGATTCTCACAAAGGAGGGGGCTATGGACGTAACAATATTGTTTGCAAACTTTGCATCAAAGCCATCAATTCCATCATCCAAATCATTGATATATAATGGAAAAAGAATTGATCCCAAACATACCCCTGTCGAACACCACTAGTTACCAGCAGCCAACCAGAAAAGGCTCCCTTCATTCTCACTCTTCACCTCCTGCCAATCTATAATTTCTTTCTCCATGCTAGAGTCTTTCCTGTAATACTATGGGCTTCATAGCTTGTTAAGCAGCCTCATGTGTGGCACCTTGTCAAAAGGCCTTCTGAAAATCCAAGTACACAACATCAACTGATTCTTCTTTGTCTATCCTGCTTGTTGTTTCTTTCCAACTGATTTTGTCATGCAAGATTTTCTGTTGAGGAAAACTTACAGATTATGGTCTATTTTATCATGTGCCTCCAAGTACCTTGAGACTTCATCATTAATAATTGACTCCAACAACTTCCCAACCACTGAGGTCAGACTAACAGGCCTATAGTTTTCTTTCTTCTGCCTCTCTCCCTTCTTGAAGAGTGGAGTGACATTTGCAATTTTTTTAAATAGTTTTTTTATAAATTTTCTACATCGCTACAGATTAAAAAAACCCCAGATCGAAATGAAGAGCATTGATACAGTGCAAAAATAAACATACAATAATAATATAATACAAAAGAAGATAATTGAGAAAGCACCCAAATTGAAGATATGTAAAATTAGTATCCTCCCCAAGCCCCACAACAAAAAAAAAACTCCAGACCAACCACAACACAATATAGAGAATATAAATCAGGACAATCAAACCCCCAAAACTGTAAATACACTTAGCAACAGAAGATATTAATGCCTACTACCAAAAAAAAAAGGAGCTGAAAGCAAGGGACCGAAAAAAAAAACCTTAGTTAAGAGGAAGGTTATGAAAGTACTCAATAAAAGGTCCCCAGACCTTATGGAACTTTGTATCCGAATTAAGAACTGAATAATGAATTTTTTCAAGGTCTAAACAGGACATAATATCATTAAGCCATTGAGCATGTGTGGGCTGGGCAACATCTCTCCATCTAAGGAGGATTAAACGTCTAGCCAAGAGAGAAGCAAAAGATAATATTCTACACTTGGTCGAACTCGGATGTAAATCTGTCTCACCCAAAAAACCGAACAAAGCAATTAAAGGGTTAGGTTCTAGGTGGTGATTCAGAATATAAGATAACGTCGTGAAGACATCTTTCCAAAATGTCTCCAAGCTAGGACAAAACCAGTACATATGAATGAGAGAGGCCTCGCCCCTTTTGCATTTATCACAAAGAGGACTAATATTAGGGTAAAATCGAGATAGTTTAGATTTACACTTATGGGCTCTATGAACAATCTTAAACTGTAAAAGACAATGGCGAGCACAAAGAGAGGTTGAATTAACCGATTTGAGAATCGAGTCCCAGGTCTCATCAGATAAGGAGATATTTAAATCATGCTCCCAAGCCATTCTAATTTTATCCACAGGGGCACGCCATAAGGATGCTAATTTATCACAAATAAATGATATTAAACCTTTACCTAGTGGATTAATAGAAAGAAATAAATCCATAACATTTTTCTCAGGCATTTCAGGGAAGTTAGGAATTAAAGGGTTAATAAACTGTATAATTTGGAGATATCTAAAAAAATGAGCATTGGGCAGATTGAACTTAGCAGAGAGCTGTTGAAAAGATGCGAAGCGATTATCAATAAAAAGATATTCAAAATGTCTAATGCCCTTCCTATACCTATCATGGAATGCTGAATCATACATAGTAGGTAAAAAAAGGTGATTATGTAAGATAGGGCTAGAAAAGGAAAAACCATGGAAACCATAAAATTTCTTAAACTAAGTCCAAATACGCAAAGTGTGTCTAACAAGAGGATTAACTATTAATCTGGACAAACTACTAGGGAGTACAGAGCCAAGAAGTGCAGAGATAGATAAATCTTTAGTGGAACTCAACTCCATTGCCACCCAATTAGGGCACTCGGGTTGGCCATGGAAAAAAGACCAAAAGGTAGCACAACATATATTGGCTGCCCAATAATATAAACGAAAGTTAGGTAAAGCCATGCCACCCTCTTTTTTAGATTTTTGGAGATAAACTTTATTAATTCTAGAGCGCTTATTCTTCCACAGATATGGCAAAATAATAGAGTCTAAGGAATCAAAAAAAGATTTAGGAATAAAAATTGGGATTGATTGAAATAAATATAAAAGTTTAGGGAGAACATACATTTTAACAACATTAATACGACCTACCAAAGACATAGATAGAGGTGACCATTGTAACAGAGTCTGTTTTATAGTATATGAAAGATTGGCAAAATTTTCATGAAAGAGATCTTTAAACTTCCTTGTGACTGTAATCCCAAGATAAGTAAATTGATTATGAACTACTTTAAAAGGGAGATCATGAAATGTTAATTCTCCTGCTTCTTTATTAATTGGGAAAAGTTCGCTCTTATGTAAATTAAGTTTATAGCCAGAGAACTGGCTAAACTGATCAAGAAGTGAAAACATTGGAGGTAAGGATGTAGACGGATTTGAATGAAAAAGTGATAAGTCATCAGCATCAAGAGAAACTTTATGCTCAACACCACCTCTCCAAATCCTGGTCAATTCAGGACAATTTCGAAATGCTATTGCCAAAGGTTCTATAGCCAAATCAAAGAGAAAGGGACTTAAAGGGCATCCCTGACGGGTGCCATGTTTGAGGTTAAATAACTGGGATTTCTGAAAATTAGTCAAAACAGAGGCAGTAGGACACAAATACAGCAATTTGATCCAAGAGATAAAACTTTGACCGAAGTCAAATTTTTCTAAAACTGCAAAAAGGTAGTTCCACTCTATACGATCAAATGCCTCTGCATCAAGGGAAATAACACATTCAGGAATCCCAGTTGGAGGTGAATATAAAATGTTAAATAAATGCCGAATGTTAAAAAAAGGAAGACGGTTTTTAATAAAACCAGTTTGATCATCAGAAATAATAGAGGGAATAACAGTTTCTAATCTATAAGCCAAAGCTTTGGCCAAGATTTTAACATCAACATTAAGCAAAGAAATCGGCCTATACGAGGAACGCTCTGTTGGGTCTTTACCCTTTTTTAATAAAAGAATAATAGATGCCTCATTAAAAGAGGGTGGCAATTTACCATAATTAAACGAGTCAGACAATACTGAGAATAACTGAGGAGAAAGAAGTGAAGAGAATGATTTATAAAATTCTATGGGGAACCCATCAGGCCCAGGAGATTTCCCTGAAGACAATGCAGAAATTGCAAAAGATATTTCTTCTGATGATATAGGCATGTTAAGTTTGGCTTTAAAATCAGATGAAAGCGAAGGAATATTCAGATTATTTAAAAAAATGATCAACAGAGATATTGTCATTCAAAGATTCAGAGGAATAAAGTCGAGAATAGAAATTTTTAAATGCGTCATTGATTTCTAAGTGATCCGATGTAAAGTCTCCATTCTCCTTCCGGATCTTTGTAATATGTTGTTTGGCTTTGGAATGCCTCAGCTGATTGGCTAGAAATTTACCAGATTTGTCACCATGAATATAGAAGCGACTCTTACTTTCAAGAAGTTGGCATTCGACAGGTTGAGTAGACAGAAGATTAAATTTAGTTTGAAGTTCTACACGCTTCTTGTATAATTCAGGATTCTTAGTTTGAGCATACAGTTGATCCAATTCTTTAATCTGATTAATGAGGTCTAATTGATCTGCACAGGACTTTCTATTAAGATTTGCTGTATAGGAGATTATTTGACCCCTCAAATATGCTTTCATGGCATCCCAGACAATCTGGGATGACATTTCAGATGATGTATTAGTGTTAAAATAAAAGGTTATCTGATCTTTAATAAATTTTAGAAAATCATCATCCGATAGTAAAGTTGAGTCAAAACGCCAGTGTTTATTCCTCTGAGGGAGACCAGGAAAATTTAAAGACAAAGTAATTGGGGCATGGTCAGAAATCAGTATACTCTGATAGTCACAAGAATAGACAAATGGAATAAGTTGATTATCGAGTAAAAAGTAGTCAATTCTAGTAAAAGTATGGTGAACATGTGAAAAAAAAGAATAGGCTCTCTCAGTAGGATGGAGGAAACGCCATGTAACAGAGATACCATAATTAGAGAGAAAAGAGTGAATAGCTAAGGCAGATTTAGTAGGTAGTCTAGTAACAGAGGACGTTCGATCCAAATTAGGATCTAACCAACAATTGAAATCGCCACCCAGTATAAGAGAGTATGAGTTTAAATCCAGTAGTGAGGAGAAAAAACGTTCAAAAAAATTAACATCATCAAAATTGGGAGCATACAGGTTTTCCAGTACAACTTTAGTATTATATAATTTACCAGAAACAATAATAAAATGGCCATTTATATCAGATATCTTATTATGGAGTTCAAAAGGAATATTTGAATTAATAAGGATGGAGACCCCCCCCCCCCCCTAGCTTTGGCAGCAAAGGATGAGTGAAAATGCTGACCCGCCCACTTTGACAGAAGCCGAGAATTATCAAAACTACGAATATGAGTTTCTTGAAGGGAAGCAACGTCAGCTTTGAGTTGTTTAATATGCGAGAAGACCTTCCTTCTTTTAACAGGATGATTCAATCCCTTTACATTCCAGCTCACAAATTTAAGTGAATTAACCATTATCAATTTTTAGTGCATATAAGGTAGCAGGCATATAAAAAATCAAGCAGTACAATAACAGTCTGGGAGCAAAAATGTAAACATAGATCAGTAGAATCAAAACAGAGACATGTCTTGAATAACAAAGGAAAACAAAAGAAACAGTGAATAGTGTTGGAACTGGAGAATCCACCCCCCCCCCCCCCCGCCCGGCAACCCAAAATTAGACGGCTACCTAAAAAAGCAGCTAGCTCTACCAAAAAAAATTAACCCAAGTATGACTTCCAGTTCTGTGTCGTTAACAAAAGTTCCGTATAAATAATATAGCAAATAATAACTAATTTATGCACTATAAAACAGAATTACAAATCGGAACAGCTTCAACAGAAGTATAAAACTTAATACAAAGAAAATCAGAAGGAAACTAAAACTAACCTACCCGTGAAAAATTATAAAAGATTAAAAGAGAAAAAAAAAGGAGGGAGAAAAGGGGGAAATTATAAAATTCAAAGAGAGCCCTTATCAACCATTTACAGAAAAAAAAGCAAAACTTAAACTATGAATCAACCAACAGGGAGGCCTTCAATAAAAACTCCAAACCTCCAAAACAAGTTAAAGACAATTGTAGTTCTCTATAGATAAGGTTATACAAAAATAAAATAGATTACACAGGTAAAATCTAAAAGTTTGCAGGAAAACATTAAACTTAAATTATCTATTTAGAAAAAACACACCAAGTCCAGGGAAAGATTGACTACAGCCCTTAGAGTTTTGATAGATAATGACTGAATTATTCAAGTAAAGTCTGAGTTCGGAAAAAATAGTTTTACTCCGGGAAGTATTTATCAACCATTTTAGAAGGTCAGGCGGGTTCCAAAGGAGATGAGGTGGCTGGAAGACTTCCAACAAACGCCTCAGCCTCCTTCACTGATTTAAACCACTTATAATCTCCGGTAGTAAGCGTAATTCGAAGATCGGCTGGATTTCGGAGAGAGGGTCTGAATCCGTGATCAAAAAGCACTTTCATTACACCTTTAAACTCAGCACGCATCTTCAGAACCTGGGGGACAAAATCCTCCACAAAACGAATGACCGTATTTTGAAAAGCAAAAGTACCTCTGCGGCGTGCCTCCATCATCAAACGGTTTTTTACCTGGTATTGATGGAAGCATAAAATAATCGGCCGTGGGCGGGAACCCAGAATTGCTCGAGGAACATAGATCCTGTGTGCCCTTTCAAGCTCAGGTGGAGTCGGAAGGAATTCTTTCCTGAAGATCTCACAGAGAAACTTAGAAAAAAATTCAACAGGAGAGCCCTTTTCGGTGGCCTCTGGCAAACCAAGAATTCGTAGATTGCAACGTCTGCTCCGATTTTCAAGATCCACCATTTTGGAAAAAAGTTTACTGTACTTCTCCTCTAGGCTGGAGCAGAGAGTTTCAAGATATTGAACATGGCGTTTTAAATCTTCAGAAGTTACGTCAATGCAAGATAAATGTTCAGCATGTTCATCCACTCTAGCATTAATCTGATCCAATTTGACATTCAGCTGGTTGAAAGAAGTTCTAAATTCAGTTCTAAAATCCATTAAAGTATCTTGTCGATGTTGTTCCAGAACAGCGAGAATGTCAGCTGACAAAGCCGTAGAAGTTTCCTTTTCCCTGTTTTAGTACTTTTGGTAGCCATTATAAGATAGATGAGTTCGCAGGCAGGTAAAAGAGAACTAATAAAATACCTAACTAAGGTTTAAGAAGGGAGACATATAGTGCAAAGGTAAGAAGAATAACGGAGCAAAAGTTTGGAGCAACTAAACAATCGCCATCTTACCGGAAGTCCCCCACATTTGCAATTTTACAGTCTTCCAGAATCATTCCAGAATCTAATGATTCTTGAAAGATCATTGCTATTGCCTCCACAATCTCTTTAGCCACCTCTTTCAGAACTCGGTGAGTGTACATCATCTGGTCCAGGTGACTTATCTACCTTCAGACCTTTCAGTTTCCTTCTCTCTAATTATGGTAACTTCACAACCTTCATGATCCCAACAGCTGGAACTTCTATTATACTGCTGGTGTCTTCCACAGTAAAGACTAATGCAAAATACAATTCAGTTCGTTCGCCTTTTCCTTGTCTGTCATTACTACCTCTTCTGCATCATTTTCCAGTGGGCCGATATCCACTTCATGTATCTGAATGAACTTTTGTTATCCTCTTTAATATAATTGGCTAGTTTACTTTTGTATTCATTCTTTACCTTCTTAAAGACTTTTTAGTTGACTTCTGTTGGTTTTTAAAGCTTCCCAGTCCTCTAACTTCCCAGTAATTTTTGCTCAGTTGTATGCCCTGTCTTTGGCTTTTATGTTGGCTTTGACTTCTTTTGTTAGCCACAGTTGTATCCTCTTTCCTTTAGAATACTTCTTCCTCTTTGGGATGTATATATCCTGTGCCTTCCAAATTGCTTCCAGAAATTGCAACCATTGCTGCTCTGCTGTCATTCCTGCCAGTGTTCTTTTCAAATCAGCTTTGGCCAACTCCTCTCTCATGCTTCTGTAATTCCCTTTACTCCACTGTAATACTGATACATCTGACTTTAGCTTCTCCTTCTCAAATTTCAGGGTGAATTTGATCATATTATGATCACTTTTACCTTAAGTAATTTAATCAATTCCGGTTCATTGCACAACATACTATCCAGAATAGATAATCCTAATGGGCTCAACTATGAGCTGCTCTAAAAAGCCACCTTGTAAGTACTCTAGAAAAAACCCCTCCTGGAATCCAGCACCAACCTGATTTTCCTGATCTAGCCGCATATTGAACTTCCCCAATATTATTGTAACATTGCCCTTTGACATGCATTTTCTATCACCTGTTGTACTTCGTGGCCACATCCTTACTGCTGTTTGGGGGTCTCTATTCAGCTCCCATCAGGGTCTTTTTACCCTTGCAATTCCTTAGCTCTGTCTGCAATGATTCAACACTTTCCAACTCAATGTCACCTGTCTAATGATTTGATATTTTTTTACCAAAAGAGCAATGTTGCCCCCTCTACCTTCCTGTCTGTGTTTCAAGATGTAAATGTGCTAATCTCCTGTGTCATTTCTATCATGAAGCGTCAAGTATTTCTGATGCCATAACACGTTCTGTATTTGTATCGTGTGTTCATAAGCATTTGAAATGATTTTTACTGGACACTTGAGTATGAAGTCTCCACTGTTGGAGCTGAATATAGTAATATCTGGTCTTGAGGTTTGTACCCTGTGCAAGGATGTATTTTGACTCCATTTCAAGTTGGTCTGCAAGCTTTAATAAAGTGCTGTACTTGCATATATGTGACAAGAAAGTTCAGAATCTGTGCCATCTGTGCCTACCAAATGGAGCTTGATTGGATTATTTCTCAATGTGTATAACAAGGCATTGTGCATTTTTATATAATTCACAACATCACATATACCATGTTTGGAAAACCAGTTAAGTAACCTTTTTGCATTAAGTTTTGAACAAGTTGCTTTTTACCTTCTATTTTCTGGCCATTGGGTAGAACAATCCAGCTGTTAGTTACAATAATGAGTTTTGATCCTTAAGCTGCTTTATGTTCCGTATGCGTTTCTCTCCTAAAATATCCAAAAAGATAAGAGAAAATCACATTACATTTCTCTGTATGCTTGCCTTCAAGTTTACCTGAAGTGGAAACATATAACATTTTCAAAAGTGATCAGTGTGTGCAACTGCAATAGTATTCTTGGGGAATACATCACTCTAGACATGGTTGTAATAAATTTGTTCATGGGTATTCATTTGTCGAGCCAATGCTTTGACAGTATCAATCATGAAATATTGTGAAAATTACTATGTATGATTGGGTGTTCATTGAATTGTACCTTTCTTACAATGGAATAATAGTTACCCTTCTTTGAAACAAACTGCATCCAAACTATCTGCCATCCATGCTAGTTATATGCCAAATATTTCTATCAATATTATAATTTTTTTCTGTCATAGCTGCTTTCCGCTTGGATTGAGCACTGAAATGGATGGTTAATTCTTTATCCCGTGTCATTCTTAAACAGAAATTGCTAAAAGTGGTATCAACGCCATTCAGGATTTTAAAGGAACACATACAAAATGCTGGAGGAACTGAACAGGTGAGGCAATATTTGAGTTTCAAGGTCAAGACCCTTCATCAGGACCCCTAAAATATCAGCCTGAAACATCAACTGTTTATTCCTCCCCATAGATGCTGCCTAACCAGCTGAGTTCTTCTAGCATTTTGTGTGTGCTGCTCTGGATTTCCAGCATCTGCTGACTATCTTGCATTCATGATTCTAAAATTTGCTTAACAACGCCAATATGAAATGCAACCCAAACCTGTTCTTGTTTGTTATTCCTCTTTATGCCTTGTGGTGCATCGGGTGGCAACCTTGCTGTTTCTGTAGCATTTTCATCTGTTTTTTTGCGAGGCTGAGTTGCTAGCTCAACCCAGCATGGATGGAAAGCTTGCAAAGAGCTGGCTGGATTGAAATCCGGCTCCACTTGCCTTGAAGTCCTGTGCAGATGCCACCACGGCACCGGCCAGCAAAACTTTTCTTGGCTACCTAACATAGTCTGGGTCTGCCTCACAGTTAAGAAGGTTTGGAATTAAGCTGGTTAATCTTCATTGCTTCCCCCTTAAGATAATTATAATTTCTCTTTGTGTCAGAAAAGAAGATTTATATTAAATATTCTAGGTGTCACCGGGACCCTGTATAATTATAGCAAGGTATGTTTATTCTTGTGCTCAATTTGTCTTGCTATGAAGGCCAATATGCCTGTTGCTTTGCTAATTTCTTGCTGTTAACTTCCACTGATTCATGTACAGGACACCTTGATCCCCTGAACACAACATCTTGCAATCTCTCACCAAACAAAAAACAAATGTTACTGTGGTGAACTACATATACCTGTCTGGACACGCCCCCTGCTGACTGCTCCTGTGGCTCCTCTCACAGACCCCTGTATAAAGGCGATCAAGGCCTGAGCCCGGCCTCTCAGTCTCCAGGATGTAGTATGGTGGTCACTCACTGCTTGTTCCTTCTTCCAGTCAATAAAAGCCGATATCTCGCCTTTACGTCTCAGAGTGAGTTATTGATGGTGCATCAGTTACTTTCCTATTTCTTTGTACCAGATGTGTGACCCCAGATTTTGCAAGGATACCTTGTAAGTTTGCTTCAAGAAAAGATATGTTATATTAGCGAACTAGAAAGAACTGTCTAGCATCAAAGCAATAATATCACATTGATTACAGGCTCTTGTGAAGGAAATCCTCATGATCAAGAGATTGAGGAAAATTGTCAAAACACTGGGAATGCTTGCTTCCTTTTGTTCTCATTGTACAGAGCAGTGGGAATGACAGTCAAGACAGTGGGGTGCTCCTTTTGCAGGATGTGAAAAGACAGGGAGACATCCAGTGTCCTGGACTGCTACACCTGCAAGACG
The DNA here is from genome assembly GCF_030144855.1 of Hypanus sabinus. Taxonomy (NCBI): domain Eukaryota; kingdom Metazoa; phylum Chordata; class Chondrichthyes; order Myliobatiformes; family Dasyatidae; genus Hypanus; species Hypanus sabinus. The sequence goes on along the minus strand of NC_082714.1, from coordinate 23,070,800 downwards.
CGCATCCTGTTGTAGGTCCTTTTAGACATTAGGGAGCAGGAGCTGGATGACTTGCAGCTCATTTAGGAGATGGAGGGGTTGATTGACAGTGAATATAGGTAGGTGCAGGACACAGGTAACTTTGAGACTGTCAGGAGAGTGAAAAGGGATATGCAGCCAGTGCAGGGTACCCCTGTGTCTGTTCCCCTCAATAACAAGTAATTTGTTTTGGGTACTTTGGGAAGGGATGACCTAGTAGCGAAAAGCCACAGGATTCAGATCTCTGGCACTGAGTTTAGTTCCATGGCTCAGAAGAGAAGCTGAGAGAAGAGACAAGTAGTAGTGATAGGAGATTCAATAGTTAGGGGGACAGATAGGTGTCTGTGAATGAGAATGAGATTCCTGGATGGAATGTTGCTCCTAGGTGCCAGGGTCAGGGCCATCTTGGATCAAGTCCATAGCATTCTTAAGAAGGATGGTGAGCAGCCAGTGGTTATGGTACCAATGGCCTGACAATGGTCTTGTCAGCCTTCCATCACTCATCAGGCTGGAAGGCTGACAAGACACTACAAAGTGAGTTTCAGGAGTTAAGTGCTAAGTTAAAGGACAGAACCTCCAGGGCTGTGATCTCAGAATTGCTACCCAAGCCATGTGCTAGTAAGGCTAGAAATAGAAAGACCATATAGTTTAACCCATGGCTAAAGAGATGATGCAGGAAGAAGGGCTTCAGATTTTTAGATCATTGGGTTCTCTTTGAGGGAAGGTGGAACCTGTACAATGGGATGGTTTGTACCTTAATTGGAGGGGAGCCAATATTCTTTCAGGAAGGTTCACTAATGTTGCTCCGAGGGGTTTTAACTAGAGTTGCAGGAGGATAGAAACCAGGATGCCAAGGTAGCCAGTGGAGTGGGGAGATTTTGAGAGAACAGAGATTTTCTGTTCCTGTTAGAGTAAAAGGCATGGCTAACAGTTTTAGGGAACGTTGGTTGTTGAGGAATATTGAAGTCCTGGTTAAGAAGAAGAATGAAGAAAATAGCAGGTATAGGCAGCGAGGAACAATTGAATTGTTTGAGGGGCATAAGAAATGCAAGGGGGCACTAAGGAGGAAAATCGGGGGGCTAAAGAAAGCATGATTTTGCTCTGGCAGATAATGTGACAGATAATCTCAAGGACTCTACAAATATATTAGAAGTTAAAGGATAGCAAAGAACAAAATTGGTCCATTTGAAGACCAGCATGGTCATCTATGTAAGGAGGTGAAAGTAATGGAGGATTATTTTTTGCATCTATAGTTACTTGGGAGATGGATATACAACTGAGGCAAGACATTAGTGAGGTCATAGACCATATCCAGATAACAGGAGGAGGTGTTTGCTGTCTTGAGGCAAATAGGGTGAGTAAGTCCCCTTGCACGTAGTGGGAGGCAAGTGCAGAAATATTTAAGATGTTCTTAGCCATGGGTGAGGTGAGAGAACAGCTATTGTTGTTCTGTTGTTCAAGAAAAGCTCTAAGCATAAGCAGGGAAAATATGGGTTGCTGAGCCTTACGTCAGTAGAGGGTAAATTATTGGAATACATTCTAAGCGACAGGATGTATAAGTATTTGGATAGACTGGGCCTGATTAGGGATGGTCAATATTGCTGTACAGTATATATGGCAGGTTGTGTCATACCAATTTTACAGAATCTTTGGAGGAGGTTCCCAGGAAAGTAAATAAAGGAAAAACGGAACACTGTTTGCATGGACTTTGGCAAGGCCTTTGACAAAGTCCCACAAGGGAGGCTGATCCAGAAGGATCAGTCGCTGGGCATTCAGGGTATAGTAAATTGTATTCAACATTGCTTTAGCAAGTAAAGCCAGAGAGTAGTATTAGATGGTTGCCTCTCTGACACTGTGGATGTCTGTGATCAGTAGTGTGCTGCAGGGATTGGTACTGAGTCCATTATTTATCATCTGCATTAATAATCTGGTTAATAATGTGCTAAGCTGGATCAGCAAATTGCAGATGAAACAAAGATTGGAGGCAGAGTGGACAGCGAAGAAGGCTATCGAAGTTTGAAGTGGGATCTGGACCAGCTGGACCAAAATGACAAATAGAATTTAATGCAGGCAAGTGTGAGGTTTTGCACATTGGGAGAACAAGCCAGGTTAGGACTTACTCTGTTGAACAAAAGGGTACCGAAGAGTGCAGCTGAACAAAGGGATCTTGGAATTCAGATCCACAATTCCTTGAAAATGGATCAGATGGATAAGGCCATAAAGAGAGTTTCTGGCACATTCGCATTCATAAATCACAGTTTTGAATACAGGAGTTGGGATATTGCAGGTTGTATAAGACTTTGGTGAGGGAAAATGTTGACAATTCTATGCTATTTTGGTCACCTACTTACAGGAAAGATATCACTCAGATTGAAAGTGTGCAGAAAAAATCTACAGAGACTTGAGGACCGGTGGGTTCCAGTCGCTTCCCTTGGGGTTTGAACTGTTGCTCTGCCTGAGGCTCTCGGAGATGTTATTGAAATTCTGAGATTTATGGATTGGACTGTAGTTCAAACTAACTGTAGCTCATATTGGCCGCTTTCAATTCTATGTTTTTTAAGTGTTCTCGCCCATTCTTTCTTGTTGCAGTTTGGCGGTCTGGGGGTTTGGAGTTTGATGTTCTTGGTGCTGTTTCTTGATTTGTTACTTTTTGTGCAAGGGAGATGTGTGTGTGTGTGTGTGTGTGTGTGTGTGTGTGTGTGTGTGTGTGTGTGTGTGTGTGTGTGTGTGTGTGTGTGTGTGTGTGTGTGTTCCAACTACTTCTATGGTCTTTCTGTATTTTATGTCTGTCTGGAGAAGACAAAACTCAGTGTTGTATATACTTCAATAATAAAATAACCTTTGAATCTTTGAACCTTTGGGCATTATTCCTTTGAGTATAGAAGAGTAATCGTGGTTTGATAGAGGTATACAACATTATGAGTGGGGTAGATAGGGTAATTACAAGGAGGCTTTTTCCACTGTGGTTGGGTGAGGTGAGAACTAGAGTTCAGGGGTTAAGGGTTGTGGTGAACTATGTGCCTGTCTGGACACGCCCCCTGCTGACTGCTCCTGTGGCTCCTCCCACAGGCCCCTGTATAAAGGCGATCTGAGGCCTGACGCTCGGCCTCAGTCTCCAGGACATGGTATGATGGACACTCACTCCTGGTTCCTTCTTCCAGTCAATAAAAGCCGATATCTCGCCTTATGTCTCAGTGTGAGTTATTGATGGTGCATCAAGGGTAAAAGGTGAAATACTTAATGGGAACCTGAAAGGGAACTTCTTCACTCAAAGGATGGTGTGAGTTTGGAACAAGCTGCCAGTGCAAGTGGTGGATGTGGGTTCAATTGCAACATTTAAGAGAAGTTTGGATAAGTCTGGAGAGCTATGGTCCTGATCCAGACTGATGGACCAGATGGGTTGAAGGGCCTGTGGTGCTGCTCTATGACTCTATAGTTGTACATTCATCGGACTCTCCTCTCACTTGCCTCATTACACACCAACACACAATAGCAATATCTTCAGACGAATGCCAGAGAGTACTTACATTAACAATATGAAAGGCTGTACTGGTCATGAGCAGTTTGTGACATTTTCCAGGAATAGGCTGAGATATTATAGCTCACATCATGTTTCCAGAGAACTGGATTTTAAGTCTGAATGCAGGTTGGGGGTAATGAGAAAGAGAACAACAGTCAGGAGTCAGTAACTGAGGCCACATGATGAATTTACATATCCAAAGAGGTAACCTTGCTGAACTGTCATAAAAGAAAATTCCCTGGTTGTCTGGGTTTTATTCTTAATCGTTTTTAGAATATTGATGAGAACTAGCTAGTTTCAATAGGGTATTTAAAATTTCAAAGTTGCCTTATCACTTAAGTTGTGCTCCTCGTATAAATGGAACAGTACTTTCATATTCAAAATATTGAAGTAACCAGTTGTAGCAATTGAAATTATTTTTGAATACCTGGCATACAACTTATAATAATGATTTTATAATATTATAAGGGCAATATATGGGACAGGAATGGCAGGAGATAACATTGAAGTGCTCTTAGGAAAGAAGGGAGTGGGAATATCAAAACACTTTTAGATGGAAATAGGAAATGCAGCTTCAGAAGTTCATCACATTTGAAGTGAGACCTTTCAGCCACAAAGTTTCTGCATTCGGGAGAGTGGAACTGGTGATAGCCCCCAAAATTAAAACATGCTGATAGACCATTGAGAAAATGACTGCAGTGGGAAGTGAAATGATTGTTCATGGGAAGTTAGTCCTTATGGTATGGTCTTTGCTGGATTTCCCTTTGGAGTAGGACACAGAGGTTATCTTGTACTACTTCGATGTAGGGAGAAAAGTAAGGTGCTTGTTGCTACAGTCAAGATTGCTGTTACATCAAGAATGCCATAAGCTCTCAACCTTAAATAAAAGCATGTCATTATAGAATAAGGAGTTCTACTTTGTTGTCATTTACTGAGAAAAAAAATCCCTGCTCAGGACTTTGACGGAGCTGATCGTAATCACATTACCCGCTGGATGTAAATTTAGAGGGCAGGGGTTGACTCCTGTCCCACAACACAGACAGAGCAGATGTCAGACTTGTATCAAAGGAAAATTGGTGATTATTAATAAACAATTGCATTAGCCTGGAATGATCTAAAATTGAAGTTAATTGATGCAAAAAGCACGTAGAAAGGAGTGCTCTGTTTGAAATTCAATCAGTGCTCAGCTGTCAATAGAGTAAAGTATTAATCCTACACCCTGTACCATGTTGAGATAAGACTCTTGTTTCCACCTAATTATTCATTCTGATGTGGAGGAGGTGCTTCTAAAGGACAGAAGAGGTCACCAGATTTTCTCCTTGATTTGGTTTGATGCAGAGGCACTAAAAAGAAGGAAAAGGGAATAAGAACCTTTTTTTAAAAAATAACACAGACTTTAGGAATTTTCTATTATTGGTGTAAGATTAATAAAACAATATAATGCCAGCAATTTAATTGAGAGGGCTTATGAAAGGTATTGAAGCCTGGAAGGGGTTAATATTGAAGTCTTTAAGATGCTGTATATCTCTCCATTTCTCTGCAGAGCAGCAGTGTGTGCCTGTAGGTCCCTGTATCAGTGCTGTAAGTGTAATTATGTTCGGGCAGGGCCCACCATCTTTCATCAGAGGGAGCTACTGAGGCAGCAGCTGTGTGAAAAATCCTACAGTGAACGTTCGAGCCATGTCATTCATTATAAATCTGTTTGGACATGATTGGCTGCACCTCTTCTAGGAGCTTGTTGGCATTCTGTTGTGTAGATGTTGGCTATTGAAGGACATTGTGCAGAGAAGGCCTGGATCCGGATCGGTACTGCCTTGCAAGCTCTGCTCAGTGCCTGTGAGTGATTGTGCTTCTATCTGAGTGCTGGGAGAGGCAGAGAATTCTTGCCTGGTGTGTGTGCAGCAAGCTCAAGGTTGTATATGGATAGGAGCTCCCTGCTTCAGCTCATACAGGAGCAGGTCAGTATATCTTCAGTCACTCGCCGACTGGGATCATCCTCTTCCAGAGTTCTCATCTTTCATTACTGTGAAAAACCATCTCATATTTAGAATCACAATCTACATTTTATATGGCATTTTACATTTTATCTGTCTGATTCAACAATTAGCTAATTTCAGGGCAATGTGATACTGAAGCTGAGGGGAGTAAATGTAAAAATTTTGGAAAACATGAGATTTAGAAAAATCAAAAGTAAGAGGAAAGTCAGAGATCAAATGATTAAACTAACTAGACTTTACCCAGGAGGGAAACAGCGAGAGATATATAGGGGAGGAATGTCCTGAATTATAAAATGACAAAAATGAAAAACACTAAAATTAAAAGGGAAAATGTCATTATGTGGAATAAGAACAACTTAAGAAGGGAATGAAAAATAAGGGATACGATAAGTAAAAAAGAAAGAAATCAGAAAGTGAAAACAAAAATGACAATCCAGTGAAGCAGCCGACTGATGGAGAAAATTTCGAACAGAGGAGCAGTCAAAAGCAGATCCCACTGAGAATAGGCTGAGGACTCTCAAACTCTTAAAACTGTTTTGGCATTGTTTATAAATAAGATTTTATTCAACTGTAATTCTATATCATTCAATCATTAACTCTATATGAGCAAATGTGCAGAGATTTAATGAAATTAAACAAAATTTAAAGAAAATGTGGCTCTGTCTACACTATAGTGCTTATTTCTTTTAACACATGCTTGTTAACTCTACATTCCCATACATGGCTGCCTCTTTTCTTAATTTTATCTTACATTCTTTAGGGTGCAGTATATATATTAAGATTTTGTATTGCTTCTAAAGTAGAGCCACACCAATAGTAATTTAACAAAGCATACACATCAGACTAAGCTACAAGTGATTTTATGACTTCCTCAGCTCTAGATTAAAGTGTCAGAAATGTTATGCTAAAAGATTCATTAACACAGCAATTGCTGATGGTCGTAAAAATACTGTCTTTCAAGAAATATTATGCTTGAAGTGATAATTTTAAAGGAATTTATATCGTAGTTCATTTCATCACTTTTGCTACAAATGATTCTATTTTTGAATGCCTGATTATGCATTGTACAATTTTTACAAGCACTGTCAATGTGTAAAAGATGACTGACATGTTCTGGCCTGATATTTTTCAGCAAGCTATTGCATAGGTGGGTAGTTGGAGAATATTTTATTCTGCAATCGGAATTATGTTCTGATAGCAATGTCTCAATCAGAAATTGTGTGTAATAATAATGTTGAATAAAGAAGTTCTTTGGAATGGGAATGAATAAGAAGTGATTTGGTAAATTGGATTTCTGTGTTATGGGAGTGAATGAATTCTGATGTAGTCCAAAGAAATTTTACAGAGAGTTTATGGGAAATTACTTTGCTTGTTGAAATCTTATGGAATAGGAATGTCAGGAAATTGGCCTTGTTTGTTATAATTCTGGATAACAATAATAAATTAAAGGGATCATAGGAATGTTTATTAAGTTTTATAATAATCCTTAGGACATAGGTGTAATGGACAAGTTCAGCATCCTCAGTTGCCTTTGTGAAATTTGTGTTGTACAGTCGTCATGATCCATTGTAATCTATGTGATATGTTGTTAGGGAGTCCCAGGGTTTTGAACCAGCAATGATTATGGAACAGCAATATATATAATATATACATATCCCACTAGGATACTGTATGATTTGGAGATGATGGTCTTCTCACATACCTGCTGTCCTTTTTCTTCTAGTTAGTTGTGGTCAATGGCTGGAACTGAAGTGTGAAATTTATTTGCTTTCCTGTTAGACAAAATACCATGTTGGTGCCTAGACAAATAATATCCTAATTATTAAAACATTGTCAATAATATAAAATGCTGCTATACTTCTAACTCATCATGCTTGCTGTGTTTTATTATTGGTTCTGGACTATGTGACACAAAGACAAAATAATTTACACAGCAATATCATTTTTGGATAGATCCCAGATGTAAAATTTCTGTCTGCATTCCCAAGGCAAAAACTTCACTTTTATTAAACATAACAGCTTATCTATTCTTCTATATTTGGGCACGAACACACGTATAAAATGGGCAGAACAAATTGTAATTTTTGTAGCAAAATTTTGAGAATACCTCTTATACCTAATAAAGTGGCCACTGAGAGTATTTTCATGGTTTTCTGCTGCTGTAGCCCATCCACCTCAAGGTTCGATGTGTTCTGTGTTCAGAAATGCTCCTCTGCACACCATGTTGTAACAAAGTGTTTTCACCCACAGAACTGCTGCTCACTGGATGTTTTTCTGCTTTTTTTTTTGGCACTATTCTTGGTAAACTCTATAGAGACTGTTCTGCGTGAAAATCCCAGGAGATCGGCAGTTTCTGAGATACTCAAGCCATTCCATCTGGCACCATTCTATGGTCAAATGCATTTAGATCACATTTCTTCCACATTCTGATATTTAGCCTGAATAACAACTGAGCCTCTTGACCATGTCTGCATACTTTTGTGCATTGAGTGGCTGATTATATATTTTCATTAACAAGCAGTGTACCTAATAAAGTGGCAACTGAGTGTATGTTCCAGGACACGTTCACTCTCCTTAATCCTTTATGGGCATCTATTAAGTGTTCAAACAAATCGTTTTATATTTAAACATGCTTTTGACGGTCAATTGTAAGCATCCCACAAATTGTTCTTGTTTATTGGCTATTTAATGCTACCTAGATTTTCAGACACAGCAAGATAAATAATACATTTGTTGGACTTTTAATTGCAATTTTTTCCTGACACCCACTCCATTTTGTTTCTTTTAAAAATATTTTTATGTCAAAATAGAATCCACATTAAAAATTTAAAAGTTAATTCACTTCCAGGCTTTTGAAAGTGCTGTGCCAGATGTGCATGAATGAATTTATCAAAACTCAAAGGAAACCATTACAGATGTGGATTTGAAATTTTGGTCTCCCATTGTTTCTGCTGATTTGAGCCAGTAGGGAAGATGTGTGGATGGTGGTATAGTTTGACACAAGCAAAATGGATGCGCTGTTAGGCAAATGTCTGTTGCATTTTTTTAGATTTTACCCATGGAGCACAGTCCATGCTAACAAATGTGTTTTTTTCCATTGTAGAACTTATCTATCTGAAGCCAATAAACAATGCTGTGTTTTAGTATGGCAAGAAATAACCTAATCTACATTTCAAAGGTGTTTTCAAAATAAGGAATAGAACTAGCAATCCCAAGCAGAGAGACTAAATTTTCAGAAAGTAGAAAGTGAGTTGAACTGGATAAATTAAGGGAGAACGTCCTAATTTTTTTTTGGAATTGAGCTGATGGATGCCAATAATTTCAATCAAGAAAGCTATTGACAGAATTTGAAAACAAAAGAAAAGCAATAGGAAAAGATTATTCCTTAAAGTTTGAAATGATCAGTATGGAACCAGAAAGACATATGAGAGTACTGGTTGACAATACTTTGAAATAGTGTTGACTGGAGTGAGTAAGCCTGTTCAGATTTTGTAATGTATCAAACAGTTCAAAATTAAGTTAATGTGGTGGTGATGATGTTCCTTTATGAGGTATGATTCTACTGTTCTTATTTCTGATCTGTGGAGTAGAGAAAATAGGCACAATTTTAGAGAATGTGCAAAACTAGAATGATGGACCAAATGACCAAATTGAACATGTTATTGCAGTAAGAGAATTGAGTGGGTTTTTAACGTTGCTACTTTGGGGATTCTAATGGAACAAGATAAACTAGTTGAAGGTGATGGTGAAATTTTATTTATTTATTTAGTGATACAACGTAGAGCTGGCCACTCTGACCCTTCAAGCCACATTGCCCCAGCAACCCCACAACCCTGATTAAACCTAACCTAATCAGAGGACAATTTTACAATGACCAATTAACCTATCTGGTACATCTCTGAACTGTGGGAGGAAACTGGAGCATCCAGGGAAAACCCACACATTCCACGGGAAGAATGTAATGAGACATCTTTCAGAACAGTCCTGGGAATGAACTCCGAACTTTGGAATAGCCAGAGCTGTAATAGCTTTGTGCTAAACACTATGCTATCATGGCACCCCTTGTCTAGGGTCAATTGTTTCGCCCTGTTTAGATAGTAGAAGTGGAATGCTTTCACCTGATGTTAATTGGGGTGTATGGAAAGGGAATGAAAAGTTTTACCACCCATGGAAATGCAGCCATCTCCATCAAAGTCTGTATCATAAGACATAAGGAGAACCCAGTTACGTTTTTTTTAAGATTGAACTAATGACAGTCTCATCAGATCAGGCTTTGATGGATTCCACTTGCTACAAAAAAGAAGAAGAGGTCTTCCAAACTAAACGATTTTGTTAGAATTTTGACACTGAAGAAGTTTAGCCACTGTAGACCCAACTTTCGATTGTGACTGTGACAGTATCTGGCAGCTCCAGATAATGGCTAGTGTTCAAGCTGGCAAGCAGCACTGGCACACTTATGCGGACTTCTCTGTCCAAGAACCAATTTCCCTATGGTAACAGTAAAAGGTCAAATCAAAATCAAAAATTCACTATCAAAATTAGACTGTTTTTCCAGAAAATAGTATCTTAAAATGAAATGTACATGTAAGTTGTAATCTGATATACTGTGAGTGATTGGGCAGAATAAATAACTTTGGTCTCAAAGCTTTCTATCCGAATCAGTTTTAATATCACTGACATATGTCGTGAAATTTGTTGTTTTGAGGCAGCAGCAATACAGAATAGTAAAAAAAAACTATAAATTACAATAAGTATACAAAAAATAAGTAGTACAAACAAAGAGCAAAGTAGTGTAAAATGAGAGTACCGACTGTGATTTCCTTCGCCTCAGGTCCTGTATTGGAGGTAGCAGATTAATTGTGAGAGACTTATTTCCACAACAATTCAACAATTTTATTATTATCGCAACATGCTACTGCTCTTAAGTAAATACACATTTAACGGTCTTTCACCTAACCCATTGCCAGGCAATTCGTACATTCCTAACCAATAAAGAAAAGAAGAGTAACGTCTTCTTTCAAAATGCTGGAGGAACTCAGTCAACTCAGGATCCTAGACAAGGGTCTCGGACCGAAACGTCAACTCTTTATTCCTCTCCTGACCTGCTGAAATCCTCCAGCATTTTGTGTGTGTTATTCTGGATTTCCAGCATCTGCAGAATCTCTTGTGTTTGTAAAGGAAAGAAAGTTTGCTTTTGGAAGTAGTCCTAAATGAGGAGATGACAGAGAGTGGAAGTGACTAGAGATTGAATGTCATCTTTATTGGTTGCCTGAGACATTGCTGTGTGTTGCTCCAGCATCCAAGTTGGACCACCCCAGAAGAAAATGACTGCAAGTAAATGTGCAATAACATTAAAGTATTTTCCACATAATAAGAAGTGTATTCAGTTGTGAGCTGTCTTGGTTGCATAGTAGCACGTCAAATTTATTGCAGCTGCTGCTACTTTGCTGCAGAGCAAATAGGGAAACGCTTCAGCCCTAAAGAAAAAGGCACAGCGTTCTTGGCAGCTAGACAGAAATAACACACTATGTCTGCTGTAGAGAAGAGAATGGATTGAGAGGCCACGGATGAAGCATCTGGGGTCTCTGGGGGAAGAAATCAGGGATCTGGTGAATAAGGTACACATCTGGAAACATAATCCATGAAAAGAAAGAGCAGTACTGGAAAAAATATGACACTATTGCATAAGTCAAGGTGATCTCAGTGTTCAATAATCACTGCTCTTTAAAGTTATTCTTCTCAACCTCCCGCCTCCCACACACACACACCCTCCATCTGCAAAGGAACTGAAATGTATTTACAAACACTCAAAGCAGTGCATGAACACACAGTCCTCCCTATCCATAAGTATCACTAACTTCCCATAATAGTTAACACTCACACTACTAGAGCAAGCTTACTCTGTTTTCCTGCAAAACCCGCCAGGAGGAAGGCAATCCAGACAGGAGAACTGCAATCTTAGACACAGCACTTCATAAGGCTTAAAGAGAAGGATCTCTTCATCATGTGCAGAAAAAAGTGGATGTACCCTTTAAATGAGCTTTTTGATTGTTAAATTATTGAAGACATGCTATTCTTGCTTAAACACATTGGGGAGGTAAGTGAGCTGTCTCCATTCAGAGCTGCTTTTTCAAATATTCCATTGTGAGTTGAGTGGCTCTTTAAATGGCATTTACACTTCATAGGTTATGCTCCTTTTTTAATTGTAACTACTAAATGACAGCTCTGTTTTGAAATGGGCAACTCCATTTTCTGTTACAAAGAATTCAAATGTGACTTGCATAACAATTATTTTAAATAGATATAGATCTGATACTAGGAAAATGTTGGACATGGTATTGAAGTAATTTCATCTTGGAATATTGTGTGTTGCTCTTATTCTAAGATGAAATTTCTTCGATACCTTGTCTAATATTTTCCTAGCATCAGGTGAATGGCCAGTGATATTAATTGCAACTCATATTTGAAATCTTTGTTGTATAATTGAAGTAATTTCATTCTGGAATATTACATATAGCTCTGGTTGCAATACTACAGGAGGCAGGGAAGAGATATGGGTCAAATGAATGAAAATTGCACTAGCAAAGGTAGGCAACTTAGTGAGCATGGACAAATTGGAGCAATAGGTGCCTATTTCTGTGCTGTATAACACCATGACTCATAAGTGATTGCTAACAGGATTTAAACCAGATTGCATGAATTTTGGATCTCATAGTCCTGGCTTTAACAGCACAAAGTTTCTGGAACAAGGTTCCTAAAGCAGGGTTTTCATAGTATTAATTGTGAGCACAGCAGAAAGTACAGCCATCTCTGTACAAACAATAGGAGGAAAGATACAAGGAGGAGGAAGAGAGAATTAAAAGCAGATTATGTATCTGCAAGAAGTCAAGGAATAACCTGTAAATTCCATATTTTCTTAGAGGTGAGATGATGCAACTTTTTTATCCTAATTTACAAACCATGGGAGATTTTGTTGAACATAGCCCTATTTTATAAGTTCATTTAGAGGAGGGATTTTGATCCATTCATATTAATGCCAGATTCCTAGAGGATAGGGTAATTTTATGAAAGGTAATTTCCTTAACTGTCTATCTGCAACCACAAATATTGAAATAGGAACCATGCACTTCCTATAACAAAGTATATATACACTTGCTACCGACAAATCACACTTAAAAAAAACCCCACAGAAATATAGGACCTTCAGTCCAGTCAGAGAGGCAACCATCTACTACAGCTCTCTGGTGTCTCCTGGTAAGCCAGTTTATTGAATACAGTTTACTATTTCATCTTGAAAGCCAAGAGACTGAACCTTCTGGACCAGCCTACCATGGGGGACTTTGTCAGAGGCCTAGCTAAGGTTCATGTAGACAATGTCAGCTGCCTTTCCATCATCAACATTCCTGGTAACTTTCTCAAAAAACTCTATAAGATTGATTAGGCATGGCCCTCCACATGCAAAGTAATGTTGACTATCCCTAACTAGGCCTGTCTATACAAGTAAAAAAAATCTATCCCTGTCCCTTCAAATACATTTGAGTAATTTACTCACTATTGCTGCTGGCCTCACTGGCTTATAACTTTCTTGTTTATTCTCAATCTTTCTTGAACAACGGAACAACATCAGCTGTCATCTAGTCCTCTGACATCTCACCCTTGGGATTCTCTTTCACCTTGTCTACCAGAGCAACCTCATGCCTTCTTTTTAGCCCTTCTGATTTTCCTCTTAAGTGCTCTCTTGCATACTTTATACTTTCAAAGCACCTCATTTTTTCCTTGGTGCCTGTGCCTACTATGCACCTCCTTCTTTTTAACCAGGCCACATTATCCTTCAAAAACTATTAGCCTTGCCCTTTATTCCAACATGATCCTACCAACTCTGTACTCTTAATTTTTCACCTTCGAACGTCTCCCACTTACCAAGCGTCCATTTGCTAAAAAATGACCTATCCCAATCTAAAATTGCCAGATCCTTTCTCATGCCATCAGAATTGACCTTTTTCGAATTTAGAATCTCAACCTGAGGCCCGGTCCTATACTTCCCCATAATTATCCTGAAACTAATAGAATTATGATCACTATGCATGGTAGTGTAGTAGTGGTGCATCATTTAATAGCACTTGTAATCACTGATTAGGGTTGAATTCCTGTTCTCACCATGATTAGGTGGGTTTCCTCTCACATTCTAAACATATATGGTTAGGTTTAATGAGTTGTGGCATGCTATGCTTGCACTGGAAGCATGGCAACTCTTGTGGGCAACCCAGCACAATCCTTGCCAATTTGGTTTGATGCAAAATGATGCATTTCACTATATGTTTTTGATATTTCAATTTATATGTGACAAATAAAGATAATCTTTAGATCCAAAGTGTCTGATATACTTATGTTACTGCTCTGTTTTGTTCTCTAACAGGAGATCTACCACCATGCTCTCTCTAGTTGTGACCTCTATATATTGTTTAAGGAATCTTCTCTGTAAACATTTTGCAAACTCTATCCCATCCAGTCATTTTCTCAGTATGGAAGTCCCAGTCAATATGTGGAAAGTTAAAATCACCTGTTATTTCAACCTCATTCTCTTTCAGTGGTCAGCTACCCCTCTACAAATTTGTTGTTCTAAATCCCACGGACTATTGGAAGGTCTATAAATTAATCCCATTAAAGTGATCATACTGTTTTTAATCCTCAGTTCCACCCATGTAGCCTCAGTAGACAAGGCTTCCAGTCTGTTCTTTCTGAGCATTTCCTTGACATTTTCCTTGATGAGTAATGCCATCCCTCCCCCTTTAATCCTTCCTATTCTAGCATGTCTAAAACAATGGAACCCTGGAGTGCTGAACTGCCAGTCCTGCCCCTCCTACAACTACGTCTCACAAGTAGCTACAATATCATAATTCCATGTGCTGATCCATCTCCAATCTCATCTATGTTACCTACAATACTCCTTGCATCAAAAGAGATGCAACTCAGAAAATTAGTCCCACCATGCTCAACCTTTCAGTTCCTTTCTTTGTATGTGAGCTTAACATCTGCTTTCACCACAACCACTCTCTAGCTGCCCTGGCACCTTGGTTCTCGTCCTCTTGCAACTCAAGTTTTAAAACTCCCGGAGCAGCACTAGCAAGCATTCCCACAAAGATATTGGTCCTTCTGCAGCTGAGGTGAAAATTATCTTGTTTGTACAGATCCCACCTTTCCTGGAAGAGAGCCAAATTATTCAGAAATCAGAAGTACTCCCTTCTGCACCATCTCCTATATTTTCTTCATATTTTTATTCTCACTAGCATGTGACTTGGGGAGAAATCCTGAGATCATCTCCTTGAAAGTCCTGTCCTTTAACTTAGAACTTAATGTCCTGAACTCACTTTGCAAGACCTCGTCAGCCTTCCTGCCTATATCATTGGTACCAATGTGGACTACAGCCTCTGAATAATAACCCTTCTCCTTAAGAACGTTATGCACTCAATCTGAAATGTTCCTGATCGTGACACCTAAGAGGTAACATGCCATCCAGGAATCTTGTTCTCGGCCACAGAACTTTGTTTCCCTAGCCAATGAATCCCCTATCACTACTGCTCATCCTGCCTCCCCACCTTCTTTCCTTCTGAGTTACTGAGTCAGAGACAGTGCCAGAGACCTTGCTGTTGTGGCTGCCCTCCATTGGATCACACATTGATGTGTTGAAAAGTCTGTATCTATGTAATGCAGAATATTATTTTTAGAAAGCTCCTAATTGTAGATATCACAATAGGATTATTTCTCAATGAGAAGAGATAAAGCAGATTTTAGAGATCTCTGAAATTGGCTGAGAAAAGCATTCACCATCATTAATAAACTCAGAGCAGCATAGTTATTTTGGTAAACACAAGAGATTCTGCAGATGCTGAAAATCTAGAGCAACACATACACACACACACACACACAGAAACTCAGCTGATCAGTCAGCATCTATGGAGTGGTGGTTGCCATTCTGGACCAAGATCTTCATCAGGACTGGAAAGGAAGGGGGAAGGAGTCAGAGTAAGGAGGTGGGGGCAGAGAAGGAGCACAAGCTCCTTATAATTGATAAGTGAAGCCATGTGAGGGGTAAGGTAGGTGGAGGTGAAGTGAAAATCTGGGAAATGATAGGTGGTAAAGGGTGAAGAGGAAGGAACCTAGTGGGAGAGGAGAATAGACCATGCGAGAAAGGGAAGGAGGAGGAGTTGATGGACAAGTGAGAATAAGGGAAGGGGTAAGAGGGGAGCCCGAATGGGGAATGGAAAAAAGAAAGCAGTGGAAGGGGGAGAAATTACCGGAAGTCAGAGAAATCAATATTCACGCTGTCACATTTTACTGGTGTGATGTTAGCTAAAAATAATGTCTAGGAATAATATTTTTACCCATTTTTTGTTCAGCAGCCTGGTTGTGTTTCTTTAAAGCCATTAACATACAATGAACTACTACCGTACTATTGCATGAGTGGCCTGCTTCTTTGTAAGAGAAGCATAGATGTGCGAAGATGATAAAAGTTGTACATGATCAGATGGCACAGCACATGCTTGAGATGCATGGAGAATTCAGAGAGGAATATCATACATTTTGTGAAGCAGCAATAACCTTTCCGAAAGAAGATGTCACACCTTAAATCATTCACTCTCTGAGCAAGGGAGATTAACATGTTTTTATATGGAACACTTATGTTACTAATTGCTGTGCACCTTTTTGCTTCATGTTTAATATGAATCTGAAAGGAAGGTTAAGTGTGAAGCTAACTATGACATGCATCAATTCACAATTTGTAGGACTGTTTGCTCACTACTTAGCTGACTGATTTCTACATGAATAATGACAGGCATCATTTGTACATTAAAAGTCTGAAAGTTTCAGCCCTCTGTTTTCACCCGCCCTGATATACATCATAATTTGTCATTTGTCCTCACATTCCTTTTATTATACAAATCAGATGAGCTGTTCTACTTCCATTTAGTTAAGCATCTGCAAAGCCCAGTCTGCATTTCTGTCATCAAAGTTCATTCAGGTGTATATTTCTTGGGTTCAAAACTAAACAGCTACCAGTGTCGGTGATCATCAAGTACTCTAATTATAGATCAAAATTTGGAAATCTGCAAGATCCCACCATAGAAAATTATAATAGGCCCTGAGAGGGTAAACACAAAGATAATATTTCTTTGACTGGGGTGTCTAGAGCCAAGGATCACATGAAACACATTTTCAAAATAAAGCATGGCTATTCAGTATTGGGATGAGAAGTATTTGTTCACTAAGAAGTTTCTAAACTTTTGAAATCAAAAGGTCTGTGAATACTTAGTTACTGAGATTTTTCATAATAAGGGTTGATAGGATTTTGGATATTTAGTAAATTAAAGCATTAGCATTCAGTACAGAAAGTAGAGTTGAGGTAAAAGATAAATTGTGATTATATTAAAATACAGAGCAGGTGTGAAGCACCAAATGACCTACTTACATTTTCTTAAAATTTCCTTCATCTGCCAAGGGCAGAGTGTACTAAATGATATTCTGAGTTAAAATGTCCTCTGACATACTACTTCCTTTAATCAGGGCCATAGGCCCATTTTTGTAATGTCTTCTCCATTCCCCTTTCTCTCTCTATCAGACAATCCATGTACTTTTACTTTCACCCCCAATGGTCAGAATATGTGCATTTGAACTCTTATTGCCCACATACTTTGTATTTCTCAATCTGATGAAGTTCAAAGCAAAATTTTCTGTACTACTTTTCATAAATGGGAATTGAAAGCTTGGATTTGCAATCTTCAGGCAGTGATTCCTATAAGAGAATATTTGGAAAGGCCACCTGTCTACAGTACAGCTTCTCATCATGAAAAAGACATCAGGATGTGTTGCCCCTGAGTGCTGGGTCGAGGATATTTCAGAGTGGCTATAGAACATTTTCAAGGGATGCGGGGAGGGTGACCAGCCAGGGGTTGTGGTACACATTAGAACGAATGACATAAATAAAAAGGAGGAAGAGCTCCTGCCCAGTGAGTACAGGGAGTTAGGAAATAAATTGAAATGCATGATCTCCTTTCTCTGGATTATTCATGGTGGTATTCATGCTTCAGATTCCTGGATCACTGGGGCCTCTTCTGTGGGAGGTACGACTGTACAAAAAGGACAGGTTACACCTGAACCCAAAGGGGTCCAATATTCTAGCGGGCACATTTAATAGCTGTTAAGGAGGTTTAAAATGATTCGGTGGGGGGATGGGAACTGAAGTGATAGGGCTGAGGAAGAGGAAAACAAATAAATCAAAGATAGCGTGCAAAAGTGATTTTCGAAAGAACAGGCAGGAGATGAGGCGTAATCAAAGCCAGTGGCATGAGTTACAGGGCTATAGAGACATGGTGCAGTTAAAACAGAAAGCTACAAATACTGGACTGCAATTGTTGTATTTGAATGCACGTAGCATGAGAAATAAAATGGGTGATCTTGAAATTCAGCTACAGATTGGCAAGTATGACATTGTGGCCATCTCTGAAGCTTGGCTAAATGATGGCTGCCATTGGGAGCTGAACGTCCAAGGATATGCGGTGTATAGGTTAGTTGGCAGAGGGGTTAGTGTGGCTCTGTGTATAAAAAATAATATTAATCATTGGAAAGAGATGGCATAGGATTAGAAGGTGTAGAGTCTCTAGGAATTAAGAAATGGCAAGGGTAAAAAGGATGCTAATGGCAGTTGTATACAAGCTTCCAAACAGCAGCTGGGATGTGGATTATAAATTACAGCAGGAGATAGAAAAAGTGTGTCAGGAAGGCAATGTCATGATAATCGTTGGGGATTTTAACATGAAAGTGGATTGGGAAAACCAGGCCAGTTCTGAACCTTAAGAGAGAATTTGTAGAATGTCTAAGGGATGGCTTTTTAGAACAGCTTGTTGTTGAGCCCACTAGGGGATTGGCTGTGCTGGATCGGGTGTTGTGCTATGATCTGGAGGTGATAAGAGAACTTAAGGTTAAGGAACCTTTAAGGAAAAGTGATCACAAAATGATTGATGAATTTGAGAGGGAAAAAATAAAATCTAACGTGTCGGTATTTCAGTGGAATAAAGGAAATTACAATGGCATGAGAGGGGAACTGGCCAAAGTTGACTGATAAAGGACATCTGCAGGAAGGACAGCAGAGCAGCAATGGCTGGAGTTTCTGTTTAAAATGAGGGAAGTGCAAGGCAGATATATTCCAAATAAGAAGAAATTTTCAAAGGGAAGAAAGACACTACTGTGGCTGACAAGTGAAGTCAGAGCCAAAGTAAAAGCAAAAGAGAGGGCATACAAGGAAGCCAGAGGCAGTGGGAAGATAGATGATTGGGGTGCTTTTAATAACTTGCAGAAGGAAACTAAGAAGGTCATTTGGAAGGAAAAGATGAATTATGAGAGGAAGCTGGGGACTAATATCGAAGAAGATACTAAAAGCTTTTTTAAGTATATAAAGAGTCGAGGGTAGATACAGGACCAATACTAAATGACACTGGGGATATTGTTATGAAAGATGTTGAGATGGCAGAGGAACTGAATGCATATTTTGCATCCGTCTTCACAGTGCAAGATGTCTGCAGTATACCGGATATTCAAGAGTGTTAGGGAAGTGAGGTTTGTGCAGTGAAAATTACAACTGAGAAGGTGCTCAGGAAGCTTAAAGGTCTGAGGATGGATATATCTCCTGGACCTGATGGAATGCATCCTTGGGTTCTGAAGGAAGTAGCTGGAGAGATTGCGGAGGCATTAACGATGATCTTTCAAGAACTGATAGATTCTGGCATTGTACCGGATGACTGGAAAATTGCAAATGTTACTCCTCTATTTAAGAAGGGTGGGAGGCAGCAGAAAGGAAACTATAGACCTGTTAGCCTGTCATCAGTGGTTGGGAAGTTGTTGGAATCGATAGTTAGGGATGAGATTATGGCATACCTGGAGGCACATGGCAAGATAGGCCAAAGCCAGCATGGTTTCCTGAAAGGAAGATCCTGCCTGACAAACCTACTGCAATTCTTTGAGGAAGTTACAAACAGGGTAGACAAAGGAGATGCAGTAGGTGTGGTGTACTTAAATTTTCAGAAGGCCTTTGTCAAGGTGCTGCACATGAGGCTGCTTAGTAAGATAGAGCCCATGGAATTACAGGAAAGTTACTAGAGTTAGATAGAGCATTGACTGGTCAGCAGAAAGCAGAGAGTAGGAATAAAGGGTTCCTATTCAGGCTGGCTGTCGGTTACCAGTGGAGTTCCACAAGGGTTGGTGTTGGGACTGTTACTTTTTACAATGTGTGTCAATGATTTGGCCTATGGTATTAATGGATTTGTGGCTTAATTTGCCGATGATACAAAGATAGGTGGAGGAGCGGGTAGTGTTGAGGAAACAGAGAGCCTGCAGAGAGACTTAGATAGTTTAGGGGAATGGGCAAAGAAGTGGCAAATGGAAAATGTATGGTCATGCACCTTGGTGGAAGAAATAAATGGGTAGACTATTATTTAGATGGGGAGAGAATTCAAAATGCAAAAATGCTAAGAGACTTGGGAGTCCTTGTGCAAGATACCCTAAAGGTTAACCTGCAGGTTGAGTCAGTTGTGAAGAAGGTGAATGTAATGTTGGCAATCACTTCTAGAGGTATAGAATATAACAGTCGAAGTGTGATGTTGAGGCTCTATAAGGCACTCATGAGACCACACAGAGTATTGTGTACAGTTTTGGGCTCCTTATTTTAGAAAGGATATACTGACATTGGAGAGGGTTCAGAGAAGCTTCACAAGAATGATTCCAGGAATGAGAGGGTTACCATATGAGGAACATCTGGCAGCTCTTGGGCTGTATTTTCTGGAGTTTAGGAGAATGAGAGGGGATCTCATAGAAACATTCTGAATGTTAAAAGGCCTGAACAGATTAGATATGGCAAAGTTATTTCCCATGGTAGGGGATACTAGGACAAGAGGGCATGACTTCAGATTGAAGGCCGTCCTTTTAGAACTGTGATGCAGAGAAATTTCTTTAGTCAGAGGGTGGTAAGTCTGTGGAATTTGTTGCCATGAGCGGCTGTGGAGGCCAAGTCACTGGGTGTATTTAAGGCAGAGATAGATAGGTTCTTGATTAGCCAGGGCATCAAAGGGTATGGGATGAAAGCAGGGGAGTGGGGATGACTGGATGAAGTGAATCAACCCATGATTAAATGGCGGAGCAGACTCGATGGGCCGAATGGCATAATTCTGCTCCTAAATCTTATGGTCTTATGTTTATGTGCTAGTTCAGGTAGGAATATAAAATAGAACAGTGGCTGAAGGGGATAAAGTTTCAGGTTCTTGGATCATTGGAATCTCTCCTAGGGCAGGGTGACTTGTACAAAAGAGATGAGTTACACCTTAACAGGAGAGAGATCAATATTCTGGACGGGAGATTCTCTACTGCTGTGTGGGATGGTTTAAACTAGTTTGGCAGGGGATGGGAATCAGAGCATCAGGTCAGAAAGTGGAAGGATTGAGAGCGAGGTAGATATCATAATCAGCAAGAGCAACGTAATAGGCTCAATGAATTGAACTGGTTGAAGTGTGTATATTTTAATGCTATGAGTATTGTGGTTAATGATGAAAGGGTGATCAGTACATGGAGCTATGATGTTGTTGCTCTAACAGAGAACTGGTTGAGAGAGGAAAAGAAATGGATGTTTAATGTCCCAGAGTTTTGATGATTTAGAAAAGGTAGAGAAGGAGGTGGGGGGTGGTTCTGTGGGGGAGAAGCATTATTTCTCAGGAGTGGCAGAGGTTTATAAGATTATAAGAGGCATAAATAACGTAAGCAACCAGTACCTTTCTTCCCAGGGTTAAAATGACAATACCAAAGTGCATGCATTTAAGACGAGAGGGGATAAGTTCAAAGGACATGTACAGGGGAAGCTTTTTTACAGAGAGTGATAGGTGCCTGGATTGTACCATCTGGGGTGATGATGGAGGTAAAGAAGATAAAGGCATTCAGGAGGTTCTTAGATAAGAATGAAGTGCAGAAAATGGAAGGATATGGTCATTGTGTAGGCAGCAGGGATTAGTTTAGTAGGGCTAATTTATTTATTCCTAATTAAATTAATTTGGCACAATATTGTGTGCCAAAGGGCCTGTTTCTGTGCTGTACTCTTCTCTGTTCTGTATGCATCACACATGGAATGTAGAAAGCTGAAATAGCTGTTTTCCATTTTTTATTATCTCTAGTCCTAATCTTTCTAATTCATTTGTGTTTTTAAAGTTGAGTTTAATTCTAACATCAGAAGGTTTAACAATACTGGGGTTAGAAGATTATGAAGTTATTCCCCAATGTATTTTATAATTTTGAAGGAGATATTCAAGAAAATAAGAAAGTCTGTTTCATATTCAGTAAGATCAAGATTGATCTTTGACCTCAGTGCCACTTAACCTGCTCTAACCTCCATGAAGCTCTTAATATACAGCAATCTGCCTTGAATGTACTCACAGCTGAGTTTCCACTGTTGTCTTTGATAGAGGATTCCACAGATTCACCTTCCCCTAGAAATTTCTCCTTTCTGATTTGAATAGCTATATACATTCTGGTAGTGTTCTAGGAAGCCAAGCATCACCCTTCCTTGCATTACCTATTATGTCCTACATGTTTTCTGTGGATTCCTCAGCAGCACTGCCTTTTCTTAATTAGAACTGACTATAATAGACAACCTTGGACGCCAGTTAGTCTGTCATAGGAGGCCAAGCTGAAATGCTTATTTTTCTCTATTTTACTAACTGAGATCAGTAAAGGGAGCAGAGTACTATAATGAATCTCGGAGAGGAAAATAAATGAATTAGTTTAGAGTAGCGACTGCACTGGATTTATTTTTAGAGTATTTCTGTTGGAACCAGACAATTTATTAAAATGTAAATGGATAAAAGTTGTTGGAAACATAAGTAATGACTGCTAAAGGGCAATGGAGTTTTTTAGACTCAGTGGAATTTTCCTCTGGTATTGCTAAATCTTATTTCAAATTTTATTAGTTTCACAAATTAAGTTGTAACAGTTTTTTCTGTAAATTTAATCCAACATGCTTGGAGTGGCTAAAGGGCGATGTGCAGTAAAATTGCAGCATGGTCATATACCAGTTGCTGGAATGTTAATGTGCAAAAGGATCATTGTTTGAAAGTATTAGGAACCTTGTATTATAACCAATATAAGTTTTCAATTGCTTACAATTTCTGGTCCCTTGATCCTGCTGGATATTGCAGTGGTATGGGGCTTGTCCAGGGCAGGTAAATGAGTGAAAATGTTCACATACAGAAGAGACTGCTATGTCCCCCTCTGCTGCATTTTCTCTTACCTCCAAGGTAGTCTATAGTGCAGTTGTTTTGTAGCTGATGTTGGCGAAGTATTTTAAAGTCTGACACTCATCCGGAGTGTCATAACTTAAATTCAGCCTTTTAGAACTCACAAATCACTGCCCAATAATTTGCGGTATGGAATAAACTTCACTCTTATTGAATTTAAGTAGCAAAAATATAAATAATTAAGCATATAGTAATTTGTTTGCCCACTCGCATTTCTCTGTGAATGAAGAGCTGAAGCAGCTTTACAGAACATTACAGAAAGTTGTTGGCGTGTGGCCTAGTGGATAAGGCAATGGTCTAGTGATCTGAAGGTCACTGGTTTGAGCCTCAGCTGAGGCAGCGTGTTGGGTCCTTGAGCAAGGCACTTAACAACACATTGCTCTGCGACAACACCGGTGCCAAGCTGCTTGGGTCCTAGTGCCCTTCCCTTGGACATAGGTGGCGTGGAGAGGGGAAGGCTTGCAGCTTGGGCAACTGCCCAAGCCTGCACCCTGGAAACCTTCTAAGGCACAAATCCATAGTCTCACGAGACTAACGGATGCCTATATATACAGAAAGTAATGATAAGGACCGTTTCTATTTAGAAACGGACCCCTCTAATGTGGGGTTGTCTGTACTTACAGGACTTACATTGAATCAGCAGTGCATTCCTATATATGGTCTTTAGAAAATATAGTCTTGTTGGATGCAGCTACGGAAGATAAAATTCAACACTACATCTTTTCCCAGACCTTGTAAATACACATTGAGAAAGAGATGCGGACAATCCCATTTCCAATGTTGCTAGCTTGAAGAAAGTGGATGGCATCGATGAAATCCCAGCTGCACATGAACTATCTTAGTACTCTTTTGATGGTTTTGGGGATGAGACGTTTTGCAGATTACTGACTTCTGCGCAGAGACACATCAATCACGATCCAATTCCATGCATTCAGTGGATGTCAGCGTCTTGTCCACATACTTAACAGGCAGGTAATGTATCATGAATGGAACTCTACTTCAAAATCCTTTGCAACACTGATAGAGAAAACCTTAGCACATAATGACTCTGGGTGATTGTGCACCCATCTGATATGCACAGCTTGAAACATTTACGCACAAAAAATACCGTCAGGATGAAGTCCTAACTGAATACATATTTTACCTGTGTTGGATGATTGCTGTTGTGCAGATATGAGTTTGGGTAGGGAAGTGGTTTTCAAATGTGTTTTGTGTATTATAGGTTGCAATTATAGATGTACAGGAGTCTCTCTATGTTGCACATCATATACATTAAGCAAAATCACAAACTTTGAACTTAGTACAGTAAGTCTTTGATCACAGTTAATAATTAGTTTTTCAGTAAAACTGTATTATGTAGCATAACAAAATTTCTAAACATATTGCATCATCTGGTGTTGCAGTATGTCTAGAATAGAGAAGTGTCTCCTTGGAGGTTCCATGATGTCTGCAATAGAGGAGGATTGGCTCTGCTAGTTAAAAATAAAATCAAATCTTTAGAAAGAGGTGACAAAGGATTAAAAGATGTTGAATCCTTGTGGGTAGAGTTAGAAACTGCAAGGTTAAGAAGATCCTGATGGGAGTTATTTACAGGCCTCTGAAGCGTAGACAGGACGTGGTCTCCAAATCACAACAGGAGATACAAAAAGTGTGTAAAAAAGGTAATGTTACGCTAGACACGAGGGATTTCAATATGTAGATAGATTGGGAAAATCAAGTTGATGCTGGATACCAAGGGAAAGAATTTGTGGAAGGTTTCCATGATTGCTTTTTGGAGCAGTGTGTGGTTGAGCCCATTAGCGGATCAGCAAACCTAGATTGCATGTTGTGTAATGAACCGGATATGAATGTAGAGTTTAAGGTAAAAGAACCCATAGGAATCAGTGATCATAATATGATAGAATTCACCCTGCAATTTAAGAGGGAGAAGCTAAATTCAGATGTATTAGTATTACAGTAGCAGGGATGTCAGCAGAGCAGCAATGGCAAGAGTTTCTGGGAGCAATTTGGAAGGTGCAGGATAGGTATATTCTAAAGAAGAGGAAGTATAACCGTGGCTGACAAGGGAAGTCAAAGCCAACATTAAAGCAAAAGGGAGGGCATATATTAGAGAAAGAATTAGTGGAAGTTAGAGGATTGGGAAAGTTTTAAAAAGCAACAGAAAGTAACTAAAATACACATGGGGGGAGATTAAATATAAAGGTAAGCTAGACAATAAAATCAAAAATGATACTAAAAGCTTTTTCAGATATGTAAAGAGTAAAAGAAAGGCAAAAATAGATATTGGAGCACTGGAAAATGACACACTGGGAACAAGAAAATGGCAGATAAACTGAAAAAGTATTTTGTATCAGACTTTACTGTGGAAGACACTAGTTGTATGTTGAAATGTTTGAAAGTCTTCTTGAAAGTGAATGCAGTTGCTGTTACTAGAGGGATAGTGCTTGGGAAACTGAAAGGTCTGAAGGTTGATAAGTCACCTGGAACTGCTGGACTACACTCCAGAGATCTAAAAGAGGTATCTGATGAGATTATGAAGGTATTAGTATTGATCTTTCAAGAATCAATATATTCTGGCATGGTTCTGGAGGAGTGGCCAATTTCAAATGTCACCCCACTCTTCAAGAAGGGAGGGAGGCAGAAGAAAGAAAGTTATAGGCCAGTTAGCCTGATCTCAGTGGATGGGAAGATGTTGGAGTTGATTGTTGAGGATATTGTTTCAGGGTACTTGGAGGTACATGACAAAATAGACCAAAGTCAGCGTGGTTTCCTTTAGGGAAAATCTTGCCAGGAATTCTTTGAAGAAATAACAAGCAAGACAGACAAAGGAGAATAGGTGGTTGTTGCACATTTACATCTTCAAAAGGCCTTTGACAGGGTGCCACACATGAAACTGCCCAGGGTATTACAGGAAAGATACTAGCATGGATAGAGTATTGGCTGAATGGCAGGAGGCAAAGAGTGGGAATAAAGGAATCCTTTCTGTATTGGCTGTTGATGTCTAGTGGTGTTCCACAGGGGTCTGTCAGTGATTTGGGTGATGAAATTAATGGTTTTGTGGCTAAGTCTGCAGATGAAAAGTGGAGGGGCAGGTAGCTTGGGGAAGCAAGGAGGCTGCAGAAGGACTTAGAGAGATCAGGAGAAAGGGCAAAGAGGTGGCAGGTGGAATACAGTGTTGAGAAATGTATAGTCATGCACTTTGGTAGAAGGAATAAAAGCATAGACTATTATGAAAATAGGGAGAAAATTCAAAATTCCAAAGTACAAAGTGTTTGGGAGTCCTTATGTAGGATTCCCTAAAGAGTTATTTGTAAGTTGAATTGGTGGTGAGGAAGATGAATGCAATGTTCGCATTCATTTCAAGAAGACTAGAATATAAAAACAAGAATGTTCTGCTGAGGCTGTATAAGGCATCGGTGAGGCCTCACTTGGAGTATTATAAGCAGTTTTACGTTCCTTATTTAAGATAGGGTGTGCTGACATTGGAGAGGGTTCAGAGGGGGTTCACAGGAATGATTCGAGGAATGAAAGGGTTATCATATTAGCAGTGATTGAAGACTCTGGACCTGTTCTCGCTGGAATTTAGAAGAATGGGGGTGGGGTATCTCATTGAAACCTATCGAATGTTGGAAGGCCTAGATAGCATAGATGTTGAAGAGGATGTTTCCTTTGGTAGCAGAGTCCAGGACCAGGGGGCACAGCCTCAGAACAGTGGGATATCCATTTAGAACGAAGTTGAGAAAGAATTTCTTTAGCCAGAGAGTGATGAATCTATGGAATTCATTGCCACAGGCAGTGGTGGAGGCCTGCTCACTGGGTACATTCATGGGGAGATGTCAGGAGAATGTGGTTGAGAGGGAAATGGATTAGCCATGATGAAATGGCGGCGCTGACCTGATGGGCCAAATGGCCTAATTCTGCTCCTATCTCTTATCATCTTATTTGGTGAATGGAATGCTCTGAAGAAAATTTGGCTCAGTTACAGGATTTCTTATTTTTCAGTCATTAGTCTTGCTGATATAAAATGATAGCATAACTTGCAGATAACTTAAAAATACAGGACTTAAGACCTCAATAAATGTAAATATTGTAACAGTTTCAAGAAATTTAAAGAGTCAGTGTATCAACCACTAAATATTATTGTAAGTAATAACAATGTATTTCTGCAATAGCGTGTTCTAATTCAGATGCTCATTATATCTCAGTAGATGGGAATGAAAGTGTTAAATTGAAGATCAGGAGATTCAGCAGGCTCTCTGTTTATGTGCTGTCATTAGATTTAACATTATGTAAACAATGCTAATTGTATTTTGCATACTAAATATTACTTACCAATGAAAAGAAAAGCAAATAAATCTCTAAATTAACGACTGTAGGTTTTTCTGATGTTTTCATTATTGGCGCATTGAATTAGAATACTGTTATTTATACTTAGACCAATATGAAATGTTAATCATAATAGCCTGGGAGTGTGCTTTATCTTTGAATGTAACTTCCACTGTACACTCTACTGCCAATTCTCTGACTTAGGATACTGTATAATCGTTTTCTTCTCACCTTATTAGGCCATTAGGAAGCTTTTCATCAAGCTCATTGATAAGCTAGTAATTTTCAATACAGGACAAGACTTATTTTTGCTATGAAGCTTGGGATTATGTGTACATCCTAAAACTGTAATGATTCTGACTACGTTCCACTATGCTGTGATAGTTTACTACCACATATTGGTAGATATTGTTCTATCAGGTATATGGAGGAATTTAAGGTGGAGGGTTATATGGGAGGCAGTGTTTAAGGGTCAGCACAACATTGTGGGCCAAAGGGCCTGTACTGTGCTGTATTGTTCTATGTACTGGTTGAAATTCCACACTCACTGCACTGTATTAGTCAAATCCTGCTGAAATATTGAAATTGAATGTTGTACTTCTATATTAATATAGTCAGTCACAAACAGGGGATAAATACAGAAGAGGTCAAGAAGATAATAAAGGCAGCATGGACCAAAAATGTAACCATGTCTTCTGCCTCAATAAACAGGTTATCTCCACTGAATTCTTCCAGCTGCCTTTCACTATAGAAGGGATGATATGGACATTCCAGTTTATGATAAAAATAAACGAGAGTCACTATTGGGTTTGAATAAGTACAACACACACAAAATGCAGGAAGAACTCAGGAGGTCAGGCAGCATTTGTGAAGTGGAATAAACAGGTGCCTTTTGGGCTAAGACCTTTCATCAGGACTGGAAGGGAAGAGGGGAGAAGCCAGAATAAGAAGGTGAGGAGAGGGGAATGATTACAAGCTGGCAGATGATAGGTGAAACCAGATGAGGAGAAAGGTGGGTGTGTAGGGGAAGGGGATGAAGTGAGATACTGGATAGCCATTGAGATAGCCTCAATGACTATTGACCAGTTGCACTCACATCTACTGTGATGAAGTGTTCTGAGAGGCTGGTCCTGGCCAGGATCAACTCCTCACCAAGCAAAGACTTTGATCCATTGCAATTTGCCTATTGCTGCAATAGGTCTACAGTAGATGCAATCTCACAGGCTCTCCACTGAACCTTGGATCACCTGGACAATAGAACCTGGACCTATGTCAAACTCCTGTTTATTGATTACAGCTCAGTGTTCAAATAATAATACCTCGATTCTAATCAAAAAGCTCCAAAACCTGGCACTCTCTACCTACCTCTACAACTGGATTTTTGACTTCCTCACCAGGAGACCAGAGTCCCTGTGAATGGAATAACCTCTCCTTCTCGCTGACAGTCAACATTGGTGCTCCTCAAGGATGCAGATTTCCCCCATAGATTTCTACTCTATCTATACCCATGACTTTGTGGCTAGACACAGCTCAAACACCGTCTATAAATGACACAACTATTGTTAGAATTTCAGATGGTAATGAGGAGGTGTACAGGTGTGAGATCAGCTGGTTGAGTGGTGTTGCAGCAAAAACTTGTACTCAAAGTTAGTAAGACTTGTGGAATTCAGGAAGAGTGAGTCGAGGGAGCACACACCAGTCCTCATTGAGGGATCAGAAGTGAAAAGGGTGAGCAATTTTAAACTCCTGTGTGCCAAACCTCTGAGGATCTATCTTGGGTCAACCATATTGTTACAATTACAAAGATGGAACAACCTCAGCTGTATTTCATTAGGCGTTTGAGGAGAGTTGGTATGTCACTAAAAACATTTGTAAATTTTTACAGATGTACCATGGTGTGTGTTCTAACTGGTTGCATCACATCTGGTATGAAGAGGCCACTGCACAGGACTGGAAAAAGCTGCAGAAAGTTGTAAACTCAACCAGCTCCATTATGGTTTTTAGCCTAACCAGCATCCAGGACACATTAAAAAAGCAATGACTCAAAAAGCAGCATTCTTCATTAAAGGTCCCTATCATCATATCTGCTTCTCATTGCTACCGTCAAGGAGGAGATACAGAATTCTGAAGACACACACTCAGCATTCAGAAGCATTTGTTTCCAATGATATCATAGGAAAAGGAATGAGCTTCTTCAAAGTGAGTTCCGGGAGTTAGGTGCTAAGTTAAAGGCGAGGACCTCCAGGGTTTCAATCTCAGGATTGTTACCCAGCCATGTGCTACTGAGGCCAGAAGGAGGAAGATCATACATTTTAACATGTGGCTAAGGAGTTGGTGTAGGATGGAGGACTTAAGATTTTTGAATCATTGGGCTCTTTTCCAGGGACTGTGAGATCTGTACAGAACAGATAGTAGAGTGTTTGTGCAAGTGGTGGATGTGATTTCGATTGCAATGTTTAAGAGAAGTTTGGATAGCTACATGAATGAGAGGAATATGGAGAGCTATGGTCCAGGTGCAGCTTGATGGGACTGGACAGTTTGAATGGTTTGGCACAGACTTGATGGATTGAAGGGCCTGTTTCTGAGCTGTAGTTTTCTCTGACTTAATTTTATATATACTGCATATATACTTATCATCATTTATAGTTTTTATTTCTACGTATTGCAATGTTCTGCTGCCACAAAACAACAAATTTTATTACATATGCCTGTGATGTGAACCCTGATTCTGATTCTGAAGCTGGGTAGTGATAGGTGGATAGTGGAGAGATGTTGGCGGGTGGGGATGGGAATATGGAAGGAGATTTTTATTGGTAGGATCCCATTGAAGATGGCAGAAGTCATGGAGAATGACTATGCTGGATGTGGAGGTTCATGGGGTGGTAAGACAGGACAAGGGGAAATTCTGTCCCAGTTATGGTGACAGGAAGATGGGTTGAGGGTCGACGTCTGGGGAATTCAGAAGATGCAGAGCACAGCATAAACATTAGAAGAAGGATACCCCTTTCTTTGAAGAAGGAGGAAGTCTCAGGTATTCTGAAATAGAAAACGTCATCCTGATTTAATAGCCTACATAAAATATATCCCAGGCTGTCAAGCCAAGCAAGGCAAGAAATAATGGAGGCTCTGAGCAAACCAAACCATTTTACCTACAGGAGCAGAGTCATTGGATAAAGTGCCATTGATTAAAATGGGAGGGAGTGCTTGCCTGACTAATAACAGATAGTGAGTAAATTATTACTGAGGCCTATTATATATTAAAAAATCAGTAAGACATTGATTAATGAAAGTGAGGCAGTTTTGATTTGTTGAGGGAAGGTCATTTTTAAGTACTTTGAAAGAATGTTATGCAAATATATCAGAGTACTTGAGAGACTGTAGGGAAGAATTATCACAGATTTGCCAATGTCAAAGAAGCTTTGAGGAACAATTGACAAGGCTTAGACTGATTTCCTTAGAACAGAGGAGACTGAGGAGAAAATTAGATAGGCTGTATGGAGTTACAAGAGACTTGTATAGGATGAAGAGGAAGGAACATATCCTTTAGCAGACAGTCAATAACAGAAAGCATTTAAAGATCAATTAAGTGTTTTCTTTTATAATCAAAGCACATAGGAACTTGCTATCTGAAAGGTGATGAAGACAGAAAGCCTGCAGACCAAGATCTGGGAACTAACTCACATTTCAAGCTGATACAAGTATGATTGGTTGAATGACTATCTCCTGTGCTATTTTTAAAAAAATTCTATGATTGTGATTGAAGAGTGCGATTTGATTTTGAAGATATTTACACATTTTAAAAGATTCTCCCTACTGATCTGTTAGCTTTGCACATGTTCATCTTTATGGGTCTTGTCGTTTGTTATTAGCCTAACATTCAATTCATATTTCTTAAAGGTAACCTTTCCTCAACACATTTGAAAAGAGGTGGATTCTATAATACAATCACAAATGATTACAGATTCAGGAATATCGAGCAATGCCAGTATGCTGGAGGAACTCAGCAGGTCAAGCAGCATCTAGAGATGGATGTGAACAGTTGGTGTTTCAGGTCAAAACTTTTCATATGGACTGATGAAAGGTCTCAACTTAAAATATCAACTGTTGATTTCTCTCCATAGATACTGCCTCACCTGCTGTGTTCCTCCAGCATCTTGGGTGCTGCTTTAAAAATACAGCCTGACAAACGTGGGTGGCCAGACTAACCTGAAGAGGCAGTTGAATTATCCATCCCAAATTGGAAGGTTCTTTTTAATATAGTTATTCAGTTCTCGTGATAAATCCCATTTTAACTCCAGCGTGAATGGGGAGATTGATGTAAGTGTCCTGTCAGTTATAGTTCTGTCAAAAGGTTTAGAGAAAAATCTGAGAAATGTACCATAAATCCTAATGAATATGCATTTCTTTGGGCAATGAAGATTTTATAGGAAAAGTGATCCACCATATCTAAGAATGTTAAAGTATTAGTTTGCAAGGCTTACAAAAGTAGAAAGAATAATAGCAGACTTGAGGTTTAGTAGCAGTTTAGATCAAAGGATGAATAAAGTGTCGATAAATTGAGAAATAAGTGATGAAGTTAATGAGGGAAGTAGCAACCAATTGTTGAACCTTTGACAATAAATTCAAATGAAGGATCAAGTTCACCAATGATACAGCAGTGGTTAGTCTCATCAACAGCAATGATGGGATGGTATACAAAGAGGAGGTAGAGTGGCTGGTAGAAAGGTAGAGCACAACAACTTGAATCTCAATATGGGCAGGACCCAAGAGATGATTGTGGACTTTAGGAAGGTGCAAGCTGATCACTCCTCACTGCCTATATATGGCTCCTCTGTGGAAAGAGTTAGGAGCACAAACAAGAGAAAATCTGCAGATGCTGGAAATCCAAGCGACACACACAAAATGCTGGAGGAACTCAGCAAGCCAGGCAGCATCAATGGAAAAAAGTACAGTCGATGTTTCAGAGAAAACCCTTCAGCAGGGCTGGAGAAAAAAAGCTAAGGTGTAGATTTGAAAGGTGGGGGAGGGGAGAGAGAAAGGCCAGGTGATAGGTGAAACCTGGAAGGGGAGGGATGAAGCAAAGAGCTAGGAAGTTGATTGGTGAGAGAGATGGAAGGTTGTGGAAGGAAGAAAAGGGGGGAGAGAGGAGCACCAGAGGGAGGCGATGGGCAGGCAAGCAGATAACATGAGGGAGGGACAGGGAGATGGGAAATGGTGAAGGGTGGGGGGAGGCATTACTGGAAGTTTGAGAAATTGATGTTTATGCCATCAGGTTAGAGGCTACCTAAACGGAATGTAAGGTGTTGCCTCTCCAACCTAAGTGTGGCCTTATCCTGACAATGGAGGAGGACATGGATGGACATATCGGAGTTTCTGGGTGTGCACAGAATGGGTGATCTCACCTGTTCGCTCAACACCACCTCTTTGGTCAAGAAAGCTTAACAACATCTCCAGTTTCTGAAGAGATTGAGGTGAGTGAGGCCCCCCCCCCCCCTTACCATTTTAACCAATTTTTACAGGAGCACCATTGAGAGTGTTCTGACCAGCTGCATCGCCATCTGGTATGAGAATTGTAAAGCATCTGACTGCAACTCCCCACAAAGGATTGAGAGGACGGCTGAGTGGATCATAAGGGGTTTCTCTTCCACCTATTAAAGATATTTATTTGAAGAGCTGGCTATGTAGGGCCCTTAGCATTGTCAATGATTCCTCCCATCTGTCTAACAATCTCTTTGACGCTCTACCATTAGGCAGGAGGTTCTGTAGCATTAGGACAAGAACTGTTAGGATGGGAAACAGCTTCTTCCCCCATGCCGAAAGACTACTGAACTCCCTGTCTCTACACATGAATCTCATCATAGGGTTTCATCATGTGTGAAGCAGCAGTAGCACTATACAGTTTACTTTTTAACTTGCATTATATATGTATTTTATTTTGGTGAATTTATTTGTGGTAATGTTACCTTATGTGTTATGTGTGAGTTATATGTGCTGTGTTGTGCACCTTGGTCTGGACGAATGCTGTTTCATTTGGCAGTCTCCATGTGTAGGGCTGAATGAACTTGAACTTCAAATCCCTATGAAGGATTGCAAGGACTGCTGAGAGGATCATTGAGGTCTCTCTTCCACCCATTAGAGATATTTTTCAGAAGCACTGGGTGCGCAGGGCTCCCTCCCGTCCATCCAACAATCTCTTTAACCCCCTACTATCAGCAGGAGCTACTGTAGGATTAGGACAAGAACAGTTAGGATGGGGAACAGCTTCTTCCCCCAGGCCACAAGACTACTGAACTCCCTGCCACTACACATGAATCTCATCTGCCACAATCCAGATCTCATCATGTATGAAACGCCAATAGTGTTATTTTGTTTATTTTTTAACTTGGGTTGTAAATATGTTTTATTATTTGTTAATCTACTAGTTGTAGAATTTTTTTGTATGTTATGTGTGTGAGTTATATATACAGTATTGTGCACATTGGTCCAGAGGAATGTTGTTTCATTTGGTGGTATACATGTGTATGCTTGAAAGAGAATAAACTGAATTTGAACTTGAACTTAAGTATATAACTCTATAAAATTACTAGGCAAACTAATGGGAAAAAAATTGAGAAATTCTTAATTCTACTGGCCTGTATCTTAGAGCACTCAAAGAAAAGTGATAGTGTATGCATTGATTGTCAACTTACTAATTCTGGATAGTTTCAAACTAATCAGAAGTAATAAGTATAGCATCACTACTCATGAAATAGGTAGAGAGAGCAATAGACTACTTAACTGATCATTGACATCAGGAAAATGCTAGA
Organism: Hypanus sabinus; assembly: GCF_030144855.1. NCBI lineage: Eukaryota > Metazoa > Chordata > Chondrichthyes > Myliobatiformes > Dasyatidae > Hypanus > Hypanus sabinus. The sequence goes on along the minus strand of NC_082714.1, from coordinate 23,036,806 downwards.
ATCCCTTCATAAGGAATTAATTGTGGAACATTTAAAATGCATCACATGACTAGGCAGAGTCAGCATGATTTTATGAAAAATAGATAGTGTTTAAAATAGAATTATCAAAACTGTTTGGAGCTGTAACTGGAAAGATAAATAAAGGGAACCAGTTGATGTAATATGTTTGAATTTCTAAAATTTAAATTTATATTTCTAAAATGCATATGATAAGTGCAATATGTTAGAATTTTCAAAATGCATGGCATGTGATAAAATGCTACAGAAGCTTGCAGCAGAATGTAGAGCCTTATGAGGCTGAGAGTCGCCTATTATAGATAGAAAATAGAACCTAAGTGCAGAGGTAAGTCTATAAGGTTATGGGCCAAATGCTGGCAAAGGGGAATAGCCTGGAGGGAGGCTATTGAGGTCAACATGGACAAATTGAGCAGAAGGGCCTACTTTCGTGCCACATAAGTCCAAGACTCTTGGCTTAGGCTCAACTTTACAACAGAAGGTTGTCTCCTAATTAGTTAGGCCTTGTTCCACCACTGTTTACTTAGCCAGCAAGTTTTGAATGAGGATATTTATAGAAAAAAAATCTAAGTGACTTGTAGAAGCCGTGAAATGCATAGGAAATGTATGGTGTCCTGAATAAGTACAGTATTTTATGCCAGTATTCATTGGGGAACAGGGTAGGCGAGGATGGAGAATTAGGGGAGGTTCACACTGATAGTCTGGAATGTTTGTGAAGGAAGAGCAAGTGTTAGAAACAATGGTGCACATTAAGATGGACATATTGCCAGAGTCTGATAAAATCTATCCCAGGGTGTAATTGGAAACAAAGGAAGAGATATCTGGGGCTCTGACTGAGATTTTAGCCACAGATGAGATAGAAGTTGGAAGGTAGCAGATGCTATTCCCGTATTCAGGAAGGGCAGCAATGATAAGCCTGGAAACTGTGATGGGCATTTTCTTTAACAAGTCTTTTGACAAGGGTCCATATCATATGCTTGTCCAGGAAGTTTGGACACATGGGATCCAAGGTGTTTTGGCAAATTGAATCGGAAATTGGCATGTTGACAGGAGGCAAAAGGTAGTGGTGGATGATTGCTTTTCTGACTGAAAGTCTGCAACCAGTGATGTACCTTAGAGAGTTGTGCTGGGAACTTGTTGTTTGTCTTATATACAGTTTATAAGTTACTTGGAATGAGAAGAAATTGGTTTAAGTTGAAAAGGCAAATAATTGAAGGAGGTAGTTGAGAGAGGACACAAGTAGGCAAGTATTAAAGGAGGCAAATATTTTTCACACGGAGGGTGATAGTTATACAAACAAGCTACCAGAGGAGGTGATAGAAACAGGTACAATCACTTCATTTAAAAAAAGTAGACAGGTACCTGGATAGCAAAAGAATAGGGTGGTATGAGCTAATTGCAGGGAAATGGGATTAACATAGATGAACATCTCATATGGCATGGGATGAATTGAGTTGAAGGGAGTTCTTCTGTGCTATATGACCCCATGAATTTTTGAGGCTTCAACATGTTGAGGCTGCTCTTCAAGCTCCAAGTTTGCTCAATTTGATGTCAGCTTTTGACGAGATGAGTAAAAAGAGGATCAGTAATAGGAAGAAATGCCTTGGCTTGCTTCATTATCCAAAATCTGGATGCAAATCTGCTCATATACAAGGGCACTTGCTTGCTGTTAAAAATAATGGATGTAACTTCCTGTAGAGTTGCAGAAAGTCTGCCCTGTTGTCTATTTTACACTTCTCTGAAACTCAAATATTTAATTTGTCACTGCTTTGGATCTCTGCGTTTTTATCTTGACTTTATTTGTAAGGTTAACTTTGTTATCATATATTTGTGAGTGCATTATTATACATTGACATTCTAGACCTGTATAAGGTTAGGAATAAGATTTAAGTTTAGCAGTGAATGTTTTTGGCTTCTAGTAAAAGTATGATGTCGGTCACTGCCATGGGTCAGATTTAGCTTTTTTTAGGTTCATTGGGATGGTTTTGGAGACAGAGAGGGGTGTTAGGGGTTGGGTCAGGGTTTAAGTCATCGATGTAGGGGATGTAGAAGCCAATGGTAGTAAATAAAGAGTCTGGGTAGCAGTTTAAGTCTTGGCAGAAGCACTGCATGGACAAATGTCAGCAATCCTGGATGTCATGTCGCAGGCACTTAGGACACCAGTGATCCCCAGGTTGAAGACCAGTCCTGAGTTGGAGGTCATATAGACAGCAAGTCACAGGTACGGATGGAGTCCTGAGGGCCAGTGGATCCCCTACCAGCTCATCAGGGCTCTTCATTGATTACAGCTCTGCATTCAACGCTATCATCCCCTCCAAAGTGATCACTAAGGTCTAAGAATTATGCCTTGATACTTTCCTGTGTAGCTGAATCCTTGATTTCCTACTTGCAGACCTTTTGGCAACATCTCCTCCACAATCACCATCAGTGAGGGGCTTAGCCCCCTGCTCTACTCACTCTATACCTATGATTGAGTGGCTAAGTACAGCTCCATATTTAAATCTGCAGATGACACCAGTGTTGTTGGCTAAATTAAGATGGTCACAAATTGGCATTTAAGAGGCAGATTGAAAATCTGATTGAACGGTGCCACGGCACCCTCTCACTGAATGTCAGCAAATAAAAGATCTGATTATCTGCTACTGGAGGAAGAATATCGAGGTCCATGAGCCAGCCCTCATTAAGGGATTGGAGCTGGAGAGTGTCAGTAATTTAAATTCCTTGGCTTTATCATATCAGAGGTTCCTTAAGGTTGTTATAGCCAGGGATGGTAATGGAAATCAGCTCCCAAAACCTATTAAATGCTTCCAATGGTGTGTGCCTCAAATATCTCTGACAACCAAGTCCAGCTCCTGGCCTTCGTGTGTGGCTTAGCTACTAATCCTGGTGATATTGTTTCTACTGACAAGAGAAGGGGCAAAGGCCCCTTAAAACAAGTCACTTCAAGCAAATGGGGCTCATCAGCCATGGTTTGCAGCTCACTTTGGAGAAGGAAATCTCTGCTCTCAAACCTCCACTGCCTTGTATCTATACACACTCATGAGAAGGGTTTTGGGAGGAAACTCTGGGGAAAAATCTGAACAGGTAGTCCTTAATACAGTCCTATGTTGAGTTCAACACCAATTGGCAACTCCTGCGATGCTGCTTGTGCTAAAATGCTTTGGTCTCTACCATTTCTTTGGATTGATCTGCTGCATGGAGAAGAGGAGCCTGCTACATGGCAATGGCTTGTTTTCCATAGCTACTGCCCAAGTTTGTGTAATGGTTTGTATATCACATAGGCAGCTGGGACGTAACATCCATGGTTGACCCCAACCAATGAACGGCCTCAAGATACCAGATCTGTCCCAGCACCAGCACACAAGTCCGATCACAAAGGAGGCATGACAGTCTCTACTTTCTTAGAAATTTATGTCGATTCAGCATGTCACCGAAAACTTTGGTGACAGTGGGGAGTATTTGAATTGGTTGTTTCATGGCCTGGTGTGGAAATGCCAATGCCCAAGATTGGAAAATTCTACAGAAAGTGGTGAATACAGCCCAGTGTATCGTAGGCAATGCCTCCCGCCACTGAGCACATCTGCATGAGGCACTGCCACAAGAAAGCAGTGTCTATTATCCAGGACCCCATCATTCAGGCCATGCTCTTTTCTCGTTTGTACCATCAGGTAGGATGTGCAGGAGCATTAGATCCCACTCCACCAGGTTCAAACATTGTTATTATCCTACACCTATCAAGCTCTTAACGTGCTGCGGATAACTCACTCACCTCAACTCTGAACTGATTCCACAATCTGCAGACTCACTCTCAAGGGCTCTACAACTCATGTTCTCAGTATTAATATTTTTTAAATTTTGCACAATTTGTCTTCTTTTGCACATTGGTTGTTTTTCAGTCTTTGTTTATGTATAGTTTTTCATATATTCTATTGTGTTATTTTATTTTCCTGTAAATGGCTGCAAGAAAATGAATCTCAGGGTAGTATATGTACTTTGCTCATAATTTTAACCATGATATTTGAATTCCTTTGTATGTGTAAAGAAACCCTCTTACCAAGCACAACTGGAGTCTCTTTTTCCTTGCCAACTCAATGTTTTCCCCTCTTTGTTCTCTTTATATATTGGCCTAAAGTTTATTCAATGTATTCCTTTATAAATTGTATCCACTCAGTGCTTATAACCTTCAGTTCAGTAAAAAAAAGTGATGATTACTAGATCTTAATCTTTTGATGATTTTATGTAGAACTTTTTCTTCAGTTGTATTGGTTCTTGTATTATTTTCAATTGTTTTTCCTTTGACTCTATGGCTTCTCTAAACTAACATGAAGCAATTAGCAGGATTTTCAATAATGGTAGCTTGCATGTGTACGGAAATCGGATCATCCATAAATAATTCTATGGCTTGTATCATGTTATTCCCTGAAAGTTTTGATAATTTCAAATATCATAAATCAAATTATAAAGTTTTTAACCTCTAAGACGACCGCAATCTTGTCGTAAGGTTTGGAGGCTTGTACGCCTCAATGACCCAGAGAGCTATGTTGAGTAGAGTCAGGGCCTTGTACTTTGGCTCTTGGTAGGGTCACCCATGCCAAACAGGTCAAAGGGTAGAGATGAGACTAAGAGTGATTCATTGGTCCTCCACATTCAGGGGTTCAGTTCAGGGCTAACAACCCTGACTGGTCAAAAAAAAATTGCTATGGAAATTGCTGTGAAGAATCCTACATCTGTGAGTGACAGTATTCCTGAGACTCCACGCAGGACTTGAATGGCCGACAGTAGTGAAAACTGAGAGGAAGCTATTGACACAATAAAGGAACCCCTTAAACACTGCCAAGATCAACATCATAATTAACTTTTGGAATGTACGAGACATGTACGACACTGGCAAGTTAGCACAAATAACTGCAGAAGTGCATTGTTACTGCCTACGCATATTGGGCATCAGTGAAAGCAGATGGATAGGGTCTGGCAGACTAAAGGCAGTGACTGGTGGAACAGTTTTATACTCAGGAAGGGAAGATGGTCAGCCTCATGATGGTGTAGGTGTCAATTTGAAGAAAGCCATTGAGAAGTGCTTACTGGAGTGAGCACCAATCAACAGTAGGCTGATGAGAGTCAGGCTGAAAGGGAAGCAAGTGAACATGACTGTGATTCAGTGCTATGCTCCATCTAACGATAGTGACATTGAAGAAAAGGACATCTACAAACAGTTGCAATTGGAGGTAGAATTACACCATGTCGTGACATAATCATCATCATGGGAAGTCTAAATGCCCAAGTTGAAAATAAAAACTCACACCACCCATGGATGTGGAATAATGAAGAACGATGGTGAAAGACTGGTGGAATTCTGTGCCATGAAAAATCTGGTCATAAGAGGGACCCTTTTACCACACCGTGAAATTCACAAACTGACACGGTGCTCCCCCAATGAACACAACAGGAACCAGATTGACCATTTGATGATCAATGGTATGTGGAGACGATCCTTGTAAGGTGTAAAGGTGAAGAGAGAAGCAGGTACAGAAAGTGATCTCCTCCTTGTTGTAGGAGTGATGAAGCTCAAGCACTAGGACTAGAACACATGTACAAAGTCATTTTGATGTTGAGAAGCTCAAGGACACCAGTGTGTATCTGCCTTCATCATTCACCCTAAGAACAGATTTCGGGCCTGGCAAGACCTCGACGAAGATGTGTCAGTAGAGAAGATAGACGCAATGTGGAAATGGATTTCCTCAGTTTTCAAGGAGAGCAGTGAGGCTTATCTAGGATACAGAGCTAGAAAGAAGAACAACAAATGGATACAGCAGGAAACATGGACAGCTTAAGAAGAAAGTATTAGATGCTAAGTCAACATGAATGAAAGTGAAACTTCAACCAGCATACACTGAAGCTAACAAGAAAGTGAAGAGACTTGTTAAAAAAAAGGATAAGAGAGCCTACATGGAAGCCCTTGTAGTGGAGGCTGAAACAGCAGCCAATTGAGGTGATCAAGGAAATATATACAAGATTTCAGAATTAGTATGTGTAAAGTTCTAGGTCAGATCCAGGGGTCTTGTGAGAGATAAAAATGGTCTGCTTTTGACAACTGAGAAAGAGCAGGAAGCACGTTGGACAAAGTATTTCAGAGAATTAGTGAATAGATCTCCACCAGAGGAAGAACCCGACATACGAGGTAGCAGAGGACCTCAACATCAACAGAGATCCAGCTTATCCAGAGTTTCTATGCTAGTTGCCCTGTACAGTTGGAGACTGTAATTGGAACTTTGAAGTCCAGACAGGAGTCAGGCAAAGCTGTGTGATGTTGGCAATATTGTTTAACCTAGTGATTGACCTGGTTATGGGGAAAACGAGTGATAATCAGAGCAAACATAAGGAAATCTGCAGATGCTGGAAGTTCAAACAACACACACAAAGTGCTGGTGGAACACAGCAGGCCAGGCAGCATCTATAAGGAGAAGCACTGTCCTGATGAGGGGTCTTGGCCTGAAACGTCGACAGTGCTTCTTATTGATGCTGCCTGGCCTGCTGTGTTCTAACAGCATTTTGTGAGTGATAATAATGAGATGCATTAGGTGGACTTTATTCTCTAGTTTAGAAGTCCTTGACTTTGTGGATGACCTCGAGTTACTATTACATACACACCAGCACATGCAAGAGATAACTCAACACCTGTGTACCTTTGGTGGACAGGCTGGACTCGGAGTTAGCCAGAGAAAGACTAAGATCATAGCTCTCAATGCAGAGTGTCCTCCTCCTGTCAAAGCATATGGCATCGACTTACCCAGAACTGGCAGATTCACATATCTGGGCAGCATCACTAGGCAGGAGGGTGGGACCAAGGACGATATCCAGTGCAAACTCAAAGCTAGAAACACCTTTATATAAATGAGCCATATATGACAATCAACCAAGTACTGTGTCCACACCAAAGTGAAGCTGTGCCAGAGCTGTATTCTGACTACACTCTTGTATGGATCAGAATGCTGGGTCTATGATAGACAGCAACCTTGCCATTGTGTTGTCATTCCACACTCTGAGCATCCAGAAGATCCTCTATTTTCTGGCCAAGAAAGATCTCCAACCACGTCCTACTCCTTCAGTATTGTCAAGAGGCCGTGACCACAATCATCATCAGGCAATGTTGGAGATGGATTGGGCTGGTGATGAGAAGAAAGGCCAACTCTATCATCAAAGTAGCACTTCAATGGACCCCTGAAAACGGGGAAAATGTAGGAAACCGAAGAAATGAGGACCTTGAACCACACCTGGGGCACCAGAGAGAAGATGGCCAAGGACTGAGATGGGTTACCTTCATTGCTGCCCCAGATGCCAGCAGCATAACGGGGAGTAAGTAAGTCAGATTTTTAAGACCTTGTCTCGATTCCTTCATTTGGAAACTTTGCTATTAGCCAACCACTTTCATGAATTAAATCAAATAAATGGCTTAAATCCCTGAGAGACTTTGCCATGACTAGAAAACATCTTTGAGATTAATTCTTCCTAGCATGAAATAGAAGAATATCGAAATAGACAGTTAATCAAATAATATTATTTTTAGTTGGAGATGCAGCACATCTGGCCCAGTGTGCTCATACTCATGTGAACAATAAACCTACTAACTGCACGTTTTTGTGTTGTGGGAGGAAACCGGAGAACCCGGAGGTTACAGGGAGAATGTAAAATTAATTACAATCAGTGGCGGAATTGTACCCCGGCTACTGATGTAATTCTTTTCCTTTTGTTGTCTCTGTTTTATGTTTTAATCATGTTTGTTGTCTTGGTAGAGCAGTTACTTACCCTAAGGTATTCTCATTAATTTACAAAATAATTTTATGTGGTTCAACTTAATTTCATTCAAGTAATCTCTTAGAAGTTTCACTACATGATGATTTTACTTTCAGCATTTGTAAAGGCATTGAAATAAACAGGTCTCAAATGTACTACCTTTGTCCATGTTCTTAATAGCAAAATACGCTGAACATACTGTTCATAAGTGTCGCCAATATTTCTAGACATTTCTTGGGAGTGTGGAGCTTGCTGCCATATGGGTTAGTTAAGATTCCTTGAAGAGGAGGCAACATATTTACATGAGAAAGGATGGGTTATGCTCATTCTTGTTTACCATGAACCACATTGTTTGTACGTTTGGTGTTCTGAAACAAAGATTTTGTTATAGACATAATTCTAAAAATTAGCTGTAAAATGTACTTCATAAATATGTAAAGTCTTTGATATTTCAGAATATTCTGGTAGCATACATATTGATATTGTAAATATGTGCACTTCAGGCATCTATAAAAAAGTCTTGATAAAAGCTATCCACGTTAATCATCTATAAGTCCAGAAAAATGCAATGTAAAATCTACTGCAAGTAATGGGGCCAATGTGTTTTTGTTAGCATTCAAAAGCAACTACACAACAACAATGATCATTTTATGTTAAATATAGTAGAAAAATCCTGCAGCATGTTGAATTGCCCCAGAGAACAGCAACTTTATGCTATCTCACTCGGAGCCTTCTGTTGCCATTTCAAATTATGTGTATTTTGCACTTCTCACAATCAAGAGCATGATTTTGACCAGAGAGCTGCTGTCCTGCCTAAGGGGACCGCAGTCAAATAGCTCAGCGTTTTGCAGAGCAGCTATGTGAACAATAGGGTGGAAGAAACTAATATGCATGACACAGAAATGTTTGTGTATTCTTCACGCAGAAATTTCTGTCATTTAGACCAAAGTGTAAGTCAATGTCTGGAAATGAATATTTTTCAGATATAATGTCTAGAACTCAAGGCAGTAAGCAGACTGCACCTGAACACATTTCAGTTATACCTGACCACAAATTAGATTATAAACGACCTGCATCTTTACTAAAATCAACCATATATTTTACCTGAATTTCTGCCAAAATATCCATTTCATATTTCATTCTAGAGTCCAGACCATTCATTTTGTTGCTGTAAATAAGAGCTTTTCTGTGCATTCTTAAATTGATTGTGCAATACTTTATTACAGTGGGTATGGAAACTTCTAGACCATTTGTTAAAATAAATAAAGACAATAGTAGAAAATGACTTTTCTGTAGGAGACATATTACATTTCTTGTCAAGTACTATTTGTTGTCATGGTGATTGATGAATGAGCATGATTCTAGCTAGACCGACACAGTATCATGAGATTTGGTAGGATATTTTATCTTCTAATTTTCTTGCTTTCTCCTTTTTTGAAGGACATTCATAGTGTGGTGTGATTTCATGGAATTCTTTTATTGGTATTTCACTGACAAGTACTTTAAGATTGTTATAGTTGCAGGACATGGTGGGGATAATCTTCCACTACTTATTAAATGCTCTCAATGGCGTATGTCTCAAATAGCCTCTGAGAACCAATTCAGCTGTTGTGTGACGAAGCTACTAAACCGTGTGGAAACATTTCTACTGACAGGAGAAGGCACAAAGTTGTGTTACCGGTGCTTAAACTCAGTCGCTTCGGGCAGATGGGGCTCATCCGACATGGTTGGCAGCTCCTCTTGGAGAGGAATAACTCTGATTTCAAGCGTCAATGGCCTTGTGGTTGTACCACTCTTAGGGAAGGCTTCGTGAGTAAACTCTGAGGAAAAATCCGGAGCTGGAATCCCTAAGGCAGTCCTATGTTGAGTTCAGCGCTTGCTGTCAACTCCTATGGTGCCGTTGGTGCCAAACTGTATCAGTCTCTGCCGTTTCTTTTTATTTATCAGCTACATGGACAGCACCTTGGTCTCCATATCTTACGGCACTGGATTGCGTGTTGCATAAACAGCTAGGGTGCAACATCCATGGTTGACCGGCCAGCAGCGGGCCTGCTCTTAATGATTTCACTGATGGTAATTACGTTGTTATTTTTTTCATGTGAGCCTGGACTAAACTATTAAGAGTGTGTAATCAGAGGGTGTTACATCTATGCTCTACATTATCTAACACGACATGTACAAGAATGACAACATTCTCTTATATAACATCTGATGAGCATTATTATGCAAACTTTGATATTAAGGCAAGTAAGAATATATTAGGTCAGGTGACTGCAGACTGACTTGAATAAGTAGGTCAAAGGAGTAAAGAGATGGAACGGATGGCAAGTGTTCTGGAGGGAGTTCTGTTTAATACACTTTCATCAGAGATACTGGACAAAACCAGACTGTTCTTTTTCTGTAACCTAGAGAAGCGGAAGCTAATTAAAATATGTCAGCTGCCACCCTGATTATCATTGATTGATTCACCACATTACAATGGCGCTTCAAAGGTGTTGCCCAATATTACAGAAATGTAATTAAAAAAATACAAATTAAATTTTTTGAGTTAGTTGATATGGTGTGCATATTGCTTTCTTACTCTGATTATATTAAAAAATCATTATTTCCTGTGTCTAAAGAACATCATAGCATATACCTTCAACGGCTGTTTTATTAGATATAGCTGTGCACCTGCTCTTTAATGCATATATCTAATCAACCAATCATGTGGCAGCAACTCAGTGCATGAAAGAATATAGACATGATCAAGAAGTTCAGTTTTTGTTCAGACCAAACATCAGAATGGGGAAGAAATGTGATCTAAGTGACTTTGACTGCACAATGATTGTTGGTGCCAGACAGGTTGGTTTGAGTATCCCAGGAACTGCTGATCTCTTGGGATTTTCACACACAATCATCTCTAGAGTTGGTGGAGAATGGTGTGAAATACAAAAAACCATCAGTGAGCAGCAGTTCTGTGGGCAAAAATGCCTTGTTAATGAGAGAGGTCAGAAGAGAATGACCAGACTGGTTCAAGCTGAGAGGAAAGTGACAGTAACTCAAATAACCATGTGTTATAACAATAGTACACAGAACAGCATCTCTGAAACAACATGTCAAACTTTGAAATGGATAGACTACAGCAGAAGAAGACCATGAAGTACACCTAGTAGTCATTGAGTATACATGTTTTTTTAGTATAACTTGGCAGAATTTTCTTTTTCCTTGTGTTCTGTGATGACAAAATAAGATATTCATTTTAATAATTAGTTATTATGTAATAGCAAATGGATTTATGAGTTGTTTAAGTATTATTATCCATCTTTAGCTGTTTAATTGTTTCTTTTCTGTGATGTTACTATGGTGTAACAATGTAGGCCGGAACCCCATTTTCAATTGGCTATCCAGTGAATGCAAAAACAGAAAACTGAAGAATAAATGAAGCTGAGTTTGGACACTAATTAGAAATATAATTAACAAAGGTTTTGAAGATCTTTTGTAAACATTAGAATTTCTGTAGAAGTTGGAAATCCGGAATAACATGCAGAAAATGCTGGAGGAAATCAGTAGGTCAGGCAACACCTATGGAGAGGAATTAACAGTCAATGTTACAGACAATATAACCATGCCGAACACTGACTCTCACCTAGTCCCACCTACCTGCACTCAGCCCATAACCCTCCATCTCTTTCCTGTCCATCTACCTATCCAATTTTTTTTTTAAATGACAAAATTGAACCTGCCTCTACCACTTCTACTGAAAGCTTGTTCCACACAGCTACCACTCTTTGAGTAAAGTTCCCCCTCGTGTTACCCCTAAACTTTTGCCCCTTAACTCTCAACTCGTGTCCTCTTGTTTGAATCTCCTACTCTCAATGGAAAACGCCTATCCACGTCAACACTGTCAATCCCCCTCATAATTTTAAATACCTCTATCAAGTCCCCTCCTCAACCTTCTATGTTCTAAAGAATAAAGACCTAACTTGTTCAACCTTTCTCTGTAACTTAGGTGCTGAAACCCAGGTAACATTTCCTATAATTCGGTGACCAGAACTGTACACAATACTCCAAATTTGACCTCACCAATGCCTTGTACAATTTTAACATTACATCCCAAATCCTATACTCAATGCTCTGATTTATAAAGGCCAGCATACCAAAAGCTTTCTTCACCACCCTATCCACATGAGATTCCACCTTCAGGGAACTATGCATCATTATTCCTAGATAACTCTGTTCTACTGCATTCTTCAATTCCCTACCATTTACCATGTATGTAGGAGGCAAAAGACAGAGGCCTTTCATCAGGATTGATGAATGATCTCTTGATGAGATCATTCTGATGAAGGGCCTCGGCCCGAAACGTGGACTGTTTGGAAGATAAAGTGTGTAATTTAATAGGCTGAAGTTGAAGGTAAGGAATGATTTTAAATCAGCCTTCATTCTTAATGAGTCAAATGGCAGCTTCCTGTTCAATAACAAGTCTGTGATAATGAAATGATGAAGTTAAACAGAATAGTAAATAGTAATAATGAAACGTACTTTAACAATTCCTCCTTAATATGTCTTTCAGCTTGATCCGGAGAATACTGGTTTCATTGCTGTGGAGCACTTTTCCAATCTGCTTCAGAGCCATGAATTACAGCTGGATCCTACCAAACTTGAGATGCTGTTTGCTCTTGTACAGAGCAATGAGCAGGGGCAGATCTGCTACCACGAATTTGTCAACCTGGTGAGTAACAAATTTGAGCAGAACATTTGGCACAGAGCCAAAATGAGACAAAATGTTATTGATTGAGACCACTGTGAATGGAATGTTGAGTTGCAAGGATGTGTAATAATATGAGCCCGAGAAATGGTATCAGACATTGTGATACCAAAGTAGATTTAGTATACAAAGTAGTTTGTATTTCCTTTCCTTGGATACTTTATCACTGATGCACTTGTGTGATTTCAAACTAAATCTGTTGTTTTTTTGTTGATGTTGTGGAATGGTGTGTTGTGTATCTGTATAAATGCATGTACTCTGACAGAAACATTCATTGCAGTGATTATGAGCTGTTATTTGATGCTTTCATTTTTTTTGTGGTTCCTATTTCACACAACGTGCTGTTAACTTTGTTACTCGTGGTGATCTTCATGTTACATGCTGTTTGTGGAGCAGATAAAACAGGAAACTAAGTTTAATGACGCCTTTATTGAGAGAATAATTGAACATTGGCATGGAAGCTAAATGGGTGCTAGCAAATCAGCCAGCCCCAAAGAACTAAATTTCACTCATCTGACTTGATGTGCAGGATTATAGAGAAAGGGCGGTAGAAGGTGCCAAATTCACAGGAACTTAATTTCCAGAAAGAAAAGGTCAACAAAACAGCTTGTCTGTAATGTTAAACTGCCAGAGGAAAATTAAGTGAGGTTGAGTTCCTGAAACAGAGGGTCGACGAGTGGGAATGCTAGACGAGGATAAAATTACACTGTCGCCCTAACTATACTTAAGTAGCAAGATTTCAATAAAGAAACATAATTTTACCAAATTTTCACTATGGTATCAACTTCTAGTGTTTGATTGTGGTGTTAATACTGATGAGTTAAGTGTTTCTTTCATCCTTGTTCCAGAAAAGGAAAGCTCTCTTTGTTAAACTTCTCTCCCATTTGAACCTGATTGTGCACAGTTCTTATAGGTTTCAAATTTTTCCTATGCAGCCCTCAGGTCTGGCTAACAGCATTAGTCTAGGGGAAGACAGTCTCCAGCCCCGCTCAAATTGTGAAATATTGTTTGTGTGGATGCTGTGTGATGTGTTCCCCTGTTACAAATCTGTACCATGAAATATCAGACAGTACACCATATGCAATTAAATGACTGAGCTTTATTATTCTTAATTTGACTATAGAGTTAGTAAAGGAAACAAAAAGAAAAAGGGCCCATTTTAATGAAGCAGTCTAATGTACATGTTGGAGCTCATGGTTTTCTGTCCATCAGTTCCCCCATCGATTTCCTCTGAGTGTTGTCGACTTCCGGCCCCTCACTTCAAGTTCACTCTGTCCTGTGATCTACCAGCTCATTCTTCTCGCATCTTCTCTGTTCATTTCTCTCCGACAAAAGACGCGAATACCTCCTCTCAGTCATACAAGAAAAAAACAACACGCCCCTCATTGGATGGCGCGCATTCCAAAGCCCCCAATATCTCTAGTCATAACCCAAACACTGCTGCTACAGAGAAACCATTACATTAGCAGTGAAACGTTTCCCAGGGTGTTACAGATAGTTCCTTACCACATAGAAAAAAAAGATATTTGGTCCATGGAGTCTTGTAGTATATTTAATATTTAATATTGCAATTATATTGTTTGATTAAGCATTCTTTGTTTACATAATTCATTACGGATTCTATGTAAGAAGTATGTGAATGGCATACGTTATGATGTCATCATGTCATATATGTGTGCACATCAGTAAAGAAGAAACTAAGTACATGGGTATCCTTGGCTCCCGTGTTTTACTTTTGATTAGTTTTGGAGTTATGAAACATAACAAGTCTATGTTAGCTGTCAGAGCTCTTGCTCTCCCAATAATTTTCATATGACCTATCCTCTCTGACATGCTCATAAACCCCAACTTGATCTTCTTAGAACACAGAACATAGAAATCTACAGCACATTACAGGTCCTTTGGTCCACAATGCTGTACCAACCATGAAACCTACTCGAGAAACTGCCTAGAATTACTCTACCTGTGAGAAACTGCCTACAATTACTCTACCTGTTAGCCCACTAATTTTCTAGGCTTCATGTACCCATCTAAGAGTCTCTTAAAAGACAATATTGTATCCATCTCCACCATCCACCACTGTCGCTGGCAATGCATTCCACGCACCCACCACTCTCTGTGTGAAAAACTTACCCTGACATCCCCTTGGTACCTACTTCCAAGCAGCAATGTCCTATACAGCTGTAACATTACCTCACGGCTCTTGAACTCAATCCCACAGTTGATGAATGCCAACACACTATATGCCTTCTTAACCATACTGTCAACCTCCTGCGCAGCTTTGAGTATCCTATGGACAAGGATCCCAAGATCTCTCTGATCCTCCACACTGCCAAGATCTTACCATTAATACTATATTCTGTCTTCAAATTTGACCTACCAAAATGAACCACTTTACACATCTCTGGGTTGAACTTAATCTGCCACTTCTCAGCCCAGTTCTGCATCCTATCAGTGTCGCACTGTAACCTCTGACAACCCTCCAGACTATCCACAACACCCCCAACTTCTGTGTCATCAGCAAACTATCTAACCCACCCTTCCACTTCTTCATCCAGTTCATTTACAAAAATCACAAAGAGGAGGGGTCCCAAAACAGATTCCTGTGGAACACCCCCATGTAGAACATGAACCATCTACAACCACCCTTTGCCTTCTGTGGGCAAGCCAATTCTGGATCCACAGAGCAAGATTTCCTTGGATCCCATGCCTCCTTACTATCTGAATGAGCCTTGCATGGGAAACCTTATCAAATGCCTTACCAAAATCCATATACACTACATCCACTGCTCTGCCTTCATCAATGTGTTTTGTTACATCCTCAAAGAATTCAATTAGGCTCATAAGGCATGACCTGCCCTTGACAAAGCCATGCTTACTATCCTTAATTATATTATGTCTCTCCAAATACTTATAAATCCTGCCTCTTAGGACCTCCAACAATTTGCCCACCACTGAAGTAAGACTAACTGGTCTATAATTTCCTGGATTATCTGTACTTCCTTTCTTGAATAAGAGAAGAACATTTGCAACCCTCCAATCCTCCTATACTTCTCTCGTCCCTATTGATGATGCAAAGATCATCGTCAGAGGCTTAGCAGTCTCCTCCCTCACTTCCTACAGTAGCCTGGGGTATATCTCATCTGATCCCAGTGACTTATCTAACTTAATGCTTTTCAAAAGCTTCAGCACATCCTCTTTCTTAATGTTTATATGCTCAAGCATTTCAGTCCACTGTAAGTCATCCCCACAATTGCCAAGGTCCTTTTACCTGGTGAATACTGAAGCAAAGTATTCATTAAGTACCTTTGCTACCTCCTCTGACTCCGTGCACACATTTCCACTATCGCACCTGATTGCTCCTGTTCTCACATGGCCCATCTTCTTGCTCTTCACATACTTGTAGAATCCCTTGGGGCTTTCCTTAATCCTCTTGCCAAGGCTTTCTCATGGCCCCTTCTAGCTCTCCTAATTTCATTCTTAAGCTTCTTCCTGGCAATCTTGTAATTTTCTAGAACTCTATTCATTACCTGGTTTCTTGAACCTTTTGTAAGCTTTTCTTCTTAACTAGATTTTCTATATCCTTTGTACACCATGGTTCTTTTACCCTACCGTCCTTTCCCTGCCTCAATAAACCATACCTATGCAGAACATCATGCAAATGTTCCCTGAACCTTTGCCACATTTCTGCCATGCATTTCCCAAAAACATCTGTTCCCAATGTATGCTCCCAAGATCCTGCCTAATAGTATCATATTTCCCCTACCCCAATTAAATGTTTTCCCAAATTGTCTTCCCCTATCCTTCTCCAGCACTATGGTAAAGGAGATAGAGTTGTGATCACCACCTCCAAAATGCTCTCCCACTGAGAGATCTGACACCTGACTTATCACCCAACTATACTGGGGTAAGTTAGAGTCAGAAATTAACCTACCAATGAGCACATTGTTTGGATGTGAAAAGAGAGGAAAGGGAGCACACTAATATTTGTTTTTGGTGTTTCCATGCAGTCATGTGAGAGTCTGCAAACATGACACAAGACAGAACTGGAGGTAGGGTTTGAACCATGTCACGGGAGCTGTGAGACAGCTGCAGTTCCCGCTATGCCACTGTGCACAACTTGAAGAATATTTCTCCCTGTGTTGGATATGAAAAATTGGGGAAAATCCATTGCAAAGTCCCATTACATGAGTCTCCCATTTTTTATGCATTCTAAATTGGATGGATTTTAAAGCATTTTGTTTGAATGTATTCAAAAATGCAATAATATTTTGTCAGTATGCCTCTTGTAGTTCTTGGATTTACCACGAGGCAGAACGAAACTTATTTATTAAGGAGAAATTGAACAGTGTTGTACCCATATTTTGTACATTGAATCACCATTAGTGGTGCTGGGAGAGTAGAGAGAGTCGAATTTTGGATCACAATCTTCCTTGGAAGGATGTAGGCTACTGATATATGTCCTGGTGAATTCTCCAGGTGTAAGATATTAATTTTGTGATAGCTCACATGCTATTCAGTTGATCTAGTTTCCATAGCCCTAAAGAGTGGTGTTTATGGAGTGATGTTTAAAGTGCATCACCCCCACCCCCGAAAGTGCTGACCGCCCTTTCTCTTCCACTTTGCTTCTCAGTTGTTTAAAGAACTACTTACAGCTCTATTTGATGTTGGAGCTGATAAGGCTTGGTCAGATCTCAGCTGGTGAGCTGCATTGGGACATCCATTTGATGCTTACACTCCAATGCAAATAAAGCCTTAGGTCCAATTTGAGTACAGCTTCACGCTGATACCATTTGTAACTGTTGATATTGCACTACTTGCTATACTTCAGAAACCAGTACGATCTTGAATACCTTCACCCATGCCTGTTTAGCCTATTCTGAATTGCTGCAACGGACCTTTAAACAATTGCTAGCTAATAAAAATTAGTTTTTTTTTCTTCATGTGGGTTAAAACTTCATCAATCTCTCAAGAGATTGTCGCCAAAAGACTGAATCACATTCACAGTGAAGTGTTGGAATTCAGAATAGGACTATTGTGCAAATCAGATTCTGCAAAGCAAGCCCGGAAATATCCAAGGACAGCAAAATGGAAAATGCAGTTGTTAAATACAGAATTGTACAGAATTGGGTATTATTAAAAATGTATCCTTTGCAAATAGTATTAAAGATGGTTTTAACGTGCTGATTAATAATTCATTAAATCAAAGTAAGCAAACACTCAGCTAAGGGAGAGAAGTGCATGAGCCTCTGCATTCAGTTCTCAAGTTTGTGTTTGGGGGAACTGAATGAGAGATGCAAGGAGAGAAATAGAAACAAACAATGTTCATCTCTTTTGTAAGACGTAATGGATCATCTGGATTGTACACTTCACCAGTCACTTTCAACGGTAACTGTAACTGGAAAAAAGCTGTAACTGGAAAATAATTCAAAATACAGTTTACTTATATTAAGGCTTGCTGTAATGTTAATTCATGTAAATTTATGCAGAGTATATGCTGAGGATAGAATGAATAAATAACAAGAAAAGGAGATTCAAGTGATACAGATGCTGGATATTGGAGCTAAAACCTTGTTGGAGAAACTCAATGGGTCATGCAGTACCTATAAAGGAAATGGACAGTGAGACTTGAGCCAAAATGTTGGCAACCCAAATAACAAGAGAAATTCAGGTTATACTACCCAGGTATCTTCTTCTGTAATTCTTGAACTTAGTTTGTTTTAGTGTAGGAACAGCTCTAGTTCATTGAAAAGAGACATTATCATGCCTTCTATACATACATTTGGTAGAAGGAGTAATGTAATATTCAGGCATCAATCTCTGACTGCTTTGTTCTGGATGCAAGGACTCTGCAGCCCTTTTGAAAAAGATGGAGGAAGCAGGTATTTTAGGTGAGAGTTTTGTTTGTAATCATTTTTAGTTGAATTATTCCTCTCATTGAATGATCCTGCTACGTTAAAACTCTGATGCCAGTCCATTCATCTCCATCTATATGGACAACACGAGTGAATCTGCAGATGCTGGAAATAAATAAAAACACAAAATGCTGGCAGAACTCAGCAGGCCAGACAGCATCTATGGGGGGAGGTAATGATGATGTTTCGGGCCGAAACCCTTCATCAGGAGTGAAGTAACATGGGATGGTCGAGGGGGGATAAGAAGTGGGGGGAGGGATAAAGTAGAGAGTTAGGAAGTGATAGGCTGGAGGGAAATGGGCTAGGGGGAAGGTGGAGAATTATGGGAAATAAAAGAGAAAGAAAGGTAGGGCTGGGGGGAGATTATAGTGAGGGGGAAAAAGAGAGAGAAAGAGAACCAGACCAAAATAATAGATAGGGATGGGGGTAAGTGGGGGCAAGGGTATCAATGGAGGTCTGTGAGTTGGATGTTCATATTGGCAGGTAGGAGGCTACCTAGGCGGGAGATAAGATATTGCTCCATCGACTTGCATGTGGCCTCATCTTGACGGTAGAGGAGGCCATGGACAGACATGTCGGAGTGGGAGTGGTCTGTGGAATTGGAGTGTGTGGCCACAGGGAGATCCCGCCACTACTGGCGGACTGAGCGCCGGTGTTCAGCGAAACGGTGAAATGATCCAACCACCAGCCACGTCTTCCCCTCCCCTCACTCTTGGCTTTCCACAGGGATCGGTCCCTATGCGACTCCCTTGCCCATTCACCCCTCCCATCCCTCCCCACCGACCTCCCTCCGGGCACTCATCCCTGCAAATGGAAGAAGTGCTACACCTGCCCCCACACTTTTTCCCTCACCACCATCCCAGGCCCCAGACAGTCCTTTCAGGTGAGGCACTACTTCACCTGCGAGTCACTGGGGTGATATACTGTATCCGGTGCTCCCGATGTGGCCATTTATACATTGGGGAGACCCGCCGCAGACTGGGAGACCGTTTCACTGAACACAGGCACTCAGTCCTCCAGCAGTGGCGGGATCTCCCTGTGGCCACACACTTCAATTCCACAGACCACTCCCACTCCGACATGTCTGTCCATGGCCTCCTCTACCGTCAAGATGAGGCCACACGTAGGTTGATAGAGCAATACCTTATCTCCCACCTAGGTAGCCTCCTACCTGCCGGCATGAACATTCAACTCACAGACCTCCGTTGATACCCCTGCCCCCCCCCCCACCTCATCCCTATCTATAATTTTAGTCTGGTTCTCTTTCTCTCTCTTTCTTCCCCCCTCACTATAATCTCCCCCCAGCCCTATCTTTCTTTCTCTTTTATTTCCCATAATTCTCCACCTTCCCCCTAGCCCACTTCCCTGCAGCCTATCACTTCCTAACTCTCTACTTTATCCCTCCCCCCACTGCTGAGTTCTGCCAGCATTTTGTGTTTTTTATCGATCTATATGGACCTCTTTTCAGCTTTAATGTAATTGTGAAAAGACTGCACCTAACTGATAGTATTCATTCCCCTTGTTATCAGTTGTTTTGCTTCATGTAAAGTTACCTTTTACTTCTTTGAGTTTATGCCTGCTTACCTGCTGCATTTTTCACTTAACTAACAATTCAAAGGCTGAGCAATCAGACTGTAGAAACTGGGCTTATTTACTCTGAAACTGAGAAGGTTGTAAGAAGATTTAGTAGAAGTATTTAAAAACATGAAGGGTATAGACAGGGTAGATAAGGAGAAAATGTTCTTACTGACAGAGGGGTCAAGAACTATAGGATGTAGAATAAAGGTGATTGATAAAAATAAACAAAAAGCACTATTGTGAGATAACATTCTGGAATGCACTGCCAGTGTCGTAGTGCAGACAGATCAATTTAAGCATTTGAAAGAGGACTGGATAAGAACTTCAAAGGAAAGAATTTTTAAGGTTTTGGATTGCTTTTGTAAGGAACAATTTTGGACCTAGTCAGCTGAATCGCCTCATTCTGTGCGGAATTGTTGTATGGAGCTGAAGTTGTGTTGATATTTCATGGAAAATGTCTTCAGCAAGTGCTGTTCTCAGGCTGGTTACTATGGAAATACATGAGGCATGGACTACAATATTCTTCTGGAGTTAGCCATCCATGGAAATGTAATACCGACTAGCATTCTTTGACTGACAATGGGGAAAAAGAGCAGGTCTCCTCTTTCAAAGAAACTAATCTTGAAGAAACAGAATTCGGGATCTTAAGCATACTGATTCTTGTGCTATTAAACCCAGCACTGAATTACATAGCCGATAAATTTACTGTTGAGAAGTCCATTGTGCATTAACAAATGAAGAATCTGAAGGATTGGATGAGAGTTTAATACTATTGGGCATGAGAACTGTGTCCTCTTTTCTGCATAAAATAAAGTAAAAAAAGGATAGATTGTGTTGAATGTCTGGTGAGAGACTTTGTAATTCTGGTTCTACAAGGCTGAAAAATGTTTGTATGGGCTGAAGTTTAACCACTACGTACTGGGATTTGGCCAAGAGATCCACCAGCTGCCAGGAAACCCAAAATAAACAATGATGTGCTCATCAGAACCACTTTCTCCAAGATACTGCATAAATATAGTATTTGAAGTTTTTCTAACCAATTGGGGAAATGGTTAAATTCTTCTGTGTTGGAAATGGTTATTGCCTGGTACTTTTCTGGTATAAATTTATTCACCTGTTCCCAGCTCAAACGAAGGTCAGACTCAGAATCAGAGTCAAAAGCGGGTTTAAAATCGCTGGCATATGTTGTGATATTTGTTAAATTAGCAGCAGCAGTACAATGCAATACATGATCACTTGGGGAAAATAAATAAATAAATAAATCATTTACAGTGTGTGTGTGTGTATTAAATAGTTAAATTAAAAAATAGTGCCAAAACAAAAATAATAAAAGTGAGGTAGTGTTTATGGGTTCAACGTCCATTTAGGAATCAGATGACAGAGGGAAAAAACTGTTTCTGAATTGCTGAGTGTGTCTTCCTCTTTTCTGATGTTAACGATGAGAAGAGAGCATGTCCTGGGTGATGGGGGGTCCTTAATGATGGATGCAGCCTTTCTAAGGCACTGCTCCTTGATGATGTCTTCGATGCTATGGAAGCTAGTACCGAAGATGGAGCTGACTAATCTTACAACTTTCTGTAGCTTCTTTTGATCCTGTGCAGTAGTGCCCTCCCCTCCCCATACCAGACAGTGGTGCAGCCTGTCAGAATGCTGGCCATGGTACATCTGTAGAATTTTTCGAGTGTCTTAGGTGACAAACCAAGTCTCCTCAAACTCCTAATGAAATATAGCCACTCTTGCCTTCTTTATAGCTGCATCATTATGTTGGGACCAGATTAGATCCTCAGTGATATTGACACCCAGGATCTTGTAATTGCTCACACTTTCCACTTCTGATCCCTCTGTGAGGACTGGTGTGTGTTCCCTCATCCTACCCTTTCTGAAGTCCACAATCAGCTCTTTGGTCTTATTGACGTTGAGTTCAAGGCTATTGCTGTGATACCAGTCAACTAGCTTGTATATCTCGCTCCTGTGTGCCCTCTCATCACCATCTGGGATTCTGCCAACAATGGTCATATCATCAGCAAATTTATAGATGACATTTGAGCTATGCCTAGCCACACAGTCATGGGTATAGAGAGAGTAGAACAGTGGGCTAAGCACACATCCCTGAGGTGCGCCAGTGTTGATCATCAGCGAAGAGGAGTTATTTATACCAATCTGCACAGATTGTGATCTTCCGGTTAGGAAGTCAAGGATCCAGTTGCAGAGGCCCAGGTTTCATAGCTTAATGATCAGAACTGTAGGAATAAATGTGTTAAACGCTGAGCTATAGTCAACAAACAGTATCCTGACATAGGTGTTTGTATTGTCCAGGTGATCTAAAAACTTGTGGAGAGCTATTGAGATTGAGTCTGCTGTAGACCTATTTTTTGGCGATAGGCAAATTGCAGTGGATCCAGGTCCTTGCTGAGACAGGAGTCGGTTCTGGCCATGACCAATCTCTCAAAGCATTTCATCACCGTAGATGTGAGTGCTTCTGGACAATGGTCATTAAGGCAGCTCACACTACTCTTTTTGGGTACTGGTGTAATTGCTGCCCTTTTGAAGCAGGTGGGAACTTTCGCCCATAGCAATGTCCTTGTATACACCCCTCACTTGGCTGGCTCAAGTTTTCAGAGCCTTACCTGGTATTCCATCAGGGCTTGTGGCACCGAAGGTTCACCCTCCTGAAAGACAGCCTGACATCATCCTCTGAGACAGACATCAAGGGTCACTGGGTGCAGCTGGGAATCTTCACAGCTGTAGTTATATCCTCCCTTTGAGAGCAGGCATAAAAGGTGTTGAGCTCGTCTAGTAGTGAAGCATCACTGCCATTCATGCTTGTCAGGATATTGAGGCATGCACTGGACACTCATGTGCTGAGGTTGTGCATAAGTGAACTCTCATGTGCAAACATCAGTGAACAACCTTCTGACCTTATAATTAACTGAGGATGATACCACAGCAACAGTCCTGAGAAACCTGTGAAGTGCTAGACTTACTCTCCAGCTACTTTCCTCTGTGTGGAGTATGACTCCATTCATTGTTTTCTTCTTGATGCCCATAACTTAAGTTTTACCAGCATCTTTTGATGCCACAATTTGCTACCTCGATGTCAAAGGCAGTTTGCTCTAACTTCAACTGTGAATTCAACACTTTCATCCCTTTTAGACAAAGACTTGAATGGGGCTAGAGCAGTTGGCCCTACATGGACAACAATGAGTAGGTGATCTGTGAGATTTGAATCCTGATCTCTGGATATTAGCTTGGTAATTTAACTGCTGCGTGATGATAGTATGATGAATGTAGATCTTTATTACTGGGAGACGGTGTTGTGCATCATACAATTTCGGAAGGGAATTCTTTCCTATGGATACCTTTTGTAGAGTTCATTCTCTCATATGCATTAGTGAATAAGTCAACAATCATTTGCTCTTGACCTCTGTGCATTACAGACTGAATGCCAGTGCAGACTGGGGTCAGACAAGTCTACTGTTGCTCCGAGCTCTCAGTATTCCTTTATGCAACATTACACATTGCTTCCAATATGCCCCTAGAGTAGAGTATGTCTCAAACGTGAACGGGAAGCCTTTCAACTTTTGTTGTTTCTACTCTAGAACCAAGGTTTCACCAATTTCAGTTAAAAGTGGTTGGGCTAGGTGTGCAGGCTGTGATTATTCAGTAGGTTTTTGAATTCTGTAAAATGGTGAAAACATGGCAAAACCCACATTTCTCTGGGATTTCCAGTAATTACTAAAGGAGCAATAAGGGAACTCCCATGGAAAATGCATGTTTCCATGTAATAATCAGATTTATCATGACTGTGTTTAGGATTTGAAGTCATATTGTATTTCTGTCATATCCCTTTTTCTCTGATTGCATGCCTTTGCTTTACTTTATGCCACAAAATGTCTGTGATTTCCAGCAAAAATGAGTTTTGTAAGTTTGGGAAAACCCATTGTAATTCCATATACATAGAGAATTTTTTATGTGAGTAAATCTATAGAATTTTGTGTCCCAACACAGCTCCTATTACATTATAATATCTCTATCTCAGACTTGCTTTTAATTTGTACCACCGGTTCAAAATAATGATGATATAAAGTTTCGTCTGGATATTTCAGCTAGTGACAATGCCAAGATGATATCATGACATCAGTGCACAGTTGATGAATATATTAATATCACCAAGACCACAAGCTACAGGAGCAGAACTAGGCCATCTGGCCCATCAAGTCTGCTCCACCATTCCAGCATGGCTGAACCATTTCCCCTCTCAGCCCCAATCCCCTGCCTTCTACCGATTTCCCTTCAACCCCTGACTAATCAAGAATCTATTAACCTCTGCCTTAAATATACCTAAATACTTGACCTCCACAGCCGCCTGTGGCAGCGAATTCCACAGATTCACCATTCTCTGGCTAAAGAAATTCCTCCCCATATCCATTCTAAAAGCTGTTCTGAGGCTGTGTCCTCTGGTCCTAGACTTTCACACCATAGGAAACATCTTCTCCATATCCACTCTATTGAAGAACTTCAATACTGGATAGGTTTCAATGAGGTCACTCCTCATTCTTCTGAATTCCAGTGAGTATAGGCCCAGAGTCATCAAACGCTTTTCATATGATGAGCTTTTCAATTCTGGAATCATTTTTGTGTACCTCCTTTGAACCCTTGCTAATGTCAGCACATCCTTTTATAGATAAGGGGCCCAAATCTGCTCACAATACTCTTAGTGAGGACTCACCAGTCCTTTGTAAAGACTCAGTATTACATCCTTGTTTTTATAAATGTCATCATATCAGATGACATTTAGAAATATCTCTCTTTTGAAATATATTGCTGCAATATATTGAAACCTAACGAATGTTGGGAGGACTAGACAGGGTGGATGTGCAGAGGATGTTTCCTATGGTGGGGGTATCCAGAAGTAGAGGGCACAGCCTCAAAATTAAGGAATGACCTTTTAGAACAGAGGTAAGGAGGAATTTTTTTAGCCAGAGAGTAGTGAATCTGTGGAATGCTCTGCCACAGACTGCAGTGGAGGTCAAGTCCGTGGGTATATTTAAAGCTGAAGATCATAGTTTCCCTAATCGTCCAGGGCATCAAAGGATATGGCAAAAGTGCAGGTGGTTGAGTGGGGTCCGGGATAGCCATGAAAGAATGGCAGAGCAGACTCGATAGGCTAATTCTGCTCCTATGTCTTATAGTCACAATTGCTCATTTATTAAATACAATGTCAAAAAAATTGGAAATTCCTTCCTTTTAGTTGGAAAAGCTTTTATATTGATGTTGTCCTTGGCAAAGCATCCAGGGGCTGAAAAGCTATCATTTCTCTGTCATCTCACCAAAAGATAATATGTTATTTTATGTTGTTGGTGCTTGTGTGTCCTCACTGTACTTTTTGCCACTTTTCTACATACATCTTTGATTAATAAATACTAGGATGATCTAACATCATTAAAGACAATATATGAAAGGATGGAATGAGTACCCATCATATGTCTGAATGCAAGACTGCATGATTGTATTACTGATAACTTTAATGTGGAAAAGTTTGTAAGTGACTACATTAGGGTAATGTATGACTGACTATGATACCAAGATGTGTATAAGTGACTCAATGCATTAGATTTATATGAATGGTTTTGTGTGTGAGAGTAACATAGGTGGTTTAGTGATATTTCAAAGGGTTATTTATCATCAAAGCATGTATCCATATATAACTCTGAAATATTTCTCCTTCAGATAGCTATGAAACAAAGAAAGGACATAGAACATAGAACATCGAAATCTGCAGCACATTACAGGCCCTTTGGCACACAATATTGTGCCAACCATGAAAGTTGTTCAGAGAGAAACATCAAACCTACCCCCACCACTGCACAAAAAAGAACAGCATCCCAATCGTTAACCCCCAAAACCTCCCCTCAATTCACATAAAATGGAATGGGAACATTAACCTCCAAACATCCCTTCCCCTCGCACAACAAAATGGAAAGAAACAGGTGATTTAAAAAAGACACAGTGTTTAAAAACCATGTCTGAAAAAGTGCACAGTCTATAAACACAGAATCACCTTACCATTCTCCGATATCACCGACATCGAAAGAGAGTGACCCCACACAGATGCAGAGAGGCCTACCCACCTGCCACAGCGACAGGCCACTCACAGATTCCTTCTTGGCAGCGATGAAAAGGAAGGCAGTTGCCGCTGAACTCTCACTTGCCTTCCGCCTTCGCCTCTATCATCTCAATCTTCCTCGACACCTTAATAGGCAATTATTAGCGCTTTAACCAGTGAAATGAAGTCGAACATCAGCTCACACTCTATCTCAAAGTTTATTCACCTCCGAGTACGTTCTGCCTTCCCGGGATCTTCTCGGAGCCAGTGAAGCACTGGGTCACTCAAACGCTCTCCAAGCTGTAAATCACAAGCTCTAACAGTCTCAGAAACAAACTTAAAGTGAAAAACAGATGTAAGAGAAGTAAAAAATTCTTTTTCGTGGGCTATCTGGAAGATGTCGACGAGGGAGTGTGTACGCTGGTGCCATCTGAGTTCATTCTGAACTTTGCACCACCAACTACCACCAATTGCAGTCAGATGATTTCCCGGTTCATTTTCATTTTCCTTCGCCCTATCTGTCCCCCAGAGAGCCTTTCACTCTATACGTATGCACATCGCTCGCCACTTCACCTCACCAAAAGCCTCTAGCCTCTTCTACCACTGATTATGACAGTTTTATCTTCTCCAGTGATTCTTGATTCCATGCTTTCATTACTTCCTCTCTACCTGCCCAGTTCTGGTCTGATGTCAGTGGCCTCTTGCTGTGGTTGGTTGTGGCTGGGAAAGGGAAACTGGAAAGCAGGTTCCACTGTTAAATTCACAGACCCTGAGGGAAGCATGTTTATTCACATTTTCTAAATACATAGTGCTAATCCACCTCCACTTCTTGAATCTTTCTCCTTGGCTTTAAGCCAGCCCCATTTATTTTTTCTTCTTCATTAAACAAGCTTTTACCCAGGTGTTTAAACTTGCATTTTTACCTAGAACTGAACTCCTCTGACAAAGTCCTTGCGTATTATCTTGTTAAATGTCATCAAAAGATCAATATTTACTGCATGTAATTCATAGTAACCTTTGGAGACATAATGTAAATGAGAAAATAAAGTTTTGTTTTAATCAATTCCTCAGAGCTACTGACAAAGTTAAGGTGAAATGGGAGAGATCCATAAAATTCCAGACATGTATACTGAGTGGATTCCTTATGTAGCCAACTGGCTTTTATCCAACATGACATACATTATCAAACACACACTTTCTTATACTATTTGTGGAGTATGAGCCATACAGACCATCACATGTTCTCAAAGCGCTGGACAGTACGCAAACAACGCCATGAAGGGTGAATGGGGAGTACCGATTATATATGGCACTTTGTTTGGGAATCTGAGCACAAAATAAGTTGAAAATGTCAAGGAATCAAGTACTTCAGTTCTGTGCAGCACAAATATAGTGGACAAAAACAGTCTTTTTTAATCATTATACAAATTTACAAATTTAATCATTTTAATACAAATGTGTTTTTATTTCTGTTGGGTAATGTATCTATTTTGCTTCTAACCTGTATTATAAATTACGGCAGAATTTATGTGATGAAACTGTTTTGGAATTTTGTACTTCCATCAGCCTTTCAAACATTCTCCTCTAATCTTTTTACCAATTACCTACCGATTTTCCAATTTTCAAACGTAGGAGAATGAGGTGCGGCCTTCATATGAGGAGAGATGTAGATAAGGTGGATGTATCAGTCTTTTCTTCCGGGGTGGCATGCTAGTGTAGTGGTTTGCACAACACTTTACAGTTCAGATGACCCAGGTTCAAATCTCACTGCTGCCTGTAAGGAGTTTTGTATGTTGTCCCTATGACCGCATGGGTTTCCTCCGGGTTCCCTGATTTCCTCCCAGTTGGTAGGTTAATTGGTCATTGTAAAGTTGTTCCATGATAGGCTCGGATTAAATCAGGGGATCGCAGGGCAATGTGGTTTGAAGGGCCAATTCCCCGCTGTATCTCAATGAATAAGGATAGGGGAGATGAAAACTAGGGACATAGATTTAGGATGACAAGGGAAATATTTAAAAGGAACTCGAGGGGCAAGTTTTTTCATTGTTGGACTGAGAGGGCACTAGAAGTACAGCAGCTTGCTGACTCTGGTGATATCAGGGGTTTCTTTATTGCCACTATGGCAGTGTATGGCCCAGACCATTGTGGCCTAAACTCCCCTTTGCTCCAAAGATGGACAAAGGCTGCTAAAGGACAAGGATGCAATCAATTCTTGATGGAAGGAACACTTTCTGGAGCTACTTAATTGTAACGCCACTGTTGACATTGAAGTCATCAACCAGCTCCCACAACGACCTATGAAGGAGGACATGAGTAAGCCTCCTAGTATCAAAGAGGAGCAGACAGCTTACAAGAAATGAAAGAACAACAAAGCCACTGGGCCTGATAGAATTCTAACAGAAATCCCCGAAGAAGGTGGCACAGAACTTTTAAATCATGTTCATGACCTGCTTGTCAAGATCTGGGACCAGGAGAAGATTCCATCTGAACTCAAGGAAGTCCTGATTGTTACACTCTTCAAAAAGGGTGACAAAGCTGACTGTGGAAACTATGGAGGCATTTTCCTTCTCTTTACAGCGGAAAAGGTACTCACCCAAACTTTATGTGACTGGCTTTCACATCTTGAAAAAGATCTCCTGCCTGACTCTTTGTGCGTCTTCTGTCCAGCCAGAGAAACATCTGAGATGAATGTTACAGTATGTCAATTTCAGGAGAAAGCCCAGGAACAAACTCTCCCACTTTATATAGCCTCCATAGACATGAAAGCATTTGACTCTGTAAATTATCCTGCCCATTGGCAGGTACTGTCCAAAATCAGGTGTCTGGAGAAATACCTCAAGATCCTGCAGCTCTTCCACAATGATATGAGTGCAACAGATATCAGCAACAGCAGCTCTGAAACAGCATCTTTTAAGGCTGAGACTGGGGTGAAACAGGGGTGTATCATTGCCCAACTCAGTTTGCCATTGTCATTGCAACGATTCTTCACCTCACAGACCAAGATCTCACACAAGGAGTCCAGATTTTCTATAGAATAGATGGGGGGGGGGCGCTCTTTAACCTTAACAGGTTCAAGGCAATGAGCAAGATGTCATCTTCCATCATGGAACTCCAATATGCAGATGACAGCATATTGTAGCCTACTCTGAGGAGAATCGGCAGTGCATAATGGATGCTTTTGCCAGAGAATACAAACTTCTGGGACTTGATCTAAACATAAAAAAAAACCCAAGTCCTACACCAACCTGCTCCAGATCAAGCTCCTAAACCTTCAACCATCCAATACTGATCATTTCCCATATCTTGGCAGCCTTCTTTCTTCAAGAGCCTACATTGACCTTGAAATCGCAGAATAGGCTATGAGAGTGGAGCTTTTGTAAGCTGGGAGAAAGGATTTTTGAAGACTGGGATATCAAGACCAACACTAAGCTTCTGGTCTATAAAGCTATAGTTCTCCCCTCCTTGCTATATGGATTGGAGTCATGGACAACATACTGCAGGCACATAAAATCCCTAGAAATTTAGCAAAGATGCCTCTGAAAGATTCTGAGAACAGGCATGCTAACTCCATTATCGTGACGGAAGCTAACATTAACTCCATAGCCACAAATGTGACTTGACACCAATTGTGATGGGTCGGCTACATCATCCATATCCCTAAGCAACTCCTGTTCGGCCAACTCAAGGATGCACAACTCAGTCCTGGAGGGGCATTAAGAATGGTTCATGGACAATATCAAGACCCACCTGAGGAGGTGCCACATCCACCTGAATGGATGGGAGAAATTAGCACAGGATAGGGAAAGCTGGAGAACGTCTGTCTATGAGGGGACTGCACAACTCGAAAGAATACCTCCACCATGCCACTGAGCGACTTCAATGTAAGGAGAAACTGGGAAAGGCCTAGCTAGCTACATCCACCACCAGTTCAATGACCTACACTTTCCAACACTGCAGTAGGACTTGTGGTTCACAGCTCAACCTCTTCAGTCATCTCAAGACCCACAAATGACCAGATCAACCACCAGGAGAAGAATCATACTCAACTATGAGTGATCACTAATGATGATGATCATGTAAGAAGCAATTGGATAGTTACATGGAGGCTTAGCGGGATATGGGCAGGAAATTGAGACTAGTTGAATCGGCACTGTGGTTGGCATGGACTTGTTGGGCTGAAGGACCTGTATTCATTCTGGATTGTTCTATTCTTCAGAATTCTCATATTCTGCTCTTCTTCAGTCAGTAATTCTGATTACACTATAACTCTTGTATCATTGTAAAAGGATTTTGTAAAATTATCTATCAACAAGTTGTGTGGCCCATTATCATTCCATGTCTCTAAATTGCAGGTGTTCATTGAAATATATGTGCAAAATAGAAATCCATCAGTGATATAGTTATGTGTTGATTTTAATCCTTCTCGCCAATAGGTGGGCAGTTAAAGAGGATTCTAATGACCATTTCTGATAATAACCTGTGTGATTTTGTAGGCAGATGCAGCACACATTTAAACTTGGCAGGAGCTTTATAAATTTTTAGCCAGCAAGGCAAGAAACTACTACAGCTTTCAAACCGGGCAGAAGTGTGTGTGCAGCTGGTGTGAGGACAGAAGATGCCCATTAAATAAGTATTACTGTTCTCACAAAGGAAATATAACTGGCCTAAACTGCTTCATTTTTCTCCCACAAAATCTTCCCTGAATACTACCTACCATTTACCTTATGGCTACTCTCATTTACTCTGCACCTGATTCCCTCCTATTACAAGTGTCAAGTGTGTTGCTGGTTAAAATTGCCTATGGCTCCTGCTGCCTCTGCTTCTTGAAAAATCAATTTATCAGAACAGTTTCCTGCCAGAAATGCATTCTATTTAAAATGGGTTCTTTGATTTTGAATTCTTGAGGAACATTACTTATCTGATTCTAGTAAGTGCTATAATAAATGTTTCTGCCTAAACAGATTGCCTGAACAAAATGTTAGCTTCCAACATACAGATTTTTTACTGATTCTATTTACAGAATGAAGTCTTGCAGTTCCATGAATATTGATAGATACACGACATCTCATTTTCTTTCCAGATGCAGAAATCTCTATTTTTCTTTGTGCCCATTCTGATGTGAACATTATTCTAACAAATATTAGCAATTTGGATAAGCGGTTTGTACTGCTCTGTAGACACATTTCATGGCAGTGAGACTTAATCACTAATTTTAGCTTATGGATTTACAGAACTGTTGTGCTATAGAATAGAACCACTTACCCTCTTGCTAGGTCATTATTAGGGTCCCATGACCCTGCAAATTATTTTCCACACATTGCCATCCGAGTCCTTTTCAAAAGTTCAGACTGGTTTTGTTTCCACCACTTTGCAGACAATGAGTTTCAGATCTACTCCCACTCTCTGTGTAAATAAAATACTTATCCTTATAACATCATTTGTCCATCACTCTGAATCTGTACTCTTTGCCTCTCAAACCATCTTCTGGTGGTTTCAGCCTCTCTACATTTACCAGATCTACCAGGTCTTGATCTGATACACCTCACTGCTTCTTTTCAGCTTTCCTACTCCACTTCTAGACCTTTTCTTTTGAAAGTATGCATTGGACGCCAGTTACAGCCTAACCATTGTTTTATGAAGGTTTAACCTCACCTTCTTGGTTTTGCACTCTATGCTTTTAGGCCTTTAATAATGCAACTAAATCCACATAACAACAGAGTTATTGATTTTAAAAATTAAAGGCATCAGAATCAGATTTATTATCACTGGCATGTGTTGTGAAATTTGTTAATTTAGCAGCAACAGTATAGAAGGAAAATAAATAAGTAAATCAATTACAGTAAATATATACAGTATATGTATGTTAAATATTTAGATTAAAAATAGTGCAGAACAGAAATAATATGAAAAAAAGGGTTTGGCAATGAGTCCTGCTGAAGGGTTTTGGCCCAAAGATGACTGAACTTTTTTCCATAGATGCTGCCTGGCCTGCTGAGTTCCTCCAGCATTTAGTGTGTGTTGCTCAGATTTCTAGCATCTGCAGATTTTCACTTTTGTGAAAAAAAAGTGTTATGGTGTTCATGGATTCAACGTCCATTTAGGAATCAGATGGCAGAGGAAAAGGAGCATCTTTTATTGTTATATATGTATAAATATGTACGGGCATAGTGGCACATTGAGCAGAGTCAATGCCTTACCAGTTACCTAAGTTCAATCCTCACTTGGAGTTTAATGTTTTCCCTGCAGCTCTGTGTGTTTTTTCCTCACATCCCAAAGATGTGCAGGTCAGTAGATTAACTGACCACTACAAATGGCCCACATTGTGAAGATGAATGGCAGAATCTGGGGGGGAGGAGTTGATGAGAATGTGGGGTGAGTAATACATGAGATTAATGTACTGTAGAATTAGTGTAGGAATTGATGTAGGGATAATATAAATCTAGGGTTGATGGTCAGCATGGACTCAGTGGGCCAGAAGACCTGTTCCAAGCTTTATTCTCTAAATTCTATCATTATTTGAAAACGTATTTGTAGTTTGTTATTCAGTATAATGACTGCTGCTGTGATGCTGTATCTGGAAGTACTGCATGTGCTGAAACCTTGATGGCAGGGCTGTTGAAAATGTAGTTTAAAAAGTAAAGCTGACGGTATATGGCATCAGACTATTTCCAAAACAAATTAAAGATTAAGTCCATAACTTGTTTTCTGCCAGTTATATATTTGTTATACAGCGGATCTGATGGAGAACCTATAATCAAGATCCCAAATTACCTTTGTTTTGGATCAAAAACTGAATGCTAATACTCTCAGTATAAAACTGGCAGTTGAGACAAAAGACCATAAGATGTAGAAGCAGAATTAAATCATTCATCCCATCAAGTCTTCTCCACCATTCCATCATGGCTGATCCCAGATCACTCAGCCCCACACACCTGCCTTCTCGCCATATCCTTTGATGCCTTGACTGAACAGGAAACCATCAAATTCTGCTTTAAATGTACCCACTGTCTTGGACTCCACCACAGTCTGTGGCAGAGAATTCCATAGATTCACCACTCCCTGGGTAAAAAAAAATTCTTCCTTACCCCTATTCTAAAAGGTCACCCCTCAATTTTGAGGCTGTGGCCTCTAGTTCTAGACACCCCCACCAGAGAAAACATCCGCTCCACATCCACCTTATGTAGGCCTTTCAACATTTGGTAGGTTTCATTGAGATCCTCCTGCATTCTTCTAAATTCCAGCGAGTACAGGCCCAAAGCTGCTCAATGCTGCCCTTATGTTAACCCCTTCATTCCCAGAATCATTCTCATGAACCTCCTCTGGACTCTTCCCAATAATAACACATCCTTTCTGAGATATGGGGCTCAAAGCTGTTGACAATGCTCCAAGTGTGGCCTGATCAGTGTCTTATAAAGCCTCAACATTATATCCTTGATTTTATATTCTATTCCACTTGAAATAAATTCCAATATTGCATTTGCCTTCTGTATCACAGACTCAACCTGTAAATTAATCTTCTGGGAGTCTTGCACAAGGATTCCTAAGTCCCTTTGCACATCTGATGTTTGAATTTTCTCCCCATTTAGATAATAGTCTGCACTATTGTTACTTTTTCAAAAATGCATTGTCATACATTTTCCAACTGTATTTCATCTGCCATTTTTTTGCCTATTCTTCCAATTTGTCTTAAGTCCTGCTGCAATCACATTTCTTCCTCAGCAGTACCTACCCCTACACCTATCCTTGTACTGTCCACAAACTTTGCCACAAAGCCATCAATTCCATTATCTAAATCATTGATAAAGAATGTGAAAAGTAGCAGTCCTATTACTGATCCCTGAAGGACAATATTAGTCACTGGCAGCCAACCAGAAAAGGCCCCCTTCATTCCCACTCACTGCCTCCTGCCTGTGAGCCATTCCTCTATCCATGCCAGTATCTTACCTGTAACGCCATAGGATTTTATCTTGTTTAGCAGCCTCATTTGTGGCACCTTATCAAATGCCTTCTGAAAATCCAAGTAAGTGACATCCACTGCCTCTCTTTTGTCCACCCTGCTTGTTACTTCCTTGAAGAATTCTAACAGATTGGTCAGGCAAGATTTCCCTTTACAGAAACCAT
Source organism: Hypanus sabinus (assembly GCF_030144855.1). Taxonomy (NCBI): domain Eukaryota; kingdom Metazoa; phylum Chordata; class Chondrichthyes; order Myliobatiformes; family Dasyatidae; genus Hypanus; species Hypanus sabinus. Next base: position 23,002,530 of record NC_082714.1, on the reverse strand, counting down.
GCTGACTTTGATTTATTTTATCAATAGTCTCCAAGTACCCTGAAACTTATCCTTAATAATAGTCTCCAACACTTTCCCAACCACTGAGGCTAGGCTAACTGCCCTATAGTTTCTTTTCTTTTGCCTTCCTCCCTTCTTAAAGAGTGGAGACACTTAGATGAAGTGTCAGAGAGTGCAATCAAGTTACATGGGGAGAATACTGAGAAATGGTTGTTGCACAGGAAAGTCTAATACATATTTAGAAGGTAAATGTACTAACCTCAATGCAGAAGCTATATCCTTAGTTGGCTTGTATGTTGGTTGTAAAAGGTGCTTCAGATATCCAAAGTTACTTAAGGTGATTGGATTTGTCTTCCAAACTAGTACATTTAGTTCAGGTACGATAAACATTTATTACTATGCTGAACTCACTTTGGAATGCACTGAACTACACTAACACCACTAAAAGCACCATTACTGTCTAGAGAGCAATTTTCCAACTGGTAAATGGGCTGTAAAATTACTTTGGCTCTCCTGCCCTGTACATCTTGGTATCTCTATGCTTGTTTGTGATGTTTAGGCAGTATCTAATGGAATGTTTGAAATGTATGTGAAGAAGGTGGCTATTAGTCGAAGTAGTTCAAGAAAAGCCACCATTGTGCTTGATTTAAATCTTTTCTGATTGCTTGATGGAGCGATTTTTATTACTGCAGCTTTTGTCATCGAACAGAGCACTGTACAATGAAAGCTTTCAATGGGGCCTGGGCTATAAATTAGCAGAACTGACTGTGATTTCTGATGCTCTTTTCCCTAAGTGATTAGTGTGAAGGACTGCTAATTAACACAAAAATATTTCCTTAGTTTTCTGACGCTGGGTAATGGTGTAGAAAATCTTTCATCAACTTTACTTCTGATATCTTTTCTCCTCATTTCTGAGCTATCATTGATTTCACATAATAGTACTAAGCTGTCTAATGATGGGCAAGATCTCTTTTCATTCAAATATAAGGCTGTTATTAATCACTTCACTGATTTACTAGTCTTATAAACTCAGCATCCGGAGCACTTTGGTTGTGCCAGAGCCCTTTCATTAATTTTGCCAAGTTAGGATATAATGTCTATGCTACTGCATTACAAATGTTGTGTTGTAGGCACATGTCCAGCAAAATTGGGGAAAACAACCAGTCATTAAGAGACTTGTAGTTCTTAGGCTCCTTTCTGTAAGGAAGACCAATATTTTGTTTTCTTTTAACAGAGACAGAGAAAAATACACTGGTAATTTCTCGTGCAGTTCCCAATTATCCTGTTGCAACATACTATTCTGTAATCTGTATCTGTTACTACAATATACCACTTGTTTCTATACTCTGCATCATGAGTTTTTCATTTTTAACTTACAACTTACTTATTCTCAGATTCAGATTTTTTTCCTAGATCATTACATTTATCGGTTTAGAATTCAGAGGGACATAAATCAGTAAGTAATGGTATAAAAGAAACATCTGAAGTTTGAATAGTGGGGTGAGAAAATAACTATTGTGGACAATTTCTGCATTAAATTCTAGGTATAAACTGAAGTACTTGATGATCTGTTGAATTCAATTCTAATGTGTTAGATAGATATTAAAATTGTGTTCCTTTTCCTTTGATAGATGGTGCCTAAACTAATTTCTTGAGCAAAAGAAGGATATAATGGAGTGATGCAAACAAGAGGAAATCTCCAGATGCTGGGTATTCAAGCAACACACACAAAATGCTGGTGGAACGCAGCAGGCCAGGCAGCATCTATAGGGAGAAGCGCTGTTGACGTTTCGAGCCGAGACCCTTCGTCAGGACTGAAACGTCGACAGCACTTCTCCCTATAGATGCTGCCTGGCCTGCTGCGTTCCACCAGCATTTTGTATGTGTTGCTATAATGGAGTGATTATGTTTTGCTTCAGTTGTATCTCTCTTAGAACTTGATTTGCAATAACACACTTGGCATTTTTTAAAAAGTGTTCATTTTTCAGGATGTGGTCCTTATTGCCAAAGCCAGCATGTATTGTTAGCACCTAATTGCCATTGACAATGTGGAGGAACATGCTGCTCCTGAACCCTTGATGCCACACTTTTAAAAGCCTGACTCTTGCCAGTTGCTCATTTTCTTTGAAATAAGATCAGCCAATTGACCTTCGCCATACCCTGTCGAATTCCCCCTAAAATTAATCCTGCTGCAGTTTAGGATCTGTCTCAGCCTTTCCATCATTATCTTAAGACTAATAGAATTATAGTCACTAAAACCAAAGTTTTCCCTTATCGCCACTTCAGTTACTTGCCCTACCTCACCCAAAGAGGAGGTTCAATATTGAATCTGCCTGAGTTGGGCGCTCTACATATTGATTCAGGAAACTTTCTTGTACATATTTTACAAATTCTATCCTGTTTGAGCTCTTTACAGTCTGGGCGATCTGGTCAATACCAGTGAAATTAATATCTCCAACTGTTATAACCGTATTATTTTTACAACTATGAACAGAAAATGAATCTCAGGATTGTATATGGTGACATATAAATACTTTCAGAATCAGAATCAGATTTAATATCGCTGCCATATGTTGTGAAATTCATTAACTTTATGGCAGCAGTACAATGAAATACATGATAAATAAATATAGACAAAGAGTAAAGTTTCATTAAATGTATATGTCTTTTAAATAGTTAATTTAAAACAAATAGTGCAAAGAAAAAACAGAAATACAATAAGTAGTGATGTAGTGTTCATGGGTTCAATGTCCATTTAGAATTTGGATGACAGAGTAGAAGAAGCTGTTCCTGAATTGCTGAGTGTGTAACTTCAAGCTTCAGATTCCTGGGAGGTGAGGATCATTAAAGATGGTCACTGCCTTCTTAAGGCACCACTCCTTGAAGATATCTTGGTTATGATGGACACTAGTACCCATGATGGAGCTGACTAATTTTACAAGTTTCTGCAACTTACTCCAATCTTCTACAGTAGCCCCTCCCCCCACCAGCCATACCAGATGGCGATACAGCCAGTCAGCATGCTCTCCATGGTAGAAGGTTTTGAGTGTCTTAGCAGACAAACCAAATCTCCTCAAACTCTTAATGAAATATAGCTGCTGTCTTGCCTTCTTAATAGCTGCATCAATATGTTGAGGCCAGGTTAGGTCCTCAGAGATATAGACACCCATGAACTTGAACTTGCTCACTCTCTCCACTTCTGATCTCTCTATGAGGATTGCCTTGTGTTCCCTTGTCTTTCCCTTTCTGAAGTCCACAATCTACTCTTTGGTCTTGCTGGCGTCAAGTGCTAAGTTGTTGCTGTGACATCACTCAACTAGCTGGTGTATCTCGCTGTATGTCCTTTAGTCATGATCTGAAATTCTGCCAACAATAGTTCTATCATCAGTAAATTTATAACTTTACTTTGAACTCTGAACTTCCCAATGTACCTTCTCAAGACTGGGAGTCTAGAATACATACAGTACCAATCAGAGTGATCCTTCTGTTCCTGTTTCTACCCATATGGCCTCTTCAGACAATCCCCTAAGAATGTCATCTCTAAGTACAGCTGTTACGTCCCTTATCAAAAAGGCAACTCCCCCTCCTTGATTCCCTGTACTTCTGTCATGCCTGTGGCATCTGTATCCTGCCGCCAGTTTTCTCAGCCATGTTTCTGTTATGGCTATAATGTCCTAGCCCTTACAGCCCTTACTTTGAGTTTGTCTGTCTTACCTGTTAAACTTCATGCATTGAAATAAATGCAGTCCAACTGAGTATTCCTTTACTGTCTTTACTGTGCCTCTGGCCACCCTGATTACCAAACTTGCTCTCATTCGTCCCATGACTTGCTCCTGCTCAGAGTCTCACCCTTCCTGCCAATCTTGTTTCAACCCTCCCGTGCAGCACCAGCAGATTCCCTTGCAAGGATATTAGTCCCTTTGGATGTTGTTGGAAAGTACAAATATAACAGACAATATGTACTTCCGTAAATAGTCCTGAGTTAAATAATCAGATAATTTACATTAGAATTAAGTGAATAACCAAAGGTGAAACAAAGAAGGCTGAGGGTGATGTGATAAAAGATGAAGATAGTCATAGATTGAGTAGGTAGTCAAAATGTTTTATCCCATGTTAGAAGTATCTAAACTGTATTCACAGGTTTAAAGTAAAAGGAAGGAGTGTTAAAGATCTGATAGGTAATTTTTTTGCACAGATATCTGGAATAAGTTGGTGGAATCAGATACAATTACTATGGTTAGGAAACATTTAGGCAAACATTTAAATAGGTAAGGTATAGAATGATACCATTCAAATGAGAACAAATAGGATCAGTAAGTGAGCAAAAGAGTCCACATGGGTGTGGTATCTGAAAGGCCCATTTCTGTGCTGTGTTACCTTATGATTCCATAATGACTGTTAGACCAGTGTGGTAGACTATGTGCCTGTCTGGACACGCCCCTCTGCTGTCTGCTCCTGTGGCTCCTCCCACAGACCCCTGTATAAAGGTGATTGGAGGCACTGCTCCTCCCTCAGTCTCCAAGATGTTGTGGTCACATTTGCAGCTAATAAAAGCCTATCTTTTGCCTCCTGTCTCCGAGAGTTATTGATGGTGCATTAATTTTATTAGCTGCAATTTTAAAACATGGAGAGCATTTTATGACCGGACAGGGCCTTCATTAAGTTGGAGGTGCAGCGACTGCTCAGGGAGGGGATCATTGAGCCAAGCACAAGTCCTTGGAGGGCCCAGGTGGTCATTGCTTGGACCGGGCAGAAAAATAGGATGGTCATGGACTATAGCCAAACCATCAATAGGTTCATGCAGCTTGACGTGTACCCCCTACCCCACATCGCGGATATGGTCAATCAGATAGGCCAGTACAAGGTGTACTCAACCATAGACCTGAAATCCGATTATCATCAGCTCCCCATCTGCCTGGAGGACTGCCCCTACAACGCCTTCGAGGCGGGCTGCAGGCTCTATCACTTCCTGCGCGTCCCCTTCGATGTCACGAATGGTGTCTCTGTCTTCCAGAGGGAAATGGACCGGATGGTGGACCACTGCCAACTGAAGGCCACGTTTCCATATTTGGATAACATCACCATCTGCGGTCACGACTGGCAGGATCATGACACCAACCTCCAATGATTTTTCCAAGCGGCCAAAGCTCTTAACCTCACCTAAAACAGGGACAAGTGTGTGTTCGGAACCACTCGACTTGCTATCCTTGGGTATGTCATGGAGAACGGGGTCATTGGCCCTGATCCCGACTGTATGTGCCCCCTATTGGAACTCCCTCTCCCCACCACCCTCAGAGCCCTCAAACAGTACCTGGGCTTCTTTTCCTATTACGCCCAATGGGTCCCTAACTATGCAGACAAGGCCCGCCCCCTGGTCAAGTCCACCGCATTTCCACTCTCAGTCGAGGCCCGCACGGCCTTCAGCCACATTAAAGGGGACATTGCCAAAGCAGTGATGCTTGCAGTGGACGAGACCATTCCCTTCCAAGTAGAGAGTGATGCCTCCAACTTCGCACTGGCTGCTACCCTCAATCAGGCAGGAAGGCCGGTAGCATTCTTCTCTCGTACCCTTCAGGGCCCTGAAATTCGGCACTCTGCGGTGGAGAAAGAAGCCCAGGCCATAGTGGAAGCTATTAGGCACTGGAGGCACTATCTCACCGGCAAAAGGTTCACCTTGCTGACCGACCAGTGCTCGGTTGCGTTCATGTTCAGCAACCAACAGCGGGGCGAAATCAAAAATGATAAAATTTTGAGGTGGAGAATCGAACTCTCCACCTACAACTGTGACATCCTGTACCAGTCTGGAAGGCTCAATGAGCCCCCTGATGCCCTATCCCGGGGAGCGTGTGCCAGCGCGCAGCTCGACCAGCTATACGTCCTCCATGCAGATCTTTGGCAGCCGGGGCTCACCCAACTCTACCATTTCATGAAAGCCTGAAACCTGCCTTACTCCCTTGACGAAATCAGGACGATGACCTGGGACTGTCAAGTCTGCGCTGAGTGCAAACCGCACTTCTACTGTCCTGAAAAGGCACACCTTATCAAGGCCACCCACCCCTTTGAGCGACTGAGTGTCGACATCCCTCCATCGACCGCAATGTCTACTTTCTCAATGTAATCGATGAGTACTCGCGGTTCCCCTTTGCCATCCCCTGCCCCGATACCACTGCCACATCTGTCATAAAAGCCCTGTGCCGGCTCTTCACTCTGTTCGGATATCCCTGCTATATCCACAGTGATAGAGGGTCCTCGTTTATGAGTGACAAGCTGCGCCAGTACCTGCTGGCTAGGGGTATTGCTACTAGTAGGACCACAAGCTATAATCCCTGGAGGAATGGACAGGTGGAGAGGGAGAATGCCACTGTGTGGAAGGCCACACTCTTAGCCCTTAGGTCAAAGGGACTGCCGGTCTCTCGCTGGCAGGAGGTCCTCCCAGAGGCACTCTACTCCATCCACTCCCTGTTATGCCCGTCCATCAATGCCACCCCTCATGAGCGACTCTTTTCTTTTCCCAGGAAGTCTGCCACTGGGACCACCCTACTGGCTTGGCTGACGTCCCCAGGGCCAGTGCTGCTCCGGAAACATGCAAGGAGCAGTAAATACTCCCCGATGGTCGAGAGGGTTCACCTACTTCATGCGAACCCCCAGTATGCCTACGTGGTCTTACCTGATGAGCGGGAGGACACGGTCTCCGTCCGCGATCTGGTGCCCGCAGGAGCACCAGACCCCTACCCTGAACACTCCAAGGTGACTATGAACCCCGTACCCACCAATGTGTATGTATATATATATATATATATATATATATATATATATATATATATATAAAATATATTATATATTATATATACCCACAAGACCCCGTACACTCTCCCCTCTCAGCTGAGGCCCACGCGCACACCAAGCCCTACGCAGACTCCTCATGACATTCCCATACCGGGCGCCAGGCACACGCATGAGTAATTACTGATGCCTAACGAGCTGGCACCTCAAGTCAGGCCGGAGCCAGCACAACCACCATCACCGGTGCAATCACCACCGGCACTGGTGCAATTACTACCAGTGCTACGTAGATCGCAGTGACAGACTGGACCACCTGATAGACTTAACCTGTAAATATACTTGTGAGAAACTTCGCCCCATGGGGACTCTCTTTTAAAACAAAGGGGGGGGGGGTGAATGTGGTGAACTATGTGTATACCTGTCTGGACACGCCCCTCTGCTGACTGCTCCTGTGGCTCCTCCCACAGACCCCTGTATAAAGGCGATTGGAGGCACTGCTCCTCCCTCAGTCTCCAAGATGTTGTGGTCACATTTGCAGCTAATAAAAGCCTATCTTTTGCCTCCTGTCTCCGAGAGTTATTGATGGTGCATCAACCAGTCATGTGGAAAAACTTTACTGTCCTTCCTCTACGTTGTACGATTTACAATGCTACCAACCGGAAGGAGGTACAGAAGCCTGAAGACACATACTCAATAATTCAGGAACAGCTTCTTCCCCTCTTCCACCTGATTTCTGAATGGACATTGAAACCATGAACACTGCTGTTGTAATGTGAGTATTATTAAAAGTAAGTTAATACTAATTGGGAAGCTGTTGGTAACAAGAGGCAGGTTCCGGGGCTGATGGGGATTTACTCCCGGTATGCTTTGTATGTAGTTCCACCACTCAGGCTGCACGAGGTACCTGGAAGCCTCTGTATTGTAAATATCATTTGCTGTCCCAGGTAAAGATGTTCTTCTGGCCATTAAATTGTCAAGTGGTCCTTTTGTAAAGTAGAAGTTTCCACAACTACCTCACTACTTTCTATTTATATTTTTGCACTAGCTATTTAACTATTATATATATAATACATTTACTGCAATTAATTATTTTCTATTACTATGTATTGCATTGTACTGCTGCCATAAAGACAACAAATTTTATGACATATAGCAGGGATACTTAAGCCTGATTCTGATCATCTTGATCTTCGGTTACTGTAACAGAACCCGAAATCAAAAGCTTGGATTCAAGAGGGTTAGCAACTAAGTCGCAACTGTCACGAACTCTCTGGTTAGGTGTATTACTTAATAGTCTTTCTGACTCCCCAGAAGGAGATGATGGGTGCTTGCCTCTGATTTTCCCCATGGATTTGGTAGTTGATATGTAAAAAGCAAAAAAGGCAACCGTGATTTTCTGCTATACTACTGAGACCTTGTTGGTGACATGGTATTCTATCCATTGACTTTTGAAGTGTTCAAACTCTTAAGGAATTTTTTGAGTAGGAATCAGATACGGACAAAGCTGGGTTATATAATTATAAATGTTGCAATAATGCCGTCTACTATCGCTGTCATTAGGTAGGTCTGCCAAAAGAGTTCATCAAACTGGAGATACAAAGTGGGAGATGAGATGTCGATGTGAAATTCTACTATAAACAAAATAAAAACTGATTCCAGAGAGTTTTTTGGGGCAGCTGAAATAAAAGAGGTGGTCTGTTTTTTTTTTACTGCTTGTAATGCAATAAATGACATTAAAAGAAGTTTGAGTCTAAGGATGAACAGAGGATGCTGAATATGCATATACGGTTAGCAAGCTTCCACGACTATCTGCTGTTACTAATGGAGTTGTTTTTGAATGGGTTTACTTTGAACAAATGTGTTCATTCACATGGAATACTGGAACGTGACCAACCATTGCTCTTATATGAACGCATAGTCAATATTTGCAGAGCAGATAGGAAGGCGCCTAAGTGATGTCAAACATGAGCAGGTCATTAGACCTATGTCATAAATCATATGTATGGTTTCAATCCCTTTTCCTGACTCTATTGCAATATAGGCACTTGAAAATTCTTCCATCCATAAGATGTTATTGCTCTCCTATCAAGCGTAAGAAATTTCAGGCCAGTAATTTCTGTTTAATGGTGCCAGAATATAGCATTATAAGACACAACAGCAATGGCAGTTCCCTCAGTGTTAAGTAAAATGATATGTTAAGTGTGTCATTGGACCAGCGATCTTCTGAATGACATGCTTATTAATAACAAAATTGTTTACAAAATCAGCACTCTCATAATATTGAATGCTCGTAATTTGGCTTCATATGAACGATAACTGTAAGCTGGAACATTTCTACTAAGTCTTTCCTCCCCAAATGTTGAACAGCCCAAATTGTTGGTATGTACTTGGCACTTTCCTTGACATCCAAGTTATCTTTTAACTTTTTGGACCACTTAGAAATACTGTGTAGCAAAACTGGGGTGAACATACCATATTTAATGACATATAACATTATATTCACTGTACCTTGTGTGCCTAATAGAGTGAGAAATCTCATTATTGGAACTACTATACATTCACAAAATCTTTATTACAGTATTCAAAAATAAATTACAGATATACTCGAAAAATTAGCTTTAATAATGGAGAAAAGATTGTGTATTCCAATTGATGGGTTCAAACAGCTACAGACAATTTTTATAACATAATTTTAAATCATTTAAATTAAAAAAGAATTTCTTCCTGACCTGAATTTCATGCTACTTAATTTATTAGAATAAAACAAAATATTTAAAACGTTTCCATTTAGATCCCTATTAGCAGTGATTGTGTTGTCAGATTTGGGGATTGATTTCAGCCTTGCCATTTAGATTTCCTTAAACTTGAACTGTAACAGCTTCACTTGTCCAACAGAAATAAAACAAAGGAGGAACTTGGTCCATTTAGCAAGCCTCATTAATACATCTTGGCTAATGGTAGAAAAGAAATTTGGTGTCAAGGGATTGCTGTTAATTGTTCCTTCTAAATTGCAAGCTTTGGTTCTTCAGATATTATTGTATTTGTGCTTGGCTGCCCTCCAATCATCACTGCTCATCTATAAGCTGGTCATTTGCAGGATACTATAGTGTTGCAAACTACCCCTCCCCAATACCCCCCCACCCCCTCAGGGAATCAGCAAAATCTGAGGAGTGAAAATAGCCCAAAACCTGTTAATTCAGCAAAATATAAGGAGTGAAAATAGCTCAAAACTTACTGCCAGAACTGTGTGGTAGACAATGACCTTAAGGTACTTAGCAGGAGTTTCTAGTTATTGATAATGAAGCAGACAGGTGTTGTTTAAAAATCCACAGTAAACCTTTTTAACTAACATTATTGAGCTGGATTCTCACCAGATTGTTGTCGGTCCTTACCAGTAACAATCGTTTTATATTTCAAGTGAAGTGTGAACTTATGATGTGGATGTGTAATGATGTATGCCATCCATGTACTTTTACATATAACCGTTACAAATTATGTAAACAAACAATGCTTAATCAAACAATATATTTACAATATTACTCAATTATTAAACACACAACACTCCTCCCTCCTCAACTCAATATAGAATGCATCACAACTTATATATATAATATAAGTTTACAAAATTTATTATGCTGAGGGTATCTATATAGACATCCACAGTGTAGTAAACTTTAAATTTTCCCATTTAAGCCAAAGATTTAATTGCTATGGAGGATTTCTTACTCTTGTGGGATAGCATCTTTCCTGAATAGGACTCACTCTGTTTGGCAGATGATGCTTGTGAGTATGAAACAACCTCATGTTGTGAGGTGGATGAAGGAGATGACTCTGGGACTGCAGGAAGAGGTTCTGAGAGCTCTGGCTCCCTTTCTTCTATACATGTTGGTATCCTGAACAGTGCATGGCAAGTTGCTTGATCTGCTGATCTAGGCCCAGGCCATCAGACAAAGCTTTGAGCCAATGCATTTATTTAGAACATGCCTAGATGGCCAGCATGTAGCTCCTCCAAGACTTTAGCTCTCAGCTTGGATGGTATAACAACTCCCTACATAAGGCAACCCTCATCAAGGGCAAGTTCATCTGGGCACTGGTAAAAATGGAGGAGCTAGAATTTTTGCTGCACATTCCAGCCATTTTGGGTGGCTATATAGACCCATGTTGTGGGATCTTTTCTGAATTCTCTTTGGATCATCTCAGCTGTAATAGGAAGTCGTAGAAAAGTACAACAGGTCCATCTAGTCCACTTAAACTGTCTACTCCCATTGAACTGCACTGGGACCCATCTATATCCCTTTTACTTTTGTATGCCTCTATCAAGTTTCCCCTCAACCTTCTAGGGTATTAGGAATAAAGTCCTAACCTATTCAATTGTTTCTTATAACTCAGGGACTCCAGACCCGGCAGCATCCTTGTAAACTTTCTCAGTAATCATTCAACCTTATTTACATCTTTCTTGTATGTAGGTGTGCAAAACTAGACACAATACTGCAAATTAGGCCTCACCAATGACTTATACAACTTCAACATAACACCCCATCTCCTGTTACTCAGATTAAGGCCAATATAACAAAAGCTTTCTTTATGACCATATCTACCTGTGACACCACTTTCAATGAATTATTCCCAGACCCTTTTGTTCTATTGCACTCCTTAGTGCCCTACCATTTACTGTGTAAGACAGTTGGTCCCATCGAAGTGCAAAACCTTGCACTTATCTGCATTAAGTTCCATCTGCCATTTTTCAGCCCATTTTTCCATCTGGTCCAGATCACACCACAAGCCATGATAGTCTTCCTCACTGTCCACCACACACTCAATCATGGTGTCATCCACAAATATTTGCTTATCTCGTTAACTGCATTATCATCCAAATCATTGACATAGAGGACAAACAATGGACCCAACGCCGATCCCTGCGGCACTCCACTAGTCACTCTGGCTTCTCCCACAAAGCCAATGTCAAATCCAGTTTACTACCTCATCTTGAATGCCGAGTCACTGAAACTTCCAATGCTGGACCTTGTCAAAGCTTTGTTGAAGTCCATGTGGACAGTATCCACTGCCTTGTTATCATTAACTTTCCTGGTGATAATCTTGAAAACCTATTAGATTGGTTAGACTGACCTGTGATTTGCAGTAGGGAGAATGCGTCCAGGGGAATGTCCTCTGTTGTAAATTTTTCAGTAATTTTCTTTTCCAAACGTAAACAGGACAGTCCATCAGCAGTTTCATGATCAGTTGCCCACTTGACTTCAATCTTGCGATTGTGTCCTCCAAGAATTGAGCTCATCTCTGCATTTGTGCTGCTGCTATTAGTGGAATACCATACTGTGGAGTCACTAGTAGGTGATGTTCAGTAATAAAGGTCACTAGTAGGTGATGTTCAGTAATAAAGGCAATCTCTCTCCCATACAAGTACTGATTTAAACTTCTTACACCCTAAACCAGACTCAAAGCCTTTCTGTAAATCTTTGCGTAATTTTTCTCTACAGTGGTAAGACAACATGATGCAAAGGCTTCTATCTCTCATTACATGCGACATGACCACACCTAAATGACTGGCATGTAGCTTCTCCAACACTTTACTCTCAATTTGGATGGTACAAAACTCTCAATCCCCACATAAGGCAAACCCTATCAAGGGAAAGTTCATCCCATAAGGTGAGCTTCACTGGACGATGTTGATTATATCATTATATCATTGAGTTCAGTGTCTGACATCACAATTTCCTTTACTTTTTAGAAAGCCACCTCCCACTGCTTTGTCCATTGCTATTTCTTCCCAATCTATAGTAATGAGTTCGGGATTGAGCCCAGCAGCCAAGTTTGGCAGGAACCTGTTATAGTAATTGACAAATCCTCAAAAAAACTGCAACTGTGACATCATTTGGCTTTGGGGCATCCATCATTGCTTGAATTTTCTTGGTACATTTGTGTAGTTCTTGTGTGTCAATGGTGTGACCACAGTAAGTGATGCTTGGTTTAAAGAATTCACACATGTTGTATCATGCTCTGAGCACACAATCTTCCAATCTTTTTGAGATTTTGGAGATGTTCCTTGTCATCCTCACCAGTAGCAACGATGTTGGCCAAGTAACACTGAGTGCCTGGGGAACCTGTAGTCTATAGCTTTCTGCCAGAGTGCTGGTGCAAATTCTACTCTTAAAGTAAGGATATTGTAGCAATAAAGCCCCTTGTGGGTGTTTATGTTGAGAAACTCTTTGTACTCTTCTTCCATCTCCATCTGAAAGTAAGCCTCAGCTAAGTCCACTTTACTGAAGGGTATTCCTACAGAAAGGTTTACAAAATTATCCTCTATCCTGGGCAGAGGGTATTGATCTACTTTCTGTACTAGGTTGATGGTGACTTTAAAATCATCACAGATCTTGACACATCCATTCTTCTAAGCTATAGGGACCATTGGTGATGCCCGTGGGCTCCACTCAACCTTGGAATTAATTTCTTCAGTTTCCATTTAATCCAGCTCATGAGCTGCTTTATCATGGATGGTTTAAGGAACTGGACAGGCTTTGTAAAACTTGAGTGTGACATTTTTATTTAACTCAATTTTATCCTTGATATTTTGAGTTTTCCAATGCCAGCATTGAACACTGCAGTGACATCATCCAGTACTCTTCTTATTTCTCTTTCAGTTAAATCTATCGTAGGGAATGTGGTATACAAATAGTGGATGCATTTCCAATCAAGTTGTTCGTGTCTCAGCCAATCACGACTCCACAATGCTTTCTTTCCTATTTTTACCACATAGAAACCCAATGTAGCTTGTTGCTTGTTGTATTTCAAATGTGACAAATGCCATTCTCACAGGAGTTATCTCTTCTCCAATGTAATTTCTTAGTTGGATATCTGCAGGTTTCAGTTCAATATCTTTGAAATGTTGCTCAAGGTCATTTTGTGGCCAAGCCAGAGTCCAATCCATATTAATTAATTTGCCATTCACTTCTGGTGTAAGCCATATTGCTGGTCTCTTGTTAGTTTTCACACTGTAAATCTTAAGGCTACTCAGTCTGGTGTTACTCTCATCATTGTAAGATTTTTCATCAACAGCATGCAGATTAGTATTCTTTTGAAACTGTAACTTGAGTTTTTAATCTGTTTCTCTTCCCTGTGCAGTCCATTTATTTTTGTCTGCCCATCATGCTCTTTGTATGTGTCTCACTTTGTTGCATTTTCTGTAAGTTTAGATTTAAACCTGCATTGGTCTGGTGTACGTGAGCCCCTGCCACAATGGTTACACAATTTTCTTGGCCAAGCCGATTTTAGTTTAGATGTTTCAATTTTGTTCACGCTTACTTTCATCACTGTCTGCAACTCAATTGTGATCCTGTCTGCTGTTTCTATTGATACAGAAATTCCAACAGCACTTTTAAATGTGAGTTGTATTTTAGTTAGAAGCCTTATTTGAATGCTGTTTTTTTTTTGGTAAAATTCCACAAACTAAACAATCTCTCAGTTTATCATGAATTCCATCACAGAACTGACCATGCTTGGATAATCTCTTCAATTCAGCCATGTAAGCTGAAGTGGATTTCCCTTCCTTTTGATTCCACTTATGAAACCTAAAGCATTCCAACAATGGTTTTGGAGCTAACTATTCCTACAATACTTTCACGATATCAGCAAAGTTCATTTTGGTTGGTTTGGTTGAAGCAGTTAAACATCCAATCAAACCATATGCTTTTCCATCCAATGCAGTCAACAAAACTGGCACTCACTTTTGTTTGACTATTTCATTTGTTTCAACATACTGATCAATTTACCTCCCTTTGTAGAACAAAGAGATCTGGAAATGTAGATCCATAATTAATTGAAAGTGGTGTCACAGGTAATAGTGTTGTAAAGAAAGCTTTTGGCACATTGGGCTTCATAAACCGAAGTACTGAGTGTAAAAGGTGGGATATTATATTGAAGTTAAGCCTGGTGAGGCTTAATTTGGAATATTCTGTGCAGTTTTGGTCACATATCTACAGGAAAGATGTAAGTAATGTTGAAAGAGTACAGAAAAAATTTACAAGGATGTTGCTGGGATTGGAGGACCTGAGTTATCAAGAAAGATTAAATAGGTTAAGACCTTATTCCTTGGGATGTAGAAGACTGAGGGGAGATTTGATAGAGGTATACAAAATTATTAAGGGTGTAATAATGTAAATGCAAGTAGGGTTTTTCCACTGAGGTCGGGTGGGACCACAACTAGAAATAATGGGCTAAGGGTGAAAGGTGAAATGTTTAATGGGAACATGAGGGGAAATTTCTTCACTCAAAGGGCCATGAGAGATTGGAATGAGCTGCTAGGGCAGGTGATGCATGCAAGTTCAATTTCAACATTTAAGTGAAGTTTTGGATAGATACGTGGATGGCAGGGATATGGAGGGATGTAGTCCCAGTGCAGGTCAATGAGACTAGGCAACTTAAGTGGTTCAGAATGGACTAGATTGTCTGAAAGGCCTGTTCCTGTGCTGAACTTTTCCATGACTGTTTGATTCTAGTTTGTTCAGTATACATCAACCAGTTATCCGGTGTGCAATTAAACTCATCTGTCTTTCCGATGTAGCCAGTCCATTCTGTTCTTTTTTTATATTTATGACTATTATCACTCGGTTCTCACTGTTTATGAACCCGTGAATTCATCCGTTTTTTCCCATTTCTAAACTTGAATGTCTCATTACCATTAACAGGTCTCAGGTTCATCTTCAAACTTCCTTGTCAATACTGTAATGCTTTGTAAGATCAAAACATAAAACTGATTGAAGCAAAAACATGGGTAGACCGAGAGAATGTATATACTTCATTTTTTACTTTAGGTTTGATGTTCACATATGACGTGGTGGCGTAATAATCTATGCATGATAATCATGTACTTTTGCATATAACCTACAATGAATTATTTAAAGAATGCTTAATCAAACTACATTTACTATATTACTTAAGTATTACTGAAATATTAAATACAACATTTCTGGATGTGTCATTCCTAGTGTAAGGATGTGTCATTCTTTTTTATGTTACTGCGTATGTTAATTAAAATGCTTCTTTGTTATGTTAACTGGTGAGAGAGTGCTTTCTCTCACAGCCTGTTTGGGTTATAATTGCTGATAACGAGAATTGTATTCATTTGTTAACCAATTGGGATAGATGTTATTCTTTCTTGTGGGGCTGTAAACTAGTGTTGTGCAGACTTTTGAGGGAGTCGGAGAGGAGATCGAGAGGAAGACAGACGTGTAGGGAGTGCTCTGGTTGATCACTTCAGGTGGTCGCGAGCTACAAGTCGTGGGGTTGGAGCGGATCGCAGGGGAAGAAGGAAGGTCCCGAGCTCCAACTGTGTGTGTACAAAGAAACTGAACTTTGATAAGTCTGGCACCTTTTTTTGTTTCCATTCATTCCTTTTTGTAATGAATCTTTATTAATCTCATAGTCCAAGTAATATTTATAAAGTGTAATTTGTAAAATGTACATTGTGTGCTGACTGATGATTGATGTTTGAGGCCGTATCAGGAAGCATTGCACAGCAACCGACGCAACCGTGAGACAAGGGTGGGCGGGGGACGGGGTCTCCCCTAGGTACGTATAGCTGAGCGTTACACTAATAACATTGAAGCATTACTATAGAACAGTTCTATAGAGTAAGCCACAAGTGATGAGTAGGCCTCAGGTAGTAGCACTTAATGGCCCATCCACAGATTGCCCTGTTGGATTTCAGATCTTTTTGCTGATTGCAATAATAATGTTAGAAAAAAGTAAAAGAAATCATTTGTTTAGTTTCAAAATGCCATTAATTAAATGAAATATAAATATATGGAATAAAGAGAAAACAAATAACCCTAATCAGCCATGATGAAATGGTAGAGCAGACTCGATGGGCCAAATAGTCAATGCTTGCTCCTATAACTTATGGCATTATATTTACCTTTTTAATGAAGGTTGGTAACCCATTTAAATGAATGAAACTTTGCCAAAGGTGTCATCTATGGCTCACAAAAGCTGTCATCTATCAAGTATATCCAGTTTCTCAGCTCAGAAATGTACTGAACCCCTCTGGACTCAGTCCAGAACTATGCTGTTCTGCATTCTGTAGCTAGCTGTGGTTCTCTGTGGAACTGTCAGCTGCTTGTTGCCTGTAGCAGTTGGATTTTTATTTGAATGTAACTACAGTAGTTAATTTGAAAAGATTCTCTCTTATCTTGTTATAAAATTAATCATCCGTTTATATGATTGCTTTGATAGGGATTGACATATACATTTGTAAATCTATTACAGTGATTCTGCAAGATAATGCACAGCTTTGAAATACATTGATGGACTTTCTGAATGGTTTTTCAACACATATTTGTGTAACAATAATTTAATATTGTATGCTATCTCTGTAACCTCCTGCTATCCTTCTGTACTCCAGGGTTTTGCAGCCCTCTACTCTGGCCCCCTGAACAACCTCCATCTGCCACTGGCAGGTATGCCTTAAGTGGACTCATCTGCAAACTCTGGAATTTTCTTCATAAGCCTCTCCATTTTAGTTCTCTTTTCAAAAATTTATTAAATTTTACTCTTCATTTAACATCACTGTATGTTGTTCAGTTTCAGATTTTCTTTAATAACACTCCTTCAGAGCCTTGAGGTTTTCTAGTACACTAAAAGACTTTATAAATGCAAATTATTGATGAAAATAGCAGCAGCCTAATGTAACATTTAAGGAGGTAGGTGAATGTGGAAGCTGGTTAGACAGCCTGATTTTTAAAAAATGGGTGCAAAGAAGAAAAACTTTGCCAGTCTTTGCACTGCTCCCCAAAGGTATATGAAGATATTTACTTTACATTGGCTAGGGATTTTGATAAACCATGTATAGCTGCCTAAAATAGATGTTGGCTTTTTGTAAACGTTCAGGTTTATCAAGCATGGCTACAACATTGCTGCACCACCAAAAGAACAAGTTTAATTAAATAAGAAAACTCACTGGAGTTAAGAGGACAAGGAATGCTGTGTTCAGGTCAGTGTTACTAATTGCTGTTGCAGGCTGAGATACCATTGGGTACAGTTATCTTAAAGCTCCCAGCAAACCAGGTTGAACTCTAACCTCTGAATTTATAAGTTTGGAGTGTGTGCATCTTCCTAGGTTTCCATGAGAGCGCTAGTTTCCTCCCACATCCAAAGACCTGCTGGTTGTTAGGTTAATTAGCTCCTTGTGTTGTTGGCTAGCAGGAAAATTAGTGGGGTGTTAACGGGCAAGTGTGAGAGAATAGGTTACAGACATAAAAATGGGACAATAGACTTGCTATGAGATCATTGTCTTTGATAAGCCAAATGGAAACAAGGTAACAAGATTAACAAGGGATGTAGAAACAATGCCTGAATACAGGAATAACTTTTCACAAATATTGTAGTTACTAGCTGAGATGAGTGCAGACACATGTATTGTTGCAATATTTTAACTTATGTGCATCTGTTGGATCAAGATACATATCAATGGAGAAAACGTGAACACAATCCAAGAAATTTACATCAGAAACAGGTACAAAATATGGCAGGTACTGGAAATCGAAATAAAAAAACAAATTTGAAGGAAATCTGCATCAGGTCCATCAGAAAGTTTGAAAAAAGAAATATAGTTTATGTTTCAGACTGATGACTTCATACCTAGGTAAGTTAGAAGTGTGGCAAACTTAAATATGCAGAGAAAGGAGAGGGGTTAAAACACAAAAGGAAAGTTCTGTGATAGAAGGCAGA
The DNA here is from genome assembly GCF_030144855.1 of Hypanus sabinus. NCBI lineage: Eukaryota > Metazoa > Chordata > Chondrichthyes > Myliobatiformes > Dasyatidae > Hypanus > Hypanus sabinus. The sequence goes on along the minus strand of NC_082714.1, from coordinate 22,984,008 downwards.
AGAGATTGGAGTTTTCTCCTGATACTGGAGGAGCCAGTTTGGGTGAGGAAGCCCCTCAATTATTGTAGTGTAATTGGGCTTAAGAAATGTATTTGAATACTACTTACCATATTATCTATGAATGTAAGAATGAAAAGGCAATGAACAGTTTATTCTTGTGATTATTTTTATTATGAATAAAGTTTATTTTGGCAAAAAATGTCTCTTCTTTATTATATTATCTGGTTGCTGTGGCTACTGATTGAAACAGACACAACCACAAACGTTTGATGGGGAAGGACCACAGTAAGGGGTTCTTCCGCTACTTGACAGATAGGGTGATGAAGCCTCTCAATTGTAGTAATGTACTACCATAGGGGTCCACATGAGTGGCAATGGTGGTATTGGTTTTAAGAAATGTAATAGAATACTACCTAATGCCTTGTCAATGAATATAAGAATGAAAAGCCATTGATGGTTTATTCTTGTAAATATTTTATTATGGATAAAATTTACTTTGGTTAAAAATGACAAAATGGATAATAATGTATGATGAGTCTTGCATTGGAACTCACTCTTTGAGCCTTCCTCTTTGATATTCGTCTGTGCAGAAACTTAATAATCCAAGTGCAAACCATATTGAATGGAAACATAAAATGATGAAAATATGTAACAGATCAGACAACATTTGGATATAGAGAAATGTCTGAAGATTCATATTTCTGGTTTTTGTCAGAACTAGATAAATGCAGAGATCAAGCAAGTTTTGGTGCAGAGTGAATGGGAAGGTTTGCATAGAGAACTGAACAGAAGGTCAGTAATATGGTGGAAACCAGGCGAGTATGAATGATACAAGTGACGGTAGTATCAGTTACAAGGGTCAGGGAGATAGAAAGTTTCAAACAATATGTCTGGAACAGGTCTATGCAGGTGGAGGAAACGAAAACTAATATTACCAGAGAATATGAGAGAATGAAATATAATGTTGAAAATGTGTGGCATAAGGTGGAATGACTGATCACCTGACATTGATCATTATTGAATTCAGAAGGTTGAAAATGTCTAGTTGGAGGATGAGATGCTGTTCCTTGACATTTTGAGTTTCACTGGGAAAACCTAAGGATTTTAAAGTAGGTTTAGGGTGGAGATTTAAAACATTTAATTGGAAATTCAGGGTCAACCATGAAGTCTGAACAGAAAGTCACCAACTGTACTGGACAGGTTAGATACAGGGAAGATGGTCGCCCAAGATGAAGAGTCAAAGAAAGGGAGTGAAGTTTCAGAGTAAGAAGAAAGTTACCTCCCATCACCTCCCTCTGTGCTCCTCCCCCTTCACTTTCTTCCGTTGTTTTCTACCCTCTCCTATCAGATTCCCCCTTCTCCAGCCTTTTATCTCTTTCACCAATCAACTTCCCAACTCTTTACCTCTCGTCTCTCCCTCTCCTGGTTGCATCTACCTCCTACCACCTTGTACTTTTCCTCCCCTTCTCTCACCTCCTTTCTTTGATTGCTCATCTTCTTTTCCAGTCCTGATGAAGGGTCTCAGGCTGAAGTTGACTGTTTGCTCTTTTCCTAGATGCTGTCTGTCCTGCTGAGTTCCTCCAGCATTGTGTGTGTGTGTGTGTGTGTGTGTGTGTGTTTTGCTGGGATTTCCAGCATCTGCAGATTTTCTTGAAGTTGAATAGAACTTGAGCGGGGGTGGGGGGGGGGAAGAAATTATTGAAGTTTCAGGCACCCTGCATTGGACAATGTGTGGAGAGGGAAGAAAGCTAGTGTTAAAGGTGAAGAAGAGAGGGAGAGTGGACAGGGCCATTGGCGGACTGGTGGACTAAGGGATGCTGAGAAATAATGGACTGGTGGTGCCAAATAGGGGAGGGAGAAGGTGGAGACAGCTGGGAAGGAGGTAAACAGGAACACAAAAGGCTACCAGTGCTGAAATATGATAAGAAAGGAAGGGGATAAGGGTACTTTGGTGGGGGGGGGGGGGTGAAAAGCAGATGGAATCAGAACGAGATGATTGGAGAGAAGTACCAATTCCATTAATTCCGATTCAGGTAGGCCTTTTTCAATGCACACTGAGGTTTCTGTTGTAAATGATGGCAACTATTGTGTGGAGAACAATGCCAATGATCCTGCACTGGGTCACCTGTAGAAGTGGCAAGTAATTTTAAAAGGGCAGAAGCAATCAAGATTGTCAGAAAAGCTTGCACTGAAGCCTCGATAGTAACTGGGTTATCAAAGGGTTACAGTAGGCTAAAATAGGAATCAGCAATGAGAGGAACAAGAGAAAGATTATCAAATCTGTGAGATGGGATAGCCCACAACTTAACATTAGGATCCAGTCTTGGGCTGAATAACTCTGTGATAGATAAACATAGGATGACATGTCCTGGCTTGCAAAGATCCAGATCAGTTGTAGAAAGTATAATGGAATCTATGGTACCACGTCAACCAGATTGTTTCTGTAAACTCTGAGCATGATAAAATTCAAATGAAATATGTTTCAGATACTCAGCACTGTCTCAAATGGCATGGAATAAACAATTCATTGAAAATTAATATAAATGCTACAGATGCTGGAAATTGAAAATAATAAAAGCACAGAATATGTTTGAAATACTCAAGTCTTCTCACCAATCGGTCTATGCCCAATGTCAGGTTGAGCAACAGTATCTCATCTGTCTGGGCATGTTGCATCCTTCTGGACTAAAAATTGAATTCTACAACTGCCAATAACTTGATTTCTTGGTGTTCATCAATAACCATATGTGATAATTAGCTCAGCTTGTTTCTCCCCTCCCTCTCTGGGAGTGAAGGGCATACCCAACCTGAACTGCTGGTAAGTTCTGCATTTCATAACTCTACCGTTCTTTGTCTAAGTTATTTTGAAATTTTCTCACTCTCTATCTACTTCCATTCATTGATTGACTAGATAACCTTGCTTAGAGCTTGTCACCATTGTTTCACCCTATCAGAGGCATCCCTCTCTAGCCCTTTGCAGCTTTACAAACTTTTCATTTTTGATGGAATTTGTTTATTATTGTTTTTGCATGTACTATGATACAGTGAAAAACATTATAGGAAACTTGAGCAACACACACAGAATGCTGGAGAAACTCAGCAAGTCAGACAGCTTCTATGGAGGGAAATGAACAGTTGATGTTTGGGGCTGAGACTCTTGATGAAACATTGACTACTCATTTCCACAGAAGCTACCTGACTTGCTGAGATCCTCCAGGATTTGACATTTTGTGCGTGTTTCTCAAGATTTCTAGCATCTTTGGAATCTTTTGTGTTTATAGGATACATCTGTAAAAGTTGCTGAGAATCACTGGGGACCTGCTGAATTTCCTTAGACTTCTGAAGAAGTAGAGGCATTTGTATGCTTTCTTGGCTGTAAATGGACCAGGACAAATTGGTGATATACACACCTGAAACTCTCAACTATCTCCCCCTCATCACCATTGATACGGACAGGGTGTGTACTCCATCCTACTTCCTGAAGTCAATGACGGGCTCTTTTGATTTGCTGACACTGCTGTTGTATTGATGATATGTCACTATGCTCTCTATTTCCTTCCCATACTCTGTCTTGTTGATGTTTGAGATCTAGTCCACTATGGTCGTGTCATCTACAGAATTGTAAATGGACTTAAAATGGAATTTAGCCACACAATTGTGAGTGTATACTGTAGGGCATGTCGTAAGGGTCCTTGTGGGGTACTGGTGTTGAGGACAGTTGTTGAGGAGGTGTTTTTCCCTATTCTTACAGATTGCGCTCTGTTGGTCTGGGAGATAATGATCCAATTGTTGAGTGGGATGCTGAGTCCTAGGTCTAAGAGTTTGGAGGTGAGTTTGTTTGAAATTATGCTTTTGAAGACAGAGCTGTAGTCAGTAAATAGGAGAGGCATCTTTGTTACCTAGCCTAGTAGGAAAATCACAGTGGGTGGAGGTTGTCTGGGAGGCTGGAGTTGTGTATCAAGATCAGCCCCTCGATGCACTAGATGATGATGGATGTCAGAGCCATCATCAGTGGTAGCCATTAAGACACATTACTTTGACTTGAAGCTTTCACTCTGTTTCTCTTCCATTAACAATTCCTGACTAGGCTTCCATTATAGCTTCAGTGAAAGTCAGTGGTCGTTGATGGAGAATCTGTACATCAGTCAGGAAGGACTGCACGAAAAGAAAATCCATTAGAGGAAGTGACAAAGTCACTAGATTATTATCTGTAATCATAATAAGAATGTGTCTTCTTGAAGGCTTTTATTTCTTTGTCGTGATAAGAACACTGAGTATTTTGGCTGTTTTGATCTTTCATTTCAGACACCACATTACTTGTGATGTTATTGTCCTAAACCATATTCAATATGTCATCTTCAGCACCAATTCAGTGTTTTCTCATGTTGAAATATTTCTGTCCAATGACTCTGAAACGTTAACCTATTGTTCATTCAGTTGCCTTAGGATAATTTTTCATGATTATCATCAGATTGCAAGGGATTGATCAAACTCTTCCAAAAATAAAAACAACCACCAGAGATTGAATGCATTTCTGCAGAAGAGTATGATAAATTGAAATCACAGGAAAAAGATATCTAATTTTTTTCATTGTTAGTTTTTATTGGGTAAAGACTATCCCTAAGTAGCCTTCAGAAAAAGCACGCTTTCTCAGGAAAGTACTCCCACAATCTTCTTGTGTAGAGGGTTCTAGGACTTACACCCAAGGAACAATAATCTGTTTCTAAGGCAGGATCTTGTGCAATTTGGAGGGGAATTCAAGGTACTGGTGTTAATGACCAAGAATAGTTGGTTAGACTCTCTGATGGAAGTGGTGCTTGTCTGGTCTCGTGTGCAATAAAGGTTACTTGCCATTGACTTACTAACATATATGTGAATGATGTCTAAATCTTGCTGCATTTGGGTATGGATTGCTTTTACTTTGCAAATGGAACTGAACACTGTGTAACCTTCACAAAATGCTGGTGGAACGCAGCAGGCCAGGCTATAGGGAGAAGCACTGTCGATGTTTCAGGCTGAGACCCTTCATCAGGACTAACTGAAAGGAAAAGTAGTAAAAGATTTGAAAGTAGTGGGGAGGGGAAAATGTGAAATGATAGGAGAAGACCAGAGCATCTCCTCTCAGGATGAGGCTTTTCATTCCAGGACGAAGGAGATGTCTTCCTTTTTAAAACAAAGGGGCTTCCCATCTTTCACCATCAACTCTGCTCTCAAACGCATGTCTCCCATTTCTCGCACATCTGCCCTCACCCCATCCGCCCACCACCTCACTCGGGATAGGGTTCCCCTTGTCCTCACCTACCACCCCACCAACCTCCAGATCCAATGTATAATTCTCAGTAATTTCTGCCACCTCCAATGGGATCCCACTACCAAGCACATCTTTCCCTCCCCACCCCCCCTTCTGCTTTCTGCAGGGATCGCTCCCTACGTGACTCTCTTGTCTATTCCTCACCCACATCCCTTCCCACCAATCTCCCTCCTGGCACTTATCCTTGTAAGCGGAACAAGTGCTACACCTGCCCTTACACTTCCTCCCTCACCACTCATTCAGGGCCCCAGACAGTCCTTCCAGGTGAGGTGACACTTCACCTGTGAGTCGGCTGGTGTGGTATACTGCGTCCGGTGCTCCCGGTGTGGCCTTTTATACATTGTTGAGACCCGACGCAGACTGGCAGACTGTTTCACTGAACACCTACGCTCTGTCCTCCAGAGAATGCAGGATCTCCCAGTGGCCACACATTTTAATTCCACGTCCCATTCCCATTCTAATATGTCTATCCATGGCCTTCTCTACTGTCAAGATGAAGCCACACTCAGGTTGGAGGAACAACACCTTATATACTGGCTGGGTAGCCTCCAACCTGATGGCATGAACATTGACTTCTTGAACTTCCGTTAATGCCCCTCCCCTTCTTACCCCATCCCTGATATATTTAGTTTTTTTTTCTCTCTCTGCCTATCACCTGGCCTGTTCTCCATCTCCCTCTGGTGCTCCCCTCCCCCTTTCTTTCTCCCTCGGCCTCCTGTCCCATGATCCTTTCCCTTCTCTAGCTTTGTATCCCTTTTGTCAATCACCTGTCTGGCTCTCAGCTTCACCCCACCCCCTCCGGTCTTCTCCTATCATTTCGCATTTTACCCTCTCCCTCCTACTTTCAAATCTCTTACTATCTTTCCTTTCAGGTAGTCCTGACGAAGGGTCTTGGCCCGAAACGTCGACAACGCTTCTCCTTATAGATACTGCCAGGCCTGCTGCGTTCCACCATTTTGTATGTGTTGCTTGAATTTCCAGCATCTGCAAATTTCCTCGTGTTTGACTGTGTAACCTTTACTGAGTAACCCCTACTTCCAATCTTATGATAGAAAAGAAGTTGTTGATGAACAGCGAAAGATTGTTGAGCCCTGAGGAACTCCTTTGGTGATGTCCTGGTGATGGATTATTGATTTCTAACACATACAACCATCTTCCTGTGTGCAAGTTATGATTCCAACCAGTGGATTGCTCTCCACCTAGTGCCCAGTGGTTTTAGTTTTACAAGGGCCTTTGATCCTGCACTCATTTGTTGATAAAAGCAGTCACTCTCAACCCTAGTATCTAGCATTTGGATCCCTTTCGGCCAAAACTGCACTGAAGTCTGTCCTGCTGCAATGCTGACGGGACATCAGTGAACAGGTGAATGGAGAGAAAGTACCATTTGGGAGTATTGTTGATAATAACTTCTTTCACTTTACCAATGATGTAGAGTAGCTAAAGACGAGAAAATCTGCGGGTGCTGCAAATCCAAACAACACACACAAATTGCTGGAAGAACTCAGCAGGCTAGGCAGCAACTATGGAAAAGAGTAAACAGTCGATGTTTCGGGCCGAGACCCTTCATCAGTACTGGAAAAGAAGATGAGAAGTTAGAGCAAAAAGGGGAGGGAAGGAAGAAGTACAAGGTAGTAGGTAATATTTGAAACTGGGAGTGGGGAAGGGATGAGGTAAAGAGCTGGGAAGTAGATTGGTGAAAGAGATAAAGGGCTGGAGAAGGGGAATCTAATAGGAGAGGGTAGAAGACCATGGATGAAAGGGAAGGGGGAGGAGCACCAGAGGGAATTGATGGGCAGGTAAGGGGTAAGGTGAGGGAGGGAAATGGAAATGGGAATGGTAAGGGGGTGGAGGCAATTACTGGAAGTTCAAGAAATCGATGTTCACGCCATCTGGTTGGAGGCCACCCAGAGTAGCTAGGTTAAATTTGTCCTGCTTTTTGTGAACAGAAATTATCCACATATATCCTGGTGGTATAATTTTATCAGAGTAGTTTGACTAGATATTCAACAAGTTCAGGACAGTATATTGTAAGTACTACAGACCAGATGTTATTTAATGCATTAGACCCTGCTTGTATATTGAGGTCTTAATGAACTAAATTGACTGAAATATGGCTTCTATATGTTGAAGATCACAGGAGGAAGCTGAGGTGGAAGGAAAAATGCTCACTCACGAATTACATCAAAGGAATGGAAATTACCTAAACTATCATTGGGGAGATTCTTATAGAACCAGAAGGACCAGATTTCTCTTTTTTTTATGTGAAGCCTTCTACTAACTTTGAGAAGAGAGTCACTTTCATTGTCTGGCTGTCCGCCTGGCACCATCATTGAAGAAAGTGTCTACTCATTTGATTGCACTGTCATTTTTCTTTTTAGATTACTTAAGAACTCTTCAGCCTTGGCAGAATCTAGGAAAACTTGCAGTTTGCATGTGACTCCCAACATGTGGTTACTGTGTATAACTATCCTAAAGGCAAGAGAATCATATTGTGTGTGAATATTGGCACATGTGTCCTGATAAACGATTGGCTGAGGGTAGTAGGCAAAGAGTGGGAATAAAGGGGGCCTTTTCTGTTTGGCTGCCAGTGATTGATGGTGTTTGACAGGAGTCAGTGCTGGCTCTGCTGCATTTCACATTATACAGTGTGTTAATGATCTGGATGACGGAATTAAGGGCTTTGTGGCCAAGTTTGCCAATGGAGCAAAGGTGGTAGGAGACGGGCATTTTGGTGGAAGGAATGAAGGCATAGACTATTTTTTGAATGGGCAACAAATTCAGAATTCAGTGGTGTAGATTACTGGAGAAGATTCTCAGAGACAAGATCTACAAGCATTTGAAGAAGCATAGTCTTATTAGGCATAGGCAGCATGGCTTTGTGAGGGGCAGGTCATGCCTCAAGCTTGAGGATGTGACAAAGCACATTGATGAAGATAGCGGAATGGATGTGGTGTATATGGATTTTAGTAAAACATTTGATAAGGTTCCCCCTGGATAGGATCCAGGAAAACTTATCTGTCTGGATTCAGAATTTACTCGCCCATAGAAGGCAGAAGGTGGTTGTAGAGGGAGCATATTTTGCCTGGAAGTCTGTGACCAGTGGTGTTCTGCAGGGATTTGTTCTGCACCCTTGCTGTTTGTGAATTTTAGAAATGACTTGGATGAAGAAGTGGAAGGGTGGGCTATTAAGTTTACAGATGACATGAAGGATGTGGAAAGTGTAGTCATAAGGTACAACAAGATATTGACCAAGTGCAGAAATGGGCTAAGAAGTGGCAAATGGGGTTCATCCTGGAGAAGTGTGAAGTGATTTACTTTGAAAGATCAAATTTAAAGTCAGAATACAGGGTTAATTGTCTGATTCTTGGCAGTGTGGAGGGATCTTGGGGTTCACATCCATAGATCCTTCAAAGTTGCAGCACACGTTGATAGGGCAGTTAAGAGGGCGTGTGGTAAGTTAGCCTATGTTAATTGGGGGATTGAGTTCATGAGCTGTGCAGTAACATTGCAGTTCTATAAAATCTTGGTTAGATCACACTTGGAATATTGGGATTAATTCTGGTTGCCTCATTATAAAAAGGGTGTAAAAGCCTTAGGGAGGGTGCAGAGAAGAATTACTAGAATGCTGCCTGAGCTAAAGAGTATTATGATGATAGGCTGAGTGAGCTAGGGCTTTTCTCTATGGAGTGAAGAAGGATGAGAGGTGACTTGATAAGGGTGTGGAAGATGAAGACATAGATTGAGTGTATAGACAGATACTTCTTCCCGGGGTGGAAATGGCTAAAAGCAGGGAGCATAATTTTAAGGTGATTGGAGGGAAGTATGGGGGGATGTCGGAGGTAGGTTCTTTACACAGAGAGTAGTGAGTACATGGGATGCCCTGCCAGGGGTGGTGGTAGGGGCAGATACATTAGGAGCATTTAAAAAACTCTTAGATAAGCACATGTATGATAGAAAAATGGAGGGTTATGTAGGAGGAAAGAGTTAGATTGATCTGAGAGTAGGTTAAAAGGTTGGCACAGCATTGTGGGCCGATGGGCCTGTACGATGCTGTACAGTTCTATGTTCTATGTTAACATGCAGATTGAGCCACTAGTAAGAAAGGCAAATGCAATATTAGCATTCATTTCAAGGGGACTGTGATATGACAGCAAGGATGTAATGCTTGAGGTTTTATAAGGCCAAAGTCAAACCACATTTGGCAGATTATGAGCAGTTTTGGTCCCATACCCATGAATGTATGTACTGCCATTGGAGAGAATCAAGAAGCGATTTATGAGAAAGATTCCAGGAATGAAAGGGTTAACATACATGGAACATTTGATGGCTTTGGGCCTGTAATCGCTGTGGAGTTATAGAAGAATGAAGAGGGATTTCATTGAAAGGCCTTGATAGAGCAGACATGGAAAGGATATTTCTAGCATTAGGAGAGTCTAGGGCCAGAAAGGACAGCCTCAGAATAAAAGGACATCCCTTTATAACAGAGATAAAGAGGAATGTTTTCAGCTAGATGGTGGTGAATCTGTGGAATTCATTGCCTTAGACAGCTGGGAAAGCCCAGTCACTCTCTTTATTTAAAGTGGAAGCTGATAGCTTCTTGATTAGAAAAGCTGTCAAAGGCAGAAAAATGGGTTGAGAGGGACTGATAGAATGATGGAGCAGACTCAGTAGATTGAATGGCCTAATTCTGCTCCTATATGTTATAGTCTTAAGTGCACACAAAATTCACCATATATTGTTCCTGAGTGAAATTTTCAAGGTTACGCCTCGCATGCCACTGTAATAATACATGTTTCATATGCATCACAATTATTTCAGCCAAAATATTTTGGAACTAAATAATAAAGCGACAGATAAATTGAGAGGTTGAGATGACTCCCTGACGACTCGCCAAGGAGGGTGAATGTATGGTAGAGATATTCACCCTTCAGCGATGTTCTCTGTAATCTTTACCAGCAGGCTAGGCAAGCTGCCAAAAAAATGGAGAAAGGGACTGAAGGAATCTGTCTAAATAATTTATTTCAGGGCTCAGATGGTTTCTTGTTAAGGCTATTGTTAAGATGAGAAGCTTTATGGATTTTTAACCCTTTTATATATCCACAAATGAAAATGGATCTGAGAAGCTTTGAGGAGTAATATTTACAATGATATGAAATAATTGTAAACAATATTGCTCCGGAACAAAGAATTGAACTCATGATCGTTAAGTGTCCAGGTTCCTTTAGTGTGCATTGAGCTTTGAATGATATCAATTAGCTCCTCCTTGAACTTCTGCCCACTGCCTCCTGCTCTCAGTATCTCATTCTTAAATCAGGCACTTAACAATGTCCAGGAATCAAGACTGAGTTCAATGATTTTATAGTGTTACTTCTGCTCCCATTTATTTCCAAACTGCCTCTAATGCCTCTGATATTTATCTTATCATTTTTGTGTTACAGTTATTGTAGATAACAAGTTCTCCTTTACACCTCCTATCCTTCACTATCTCTCTACTTTCCTAACACCCATGAAGACTTTTTCATTTCGTGTTAAAGATTACTGGCTTGCAGTTTATGTGTTGCTTTTCATAGATGCTGCTATTTCTGTCCTGTGGAATATTTCCTCATCTCATATTTATTTTTAAGAAATGGGAGGGACCCACCACCATATTTCAATCCTTAAGTAAGCAGTTGTGCTTTTGGACTGTAAAGTAACTGATATCTTTAAAAAGTGTTTGAGGAGAAAGATAAACAGGTTAATTATAGACTGGTCTAATATCAACTATGTATAAATTTAGAGTTCATAAATCATGATAAAATTAGGAGGCCTTACAAGCACATGGATTAATCAGAAATAGCAAGCATAGATCTAATATAGTATGTTAAATTTAATGCCCTGATTTTAACTCCAGCCTGGTTTTGGTAGGTGGATAGTAAGATGAGTTGGCAACTTATCAGCTGGTCTAGATATCAAGTTTGGGCTTTTCTAATTCCCAGATCTCATTGACATACCAATGATTGATTTTACACTAAGAATGGTGACATATTAATGGGCAGGAAGTGGTGGTTGCCCAAGGATGTTGTAAACCACTTGATTGATTCCTAGAAAATTGTTCAGATCAGAATCACAGTCTGAAGGTCAGAATATGTTTCTTTATTCATTAGCCTTTCTATTTAAACAAATGTCATAAGAAAAGAGAATAGCTTAATGATAGCAGAGAGTGCTTGGTAACAGCCTGAGGAAATTGACTCATACCGTATGCTAGCAACTTCATATCAGAAAATATTAACTGTTCTGAACCTATATTCAAAATTTCTGTTACCTGTCTTACCATGTTGTAAAATATTCTTCCATATTTAACTTATCCTTTTTTCAAACTGACTGCTGGCTTATTATCCATTTATAATGGAACATGTGAAAAATGGATTGTCTGTTACAACTTCTGTTATACTGTTATGCTCATTATTTGGAGCCTCCTCAGTTGGCGCTGAAAAATCAAGCTGTGTTTAGTAACACAACTAAACCTGATAACTGTACAAATCTCTATCAGTAAAATCCAAATTTAAAGAAGGAAAATGCAGATACAATACATTAAAAATGGTGAGTTGGCCATGTGCCATTCTTCTGTTGCACAATGAATGTCATTGAGGGACCAAGGGTCTCATGCAACAGAGGGCAAAATGCTTCATGGCTCCAATTGCCCGAAGCGCTCCACAGACTGGGAGGAAACAAGCGAGTTCTATCTTTACAAAAGAAGATTTTTTTATTGACAAATCTGCGCAGCAGAGGCTTGGGATGGATCTGGCAAATTGCACCAATTATCTCAAAGGCATTAACAGGCAGGATTTTCTGCAATGATTCATCCTCACAGCAAGAGTTAACAACAGCCTCAGCTGTCAGGCAGTGCTGTTAGTGTTAAGATTATGCATAGGATGCTGAGGAGGAGAGTCTGAGGGATGCTCACATATGCACCCTGATGCAGGGTCTCAACCTGAATTATTGTTTTACATCTTTTGCCACTACACACATTGCTTGACTTGCTCAGCTCTTCCAGCATTCTGCTTTTGTTACAAATACCAGGTTGAGTTCTTGAGTTCAAAGAGGTTAGCTTTCATAGAAACTCATCAAGTTGTTTTTTTTTGAAATATTTCAATGGGTATACTGAAGATTTCCCATGGAAGTTCAATCTCTCTTTAATAGGAACCCAGATCTGGTCGTTTGAAGTTAAGTATCATTTTGATTAGAGGTGGCTGTACCAGGTCAATTCTTTGAGGAAATTTTGCTGCGTTCCCAATATGCTATCGATGAATTAAAGAAAATGGCAAATAGTTGAGACCCTCAAGAGGTAACATTTCATTATAACATCACATCATCTTACATCTCATCTCCTTAGGGTTGGCAGGTGCCACTCTTTTCATATATGAGAAGTGGGAATAATATAAAAGATTATGTAGAAAGAAAAATACACCAACACAAACTTTTGTAACTCTTCCAGGGATCAGACACAGTGATGAAAATGTCTTCCTGTGCTGCTAGAGATCTGGGTATTGGCGGCATTGGCAGAATTTATTGCTCTACCTATTTGCTCTTGAGAAGATGGTGAGGAGCCATCTTCTTGAACTAAATGCAGTCCCTCGCAGATGCACAGCACTGCTTGGCTGTAAGTTCCAGGATTTAGATCCAGTAATGTAAAAAGATTGGCAAACTATTTCCACATTAGGATGCTGTGAGAGTTGGAAAGGAAACTAAAGGCAGTGATGTTCCCATGTGGCTGCTACTCCTGTCCTTCCTAGTGGTAGTGGCTCGGGAGATGCCGTTGATGAGAATGAGTAACTGTACTGGTGATATGCACTATACTATAGCTATTGATAGCTGTGGGCAGAAGAAATAAATATTTAGGGTGATTGACGGTGTAAAACAAATGGATTGCTTTGCCATGGGAGGTGTTGAGCTTTCTGAAAACTTTTGATGCATTCATCCAGCTAAATGATGATTTTTCCAGCATGTTCCTGATCTGTGCCTTATAGGTGGTGAAAAGGTTTTTGGGTTTTGGGAGCTGAGATTCTTCTGGAGGATACTCAGCTTCTAACCTGCTCTAGTAGCCACAGTGTTTAAGTGGCTGGGCAGTTATAATTCTCTTTTGTGATTCTGTTTAAAAATAGTAATAAAAGAGTGCTTCTGGAGAAATGGGTATCCTTGAGGAAGCTGAATTCTTTCATTATGGATGATACCTATGAAATAAACATTGGACATTTGACGAAATACATAGTTTTTACTCAGCAGGAAGCACAATAAACTCATCTCTCACTCTAACATAATACACTCCAAAGCCATTAACACCAGAATTCATCACCAATATCATAGAGATTTGAGTTTGGCTGGAAATCCGCACTATGCACTGTTATACTAAACTCACACTTTTGATTAATGTGTGGCACAAGTCCCATTTCCAAAAAAGGTGGAAAGATGTCAATAATTCTCAGGGTTCTCAGGGTTTATTTATTCACCATTGGTGTCTAGGATTGTAAATTGATCATTTAAATTCAGACCTATTTTGCTGCTTTATCTATTTCTTAAATATAGTTTGCAATGTTACAAGAATAAATGAAATATAGAACAGTTTGAAACACATTAGCTTTCAGTATTTGTTCATATATGGATAAGAATAGCACATTACTCAATTTATGGTGTAAACCTTGTTTGTAGATGTCTATGTTTTTCCCAGAGTTAGCTATTGTGTCCTTCCACAGGAAGGCAGTGCAATGTATCTTCTAACAACATGTATACAACATACTAAAAACAAAAATCCTTGCATTACTTATCCAAAAAAACCTATTTGTTTTATGTGTGTTTAATCATTAAGAATTTAGTGTGAATTACTTTATTGGAGGGGAGTTGGTCTTTGACTCAGGAGGATAGACGGTATATGAATGAAAATAAAACAAATCTAAATTTCCACAATATCGCCAAGAGATTAGGGAAGTGAAATAATCAGCTAAAAGATGTCATCCTGTGTGGATATATTTTTTATTTATTTACAAGACATAGGCTTCACTGGAAACACCAGCATTTATTGCACATCCCTCCTTGTCATTGGGAAAGTGATATTGAGCCACTGCAATCTTCCTGGTGAATGTCCCTCACTTGCTGTTCAAAAGGGAGTTTTAAGATAAAAGTCTATTAATGTAGAAGGGATAAATGTTCCATGTCAGCATTATGCCTTGCTTCTTCCCAGGCTTCCACTATCTTTCTTTTGCCTCTTTAATCAGCATGGGGAGCTTCAGCCAGAGGCAAGTACAGTAGATTCTGGTTAACCAGGACACATTGGGACCGGTACATTTTGGGCCAATTAAGTGGCTGCTCCAATTAGCCAAAGTTTCATGAAAATAGTTAAGAGTTATATAAAAGACAAACTAATGTTTAATTGAGTAACAAATTAAGTACTTAAATGAAATGCAAAACAAATGAGAACACTACCAATATTACAACAGTACTATAAAACTGTGTATTGATTCCTAATAGTTATCTTTGGGGCATTCATTCAGTGTACACTTCTCTGTTCTTTTGATTGACTGTAAATGAACAAAAATCAGCACAGACACCTAGTGCAGATAATGGACTGCCTTCACACAACGCTTTCAACAATTTTCATCTTTCAACAATTCATTTCCATTGCAACATTCAAGATAATTATTGATACCTTCAAATTCATCATAATTCCTAACTTGTTGAAGTAGTAAAGTGGTTTCATTTTCACTCGTGGCTCTTTCAAGCATCTCCAAGCCTGAATGCTTGAAATTGCAGTGTGCAAAACAGTTCTGAATTGTCTTACCGCTTACGTCTCACCAACTATCAATGACAAAAATCACTGCTTTTTGAACACAGTGATTTTTCAAAAAGTGACTGTTAGCCATAAGCATGGTGTAGTGCTTAATGGCCTTGCAAGTGCATGTAACTGACGATAGTTAGAAACTGTTTGCCAACAGTCTCCTGTCTAATTAAGTAGCATAGTGACCCAAATAAACAAAGACAATTCTGGGTATTTGGTCAATTTTTTTTTGTTCTTTAAGAGTTGTCCCAAATTTTAGCTGCAGTGATTAACTGGTGGCCCAATTAACCAGAACCCACTGTCCTTGTAGTGCATTTGTGCATATAGTATTACATTACAACCAAGGTGTGCCAGCTGCAGAGGGAGTAAATGTTTTGGGCGGATCAATGATATGCCAGTTGAGCAAACTACTTCCTTCTGGAGGGTGGCTAGTCTGTAGGTCAGTTTTCTCAATTTAGACAGCAGAACCAGGTGCTCACAAGGAAAACTTGGTACGTTCAACTTAACTGGTATCCAAATCCGGAGACAGTTGTTGGTGCTTAACTCAGAACAACATGACCAGTCTATTTTCTTCTACTGTAACTTAGCGGTTTGACACCATATGGCTGGCTGGACTTCTTCAGAGTTAATGACATTATTGAGTTAGCAAAAGGTCAAAATGGGTAATGGCAGCAGATTTCTTTCTCTGAAGGACACAAATGTAATCCAACGGTTTCATGGTTACCATTAACTGAGATAGTTTCAGTTGCTTAATTAATTGAATTTAAGTTCTCCATCTGTCATCATTTGTAGCCACTTCCCTCTCCAATTAAGTATCACACTACTGTTCCCACTGTAATTTTTTAATTCAATCAAAGCACCATGTCTCCTCATCACTCACACCTCTTCATTGAAATAATTCCTTCTAATGTATTTAGTTTCAAATTTCCAACATTCAAAAGTATAAGTAATAGCTTCATTCAGAAAGCCTGTAGTCCATTAGCTCACTACAAGTGCCCTTCCAAACTGAGAGACATAACTTTGTGAAATTATGTAAAATGGACATGTCATATTGGCAAGCAATTCTTCCGGAATTTTATGCACAATTTGGGCAAACAAGTTTATCTTGATCTTCTTTTGGGTACTTCACAATAACCCTAAAAGAAGAGGTCTGGGAAAATATTGATTTTAGAAAAGCACTGGATGCATGTGTTCACTTCTGTAGCTGTTTATATGGGTGTTGCAATGGTTTTGAGTTTCACCTTTACCCAAAGTCTGGTTTGATTGTTAATATAAAATTACTCTGCAATTTGGAAAAAAATGGAAGTAAAAGAAAGTACATGGCTATCATCTGAGATGACAGCTTACAATTTCAGGATCTAAAATGTTAACCTAATTCAGATTTTACTTATTTACTGTACCTTTTCTATGTGTTTTTTTAAATTTCCAATTTACTGCAGAGGGATTTCTTCTGCCCATCGCTATGCACTGTAGTCTAGTTTTTCCAGTTGGTCACTCAGCTAATGTGCTTAGCACATCCCTCAGTTCCTGATTCATCATCATTCAGTACCAAAGACAAGCTATAAATATCTTCCAACAATTCCAACAATTCTAGCCCAACTACAGTGGTGCAGAGAAGTTATCAAGAGAGGCTTCGTCCACCACTGTGACTGCAACAATAATGTTATTTAGTGAGGCAGAATGTACAAAATGAGTAATTCCAGGATGCCCAGATTGATTTAAGAATCCAATTTGCCATGGGGAGTGGAAGTGTAAAGGTACACATTAGTTTCAGCTGGTGATCTAAGAAACTGCTGTTTGTCATAATCTGATGGCTGCAGAAACCTTGATTCTTCCATTAACATGAAATGTAATACATTAAAATTAATAAGAGTGCAAACAAAAGATAGATAAGTCGAATATAGGTGACCAGTGAATATCAGAGAGAAACTTGAGTGTCCTTGTACATGAGTCATTTCAAATAAACATTTAACATTTAGGAAGGCAAGAATTATGCTGTTCTTTATTGCAAGAAGATTTGAACATTGTTTTGTTCCAGTTATATAGGAGATCATATCTTGAATATATGGAATTCATATATCTAGAATTTTGCAAGTGTTGCTTTGGAATATTGTGTACAGTTGTAGTTTCCACATCTACCGAAAAAGTATACTTACAATATTGTGTATGTAATGTCAGTTCACTCGATTGATTTGTACAAGGGCATGTTAGTCATATGATGAGAGATTATGCAGACTGGGCTACGGCTCCCTTGAGTTTAGAAGAATGGGAGACGATCCTGTTATATCATACTAAGTTCTTGAGGAGTTTGACAGAGTAGGTTCAGCGATGATATTTCCTCTTGCTAAGATTTCAAGAACCAAGGGTCATGGGAAAATCCATTCAGGTCACAAGTGAGGAGAAATTTCTTCAGCCAGAGGATCATGAGTCTTCGGAATTCGCTATCAAAAAAAGTTGTAGAGTCTCTGTCACTGGGTATTTTCAAGCCTCAGATAGATTTTTTAAATGGTCAAAGAATCAAGGGATATGGCTTCTGAGATGAAAGATTGGTTATGATTTTATTGGATGGCAGAGTAAGCTCAAGGTCCAAATAGCTTCCTGCTTCTATTTGTTATATTCTTAAGAACTGTGAAATTTTTAGCTCTGGCTACGGTATAGTTATGAACTTGGACATATTTGAAGAGTCTAGAAGCATCAATTATATGTTTCCTGTCTTTGCTTTAATTGAGTTGCTTGTTCCTAACAAAGACCAAGATTCCTACATCTGTTATAATTTCACTTCAAGCATTTCTACATTCTGCTACATCACTAGTGATTATGTTGTCAGCTTTTAGCACCAATTCCAAACTAACCATTTTCACTCACTAAAATTAAAAGCAACAACTTCACAAAAAGCAAAGACAAAAATCAGTTTGGTTAGAGAGGCATGGTAATGCATTGAAACTTTGCAGAATGTCAGAATGAAAGCTTGTAATAAACAGTCTGTTTCTGGATAATTTCTAGATCTCCAAATTATCCAGAATAAGCCATTTTGGTAAGGAGAGATTGCAAATGAAGTAAGCATTATCGGCAGCGGGAAGGAAGTTTAAAATATCCCTAATTTGAAAGATGCAACTTCCAGTTACTATTTTCTCCAGAAGGATTGTAGTGTCTCAGCTGAGAGAAATAGACGTACAGTATATTTACAGGTGAATGGTCTTACCTTAGAATCACATTGGCATTTTCATCAACAAAATTGCAAGAAGCACTGAAATTAATCTCTTCTCTGTAAAGTTTGACCAGTGGACTGAATTCTTCAGCTGTACCCAACAACTGATACATTTGTGGGCAAAAAGAGGAACGTTTGATGGTAGTGACTTCCTAACTTGCCCTCTAGCGAATCTTGTATGGGGAATGAGGTCAATGAAGAGGGAAGGCAAGCAGGCCTACAGTGGCTTATAGTTACTTTGTGATTCCAGGAGAAGTACCATAGTGTCTCTCTGCTTCTTGTAAGATATTTTATTCTGTTACTTGTTTGCTGATACCCTACAATGGTCTTTTTAATGTCTATGTAAGTGGCTGCTCCAGGCTTCTGAAATCTGACAGCAGCATACAAACTTTTGGTCATCTATTCTGACATCATTATCAACAGTTCATTGTCAAATTTAATAACACTTTTGTGAAGCACCTTACAATATTATATCATATTACTGATGCTATATAAATGTAAATTCTAGTTGTTTTTAAATGGGATTCTACTTGAATTGTTATCTCTGATAGGTTTTGGCATAACTTAATATTAAAAGTACAAGGGGTATAATTAATTTTTGGTTACTAGTGATAAACCCACAGCAGAATATTGGTTGCCAGTCATGTATTTAGCTGAGTCAATGGTACCTAAATTTATGGGGGTGCAAACAACTATGGATGATACCTTATTGATGACACCTTACATTAAATTATTATTGTTTGTTAAGTGCTGATCTTAGATTTGTAACTAGTCAACAACTCAATGACCAATAACATTCTAAGGCAATGAACCGTAAGCCAAACTGCACAAAAATCAAGACAATGAGTTTCAGTGCATTAACTTTCATTATTAATGTCCAAAAACTCAAATGATTAAATACAAATGATTGAAGGCTGATGGTGAATTGCTTGCTATTGAGGAGCAGAGGCTGTGGATGCTCTATATCACTACGTAGCTGCACATTAGTTTCAAAGTGGTGCAGTGGAAGGGGACGTATAGCTACTAATCTCCCCCATGTGAAATGAATTGGACTTGCGCTTGAAAAGCAATAATCCTCCATTGATTTGTCAATATGAGGAAATGCTTCACATGCTATTTATACATGAAACTCAGTTCTTTTGTACATCACTACTGCAATAAACTACAGTGGACAAGCAACTGTGAAATCTATCTTTGCACAGCATCCTTTCCCAGCAGCGAGGGACCCAAACAGATGAAGCAGTGACTTGCTGTTCTCCTCTGCTCTGAGCTTTGGCTGCTTGCTTCATTAACTTCTCCTCCCATTACCTCCTCTGACCTCACTGTTTGTGATCTCCCGCACAGACACAACGAGATTTAAGGAGAAAGAACACCTCATCTTCTGTCTGGGCATGTTGTAGCCTTCTGGACTCAGTATTAAATTCTCCAAATTAGGTAAACTTTGTTTTTCTTTCGGTATCAGATCTGGTTATTTCTTCTAGTCATCCATTTGTGATTTTGGCAGTTATTTCTCTTTCTGCTGGTATATCCCAAAGCCTGCTATTAGCAAGTATTGCATAGACAACAATGCATAATCTGATTCAAACTACTGCATTAGCTCATGTTATCTTGCCCTATCTTATATATTGCCCTTTATTTACCCATTCTTATCCCACTTTCTCTGCTACAATAAAAAAATTCTCTCTCTCAGTTATGATGACAGTCTTAGACTTGAAATATTAACTGTTTCTCTTTCCACAGATGCTGCCTGACCTGCTGAGTATTTCCAGCAGTTTCTGTTTTTATTATTTTAGGCGTCGAGCATCTACAATTTTTTGATATTTTGTAGAGAATATCCATCTCCTCTATATGGCATTATCTTGTAATAAAAGAAATAGAGCACTGTTTAGTCTATGTAAATAGCATTTGATTTAAGTTCATCAAAAAGTTATGTGCTGTACTACAACTAATGGGAAACAATCAGGAACTAAATAAATCCCATACTTTAATATTAAAAGCAATCCTTATGTAGTTCATTCAGTCAGTTCTTACAGTCAGAAATCTATTTACTTAAACAATTGCCTAACTAAATTTGCAATTCTTATTTAATCTAAACAAAATCAACACTAAGACTTAAAATTAAAGTAAGAATAATTTTGTTAGTCTGGAGAGACTTTCATGTTGGAAATTAGCTGCTTCATTCATTTATTCATTCATTCAGAGTCCATTGGATGTACTGAGAGTATTAAATACCTGGAGACATTAAAAGCTCCTAAATCAGATCTAGCAATTTAGATAAATAAGAAAGTTTCAGTCATATTTCCTTAAAAATGTACAGTACCTGAACTGCTGCCTTAGATAAACACACTTTATTTCACAATATTATGAATATTACATTTTTCATTCTTGTCATTTTGAAACATATGAAGTATTTACCAAACCAGAGAAACATTTATGCAGCATACTTTCAGAAATTGGATTCAAACAGCATTCATTTCAGGCTTGATTTAATCTATATTTCAGCCATTAGAGTTTATTACTAAACATATAGCATCATCTGATCCTGCACTTATTTCAATTATGCACTCTCAAAACATGGGCATTAAAGAGACAGTGGGCTAGCAATTATAATATACATTAAAATGCAACTTAAACCTCTTGTGCTGTGAGGGGGACACCACTAGTTTTGTGTGAGACACTTAAATATCCAAAAGCATCATACATGGTAAAGTAGGTATTGTATGTAAAGCTTGCACCAAGGTCTCAATCTTCCACAATGGGCAAAAATAAAGATAGTAGAGTAATTGCACAGGAGAACTAATTGGACGGGATGTGGTTGGAGATGGAAATAGTTGGGGAAAGATGTGGAGAAGACGGGACATTAGGTGAAGAAAAGATTTTATAAATGTGGAAATTGGGGAGAATGCTGATGTTAATCCATCGGGAACGATGTTTGGAGATTGAAAGGTGATTCCAGGAGGTGCCGTATGACATTAGTGGTGGTATTCAGTAATAATTAAAATTGAAAGGAAAGCCTTCCTGGAAGAAGATGGATGCTTCACAAATCCCTGCAGGAGCCAGAAGGAGTGGGGCCCTTCAGTATGCCACCTGACTAAGAAATACATTGCAATTCCTTCATCATTGCTGGTCTTGATCCTAGAACTAATACCCTTTGCTTATAGTCTTATGGTTTTATTCCATTGTTTATGGGAGTATCTTCACCAGATGGAATGAACAAGACTCAAGACTGAAGCAGATCTCAACCTGTTTCACATCTGCTTTGGTGTTCAATGTGCATGCACGCTGCCCTCTGTATGGACATGACACATAAAATGAAAGCAGCATCTGATGTGCCTTTCTACTTGTTGTAATACAACAAAGGCTGTATGATGTACCTTCTACAAGATGCTTACCTCATACTTCTCCAAAATCTGCAATCTTTGACATAAAGGACAAAATTTTCAAGCGTATCGGAAAACTAGCATGCGCATCTTCTTCTTAAATTCACACACCATCCTGAATAATTGGCACTGGGTCTAAATCGTTGGACTTCCCTCCTAATCACACTGGGAGAACCTTCACCAGAAAAACTGCTGTTCAACATCAGCTTCGTACAAACAATTAGATAATCATTACTAGCCTTGCCAGTAATGCTCTAATTCTGACAAGTGAAAAGATAAAACAATGTTTTTTTTTAACAACTGTCTTTAGGAGGATAGGAGACAGGAAGCCTTATTTGATTCACTTATTGCCTGTCTCTTTCACCTGCATACATTTATGCTTCAACATTCAGTTATCTGCGTTATTCTATGTAATGAATTGTTCTTGCAGACACTGCAGTAAAAAGACATGTTACAGAGAGAAAGTGCTGATACTCCACTAATCCCTTTGCAGCTCTTCCCCTCCCCAACCATGTTATTTGCTAACTGCTGCAGTGAAATTGACTACCATAGGCTGCTCTCCTTTCTCTGGTGAAACTGGGTCTTGATGTGGAATTTAGATAAGCTCTTTGGTTTTCTGCTGTGGATCTTAAATATACTTTCCACTGCAATATATTTTCCCTCCCGTTCCTTTTTCTGTTTCTCATATTGGCTCAGTACAAGAAGACAGAAGGGCAATTTGCACCTAAAATATTGCTGGTTATTCTTTGCAACTGATGATTAATGAGAAGCAGGTACTTTTCTAATAGTGCTCTATGTCACTTGCAGGAGATGCCGAGCCTTAATGGTTGGCACCAACCCATTTCCACCAAAAACAGACAGAGAAGCACCCAGATACAGACAGACAGACAGACAGACACACACACACACACACACACACACACACACACACACACACACACACACACACACACACAACCCTTTACACCATTTTAGGCAGAGTTGCTAAAGGAATTGCTTAGAAACTAATGCATCAAATCTCTTGAAAGCAATTGATCACAAATGCAAATTAACCAACCTATACTCATAAAATTAGTAAGTGCGAGCAATTTCTGAGTGTCAATATTATAATCTATTAAGTAATTAAAATTATTCAGTGAGAGGAAAGATGAGAAGCTGGCTACAATGTTATCAAAAGATGTAGAAATGTGGAGTAGAGACGTATTATAGACTAATTTAACCTTGGTGCTAGAGAAAAAGAGAAAAATCTAGAAATAATAGTTGGGGACATAATAAGCAGTAATTTGGATGAGTACAGTATAGCTCTCAATTTTAAAAAAATCTGTGGGGGGGGGTTAAGAATTGTTGACATTTCTGGTCAAAATCCTTCATAAGAACTGACTATGGGAGAGAAGGTAGATGGTATAAAGAGGAGAGCAGGTGTGGTGAAACAGGGGTCAATAGGTGATTGGACTCAGAATGGGTGAAGGACAACAGTAGACGGAGCCAGATAGGGAAAGGGGAGGGTTGGAGAGTGGAATTGCAGATAGAGACAGATGGATGCAGGCAAGTGTAATGAAGGGTGGCTGCCCATTCACTGAAACATTTGAACTCCCTGATGCACCATCAATAACTCTCTGAGACGTGAAGGTGAGAGGTCGGCTTTTATTGACTGGAAGAAGGAACAAGCAGTGAGTGACCACCATGCTACATCCTGGAGACTGAGAGGCCGGGCTCAGGCCTTGATCGCCTTTATACAGGGGTCTGTGGGAGGAGCCACAGGAGCAGTCAGCAGGGGGCACGTCCAGACAGGTATATGTAGTTCACCACACTCCCATTTGACAGATCACCTGCGTATGGTTTCATCTACGTGATTTAAATGAAAAGTTAAAATTATTAAAATAAACAGCATGATGTGAGCAAGTACCTTGCCTTACCCTTTTAGTTACTTCAACTATTTCCATTAGTTTTGATGGATTATTGTGTTCATTAGGAGGATCTCAACCGCTCTCCTTTTCTTGGTAAGGCTCTGGGGTGAAAGGAACTCCTCTGTGTGTATGAGGACAGGAACCTGCTGGCTTACCCTGCACAAACAGAAGGACTTTTGTGCTGAAATACACTTCTGCTAGTGGTTCAGAGGAGAGTAGTTCAGAATGTTCCACTAATGTAGTGTCAAAGTGTAGAACCTGCCAGTGGTCAGGCAGTGCTGTTGGACTTAGATGTGGAGCGCAATGTTCTTGAACTAAAAGGCTCCATGCATTTTTTAATCAGCTCTACACCATCCTTGATTGGTGTTGCCTGATTCATACAATAATGTTTAACTTAAAACGATAAAGATTTTTTGACATTTTGTATTATTTAGCCTTATTTCAACTTTACACATTGAATACTAGTAATGAAGATCAGATCTTCTTGGCGGTCTCTGAAAGCAGCCTCACATTAGACAGCTGGTAAGAAGATATACAATGATACTTGCTTCATTAGCCATGGCATAGAATGTTGCAATTTATGGTACAACTGTTTTGAAACATTACCTAGGCCATAGCTGGAACACTGTGTGTTTATCTAGTCACTGTGCTGTAGGAAGGATGCAATTGCACTGGAGGGATATTCACCAGCATGTTGTCTGTGATGATACGTTTTAGTTAAGAGGAGAGATTGGATAGACTGAGTTTGTTTTCTTCTGGAGTGGAGAAGGCTGCCATAGATAGATTACATAGTAAGAAACTTTTCCCCTTTGCAAGCTGCCGACAAGCATCTTTTCCATTGATTCTGCCTGGCCTGCGGAGTTCCTCCAGCATTTTGTGTGTGTTTCTGCCTAAAACCAGAGGTCACTGTTTTAAGGTAAGTGATAGGAAATATAGAGGAGACTTGAATATGGGGGATTTGAGAGGTAGTTGAAATCTAGATTATGCAACCTTTGAAAATGTGGAGGCAAGTTATCTCACAACATTTTATTTTATTTGGATGAGTCTTAATACAGAGACTAGGGACAGGGTACTGGAGAATGGAATTAGTATAATTAGGTGCTTACTGGCCACCAATGTTGCAGTGGATTAAAGAGCCTGTTTCTGCTGCTGAGTGATTGTATGACTCTGTGACTCTTGTCTGTCTGAGGTTGTCCTATATGCAGGGAACCTTCATCCTCTTTGTTTTCTACCAGAAGGATGTGAAGAGCTGTATTTATAAAGTGTCGGGAGTAAGTGGGATGGGGTGCATTCTCAATGTTCTGTCCTCTATCTCTTAAATATATTTTAGCAGTGAATACAAAAAATGTATTTCTAGTGGTTCTGTAGTGTAGTAGTGAGGCACCCTGACAAGATTGAATCAACATGCCTGTAGTACTCTTCCAATTATCTCAACCCTTGTATTAACAAGAACAGTTGTAGAATTTAATTTAATTTTCTTTTCTATATATACATTATTGTAGTTTATAGCCATTACTATTATGTATTGCAATATGCTGCTCCCACAAAACAACTATTTCACGACATACAAAAAAATTTGACCCCAGCATCTGCAGTGTACTTTGTGTTTATTTCACAACATATGCCAGTAAAATTAAACCTGCTTCTGATTCTGAACCAGTTTACAGCAATCTTGACTGAATATTATATCAATTCTGCATTGCAATGATTATGCACAAATTAACTAAGTAGTGCTTTTCATGCGCCCTTTGAACAACGATCTGATTTTTTTTTAGTTGAAGGTATCTGACTACAAGATTAGACTGAATTAAAACTGATGCAGCAGTTGAAGTTAAGTATTGCATCCAGCAGAGGGTGCTAGTGTGTGCAGATGGCATTCAGAGAGTGGGAAAACCCTGAACCATAAGGGGGTTATGGCAATGCATGTCTGATCCCATGTAAGAGAGAAGTAACTGTTTCAGTTACAAGTACAAATTTGCAGTTTGCAACCTTTGCCACATAGAACTTTAAGGTCCACATTGAACTTGAGCCTGTCCAAGGATTAAACAACCATGGCCTCCAAACAGTCAGTAGAATAGCCACGTGGATTATAGATTATGCCAAGTGTGTTCTCTGGTAGAGACTCTGAATCACAGACCAATCCAGTTTGGAGCTAGAACCAGAGATATTCTACATTGGGACTGAGAATCACAGACATGTCCAGCCTGTGACTTTCATTGAGAGTGGTGAGCAACATGAATGCAAGTAACCAATGAGTGGTCAGAGCCTGATATACATGGAATTTGCAAATCATTATTGTTAACTTAATTAATCTGATAAATGGATTATAGCCAATTAAATTAAAAACAAAAGGCTAGAGGGGAAGCAAATGTAGAAAGTGAAGAGTTAATGCTTCAGGTTAGAAATCCTTAGAACAATGGGATAAAAAAGGTAATTTTAAGTTGCAGATAATGTGATGGGGAATGGATAGGACAAAGGAAGTAACTATGATAGAGTGTGACCAAGTGAAATGGGTTAATAGGGCAGGTAGAGGTGATTATATATTATGAATTACTAACAGCAAGGCCCTGTGGCCTGCAGGTCAGCCTGTGTTAATAGAGAGAGAAAAACTGAGCCAGAATCACAGATTACTGATAGCGGAAATGGCCACTTCTGGTGCCAACAGAAGAAACATGATTCCTAAAGTTGGAGAATTTGACATTAAGTCCAGAAGTCTACGATGTGCTTAGGTGGAAGATGAGATGCTGTTCCTCAGGCTTGCACTGAACCTTATTGTAACAAGATAGGTCAGGGTGGGAGCAGGATGGAAAATCAAAATGGAAGCAAAAGAACATTAAGGGGTGGACATAGGCCCTTTGCAAAGTAAACATCCAACCTGCTTTTAGTTTCTACAGTTTAAGGGAGACCATACTGTGAACATCAAATGCGGTACTCTAAATCAGAAGAAGTGCAAGTGAATCACTGCTTCTTCTGGAATGATTCTTTGGGTTCCTGGATGATAGGATGGGAAGAGGTGTAAAGACAAGTATTGCATATAAGACCAAAAGACATAGGAGCAGAATTAGGCCAGTCAGTCCATCGTGGTTGATCCCAGATCTTACTCAACCCCATACACCTGTCTTCTCCCAATATTCTTTGATGTCCTGACCATTCAGGAAACGATCAACTTCCACCTTAAATATACCCCCGGACTTGGCCTCCACCACACTCTGGGGCAGACCATTCCACAGATTCACTATTCCTTGGCTAAAAAAAAAATTCCTCCTTACCTCTGTTCTAAAAGGTCACCCCACAATTTTAAGGCTGTTCCCTCTAGTTCTGGATACCCCCACCACTGGAAACATCCTCTCCACATCCACCCTATCTAGTTCATTCAACAGTCAATATGCTTTGAATAAGATTAAGTGCTTTGAGAGGTAGCTCATGGCTAGAATTAACTGATGCCTGAGTAAAGACCAAGACCCACTGCCACAATCAGTCTACAGTGGATGCAGTCTCACTGACTCTCACTTGGCCTTGGACCACTTGGACAATTGCAATACCTACATCAGGCTAACGAGATTTGGTATGCCAACAAAGACTCTAGCAAATTTCTATAGATGTACTGTGGAGAGCATTCTGACTGGTTCCATCACTATATGATGATGGAGGTGCCAATGCACAGGATCAGAAAAAGTTATAGAGGGTAGTAAACTCGGCCATCTCCATCATGGGGAAGCACCAGCCTCCATCAAGGATATCTTCAAAAGCTCTCTATTCTTGCTCAATCCAGGAGGAGATGGAATGAGAGCAGAGGTATGAAAATAGATGAAAGTGGTGATGGGTTTGTGTGCTATGACAATATTTGTATGAAATACTTGGGCCTACCATTTCCATTGAGATGGATTTGAGGAGATCCAGTAATGGGAATGAAGACTTGGAGATGAACAGGTTGCAGCAGGTGGAAATCAGCAACAAGCATGATGAAATTTGTGCAACTCAGAGAGAACTTTTTAGTACACTCTTTCCCATTTCTGATGAAAGGTCTCCAGTTTGAAATGTTAACTCTGTGTGCCTCTTTCCACAGATACTGTCTGACCTGCTGAGTATCTCTAATACTTTCCATTCTTACTTCAGAATCCTTAGCTGAAAGAGTAACTGAACGATGCTAAAATAGAAACGCTGAGTCAATTAGAACCATGTGATAGGTCTTAAGATTCTTTAAGCAAATGAATAACCTTGCAACAAGGTTGCATAAAAAGGGATTTTTGAGCTCAATTACTTTTATTTCACAAGCATCATATGTGTTAGTGTAATAATAATTGCTTAAATATTTTGTCTTTATATCTCAAAGTTAATTTGATTAACAAAAGCTTGAGAAGTCTTGGAGTTCTTGGGAATTGATTGGCCACATCTTGAGGTAGCAGTGTTAATTTATCCTCCAAGCCAAGAACTTAGTTTCCTTTCTCTCTGTG
This sequence comes from Hypanus sabinus, assembly GCF_030144855.1. Taxonomy (NCBI): domain Eukaryota; kingdom Metazoa; phylum Chordata; class Chondrichthyes; order Myliobatiformes; family Dasyatidae; genus Hypanus; species Hypanus sabinus. The sequence continues at coordinate 22,955,940 of NC_082714.1, read as the reverse complement.
GAACTTGCGTCATTAATAATTCAGACCTGCATTACAGAAGCAATAGATTTTCTGCTCCACTGGGAATTCTAAGGTTTGTTTCTATATTTGTTCCTTTTGAATCTCTGTGATCCTCACTAGTAATCTCCCTCAGGTACAACCGTTGTGAATTTTTACAGCTGTTTTAACTGCTAAGTGTTCAGCTGCCATTTTTCTTCTGTGTTCTTCATGAGCCAATGGAACACCTGAGACCTACACATTTTATTCTCCAAAAAATGTATTAAAAATTAACAATCCAGTCATAAAATGATAGATTTTTACTGATTATTTTATACTTGTAGTTTAAAATAACTGAAATGTCAGACCAAATTTGATTCAATGAAGGATGCTTGACAGCTATGGCAGGGCTTGAATGCTATCACCTCTTACAAAGTGAAATCAAGTAACATAGGTGACAACAGAACTTCACTTCCAGATGAGCTCAGTGCCTTCTATGCTTGCTTTGACCATCAAACATTGAGGAACCATCGCAAGCTCCCAGAACCCCCGATGAACCCTCTGATCTCAGTCTCTGAGGCAGAAGTGAGAGCATCCTTCAGGAGGGTGAAATCACAGAAAGCATCTGGCCCAAAAGGAGTACCTGGCCAAGTACTAAAGACCTATGCTGATCAACTGGCTGAGATCTTTAACCTCTTGTGTTTGCAGTCTGAGGTACCCACCTGTTTCAAGCAGGCTTTCATTCTACTGAAGCCTAAGAAGAATGTGGTAACCTGTATCCATGACTATCATCCAGTAGCATCTGTGATGAAGTGTTTTGAGAGGTTGATGAAGAAGGATATCATGTCCTGCCTGAGAAGTGACTTTGTGGCAACATTCATAGACTCTGAGTCTTGGACTATTTTTTTTGTGTTACTGTATTTTGCTGATATCATATATGTGCTCACTATCTTATGTGTGCTATATGTGCCTTGTAATGTGTATGACTGTTTGTCTTGTGCTTTACACCTTGGCTCTGGAATAACGGGTGTTCATGTATGGTTGAGATGACAATTAAATTTGAACTTGAACTTGATCTGCTCCAGTTTGCCTACCAGAACACAAGGTCCACAGCAGATACCATTTCATTGGCTCCACTTAACCCTGGAACATCTGGATAGCCAACATACATACATACGGATGCTCTTGTTCAACTACAGCTTGGCATTCAATACTAAATCCCCTCAAAACTAAACAATAAGCTTCAAGACCTTGGCCTCAATACCTCCTTGTGCAATTGATCCTTGATTTCCTCACTTGCAGACCCCAGTCAGTTTGGATTGGCAACAACATCTCCTCCACAATCTCCATCAGCACAGGGGCACCACAAAGCTGTGTGCTTAGCCCTCTGCTCTACTCGCTTTACACTTATGACTTTGTGGCTAAGTACAGCTCCAATGCCATATTTAAGTTTGCTGACGACACCAATGTCATAGGTCAAATCAAAGGTGGTGACGAATCAGCATATAGGAGGGAGATTGGAAATCTTGCCAAATGGCGACGCAACCACAACCTCTTACAATGTCAGCAAGACCAAGGAGCTAATTATTGATTTCAGGAGGAGGAAACCAGAGGTCCATGAGCCAGACCTCATTGGGGGATCAGAGGTGGAAAGGGTCAGCAAGTTTAAATTCCTCAGTGTTATCATTTCAGAGGACCTGTCTGGGCCCAGCATGTAAATGCAGTTACAAAGAAAGCACAGCAGCACGTCTACTGCCTTAGAAGTTGGTGAAGATTTGGCATGACATCTAGAACTTTGACAAACTTCGAGAGTTATGTGGTGGAGGGTATATTAACTGGCTGCATCACTGCCTGGTATGGAAACACCAATGCACTTGAACAGAAAATTATACAAAGAATAGTAGATATTACCCAATCCATCACAGGCAAAACCCTCCCCAACACTGAGCAAATCTACATGGAGTGTTGTTGCAGTAAAGAAGCATCGATTATCAGGGACTCCTGCCATCGATGCCATGCGCTCTTCTCACTGCTGCTATCAGAAAGCAAGTACAGGAGCCTCAAGACTCATACCACAAGGTTTAGGAACAGTTATTGCCTCCAACCATCTTGAACCAGAAGGGATAATTTCACTCACACTCACTTGCCTTATCACAAAATTGCGCATGCAACCTATGGACTCACTTTAAAGCACTCTTCATCTCATGTTCTCGATATTTATTGCTTGTCTACTTAATTATTTATCTGTCTGTCAATTGTTTGATTTTTTTTATTTTGCACAGTTTGTTGTCTTTTGCACACTGGTTGTCCACCCTTTTGCTGTGGTCTTCCATTGATTCTATTATGGTTATTGGAATAATTGAGTATACCTGCAAAAAAGTGAATCTCAGGGTTGTATATGGTGACATATACAAATAAATTTTAATAACAAATTTACTTTGAACTGTTAAATAACTTTGGATTCAAAACAATAATAGTTCAATACATCAGGAAAATTGCCAGATTAATTGTATGGTATGCACTTCGTATTTTAAACAAATGCAACTGGCATAGTAAAGATTGATTATGATACAAATACTTAAAGCATCTATTGAAGAAGCAGTATACTGCTTTACTTAGTGGCACCTGGATTAATGATATAAGTCTCCAATTTGAATAGAGTGTGTGAGATGTTAATAGAGTGAGGATCTATTCCAATATCACTTAGATACTGTAGGTTGTCTTTAACATCTGTTATATCCATAAACCCTACACTTCCAAAGCCTGACAGGAATCCAGCTTTACAAAAAGAGGAGAAATAGTCAAATGAAGATTATGCTTATTAGCAGCCTTTCTAATTTATTTAGGAAATTCTATAGCTATCTTGGGCATTCACCCAAAATATTGCCTCTTTGTACATGGAAAGATCACCAAATTTTTTGGCTTTCTCCTTTCCTAACTCTTCTATTTACCATCAGAAGTATATTTACAGGAGTTATTTAACAGCATATAGTATGGAATGAGCAAATGAAGCTTCCCAATTTCAAAAGTTACATTTAATAATGAAAATCTGAAATAAAACAGAAAATACTGACAGATCAGGCAGTATCTGTGAGAAGAGGAACAGATTTAATATTTTAAGATTGAAGATCCTTAATCAGAATTAGTGAAGGGTCTTTGACACGAAGCATTAACTCTTTCTCTTTCTAAACGTGCTGCATTTTCTGTTTTTACTTCAGTTAAATTCAATATGCTCTCTCAGCTATTCTACCTGCTTAAACTCCTAATTGTATGAACACTAGTTTGTATCCAACAAGGGAAAGGTGAAACAAGGGAAAGGTGAAACAAGGGAAACTTTACACTCATCCAAAAATATTAATCAAATATTTTAGTTTTTATTATTCTGCTCCTTTTCATTTTAGATATGACAATCTTCTGATCTGAGCATGATCAGAACTTTATAGCTTGAGCCTCTTTCAAATTCAATAACAGAATAAGGGACATAACTGACAAAGTCAGCATATATTCCCCATCCCTTGAGCCACTGCCATGTGGCTGCAGATGTGATTGTTAAAGTACATTTGCAGGTGGTTCATACTTCAGCTATGCTGCACTGGTGGTGGAAGGAGTGAATGTTTAAATTAGAGGATCTGTGTGCCAATTAGACAGGTCTTAGATGGTGTTCAGCTTCTGGAGAGGATTTTGGAAAAGTACACATCCAGGCAAACAGTAAGTATTCCTGATTCGTACCTTGTAGTTGCTGGACAAGTTCTGAAGAGGAAGGTGTTGAGTCTGTTGCCACAGGATATTCAACTTCCAAGGGATATTACTAAATCCCTTGTAGTACCCTTGTACCCTTGTAAATCCCTTGTAGGACTACCATTACACCACCATCAAGAGCTCTTACCTTGCTATCCCACTCCCACACTTAGGAAAGTCTGATCACCTGGCTGTATTTCTATTGCTGAGTGTAGGCAGAGACTGAAGACTGCAGCACCAATAGTGAGGAATAAGAAGATATGGACAAAGGAAGCACATGAGCACTTACAGGACTGCTTTGAATCCGTGGACTGGACTGTTTTCAGGGATTCATCTTGCAGTAACTGACTTTATTAAAACTTGTACGGATGAATGTGTGCCTACAAGAACTTCCTGTACATACCAAAATCAAAAGCCATGGATGAACCAGGAGGTTCATAGCCTGCTCAGGGCTTGATCTGTGGCATTTAAGTCTGGCAACCCAGGTCCATACAAGAAAACCAGGTACGACCAGGGCTATCTCAAGAGCAGTGGAACAATTCTGAACAAGGTTGGAGGCTGAATCAGAATCACATCAACTATGGCAGGGTTTGCAGCCACTACATCCTACAAAGTGAAACCTAACATTATTAATGGCAGCGGTGCTTCACTCCCAGATAAGCTCAATGCCTTTTATGCTTGCTTTGAAAGGGAGAATAAAACTACAACAATGAGGATTCCTGCTATAGCCAATGACCCTATGATCTCTGTCCTGGAGGCCAATGTCAGGTTGTCTTTCAAGAGGATGAACCCTCGCAATGCAGTAGGCTCTGATGGGGTACCTGGTAGGGCTCTGAAAACCTGTGCCAATCAGCTGGCTGGGGTGTTCAAAGACATTTTCAGTTTCTCATTGTTACAGTCAGTAGTTCCCACTTGCTTCACAAGGGCAACAATTATACCAGTGCCCAAGAAGAGCAGGGTCATAGAGTCATACAGTCTCAGAGAAGTACAGCACAGAAACAGGCCCATCTAGTCCATGCTGAAATCATTTAAACTGCTTACTCCCAACAACGTGCACCCAGACCGTAGCCCTCCATTTCCTTACTATGCATGAACCTATCCAAACTCCTTTTATGCGTTGAAATTGAACTCACATGCACCACTTATGCAGGCAGTTTATTGCACACCCTCACAACCCTCTGACTGAAGGAGTTTCCCCTCATGTCCCCCTTAAACTTTTCACCATTCACCCTTAAGCCATGATCTCTGGTTGTAGTCCCACCCCTAGATTTTCACCCAGGTTTGCCTCAGCATAGCTAAAATCACCTCCTCTGTACATGAATAAAAACACAAAATGCTGGCAGAACTCAACAGGCCAGGCAGCATCTATGGGAGGAGGTAGTGACGACGTTTCAGGCCGAAACCCTTCATCCTCTGTATATGAAGTCCAATCCGCTTTGCCTCACTTCTATAGACTATCTGTCTCCTGAGTAACTACAGATGCAAAGAATACATTTAACATCTCCCCCATCTGTTTTGGCTCCACGCATGTTTACCAATCTGATCTTCCAGAGGACTAATTTTGACCCTAGCAACCCTCTTGCTCTTAACATGTCTGCAGAATTCCTTCGGACTCTCCTTGTCTGCTCGAGCAACTTTCCTGAACACATTTGACAAACTCTATCCCATCTAGTCCTTTTACAGTATGGAATCCCAGTCAATATGTGGAAAGTTAAAATCCCTACTATAACAACCTTATGCTTCTTGTAACAGTCTGCATTATCTCTACAAATTTGTTCTTCTAACTTGTTGGGTGGTCTGTAATATAGCCCCATTAATGTGATCATACCTTTCTTATTTCTCATTTCCACTAGTGGAATTCTCCAGTCTGTCCTGACGGAACACTGCTGTGACATTTTCCCTGACTAGTAATGCCACCCCGCCTCCTGCAATCAAGTCTCACTAATGGCTACAATATCATACTTCCAGGTGTTGATCCATGCCTTGAGCTGCCTTTCCTATGATACTAATAGCATTGAAAAATACTGTAGGCTGCTCAGAACACTAGTCACACCATGCTCAATCTTTTCATTACTGAATTTGTCTGAAGTCTTCCCAACATCTGCCTCCACAACCTCTTCAGTGACTGGCTGTCACTCTGGTTCTCATTACCTGCAATTCTAAACCCCATTGTGCAGCATTAACAAATATCCCACTAGGATATTAGTCCCCCTCCACTTCAGGTGCAATCTGTCCCTTCTGTACAGATCCCACATTCCCTGGAAGAGAGTCTAATAATCAAAAAATCTTTGCCCTCCCTCTTACACCAACTCTTTAGCCACATAGTAAACTTATAGTCTTCCCATTTCTGGCCTCACTAGCACGTGGTATGGGTAGCAATCCTGAGCTCACAACCCTGGAGGTTGTGAGCTCCTAACACCAGGGCATTAACACCTAATGCCCTGAAATCCCTATGCAGAACCTGTTCACTCATTCTACCCACGTCATTGGTACCTACATGGACAATGACCTCCCACTTGAGAATGCTGAGGACTCAATCCAAGAATTCTTGGGCCTTGGCACCCAGGAGGCAACAGCCCATCTGAATTTCTGTGTTCTCGCCTGCAGAACCTCCTGTCTGTTCCCCTAACTAATGAATCCCCGATCACCATAGCATGCCTCTTCTTCCCTGAGCCAGACTCAGTGCCAGAGATCCAACTTCTGTGCCTTTCCTCTGTTTGGTCAAACCCCCCCCCCCCCAGTAGTATCCAAAGTGATATGCCTGTTGTTGAGGGAGATGGCCGCAGGAGTACACTGCACTGGATCCTTGACCCCTTTTCCCTTCCTGACTGTCACCCAGTTTCCTGCGTCCTGCATTTGGGGTGTAACTACCTCTCTCTATGTCCTATCTATCACCCCTTCAGCCTCACAAATGATCAGGAGTCCATCCAATTCCAGCTCCAACTCCTTAACCTGGATTGTTAGAAATTGCTGTTGGATGCACTTCTTGCAGTTGTAGTCGTCAGGGACACTGGAGGTCTCCCTGCCTTCCCACATCCCACAAGAGGAGCATTCTACTGTACTGCCTGGTATCTCTACTGTCCTAGCTGAACAGATATAAAGAAGGGAAGGTGAAAAAAAGAACTTAACCTTGAGCTTTTCTTTTCTTTGCTTTCTCTGATTGAAGCCTCTCTTCACTGAAGCCTTAAGGAGCTAAAGCTTCAAGATCGCCACTGACTGTCCATTTCTATGACGGCCGCTGCGCTTGCCTCTGACTTCCTTTAACTTGCTAATCCATCTCAAACACAGATTGGTCACTGGTCAAAGCTCTATTATGCTGCTGCGACCTTCTCATTCCTTTTTCCACTCGAATGGAGGACCTAAGTGAAATTGCCTCCTCTCCAACTTGCAATGTCTGGATCGGTTGCTAGTTAAAGACTAATGACTTAATGGCTATCGTCTAATAGCACTCACATCTATGGTGATGAAGTGGTTTGAGAGGTTATTGCTGGAATTAACTCCTGTCTCAGCAAGGACCTGGACCCACCACAACTTGCCTATCACCACAATAGGTCTACAGCCACATGCAATCTCATTGGTTCTTCATGTAGCCTTGGATCACCTGGATAACACAAATACCTATGTGAGGGTGCTGTTTATTGAATACAACTCAGTGTTAAACACAATTATTTCTACTGTTCTGATGGAAAAGCTCCAGATTCTGGGCCTCTGTACCTCCTTCTGCAACAGGATCATTGACTTCCTAACTGGAAGACCTCAATCTGTGCAGATCAGAAATAACATCTCCAGATGACAATCAACACTAGGGTACCTCATGGATACATGCTTAGCCTACAGCTCTACTCTCTCTATACCCATGACTGTGTGGCTCAAGTGCCATCTATAAATTTGCTGACGATACAACTATTGTTGGCAGAATTTCAGATGGTGACAAGAGGGCGTTATATGAGCTGGTTGAGTGGTGTTGCAATAATAACCTTGCACTCAACATCAGTAAGTCCAAACAACTGATTGTGGACTTCAGAAAGGGTAAGACAAAGGAACACACACCAGTCCTCATAGAGGGATGAGAAGAGGAAAGAGTGAGCAATTTCAGGTTCCAGGGTGTCAATATCTCCGAGGATCTAAACTGGACCCAACATATCAATGTAACTACAAAGAAGGCATGACATCAGCTATATTTCATTAGGAGTTTGAGGAGATTTTGTATGTCACCAAAAATGCTTGCAAATTTCTGCAGATGTAGCATGCATTCTAACTGGCTGCATCAGCATCTGGTATGGTGGGGGTGGGGCTACTGCACAGGATCAAAATAATCTAAGTCAGCTCCATCATGGGCACTAGTCTCCATAGTATCCAGTACATCTTCAAGGAGCGATGCCTCGCAAAGTTGGTATCCATCATTAAGGACCCCCATCACCCTGGACATGCATTATTCTCATTGCTACCACCAGGAAGGGGGTACAGAAGACTGAAGGCACACACTCGAGGCCCTGAGCCATCAAATGCTCTTCATATGACAAGCAGTTCAATCCTGATACCATTTTCATGAACCTCCTTTGAACCCTCTCCAGTTTCAGCACATCCTTTCTAAGATAAGGAGCCCAGAACTGCCCACAGTACTCCAAATGAGGCCTCACCAGTGCTTTATAAAATTTCAACATTACATCCTTGCTTACAGTAATTCAGTTTTTTTCTATTATTATGTATTGCATTGTACTGCGGCTGCAACAACAACAACAAACACCACCACACGTGCCAGTGATACTAAACCTGATTCTAATTCTGAATAAGGCTAGCTTTTTTTAACGACAGTATATAATTGGCTTGTTCATTATGTTTCTTGTCAATGGTGATCTCTAGGTTGTTGATGATAGGAGACCTCAATGATGGTAAGACCATTGAAAAGCAAACATTAATAGTTGGAAACAAGAGAGAATCTGCAGATGCTGGAAATCTGAGCAACACACACAAAATGCTGGAGGAACTCAGCAGGCCAGACAGCATCTATGGAAAAAGTATAGTCGATGCTTCGGCAGGACTCTATTCTTAAGGATGGTTGTTGCTTGGGAACATATTTAGCATGTGTAACATGCCTGAATGTTCTTCTGGTCTTGTATGATGCAAGATCGGGCTGCATCATAATCTTAGTAGTTATTAAAATTGTGTAATCATTGTGAACAATCCTACCTCTGACATTATGGAGGGGAAATTATTGATGAAATAGTAGAAAAAGATTGGACCCAGTACACTTTTCTGAGTTTGACCTCCACCAATCACAACCATCTACCTTTGTGCAAAATTTATCAAATCTACATTTTTATCAAATATACTATTCGCTTTCTGCCACATAAAAGTACACACTCAATGATTCAAAGTACATTTATTATCATAGTATGTACACAGAATACAACTCTGAGATTTGTCCTCCTGTATGCAGCTACAAAACAAAGAAACATTATGGAACCTGTTCAAGAAAACATCTAACAACCAACATGCAAAGAAAACAAATTGCACAAACGGCAAAAAGTCAGTGAACAGCACTGAGAGTATCAAACATCAAACCAGGATTACGGTATCCCTCAACTGTTTTATCCCACCTGGTTCAGACTCTTCCTACCTACATCTGTGACACCTCACACGCTCTGGATCTTTTCAATGATTTCATGTTCCCTGGCCCCCATCATCTTATTTTTACAATGGATGTCCAGTCCTATACACATCCAACCCCCACCAGGAAGGCTTCTAGGCTCTCTGTTCCTTTCTGGACACCAGACCCAACCAATTCCCCTCCACCACCTCTCTCCTTTGTCTAGCAGAACTTGTCCTCACTCTTAATAATTTCTCCTTTGGCTCCTCCTACTTCCTTCAAATGAAACGTGTAGCCATGGGCACTCGCATGGGTCCCAGCTATGCCTCCCTTTTTGTCGGCTACGTGTAACAGTCTGTTCCAAGCCTACACTCTTGGCCTTCCCCCGCTTTTCCTATACTGCATTCTCGAATGCATGGGTGCTGCTTCCTACACCCATGTGGAACTAGTCAACTTCATGCACTTTGCCTCCTGCTTCCACCCTGCCCTTAAGTTTACCTGCTCCAATTCCAACACCTTGCTCCCCTTTCTTGATCTCTCTGTCTTTATTTCTGGAGACACATTATTTACTAGTGACTATTAATAACCCACGGACTCTACCTCTTTCCACCCTGCTACTTGTAAAAATGACATCCCCTTCTCTCAATTCCTCTGTCTCCACTGCATCTGCTCCCTAGATGAAGCTTTTCATTTCAGAACAAAGGAGATGTTCTCCTTCTTCAAAGAAAGGGACTTCCCTTCCCTTCCTCCACCATCAATACTGCCCTCAACCACATCTCATCCATTTCACGCACATCTGCTCTCATCTCATCCTCCCACCACCCTACCAGGCACGGGGTTCTTCTTGTCCTCACCTACCACTCCACCAGCCTCCACATCCAGCACATAAATTTTTGCAATTCTGCCATCTCCAACGGGATCCCACCACCAAACACATCTTTACCTCCCCCCACTTTCTGCTTTCCACAGGGATCACTCCCTACGTGACTCCCTTGTCCATTTGTTCCTCCCCACTGATTTCCCTTCTGGAAATTATTCTTGCAAGGGGAACAAGTGCTACACCTGCACCTACACCTCTTTGCTCACTACCATTCAGGACCCCAAACAGTCCTTCCATTTGTAGCGACACTTCACCTGTGAGTTTGTTGGGGTCATTTACTGTGTTCGGTGCTGCCGGTGTGGTCTCCTGTGTATTGGTGAGACCTGATGTAGATCAGACCAGACAAATGCAGATGTGAACACTCATCTGTCCTCTGCTCTCATCCCTGTTGACTTCAACCTTGCTTTACGCCTCATTTGGAGAGAAGCAGCAGAGTCTATCATGGGCTTGCACCCTCCTGGCCTCTTGGCCTCCAGGCCATGGACTCTGCTCCAAACCTTACCAAACTCCCTTGGAGACGACAAAGCGCTAGATCACTAATTTGGCCCAAAATCACGCCATCAAAATGTAACTCATGCATTCCAATCCCACACAGCTTAGTAGTAAAATCATCTTTGAAAGAAGAAGTAAAAGAAGTAGTTTTGTGAACCGTCTGTAGGATATCGCTGTTGGTCGTGTTGTTTGCTAGCACCATCTTGCTCACCATATATGACATTGACATAAAGCCTCTGTTCAGTCTGACCTTTCATCAGACTGGGCTCATAATTTCCTTCACTTTACAGATTAAGTTCACGTTTATTGTCATTCAATCGTACACAGCTAAACAAAACTTTATTCCCCTGGGACCAAGGTGCAAAACATAGTACACATATCACAAACAGCACATAAAATAATATTAACATCATAATATTAACAGATAATAAAATATTCTGTAGGTGTATAAGTTGACATAAAGTGCATATACAACATAAATTATCTCGTAGGTAATAAAGTGACTTAACAAAATGCAGGCTAGAATGTAGAATTAATAACGTACATCATAAAACACACTATGCTGCATGCAGTATAGCATAAGAAGACAGTAAGGGATACAGTGAAAAATTCTATCTTTAGTGTTCTCATTGAAATGCATATGAGCCTTGATACATTTTAGCTGTTCCTTTTTACCTAGTGGGGTAAAACAAGAAATATTAAAAATACAATCATGTAACATCTGTACAGACACCTATGCTTAAAGGCTGATTGTTATGGCTTTATTGTATTGACATCAATCTAATCTGAGTAACACCCGAGGCTAAAATTTTGTTATTAGCTACTGCAGGCAGTCCCTGCTACACTATACATCTTGCCGTTACATCTTTTTCCTTTTATTTTCCTAGGAAGCAAACAACAGCTGACAATAATGTTATTAAAGAACAGGATTTGTGGGCAAATTGTTGGAGAAGATACTGAGAGGCAGGATTTTTGAGCATTTGCAGAGGCGTAATTTAATTAGGAATAGTCAACATGGCTTTGTCAAGGGCAAGTTGTGGCTTACAAGCCTGATTGAATTATTTGAGGATGTAACAAAACACAGTGATGAAGGTAGAGCAGTGGATGTAGTGTACATGGATTTCAGTAAGGCATTTGATTAGGATCCCCATGCAAGGCTCATTCAGAAAGTAAGGAAGCATGGAATCCAAGGAGATCTTGCTCTGTGGATCCAGAATTGGCTTGCCCACAGAAGGCAAAGGGTGGTTGTAGATGGTTCGTGTTCTGCATGGAGGTCGGTGACCAGTGGTGTTCAGCAGGAATCTGTTCAGGGGCCCCTCCTCTGTGATGTTTATAAATGACCTGGATGAAGAAGTAGAAGGGTGGATTAGTAAGTTTGCTGATAACATAATGGTTGGGAGTGTAATGGATAGTCTGGAGGGTTGTCAAAGGTTGCAGTGGGACAGTGATAGGATGCAGAACTGGGCTGAGAAGTGGCAGATAGAGTTCACCTCAGATAAGTGTGAAGTGGTTCCTTTTGGTAGGTCAATTTGAAGATAGAATATATTATTAATGGTAAGACTCTTGGCAGTGTGGAAGATCGGAGAGATCTTGGGGTCTGTGTCCATAGGACAAAGCTGCTGTGCAGGTTGACAGTGTTGTTAAGAAGGCGTACGGAGTGTTGGCATTCAACAGCCATGGGACAGAGTTCTAGAGCTGTAAGGTTAACAGCTATATAAGACACTGGTCAGACCCCACTTGGAGTACTGTGTTCAGTTCTGGTCACCTCACAACGGGAAGGATGTGCAGAGGAGATTTACAAGGATCTTGCCTGGATTGGAGAGTATGCCTTATGAGAATTGGTTGAATGAACTTGGTCTTTTCTCCTTGAGATGGAGGATGAGAGGTGACCTGATAAAGATGTATAAGATGGCAAGAGGCATCGATTATGTGGATAGCCAGAGGCTTTTTACCAGGGCTGAAATGGCTAACGTGAAGGGACATAGTTTTAAGTGTTTGGAAGTAAATGCAAAGGGGATTTCAGAGGTAAAGTTTTTCACACAGAGAATGATGGGTGCGTGGAGTGCACTACCAGTGAAGGTGGTAGAGGTGCATACAATAAGGTCTTTTAAGAGACTCTTAGATATGTGCATGGAGCTTCGAAAAATAGATGGCTATGTACTAGGGAAATTGTAGGCAATTTCTAGAATAGGTTACATGGTTGGCACAACATTGTGGGCTGAAGGGCCTGTAATGTGCTGTAGATTGCTATGTTCTATGTTATATTATTGGTGAATCATGGTGATTTTTTTTGTTCTCAATCATCAAGAAGTTAATGCCTATATTTTAAATTGTATTGAACCAAACTAATAACTTGAGGTCTTCGCTGGCCATTTGAAAAAAGTGAACAGTTCCTTATCTTAAAATATATTTTTCCAAATGCTGGACAGTTATTAGCTTTGAAAGTTTTCAACATTTGGTGTAGTTCTAAAATAATAATCTAGTAAACTAATCAGTATTGCTTGCAATAAATTCCACTTGAGATTAGCTTAACGGTTAACTTTCCAAATTGGTACAATAGGCTGACCTAATCCCTCAAATGGAAATGCTTTCTGCTGAAAACAGATCCTGGATAACTGTATACAATTTCAGCAGATGGCAGTTTTGTTTATTTGGGTCTTCATTAATATGTCTCTTTTGTTTTAAAAGAACTAACTTCCTAATAATTAGAAACATGAGAAATTCTGCAGATGCTGGAAATCCAAAGCAAGGCACACAAAATGGTGGAGGAACTCAGTAGTTCAGGCAGCATCTATGGAAATGAGTAAAGCGTCAATGTTTTGCACTGAGACCCTACTTCAGGATTGGAAAGGAAGGGAGAAGATGCCAGAATAAAAAGGTGGGGTAGTGGAAAGAGGATAGGTGGAAGGTAATAGGTGAAGCCAGGTGGGTGGGAAAGGTGAAGAACTGGAGAGGAAAGAATTTGATAGAAGAGAGTTGACCATTGGAGAAAGGGAAGGAGGGAGGGACCCGGGATAGGTGATAGGCAGATGAGAAGAGGTAAGAAGCCAGAGTAAAGAACAGAGGGGAGGGGGAGAGAATTTTCTTTTACCGGAAGGAAAAATCAGTACTCATGTCATCAGGTTGGAAGTTACCCAGATGGATTGTAAGGTATTGCTCCTCCACCCTGAGGATGTCCTCATCTTGGCTCAAGAGGAGGCCATGGACCAACATGTTGGAATGCAATAGGGCATTAGAATTAAAATGTTTGGCCACTGGGATGTTCTGCTTTTGGTGGATGGAGTGATGGAGCTTGACAAAGCGGAATCCCAATTTACAACAGGTCTCACTGATGTAAAGGAGGATGCATCAGGAGCACTGGACACAATAGATGACCCCAGCAGATTCGCAGGTGAAGTGTTGCCTCACCTGGAAGGACTGTTTGGGGCCATGAGTAGAGGTGAGGGAGGAGGTGAATGGGCTGGTGTAGCACTTTGGCCACTTGCAGAGATGTTCCAGGAGGGAGATTAGTGCAGACGGATGGATGGACGTTTCCTTATAATTGTATACACTTTAGGTGAACAGTAATTATAAAACGTGGTTAATCAAAAAATGCAATAATTTTCCTAGCATTTATAATTATCTCAACTTTGTACCTTTGAGTTTACAAATCTTGTATAGAAGCAGCCTGACCTGCTGTGATCCTCCAGTATTTTGTGTGTGTTGTTGCATTGTCAGTTGTCAACTCCTGTAAACCTTGATAGTCTTCAAGGTTCTCTTTTAGTTAGCCACCAGTATTGAGAAGGTGTGCTTGAGCCCTGTGGAAACACAATTCAGAGAACTGCATCACTCAGTATCACTAGAAGTAAAGGATTGCATGCTTAGCTACTAGGGGGTCTTCTGGGGATCGGTCAACACAGAATCTGCTGCAAGGTTCTGTTTCCTTTGAAATAAATGGAATAAATCTAATTGCGGCTACATAATCACTATGTGAAATGACTGGAGAGAAAGACAGTCTAGAAAATCACTAAAATTCCAGTGGCACCTAATACTAAAATGAACAAATTCAGAATGTGGTTAGGAAATATTTTAACAGGCTCCATTACCTCAGACCTTTATACCCCTGTGACTGCACCTTCTATGGTTATGCCATTAAATTCTAAAGCAGCTATTTGATCTCAGAACAAAAATAAAGTGTTTTACACAAATTTAGTCACATTAACAATAACTTCATACAGAAACTCTAACAGCAATTAATGTCATAAAGCGTATAATTGATCCCACACCCAAAGCTGTCCCTCTTTTGAGTCCCTCTTCTGCAGATGATGTCTCATAAATCCATTTTATACATGTTCCGGAACCCTTATCTGCTTCTCCTCGAGCTGCTGGCATCCTCAATGAGTGGTGTTCAGAATGGACCCAGATGGGACTCACAAATCAGCTGTCTTTCTTATTTAGTGTCTCTCTGAACAAAATACTTTATTTTGTTGTATTTAGTAGGGGACAAAAGTGTGGGGTTCAGAAGAGTTGTGTCCTGTAATTATGAGGTTTTTTTTCCCCTCCCTGGTTGCTACATTATTTGTAGTCATGTCAACATGTTGAGCTGTTAAAATAATCTAATAGGTTGCTATGCTGAGACCTTAGCAACAGAGCAACCAATGGTTGTATTTTTTAAACTATAATTTTATCCAGATGGTGTGGGGTGGGGGGAAGGAATCAACATATAGGTGGAAGACTATTGTGCTGTCACAGAAACAGCTAATTTAAAAACATTCCATTGCTTCCCTTTATTCTCTGAAGTCTGTAGCACTTATCTTTATAGCCATTATACACAATCTGCTGCTACCGAGAGTTAGCTTTTTATTCCCAAATCTTTGGGAAAAGAAAATTAAATCTCAGTGACAGAACTGTAAAATGCTCACTGCAAGATGTAAGTCAAGCTTTGTCAAGCTGATTGTAATACCTCACTTGGCCCTAATGTACGTCAGATCAGGAAACACAGATATAAAGGATGTTTTTTTTTCATGTTTTCATAGATCTTGTAATTAAACCAGAGCTGTACATGTGCTAACTGTAAGGAATGGGAATCTGTAAATGCCAATTAAATATCAGTTGGCAGGACAATTTTCTAGATCAGTATAGTTATAACACAACAATACAGTGGTACTGAAGGGTTTAGTGCTGAATCCATCCATGGGAAATAATGTAAGTGGAGCCAAAGGGTACCCATAGCATTTAAGAACTGTCAACTTTGACAAGGTTTGGTTCATTATAAAATTGGTACACAGTGATTGATTGTACCACTGCTCCTCAATAGATGAGGAGCCTTCTTTTATGATTTGAGAAAAATCATACAAATATAAATATATATAGTCAGATGGCTCAAAAAAATTGGTAAACTGTGAATATATTGATATCTGCCTTTGTTGAGAGGTGAATATATGTGTTTTCCAGGGTCATATCACAGGCTCCAAAACATAAAACTAATTGAAAGAAAAATCATGGAGCCAGGTAACTCATGTATGTTCTTAGTTTTACATTTAGCGAGGCGTGCAGATATGACAAAGTGGCATGATGATGCATATAACCCAAAATGAATTTTGTAAACAACAAAGAATGCTTAACCAAATTATATACATTATTACTGAAATATTTAACAACACAACACAGATATCTGTTGTTAGTGAGCCATTCTATACTGCGTGCTTTTGTACTGCTGCACCTCCTCTTGTGATCTTCACTCAACAAATCAATGATAATTTGGAGTTCAGCTTCCAAGCATGTGCATAGGTAAGCATCATGTGGTTTATAGATCACTGAGTTAAGTTAAGGTGACCTCAGTTCTGGAATAGAGTTGAAATAGGTTGAATAGTTGCAGGGTCCTAGGGATCTGTAATATTGATTTTATTGTGACTTTCAGCTGTTGTTTTAGGGCAGGTATTTGGAGGTAGCAGAACAGATTGGGTGGTGTTCAATCCAATGCCTTTGATACCTGTCAGGATCTGGGTGATGTGGATGTACTTGTTGTTCCTAGCCTGGACAATGATATAACGTGACATGTGCCGTTGCCAGAAATGAAAATTGTTGCCGTGTTTTTCAGATTAAACTGAATAATTACAGTACTTTGCTCCAAGCGTCTTGTCAGAGTAGAATTCCATTGTCGTTAGTTTTCCTCGCTCCCTCCTTGCCAATTATACTTTGCCAAAGGATGATATCTTTTCTGACTTCCACCTTGAAGTCATCTTGGAGGGTCAGTGTGAGAAGTGAGTGAATGGTCACAGTATTTATTTTATTTAGAGGTACAGCACAGTAACATACCCTTCTGTCCCAATGAGCCTGTACTGCCCAATTACACCCAAAGAATCTACCAATCCATATGTCTTTGGAAGGTGGGAGGAAACCTGAGCTTCCAGAGAAACCCAGGCGATATCAAGGAGAACGTACAAAGTCCCTACAGCGGCAGGAATTGAACCCAGGTTGTTGGCCCTGTAAAGTGTTACACTAACCGCTATGCTACCATGCTGCCCATGTACAAGAAGTACTTGAACTTGAGTACAAGTACCCATAAGTCACTTTCCTAGCTTCTAGGGTTTGATGCATGTAGTGATAACTAGAGAATTAATTGGAGGGTCATGAGAACTTCACATCCTACAGGGGAAGTCTCTAAGATGCCAAACTGACTCAGTTTTGATGACAAAGTTCACTCCATGAAAATGATGTTCATCTCCCCATTTGCCCTTCTGGAAGAACATGTACTTCGAACTTCATTCTTTGAATTGGTCATTTCCTGCCATTGTTTCTCACTCCGAGCAGTAATGTCAATGTGTCCCAGGCTGTGGTAGTACAGCATTCAGGTTTGCTTCTTTTGGGACTATCCATGAGGGTCCATATGTGCAGGTCCTGAACTTTATATTGAGGAGCGAAAACTGCCTGTGCACCTTTTAACATGGGATGCCTGCTGCACACCAGCTGGCATGGACTTAACAGAGCGCAGTCTAAATTCAGTGGCAAGGTGAGGGGTTCAAAATGATCAGAGACAAGCTGACTTTTTCATGGTCATTAACATAGAGACATGTGAACAGATGCAAATGCACATGTGTCTGTCAGTGAACTTATGTCACACACACACACACACACACACACACACACACACACACTGCGCCGCCCCCCCCCCCCCCACCCCCAGCAACAGATGCCCTTTGCTCTCTCCTGTTGTCTTGCTTCCACTCCATCTGCCCTCTTTGTAGCTGTTTGCCTGGAGGCTGGAGAGAGCTGGACTATGCACATCCATATTCATGTCATTCTACAGAAGTGGAGTAGTGGGCATCCTAACATGCTGCATCTCTGCGTATTATACTGCGCTGCGGCAGACAAGAAGGGTCTACAACGGACAGTCAAAACTGCCCAATGCATCACTGGCACCAGCCTACCTGCCATCAAGGACAAGTATACAGAAAGGTGCCAGAAAATGGCCGGTAACATCATGAAGAATCCTGCTCATGAACTGTTTGTCCCCGCTGCCATCGGGGAGGAGGCTATCAACATCCACACCAGGACCACCAAACTCAAGAACATTTACTTTCCCTATGTAATAAGGCTGGTCAACACCTCCACGCGTGCCATCACCACTACTTTATCATTTCCTGTCAGCCACCATATGTACAGACACCCATTTGTCTAGCATGACTTTATGGACATCTATGTATATAAACTAACTTATGTATTTATGTTTATTATGCTTTTTATTATTGTGTTCTTTATCTTATTAGGTTTTTATGCAATAATTATTTCATTCTCCTTTACACTTGTGTACTGGAAATGGCATTAAACAATCTTGAATTGAGTTACAGACAATTTCTTATCAGATTGCTGGATTACTTTTCCTATAAATTAGAATCAATATTAGTTTTGTTTTAAATAAAAATAACCACGAAGGCAGAACACCCACATGATTTTGGCTCTATTATTGGAATCAATTTAGGTTCAATTGTCAGAAGATTAGATCATAGAAAATAGTGGAATTAGGTATTTAAAATTGGCATACTTGGTTTGGAACAATATTGTGCCATTTATGGACCTCTTAGCTTTCAGTTGGAAACTTAAATCTTGACTTTGAGATAGGATTTCTGTTAGTGCTAGAAGCAAGTGAAACAAGCAAAACTCATCTCCAGCAGGGTTTTCAGTGAGTGGTCTGGAAGAACAACTAATTTTCACCAGCACCCACATTAAAATCTAAATCCTGCAGGAAATCTGAAATAAAATCCAAAAAATGCTAGAAACACTCAACGGATCATTAGCTCTGAGGAATGAAGAAAAAATAATGTTTTGGGTCTGGGAGCCTTAATCAAAACTGGCAAAGTTAGTTTTCACTAATAAAGTGTGGAAGAGCTGAGTAAAACAAAGCAAATATCTCTGACAAGAAGAAATCAACTGACAATATAGCTATAGGAATAGTAGCTTGAATCAGATTAAACTTCTTTGTTTGCGTAGAGTGCATATAATAGCAAGGCTATGGGGCATTGCCAGCCAGACCAGAGTAAAAGAAAAATTGAGCCAAACTGAACTAGGTAGTTCTGCCTTGCTGCTTGTAACAGAATGTTTACATTTTCTCTTTCCACAATTCCTGCATAGCCTGCTGAGTATTTCCAGCATTTTCTGTTTTATTTCACTAATTCTGCTTCTCTGAAACTGTTTTTAAGGGCCAACACATGAATTGCATTCCTCTAATGAGCTCTGTCACCTCCTGTGACCCCGGGTAGACCCTCACACATATGCCTGGACAGTTTTGTCTCTGGCAGTCAGGATTACAGTCATTCTCATACCAGTATGTTCAGGATCATTCCAGATTACTGCCATTTCTGACAATTCACATTCTGTTGCTAATTTCTACTTTCACCTAAACACTCTGCCTACTTTTGCTTCAAAATGTAGAACAGATTTGAAGATCTGATGGAATTGTAGACTTCTTTTTGCATGTGCATACATGCCCATGGTCTTTTCCTCACCCTCCTTAGCTCTTGATCAGTCTTATTCCTAAATTTTTGTCCTTTTTTGTCCCTCTGTGCACTGTTTTCCCCATCTTCTTTAGAATCCTCTCCAATTCTTCTTCCTGCATTCCCTAACAACTCCTTCTCTCTTGTAACCTCCTCCTTCCTCCCCATCTCTTTTCTCTTCACAGTTTGACTTCTCCCCTCGCAAGTTCTTTCCATATCCTTATTCGCTGTTCAGTCCTGACACAGTCACACCCTTTTCACTGTGTAGAATTCTTCTATCTGGAAGCCTTGAGTTGGACATGAGCTGGGATTAGTCCTGGGCTACTGATGTGGCTATTGGTTTAGAACAGGCATGGGCAAACTACGGCCCGTTAAGCTTTTTAATCTGGCCGGCAGAATAAAAATAAGTTTCTTCGTTGTGTTATGTAAAAAATGCATTTGAAAATATTTTTTTCAATAAGCCTTACATGTTACATGTCATTTCTGTTAAGTGATGGACATGAGTAGTGCTCAGGTGCACGTACGTTCTCAAAATAAAAAATGCGCTCCAGATCAAATAACGCGCTCCGCATACCGGCGCGCTGTCAGTGTTCTGTCTTTGTGCTGGTCGTTGTTGAGTTTTGGCACAGGGGACAATTGAATAAGAAGGAGCAGGACAAGGAGACCTGCATCTCCTACCGTTTTTGAAATAAAGACAGTCAGGAGGAGAATGATGATGATAATATCTTGAAGGATAACAGAATTTTCAGTGCTTTAAAATAATAACTGTTACTATTAAAAAAAGCTGTATTTTATTCATTTAATTTTCAGTGTTTTGAAAGTCATTTCAATAAATAGCTAAATACCATGGGACTTCAAAGACAGATATTTTGTTGTAATGCATTTGTTCATTTTCAATTGAAATTAAAGCACATGTTTTCTACATATCCCATGATATTTTATTTTCTCTTATGAGGTGTAGTACCAAAACACTCCGTCCATCTCCTCCTGGTCCGGCTCCCCTGTCAAATTTTAGAACCCTTTGTGGCCCACAAGTCAAAAAGTTTGCCCACCCCTGGTTTAGAAGATCAAGCCAGAAAGGGAGAACATTACTGGTTGAGGCAGAGTGCCTATTGCAGACACTCTTGATCATCTGCTAGAAATGCTTTTGGATAACCTTTGGCCAGTTGTTGTCTGATGTTGGCAGTAGTGGTCCCCTGGTGCTCGGTGGACTGGTTCATGGATCTTAGTGTACTGTTTCACTAGTGTACTAGTGTCCCAGCCAGTGGAAGTGGATTCATCCTATACCAGTAGTATCACCTCAGATGCCAGACAGCTTCAGAATCCTTGTACTTCTCTTTATGGCAATGGTATGCCATGATGGGATGTAGGACTGTGGCATTTGGGTGGTGAGCAAAAACAGAAGCTCGGGGCACAGGGCATTTTCTCCCCTTACAAAGAGAAAGCTTGAAGAAAGAAGAAACAGAATAAGGGTCTCAGGAGAGACAGTTAAAGTTAGCAGCAGCTTGAAGCAAATGCGAATTCATGGGTTAAATCATCCAATCATTTTACCTGTTAACTTTCTATTGTGCAGGCAGGATTAAAATGCCTCAGCTCTTTTTCTGTTTCTCTTGCAAGGTTTTTTTCTATTAGGTTTGTGATAACAACCTGGTGCAGTTGGGTCTGCCCCAAGCAAACAGAATAGGTTTATCAAAACTAAACATTGGGAATTGCTACAATGATTTACAACAAAATGTTTTTGTAATTAGTTGAACTCTGTAGATTTAAATTCACTGTCTAGTCATGTTTATCTACGACTCTTCCAGTATAGAGTGATGGCAGTTTCTATCTGGGAATACTGACATGGGCAGCTTTATTTTAAGTAAACAAGAAAACAATGCCTTCAGGGCCATACAATATTTACATCTACAATTCACCCATCTACCTGCATTTTATACTTCATAAAATGCCTGCCAACACTGTTCTTCCAGAATAACATAACTAATTCAAGATTCAACAGAGGTTAACAGGCGTGGAGGTGCTGTGCAGGAACCTTTTTACCATGTTCTGAAGAGAAAGTTTGAAATCAAATATGGTTCTGTTGGGAACAGAAAATAATATGTACCATGACTGTAAGCAGGGCGAAGTCACCCTGTTTTGTTATTATTCATGGTCTCTTGTTTTTCCCAAGGTGAAAGAATTGGGAAAGGATATTGGTAAAAATACTTTTGAAGAAACAGAAACTACAGATGATTGAATCTGGAGCAAGAAACTGGACAAATTCTCTTCTATGTTTAATAATTTTATATCAACTATTAATGTGCATCACAACTATTATAGACTGAATTGAATACAAAGAGCAATCTCTGAGTCAGATCTGAGCATATTACCTGAAGCTTGCTGTTTTCCATTGTTTTATGTAATAGGGCTTCAGACTCCATTAACTGTGTGACACGCTTCTGTATTTATGAGAGCTCGATATTTACCAATATTGTAAAGACTGAAGAATGTTGTGCAGGTGTACATCAATTATCATGCTAGAGTTAATTTAAGTGTATCGGTTCAGAGCATATGTTCCAGTTGATTTCCATAGTTACAGCTGCAGAGCCAAGTGTTGTTGCCATGGAAATGAAGGCAAGCTAATTAGAACGTGCATTGATAAGCCATACACTGAATGAGCTTGGTGATTGCTCACCCCCACCCCCTGCTGGATTCATCATATCCATGTGAACCTGCTCATTATTTCCTTCCTCCTCTCCACTCAAAAAGAAATCAGATGGATTTACATTTGTCTTTCAGAACTCATTTTGGTTTAGAAAGCATTGCACAAAGGGAAGTTGTACATGCTTTCTAGATTATGTCTTGTGCACGTGAAATATTTAAATCACAGGCTATGTGCTGAGGAACATGACTCAACATTTAAAGAGGACAATAAATAGGGAGCATTTGTGCCACATTGAAAGGATGACACTCTGACTTGAAGGGTCTGCAAACACAATACTGTATCTATCCATTACATCAGTATGTCAAGATTGATTGAAATTAGCACAAATTGAGATTGAAAAAAGGAACTTACATTTTTCATGCATTTACTGCCCAAAGCATTTATTCATTAATTAAACACTTCTGAAAGATAATTAGTGTTGTAATGAATGCAACAGTTTTCGCATAAGCTAATAGTCCAACATTAATCTGTTTTAGTGATGGGGCTGAAGATAAATATTGGCATGGAAGAACTCTCATCCTTTACTTTAAAGGAGTCCAATTAGACTTTTAAAGTATTACTTGGAGGGCAGGTGGGTCATTGAAGCAACAACTCCGTTGAAAGACGGTCTCTGAAAGTCCAGCATTTCGCCAGTTTGTATTGGATTGCCAACCTTGATTGTGTACTCAAGCTTCTGCTATAATTATTTGATATGCAAGAAACAGAGGCTTCCTCCTTTGAAATGTAAAGTAACAAGGTTAAGATCCTATTCAGGATCATGAACTATGAGGGATAAGTGTAATGAAATATATCCTTAAAAATTCAGATTTTGATCAGAACGATTTGAGTCTAAAAGACTTAATATGTATGGTCTCTGTACAGGGCTATCCCATTCAGATGCTAATTACAGAAGACAGAGCTACCAACAGATTAAATTGCTCACCCTGTGTGCAGGATACTAATACGTTTAGGTTAACTACGAGTATACAGTGCTAAGAAAGAAATTTAAAATTATAAGAAAATTAAGCCTAGGAATTAATTTATACTTCACCCAAAAGACATTGTACAAACAAATGTCAAGCTAACAAAGCAACCACCAATTTTGCATGCACCCTGGGTGAGAAACCTGGTTGTTAATAAGGATCTTTATGTGAGACGTTCATGTTCTCCCATTGTTTTTCTGAAGTGCAATGCTCAAAATCTGTTTACAGCAAGATTCTAGACAACACCGTTCAGAGTTACAACAGGAGCTGCTTTATTACGGAAAATAAAAAGCTGTTACTATTGCTGAAGGCTCAAACCA
This sequence comes from Hypanus sabinus, assembly GCF_030144855.1. NCBI lineage: Eukaryota > Metazoa > Chordata > Chondrichthyes > Myliobatiformes > Dasyatidae > Hypanus > Hypanus sabinus. The sequence goes on along the minus strand of NC_082714.1, from coordinate 22,932,306 downwards.
AGTGTTACTTGAAGGGTTAGACACATCTTATTTACAGCAGGAGGCAGACTGTCACATAACTTCCAAACGAACTTCAAGCAGACTGATCCAAACTGGGATCCCAGTCACTACATGACTAAGTAGTTTCCACAGGTTTTGCTACAAAACTAAATGGCCAGATCAAATCCTGTGGTTTCATATTCATCAGATCAGAAATTAATGGAAAAATAGAGAAATACATCAGAAAAGGGGACTCATGGTAGGAAAATACTGAGAGCTTTCTGTGAGCATCTGCATATCTCAAGAGTCATTTGATACAACCATTTGTTCCTTCTGAATGTGAGTGCAAAAGTTGCATTCATCTCCATTTTGCTGATAGGGATCTCTTGACATTTGAATGTATTAGATAATAGCAATATATTGTATGTGATATACTTAACAGAGGTAGTCTGCACGAAACTCAAGACAAGGTTTCTGAGAGTAAGGGTGATCATACATTGATAATGAGAGCAGTGTAGGCACTTGTGTAATTTATTAGCAAACCTCAAAGAGCAAATAAACACAAATGACTGTACCACTCTCAAAGTCAAATTAAGGTTAATCTCAGTCTACGTACCTTGCACACAAGATGTTTTGATGGCCACCTTTGCATTTCAGAAGTCATGGAAAGCTTTTTTAGCAATGTGGGCAACCTTCAATTTTTGCTGAATGGGATATGTGGACTCACATCTAGAAAGAACAGGACTCCCAATAGTGCAAAAATTCACCAAGGATACTTAGTCCTTTTTACAAACATCTGACCTGGCAAATTCCTCCCATTAAGGGTCTTTGCAGAAAGAGGCTACCACACTATCCAATACTTCAGAAGCCACCCACCATCTCCAAAGGGACACTTACATTCATGTGTTGCAATGCTACCTAGTTGCAGAAAGTGTGTTAGTTGTACTGTGGTGTGACCCATCACAGACTACTTCCTCATGTCAGCACTGATGGAAGAGTACTACTGACTGGATATATTAAATCTTCAACACCTCCTGCTCCTGAACCAGTGCAGTGCCATACAAGATAGCCTGCTAGAGCTAAATTGAAACTAGCACTAAAATTTTAACAAATCTTTTGGACTTCTTTTTTAGAGCTTTTAGAAAAATGTTCAGGACATTAATAATATTTTAATGCCAAAAAGGAATGGATGAAATTCTAGGCTTATAACTTACATCTTTCAGAAATAACTTCTTGAAGCAAAATTCAAATCCCAGCATGGCATTATTGGCACTTTAATGTGCAAATTGGTATCTGTGGAAACTTTCCAGCTCAACTCCTTGCCAACAACTGCTGATAGGTGATACGAGCTGCTGCAGGAAACCTCATGAAGAAGGGTCTTGGCCCAAAACATCAACTGTTTGTTAATTTCATTGGTTGCTACCTGACCTGCTGAGTTCCTACAGCATTTTTGTGTGTTTTGCTTTGGATATGTAGCACTTGCAGAACTTTTTCTGGTTATAGTTGATGATCATGAATAATTAATAATTTCAGTGTTGTAAGGAGAGCTGCATTGTGGCACTCTGGAAGCTTGTGTTTGTTATTCTGATATTCTAATGAACTACAGCTAAAGGGAGCAGGAATCCACGGATACCTACGTGAAATATGGAGGTATTATGCCTTTGGTTTCTTCCAAGACCTTAGAATCAAATATAGATGCTGTAGGAAATGCTAAAAATATGAAAAGAAACTTTTTGCACTCAACAGACTATCCGGCAACTTAATTTGGCTAGTTTCAGTCATGAATCAGTGACCAAGGTATTGCCACCATTATTCAGAGGTTATTTGTACTGTCCATGAGTACAGTCAGCCCTCCTTATCCGCGGGAATTGGTTCTGGGACCCCCCCCCCCCACCCTGTGGATACGAAAAAACACAGATGCTCAAGTCCTTTATTTAACCTGTCTCAGTGCGGGTGGACTTTAGGACCTGGGGGAGCTCAGACCCGCTGCCCGCGGCTGCTGCTGTTTCTGTTCCGTTGACGGAAAACAATCATGATTGAAAATAAAGTGGAAATAATTAGGCGATCGGAAAGAGGTGAAACACCGTCAGTCATTGGAAAAGCGTTAGGGTACAGTCAGTTAACAATAGGAACAATTTTAAAGGATAAAGTGAGAATAATGGAGCATGTGAAAAGCCCTGCCCCAGAAAAGGAGGGCTGACTGTAAATTAACCTAACGCATACCAAAGATTTCTGGATCCCAGTACAAAAAAATTGTGAAGTTTTATCAGCAGTATGTCATTACATTCAGAATGATTTCCTCTGCATTTTTTCTGGATCATTGGGAAATTACATTTCTTCAAATATTACCAAATTGGTAGAAATTTATTATTTGCAAAATTAGTCATGCTATTAAGAGCTCGATTAATATTTCATATAGTTTATATTAACACATGAGTCTTTACTCAATTTGGAGTAGGTATGAGGAAAACATTGACTTTTAGAGTAAGGGATGTGACTGGAATTGGGCAATTTTGATTAGCACTTTAATTTCTTGAAACTATCATGAAACAATACCTTTTGCCTGCTTGTTGATTTTAATATATTTGGCACTGTGGAAAATTCAATGATTTATTTAAAGTTATTTCAGACCAGTCTAGAAAAATCCCACTGAGAAAGCATTTGCTGTATTGGTTTGGAGTATATGAGTGTCAGTCCAAGTGTGGGGCCTGGAAGATGAGATTTAAAAAAAATCCAACACATGCAAATGACTCTGATTGGTGGAGCATGCACAGATCAGTCAAGTGTGTGTGTGTGTCTGTGTAAGAGAGAGAGTATATACGTATGCATGTTGTACCCATATTGATTTGGAATGCTCCCTTGGATTGTTCCTTGGTGTTCATGTAACTGTATCAGGCTGCACATGTTTGCTTCTGTCTGATATTTGTGTTCGTCTGTTGTGTGGATTAACTCTGACTTGTGTATCTGTGTCAAGCTGGTAAGTGTATGCTTGCGTCACTTTGATGTGTGCATGAGTGCCTGCACGTCAGTCTGGTGCCGATTTTTCTGATGTTTCTTTGTGATTTTGTGTTCGCTATTTTCACAGGCCCCCTTCATCTCTTGTTGCAGATGAGCAGCAAGCGCTCAAGCAGTTTCCGAAGAGCGATATCCAATGGACACAGGAACCTGCCACGTGAATTCTTGCTCGATGAACCCGGACTAACTTTCTACAAGCGTTTGGTGAGGCACGTAGCGTATGAGATCCTGCCGTGTGAAGTGGATAGGCGCTGGTACTACAGCCAGTATCGAGGCTGCCCACCACCTCTCTTCATGACAGTCCTCACTATCATTCAGGTGAATATCAGGTTGAGTACAGATCTGACAAAACATTGTTTCTGTCTCTGTTCACACACCCTTTTTAAGTTAAAAATTCAAAGTAAATTTATTATCAGAGTATGTATATGTCATTATATTTTACCTGGAGATTCATTTTCTTGTGGGCATTCACAGTAGAACAAAAGACAATACAATCAATGAAAAACTACACACAAAGAAGAGCAAGCAATCAATCTGCAAAAGTAGACAAATTGTGCAAATAAAAAATATAAAATAAGTAAATAAGAAGTACTGAGAGCATGAGCCATAGGGTCCTTGAAAGTGAGTGAATAAATTGTGGAATCAGTTCAGATTTGAGGTGAGCATGAGCTTGATAGTTGAAGGGTAATAACTTTTTCTGAACGTGGTGGTGTGGGATTTGCGGCTCCTGTACCTCCTTCCCGATGGTAGTAACGAGAAGAGAGCATGGGCTGAAAGGTAGAGGTCCTTGATGATGGATGCTGCTTTCTTGGGGCAGCGCTCCTTGTAGATGTGCTCAATGGTGTTAAGAGCTTTTCCTCTGATGGACTGGATTGTGTCCACCACTTTTTGTTGACGTCTTCATCACGGCATTTGTGTTTCTATACCAGGTCGTGATTAAACTCAATATTGATAACAGCAAATAGCAGAATTTAACCCTAAAAGGGCATTTACATAAGTTCCTAAAATCTTGCTATTCTGTTTAAAAAGGTAAAAGAAAAATACCATCAGTGTTCAAAATATAAAATGGATTGGGAATGAAATTAGTTATCTGGGTAGCATGAGGAAATAAGCTGCTGATTCTCTACAAGTCAAGGCCAGTCTCAACCCCTTTATCTTTTGCTATCATTTCACATACAATTCCAAAATCCATATTGAAGCCCGCATTTGTATATGAGTAATCAAGCTATTGATAATCATTTGAAGTCTCTCATGTTCAAGTCATTGTAAAATCCTGGAAGATTCCTCTTCTTCACAGAGAGCATGAGAAAATTTATAACTTGGTTAATAGCTGACAATCTGTCAAGTATGACAGAGTGTTGAAAGCACAGGAATTTCTTTTATACAAGAAGTAGCTACTTACCTTACAGTAACTTTTCCCAGTTCAAATGATCAGATTATTGCAAAGAAATTTGGATGAAGTGTGCATGGGCTAATGCAGATTTAGTGTTTTTGCGGTGGAGGGCAGAAAGGAAATAAGAAAAAATTGGAAGGTGTTATTCCAGATTTTTAGTAATGAAATTTTTATTATTTGTGCAGGATTAACATTACAAAAATATCATGTAAGTTTGAATAATCCTTTTACTTTACATATTTGGAAATATTTCTGTTTCTTATCTATAAACTGAAATATTGTCCAACTTGACAACTCTGCAAACATTGAATACTGTGTGCACATCAAAGGATAAAGTAATTGAAATATGATTGATGCCAGAATATTCCCTAGTGAACTTATCTCCTAAAGATCATCATGAAGTGTTTCAAGACGCTCGTCATGAGGCACATCAAGACCCTGCTGCCCCCCCTCACTGGACCACCTGCAGATTGTGTACCGTCCCATCCACTCAACAGATGACGCCATTGCCACCACCCTCCACCTGGCCCTAACCCACCTGGACAAAAAAGACACATACATTCAGATGCTGTTCATAGACTTCAATTCAGCATTGAACACAATCATCCCTCAGAAACTGATTGGAAAGCTGAGCCTACTGGGCCTGAACACCTCCCTCTGCAACTGGATCCTAGACTTCCTGACTGGGAGACCTCAGTCAGTTCGGATCGGAAGCAGCATCTCCAACACCATCACACTGAGCACGGGGGCCCCTCAGGGCTGTGTACTCAGTCCACTGCTGTTCACTCTGCTCACCCACGACTGTGCAGCACACACAGCTTGAACCACACCATCAAGTTTGTTGATGACATGACAGTGGTGGGTCTCATCAGCAAGAACAATGAGTCAGCTTACAGAGAGGAGGTGCAGCGGCTAACCGACTGGTGCAGAGCCAACAACCTGTCTCTTAATGTGAACAAAACAAAAGAGATGGTTGTTGACTTCAGGAGGGCACAGAGCATCCATTCCCCACTGAACATCGACGGCTCTTCGGTTAGAGATTGTTAAGACCACCAAATTTCCTGGAGTTCACCTGGCGGAGAATCTCACCTGGTCCCTTAACACCAGCTTCATAGCAAAGAAAGCCCAGCAGCACCTCTACTTTCTGCGAAGGCTGAGGAAAATCCATCTCCCCCCCCCCCCATCACATTTTACAGGGGTTGTATTGAGAGCATCCTGAGCAGTTGCATCACTGCCTGGTTCGGAAATTGCACCATCTCGGATCGCAAGACCCTGCAGCAGATAGTGAGGTCAGCTGAGAAAATCATCGGGGTCTCTCTTCCCGACATCACGGACATTTACACTACACGCTGCATCCGCAAAGCAAACAGCATTATGAAGGACCCCACACACCCCTCATACAAACTCTTCTCCCTCCTGCCGTCTGGGAAAAGGCTCCGAAGCATTCGGGCTCTCACGACCAGACTATGTAACAGTTTCTAACCCCCAAGCTATCAGACTCTTCAATACCTGAAGCCCGGACTGACACCTTGCCCTATTGTCTTGCTTATTATTTATTGCAATGCCCGCACTGTTTTTGTTCACTTTACGCAGTCCTGTGTAGGTCTGTAGTCTCTCTGTGTTGTTTTTTTACGTAGTTCAGTCTAGTTTTGTACTGTGTCACGTAACACCATGGTCCTGAAAAACGTTGTCTCATTTTTACTATGTACTGTACCAGCAGTTATGGTCGAAATGACAATAAAAGTGACTTGACTTGATTTGACTTGACTTAAATAGGTAGTAAATTCCTCAGGAAAAAATATACCTAAGTATTCCAAATATAATAAATTATAAAATAATAATGAAGAAACTTTTAAAACTGAAATGAAATTTCATCACTTAATCTTGCTTTTATGTTGCAGACTTTATTAAAATCACTCTAAAATGGTAAGAAAAATAACTGTATTTTCTCATTTCTGGTTTAATGACTGAGATTCATTTTAATATTGATATGTTGAGGGAATGGCACTCAAAGAGAGTCCAAGATGCATAACCAAGGATAACATTTATTCAACTTAAATCAGTATTCATTTAGAATGAAAATTCTTTTGCCTACAATCCAGAATGGCTATATTTATTATATGAAATCCTGTTTATACTATATTGAAAACATTATTTTGTTATTAAAATATCAATTAACATGGGAGTTTTCAGTCTACAGGCTATATTAAATCAAGACCTATATATTGGAATTGGAACACAAGAATTGAAATACATTAACAGTTTATTGAAGTTATTTGCTAACTAATTAATTTCTAGTAGATTAGGACCATTTGACATATTTTCCTCATATACTCACTGCTGACTATGAAGAGAGCTGCCCAAAATTTACCTACTTGTGGATTTACCTATTTTTGATACCTCTTTCAGTCCGGCATTCCTCACATACCACAGCTCTGACATTGTTAAGCAGGCTAAACAGAAATACACATCTTAAAAATTCTCATTCAGTGAACAAACACAAATATTACAGAACACTGAAGACTAGAATACATGAATATGATTAAGAAAAATGATGAACCAGCATATTATACATTATCTTTGATTCATTATGTTTAGATACTTTTATCTGAGGATTTATGACCTATGTACAGTCATTTTTGTTTAGACCATGGAATAATTATGGATTATGTTTCCATTATAAACTCACGCATCAACATAGGATGAATTCATAAATATCTGAACATAACAACTCAGTTGATTTAATTATGATGGAAACCTCTTCAAAACAGCACAACATATGAATGGAGATAGATTTACTGACAGCAGCTTTGGTATTTCCTTCTCAATTTGTATGAACATGGAAGTCTCAAGTTTGCATTTGTTTTCGCATTGTCAGTGAAAGTGAATGGCAATAAAATTCTGTAGCAATGTGATAACAGAAAAATGTTGATTTTACAAAGCGTTTGATTGCAACCCCAGAAATTCTCAAAGTACTTTATAACACATAATTTGTTTTGAAGGGGCTTTCAGAAAGATTAATTTGTTTTTGAATGATAGTGCACCGTGTTTAATGGTTCATCTGCCGCATATTGTACAATTGCCTTCATTTTTATTTCCATTGAAAGGAAAGACATGTTCAATGTTGCCCAAAATCAAAATTATCCCTTCTGTTTTGTACATGGCATGTGACAATTAATGCACAACATGCATCAATGAACAATAAATAGGCTCATGTTTGTGTCAGTACAGCTTGAGAAAGGAATTTAGTTAAAGCATTTATTTTACTCTAAGTGTGCCGGTAGTTATTAACTGAGTCCATGAACAGGATTGTTGGGGGTCGGGGGGTTGGACTGTGTAGACTACTTCCTTTCCTTCCTGGCAAAGAAGTAAACATTTAAAAGACATTTGGTGTGTGCTTGCAAAGGAGGGGTTAAGAGGGATATGGGCCAAATGTGACAGGTGGGACTAACTTGCTGGGCATCAAGGTCAACATGGTTGAGTTTATAACTCTGAAAGCTGGAATAGAGCACAAAGGAAAATGCAATACATGAGGTAATTCGGAAAGAATTTTAAAAAGTTAATGAAACTGCAAATTATTTCATTTACTTTTATTTAGATTTACCTTTTATACAGGGGATTTGATTTTTGCCAATTTGTCATATCCCTTTTATGATTTTATAGATATGGGGTTTGATTTATAGAGACCTTCTGAGTTGAGAAAACATGTGAATAATATTTCTTTTCCAGATTATTATATTTATCTGCTATGGGGCCATGCTAAACAAGTGGGTTCTGCAGACCTACCATCCAGACTACATAAAGAGTCCTTTGGTGTATCATCCTGGACATCGAGCTCACGTCTGGAGATTCTTCACCTATATGTTTATGCATGCAGGGTAGGTTGGATAGATTTTGTTCCAAGCTTTTGAGAGAATACCTTCATTATGTTTCTAGCCATATGAATGTATGTTTACAATCAAAAATATTATACAATACACTAAAACACCAGAAAATCTAGGGGAGCCACTAGAAACTAACAAGCAAGAGACTATCTAGATACTAACTTTGAACACTGATATTACTTTAGTGACTGATAGAAGAATGCCCATTTTCATTTTAATTGAAGTTAAGGGAGATAATCTCTATCAATATTGATTTTTTTTTTGAGGAGGTGACTTAAGGTGATTGTTGAAGAACGGTAGAGCCATGGATGTTGTTTACGTGGATTTTAGTAAGTGTTTTGTTGAGGTCCCACAGGAAGGATCATCCAGAAGATTAAGATGCATGGGATTCATGGTGAATTACCCATTTGGATTCAGAATTGCCTTAATAAATTGCCCATGAAAGACAATGGGTATTATGGGACTTATTCTGCCTGGAGGTCCATAACTAGTAGTACTCCACAAAGAATTTCTGCTGTTTATGATATATCATTAAATGGCCTGGAAGAAAATGTAGAAGGGTGGGTTAGTAAATTGTATTCAAAAGCTTAAGAGTCAAAAAAAGAGCTATAACAATTTTACAAGCCCATTCTTATTATTTTAGAAAGAGCGACCCACTTATTTCCCGTTCATTGTTATTTCTCTGTAAATCCATGATTGAATCTGTTTCCACCAGACTATGATGTGGTGCAATTCAAGACTGATAGCTGCATGCAATAGATTTTCTGTGCCTCTCCTTTTGTTTTTTTTTGCCAATCACTAAGTATTTTTGTCTCATTTTTAAATTTTTAAATTTTTAATTTATTTACTGTGTAAACCTGTTGTGATTTTAAAACACGCATCAAATTTCTTCATAATCTTCCTTCTCCAAGGAGAATAATTCATGCTTTTTCTAGGAATCCAAATATCCATCATCCATCGTCTTGCAACCATTCTCATAGATCTTCTTTTGCCATTCACTTGCTTCCATAACTATAATGGCCAGGATTGGTCATCAGCACAACTGTAAATTAACTAATTCAATAAACTTCTATTTTTTTTGGTGCTTTTACTTACATAGTCAGGGTCCCATATAAGATCTTAACAATATTTCAACTGCTTCTGCTGCTTTCAATAATTTATGAATGTTCAAGATTTGCACTTTGTATACTAAATTTTTATCTATATATTCTACCAGAACTGTATCACTGTTTCTCACTGTTTAGTAAATGTCCAAATTTTGTATAATTTACAAATTGTCTGAAGTTCAAGACATTAATCTGTACCAAAAAATCAATTGTTGAGGTACCAATCTCCAAAAACACCATTAAAAACTATCTTCAGTCATCTTTAGTTTTTATCTTATGACCCTAAGTTAATGTTATATCTACACTGTCACACCTCCTTCATTCCCAAACTTCAGAAACAGAATAAAGGTAATATGACAAGTGTCTGTGGAAGCTCATCACCAACCATTGTTGTTACTTCATGAAAATACAAGTTGTCTGTAACAAATTTGTGCTTGCTTCCCTTTGTTGATCCACACTTGTTCAAATGACTATTAATTTTGCATAGGATTGTTGTTTCTGGCTGCTTTCACACTGTCAAGGTTAAACTGACTAGCCTGTGTCAGTCCTGAAGAATGATCTTGACTGAATTGTCAACTGTTTATTCATTTCCACGGATGTTGCTTGACCTACTGAGTCCCTCCAGCATTTTGTGTGTGTAGCCTGCATTTTCTGTGTCAAGACAATAAAATGGGAATGATGTGTGGATTTGGGATATTAGGGACATTTCGGTAACAATGACCATTGCATTAAAGTAGTGGTTACCAACCTTTTTAAGCCCAAGATCCCCTACCTCGGCCTTAGTAAAAGGCAAGATCGACTCCAGATCAGTTACACGCATGCACACCAGGGTAGAAAAAACCGGAACTAAAACCCTGCAGCCCAGAAGTAGAAATAATGTATAAACACCAGAGGTACCCACCCTTTTTTTGCACCACAGACCGGTTTAATATTGACAATATTCTTGTGGACTGGCCGATGGGGGGGGGGTGTTAAACATGACCGGAATACAGCGATACTCGAAGCAGGTTCCTTATGTTCAGTCTATTCCGCAATTTAGTTTTAGCGGCTCTTGGCACTTAGCTTCTGTCTCACGCTGTTCACGTTTTTTCCACTGAAAAGACTCAATGGGTTTGTCTTTAAGTGCGGGGTGCTTGGACTCAGGGTACCGAAGCAGTTTTGAGGGCTTCATTGCCTCATTAGACAGCCTCTGGGTCCGAGCTCCAGCCTCCCACCCACCCACCGCCAGACGCCTTGGCCAGGTGCAGTTGGTCGTGGGTCTGGTGAGAGGATAAGGTCAGGGCTGGATGTCCCCATGCTGGGGCTGCGGCAGTCGCAGTCCGGACAGAGCAAGCGATCGAGTGAGGAGTGCAACGGGGCGCACGCCCACCCCCCCACCTTGTAGGATCTATCAGCCGACAAAAGTTTGTTTCAGTGGATTGCAGCAAGGTAGCTGCTCTGATACTTATGAAATGCTGAGCCCGAATTAGGTCGCCTTTTAGTACTGGATTCCCCACGACCATTCAGTGTGTTAAACAGGTTTAGAGGCAGCACTCCAGGCCAGTAGCAACGGCACTTCCCGCCAGCCATCCAGGCCAACTGGTGATCCCTGGCGTGAGGGTGTCACTGCGTTTAGGCGACTGATGACCTCCCGTGGGTTCAAGTTCAACAGTGGGTGTGACAGGGAATGAGGAAAGGTGCAGCTGACTCGTATCGTTTCCTTGCAGCCCAGTGGTTGGGGACCACTGAATTACACTGTGTAGTGCGGGGGGAGCTACATGCATGTGCACTGGACAGAAAGAATGGAACTAAACCCCGTAACCCAGAAACAATCTCTCAACAGTATTTGTGTTTTTTTTTCTTCGTTTCTTTTTCGTGATCTACTGGGAAAGTCTCAAAGATCGACTAGTCTATCACGATCGATGGGTTGGCGACCACTACACTAAAGCGTTTGATTGACTATGGAAAGAGATAAGGAAAAGTCTATTGTCACAATACTTAAATGAGAAAGAGTTTATTTAAGATTAACACACATTTAGCAGGATAAATTGAATCATTGATTGGGGAACAATATACATAATACATAAGCTATCTTTTAAAAGGATGATTATTCATGCAATATCCAGATATATTCTTACAAGAGGGAAAGCTAAGCTAACAAAAAACAGCTTCTTGGATGATGAATGAGAAAGCAAATATGATGAAGCAGGAAACAGTGAAGTACGGCAGATGTCAGGTTGAGAATGCAAGTGAGAACCAAACAGAATACAGAAATAGCAGAGCAGTAGTAAATGCGGACATCAGAGCTGTGGGGAGAGATTGTGAGAACAGACTTGATAGCAAAGATAAAAGAGAATCCAAAAGTCATAACTAGCTGTAAGAATAATAACAGCAGGAGGAGGCATGGGTACTGGAAATTATGGAACAAACCTGAACAGCAGTACAAGGTACAATAGAGATTTTTTTGGAAAACGGTGCTACTGATGTTACAGTAAAAATTGAGTTTTTTGAGATAATAGATGAGTTAAAATTTGTTAAACTTTACAGGCTTTCTCACTTATTTTCCAGTTCATTATGCACAGACCTCTCCTTTTTATTGCCATTAATGTACCTAGACGATACATGGGCCTCATCACTTGAAAGACTCATGTTTGTTGCAGTTTAATACAGCTGATTTTCCAATCATCAGAAAAATATTTTCAAACAAGCACCTACTCCCATTTAAATCATGTATTATGGATTATTTCTTATTTGTTTACAAAGGTAGTCTAAAATTTACAATGCCATGATCATCATTCCCTAAGTAACTCCTCAGTGCTATGTCATTTCCTACTTCAAATTCAGTAATGCCCTCTTTGGGTCAGAAACTACCTAATCAAGAAAGTTCTGAACAAACTCCTTCATTTCTCATACTTCTACTTTGACCACCTCTCCCTACTTCGAGCACAAAAGTGTGGAAAATAGAATCCAGAGTAAGATTTTAACAACTTTTCCCTTTACATTCAGTCTCCTGCCACTTTCAATGTTATTGCTACCACCAGACACAATTTCCCTCCCCTTCTTTCAGCAATCACTTTGCAACCCCTAGTGTACTCTTCCATTACCAGTAACATCCATTCCCCTTCTCATGTCACCCTCTGATGCAAATATTCTTTCAGGATACTGTTGTATCCAATTTCTTGCATTATATTCAATGTTCATGAGGTGTTCGCTCTACACTAGGGAAACTAAATACAAGTTGGTTGACTGCTTTGCAGAGCAGCTTCTCTTTGTCTACAACTTAGTCTGTCATTTTAATTCTCCATCTCTCTCCCACCATGAATACTCTGTCTTTGGCGTATTCCACTGTTCCAATTAAACCCAATTTAAACTTGAGGAACAGTAATTCATCCTCCAACTAGGCATATTACAACCATCAGGATTTGACTATGAATTCAATAATCTCATTGCTATCCATTAATGAAGAAAATTCATCAACCTGTAACATTAACTCAAGATTTATCTCTCTGTAAGTGCTGCTAACCTGTTATTCCCTATTATTTCAGGTTTCTACCAGCTGCAATCTTTGTCCCACATAGTTCTAGCATGTTTATTTCTACCCTTGCTCTTCATTCATCTTTTTAATGTTTACGTATCTTCCAGACAGATTGGTTCCATTAACAAGCTTTCACATTCTCTCTCAGTCAGCACCATTCCCCTTTGCATCATTCAGTTTCTCCTGGTCTCCACACTATCACACACTTCGTTGCCATTCTTTCCTCTGAAACTCAAAATGTGTTGTAGTTATAACTTTTCCAAGTACTGATGAAAGATCATTGAGCTGAAATATTAACGTTTGTTTTACTCTGTATACAAATGCTACCAGTCCTGCTGAGTTTTTCAGCAGTTTGTTTTTCTTGGAAAAACCTTGCCCTCTTTGCTACTTATTTTATTGATATCCAGATTTTATAGAAATGTATTACTCTTCAGTTCTTGTATTTTTCTGTAATATCCCTGAAAAGTTGTTCCTCAATATTCTTCCCTTTGCAAAATATGTTCATTAATGTAATAATATCTGTATTGTTTCTGAACTCTGTCCATGATCACATAGCACATTATCACTCCAATCCCTAGTCTCCTTTTCTACCATCCTTAGAAATTTTCCTTTGTTTCTTATCTTTCCCACTCACCAATTTTATTTTTCATCCTTATCAGGTCTACACACGTATAATGTAAATTTCACTTTCATCTCAGCCATATGTCATTTATCGTTTGGGATTCAGGAGTTCTGTTTCCTCTCAAGTCTATTTTTTAAACATTGTCATTTCTTTCTAAAGCTGCATCCCTTTATCCATTTCCTTTACCGATTAGATCAAGTACTTTCCAAAGCATTAGTAAATACTTCAACCCCATGAAGGTGTTGAATCAAGGTATGTTGAAATGTAACTTATCCAGCTTGTGCTGATCACTGAAACCAGGACTCTTAAGCTCCTTCTCCAGCAGGTTCTCTTCTATTCCTGTAATCACAAGCACTTAGCCTCCGTAATACTCTCAAAGTCCTGCTTCTTAATCTCTTTATATCTGTCCAAAATTGCCTATATCATTATTGGTCCAGATGAGCATCACTGTGGCAAAATCAGCTTCTGATCTACTTTCAGAAACATGGATTCAGACTCCCCTGGCTGATGACACTTCCTGCACTTATGGTTGTTCCAGGCACAAGAAGCATCCTGTAATTATCACAGGTCACAGATGTACATTTAACTTGACTGTGACCTCCTGCCTTACCTCACACCAGCTAAAATTTACCATCAGATTCCTGATGTTCTGCTTCCAGATTCCATTAATCTGGTTTATTTTATAAAATAGAGTTTTTTGTTTACTCATTTATTTTAGAAGTATTAATCAAATAGTTAGTTGTCTAGATTTTTATTCATTAAAGCATTTCCTGCTCTGTTATCCCATTTTGTTTAATTTTATCTATTGCCCTAACTTAGTGAAAAATACAACTCATCAGTCAATTAACCCCCTCCGTCCCGTGATGTCATTTTATTAATTTTCTCATGCATCTTCAAATATAAGGAATGTGCTTCTCTAAACAAAATGGTGCACCGTAGAAGCACCTCTACCCTATTTTAATCACCAGAAAGCACTTAGTTCCCAATATGGCATGAATTCCTGGTCCTTGGATACCACTGACATTAAAGAGTACAGAATAGGAAGGATACTGAAAGGTAATTATGGACTCAACGAAGCACTGTAGGTCCCTAATTACACATCAAGATTAGCTTTCAGAAGATACTTTATAGCACATGTAAACTTTGTGCTATGAAATAGCGTTTCTAAGTTATTCTTCTGTATAAAGGCATATTCACACTCAGATCTTTTATAATCTTGTTATAAAACCCAGCTGGAATTTATTGATGAACAGTGAACACAAATATCCCTTCAGATATATAATATTTGCTATAATAAATAAATACTTTCTTTATGCAGGATGCCATGCCAGCATGCAGTTCAATCTGCAGAGTTAATTTAATAGTCAATGTATTATTATCTGTGGCTTTTCATGCACTAGGTAATTGTTTGAAAACACACTCAGAGCTTTAATACGAATTAAATGTAGAATCCTTCTACTAGTGAGGAAAGGATGACACAAATGAGAAAGAAACTTTTGTGCATGTGAGGTAAAGTACTTGAGGGTGAAATCCCCAATAGGTTCGATATGTATGGAAACACTCATAAAATACTGAAGGAACTCAGCAGGTCAGGCAGCATCCATGGAAATGAATAAACAGTCAACATTTCAGACCGAGACCTTTCTCTAAGACACGGTATGGAATTCCTCATACTCAATAGCATCCTGTGTGTTACTTTAACGTTCAAGCAATGATTGATTACATCTTTGACAGTTTGTAATTGAAAATCCTTCTACTGCTAGTAGCTGGGCTGAAACAACTTCACAATGTATCAGTGTTATTAACACCAGTGGAAACCTATATTTGTTCTCAGGAAAGAAATACTTTCAAACATACCTTGATTTCTTGTTTTGAAACAATTACCTTGTGCACAGAAAGTCACATACTTTGTTTAGTCCATTTTACAAATGCATACTGTTAACCAGGAATTTTATGAAGAAATTATGTTCTTTATTGCTGATAAAATATAAAACAGAAGTTCCCATGTAACACCAGATTTTTAATTTCTGTTGGCTGTTGTGCCCAAATTCCTTAAAGAGTACTTCTGCCATATTGGTCTCTGCAAAATGGCAGGACTAGTTATTTACCCCTCAATGTAAACAAGAATATCTTATACAAAAGTACTTGGGATTTAATTTCTTAATTTTTTAATTTTACAAACCAAACATGAACTTGCCTGCCCCTACCCGCTGCTGATGTGTCTTTAAGCCAGTTTTAAATTGGAATCAACAAGGACAAGTGTCCAAAATCATCTGCTTCTCCACATATGAAGACAATGCTCTCTGGCCCTGATTTGACACTTTAATGAGGCTGGAATAGCAAAGTAATAGTAATTCCCTGCAAAGGCAAACCTATTTCTAGCAGCAGCCTGAAACAAGTAAGGACTGGTGAATTAGCTTTTAAAGTTATTTTTTCCCTAGTTCCTTTGTGGACTAAAAGTGCAAGCTTGAATTTTGCTGGGTCCTGGAAGTGGCCATTTGCAGTTCACTCCAATGTTAATGATTGGATACCTGAATTCCACCCGACTGTTTATCAGTAGAAGATTTTGCATTTGTGTAATACACACAAAATGCTAGAGAAATCCAGGCAGCGTTATGAAGGGGAATAAACAATTGCCGTTTTGGGCTCAAATCCTTTATCAAAAGTGGAAAGGAAGGGGCAAAAGCCAGAATAAGGTGGTATGGGGGAGGGGACGAAGCAGGTGGGAGATGAGACCAGTTGTGTGTGGGTGGGTGGGTGGGAAAGGGGGTATGAAGTACAGTCTGTATCCGTGGATTCAACCAACCGCGCATTGGAAATAATCGAAAAAAAATTCCAGAAAGTTCTAAAAAGCAAAACTTGAATTTGCTGTGCTCCGAGCATTATGCTGAATCCACGCGAATGAAGTGATGTGTAGGCATACCTTGTTGTAGCCTCCCGCCATTTCACAGATCCTCAGTCTCTCTCCAGCACTCGTTGTTTGAGCATTGTTCAGGAGTTTAAGGCTAGTAAGGGATGGCTGGCTAGCTACGTAAAGCGCTACAGCCTCAAAGATCACGGGAGAATCGGTATCGGCTGATTCCGAGGCAGCATTAGTGTTCCCAGAATAGCTACAATGGTTGTGTCTGTACTGAACATGTACAGACTTCTTTTCTTATCATTATTCCCTAAACAATACTGTATAACAACTATTTACATTGTATTAGGTATTATAAGTAATCTAGAGATGATTTAAGGTATACGGGAGGATATGCGTAGGTTATATGCAAATACTACACCATTTTATATAAGGGACTTGAGCATCCGTGGATTTTGGTATCCATGGGGGGAGGGGGGTCCTGGATCCAGTCCCCTGCGGATACTGAGGGACAACTGTATGAAGCTGGGAGGGAATAGGTAGAACAGGGAAAGGGCTAGAAAAGAATTTGTGCTATTCCATATACCTGATAAACATAAGAACTATCAACTAGATAGAATTAATAAACTTTTGGGAAAAGTTTGAGAATTTAAAGTTGTAGTTGTTTGATTTTGAGACACTTCTCATCTCCATTAAAGGAAAATATTTACCTTGATCTTTTTTGAGGCTAACAGTTTGAGGTCATGTTTGCTGATCACCTGCTTTCCTGGAGGAAATGCAGATATTTCATACAATATTAGTGGCTGAGCACCTTCACTTTACAGGATAAAATAGCATGACAGTCCTGAAATTGCTGTGAAAGGTTTAATAAATTTAAGCTCATTGTTTTGTTCCCTGTGTTAAATCAAAATAGCAGGCAATTTGATTGCAACCAAAGGCAAAAAGCTGTTTCAGCACTTCATAGTAAATCAATGTCATTGACTCATGTGAAGGGATGCTTTGCATTAACTATGTATGCTCAACCAAGGAATAGACTCAGCACATATCCTAAAAGGATAATTGTATTCTAAATTTGTACTTAATCTTCAAAGTTATCAAACATATACCTGACATATCTCAGAGTTACTTTCTCCTTGTGTTTTCTGCTTATAAATTACGGAACATAAATTGTCAAAGATTAAGCACTTAATGAATAGCACTTTACAGACATTCAAAAAAAATATGGTAAGCAGAAAACTTTATGTTCCATCCATATTAAAGTAATTCCTACTGCCTCCTGCTGTAGACATCCTCCATTAACATAGGAACATTGTGATTTCCTCAGTGAATCAAAGAAATAATCTAGAAAATACTTTCCTGAAATCTTAAACGGATAGTTCATACCAACCCTAATTAGTGGTATTAATTCTTGACTTCTCCTTTGAGGTGCCCTCCCACTTAAGCCTGAAATAGTGTTCACCTATCAATGAAGAGAGAAGCCCATTTTTGGCTTTAAGAATTGAAATCCACAGTAATGAGATTCAGATTAATTTATTTAACACATGTATATTGAAACATACAGTGAAATATGTTGTTTGTGTTAACAACCAATGCAAGTCAAGGCTGTGCTGGGGGCAGCCCACAAGTGTCACTATATATTCCAGTACTAGCATTAAACATTGAAGTTTAGCTTGCATGCTCCACTTGCACTGGCAGCTCATTCCATACACTCACAATCCTCTGAGTGAAGAAGCTTCCCCTCATGTTTCCATTAAACTGTTCATCTTTCACACTTAACTCATGTCCCACTCAATCTCAATGGAAAAAGCCTGTCTGCATTTACCCTATCTATACCCCTCAGAATTTTGTATCCTTCAATCAAACTTCCCCTCAATCTTCTACATTTCATGGAAAGAAGTCCTAACCTGCACGATCTTTCCTTATTTACTCAAGTCCTCCAGTCCCGGCAACATTGTTGAAAAATTTTCTGTACTCTTTCAACCTTACTTACATCTTTCCTGTTGGTAGGTGACCAAAACTGCACATAATACTCCAAATTATGCCTCATCAATGATGTATACAACTTCAACATATTATCCCATCTCCTGTACTTAATACTTGGATTTATGGAGGCCAATGTGCCTGGGATGCCATTTTCAATGAGTTATGGACCTTTATTCCCAGATCCCTTTGTTCCACCACACTCCTCTGTGCCCTACCATCACTGTGTAAGACCTACCCTTGTTGGTCTTACCAAAGTATAACATCTCACACTTGTCTGCATTAAGTTCAATCTACCATTTTTCAGCCCATTTTCCCAGCTGATGCAGATCTCATTGCAAGCCATGAGAGCCATCCTTGCTGTTCAATCCACCCCCAATCCTGGTGTCATCCATAAATTTGCTGATCCAGTTAACCACATTGTCATCCAGATTGTTGATATAGATGACAAACAACAATAGACCCAGCACCGATCCCTGCAGCACTGAGGCCACCATCTCAGGCTTTTCCCACAAAACCAATGTCTAATCCAATTTACTACCTCATCTTGAATGCTGAGCGACTGGACCTTTTTGACCAACCTCTCATGTGGGACCCTGTCAAATGCCTTGATAATTCATGTAGACAACATCTACTCACTTGCCTTCATCGACTTTCCTTGTAGCTTCCTCAAAAAGCTCTATAACTTTGGTTGGACATGACCTACCATGCACTAAGCCATGCTGACTAGCCTCAGTGGTTGGCAAAGTGTTGCCCTAACCTCAGTAGCTGGGAAAGAGTTGGAGTCCATTAGTAAGGATGAGGTTTCAGGGTCCTTGGAGACTAATGATAAAATAACTCAAAGTCAGCATGGTTCCTGTGAAAAGAAATGTTGCCTGACAAATCTGTTAGGGTTCTTCGAGGAAGTAGCCACTAGGGTGGACAAAGAAGAGGCAATGGATGTCAATTACTTAGATTTTTAGAAGGCATTGATAAAGTGCCACACATGAGGCTGCTTAACAAGATAAAATCCTATGGTGTTACAGAAAACTTACTGGCATGGATAGTGGAATGGCTGACAGACAGGAAGCAGTGAGTGGGAATAAAAGGGGCCTTTTCTCTTTGGCTGCCAGTGATTAGTGGTGTTCCTCAGGGACCACAACTTTTGGCAGATGGAATCCAGTGTTGGGAAATGCATTTTGATCAAACAAACAATAGTGCAGACTTTTATCTAAATGGGGAGAAGGTTCAAACATCAGAAGTGCAGAGAAACTTAAGAGTCCTTGTGCAAGTCTCCCAGAAGGTAAGTTTACAGGCTGAGTCTGTGGTAAAGAAGGCAAATGCAATGTTGGCATTTATTTCAAGGGGAATAAAGAATAAAAGCAAGGAGGTAATGCTGAGCCTTTGTACGACACTAGTCAGGCTGCACTTGGAGTGTTGTCAACAGTTTTGGGCCCCATATCTCAGAAAGCTTGTCATTGGGGAGAGTCCAGAGGAGGTTCACGAGGATGATTTTGGGAATGAAAGGGTTAACATGTGAGGACTATTTGGCAGCTTTGGGCCTGTATCACTGGAATTTAGAAGAATGCAGGGGGATCTCATTGAAACCTACCAAATGTTGAAAGGACTAGATAAGGTGGGGAGGATATTTCCTCTGGTGGGGGTATCCAGAAATAGAGAGCACAGCCTCAAAATTGAGGGGCGACCTTTTAGAACAGGTAAGGAGGAATTTTTTTTTTAGCCAGAGAGTAGTGAATCTGTTGATTCACCATCAATAACTCTCGGAGACGTGAGGCGAGAGATAGACTTTTATTATCCGGAAGAGAGAGCACTATCAGCAGCAAGAGACCATCATACCACATCCTGGCAACTGAGGGAGGAGCAGTGCCTCTAATCGCCTTTATGCAGGGGTCTGTGGGAGGAGCCACAGGAGCAGTCAGTGGGGGGTGGGGGGATGGCGTGTCCAGACAGGTATATGTAGTTCACCACATCTGTGGAATGTTCTGCCATAGACTGGTGGAGGCCATGTCCGTGGGTATATTTAAAGTGGAAGTTGATAGTTTTCTGATTGGTCAGGGCATCAAAGGATATGGTGAGAAGGCAGGTGCATGGGGTTAAGTGGGATCCTGGATCAGCCATGATGAAATGGTGGAGCAGACTCGATGGGCTGATTGTGCTCCTATGTCATATAGTCTATTGCATTAGGGACTATCCTTAATCAGTCCGTGTCTATCAGAATTCTCATCTTCGGTCCCTTAGAATGCCCTCCAATAACTTTCCCACTACTGATGTCAGGCTCATCAGCCTATAATTTTCTGGTGTACTTTTAGAGCCTTTCTTAAGCAGTGGAACAACATTAACTATCGTCTTATTCTCTGGTACCTCTCCTGTCACTAAAGATGACTTAAATGTCTGCTAGGGCCCCCACAATTTTTGCATGTGTCTCCCAAAGGGTCCGCAGGACACCTTTTCAGGCTCTGGGGACTTATCCACCCTAACTTGCCTCAAGACAGCAAACACCTCCTCCTCTGTAATTTCTGTAGGGTTCTGAAGCTGATGCCATTTTGCCTCACTTTTATAGACTCTTTGACCATCTCCTGAGTAAATACAGACGCAAACATTTCATTTAAGATCTCTCCCATCTCTCCTGGCTCCACACATGGATTACCATTCTGATCTTCCAGAGGACCAATTTTGTCCTTTGAAATCCTTTTGTTCTTAACATATCTATAGGATCCCTTAGGATTCTCCTTCACCTTGTCTGCTAAGGCAACCTCATGTCTTCTTTTAGCCCTGATTTCTTTATTAATTGTTCGCCAGGATTTCTTATACTCGTTAAGCACCTCATTTGTTCCTACCTGCAATGCACCTCCTTGTTTTTTATTAACCAGGGCTTCAATTTTTCTTGAAAACCAAGGTTTCCCTACACCTATTATATTTACCTTTTATTCTGACAGGGAAATACAAGCTTGGTACTATCAAAATTTCACTTTTGAAGACCTCATATTTACCAAGTACACCTTTGCCAGAGAACAGCCTGTTCCAATCCACACTTGCCACATCCTTTCTGATACTATCAAAATTGACCTTTCTCAATTTAGAATTTCAACCCATGGACCAGATCTATCTTTTTGGCAATTTTAGATTGAAACCAATGGCAAAGTGTTCCCCTACACATACTTCTATCACCTGCCCTGTCTAGTTCCCTTATAGTAGGTCAAGTATCACACACTCTCATTGGGACTTCTACGTTCTGATTAAGGAAACTTTCCTGAACAGATTTGACAACTCTATCCCATCTAGTCCTTTTACAGTATGGGAGTCCCTGTTAATATGTGGAAAGTTTATAACATCTGCTATAACAACTTTAAGTTTCTTGCAACGGTCTGTGATCTCTCTATAGATTTGTTCCTCTAAATCCCTTGGACTGTTGGGTGATCTTTAATATAGCCCCATTAGCATGGCCATACCTTTCTTATTACTCAGTTCCACCCATATAGCCTCACTAGACGAGTTCTCCAGTCTTTCCTGATGGAACACTTCCATGATATTTTCTGTGACTGGTAATGCCCCCCCTCGTCCTTTAATCCCTCCTGCTCTGTTGTGTCAAAAACATTGGAACCTGGGAATATTAAGCTGCCAGTCCTGCCCCTCCTACAATCAAGTCTCTCTAATGGCTACAATATCATAATTCCAGGTGTTATCCATGTCCTGAGCTCATCTGTCTCTTCTATGATACTTCTTGCTTTGAAGTATGTGCAGCTCAGGACATTAATTGCACCATGCTCAACCTTTTGATTGCTGACTTTGTGTGAAGTCTTAATGATATCTGTCTCCAAAACCTTTTCGCTATCTGTTCTGGCACTTTGGTTCCAATACGTGCCCCCCCCCCCCAACAGCACTAGCAGATCTTTCTGCTAGGATATTAGTCCTCTTCCAATTCAGATGCAAACCATCTTTTCTGTGCAGGTCCCACCTTCCCTGGAGGAGAGCCCAATGATCCAAAAATCTGATGCTTTCCCTCCTACACCAACTCCTTAGCCATGTGTTAAACTATATAGTCTTCCTTCTACTAGCCTCATTAGCACATGGCACTGTTAGCAATCCTGAGGAGGTCCTGCCCTTTAACTTAGCACCTAGCACCTAAGCACATTTTTACAGAAGCTCTTCACTTTTCTCACCTATGTCATTGGTACCTACAATGGGCCATGACCTCTGGCTGTTCACCTTCCCATTTAAGAATGCTGAGGACTCAATCCAATGTTCCAGACCCTGGCACCCAGGAGGCGACATAACGTTCGGGAATCTCATTCCCACCCACAGACCAACTTTTTGTTCCCCTAACTAATGAATCCCTTATCACTACAGCTTGCATCAACGACCCCCCCCCCCCTCCCGAGTCACAGAGCCAGACTCAGTGCCAAAGACCTGACTGCCATGACTTTGCTATGCTAGGTCACCCCCACTGCCACTCCCAACAGTGTCCAAAGTGGTATACCTGTTGTTGAATGATTTGGCCACAGGATACTCTGCACTAACTGTTTTACCCCTTTCCCTTTCTTGACTGTCACCCATTTTCCTGTGACCTGCAGCTTGGTGTAACTACCTTTCTATATGTCCTATCTATCACACCTCAGCCTCGCGAATGATCCGGAGTTCATCCAGTTCCAGCTCCATCTCCTTAACGCCATGTGCTAGCTACACCTTCTCTCAGGTGTAGTTGTTGGGGACACCAGAAGTCTCTGCCTTCTCACTTCCCTTGTGATGCCTGGCATCTCTGCTGTTCGAACTGAGCAAATATAAAGAAGAAAAAACAATAAACTGTGAGGGAGAAAAAAAACTCTACCTACAGTTTTTCTGCCTTCTCTGACTGAATCCTTGAAGAGCTAAAGCCTCAAACCGCCACTCTAACTCTAACTACTCCAACAATAGCCACTCTGAAAAAGGATCTAGTGCTTTCCCAGCACACATGACAAATAAATTCTTCTTGGGCTTCCCACTGGGTTTGGGTATTGATCGTACCCGATGTTTCGATTACAAACTCTGCCAACTTCTTCGGGGTGATGCCTGGACACATCTAGTCCGGTGGTACTCTATTCCTCCTGATTGGTTAGTCCTCATCCAATCAGGTTTCTGCTCTCACACCTTGTTTACAATTGAATTCCAGTTCTAACTTAGAGCGACACCTTTGTCCTTATTAAAATTCTTTTCCTCTAGTTTTATTTCAATGGTTTCCTTTACCAGATGGTCCCAAAAGCCATTGGTGTGGCACAGTAGTTTTGTGCTGTTGAAGTCAATCCTATGGCTATTGGGAATGCAGTGTTCTGCTACCACTGATTTCTGTGGGCACCCCAAATGGATGCACATCCTGTGCTCCTTGATTTGGGTTTTCACCATGTATTCTGTCTTCCCAATACATGCTGCTCTCTAAAACCCAGCTGACCTGAGTCCCAGGTCAACTTTGGAACGCATAAGCTGTGACTTGAGATTCCTTATGGGTTTGTGGATGGTATTAATCCGGTATTTCTTCAGATCCTGGCGATCCTTCCAGAAACCTTGGAAGTATAGGGAAGACAGGCAGTAGCAAAGGGCTCCTCCTTGTTGTTAGGTTTCCTGTTTTTTCTGTCAGCCCTCTTAAGGGCCCAGTTGATTTCCTTCACCTCGGACCCATTCTGTCGGAACATCATGCATAATGGTCACTCTGCTTGCCCCTGCCTTACTTTAGTTTGTTCTGATTAGGCACTGCTCAAGGCATCAAACTGCCATGAATCGCTGCCTTTTTTACTCAGTCGGTGAACCTGAGCAGGCTATGTCTTATTTGGCGTACAATCTCTGATTGGCCAATTGGCCTCTGCTTAGAGCCTTGTCCACAGAGTCTGCTGAGCACAGTCATGGGGATTGCTTCGACCGCTAAGCACTCCGACCTTGATCCAGACCATAGGCTCCTGCCCCAATCCTTCATTTACAGCTTCTGACCTCAAACTCTCCCTCACCCCCTCCCTAAATCATAACCTGTCCTCTAAGTACCCCGACTGCCCCCAAATCATCCCTATGAACCTAAAAGACAATTAAGTTTGAGTCAAGGTCTCAAGGACATCACAGTTCAGCACCATCTGAACCAGTAGGTAATGACAGTGGAATCTTGTTTTTAGCACTGCAGGAGAAAATTGAGAATAATTATAAGCTTATAGCCTCCATCCAAACACTACATAGTAATGAGAGAGATAGAAAGGTACAAAAAGGTGAAAAGTCAAAAACAATCCTCCAAATTCTGGAAATCTAAAATAACCACAGGAGAGGGTAGAAATATTCATCAGGTCAGGCCATATCTATGTGAAGGGTTGAAGATCCTTCTTCAAATTGGCAAATACAAGGAAACATATTAAGCTACAGGGAAATTGGAGGAAGAGATGTCTGAAAGGATAAAATTGGGTGATTGTTCAAGGTTGTCTGCTTAATGAATTTGTGGGGGCAGTTAGAGAGTGAGAACATAGACAAAAGATGTAGTAATTGTGACATGAAGAACAGGAAGGCTGAGGGGGGAGCAAGAAAAAAAAAAACATGCACAAACAAGCTGAGCCAATATAACAGATGGATGATTTTTGTCCCACAGTGTCTTTTTCACAGGATGGAGAAAGGAATGAGAAATACTCGGTGGCATAGGTTTAAGATGAGGGGGAAATAATAAAGAAGATTTGCAAGGCAAGTTCTTTATCCAGAGTGATAAGGAATTGGATTGCACTGCCAGAGGAAGTGGTAGAATTAGATATGATAGGAACATTTAATAGATACATGAGCAGGCAGTGATTAGAGGGATAAGGACCGTGATTAAGCAGATGAGATTAACTTATTTAGAGAGAGAGAGTTCAGAATAGGCCCTTCTGGTTCTTCGAGCTGGCCCGCCAGCAACTCCAATTTAATTCTAGCCTAATCATGGGATAATTTACAATGAGCAATTAACCTACTAACTGGTAGGTCTTTGGACAGTGAGAGGAAACTAGAGCACTTAAAGGAAATCCTTGCCTTCCACGGGGAGAATGGACAAATTCCTTACAGAGGAAGCTGGGAGTGAACTCTGATGCTCTGAGCTGTAGTAGAGTTGTCTGTTGTCCAGGGTAGTGTAGCATTTAGCGTTTAGATTGGAATCATGCTCACTGTTGACATTTTAGGCCTGCTCCTGTGTGCTTTATTATTCTATGACTGAAATAGAGAGAAGTCATATTATCTAAAGTTGTTGTATCTAATATTGAACCCAGAAGGTTGCAACGGGCCCAGAGGGAAAATGAGGTGCGATTTCGCAAGCTTGCATTGGGTCTCGGTGTAACAATACAGACAGACAGGTCAGAGTGAGTGCATGATGGAGAATTAAAGTGGCTGGTAAAGACAAGCTCAGGAAATTCGCTACAGACTGAGTGCAGATGCTCCACAACTGAACACCTGATCTGTGTTTGGTTTCTCCAAAGTAGAGGAGACCACATTGTGAACACAGAGGCAGTGCTCTGATGTGTCTGATGGCAGGATCTCTTTAAATACGGAAGAAATTGCAGAAAAAGATTTATAGGAAAGGTCTATATGGGTGGAAAGTGAGAATGAGGCAGACTTTGTTCTTGTTTTGTCCCAGAGGAGAGGGGATGATACCAAAGCTGTGGGAAAATGCAGTCATGGCCTTTGTTAATAGTGGAAAGAGAAAACCATATTTCAGAAAGGAGAAAGACATTTCTAAGGCAACCGGTCTGGATGGGGTACAAACAAGTGTTTGGGCTCCTCAGCCTAAAAAAAGTAAAAACAAATGACAATTCTGATTTTTCACCTGGACTCTTCTCAATGATTAGTAGTGGGTACAATTGTACTATAATTTCAGTAAAGGCACCACTTTTCATGTCTGGGATGGATGGTCGACAGTTTGACTATTCAACACTTGGAAGCCATGCACAATTCAATCTTGAACGACACCCATTGGACATTGATCCAACAAAATTCAGCTTCTCTTCCAGTGGGAATACTTTGTTCATGTTCTCATTATCTTCTCTTTGAAAGTTTTCCATTGTTTGACCACATCCTTTTATATCAAGAGTAACTCTTCCTTCATAGATTTGATTAAATATGTTGGGGCAAAGTTTGTTGAACAATTAATAAAATTCAAACAAGTTTCATTATTAATCTGTAAATCAAACAGCAGTCTGTAGCAAGGAAGAGATAATCCAGCAAATCATGAGTCAGTATGTTGTTGTTGAATTTGCACAGCTCCACATTACCTTCACTTAAGTAACATCTTATGCCTAACTAGTTGGTGATCATGCATAAAGTTTGGATGTAAATTATCCATTAAATTGGTCACAAAAGTTCTTTATAAATACTAGGGTAGGTACCCTTTCAATGTCATGATAATTGTCTGTTGTCTGTTGTCTGAAAGTGATTATTTTAATGTATTTTTTAGGATCTATTAAACTGTCAAATATTTGTTTCTTTACATTTTTCTTTAAACTTCTCTCAATTTTCTCAGTTTTAATACAAACTTTCTTCCCTATATTTTACTTTCTCCATCTGATTTGGCATCAAATTCATCCATTTTAATTCACTGTCCTTTTCTACCTTTCTCTAATTATTTGTCAGTCCTTAATTTTCATTGATTAAAGAGATACATTGTTAGATATTCACCAATGTCACAGATACACGGCTACCCTTGCTAAGCCATTATCAGTTTGAATTTCTATCAAATTTCTGAGAAAAATAACTTGAGGTCTTGATTTTAAGCTATTGGACATATTGTAAAATAGTTAGTGTGACTCCCTGAATATTTGAAAGTATATTGGCTTTTTGCAACTTAATTGTACTGCATATAGAACATATCCCTCAATCTACCAATCAAACTGATCAACTAGAAATCTGACAACATTTTCAAATTAGTTGCTTAAATATTTAATGGCAAAGCTATTGTTTTATAACATTTTATTTGGTCGTACTTGTGAGAATAATTGCCTGCATTGTTATTTGATTTCTTTTGGTGGAAGAGTAGTCTTGAGAATTTATCTGCTGAATATTTTAATTCTGCCACAACAGACTATAAAAATATAACATGTAGAGAAACATTAGGCTTTTATAAGAATTAAATGAAACTGGGATTTGAGCTCATTGAATGCTAATAGTTACTATGTTCTAATATTAGAGTTTGACTCTAATACAGGCTTTGTAATTGTCACAGGTTGGAACAGCTGGGGTTCAATGCATTTTTGCAGTTGATGATTGGAGTGCCACTTGAGATGGTCCATGGGATCATGCGCATCGGACTGCTGTACTTGGCTGGTGTATTAGCAGGTGAGGCAGCAAATGGTGAATCTACACACTTCAGTTGTAAGTCTAAGTAAACATAATAATATCACTCAGATGAGGAAGCCATTTTAAATTTTCTTTTCGATATGGCTGGTCATGGTTAGGCCATTTATAGTTCATCTATTTACTCCGAGCGGAACAAACGAAAACATTCCAAAATAATACCCCGACAGTAATAAAGTAATATCAGTAAATATCCAACTCAGAACTGCAAATGACTGAAGGAAACTTTGATGTTCCTGTTCACACAGATTCAGAAAATTTTAAATACAATTAAGGGCTTGCTGCATTGGATCCTGTAGACAACAACTGCAACTGTGGGGAAGTTTTGGACAATGAGTTCCTGGGGTTGGTTCTGAGAATAGGGAGGGAGCTCTCATCAAAGTGCATAATCAAGAAGACACTGAACTTTTAGTGTGCCGTCAACACTATACACTGTACCAATCCAATCAAACAGACACTGTTCTATCATAGCTGACTAATATAAACCTACTTCATAATCATAAGATATTGGAGCAGAATTAGTCTATTTGGCCCATCAAGTCTGCTGCACCATTCCATCTTGCCTGATTTATTATCCCTCTCAACTCCATTCTCCTGCCTTCTCCCCTAAACCTTTGATGCCATTACTAATCAGAACCAATCAACCTCTGCGTTAACTGCACCCAGTGACTTGGCCTCCATAGCTGTCATTGATGATGAATTCCACAATTTCACCACTCTCTAGCTAAAAAAATTCTTCATCTCTGTTCTAAATGAATATCCTTCTAACATGAGGTTGTGCCCGCTGGTCCAAGACTCACCCACTATAGGACACATCCTCTCCACATCCCCTTTAAATAGGCCTTTCAATATTTGATAGGTTTCAATGAGATCCGTCCCTCGTTCTTCTAAGCTCCAGTGAGTACAGGCTCAGAGCCATCAAATGCTCCTTTTCATTCCTGGAGTCATTCTCATGAACTTCTGGACTCTCTCCAATGCCAGCATGTCTTTCCTTAGATAAGGGGCCCAAAATTGCTTAGAATACTCCAAGTGCAGTCTTACCAATGCCTTAATCTAGCAATAATCCTTATTGTTAGTCTTTATAGTTAATTCATAATCCCTAATCTGATTATTCTAGCCCTTCCCTCCTACACAGCACATAACCTTATATCTACAGTTATGTGCCTATCTAAGAGTGTCTTAAATGTCCCTATTGTATTAGCCTGTACCACCACCCCAGTAATGCATTCCAGGCACCCTCCACTCTGTAAAAACCTACCTCTGATACCCTCCTTGAACTTTCCTTCTCTGGGTGTTCTCTGGTGTTGGGCATTGCTGCCCTGGGAAAAAGATCATGGCTGTCGCCTCTGTTTGTGCCTTTCATAATCTTATATATTTCTATCGAGTTACCATTCATCCTCCATTACTGCAGAGAAAAATCTCCTAGCCCATTCATCCTTTCTTCAGAAGACATGTTCTTTAATCTAGGCCGCATCCAGGTGAACATCCTCTCTGCTCTCTCTAACACTTCCACATCTTTCCTATGATGAAGTGACATACAATGAGCACACTACCCTAAATGTAGTCGAACCACAGTTTTAAGAGCAGCCACATTACCTCATGGTTCTTCAACTTAGTCCCCCGACTAATGAAGGCCAGGACACCATACACCTTCTTAACCAGCCTATCAATTTGCATGACAACTATGAGCGATCTACGTACCTCAAGATCTTTTTGTTCCTCTACACTGCTAAGAATCCTGCCATGAATCTTGTATTTCTTGATCTTCCAAAGTGTATCACTTCATACTTTTCTGGATTGAACTCCATCTGCCACTTCTCTGCCCAACTCTGCATCCTGTCTATATCCTTCTATGCTATCCTCTACACCTTCAACCTTTGTGTCTCCACTTCATCAAAGTCATTTATAAAAGCCATAAAGAGCTGGGTTCCCAGAACAGATTCCTGTGAACACCACTTGTCACTGACCTCCAGGCACAGTATACTCCATCTACTGCCATTTTTTGCCTTCTGTGGGTAAGCCAGGCAGCCAAGTTTCCATGGCAATCCTCTGCAGAATACCTGCAGGCCACTTTAAAAGCAAAAGATGGTGGATGTTGGAAACTTGAAATGGAAATAGATTTCCAACATCAACCGGGAAGCATCTGTGGGGAGATAACTGTATTAACTTTTAAAACTTTTTCTCTCAATGCATCTGCTAGCATTTCCTTTTTTAAATCTGTTTTTCATTGTATCTTTTAAAGGAAGTATATAGTTCCTCTTTTATTGTGAAATTCAGATAGAATGCTAAAAATAATTATAAACAAGGAAAAATAACATCACAAAGTATCTTTAAAGAAAGGCCAATTTGGAATCAAATTGTACAGTAAATGATAACACAAGAAGACTAGGACCCCTAAAAATTGTGTTGAAGGGTTAATTGGAATTCAAATCTAAGATTTGTAGATGCGTTTGTTACCAAAGGAAAATAGTCTGACAAAATGGGCTGAGATGTGGATATTGAGCCAAATTTTTAATGTGAATTTATATTCTAATTTAAGAACTGAAAAGGCTTGGGATGTTGTTTGACCTGTTCCTATCCTGATATTCCCATGCAATGTACAGATTGAAGTGATAATTTCAAGTGGAATGACACAGAATCATGTTTGCCAGCCACATCCCAGGCACATAATTGTTCTCAAGAACATGCTCAGTTTTGGCTCCATTTTGGATATAATTTCTTGTAAATATTCTGATTGGTAATACAGCTATTTCACCAACTCAATATCTGTACATATGGCTGAGCATCAAATTCATTCTCGAGCTGAAGGAGATGAAACTTGCACATTATCAGAATATAATAGTTTTCCAAATATAGCAATAAAAATGCACAGCTTTCACCATATACAGTTCCACTCTGCTAAAATAGTGATGAGAATAACTATGCCATTATAATGACAATGAGTGGATATTCATCTGGAAATAGTTAGCTCATAATGTGTGTCATTTAGCTCACCCAAGTGAACTACTTATCTATAGAAGTTCACTGGTGTGTAGCATCAACACAAAGTATTCCTCTTTCAAAATTATTTTCATTTAAGTCAGATTGCCCTATAGCACGGGTTCCCAATCTTTTTTTTATGCTATGGACCCTCTCCATTAACTGAGGGGTCCGTGGACTCATGGTCGGGAACCTCTGCTTTGCCCTACTGAGTGGTACGAGGGAACAGTATTCAGTATTTATTGGCATTATATTCAGTAAAACAGATGATATACCAAGCATGTTATATTTGTATAGTGTCTTTGATAATCTTAGAATGCCTCAAATACATTATGGTTAATTAAGTAGTTAGTCACCTTGTCCCAGTAGTAAAGACAGCAATAAATTTATGTACAGCAAGATCCTGTAGTCAGCAATGAGAAACAAGATCACATCATCTGCATTAGATGTTAGTTTAAACATAAATATTACCTTGAAGTTAAGAAAAATTCTCCTGCGCTTCTTCTAATAGAGAGGTTGAGACTTCTACATTCATTTGAGAGGCAAAGATGGTTTATTATCTCATTAGAAGAAAGGCATTCCTTGTATTATCTAAACCACAGTAAAGTGAATATCAACTATCTAGTGCTACGTGGTGATGACAAGATAATCAATGAAAGACGCACCAGCATTAACATATGCCTCAAGTCAGAGGAGGAATTGGCAGAATTACAGGAAAAATAGGTAGAAGCAGCTAGTTAATACTTTGTTCAGAATGCTTTTGAATTTTCTGTCCAAGTTACAGAGGAATGTTGAGAAATTTACCAAAATCAGAGGTGTTGATAATGTCACACAAGTTGGAAACAGCATTGATTTATTTAATATTGCTTTGCCAGATACATTTGTTGCATGCTTTCCTATTAACTACCGAAAATAATATTAAATTTCAATATGAAATAAAAGTAACTGGATCGAATGGAAGGTACTATGGCAGCAATTAAATGACTTGACTCTGTTATTTAATTTGACAATTGAAGCTATTGTGACATTTTTAGTTTTTTAAAAAAATATTACTTTTAAATATTGTGTTCAGTCTGACACAGAAATGGTCTATTAGACACAATTGGTTTGAGCTCCACATAAGCCAAGGGTTCCCACCCTACTTTTGTGCCGCAATCAGCCCTGTCATTAACCGATGTGTCCATTGACCCCACGTTGGGAAACCCTATTATAAATCTTCTACTGCTCCCCACCCCAAACGTCCATGCCAATCAGTAGCATTTCCAGCATCTGCAGTTTTCTCATGTTTGCCATGTCAATCAGTATGCCAGTTGCGCTCTCAAATGAAATTGCAAACATCAAGTGAAGCACACTTAATATTTTCATAAGCCTTTCAACCTAATGTTTTAAAGCACAGGTTCATACATGTATTTTATGAAAAGCTTTGGTGCACAAAATGAATTGAATTAACAAAGAGTTTTACTGAATTTTATGCAGAGTGTTCATATAATGACCATTTCAGAAAAAACGATTATAATCAGCCAGCTCCTTCTGAGAAGGAAAAAAATATTCATTTATTTATTTCATTTATTTCCAGCATCCAAAAGCAATCAAGTAATACAAATAATTACTGAATATTATCCAATTATTCTGTACCAGAAACATTTCAAAGATCTCAATGAAACTTAAGTAAGGCTAGAAACTACGGTTTCTAATATTAGCAGACAAATGCTTAATATGTTTGCATGAGATTCTTCGATCAATTTAATGTAGCTGCTAACCCCTTCAGTTAAAATGTAGAATAGGGGCTTGGTAATTTTATTGTATTCTAATGATTTTGAATTAGATAGTCCAATTTCGATTTCAAAAGATTTACCTTAAATTAAAATCAGAGATTTACCACACGGATCACAAAGTCAGTGACTTTCCTTCTAGGCATTTGGATGCCACCTGTGATATTATCATGCATGTAGGGCATGTGGATGGCAAATGAGATCCATGCAGAAACAGACCATTACAGCATATATGAAGCCTGCATGAAAGGGATCTGTTTGAGTGGGTGCCACCCTATGGAGCCTGATGCTAGGAACAGGTTTCAGGTATGTCCACTTTCACTTAAAAATCTAACCTTGCAGCAGTTCTCCCTCAAACTCATTATGAACTCTTATGCTGGCTACTTGATTGTGATGATGATGTCCCTTGGCTGTCTCTGACATATCCCTAGAGGTCCTGATTGCCAACATCAACACTGCAGCTAATTGACATTTTTGACTCTCCATTACTTCCAGTCTATATTCCCCATGCTCATGAACCTGTTATCGTCTGCTTAGCTTAGCAAGTGGGGTCAAGCCTTGGACTGCATTGGGTGCATAACAATTATTCAGTTGTGCTCAATACTGGTATCTTGAACATCATTTAATTTTGTCGTGACTCATCCTTAAACCCTTCTTTGGTCCATCATGCTGCATTTTTTAACAGCTTTCTGAGCACCTAATAATTTCTGACAAGGATCTATGATGCATTGATTGTTTTTCCTATAATAGCAATAGCATTTCTACATTTCAAATGTGGATTCTTTGAAACAGCAGTTCTTCCAAACAGACAGATTTTTTTTCATAAATATTGATATTCCCTTGTTTCTCATTCATTGAGAATTAATCCTCTATTTGCATGTTAAAAGCAAGTTATTACAATATCTGGTCAAGTTGCTGATCCTTCTAATTGAGCACATCTGTTCCAATTTTCTGTAAATGCTCTATACATTAGAAAGTATCTGTAATATGTGTACTCAACAGCAGTCTATGATTCCCATGTCAACTTAAAGATTAAAAAAAACAATCAATCAGAACACTCAATCGCTTTCCTGCGATAGAGGAGACAATATATTGTAGAGTATCTGTTGTCAATGTGGAGAGAACAAGCCTGCATGCTATCTCCACAGATGGTGTTTGAAATATGCAAAGAATAATAAAAGTAACCTTTTCATTTTGCTTTTTACTTTGCAGGATTATGATTTTCTTTGTTTTATTTTTGGGGGTTTTTTGAATGCTGAGTTTAGGGTAGGAAAATCTGTTTAACCAAGGCAGATCAGTTTTTTTTGATATATGAGATCAAGGTTCTTGAATATAGGAAAATGCTAACTTTTTAAATGCCTCTCTGATTAAAGCCTATTGTCACTAGCTCTGCATTTCACACAGTATAACCTGTCACATTTGATTTCTGTTGAAATATTACACCAGGTCTCCTTCTTTACTGTTGATTATTCTCATTAAAATTCTGCTTGCACACTTAAATATCCTGTCTGCTTTTCAGCTTTGTTCTCTATTTGTCAGCTACTGATTATAGTTCTTAAGAGAAATTGTCTTTACCAAAAAGGCTGTCATGTCTCCGGCACAGGCTGCTTCAGAGCTGTACAGGAATCAACTGTTAATTGAAGTGGGTGTCTTCATCAATAGAAGAACTGTAATTTCAGTCACACTTGACATGGTTCATATTACACTGTGTGAATGCTGCATATCTAAGTAGAAGGAATGGCCTTTTCAGTTCATGTGTACTGATTTCCAGCTTGCTTCACTTTTCGTTTCCTCCATGCTAAATTATGTTATATACCATCATCAATTCTCTTATGGTTAGACAAATTAATCATATAAAGGGAGGTTCTTAATTGTTACACTGTCATGTAAAACAGGTGATTTCCAGTAAGCAGAAAATTTTATATGTTCTTTAATTGTGAATTTATTCCACAAAATCTCTGAGTCTAGATGGTGAGGAGGTATGTTTGATTTTATATGGGACAGCTGATGTAATATTTTTCATTTTGCTCGATCACCCATATCAAAATGACCCCCTGAATGTCAATGGATTTTTTTTGAGCCAAGTCCATCCCATAGCATTCAATGTTCAGACAGATCTGACCTTGCAGCATTGAACAATATTTTGGAGTAGAAACCCTGTCTGATTTTTCTCCTTTCTTAACATAGGACTGGAGAAGCTTCTCATTATAATGTGTATTTAACCCATTTGAAGCTGAAGGATGAAGCGTAGAATCTTGGTAATTTGTATTACTTAATACCATTCTGAAATATTCCTAAGTATCATATCACTGAATTAGCTAAATTGATGCATATTTTATGAATATATAACCATATTACAGTGTTAATGTATTTCAGAAGACTTTTTTAAATGATCAGAGTGTAAGCTATGAACTTTCCACTAAGATCTGAAGAACGTACAATAATTTTGAACACAACTTCCAGTCACAGCTCTGAGGAAATGCACCATTTAAATTATCATGCAATCTTAAACTGATGCTGGCTGACCATGTTATTTTTGCACCCTTTTCTGTTTGTTACTCAGTTGATGCTTACAATGTGTATAGCCTTTAGGTAATTGAGAGACTACTTTCATTGCAGCCATTTCAGAACTTAGTTTTCTATACATACAAGGGGTGATTGATAAGTATGTGGCCTAGGGTAGAAGGAGTCAATTTTAGAAAAACTAGCACATTTATTTTTCCTACATTTACACACTTAGTCCAGCGGTTGTGGAGCATACGGATCCCCTCTTTGTAGAAGTTTGTGTCTTGGACCTCCAGAAGTGGTCCACAGCAGGGGTGATTTATAAGTTTGTGGCTGATGCACCATCAATAACTCTCGGAGACGTGAGTTAAGGTAGGCTTTTATTGGCTGGAAGTAAGCACAAGTAGCAAGCGACCACCACACAACATCCTGGAGACTGAGGGCAGGGCTCAGGCCCCAATCGCCTTTATACCGGGGTCTGTGGGAGGAGCCACGGTCTGTGGGAGGAGCCACAGGGGCAGTCAGCGGGGGGGGGGGGGGGGGGAGGCGTGTCCAGACAGGTATATGTAGTTCACCACAGTGGCCTAGGGTAGAAGGAGATGAGTTATTAACTTCAAACTTTCTGTATAATCACTCAAAGAGTTGAACTGCACGAGCTTGTAACGAGAGCTGTATAACTCATCTCCTTCTACGTTAGGCCACAAATTTATCAATCACCTTGCTGTGGATCACTTCTACAAAGAAGGGATCCGTATGCTCCACGACCGCTGGACTAAGTGTGTAAATGTAGGAGGGGACTATGTTAAAAAATGAATGTGATAGGTTTTCTAAAATTGACTCCTTCTAATTTAGGCCACAAACTTATCAATCACCCCTCACAGGGAGCACTTCACCTGATATGATTGGTATACTAGATTGTGGATTCAGAGCAACAAGGTTTCACGAAATCAATTTTGAAAGTTTTGTATTGCATTCTTGTCCATTAATGGATAAGTAATGAATAACTACCATTTGATTTCATGTTATGGTCTGATCATAAGAGTAGTGCATTGATTACAAGACTACTTTTGCTTTAAACTGGAATATAAGACTCTTAAAAACATCTTAATCTCTAAAATTAGATGAAAATCTTGATGTACCTTATGTTCACTATTTCTAACACATACTTAGTTCATTTTCATACCTCGTTTGTGTCAGCAATCACTTCCACTGCAGATGATCGCTATTAAGCTCCATGCCATTGGTCAACATGGAATAGCAATGGCAATCTCAATAGTGATAATAATATTTACTGCAAAGTAACCTGAAACCTGTGCTTGGCAAAATAAAAAAAGCAGATAATGGAGCTGGTTTTCATGGCTTCAGGTGATGGGTACATGTTAACAATGATGTCAATGCACCTCGAATTCCCCATTTCCTTCTCAAGTATTAGCTGCTAACTGATTGGTTGGAGCAATCACAGGGATAATCTGGCACTTGCTTATTTCAAGCAGGACCCTCCTTGTAATGTGCTGATTGCACTACTGATAATTCTAGTGCAATTTTGAGATACCAAGGAGGGATCATGTGATGCCCATTAACAGTGAATGACCTAATAACCATTTCTTAAGAGGAGTGTTACAGACTGATCTGAAGATAATGCAGGTAAACTTCAAATTTCTGTTGTTTATACTTATGAGGCATTGATCGTGTGGATAGTCAGAGGCTTTTTCCCGGGACTGAAATGGAGTACACAAGAGGATACAGGTTTAAGCTGCTGGGAAGCAGGTACAGAGATGTCGGGGGTAAGTTTTTTACGCAGTGTGGTGAGTGTGTGGAATGGGCTGCCGGCAACGGTGGTGGAGGCAGAAACAATAGGGTCTTTTAAGAGACTTTTGGATAGGTACATGGAGTTTAGAAAAATAGAGGGCTATGGGTAGGGACATGTTTGGTACAACTTTGTGGGCTGAAGGGCCTGTATTGTGCTGTAGATTTTCTATGTTTCTATGATTGATTTTAGGAGCAGGGAAAACTCCCAAAGCAATTGCTGCTCCAGATGCACCTTACCACTCAGTCTTCCAATTGTGAGAATACAGGAAGCAAGGTTAACTAATTTTGGGGGATACTACCTGAACGTGTGATTCTAAATGACATCACCTGCCACTGTTTATTATTTTGATGTGTACTTTACGAATAACTTTTTTTGCCCTTTGATCCTGTTTCACTGATAAGTTCCAGGACTATAGAACATTACAGCACAGAAACAGGCCTTTTGGCCCTTCTTGGCTGTACCGAACCATTTTTCAGCCTAGTCCCACTGACCTGCACCTGGACCATATTCCTCCATACACTTCTCATCCATGTACCTGTCCAAGTTTTTCTTAAATGTTAAAAGTGAGCCTGCATTTACCATTTCATCTGGCAGCTCATTCCACACTCCCACCACTCTCTGTGTGAAGAAGTCCCACCCCTTATGTTCCCTTTAAACTTTTCCCCCTTCACCTTTAACCCATGTCCTTTAGTTTTTTTTCTCCCCTCACCTCAGTGGAAAAAGCCTGCTTGCATTCACTCTATCTATACCCATCATAATTTTATACACCTCTCTCAAATCTCCCCTCATTCTTCTATGCCCCAGGGAATAAAGTCCTAACCTATTCAAACCTTTCTCTGTAACTCAGTTTCTCAAGTCCCGGCAACATCCTTGTAAACCTTCTGTGCACTTTTTCAACCTTATTAATATCCTTCCTGTAATTCGGTGATCAAAACTGCTCACAATACTCCAAATTCGGCCTCACCAATGCCTTAAACAACCTCAGCATAACATTCCAACTCTTATACTTAATACTTTGATTTATAAAGGCCAATGTGCCAAAAGCTCTCTTTACTACCCTATCTACCTGTGATAGGTAGATAGGTGCCACTTTTAGGGAATTTTGTATCTGTATTCCCAGATCCCTCTGTTCTGCTGCACTCCTCTGTGCCCTACCTTGTATGTTCTATGTTGGTTTTTCCTTCCAAAGTGCAATACCTCACACTTGTCTGTATTAAACTCCATCAGCCATTTTTCAGCCCATTTTTCCAGCTGGTCCAAATCCCTCTGCAAGCTTTTGAAAACCTTCCTCACTGTTCACTACACCTGCAATCTTTGTATCATCAGCAAATTTGCTGATCCAATTTACCACATTATCATCCAGATCATTGATATAGATGACAAATAACAATGGACCCAGCACTGATCCCTGTGGCACACCACTAGTCACAGGCCTCCACTCAGAGAAGCAATCCTCCACTACCACTCTCTGACTTCTCCCATTGGGCCAATGTCTAATCCAATTTACTACCTCACCATGTACACCTAGCGACTGAATCTTCCTAACTAACCTCCCATGCTGGACCTTGTCAAAGGCCTTATTGAAGTCCATGTAGACAACATCCACTGCCTTCCTTTCATCCACTTTCCTTGTAAACTCCTCAAAAAACTCTAATAGGTTTGTTAAACATGACCTACCATGCACAAAGCCGTGTTGACTCTCCCTAATAAGTCCCTGTCTATTTAAGTACTTGTACTGTAGATCCTATCTCTTAGTACTCCTTCCAATAATTTATCTACTACAGATGTCAAACTTACTGGCCTACAATTTCCTGGATTACTTTTAGAGCCTTTTTTAAATAACGGAACAGCCTGAGCTATCCTCCAATCCTCCGGCAGCTCACCTGTAGATACCAACATTTTAAATATATCTGCCAGGGCCTCTGCAATTTCAACACTAGTCTCCTTCAAGGTCTGAGCAAATATCCTGTCAGGTCCTGGGGATTTATCTACTCTGATTTGCCTCAAGATAACAAGCACCTCCTCCTCTTCAATTTGTATAGGTTCCATGACCTCGCTACTTGTTTGTCTTATTTCCATTGACTCCATGCCAGTTTCCTTAGTAAATACAGATGCAAAATACCCATTTAAGATCTCCCCCATTTCTTTTGGTTCCATACATAGCCAACCACTCTGATCTTCAAGAGGTCCAATTTTATCCCTTACTATCCTTTTGCTCTTAATATACCTGTAGAAGTTGTTTGGATTATCCTTCACTTTGACTGCCAAAGCAACCTCATGTCTTCTTTTAGCCCTGATTACTTTCTTAAGTATTTTTTGCACTTTTCTTCTTTTTGCACTTTTTACACTCCTATAGTGAGGACTTTTTATACTCCTCCAGTTTGCTCCCTGTTTCTGATACATGTCATACATCTCTCTTCTTCTTTATCAGAGTTCCAATATCCCTGGAGAACCAAGGTTCCTTATTCTTTTTCACTTTGCCTTTAATCCTGACAGGAACATACAAACTCTGCACTCTCAAAATTTCTCCTTTGAAGACCTCCCATGTTTGACATGCCAAACATAGTTTGTCTACACTAATAGATTGTAACCCATGCATGTATCAGGGAGCTGACTCCTCACAAACTGGTTTTGTTGAAAATTCACCTATTTAATCTCATTTGTTATACTGTTTGGTAGGTTAATTGGCTCAGTGTGTAGGCGAATGATAAAGTCTTAGGAGACCTGATGGGAAAGCAAAGGGATCTTTTTCAAACATGGTTTAATTTCGGATTGCGGTAGTTGGTGTAGACTTGCTGAATAGCCTGATGATAACTCTATGTCTTTATTACTATGACTGTTTCTAATACAATTGGCAAGAAATTTTAACAGATATTTCAAATGCCTGCTGCTGATCAAATGTGAAAACTTGATCTTTATTTTTCCTATCACTAAAACAGACTAACTGGTTTTCATTCAAATATTGTCAGCTCATATTTTTGTTCTTGGTTATTTATTATTGGACTGACAAAATGTCTGGGGATTTAGCAGGTATCTCACAGATTTCTTCTCATTACAGATAATCTTAGAGGTCAAGGTAGAGGATTAATGGATGTGAAAACTTCTGTTAACATCAGAAGATGGGGTGGGATTGGTCAGTTATCTATAAATTCTCAAAAAGAAATTTGATTGGATAGTGGAAAAGCAAATGTAAATATGTTTATATTCTACAATATATCATTCTACAAATAAGGGATAAATGTATTATGCAGTGTTTTGGTTTAGATCTGCCCTAGGAAAAATATTGCCATTATTGTGATTGATCCATTCCTGCACCAGATGGTTGCAGAAGCATTGTGCAAGCAATGATCTTATATATAAAAAAGATAAGACTACAGCACCACATGCCTTTAGTTCTTAGCTTTGTGTCATGAGCTACTTACAAGACATTTAAGGGCTGGAAGTTGGAGTTTTAAAAAGAACTTTGTGACATCGAGGAATGAATCAATGACAAAAAAACTGAGGAATAAGGGAATAGACCAGGGGTCGGCAACCTTTAAAACTGAAAGAGTCATTTGGACCCGTTTCTCACAGAAAAGAAAACACTGGGAGCCACAAAACCCGTTCAACATTTAAAATGAAATAACACTGCATATAACGTTTTTTTTTGCCTTTATGCTATGTATAAACAAACTATAATGTGTTGCATTTATGAAATCGATGAACTCCTGCAGAGAAAACGAAATTACATTTCTGCATGTAACAAAAACATTTTGAACTCCGAAAAAAAGATGTTGGGTTGAAGGTTACTTTTAAGTAAAATACTCAATGTCTATTTGAGTCCTTCTTGTATTTATGAAAAATGCCAAACTTAAATTGTCCACCAGCAGCAAACCAAAGATAACGTCAGCCAGCTGTCAACCGGAAAAATAAAAGGACTATTTCACTGAACAATGAAAAAATATGAATATACGTAAAATAATAGGCAATTAAAATATTTATCATACTTGGTTAATGGGATTTCTGCTCTTGGACCTCAGCGCACAGCGCCTGCACATCAGGGCTGTATGATGTCACCTTCATCTTTACACAGGATCGCAAGCTGTCATCTGTGAGGCGTGCACGATGTTTGTTTTTAATAAAGTTCATGTTGGAGAACACCTGCTCACATACATATGTGGATCCAAAGATAGACAGGACTCCAAGCACATACTTTTTAATGTTTACATAAATGTCGGGGATAGCATTCCATGTTTCGAACACAAGTTTGTCCAGTTTGGGGAGGTTTTCAATATCACTCCATTTGTGATTCTGAGCAAGAACGGCCTTCTGATGGGCAACATCTTCAAGGTCTGCTGTCAAGCGTCTAAACTTGAACACCCATATTTGTCGGCTATGTCGTCCAGTTCCATCTCAAGATCAGGTTGACTCACACCTGCCAATGCAGTTGTATTCAGTAGGGATGGATCGATGCTTAGGGGAGTGACCGGAAAGGATAATGTGTTTTTTTCCTCTCTGAACTCACAGAAGCATTTCCCAAATGATGTTTGCATTGCGATGATTGCAGAATGTAAATACTCCGAATTTAACATGTCGTGAGCTTGTTTGAACTCTCTTAAATTGGGGAAGTGAGTCAATGTGCCTTTCTGTAAATCTCTGGCAAGCACTGTCAACTTGAGTTCGAATGCCAAAACATCCTCCAACATGTGCAGGGCTGTGCGTCTTTTCCCCTGAAGAGCTGTGTTCACCGTGTTCAGGTGTGCTGTCATGTCTACCATGAAGTGTAGCTT
Organism: Hypanus sabinus; assembly: GCF_030144855.1. Taxonomy (NCBI): domain Eukaryota; kingdom Metazoa; phylum Chordata; class Chondrichthyes; order Myliobatiformes; family Dasyatidae; genus Hypanus; species Hypanus sabinus. Next base: position 22,890,809 of record NC_082714.1, on the reverse strand, counting down.
TTCCAGCCACTCTGGCTGTTCCAGCTCAGGAAAGCTGAGCCCTTTGCTGCCCAGGAAAGTTTTCACTTCTTCCAGACACACGACAAAGCATTTCAGCACCTCCCCTCTGGACAGCCACTGGACTTTGTTGTGCAGCAGGAGATCAGAATATGTGCTTTCCAGCTTGTCCGTTAACAAATGGAATTGACGGTGATTTAAACTTTTTGCCATTATTTTATTGACAATCTGAATGACAACATCCATTACTTCTGTGCATTCGGGGGAAAATGTTTCAGCGCACAGTGCCTCTTGGTGCAAGATGCAGTGAAAAGTCAGCAGATTTCTGTCCAGCGACTTCTGCAGTAAAGCCACAAATCCCTTGTGCGCTCCTGTCATACTTGGTGCCCCATCAGTAGCTACTGACACCAGGTGGGTGGTCTTTATTCCTTTGGCTCTTAAACAATTCAAGACAGCCTCACAGATGTACTCCCCCCGTGTTTGGCCTTTTAGAAGTATCAACTCAATCATTTCTTCCTGTGGCCCAGCAGAGTTTATATACCGGCAGAACAGCGCTATTTGTTCAATATCACCTTTGTCTTTAGACTCGTCACAGGCAATTGAGTAGGCCACAGCTGAATTGATGTCTTTAATTTGCTGTCTTGTGATGTCTTCTGCCATTTTTATGGTTCTGTCTTTGACAGTCTTTGCAGAGAGGGGCATATCCCTGATTTTCTGTACAATTTCACTCTTGTTTTTAAAGTCCGTGAATAGATGTTCTGAAATCTTAATGAAAGATTCTTTTATATATTCACCATCTGTAAACTGCTTCCCATGCCTGACTATTTCCTGAGCGGCAACAAAACTAGCATATGTAGTTGATTTTCCAGACTTCATCCACTTCTTGAAATGATTTTTGCTCAGATCAACCTTCCGCATCAGTTCCGAAACGGCTTTTTTCTCTCATCTCCATCCGGATATTTTTGAGCAAACGCTGCATGTTTATTCTGGAAATGTCTTGCGACTTTTGACTTTTTGTTGTTTGCTAGTTTCTCATTGCATATTAAGCATACCGGTAAACCAGTCTCGTCAGCAGTGAAAGCAAATGAATCTGCCCACGTATCATTAAACGTTCTGTTTTCTTCAGTCACTTTTCTTTTTTTAGAATTCTCCGTAGTTAGCCTACCTTGGATCGAAAAATTAAAGAAATCGCGCACTGGCGGGAGTCAGGCATTGGCAGTGGAGACGTATATTAATAGCGACAAAAAACACGTTTTATTTAGATTGTACAAGATCACCATAATCTTCAAATTTAGAATTACATTTCAAAAACTAACAAACTAACATAAATTACATTTTAATTAAACACTCATCATTCGTTTTCCAAAGCCACAGGGAGCCGCAGCACAGAGATGAAAGAGCCGCATGCGGCTCCGGAGCCGTGGGTTGCCGACCCCTGGAATAGACAAACACAATGGGCAATTAACCTCAGTTGGTTTAGCAGCACACAACTATTACTTGTAAGAGGCAGGAAGTAGTTTTCACTATTCGAAATAAGTTCAAAATAAGAATTAAAACCATTTCCTGCTGACATCTTTACACAGTTGTCATATGTTGTTGAAAGACAATTCCTGTATATCCAGCTTTTAGATTTTTAAATCTAAATAATCACAAATACAGGTTGATACTTCGCAGCATCGTTATCAATATATTTCCATTTATTCCTGTAGTTTTGCAATGTGACTGATTTGTGTTTAATAGGTGTGCAGTGTATCTTCCTATTTATATTATGTTATACAATTCAAATTAATTTATGTAGTGGAAGTGTTAACATTCTTGGATGTTTGGTGTCTCTAATGTTAGGGTTCAGTGAGTTATAGAAGAGGTTATTGTCTGCTGTTGACATGCAGAAAAGGTTGTAATTAGATAGAAGTTTCCTGAATTACAGTCAACGTTCTTAATTTAAAAATGTAAAACAGGAGGAATTAGGATATGCAGAGTTTGATTTTTTTTTTAAATTTCTTGCCCTATCACTCCTTGTTCTGAGCTGTGTTATAGCAATAAAGCAGTCAAAAACAGAAAACTGCTCACCAAGTTATGGAATAAACCTTTGTTGTATTGGTTGAAAGAAAATGACGAACAAGGAATTATTCTTCAATTTCAGACATTCAAAAAGAGTCAATCACTTTGGATTAAAGTCGTCAACTGTCTATTTTATTTGTATAATATTGACCTAAAAGGAGGCAACAAAAGTGCACTATAGTCATTTTCCACTGAGTTCATTCTTGTATGTATCACAAGGGGGCAAAACTGACAGAAGGACAAGCAGTTCCTTAGAGGGAGGAGGGATTATTATGGAGGGCTGCACAGAGATCTACCTTATGTTTAACTTATTGGTTATAAGTTGACACTTGCAAATTCAAATAAGAAGTAAGTCAAACTATAAATATAGTTAAGAAATTATTTATTTGAAGAAATATCAAGTAGGATAGACAAGGGAAAATTGTTGTATTTGTGTACTTGGATTTTCAGAAGCCAGTTGACAAAGTGCCGCACATGAGTCCATTTAACAAGCTACGAGCCCGTGGTATTTCAGAAATGATTCTAGCATGGATAAAGCAGTGGCTGACTAGCAGGAGGCAAAGAGTGGGAGTAAAGGGGGCCTTTTCAGGCTGGTTGCCGGTAACCAGTGGTGTTCCACAGGAGTCTGTGTTGTGACCATTTCTTTTTACGTTACATGTCAATGACTTGGATGATGGAATTGATGGCTTTGTTTCAATCTTTGCAGACAGTATGAAGTTAGGTGAAGGGGCAGGTAGTTTTGAGGAAGTAGAGAGGCTACAGAAGGACTTAGACAGATTAGGAGAATTGGCTAAGTAGTGACAGATGGATCCTAGTGTTGGGAAGTGTATGGTCATGCACATTGGTAGAAGAAATAAAAGGGTTGACTATTCTCTAAATGGAGAGAAAATACAGAAATCTGAGGTGCAAAGGGACTTGGGAGTCCTTGTGCGGGATTCACTAAAGGTTAATTTGCAGGTTGAGTCTTTAATGAGGAAGAGAAATGCAATGTTAGTGTTCATTTCAAGCGGACTAGAATATAAAAGCAAGGATGTAATGTTGAAGCTTTATGAAGCACTGGTGAGGCATCACTTGGAGTATTGTGAGCAGGTTTGAGACCCTTATCTTAGAAAGGATGTGCTGAAACTGGAGAGGGTTTAAAGGAGGTTCATGAAAATGATTCCAGGATTGAATGGCTTGTCATATGAAGGCCGTTTGATGAACCTGGGCCTGTCTTTACTGGAATTCAGAAGAATAAGAGGTGACCTAATTGGAACCTATTGAGTGGTGAACAGCCTTGATAAAGTAGGTGTGGAGAGGGTGTTTCCAATGGTGGGGAGCCTAAGACCAGAGGACACAACCTCGCAATAAATTGGGGCTGAGAGGAAAATTAGATCAGCCATGATAAAATGGCAGAGCAGTCTTGATGGGCCTAATGGTCTAATTCTGCTCCTATAGCTTATGGTCTCAGGGTCTGTGGTCTTGACGTGAAAGTAAAAGCTCTATTCACTTTATAATATTCTGCAGATGAAGGCTTCTCACTGTGATTAATACGAGTAGTCCATTGGATTCACATTTCCTGTTTCATTGTTGAGTGAAATATCAACTGCATTTGAGAAAGTGGCATGCTGTGTTTGTAGGTACTAAGTACTTCCTGACATTTTGCTGAGAGGTAAAGCCTTCAAGTTATAATAAATTGCAATCAGCAATATAATATTTAATGATTGTGAGAGCATCATCTCTTTAACTTAATTGTTAGTGTGTTCATATTTTGGTATTTGGCCTAGGCCTATCAGAGACTGAAAAAAGGATAAAATTGATTTTGGTTAAGTTGAGATACTGTTTAGTGATCTATGGTATTTATCTCACACTGAGCTTGCTTCCTTAATTACTAGCCCACTGACTGTGTGGCTTTAATAGTGATGTACACTAAGACCCAGTTTTGATGACATAATAAGTAATAGCATTGAACCTGTTAAACTGACACATGCAGCTCTCTACGACATCAGACAGATCACAGTGCTACCTGTGGCACTCACTTGGCAAGAATCTCTTCAAAATCACGGTCGACTGCACAGACTTCAGTAGTTCACCATGTTCCACATCACTTAGACATCATATATACAAGATACCAACACAAGAAAATGTGTCACACACATTTATTTGCAAAGCAGAGTTCAGGACTTAATCAGCATGCTGGAATAATGTGCACAGAATGTAGGCCAGCAGAGTCTAGTGACTGTCATTTGTATATGCATTTGTAGAGTATCGTTATTTGTGAATGGCTCCCCAAATGCTAAAGTTCCAGAAAGATGTCAATGGATGAATATCACCATTTCAGATGTCCTTTGTATGCTAATGCATTTTAATACATGCCCAAGGATCAGTTAGGAAAATTAATTGAATCTGTTCCAATATCCCTGCTGACTTAATAGACTTAATCATTAAAAGGCCATTGCTGCTTAATTTAATTAGCCAGCTCATAGACTATTTTCTCAAGTGTGACCAGTGAGTTAAGCAATCATTCTAAATGTTTTCTTTCACTAGTCCACAACACTGACCAATATACCAGCATCATTGAAGTACGACTTATGTAATGAAAATATTATTAAGGTGCTCAAAAGATAGCTTCATTCACGAAGGAAGTACTAGGCAGAATGGATTACCAAAATAACAGCTGTTGGGATTGGCTTTGAGGGTAGACATGGGTCAGTTTAGTGACGTGAGTAGCAATGGTGACAGGAGTGACAGTCACCAGTGCCAGGGTGAAGTCCATCAGGGAATAACAGTAGCTGATGAGGAGATGAGGAAGGAGAAAATGTAACAGTGGAAGAATGAAATACCGCTCAGATAACAGGGAGAGGTGAGAGTTGGGTGGCTGTGGTTGAGGTCAAGAGAGTTTGAGAAAGAAGTAGGAACGATGAAAAATGATCAAAAATGGCAGAGAAGTTAGCAAGATTAAATACAGGTCCTTTGTCTTTGATCATTCAGTTAAATTTGAAGAAACTTGGGAGACCATTTATTCAACATTTTCATATGAGTTAAATTGACTTTTCCTAAACGTCACTTTTATTATCCTTAATTATTTGGATGGAGGTTCAGAGTTATTGGCACTACTGTATATATTTGACATTATGCAATGGCCCATGGTGGTTAGTGTTTTGTTTTTTTTTCCTCTTTGGGGTTTTTTAAATTTCTTTTGTTTATAAATACTATGAGTTTGGGAGGTTATTATATATTGATTATCATATATTTGAATGTTTACTTAAACTATTAACTATGTACTCTCAAACTCTGTATTCATATTTCATTTATGTTTGCTTAAAAATTAATAAAAAGATTTAAAAAGAAAGCATACAGGTCATGTAAGTGTGTATGGAGATGGTCAGGGTCAACTTAGCAAGTACATAAAGTTCAGGGAATGACTGTGATAGCTGGCCATGTGTTTGGCTGTTGTCAGGGAGCGGAAGGTACTGAAGGAAGGATCTGGGTTGTAGATAATGGTAACCTGGGTCTCTTTCAGAAGATGGGTCTGGGTTGTAGATAATGGTAACCTGGGTCTATTTCAGAAGATGGGCCTGGGTTGTAGATAATGGTAACTTGGGTCTATTTCAGAAGATGGGTCTGGGTTGTAGATAATGGTAACCTGGGTCTCTTTCAGAAGATGGGCCCAGGTTGTAGATAATGGTAACCTGGGTCTATTTCAGAAGATGGATCTGGATTGTAGATAATGGTAACCTGGGTCTATTTCCGAAGATGGATCTGGGTTGTAGATAATGGTAACCTGGGTCTATTTCAGAAGATGGATCTGGGTTGTAGATAATGGTAACCTGGGTCTATTTCAGAAGATGTGTCTGGGTTGCAGATAATGGTAACCTGGGTCTATTTCCGAAGATGGGTCTGGATTGTAGATAATGGTAACCTGGGTCTATTTCAGAAGATGTGTCTGGGTTGCAGATAATGGTAACCTGGGTCTATTTCCGAAGATGGGTCTGCGTTGTAGATAATGGTAACCTGGGTCTATTTCAGAAGATGTTGGCTCGGGTGGTTGATGGTTGGGTTGAGTTGTTCTCCGAACTTGACAATTTACTTGCAAAAGTTTCATCACTATGCGAAGAGACATTGTTAGTGCGCTGTTGATTATGGTGTATCCTCCAAATGTTTGGCCTTTATATAGTTTTTAATCAGCTGATTAAACATCATCTTAGAAACTCATTGGTAATTTAGAGGGAGCCTCGCTGATCAGCTGTGTGGTGAACTTTGTGTGTTGAGGTCTGGAATTTTCCCCGCATCAGCTTGTAAATAGGATTGAGGTCTGCTTACAGAACTGTTTGGGGAAAACCATGCTTCTAGGAATTTTCTTGCATGCCTTGTGCTCGCTTGTGCTATGACTTTCTCTGATGCCCAATCGAATTTGTCCCCTCTCAATAGATAGTAGGTGCAGGAGCAGGCCATTCAGCCCTTCTAGCCAGCACCGCCATTCACTGTGATCATGGCTGATCATACACAATCAGTACCCCATTCCTGCCCTCTCCACATATCCCTTGACCCCACTATCTATAAGAGCTCTATCTAATTCTCTCTTGAATGCGTCCAGAGACTTGGCCTTCACTGCCTTCTGGGGCAGAGCATTCCACATATCCACCACTCTCTGGGTGAAAAAGTTTTTCTGCATCTCTGTTCTAAATGGCCTACCCCTTATTCTTAAATTGTGGCCTCTAGTTCTGGACTCACCCATCAGCAGGAACATGCTTCCTGCCTCCAGTGTGTCCAATCCCTTAATAATCCTATATGTTTCAATCAGATCCCCTCTCATCCTTCTAAATTCCAGTGTATACAAGCACATTAGCTCCAATCTTTCAACATATGACAGTCCCGTCATTCCGTGAATTACCTTGTGAACTTACTCTGCACTCCCTCAATAGCAAGAATGTCCTTCCTCAAATTTGGAGACCAAAACTGCACACAATACTCCAGGTGGGGTCTCCCCAGGGCCCTGTACAGCTGCAGAAGGACCTCTTTACTCCTATACTCAATTCCTCTTGTTATAAAAGCCAGCATGCCATTAGCTTTCTTCACTGTCTGCTGTACCTGCATGCTTGCTTTCATTGACTGATCATCAAGAACACCTAGATCTCATTGTACTTCCCCTTTTCCTAACTTGACTCCATTTAGATAGTAATCTGCCTTCCTGTTCTTGCCAGCACAGTGGATAACCTCACATTAATTCACATTAAACTGCATCTGCCATACATTTGCCCACTCACCCAACCTGTCCAAGTCACCCTGCATTCTCATAACATCCTCCTGACATTTCACACTGCCACCCAGCTTTGTGTCATCAGCAAATTTGCTAATGTTACTTTTAATCCCTTCATCTAAATCATGAATGTATATTGTAAACAGCTGCAGTCCCAGCACCGAACCTTGCAGTACCCCACTGGTCACAGCCCGCCATTCTGTAAGGGACCCAATAATCGCTACTCTTTGTTACCTGTCAGCCAGCCAATTTTCATTCCATGTCAGTACTCTGCCCCCAATACCATGCACCCTAATTTTGCCCACTAATCTCCTATGTGGGACTTTATCAAAAGCTTTCTGGAAGTCCAGGTACACTACATCCACTGGCTCTCCCTTGTCCATTTTTATAGTTACATCCTCAAAAAAACTCCAAAAGATTAGTCAAGCATGATTTTCCCTTCATAAATCCATGCTGACTCGGACTGATCCGTCTACTGCTATCCAATTATGTTGAAATTTCCTCTTCTATAATTGACTCCAGCATCTTTCCCACTACTGACGTCAGGCTAACTGGTCTATAATTCCCTGTTTTTTTTCTCTCTCCCTCCTTTCTTGGAAAGTGGAACAACATTAGCCACCCTCCAATCCGCAGGAACTGATCCTGAATCTATAGAACATTGGAAAATGATTACCAATGCATCCACGATTTCTAGAGCCACCTCCTTAAGTACCCTGGGATGCAGACTTATCAGCCTTCAGCCAACAGTCTATCCAACACCATTTCTTGCCTAATATAAATTTCATTCAGTTCATCCATTACCCTTACATCTGGGAGATTGTTTCTGTCTTTGCTAGTGAAGACAGATCCAAAGTACCTGTTCAACTCATCTGCCATTTCCTTGTACCCCATAATAAATTCACCTGTTTCTGACTTCAATGGCCTAATTTTGGTCTTAACTATTTCTTTGCTTTTCACATACCTATAGAAGCTTTTACTATCCTCCTTTATATTCTTGGCTAATTTACCTTCGTACCTCATTTTTTTCTCTGCATATTGCCTTTTTTGTTATCTTCTGTTGCTCTTTAAAAGCTACCCAGTCCTCCGGCTTCCCACTCATCTTTGCTATGTTATACTTCTCTTTTATTTTTATACTGTCCTTTATTTCCCTCATCAGCCACAGCTGCCCCTTACTCCCCTTAGGATCTTTCTTCCACTTTGGAATGAACCGATCCTGCACCTTCTGCATTATTCCTAGAAATACTTGCCATTGTTGTTCCACTGTCTTCCCTGCTAGGGTATTGTTCCATTGAACTTTGGCCAACTGCTCCCTCATAGCTCCATAGTTCCCTATGTTCAACTGTAATACTGACACATCCGATTTTCCCTTCTCCTTCTCAATCATCGTGGGACTGTTGCAGATCATTTCCTCTGTGCTTGACCTAAGTTTAAGTGGAAAAATTGAACAGGTTAGGACTTTATTCCTTGGAATGTAGAAGATTGAGAGGAGATTTGATAGAGGCATACAAAATTATGAGGGATATAGATATGGTAAATGTAAGCAGGCTTTTTCCACTGAGGTTGGATGGGACTACAATTAGAGGTCATGGGTTAAGGGATAATGGTGAAAAATTTAAGCGGAACATGAGGGAAACTTCTTCACTTCGAGGGTTATGAGAGTGTGGAGCAAGATGCCAGTGCAAATGGTGCCAGTGAGCTTGATTTCAATGTTTAAGAGAAGTTTGGATAGGTACAAGGATGGTAGGGGTATGGAGGTCTATGGTCCCCATGCAGGTCAATGGGATTTCTGTGTATTGAGGGTGAGTCCAGCAGCATAAATATTCCCCAGGACCCCGTGCAAATGGTCCAGTACTCTGACCGTGTCTGGCTGGAGACATCCAGATAAGCTGCACAGCCTTGAAGCACTCAGTCCACCAGCCGTGAAGGTTGCTGGTTGAAGACCAAAGAGCATCACTGTGAAATGAGATGGACCCAGGAGTGTGCAGAAAGCAGTGAGGGGTTTTGAGTGGTTATCCAGCTCAGTAGTGAGTTTTGCCAGTGGCTCAGACTTCCAGTCACCATGGACATATTAAACAGGTGTTTGGTGACTGTAGACAACACCAAAAGCAGAGACATAACTTTTCTTAATAAATGACAGTGAGCTATCCAAATCCAAAAGGGTTTTAACAGGTTTTCCATTAGCTTTGACTATATATAGCTATTTCTCCTCACATTCTTCTGGTTTTCCATTACCATACTCTCAATCATTACAGACATTATCATAATCTTCACATTCCTCTCTTGATACATAGCATATACCTGACAATTTGGGCTTCTTGAGAGAACACACAGAGGATTTATAACTTGGTTGCTAACAATGGGAGCACATAAAAGTTTTTGAAGAAAATACCCAAGGTTCTTTGCCCTCTTCTCCAACCCTGCAATTCCACAGAGTTAACCCATGAATCCCTTGGAGGATTAGCGTCTCTGTTGCTTTGGAATGATGGCTGTGATGCTGCCCTCTTGTGGGTGTTTAAGTATTGCAAGGCAAGTTCGCCTGCAGTGAGTCCATCCACTGGCTCACGCTCTCGGACCCACATTCTGGTATCTTGAGGATGAACCCACAGCATCTGCTTCAAGGCAATGGCCTCACCAATTTCCTCCTTGGACTTCTGCTCTGGTCGAATCCTTTGCAATGAAACATCTCAGTGGGTTATTCTCCAGATGGTATAGTACTGGAATGGCAGCTTTGACGATAGGTTTCTGCCAAGACATCAAATTTAGCTAGCTGTGCCTCCTTCAAGTCAGGATAGTTGTTGGACCTCTTCTTCCATTGCAGTGTAAGCTTCAAAAGCTTTACCTGTCAGTAGTGGCACTAGTTGGCAGGCTCACTCCTCCTCTGGCCATTGCCATATTCGGGCCATTCTCTCGAACCTGAGGAGAAAGTTTGCAACATCGTCACCTCGTCAATAAAACAGCATCTTGGGACCCTTCCACAGGCTTTGGGGTTCCTCCCGAGAGGCATTATCTCTCCTTTGCTGGGCAAGTGAAAGGCCTCTGAATAGATTTTCCAGGGAGTGTTTGTAGGTGGTGTCATTTGAAGGCCCTTCTGCTTCTAGCCTAAGCAGCCCTTTAAACTGGTCACCATTTCTTAAAGCTCAGCCTCTTCACCTTGCACCTTTTCCAGAACAGATATTCTAATATCTCTACCTGTGTTTTTAGCTTCTAATGAGCATTCACTTGGTGTCCAACAGATAGCAGAATAGTAGACTATTGTAAGTGGTTAAGAACTTAACCACTTAAGTTATATAAGCTATAGGAGCAAAATTAGGCCATTTGGTCCATTGAGTCTGCTCCGACATTTCATCATGGCTGTTCCATTATTCCTCTCAGCCCCAGTCTTCCTGCCTTCTACTCCCCCCCCCCACCCCACCAGTATCCCTTCATGCCCTGACCAATCAAGAATCTATCAACCTCTTCCTTAAATATACATAAAGATGGCCTCTACAGCTGCCATAGCAATGAATTCCACAGATTCACCACTCTCTGGCTAAAGAAATATACTCCCCCATCTCCATTCTAAAAGGGTGCCCCTCTATTCTGAGTTTGCACCCTCTGGTCTGAGGCACTCCCACCATAGGAAGCATTCTTTCCACATCCACTCTATCAAGGCCTCTTATCGTTTGATAGGTTTCAATTAGGCCACCCCTCTTACTTCTGAATTTGAGTGAATAGAGACCCAGATTCATCAAACATCCTTCATATGATGAGCCATTCAGTCTTGGAATCATTTTCATGAACCTTCTTTGAACCCTCTCCAGTTTCAGCACATCCTTTCTAAGATAAGGGGCCCAAACTTGCTCACAGTACTCTAAGTGAGGCCTTGCCAGTGCTGTATAAAGCCTTAACTTAACATCCTTGCTTTTGTATTCTAGTCCTGTTGAAATGAATGTTAGCATTGCATTTGCCTTCCTCACCACTGACTCAACCTACAAATTAACCTTTAGGAAATTCTGCACAAGGACTCCAAGTTCCTTTGCACCCCAAATTTTTGTATTTTCTCTCCATTTGGAGAATAGTCAACCCTTTCATTTCTTCTACCAACATGCATGACTATACATCTTCCCAGCACTGTATTCCATCTGCCATTTCTTTGTCCATTCTCCTAATATATCCAAGTCCTTCTGTAGCCTCTCTATTTCCTCAAACTACCAGCCCCTTCATCTATCTTCATATCATCTGCAAACTTTGTATATCTGGAGCTGTTGATCCGAGATTCAAAATACAGTACATGAATAAATAGCTTTACACCCTGTCTATATAATAGCTACTTATAATTAATCAAGCCATTTACTCTTTGAAATACTTCTGTTCTTTGTTGGGAGATATGCAGCATTTTAATTGTGGGTTTGTCTGTCAATATGATTTTGTCATAATACAGAAAATGAAGTTTGAAATACTAAAAAGTCAATAATAAAGTAACATCAAAATTTTTTAATGAAATAAGTTATTTAGTGCAGAATGCTTGTGTTAAGTGAAGATTTCTTCATCTGGTGAATACTGTTTAGCATGTTAATGCAGTGTGGTTTGGCAGCTGTCCACTTTCATCTTTCATCTCATTATAAGCAGACATGATGATGACTTCTTTTTCCTCATCTGTTAGCGAGTTGAATTCACTTTCTACAGATGTTGCCATGGTACATTGCACAACCTGTAACTGAAGTCATCTGAGCATGAGAGATTAGAGTTAGTAAGTGCAACTGAAAAGAATTGAACCAATGTGGCTGCATTACTCTGTCATGGCCCATTCAGTGGAATGACTTGTTCTAAAAGCTCTGTTCAACCGTTACCTGTCAGAGAATATCAGGCATTGTATTTGTTACCAAGGCAGCAGATTGACAAGGCAGGGAGAAGTGTTGCCTCAGAACTCCATAACCCACGTTTAATCCTGATCTCCAGTCCTTTCTATGTGACAGAGAGAGCCAGATGATAGCCAGCTTTCAATCCATCTTCATACACAATCTTATAGTCACCACTTCTTAGGGAAGCTTTAACACACAAACTTTTTTACCTTATCGTTTCTCATTACTCATAACCAAACCTGAATAACTTGTTCCTATATATGCAGGTTCCATTACATACTGCTGTAAGGAGCAATCTGTGATGTATTCCATGAATTCTTCTCCTATGATACCCTTGCCAAATGGGTAAGAATAGAATGGAATAAACCTTAGCTACTTATCAGAAACTCACTAAGTATCTCCCTTTTTCTCTCTACTCCCAGAATGTTGAAACCATAATGCATCGATACTGATAGTTCACAAAGTGGAGATATGACACAAAAGGAAGAAGCATCAGGTATTCGCCAATCAGTTGCCTGACTTGCATTGACATCATTGCCAGTATTGAATTGCCCCTTTTTCCAATGCTCACTCTTACCCTATCCCTACTCATTAAAGCTCACAGAACCTCACAGCTGATGTGACACAATTTCAATCCTGACCTCCTGAGCTGTCTGTCTCGAGTCTGCACATTCTTCCTCTGAATTTTCTCCAAATTGCTCCCAGTTGCCTCCCACATCCCAAAAGTGTGTCCGGGTTAATAAGTTTATAGACTACCGTAAATTGTCTTTACAACGTACAGCAAGTGAAGAGTAGAGTCTAGGGTATAAATTCAAAGTAATGTGGAAAGTGTTGAAGATAGTGTAAGATTAGATGTTTAATGGCCTGTTTGGAACTGATGAGCTGAATGGCCTGTTTCTCACTACAACTATAACAGAGACACACATTAACAAGTAGAGATGTAATAATTGCTCTTTAAACAGGAACTGTGCTTCAAACAGACTTCTTTGGTTGTAAAACACACAGACAACCATAGAAACATAGAAAATAGGTGCAGGAGTAGGCCATTCGGCCCTTCGAGCCTGCACCGCCATTCAGTATGATCATGGCTGATCATCCAACTCAGAACCCTGTACCTGCTTTCTCTCCATACCCCCGATCCCTTTAGCCACAAGGGCCATATCTAACTTCCTCTTAAATATAGCCAATGAACCGGCCTCAACTGTTTCCTATGGCAGAGAATTCCACAGATCCACCACTCTCTGTGTGAAGAAGTTTTTCCTCATCTCGGTCCTAAAAGGCTTCCTCTTTATCCTTAAACTGTGACCCCTCGTTCTGGATTTCCCCAACATCGGAAATAATCCTCCTGCATCTCGCCTGTCCAATCCCTTTAGAATTTTATACGTTTCAATAAGATCCCCCCTCAATCTTCTAAATTCCAGTGAGTATAAGCCTAGTCAATCCAGTCTTTCTTCATATGAAAGTCCTGCCATCCCAGGAATCAATCTGGTGAACCTTCTCTGTACTCCCTCTATGGCAAGAATGTCTTTCCTCAGATTAGGGGACCAAAACTGCACACAATATTCTAGGTGCAGTCTCACCAAGGCCTTGTACAACTGCAGTAGAACCTCCCTGCTCCTGGACTCAAATCCTTTTGCTATGAATGCCAACATACCATTTGCCTTTTTCACTGCCTGCTGTACCTGCATGCCCACCTTCAATTACTGGTGTACAATGACACCCAGGTCTTGTTGCATCTCCCCTTTTCCTAATTGGCCACCGTTCAGATAATAATCTGTTTTCCTGTTCTTGCAACCAAAGTGGATAACCTCACATTTATCCACATTAAGTTGCATCTGCCATGAATTTGCCCACTCACCTAACCTATCCAAGTCACCCTGCATCCTTTTAGCATCCTCCTCACAGCTAACACCGCCGCCCAGCTTCGTGTCATCCGCAAACTTGAAGATGCTGCATTTAATTTCCTCATCTAAATCATTAATATATATTGTAAACAACTGGGGCCCAGCACTGTGCCTTGCAGTACCCCACTAGTCACTGCCTGCCATTCTAAAAAAGGTCCCATTTACTCCTACTCTTTGCTTCCTGTCCAACCAATTCTCTATCCACATCAATACCATACCCCCAATACCATGTGCTTTAAGTTTGCACACTAATCTCCTGTGTGGGACCTTGTCAAAAGCCTTTTGAAAATCTAAATATACCACATCCACTGGCTCTCCCCTATCCACTCAACAAGTTACATCTTCAAAAAATTCTATAAGATTCGTCAGACATGATTTTCCTTTCAGAAATTCATGCTGACTTTGTCCGATGATTTCACCTCTTTCCAAATGTGCTGTTATCACATCTTTGATAACCAACTCTAGCATTTTCCCCACCACCGATGTCAGACTAACTGGTCTATAATTCCCCAGTTTCTCTCTCCCTCCTTTTTTAAAAAGTGGGGTTACATTAGCCAGCCTCCAATCCTCAGGAACTAATCCAGAATCTAAGGAGTTTTGAAAAATTTTCACTAATGCATCCACTATTTCTTGGGCTACTTCCTTAAGCACTCTGGGATGAAGACCATCTGGCCCTGGGAATTTATCTGCCTTTAATCCCTTCAATTTACCTAACACCACTTCCCTACTAACATGTATTTCCCTCAGTTCCTCCATCTCACTAGACCCTCGGTCCCTTACTATTTCCGGAAGATTATTTATGTCCTCCTTAGTGAAGACAGAACCAAAGTAGTTATTCAATTGGTCTGCGATGTCCTTGTTCCCTATGATCAATTCACCTGTTTTTGACTGTAAAGGACCTGCATTTGTCTTGACCAATCTTTTTCTTTTCACGTATCTATAAAAGCTTTTACAGTCAGTTTTTATGTTCCCTGCCAGCTTTCTCTCATAATCTTTTTTCCCTTTCCTAATTAAGCCCTTTGTCCTCCTCTGCTGGTCTCTGAATTTCTCCCAGTCCTCAGGTGTGCTGCTTTTTTTTGCTAATTTATATGTTTCTTCTTTGGACTTGATACTATCCCTAATTTCCCTTGTCAGCCATGGGTGCACTACCTTCCCTGGTTTATTCTTTTGCCAAACTGGGATGAACAATTGTTGTAGTTCATCCATGCGATCTTTAAATGCTTGCCATTGCATATCCACCGTCAACCCTTTAAGTATCATTTGCCAGTCTATCTTAGCTAATTCACGTCTCATACCTTCAAAGTTACCCTTCTTTAAGTTCAGAACCTTTGTTTCTGAATTAACTATGTCACTCTCCATCTTAATGAATTCCACCATATTATGGTCACTCTTACCCAAGGGGCCTCGCACGACAAGATTGCTAACTAACCCTTCCTCATTGCTCAATACCCAATCTAGAATGGCCTGCTCTCTAGTTGGTTCCTCGACATGTTGGTTCATCCCGCATACATTCCAAGAAATCCTCTTCCTCAGCACCCTTACCAATTTGGTTCTCCCAATCTATATGTAAATTGAAGTCACCCATTATAACTACTGTTCCTTTATTGCACGCATTTCTAATTTCTTGTTTAATGTCATCCCCAACCACACTACTACTGTTAGGTGGCCTGTACACAACTCCCACCAGCGTTTTTTGCCAGGCTAATGTCCTTCCTTTCTATTGCGTTCATCTCCTCTCTAACCAGCAATGCTACCCCACCTCCTTTTCTTTCCTGTCTATCCCTCCTGAATATTGAATATCCCTGCATGTTGAGCTCCCATCCTTGGTCACCCTGGAGCCATGTCTCTGTGATCCCAACTATATCATATTCATTAATAACTATCTGCACATTCAGTTCATCCACCTTGTTACGAATGCTCTTCGCATTGACACACAAAGCCTTCAGGCTTGTTTTTACAACACTCTTACCCCTTATACAATTATATTGAAAACCATGAGGTAATGAAAACTTATATTCATTACATTAACTGTGGAAACTTCATCAAGCCATTTCAAACTTAATCCTCCTGATTCAAATAATATTTAGTTTATCTAAAGAAAAATAATAAGAAATGTTTAATTTTCCCCCTAATTAATGACTAAATATTTACTGAGTGACATATCTTCTGCAAAATCAATTACTTTTCTCCTGATTAGGACTGTATTTGTTGGTCTAGTTATGTAGGGCAATAATAATTATCTGTCATATTGATTTATGTCTTTAACCCATGCTAAAATCAGTTCTTGTACAAAGGTTTGACTGACAAATGTTGATGAACATAATTTGTGGATAATTTTTGCAAGAGTACTGGAAATCTTAAAAAAATGGACGGGCATCTAAATTGTGCAAGAACATACAAGAAGAGAACTATTTAAATCTATATCTCTCTCTTGTATTATTCAGTGCCACACCAAATTTGAAATCATCCCTTTTTTACACTGGTCTTATCTCTGTCAGCTTCATAAGAATGCTCTTATTCCAGATGGATGTATTAATAGACAGAGCAGTACATTACATTGAGTAGAGAATACAAGCAAAAAGTTCATGATTAGAATAATTTGAAATGGATAACAGATGGATTAAATATAGCTCACAATTTAATTTTTCATAAATTGGATGTTGGAATGTTTTATTTTACCATCAGTAATATTGCTATTTGAGAAAATTAGAGGTAATTGATTTAATCTTTTAGACATTAGCACTCTATTGAGCTATATTTAGCACTGATAATCATTGAGTTTGTATCTAATGTTTACACTGCATTTCATGTGTTTTAGTCTTGTCTATTAAATGCTTTGAAACCTGATTAAAAATGCCACTAGTTTAAAAATAATGATTCATACTTTAAGTTAATTTATGATAGTATGAAGCAATTTCACACATTGCCAAATTGTAATCAGTATTACAATCCAAAAAATACTATGCCCAAAAATGCACAATAGGAATTTGTTTCTTTTGAAGTGTATAACACACTATAAGCATGATGTATTTTCAATTAATGGGTCTCAGTTGTTTATTAATAATTGTGTCTTTGGCTCTTCAGAACCCAATGATTAAATGACCTTAGATTTTGAAATCATGATAGCATGAGTGTCTGAATATTAAAAGTTAAAAAACCGGGTATAGAATACCCAGATGTGAGGCTTTAATGTTGGGTCAGTAATATATTAACAATATAGGTATAGAAGTTCTTCGCAAAGGGTGAAAAGCATATCTATCCTGTTGTGTGTCAGACTGATCTCTGTTCAAACTGTGTAAGTGATTAAAACATGTTTTTAAACATCTTTGCTAAGTTCATGAAGATCAGAATCAATTTTAATATCACTGGCACATGTCATGGAGTTTATTGTTTTGCAGCAGCAGTACAATGCAATACATAATTTTTAAAAACTAAATTACAATAAGAAATATATATTTAAAATCTTCAATAAGTAATGCATAAAGAGGGCAAAAAAAAGTAAAGAATTGTGAGGTTGTCTACATGGGTTCAGCATCCATTGAGAAATCTGATGACAGAAGGGAAGAAGCTGTTCCTAAAACGTTGAGAGTGTGTCTTCAGGCTCCTGTACCCCCTCCTTGATGGCAGAAATGAGAAGAGGGCATGTCCTGGGTGATGGGGGGCCTTACCAAGCGCCATGTTTAGAAGATGTCCTCGACGCTGGGGAGACTAAAGCCCATGATGGAGCTGGATGACTTTGTGACTTTCTGCAGCTTTTTTCCAATCGTATGCTGTGGCGCGCTCCAAACCAAATGATGATGCAGCTGGTTAGAATTTTCTCCAGAGTACATTTGTAGCAATTTGCCAGAGTCTTTGGAGATATACTGTTACGAAATCCCGTAACTGGATCACTTACCAGCAAAGATAGAGAGGTCCGTTGAAGTCTGATGGTACTATTTTTAAAAGTCTTTATTTATGAAGGGGCACAAAAATAAGATTAATGCAAACATTCAGATAATATACGTCGTCACCACTCAATCTAAAAGCGCGGGTTTAATAATAACCATCAATAAGAAACAGCTCGATCGTTTGTCTAGGGGATAATATATTGTCCGATGGAAATATAAAAGTCACTCAGTTCCTGCAGGCTTCAGCCTTTTGGGGGGGGCCGCTGTGTTTTCACTTGTTGGAGAGAGAGAGAGATTGGTGAGAAAAGAAACTTGCCTGGGTCTTTTATGAAGCGAATCCATTGAATCAGGGGAACGGGCTTCCCCGTTGTTAGCTAAAAGCTGGTTTCCGTGGTTCCAGTCACCGATTCCAGCCGCGGAATCGAATGCACGTGACTTCCTTCAAATGGCTTCCTGCTGCTACGAGATCGTTAGCATTTCTTCTGTTGTGTCTGAAGGGGTGTTCCCCCAGACCTTCTTTTATACTTCCTCACGGGGTCTCAGATGTCAATCAGGTTGGGATGATGCAATCTCTCTCTCAACCAGCCCACTTTGCCCAAGGGCTTGCACGTAGCATAGTCCCCAATGCACAAACGTGGTCTCCAGGAGACAATGGTCAATGTCGCATTATTTTGCATCGCGGTGGAACGAGGTATTCGGCACGTCTCTCTCTCCCATTTCCTGGGTCTCCTGAACAGACTCAATAGTGATCTTGCGATTCTCACAAAGGAGGGGGCTACCCCGCACCCTTCGGCCCCTCAGAGCTGCGGTACATTCATAACAATACAGAGTCTCATCAAACTCCTACTGAAATATAGCCACTGCTGTAATTGCATCAATACATTGGGCCCAGGACAGACCTTCAGAGATGTTGACACCCAGGAACTTGAAACTGCTCACCCTCGATGAGAACTTGTATGTCTCCCCTTATTTTTCCCTTCCTAAAGTCCACAAACAATTCCTTGGTCTTACTGACATTGAGCGCAAGATTGTTGTTTTGACACCATTCATCCAGCTGATCTATCTCTCTCCTATGCGACTCCTCATCACCATCTGAAATTCTGCCAACAATAGCTGTGTCATCGACAAATTTATAGATGGTGTCTGAGCTGTGCCTCGCCATATAGTCATGGGTGTAGGGCGAGTAGAACAGTGGCTCAGTACACATCCTTGAGGTGCGCTAGTGTTGATTGTTAACAAGCAGGAGATGTGATTTCTGATCTGCACTGAATGTAGTCTCCCAATGAGGAAGCCAAGGATCTTTTTGCAGAGAGGTAAAAGGCCCAGATGTTGGAGCTTGGTGATTAGAACTGAGGTATGATTTTGTTGAACACTGAGCTGTAATCAATAAACAGCAGCCTAATATAGGTATGGGTATTGTCCAGGTGATCCAAGGCTTAGTGGAAAGCCATTAAGATTGTAACCGCTGTAAGCCTATTGTGGCGATTGGCAAATTGCAATGGGTCCAGGTCTGTGCTTAGACAGGAATATTGATTCTGGCCATGACCAACCCTTCAAAGCATTTCATCACAGTAGATGTGTGTACCTCTGGGTAATTACAGACCTTCAGCTTGAATAAATCCCTTCGACCACTAACTTCTGTCTTGTGTGTGCTTCTGAATCCAAGTAGCTAATTCGCTATAGACCCCATGCTTTCTAATCTTCTGAACTAGCCTCCCATGATGGACTTTATCAAATGCCTTTCTAAAATCAATGTAGACAACATTCACTGCTCTACCTTCATCAATCTCTCTTGTCACATTGTCAAAAAACTCAATCAAGTTGGTAATACATGAGTTGCTCCGCACAAAGCCATCCTTCTTTTCCCTGATTAGGCCACGGGTTTCCAAATGCTTATTCATCTTATCCCTAAGAATTTTTTCCGTAAATTTCCATCCAACTGATGTGAGACTCACCAATCTATAATCTTCAGGATCTTAAAGTACTCCATGCATAATTTGTTACTGAAGAGCAAGACAGCTTTTGGGACATCTCATCTGGGAATGTTCTATGAACAGATGGCCTGGTGATGGCATTAAACTTGGAAATGCATCATCGAGCTGAACAATTCAGGAGACCATTACCTGTTTGTGGAAGGTCCACAACAGTGGTATTTTCCATGTGGCACCTGGGATAGTGTGCAGAAATAACGGCAGAAATTTTCAGAGTGGACTTTGTCTTGTGAATCAGATTGTGGAAGTGTGGGTCTGTTGGAGAAATGAGGGCAGCAGTTGAGGGGTGGGGCTGGTGGATTTTAATGTTGATCAGAGAGACAAACCTGAAGATCAACAACAAGAAATGGGTTGGGGGAAAAAAAAGCACTAACAATATCATGAACCATGAAGGAAGAAAACTCCTTGGTCTCCCCTACAATGGGAAGTAAGGCAATAGTTGAATTAATACAGAAGCAGGTCGTAAGCTGTCTGGTAAATTTGGTCATGGAGTTATAGTAAAGTACAGCACAGAAACACAGCCTTCATTATATCCAGTACATGCCAAGCCATTTAAGTTGCCTAGACCCATCAACCTGCACCCACACCATAGCACTCCATACCCCTGCCATCCATCTACCTATCCAAACTTCTCATTAATGTTAAAATTGAGCTTGCATGCACCATTTGCACTCTTGTTTGTTTTGCACTCTCACAACCTTCTGAATGCAGAAGTTTCACCTCCTGTTCTCCTTAAACTCTTCATCTTTCACCCATAACCTATGACCTCTAGTTGTAGTCCCACCCAAACTCAGTGGGGGATAAAACCTGCTTGCATTTACTCTACCTATACCCCTCATAATCTTGTTTACCTCTGTCAAATCTCCCCTCAATCTCCTAGGTTATTAGAAACAAAGTCCTAACCTATTCAATCTTTCCTTATAACTCAAGTCCTCCAGTCCCGGCAACATCCTTGTAAATTTTCTCTGTACTCTTTCAACCTTATTTACATTTCTCTGTAGGTAGATGACCAAAGCTGTACACAATACTCCAGATTATGCCTCACCAGTGCCTCACAACTTCAACATAACATCCCTTCTCTTCGACTCAGTACTTTGATTTATGAAGGCCAATGTGCCAAAAGCTTTCTTTATAACCATACCTACCTGTGCTGCCACTTTCAATTAATTATGGACCTCTATTTCTTTGTTCCATTGCACTCCTCGGAGCCCTACCATGAGACCTTTCCTGGCTGGTCCTACTGAAGTGCAACACCTCATACTTGTTTGAATTATATTCCATCTGCCATTTTTCAGCCTATTTTTCCCAGCTAGTCCAGATCCTGCTACGAGCTCTGAAACCCTTCCTCACTGGCCACTGCACCTCCAATCTTGATGTCATCCACAAATTTGCTGATCCAGTTAACCACATTATCATCCAGATCATGGTGTAGATGATAGACAACTACAGACCCAGCACTGATCCCTGTGTCCCTGTACAGGTGCCCAGTCAGAGAGGCAACCATCTATAACCACTCTCTGGCTTCTCCCACAAAGCCAGTGTCTAGTGCAATTTACTACCAAGCAACTGAACCTTCTTGACCAACCTCCTATGTGAGACTTCATTGACTTTCCTCGTAATTCCTCAAAACTCTATAAGGTTGGTTAGATAGGACCTATCATGCATGAAGCCATATTGACTATCCCTAATCAGTCCATGACTATCCAAATACACATATATCCAGTCCCTCTGAATACCTTCCAGTAACTTTCACACTACTAATTCCATGGTTTATTTTTAGAGCCTATCTTAAACAGAAGAACAATATTAGCTATCTTCCAATCCTCATCAGTTGCTAAGAATCTTATAAATATTTTTGGTAGGGCCCCTGCTATTTCTGCACTTGCCTGGCACAGAGTCAGAGGGAACACCTTGTTAAGCCCTGGGGATTTATCCACCCTAATTTGCCTAAAGACTGTGAATTAGGGTGGATACATTAATGTACTGCATATTACTCTCATTCATCTACCACCCCACTAGCCTCCGCATCCAGCTCATAATTCTCCGCAACTTCTGCCATCTCCAACTGGATCCCATCACAAAGCACATCTTACCCTTCCCCCACTTTATGTTTTCCGCAGGGATCGCTCCCTATGTGACTCCCTTGTTCATTCGTCCCTCTGCACTGATCTCCCTCCTGGCACTTATCCTCACAGGCAGAACAAATACCACACCTGCCCCTACACCTCCTCCCTCACTACCATTCAGGGCCCCAAACAGTCCTTGCAGGTGAGACGACACTTCACCTGTGAGTCTGTTGGGGTAACCTATGGTATCCAATGCTCCCGGTATGGCCTCCTGTATATTTGTGAGACCCGATGTAGATTGGGAGACCGCTTCGCTGAGCACATACACTCCATTTGCCAGAAAAAGTGGGATCTCCCAGTGGCCACCCATTTTAATTCCACTTCTCATTCAGATTCCAATATGTCTATCCATGGTCTCCTCCACTGTTGTGATGAGGCCACACTTAGGTTGGAGGAACAACAGCTTATATTCCGTTTGGGTAGCCTCCAACCTGATGGCATGAACACCGATTTCTCAAACTTCCAGTGAGGCCCCCAACCCACCCTCCTTCACTATTCCTGATGCACCATCAATAACTCTCGGAGATGTGAGGCAAGATATAGGTTTTTATTGGCTGGAAGAAAGAACAAGCAACAAGTGACCACCACAGAACATCCTGGAGACTGAAGAAGGGGCTGTGCCTCCAATTGCCTTTATACCGGGGTCTGTGGGAGGAGCCACAGGAGCAGTCAGCAGTGGGGCGTGTCCAGACAGGTATATGTAGTTCACCACATTCACCCCCACCCCTTTGTTTTAAAAGAGAGTCATGGGGCGAAGTTTCTTACAAGTATATTTGCAGGTTAAGTCTATCAAGTGGTCGAATCTGTCGCTGCGATCTACGTAGCACAGGCTGTGATTGCACGGGTGCCGGTGGTGACCCTCTGGCTTACCGGCCATGTCATGTCGCACACCCCCCTGCTGACTGCTCCTGTGGGTCCTCCCACAGACACCGGTATATGTAGTTCACCACAATTCCCCATCCCCTTTTCCCTCTCTCAACTTATCTCATTGCCTGCCCATCGCCTCTCTCTGGTTCTCCTCCCCTCTTTCCTTTCTTCCTTGGCCTTCTATCCTCTTCTGTCAGACTCCCCCTTCTCCAGCCCTGTATCTCTTTCACTAATCAATTTCCCAGCTCTTTACTTCATCCCTCCTCCTCCAGGTTTCACCTACAGTATCACCTTGTTTCTCTCTCCCCTCCCCCACCTTTAAAATTTACTCCTCAGCTTTTTTCTCCAGTCCTGCCAAAGGGTCTCGGCCCGAAACGTCGACTGCACTTTTCTCCTGCAGCGTTTTGTGTATGTTACTCGGATTTCCAGCATCTGCAGATTTGCTTATAGTCTTATTGATCTTTACTGACAAGACTCATTCACGAAAAATACACTCTTTGTCTAGACATCATGCAGAGTGTTGGAGGAGGAATGGAGAAGAAAAAAATCTTACTAATAATTAGGCAGAGAAAAATAAAAATGTTGATCAATGCATCAGTAAGTGCTTTACCCGTAAGTCAGTTCTACATGTCTCCGAATCTGCGTGGGTGGGTGAAGGAAACCTTTTAATCTCAAAGTTTGCTAGAGGCTTGTTAATTTTAGATTCATGAATTTTAGCAACATAGCATAGTGTCTGATGATGATGCTTTTGAGAAACAGTTTTAGCCAAGAACCTTCAAAAGAATCTTTCACTTATGTGAACTTGCGACATAATTTATTGTCCATGCAGACAAGTATCTCATCCCCCATTCTAATGTTTCTGATGTCTATAATTAAAAATACATCTTTACAATACTGAAAGTTTGTGTTAAGTATGCTTTGTGGATTGATGTGACTGACCTAGTTTACAATCTGAGCAGATAGGAGGAAAATGGAAATAAAGTTGTGTTGCATTGAAGTTTTTAAAAGTTTTCAATGTGCTAACTTTATGTCGAATGTATTAGAAAGCCTATAGGCACATTTTTAAGATTTAAAATTCAATCAAAAAATTAAATGTATTTCCATTGTACCTTTCATAACTTCCAGTTAGCCTACAGCACTTTACAGCTATTGAGCTCCATTTGAAATGGAGGCACTTTTCTAATGTTTGGAAATGAGGCAGGAAATATACACTTTGAAAGATGCCACAAAACATTAAATAACTAGGTAGTCTAAAATTATAGTTAGTGACAAAAATTAATGGTCAAAATAGCAGGGAGACCTTGTTTGTTTTTATTTTAATAGTGCCATGTGTTCTTTTACTTCTCCTTCAGAGAGCAGAAGGGGCTTTGAATTAACATCCCTTTCAAAAGATAATGGTTATGACAGTAAAGTACTCACTGACTACTGCACTGAAGGGCCAAGGTAGAATCTGTACTCGGGTACCTGGTCTAAGAATCAAGCCATTGAACAAAACTTCATTACCACTGAGCTACCTGAAAATGTTTGTATTTTGTCACTGAGGATTGTAGTTTTAATCCATTAGTCCATCCATCAAATCAGTAGCATAGTGATTAGCATAAAACTTCACAGCACATGCTGTAAGATCAGGGTTCAATTCTCACTGCCGTTTGTCAGAAGATTGTGCATTCTCCATGTGACCATGTAGATTTTGTCTGGGTGCTCTGGTCTCCATCCACATACAAATGAGGGTTAGTGTGTTGAGCGCATGCTTGTGCCTGACACATGGTGACTCTTGCAGGTTGCTCCAACACGTATCAGACTGTGTTGGATGTTGGTGCAAACAACACATTTCACTGTGTTTCAGTGTTTCCATGTACATGTGACAAATAAAGCTAATCTTTAATCTCTTTAAATCTAATTGAGTGGTATTGGCCAAGAAAAACTCAATTCACGAAGCAAAGTGAAGAACTGTGTCAGACTAGGTCAACATGTGGTTCAGCAACACGAAGTAGTTACCCAGATTGGCAAGTCTAGCTGAAGAAGACTTGATAAGTAGGGAATTCTAGATATCAGGAGCATGCTGTATGTGTAATCTGCTTTGTGCATTTCAAATAATTCACAAATGAATTACTTATTCAGATATAATTTTGCAATTTTATATTAATTGACTGGGTGTTGACATTTGCCTAGGTTCTTCAACTTGTTCCTAGGCATAGCAGTTTTTATTTCTTGTTAATATCTTATTTAGCAAGAGCTTACTAATTATTAAGAATTTTCTTCATTGCTCCAATATATCAGTGCTGTGCATTTAAATTTATTTTTGATGGACTGGAATGAAAAAGACAGAGACAGTGTCCACAGAAGGCCTTTCAGTAAATTCTGTAGTCAGAAGTTGAAATGTTTGGAAGGAAGAAGAGCAAAGACCAGGAATACAAAGGTTTGAATGGACTATGTTCAGTATGCTGTTACTGTGTAACCTACATAGTTTTCAGCAAGGAAGAGTGACCCTGAAATTCTGCTAGTTATGGTGGGGAAAGCATCTATGCAGAATTTGGCTTTTATGTAAGGAAGCAGCAACTCAATATGGTGTTAATTAAAATGCTTCAACATGTGAGGAACAAGGATCTGTAGCTTTGCCCCCTGTTGTGCATGATCTCAGTCTGTATCAACTCTTGGAATAAGGCCCGCAGTGCTGGAGTAAGATCTGTTTGCCGTTGCCAATGGAATTGAAAGCACCATCACGTGGAGACTATTGCATTAATAAAAGTGATTTGCATCCCTTCTTTTTGCCTTTCATGGTCTGTTTCATTTGCATTAGAACCTTGCTTTGTTGAAACTTGGACAGAGGTCCTTATTGTGCCCGTGCCAATGTTTGTGGAAGATGCTCCTTATGAACTAGCTATCTCTGTATCTTCAGTCTCCTCTGCCAATGCCACTGATATCATTGGAAGCAACTCACTCACAGTTCACAGAACTGACAGCTCATGCTAAACCACATAATTGGCAAGATCAGGGTTTTCTCTTGATCAACTTCCATAGTGTCGTTGAAAAATTCTTAATTATATGGAGAGGGTTTCTGCAACAGCTATAATGGCTAATTGGGCTATTTACAACAGGCACCAGAGGAGGTTATTGTACTCGTGAGAGCATACAATTTAGTAAACTTACTGCCTCTTCGGCTTTGGTGAACGTAAGAGGATGACAACTCTGCCAAATGGTAGAAACAAGGTGCACGGAAATTTGAAAAGGCTAGTTTTGGTATGCTTTTGGCTTTTTTTGTTCTCTTTTTATACCACTTATTTAATTTAATTTTTAATATATATATCTGTAATTTAGTTTTTTAATTATGTATTGCATTGTACTGGTGCCACAAAACAAGAAGATTTCTCAACATATGCCAATGATATTAAATTTGATTCTGACTTCCTAAAACAGCAGTCTTACCTGTAACTGCTAAGTATTCTTTCCAGTGTATTGTACCTTTTACATCCTCAGTTGGAAGACACCCCTGATAAATCAGATCTTGTGCAGTAAAATAAGCCACTTGATAGAAACTCAGAATGGGAATTGTAAATTAAAAATTCAGACAGGGTCAGGGTCCAGGCAAAGTCTGCAGCTGCTCGGCCTGTGACCAAGTTTTTATTTTTGGGGCAGTTTCAGTTGAGTGAATTGTGGAGGGAATTAAAGACTCACCAGTTGCTCCAGAATTCAGGCCTGGGTTCTTTTAACTCCTAGGCTTCCTTTTAATTTACAAAGATAAACTTCCATCTGTTCTGGGTGGAAAATTGAAGGCATGGAGGGCACATAGATAGACTAGTTAGATGGCAGGATTAATTGCTGGTTCTGTCCTCTGGGAACCTTGTTATCAGAGAGACTGAGGCAAAGGCTGCTGTAAGGAAAGTCTTTGCTTTCCTTGAAGGGCCACTGAATTAAAATTAGATCCCTGAGACCTGGCGGACATATATAAGGGTATTGCCACCTGTTGATACTGCTCTGTGCACTAAGTAATAATCAGGATCTACCATGTATCAACACGTGAGATTCTAGAGAGGCTGGAAATCTTGAGCAACACACATAAATTGCTGGAGGAATTCAGCAAGTCTGACAGCATCGAGTAAGTGGATTAAATGGCTGTCATTTCAGGTCGAGACTCTTCATCAAGATTGGAAAAGATCAGAGCAGAAACCGGAATAAGAAGGTAGACGGAAGGGAATGAGAACAAACGGGCAGGTGATGACCAGGCGAGGGAAAAGATGGGTGGGTGGGTGGGTGGTGGAAGGGAGATAAAGAAAAAGCTGGGCAGGGTGGGTAGAAGAGGTAAAGGGTTGAAGAAGAAGGAATTTCATTGAAGAGGACAATGGATCATGGAGGAAATGGAAGGAGGAGGGGAAATGATGGGCAGGTGAGGGGAAGAGAAGGGGTGAGCGGCTATTCAGAATAGGGAATGGAAAAAGAGAGAAGGAAAGAGGGGAATAAATTTCAAGAAGTTGGGGAAATAGATGTTCATGTTATCAGGTTGGAGACAACCCAGACGGAATAGCAGGTGTTGCTCCTCCAACTTGAGTTTGGCCTAATGATGGCAGTTAATGGAGGTCATGGACAGATATGTCAGAATGAGAATGGGAATTTGAATTGAAATGGTAGCCACTGCAAGATCCTGCCTTTTGTGGCAGACAGAGTGAAGGTGCTTGATAAAGTGGTCCCCAATTTGCGTCAAGTCTCTGATGTAGAGGAGGCCGCACTGGACTAATATACTTTTTTTAAAAACCTTTTTACATTATGAAACTTGCCAATAAGTACATCTCAAGTCGAATCCAACTGATTAATAAATCTAAAAAATTATTAAAATGGGAAGTTTGTGACTAAGTTGTTTTGCAATGGGACACCCCAGGGAAGATAACTAGAGAGATCAATAGAACTTCATGATGTATATAGTTAATGAATATTAATTGGGTCACACCTTAATGGGCTTAATGGGAAGTAATGAAGTTCAAAATGATTTATTTTGGTTATCTGGCCTATCAAGAATGTTTTGCCATTCAGCAAGGTCAAGGATTAAGATGTCTGCCCTATTCTGCTACCTTTTACTTCTATTTGTTTTTCTTCCCATTTCTGAGTATACTTTTCAACTATTGAGTAAAAGGTACCTAAGGATCATAATCCTCATTGTAAAGAAATTACTCCTTTGTCCCAAACAACTGATACCT
Source organism: Hypanus sabinus (assembly GCF_030144855.1). Lineage (NCBI taxonomy): Eukaryota > Metazoa > Chordata > Chondrichthyes > Myliobatiformes > Dasyatidae > Hypanus > Hypanus sabinus. The sequence continues at coordinate 22,862,707 of NC_082714.1, read as the reverse complement.
TAATTTGGAATAATGATTCTGATTCAACATTTTCAACCCTAGGGAAACAGGTTCTCAGTACTTATTAAACTCACTAATAATTGCACCTCTATCTTATCCTCATATTTCTTATGAGCTGATATTATTTAATTTATCCTCATAGGCCAGCCTTTTCAACTCGGGAGCCAGTCTAACAAATCTTCACTGAAGTTCCTATAAGGCAAGCAACACACACAAAATGCTGTAGGAACTCAGCAGGACAGGCAACATCTATGTAAAAAAAAAGTACAGTTGAAGGATCTCGGTCTGAAACGTCGTCTGTACTTTTTTCCATAGACGCTGCCTGGCCTGCTGAGTTCCTCCAGCATTTTGTGTGTGTTGCTTGGATTTCCAGCATCTGCAGGTTTTCTCTTGTTTCCTACAAGGCAAATGAGTTTTACCACCAACCCTCTAGGAGTGAAGAACAGAATTGAATTTAGCAAGGATAGGGAGGTAGTCGATGCCAACTGGAAGGCATCTGGAAGAACCCCTTAGTAATGACTCTGTCCATGAGACCATAAATTAGGGACAGAATTAGGCCACTCGTTCTTTTGGGTCTGCACAGCCAGACCACCATGGCTGATTTATTATCCCCTTCAACCCCATTCTCCTGTCTTCTCCTCATAACCTTTGATACCCTGATTAATCAAGAACCTATCAACTTGCACCTTAAATATACTAAGACTTGGCCTGCACAGCTGTCAGTGACAATAAATTCCACAGATTCAGTACCCTCTGGCTTAAGAAATTTTTCCCCATCTTTGTTTAAATGGCTGTCCCTCTGTTCTGAAGCTGTGCCCACTGGTTCTAGATTCCCCCACTATTGGAAACATCCTTTACACATTTACTTTATATAGGCCTTTCAATATTCAATTGATTACAATGAGATTCCCCCTCCCACTCTTTAAACCCCAATGAGTATAGGGCTAAAACTATCAAACACTCCTCATTCAGTAATCCTTTCATTACTGGAATCATTCTTGAGAATGCCCTCTGGACCGTCTCCACTGTCAGCATATCTTTTCTTACATAAGGGCCCAATACTCCAAGCATAGTCTGACCAATGCCTTATAAAGCCTCAGCATTACATCTTTGCTTTTGTATTCTAGTCCTCATGAATTGTATGCTAACATTGCATTTACTTTCCTTACCAATGATTCAGGCCATAAGTTACCCTCTGGGGAATCCTGCACAAGGACTCCCAAGTTCCTTTGCACCTTTGATTTTTGAATTTTCTCTCCATTTACAAAATATTCCACGTCTTTATTCCTTCTACCAAAATGCATGATCATGCACATCTTTGCACTATATTCTATCTGTTACTTCTTTGCCCATTCTCCCAATCTGTCAAAGTCCTTCTGCAGACACCCTGCTTCCTTAACAGTACCTGCCCTTCCACCTACCTTCGTATCATCTGAAAACTTTGCCACAAAGTTATCAATTTCTTCATCCAAATCATTGACATATAATGTGAAAAGAGGCGATGCCGATATTGACCTCTGAAGCACACCACTGGTCACCAACAGCCAAACAGAGAAGGCTCCCTTTATTCCTACTCTTTGTCTCCTGCCATTTAGCCAAATCTTCTATCCATGCTAGTATCTTTCCTGTTATACCATGGAAATCCAATAAACAACATCCACTGACTTTCCTTTTCTGTTCTGCCTGTTATTTCCTCAAAGATTTCCAACAGATCTCTCCTTAAAGAAATCATGCTGACTTTGGCATATTTTGTCAGGTGCCTCCAAGTACCCTAAAACCTCATCCTCAATAATAGGCTCCTCATCTTTCCAACCACTGAATTCAGCCTAACTGCCTTATAATTTCCTTTCCTCTGCCTCCCTGCCTTCTTAAAGAGTAACATTTGCAAATTTCCAGTCCACTAAAACTATTCCAGAATCTAGTGATTATAATGCCTCCACATTATCTCTTTCAAAGCTGTGGGGAGTAATCCACCTAATCCAGGTGACTTATCTACCTTCCGACTTTTCAGCTTCTCAAGCACTCTCTCCTTAGTAATAGCAACACCACTCACGTCTGCCCTCTGACATTCTGGCATTTTGCTAGTATCTTCCATAGTAAAGACTGATGAAAAATACTTAAGTTCATTTGCCATTTCTTTATCCAACATCGCTATCTCTCCAGAGTCATTTTTCAGTGGTCTAGTATCTACTCTCATCTCTTTTACTCTTTATATTGTATCCTCTTTTATATTGTTGGCTAGCTTACCTTCATATTTCATCTTTTCTCCCTTTCTGGCTTTTTAATTGCCTTCTGTTCATTATTAAAAGCTTCCCAATAACTCCCATCAGGGTCTTTTTACCTTTGCAGTTTCTTAACTCTCACACAAGGATTCTAAATTGTCTGATCCTAGAGTACTGTATATCGCCTCTTTCTGAGAATTTGATTCCATTTTTTTTCCTCAACAGAGCCTCTCTGTCTACCTGCCTACTCTTTCAACATTTAGCTTACCATTGGATGTTAATCTCCCAACTATTATATTTCAGCCACACCACAACGGTGCCCACAACATCATGCCTGTCAATCTCTAACTGTGCTAAAAGATTATCTTCTTTATTCTGTGTGCTGCATCCATTCAAATATAACACCCTCTTCATCATCCTGTGTTCATCACCCTTTTTGATTTTGGCCCCATTGCACTTCAACTTATCCCACTGACTGCAATTTTGCTCTATCATCTTCCTCACAGTCTCACTACCCACTGCTTTGAGTTGTATACCAACTGGCCCATCCCTAGCCCTATCACTCTAGTTCCCAAGCCGCTGCCAAATTAGTTTAAGCCCTTCCCAATAGCTCCAACAAAGATATTGGTTCTCCTTGGCTTCAGATGTAACCCAACCTTGTGTACAACCTTGTCATTGTTTGGAGGCTTGCATGCCTCAATGGCGCAGAGAGCTATGTTGGCTGGAGTCAAGGCATGATCCACCGATCGTCCAGCTTTGGGGGTTCAGCTCAGAGCTAACAACCCTGACTGGTAAAACAAAATTACAGAACCAACAATGAAGAATCCTTCTACATCTGAGTGTGATGGTATTCCTGAGTCTCCACCTGGGACTTGCATGACTGACAGGAATGAAAACTGGGCAGAAGCTACTGACATGATGAAGGAAGCCCTAACACCACTACTCTCTTCATTGCTGCCCTAAACACCAATGTGTAATGGGTATTGCCTTGTCTCTACCTTCCCCAGCAGAGATCCCAATGATCCGGAAATCTGAAACATTGCCCCGCACCTATTCTTCAGCCGTGCATTCATCTGCCAGATCATCCTATTCTTACCATCACAGTTGCATGGCATAGGCAGCAATCCCAAGATTATTGCCATAGATGTCCTGCTTTTCAGCATTTTACCTAACTCGCTATATTGACGTGATCATCCTTGACTCACATAGCAAATCTTCTGATACAATCTCACCGCCATCCCAGACTGAAAACAAGTCAGAAAAGCCATACGCCAACTGAAAAACAATAATGCCTTGGTAGCAGACAGTATCCCTCTCTAAAACTTGAAGCTGCAAATTCACAGCCTTACCACATTCTTGGCCTTAAAATTTTTCATCATCAGTTTTGACATTTCTTGTCAATTTAGTTGTATTTTGATTTCTCTGACCTGTATTTCTTGCCCATCTTTTGTCAAAATGTTAAAGCTTTTTTACTGTACATTTTTTAACCCATGGCTGTTCCATGTTTCCAGTGGGGTTTTTTCAACTTCTTCCCTTTCATATCTATGAAGAAATTTGAAACTCTAACTTTTCAATTTATCTTTGCCAACTTGACCCAAGACCTAGTTTCACACTTTAGTACATCACACTTAGATGTGATCCAAATTGTATCTTCTTGATCCACGGAATTCCACAATATCACTCTGTATGCACAACTAGATGTAAAATAGGTTTGCACAAAATATGCATGGAAAAGGCTGATAGGACACTGTTACCTGCTAAGAAATTTGTGCATCATTGCATGTCACTCAAGAAATTAGAGTTCAAATGGGAAGTTGGAAAGATTAGAAATGTCACTAATTTAAATCTCTAAGTGCTGAGTTCCCTGACTCTAATGAGTCACAAATATCACTTGTGGGTGGAAAAGTATGCTTTCTATGTAGAAAATCATTTTGCAGGTGTATTGGAAATGCCAAGCAAATGGATGTAGTGAAATTCTGTGGATCTATTTACTTACCTGTGTTTACATTGCAGGATCCTTGACTGTTTCTATCACCGACATGAGAGCACCTTTGGTTGGAGCCTCTGGCGGCGTTTATGCGCTCTGTTCTGCACACTTGGCCAATGTTGTCATGGTAATAATTTTATTTTTCCCTAGCAGTTGTATAAAATAATACAAATAAACCAAAGGTGTATTGAGCTACAATGAATGTGATTTAGCATCAGGTTATTTTTTCCTTTGGCACAGTGCAAGCCCTGAAATATGTAGAGACTCTATATTCATCTGAGAGCACTCAGTCTTTGCCAGGTTACCATCCGAACACAGCACTGCACTTTGGCATTACAGCAGATTCCAGAGTATTTATAACCATTTCTTTTAGAAGGATAATTGGAGATAAAAGTGAAGAAACTCATTCTTGGTTGCATGCATATGCTTGAGGAAGTTGCTCTAGCTTATTACATTCTGCTACTAAAATCCCATTTAATTGATGTCACTGGGATGAATTTCGGTGTATAAGTAGATCCAGCATTGGATCTGTAATTCACATTCTGTCCAAATGATCAAAGACAGGTTTCTACCCCCAAATCCCTGCCACAGATTGAAACACTTAGGTCCATCATTCTGTAGTCCAGCATATTTTGAACTTGTAATATAAATCTGTACTGATTAACAACTCCAGCCAAGATCTAATCATGATTTAAAATCAATTAAGATGTATAGCAACTATCACAACATTTGTGATCTCAGCTGACAGTGTTTTAGACTTGTAGAAACCTTGGGTTATGTGAATTCTTGGAACCTTTACATACCCGGCAAGTGCTTATACTTGAATAATGAATATTGCTCCTGTTCAGAGGAAAGTGATCAGGGGGACGATTGCTGTGGTTCGGTACCAGTCGGGTCACAGGAGTTTGAATAATATTCCAAAATCAAGTTTTGGAACGTATGACCCCGTAGGCATGTGTTTTAACTAGGTGTCCAGACATGTGAGAGCATCTTGACGTTTTTGTCTATAGAATACATTCTTCCTTTCCTTTCCCCACCTCTCACTATCCAGATGAAACTGGATTGGAAAGCAGTTAAATAAGAGCAGGGAAACAGCCCATTTTATTAATTCCTTGATCTGTATAAATGCAATTTTAAATGGCAACTAAAATGATGGGATTCAGTGACAGAGAATTGGATGTAGATGAGATATGCCCAAGGCAATGTGCAAAGATAGTTTTGGCTCCATCTATGACTGTATATATATAACATTTTCAGATCAGGTGCACATTCTAATATCTGACTCTACAGAAGCTTGCTCATTGCTTGAAGCAGACATCAGCGTGTTGGTGCCATCTGGTGGCTAAAATCAAAGGAGACTGATAGAAATAAAGACAAGTAGAGAGACAAGAGAATGCAGATGGAGGAATCTGGAAGAAAGAAAAATAATCTGCTGGAGGAACTCAGCATGTCAGGCAGCATCTGTAAGGGGAAATGAAGTCTAGATGTAAGGTCTCCCCGGGCAGAAGGCCAGGAACTGGTGTTGAGGAGGAGATAGGATACAGGATCAGCCAATCAGCCATGACTGGATGGCGGAGCAGACTCGATGGGCCAGATGGCCTAATTCTGCTCCTATGTCTTATGGTCTTATGAAATGTCAATTATCCAGTTCCCTCCGCAGATGCTGCCTGGGCCGCTGAATTCTTCCAGTAGTTTGTTTGTGGTCTGGAATGACATTGGCAGCCTGATTTTGTAAGATGTAAATTAGGTAACAGCTCAACCAAAGGCAGCATACTTATTTAAATATAAGAATTATGGGTCTAACTGTCAATGAATAACTTGCAGCAAATCGATTGCTTTCAAGTTAATTGCACTTAACTATCTCATCTAAAGTAATTTAGCATTAAAGTAGAGCCACAATGATGACCAACCATTTCCAATGGCCATGAAGAACCCTTCTACACTAAACAAAAGAAAATCTGCAGAAACTGGAAATCAATGTAATCCACACAAAATGCTGGAGGAACTCGGCACCCCAGGCAGCATCTGTGGAAAAGAGTCGACATTTTGGGCCAAGACCCTTCATCAGGACCTTTTCCACTTACCAGTACTTGGTCTCTATGCCTCAGCAATTCAAATACTTGTCTAGATATTTAAATGTCGCAAGAACCTACTTCCATCATCCACTAACACAGTGAGTTCCATATTCCAACCATCACCTCAGTGGAAAGTTCTTCCTTAGATCCCCTCTAACCCTCTTCCCTCTTACATTAAACCCATGCCCGCTAGCTTTAGATACTTTTGCCATGATCTGTTTTTTATTTGTTATTTTATCAGTAATTTTAAAAATTAAGTTATTGCTTTACTAAACAGTTTTGTGACAAATGAAGGGTGATTTTGCAATTTCCTGATATCCAGATCATGATACATATTGTGGGGCACTATTATGCATGTCTTCCTAAAATTCCTCCCTTCATTAATTTAGCTTTAATCCATTTATCTTCAATGTGTATCTATGTCTTGACTTAGACAAAGGCAGATGAACCATATCCTTTTCTGTTAAGACACCCAACCATCTGTGTAAAATTAAAATACTTCATTATTGGTGCATAGATGTTAAAAGATAGTCATGAAACTGAATTAAAGGCAACTGCCTCTGAGGGTGATAATCAGTCTAACATTTTATAATAATGCAGAGGTTGCATTTAGGTCATTGGCACTCTCTGTTGTTAAAGAGTAAATCATTCAATATGTTCCACTAACTTTACTATGCTGCATGTATTGACTGAGTTGCTCTGCTTTTCCAAGGTTGTGCTTCATTAGTTTACTTTCTCAATATTGAACGACTTGGAATTGCTGTTCTTGATGTGATAACTACTTAATAAACACACTAGAAAATATAGAGGCTAATGACTCAGGTAAATAGGTTTTTAACAGTGCATGTCCTATTTGTTAACAAATAACAATTAATTTTCAGGCTAGAGATTATGCCTGTGGTGTCTATTTATAGGTTAGAATTATTCTAGGTGTTAAAAGCAAAATACAGTTTTCTTTCTGTATCACCTTTCATTTAATATCAGCTTTTTCTCTTGTTATTTTGTTTCCTGAGGATGATTTATCTTTGAATAAAGTATTTTTAATTTACAATACCTGGTTTGAACTCTGCATGGGTCAGGAAAGATTCTGAAATCTAGTTGGTTAAGGAGATCTGCTGCTGGTTTCCAGTTCACTGTGGCACTGCTTCAGATTCCTAGCCATCATCTTAGAAGTGAACACAGGAGCTCATAGAAAGCTTTTGAATAAGTGTAAGTATCATGAATAACAAGTACCATTTATGAACACCCACTGCATAATTCAGGCTGTGGAATGCAATACTCTAGTTTATATCTGCACCAGAATGCCAAGGCAGAATGTTAAATAATACCAGTTCCCCAAATTTACTATAAGAAAACCCATGCTGCTCTAATCTGGAACCAGAAACACAATTTACCACATGTATTTACATGATGCATAAAGCTGAATCATTATATTCCTCTTTTAAATTCTCACTATTATTGACAGAAAATACATTAAATTGGATTTGAACGTTACTGGTTTAAAAAAAAGGTATAAAATATATAAATTGTGTCACTGAACTAGAGTTAATAGAAAGACATTACATTTGCACAGGCCTTTCATGTCTTTAATTCTGTGGATGTGAAAGCTAGGTTGTTCAAAGGAACAACCAGTTAGCCTGCGTTTGGTTATATTATTGAGGGGTGAAAGTTTTCTAGTTTACCAAAATAACTTCTCCACTCTTCTAATAGTACACATGGTTCTCTTCTGTTCACTCAAGTGAGCAGACGGGGACTTCAGTTCAATGTCTCATTTGAAAGATTTTACTACTAGCATTATCTCAATAATGGATTATGGGTCATATCTTGGATTGGGACCTTGAACCCTTCCAACCTAGGGAGAAGGTTCATCCAAGGTTAATGTTTGTGGCATAACAGACCCCAATTGTTATTTATTGTATTTTTACAGAACTGGGCAGGAATGAGGTGTCCTTATAAACTGCTCCGAATGATACTGGCCCTTGTCTGCAGTAAGTACTGTGATTTTAGGTGGTTTGTTTACCTTCCTACTATTAAGAACCATAACCATTACACTATGTGTGCATCAAAATTGTTCAGTATCCCTCTGTTTTCCACACAGGCTCACATGAGTGTTTATTCACTATGAAGACCCTGGCTAATCATTTTTTTTAATATAATAAACAGTTACATCTGCTGTTATTTAATTTCTTATTGAGAAGCACCAAAGGTACGAAGCAAGACTGGCACATCCCAGTGGCAGATTTCTGCCCTGGTTATTTTTTCATTTGGCTTGCTGCGAAGAGTTCTGGCTACTTGCCCAGTACTAATGATGAGAGGCCCAGTACATTTTGTGAGCTAGTCTGTGTTAACAAAATGCCTGGCATCCCGCCCCAGAGTGTCCAATTGTTAACAGAAGTGAGGATTTAGACAAAGGTAGACTGAGTAAGGAAGGGCTAGGAGTGATGAAACAAGAACTTGATGTAGTACCATTGAAAGAATAGGGTAGTAACTCATATTCTGTTCTGTCTGTGAGAGTGCCCACCCGTTACACTTAATGTTATGTTTCAAAATCTCTCGCTACACCTCTCTCTTCCAGTTATGTGGGCCTTATGGTGCTATAGCATCGTCCAAATGGTGTTTTTAAAAATACTATATATAATTTATAATCAGTGTATAGAACTTCAACAAACTAGATCAATGCCAACTCTTTCTTGTTAAAATACGTACAGTAGGTTCTAAGTCCCTTCATGTTCATGCAGGAAGGATTGCAGTGTTATTTAGAAAGTGTATATGGATGGTAAAATGACTGTGTATAGTTTGCATTTGCTATTATTAACTTTATTCCCATGCGCTGAACTTCTAAGATTGTGCTCTGATCTGTTGGCAGTGAGCTCTGAGGTTGGGCGTGCAGTTTGGCTGCGTTTCTCCCCTCCGCTGCCCTCGTCTGGCCCCCAGCCCAGCTTTATGGCACATTTGGCTGGAGCGGTGGTGGGAATCAGCATGGGACTCATCATCTTGCGTAGCTATGAGGAGAATCTCCACCAGCAGTGTGCCTGGTGGGTCATGGTTTTCTCTTATGCTGTCTTTGTCATTTTTGCAATTTTCTGGAACATTTTTGCATATGATCTCCTGGGTGTGCAGATTCCACCTCCACCGTAGGTAGCCATTGGTCTGCTTTGGAACACGTCCCAACAGAGAGGTTCAGTTGGCTCTGGAGCCTCTTTGCTAAAGAAGAAACACTAAATGGACTTTTAATGAACAACTGTTAAAACAGACCTCATGACTACTGAATTTTTATCATCATTGTGATTGACAGAATTTTTATCTCAACTACTTGATAATGAGCATAATCAAGAGTTAATATCACTTGCCAATCATGGGCTTTTGAGAGTATAGATTCAAGATTGTTTACTTTCAGTGGTGAACAGGTGTTGTGGAAATTTAACACTGTGCTAAAGAATCTTCAAGCCAAATCACTGCAAAGTTCAGACTGGTGGAGGTACTTGATGTGAAGGGCATATTTACTTTTTGTAACAGATACAACCTCAAAAGCATATAGTATGTCCAGAGAATTAAGGTGCAGTTGGTACAGTTGGAGATCACAGAGAAATATAGCCAGTGTGTTAACAGCCTAATGCTTTTTCAGATTATAAGTGCCCAACACCATAGACTTCCTAGTTTTGATCCATATAGGACAGTCTATCTGGAATGACAGTTTCTAAGGAATGGTTTGAAAGCCCAAAAATAACTCATATAGAATTCATTTTACTAGTTCTCAATTTTCTCAAGAAGCTTACTGTATTTTATGTACATTTCATCAAATGGGATGTGAAAGTATATTGAAAAAGTTTAAATGACAAAATTTATATTGTGAATAATGACTTACACCATCCTTACTTTGACAGATGAAGTCTAGTTAAACTGGTTAAGTCTAACATGTTACATTTCTTACGGATGTTTTCAAGCCAAATGTCTCAATAAATATTGACCTTGATCACAAATATCTATTTGTATATGTTTTTAAAATAATAACGTAGTGATTGGTTACATATGAATAATCACCCATTAAAACATGTCCATTAGTGTAATACTATTATTACCAGAGGGGAAATTTCTATTATTTGCTTTTTATTCCCACTGGAAATCTACAATTTTTTTTACATTTCCATTTGTATCTCAAATATATTGATTACAAAAGTATCCCACAAATTGCTGAATGAACCACCTAAAAAAGGAGACTGTTGCAAATTAGCAAGTACCTATCTTGCATCCATAACTAGTAAGATAACAGAATCAAGTATCAAGAGAAATCTCAATATCTAATCCAACTACAGCTGAAGGAGGATGGCTTACCAACCTCATCAATAGTCTTGACGAGCTGTGTTTTAAATTAACTAGTGCATGCATGTGACATGCTTAGGTTTCAAAAAAGCCTTTATGTTCCATTCAAAAGATCGGCACTGAATTTAAAATGATGGGGTTTTCACAGAATAATTTGGAATTGCAATGATGTGAGAAGGTAGGAAGTTACTGCTACAAGGCTACAGTGATGTAAGTGAGACAACTGCATCAATATATAATTAATTAAACTTAAAACACGAGAAAATTGCCCATATTTGAAGAAGATGCTGACTTGGTTGGAGGCAAGTTGAATACGGCAAGGGGCATTTAAAAAAAGTCTTGACTGAACTTATAAATGAGAGTGATGACTAAAAAGTTATTAAGTAATATGCATCAGAATGACCTACAGATGCCTTGATGTGAATTTTAGATATCAATGTGAATTTGGCATTTAACAGTGCCTATCTTGTCTTCTGTTTCAGACTGCCAAAACTAAGGTGAATGACCTATGGGCTGTATCCTCATGTGTTGTAATCATGCAAGTTCAACTCACCTGTATATCTGTAATATCCTTAGTATGGAGTACACAGGGACAATATTAGCTGCTACCAGCCAATGTGTTTAGAACCATTAGTATTTTTTAAGAACTTAGAGCCATTTGGGGTTTGGTTCCTTTGATAATGAACTTTAACCTAACTGTAATTGGAATGAGGGTGCAAGCTCCCAGTCTTTCCATACAACAGGTACAAAAGAAGGCTGTACAACTGTTGTCTTTCCATACAAAGACCAGCAAAAATAGTAAACCTACCAGCTGTGGTATGATTAGTTGCACGCTGATTACAGCAAGCCTTTCCCAATACATTGCAAAGAACACAAGGAAGAGGAATGACAGCAAGTTCTGCATTAATATATGACCCTTCAACTATAATTCCACTTCCCCTGACCCTAAGATGAGCCTGTAGTAATTTATCCTCCATTAAGGGGAGTTGCATTAATTTAATTGAATGTTGAGTTCCCCCTCCCTTCTTACTCTGACTTCTCATCTTTTTTTTTTCCAATCTTGATGAAGGGTCTCGGCCCGAAATGTGGACTGTTTACTCTTTTCCATGGATGCTGCCTGGCCTGCTGATTTCCTCCAGCATTTTGTGCGTGTTGAATTTTGAAGATGTTTTTGCTGCACGATGTGTCAGACTTGGTCTCTCAGAAATAATATTGCAAGTGACCAAGGCATATCAACCAGTGGAAAGGAGATAATTTTAAGTATTTTTCAGAACTCAGGATATTTCAAAATGCATAATAACTAAAGCCTCAGTTAATCTGCACCACAAGTAGCAATGTGATGACCAGGTAATAGGTTTTTGTGATCTTGATTAATGAATAAATATTGGTAAGAGCACCTCTGCCTGTCTTCAAATATGCACCATGTAATATTTATTATTACCTTGAAGCTGCTCCTCTTCTGATTCATCACCTGCTCATTTCCACAGAAAAGTACTACCACAGAACCAAAAGGGCACCAGTAGCATAATATGAAATTTGTAAGTAGCAGTTCAGAATTTGCTTCAGAGAGTTGTGTAAATAATCTGGTAAAGAAAGACATTGAATAAATGTAAGATAAAAGCAACAGTTATAAAAATACATAAAGGAAAGGTGTCAGTAGATTGGTACAAAATTGAGTATATGGAGTTAAAACATAATTTCAATGAGGCTCATGAGACAGAATGCCCCAGTCCTTTCCTAGGTGTCTATATACCATGTTCTCAACCAGAACCAAATGTGTTTCTAATGCCCATTACAGAAAAAAGGAAAGGGAAGAAAAGTAACAGGAAAAGGTGAAAGTTGAAATGGGCCTGAAAGAGTACTGTTAAATAAATTTTAAAAATGCTGAGAGTTTGATTTATCAACTCAATACAAAGGAATTCGTCAATGGCCCTTTCCGGGGAATTCAGTTGAAATGTCATTAGTATAGAGAATAGTCAATGACAGTATTGTAATTATATTAATTACACTCAGTGAAATGTTATTAAGGACTGATAGAAGCAATCACATTGTCATGCAGTGTAAAACTTAACAGTTAACTAGATGCCTAGGTGAGTTCAACAATGAAAGTAAATGTTTGTGAAAGAACAAAATTCTGAAAGGAGACTTGAATTGTATTAAGTAATGGAGGAGGAAAAAGAATAACTTGTTCATTATTAACTAGATAAGCTACATTAGAGAAAAATGACAATTCAGAACAGAACGTGCCAAGAAAATGACAGATCATGTGAAAAATAGAGGAAAGGGTAACTAAGTCAGGAACATGTGTAAAATCTATTTAAGGTGTTAGAGGTCATAGAAAACTGTGACTATTAGGGTGAAGAGAATTAACCAAAGTATTAAGTGTTGATAATATCACATTGTATAATCTGTCTATAAATTATCAAAAGTTATAATTATAATCAATACATTAAAAACAAATAGGATTGCTGGAAGTTTAGAATAGGTAAGTCACTGGGGCCGGATGAGATATACCCCAGGTTACCAAGGGAAGTGAGGGAAGAAATTGCTACACCTTTGGTGATGATCTTTGTGTCCTTACTGGCCATACAAGATGGTACCTGATCATTGGAGTGTGGTAAATTTTATTCCTTTGTTCAAGAAAGGGATAGGGATAACTGAGAATTATAGACTAGCAGATCTTATGTCAGTGGTGGACAAATTTTTGGAGAGGATTCTTCGAGAAAGGATTGACAGGCATTTGGAGAAGAATAACCTGATCAGGGCTAGTCAGTATGGCTTTGTGAGGTGCAGGCCATGCTTCATGAGCCTGATTGAATTATTTGAGGAAGTAACAAAACAATTGATGAAGGTAGAGCAGTGGATGTGGTGAATATGGATGTTAATAATGCGTTTGACAAGGTTCCCCACAGTAGGCTCATTCAGAAAGTTAGGAGCATGGGATCCATGGAAACGTGGCTGTGTGGATTCAGAATGAGCTTGCGCACAGAAAGCAGTTGGTGGTAGGAGAAGGAGCATATTCTGCTTGGAGGCCAATGACCAACAGCGTTTCATAGAGATCGGTTCTGGAACCTCTGCTCTTTGTGATTTTTATAAATGACTTGGATGAGGAAGTGGAAGGGTGAATTTTTATGTTTGCAGATAACACAAAGGTTGGTGTTGTTGGCGGATAGTGCAGAAGGTTGTCGTAGGTTACAACACGACAGTAATAGGATAATGAGTTGGGCTGAGAAGTGGAAGATGAAGTTTAATCTGGATAAGTATGAAGTGATACATTTTGGAAAGCAGGGTGCAGGGTTAATGCAGGATTCTTAGTGGTATGGAGGAACAGTATAGCAAAGTAGGATGTGGAAACTTCCAAGAGGGTACAGAAGAGATTTACCAGGATATTGCCTATACTAGAGAGCATGTCTTATGAGAATAGATTGAGTGAGCCAAACCCCCTTCTCTTTGGAGTAAAGGAGGATGAGAGATGACTTGTTAGAGGTGTAGAAGGTGATAAGAGGCTTAGGTAAAACAGCAGGGAAATGGCTAATATGAGGGGGTTTAATTTTAAGGTAATTGGAGGAAAGTGTGGGGCTGATGTCAGAGAAAAGTTTTTTTTTATTACACCCAGAAAATGGTGGGTGCATGAAATACACTACCAGGGTTGGAGGCAAGTACATCAGGGATATTTAGGAGACTCTTAGGTGCGTGGATGACAGAAAAATGGAGGGCTAGGTAGGAGAGAAGGGTTAGATCGATTTTGAAGCAGGCTAATATTGTGGACCTAACGGTCTATACGGTGCTGTACTATGCTCTACTTCCAATAGTACTGAGGAGTGAGGCTTAAGAATTATTATAGGAAATAAAATTAGTTTTCTTCTTCTTGGGACCTAAAAAGAAAGAATATAAAGGAAAGATAGTAAACAGACCAAGATTGTGCAGTGCAGGCCCAAATGAAATTAACTTTTTGCTTAAGTGCTAAGTTCCTACTTCAGCACCTGATTCGAAATTATTCATAATTTAATTAGAAAAAATGTGACTGAATTATTAAGCTTAGATTTTAGAAGCATTTTCTATTTGCTCTGGTTAGTGATAAACAAATGGAAGACATGTTGGGGAACTGAAACTGCTTGACCAGAACCATCTCAGAATCAGAATCAGGTTTAATATCACCAGCATATGTCATGATATTTGTTAACTTTACAACAGCAGTGAAATACATGATAGGTAGAGGAAAAAACTGAGCTACATTAAGTATATATATGTCTATTGAAATAAGTAATGCAGAGAAAAAGAAATAAAAAAAGTAGTGAGGTAGTTTTTGTGGGTTCAATGTTCATTTAGAAATTGGATGGCAAAGGGGGGGGGGGGGAAGCTGTTCCTGAATTGCTGTGTGTGTACCTTCACCTCCTACCTGATGGTAACAATGATGTTACGAAGCCCCGTAACTGGGTCACTTACCAGCAAAGATAGAGATGTCCGTTGAAGTCTGATGGTACTATTTTTAAAAGTACTTATTGATAAAGGGGCACAAAAATAAGATTAATGCAAACATACAGATAATATACATCGTCAATACTAAATCTAAAAGTGCAGGTATCATAATAACCAATAAGAAATAGCTCTATTGTTGTCTAGGGGATAATGTATTGTCCGATGGAAATATAAAAGTCACTGTTAGTTCGTTCAAGCTGCAGCGTTTTGGGTTTAAGAGAGAGACGGTTTAACTTGCCCAGGTCTTTTATGATGCCAATCCTTTGAGTCGGGGAGTTGGTTTCCCCGTTGTTAGCTAAAAGCCATTTTCCATATTACAAGCCACCAGTCCCAGGCAATGGAACTGAACGCACGTGGCCTCCTTCAAATGCCTTCCCGCTATCACGGGAGTGCTAGCATTTCTTCTGGTGCGTCTGAGGGGCTGTTCCCACAGACCCTCCTTTGACCCACAGACATCTACGACTCACAGGGTCGTAGATGTCAATCAGGTTGGGGGTGATGCAATCTCTCCCTCAACCAGCCCACTTTGCCTGAGGGCATCCACGTAGTACAGTCTCCAATCCATAAATTCGCCTTCCGGAGACAATGGCCATGTCCCGTAGCTTTACATCGCCGGGGAACTAGACATTCCGCACGTCTCTCTCATTTCCTGGGCCCCCTGACTCAACCCAACAGTGATCTTGTGATTCTCACAGAGGGGGCTGCAGGCATAACAATGAGAAGAGGGCAAATCCTGGATGATGGGGATCCTTAATGATGAATGCCACCTTTATAAGGCACTGCTCCTTGAGAGGTCTTGTATACTACGGAGGCGAGACTAATTCTGCAACTTTGATTTGCTAAAATGCAAAATATATGGCTGGATTTTCCTCAAATTATATAAGCTTCTGACCCTGTCTTTGAAACGGTTGTGAACAATTGTACTTATCAATGCATACTCCACTTCCAGCTTCAAATGCAACCTTCTGTCTTTCAATCTGAAAATAGAGTGTGCGCTTCCAATTTGTTCTTCTAGGTAAAATACTAACTCTACCTCTTTTTGAGATAGTTTTCAACTAATTTAAATATCAAATTCAAAGTTATTGTCATCTAACTGTACATGCAGTACAGTATATATAGCCAATGAAGCAGCGTTCCTCTGGGCCATAGTGCACCCTCAATATATTTATCTAACACAGCACATAAAATATTACCACAAAAATATGTAAGATTGTTTGCAGCATATTAAGTAACATTTGTCAAATATCAAAGGAGACACTTTCTATTCATTTATTCAGGAACTTAATTAAATCGTCATTCATTTTGGCTTTGTTTTGGATTTCAGAAGGAAATAATTTGTTCATTAGAAATATACTATTGATCTAGCTACAAGTAACAACCAGCTACTCTAATAGGAATGTTTCAAAAGAACAACTTGTTCTAGGGATTCTGAGCTGATATCTTACAAACTTCTTTATAAGTTCTTTCATTGAAAACAAGCATTCATTCCCACTTGCACATGACGCCTCTTCCTCTTTATTCTGCACAATCTCATGATTCGCATACCTAGTACTGTCCATTAAAACTCTTTTGTTCTCAGCACACTTTCCAGCAGCTAAGAAATTTTGCATCCAGATGCACTGTACCATCTGTGTAGGTATTTCAAAATAGAAAGAAAATCAGCTACATAGAATTTGCAGCTAAATTCTGGTGAATCTCTCCTAGCAACAAGTCACCTTACACTGGCCCTAGAATCACAAGTGTATAATATCCAATTACCTTTGTAATTACACTTCAAACAAAGCCAGCCTGACCTGCAATTAACCTGAATATTGATTTCAATAATCCAACATAATTATTTCAATAGTCTACACTCTGGTAGTAGGATTGTACAAGTTGTACTATGTGGTATAATATTCTTGCTACTGTCAAACAGGATATTCATAAGCAAAACATGTCAAAATATATTATAAATGGAATAAAATATTTAAGTCTTGAAATTGTCATGCTGCAAGGAAATAAACAATCAGGCTGTTTTATAAATTCAATAATAAATTAAGATAAAGCCTTTCTGTTCTCAGTTAAATTATACACAGTGCTTTATCAAAAAAAAATCATATGGCAAACTGGGTGCAAACAATGATCAAATAATCAGTAATTTCTCTGGAGAAAAGCTTTGCTATTAAACTAAAATCTTCCATGACTCAGCTCAATTAAGTACATTTAGCCAGAGGGTAGAATTCATTGATACAGATGTCTGTGGAGGCCAAGTCATTGAGGAGGCTGATAGGTTCTTGATTAGTAAGGGCATCAAAGACTATGGGAAAAGGTTGGAGAAACGGTTTGAGAGGGATAATAAATCAGGCATGGTGGAATGGCAGAGCAGACATGATGGGCCAAATGGCCTAATTCTGCTTGTTTGCCTTATGGTCTTAATTACATTAAAATAATTCTCAGATTAGCAGCTTAATACAACTGACATTGGCTTAGCATACATTAAAAAAATTAAGTTGGTGTTTAATGCCATCATGAATGAGTAACTGACATTAAGTAAATGCAAATTTAATAATAAAACAAAAAATGGATCCAATAGCCTCAAGTGCTGAGCATGTATAAACATTGTACACAGCTTCAGCCCAGATATGCTGAGAAATCCATCTCTTTGATCCTTCGTCAGCCACTCTGGCACAAAATGTTGTTGATTTTAATGTTTTAATCATTTCATAATGTATAATTTCATTTTTAAAATTTTATTTGCCACAATCTTAAGTCTTTGTTTCCAAGTACTCCTAGCTTTACAACAATAATTATTTAAGACACATTAAGATCTATTTGCTGCTGAGCCCTCTGTATGTGCATAGCCAAACTTATTAAAACACCAATTTTTTTTTAATAAAGTGCCCATTTTCCTAACTTAAAGCTCATTTCTAAAAGTCTTCTCAAAGGACACAGAACAGGCACAAAAACCTGGTGATTAATTTGATCTGTGGTGCAGTCAGCTTTATAGACAAGGGTCCTTTACACTGCAGTTTTTTTTAAAGTAATGTCAAGGTTTACAGGCACTTGATTTGCATTGTAATTTTGAGTTGTTGCAAACTTGTAGGTTTAAAGTGCTAAAATTCAGATTGTCTTTGGTGCCATTGTGGTCACAGACTGAAGGAAAGGGCAGTCTGTAAATAATTTGATAACTTTTTGCCAGCACTTAACAGTAACTTAATTTTTAGCCACTGATCATTACTTTCTTGATTTAAAAAAAAGTAGAAACACACTTGTCAGACAAGAATAGTTCATTGTTTATAGCTGAGAGTTTGGACGTGGAACTTGTTGGAACAATGTGGACCAGGCTGAGTCTGCCCCCTTCAAGAAAAGTCATTAAATCTGAAGTTCAATCCCACTGATCATGGTAATTAAATTAGATGTAGATGCAAATTGCTAACCACCAATTCCTAATTTAGTTAGAACTAATACTTGCTTAAGAATGCAGCTTATAGTTACAGTTTTCATCTGATTATTCTCTTTGAGTAGGGCCTTGTTTTACTATTGAGTGCAAGATGGCGGGTAGTATTGTCGAATGTTCTGTGAAAGTGTGCTAATAGATATGCCACCAGTGATTCTTCATCAAGACAAACAACACACATGCTTTGCTTGGAATAACTCCCAAATGTACTTTTATACAATGAACTGAATAAAGTTGGTGGGTCACTCAATGTAACAGTCATTGATAAAAAAAATACACATTTTCACAAACTACCACAATTTTATTAAAAAGCACACAGAACCTTATAAAATACTGCAAAATGAGGGTCACCAAAATTAGATTTGTTTTACAAAAGATTCAAGCTAAAAGGGAGGATATATATACTAAGTCAAAACTAATTATTGCATATACCTTGCAGAGCTCCACCGCTCAGGAACACTAGTAATGTTAACCAGCAATTCGAATTTATTAACAAATAGCGGGAGTTAGGAAAGCACACTGAGCAATCAAGGAAAAATATTGAAGCGCTATATACAAAAAGAGGTTTGTAGAGCAGAAAACAGCAGGTAAGGAATTTGAAGAACATAGCAAATGCAATCATAATAAACAGCTTGACTAAAACCTGTTCAGCGCCTGGTGATGTCAATTCTAAGGCTGCAAATTTCTAAAGCATTTCTATAGTTACCTTCAGTAATTCAAAGATCCAGAGACATCTCAGAAATGTAATACAATCATGTAATCTCCCAATGAAAATTATATCGCTATAGCCCATTTCACACATATGTAATCTTCACTTTGTTCATCGACTGCAAACGTGTTTGAAGGGGAAAAAAGATCACAGCTGTCTGATGTCCAAGCAAAGCAAAACCGATTTTAACTATGCAAAATAAATGAGAAAATATTGAAGGTATCAGGAGACATCAATCCATCACTTTGGTTGAACACCTATTTAAATTATATACAGGATTTCTGTCTTTTCTGAAAAATACAAATTTCAAGTTTTAAACCGTACACATTCTCTGATATTAAATGAATGCTTGAAAATCACAACAACTGATTGGTATAAGGACTTTGCCAAATGGATTATTAGCTTCCATAACTGTCCATTCCTAACAGAATGTTTGCTCTGGTTCATCCCTTTGCTGGGTTCAGTAAATAAAATCAGATACAATGATCTGTTATCATTAAATTATCTATGCTATTCTTGGCAATCCACCTCCTCTTGACTGAGCTTTATACTTGCAATTTATAGTAAAACTCTGATGATCCAGCATCATTAGGACCTTTGGTGGCATTGATTTCTGGTTCTATTATTTTACACTTCTATTTCACTTTCTGTTTACATGTTAAGCAGAAATATAATTTTCTAGTGAACCAGGTGAATTTAAAGGAGTGGGAAATTGTATTTATGCAACTTAAATGGAAGCCACCAAGCTGAAACACAGGCACTCTGAACTCCAACCTTAACTTCCAATGTTCCTAATCCCAATATATGTATACAATATATCTCTGACCTAGTGAGTATATAGATCCACAATGGCATGTCTGAGAAAACAATGCCCCATCAATACATAATTGCTATTTATTTCCATACAAGCTTGCATAATCCATTAAGTACATCAACAGATACCACATGAAAAGAATCCCCTTCCAGCAGATTCAACACCTCTCCTTAGTGTATGGTTTCACTGAATTGCTTCAGACTTCAACGTTCATTGTTGCACAGTTTAGGCATTGCAAAACTGCAATTTTTTTTCTTGCAACTTTGATAAAGGGACTGATTTTCTTACTATTGCACTTTCTGTCTTTTCATGGGTCTCACTTCTGTGAGCTTTTCTTTATTTGTCATTTTGTTTTGATGCATGACAGGACTCTCCAGCAATGAGGGTTTGACACTTTTGGCCACAGCCCAGGTCCAGAGACATTGTTCTATTTTGTGCGGTGTCCAGTCATTCACCGAGTCATCTGTAAAAGATGTGTACATTGTTAATAGAATGGCAACGTCAAAATACAGTCATATATATCACACTGACACACACCAACAAGATCAAAGCACTGGATTTAATCACTGCATGACTCAATAGAAAATCTTGCACAAGGAAATGAATTCCAAGATTGTGAATGAATCTCATCAAATACAGTACATTCAGAACAACCTCCTAGATGCATTCTTCTTCATAATTTATAAATTCTGAATCACCATACCCCAAATTTAAGTTATTAATGGACGTTAATAACAGGAGTTGGCTTAATACCGAAAGCAAGAAAACCAAACCTTCATCTGTCTGAAGCCAAATCAGAACTATTGGTCATCCCTTCGTTAATTCTGCACCCATGTAGCTCCTGGTGTACAGAGCGTAGAACACATCTGAAAATGGACCTAAATCAAGATCATCTTGATAACAGATCTATGTAATTAGATCAAGCTTAACCCCAATTTTCCTGTGAATTTTGTTCAATAAAATAATATAAATTTGGGTATGCTAAATTGTTAATCATTTAGCTGAAGAAACGTGTAACCTGCATTAACAAAATGTTTCTCATCATCTTTGAACTCTATGCCTATCAAGTAATTTTAAAGTATACTATTGTAATATGGGAGCCACACAATTTAAATACAAGACTCTAACTTAACATCTTACAATCTGATTTCAAGGTGAGATCACATACTCATCTGACTACTAAATAACAATCTTCACCCTAACTCTTAATTGTCAACTTCTTTGTTAAAGCCACAACATTTATCTTGTGTATTTCACAAAGAATTTAGAAAATTTCAGTACACAAAAACACATTTCCATACGATTTCCTTTGACACAAAATAGTGCATATCTGTGTATATATATATATAGGGAAAACTTACTTGTATTGAGTTGTTCTACACACTCCCTCACCTTGTCCAAGTAAAGGATGTAGTGCTTAAGTGTGTATTTAATGGGAACCAAGCCTGGAATTGACTCTACTGCTTCGTCAGCCATGAAAGCAGCTTCCTGAGGAGCACCAGTAACCAACACAGCTAAGCACAAGAGAAAGCTTTCCATTAGAATATAAGCGACCCACATGAATAAGCAAAGAAGGTAATGTAAGTGCTTTCTTACCTGATGCGGTGGCAGGTCCCACTGCCTTCAGCTTGGTGAGCTCCATGACTGCAGCCGACACATCAGGAAGCAGCTTGAAAGCTTTCCTCGTGCATGACTCCACACTGCTCACAGAGTTACTTGCAACCATCTTCTGCAGCATTGGACGGAATTTGCCTCTCTATCAGAAATTAGGCACAGGGGAAGAAAAGTCATATCAGTAGGCGTGATCCCACTGCAAAATTACAAATCTAAAGGTCTATAGAATAAACTTTACATCTGTAATGGACGATTGCATGAGCAACATTGTGTCTGTGCTCACAGCACTTACATCAACCAAGTTGCTAATCTAGAAATGATGCGATCAAAAATAACGCACTCTTCCTTTTGGACTAAACTCTACACTTGGGATAGAAATATATTAAAATGGATATGAGGAGTTCTCCACACTAGAAAACAGGTAAAGTCAAACCATTAGGCCATTCAATCCTTGAAGCCTATTCCTCCATTCAATAAGACTGTGACTAATCACTGATTACAGTAACCTGTTCAAGCTTACTCTCTGTCATCATCTCCAAGAACAATATCCAATTCTTTCTAAAATATATTGTTTAGCTTTAACTGCTTTCTGGTGTAGAGAACTTGACAGATTCATCTGTCTGAGGGAGAAAATTTTCTCATCATCCTCAGTCTTAAATGGTGTACTCCTTATCTAGCATTTGGAACATTCTTCCTGTATTAATCTGTCCAATTTTGTTTGACTTTATTGAGATCCCCTCTCATTCTTCTAAATTCTAGTAATTTCAACCCTGATTGATCGACTGTCTTCAGACATTAGCCCTGCCAGCTTAAGAATCAATCTAATGACCTTCCCTGAACTCTCTCCATAGCAAAAGTATCCTACCTCAGATAGAGAGATCAAAACTACACACGATATTCAAGGTGTAGTCTCATCAAGACCATGTAGAATTACAAAATTACCCCTGGTCTTACAGAGAATCCTCTTGCCAAGAAGAGCAGCATATCATCTGCCGTCTCTTCCTGAACCTACATGTTTAACGTCAGTAACCCTCAGGTCTGTGTTGCACTTCCCCCTTTCCTAACCTATCTCCAGATGATATCTGCCTTCCTGTTACTGCCAACAAATGAGATAACTTCATATTTATCCATATTATATAGCATCTGTTATGATTTCACCCACTCCCTCAACTTCCAGATCAACTGGACCTTTTCAGCATCTTCTTTAATGCTTGCCTCCCATCAGCTTTCTGCAAACTTGCAGTTCCCTCATCCAAATCATTATTATATGTGGCGGATAACTGTGATACCAGCACCAGTCCTGTTCAACCCACTGGTCACTATCTGCTACTTGGAAAGTTTATTCCTATTAACCAAACAGATCTCTATGCATATAAATAGCTTAAGAAATATCAGCATTTGTTTTGCACACTAATTTCTCATATAAGACCTTACTGAAGCTTCCTGAAAGTCTATATTAGATTATACTATATTAGATCCACTGGGCATTTGCTCTCATCCACTTTGGATCAACTGGCTTTACTCCTATGAATCCTACCACAACTAGCCTTCAATAATATAATGTAATTCGAATTTGGTGGCAAAAGCATGATAACTGAATGGAGGTGTATCAATTATTCACAGCACACGAGAACGAAGCTCTGTAAGCTGATTTCAGTGTAGCAAATAGACAAAATTCAGGAAAATGGCATTTAACCAATACGAGTTTAATAAACAATCAATTCTTTATTGTAGTTCAAAAACCTGATGTTTCATAACCACAGCCAAAAATCAGACTATTGATTTAGACTACTAAATCTAATATACAGGCAGGTACCTGAAGGTTGCGGAAGATTTTGTTGGTACTCTTTGGAAAAGAGTATTCTATACTATCTGACACGAGAGAAATTTGGGAAAAGATTCTGGGAGGGATGACAGGACAAATGTAATAATAATATACAGAATAATTGAAACAGCAAACTATGTTCCTATTGATTAGTAGGGAAGACCAGTATGCATGTAAACAACTCAAATAGAGTTTTTTGTTGCTCAGATAACAGAACACTACGGGACAAATTTCTAATTCTTGGCAAACCTTTAAATGAGAGTGGAATCTGTACCCGGCAGATATATCATAAAAAAAGATGGGCAAAACATTAGACAATGTGATCTCCTGAACTTGTTTATTAAGAGGTTTTTCAAATTTCCTTTTGTTCATTTGATTGGATTTTGATTTTATTTTGTCTGGAGATGGCTTACCTGCTTTGTGCAAAGATTAACTAGTGACAATAAAAGGCAGGATGTCCTCTACCAACACTATAAAATGTGTCTAGGACGGTACAATGATTAGAGCACTTTTCTAGGGTTTAAATCTCTAATCAAAACCCCTCCAAAGACGCAGCATTGTACTCAGCAGCAGATGCAAAGATTTCAATTTTGATCTCATTTCTGCACAAAGAAAGTGGATTGCACTCCAGGGATACCAACTTATCTCTCTACCAGGTTTAATGGGGGGGGGTGGGGGTAGGAAAAACAGCACAAGCAGAATTCCCCATCTTGAATGCCGAAGAAAACACAAACATGCAGAAATAATCTCAAATTTCATTACATATAGCCAACCCTACCCATTTAACTTACCGTCAGCTTCCACTCCATCAACTGAACCAGCTCAGCATGAGTGAGAAATTTCTCCGTACGACTGCAAACGATTTCTGGTAACTCTTCCTGATACCTTTATTAGAAACACTAAACTTCAGATTGACCACAAATAAGTCAAAGAGCAGGTAAGTTCTCTCATTCTCTACTATAAACCACACACTATTCCTACAGGCATTAAACACTATTAAACACTTTACACATCTATTTACATTGATACAAGTGGTCTTGTGATACTTTATTAATAAACAGAGGGTTGTGCTGGTCTTCCCTCCCACTACCATAAAATATATTGACTGTTAATTGCATTTATAAAGGGCAATTTAAACCTGAATTTATTTATTCAGAGTTACAGCAAGTAATGGGCCCTTACTGCCCAAAGAACCACACTGCCCAGCAACCCACCGAGCCTAATCATAGGACAATTAGCAACGGACAATTAACCTACTAACCAGTACACCCTTGGACTGCGAGAGGAAACTGGAGCACTCGGAGGAAACTCACGTGGTTCATGGGGAGAACATACAAATTCCTTACAGGCGGTGTCATAATTGTACCCCAAATGCCCCAGGCTGTAATAACTACATGCTAACCGCTACACTAATTGTCAAGACTATTTGTTACAAAATAGTAGTAAATTTCAAATCCTATCCCAAACCATTCTCTTTTCATGTTAAAGGAAAACAGGATGTGGGTGGGAAAGGGGCTACCCAAACTTCAGGAGATGATGAACGCTTTGCTGAGTACCTCCACTCTGTTTATATGTGCTATTTGCTGCTCCCATTTGGTAGTCTCACATTTTCACACTAATCTGTCCATCCTTAGTCTCCTCCACTGCTAGTCTGAGGCCAGAACTAAATTCTACCTGGATAGTCCACGTACTATATAATGGCATTAACACTGAATACTCCCAATATCAGATAACTCGTTCCTGCTCTCCTTCAGATCTACCCAGGTCCTCTCATGCACCCCCCAACCCACATTACTTTGTTTCTCTCGCCTCCTCTACCTTTTCCATCTTCTCACCACCAAGACAAGTCAAGTCAACTTTTATTGTCATTTCAACCTTAACTGCTGGTACAGTACATAGTAAAAATGAGAACGTTTTTTCAGGACCATGGTTTACATGACACAGTACAAAAAACTAGACTGAACTACGCAATAAATAAAAAACAGAGAAAGCTATACTACAGACCTACACTGGACTGCACAAAGTGCACAAAAACAGTGCAGACATTACAAGAAATAATAAACAAGACAGTAGGACAAAGTGTCAGTCCAGGCTTCGGGTATTGAGGTGTCTGATAGCTTGGGGGAAGAAACTGTTATATAGTCTGGTTGTGAGAGACCGAATACTTCAGAGCCTTTTCCCAGATGGCAGGAGGGAGAAGAGATTGTATGAGGGGTGCATGGGGTCCTTCATAATACTGTTTCCTTTGCGGATGCAGCGTGTAGTGTAAATGTCCGTGATGGCGGGAAGAGAGACCCCGATGATCTTCTCAGCTGACCTCACTATCCGCTGCAGGGTCTTGCGATCCGAGATGGTGCAATTTCCGAACCGGGCAGTGATGCAGTTGCTCAGAACGCTCTCAATACAACCCCTGTAGAATGTGATGAGGATGGGGGGTGGGAGATGGACTTTCATCAGCCTTCGCAAAAAGTAGAGATGCTGCTGGGCTTTCTTTGCTGGTGTTGAGGGACTAGGTGAGATTCTCTGTCAGGTGAACACCAAGAAATTTGGTGCTTCACCACACAATCCTCCCACTTGCCCTCCTATCACTTCCCGTCCCCTCCATGTTGCATCTGCCCACTATCTCTCCCTTATTTGGTCATATTCTTCAGCCTTGTTCCTTATCACATTTCACAAACTGCAGTCCTTTGTCATCTCCCAGCCTCTGTCTCCCCTCTTCCACCCTGATTCCATCTGTCAATCAATTTTCCCCTTGCCTGTATGTACCTATCTCTTGCCAGCTCTTGTCCTACCGCTCCACACTATTCTTTCAATCCAAATGAAAGGTCTCAACTTGAAATGTCGCACTGCCCATTTCCCTCCATGGATGCCGCCTGACCTGCTGAAATCCTGTTCTTTTTTTGTTTTAAAATTCATGACCTTAGCTTCAAATCTCTTAAGTGTTTTGCTTCACCCTCCCTAAATTTTTTGTCCTATATGAGTGAGCCTTCAGCAGTATCAACAGAAACA
This sequence comes from Hypanus sabinus, assembly GCF_030144855.1. Lineage (NCBI taxonomy): Eukaryota > Metazoa > Chordata > Chondrichthyes > Myliobatiformes > Dasyatidae > Hypanus > Hypanus sabinus. The sequence goes on along the minus strand of NC_082714.1, from coordinate 22,836,217 downwards.
ACTCTCTTTCAGCTGTTTTGTTGGCCATTTCTGAAATACGCATCTTCAATACACTTCATTGTTGTTTCTTTGTCTGGATTCAAAGTTTCTTTATGAACAATTACTTTGAAAATCATTTTACTATTTTATGTGCTCAATAATCCACACTCATCAAACTTACTGCATCCCGCACGCATTTCCAAGGAATATTTTACAGGAGTAAATCAAGCAACTAAAAAGTTTCCAACATAAGAAAACATTATTATTATAAAAAAAAGTTTACAACAGTCAATGCAGCTTCAGGGTCAGGTGTTTCCTTTGTGAAAGGCACTTTCAGCCACCATGACCAAGAATGCAGGAAGTATGAATCCATTGATTGAAGTGAGAATCTGAGAAGCCACAGGTTTGCTTGAACAGATTCCAGTTTTATTTGTGAAGTAGATAACTGTTAATTGCAGAGTTTAAATGCACATACATTGGCCACAATAGAAAAGCAAAACAAAGCAGAATGATCTAAAGACATTTGTCTACCTTTAGCAGATTTGTTTAAATTATTCAAGATCTACCCCTCACCACTTATCCAGTGCAGTCAGCTTGCCTGCTTTAACTCCTTTGGATGCCGTCGCCTTTGCTTTGATGACATCCTTGTAAATTGCAAGGACAGACCTCCATACAGCAGGATCCTTACAGTCATACAGTCTGCCGTTTCCAGACATGGTTTCATGCAAAAGAGGCTTCAACCTGCAGGTTTTCATCAATTTGTTATTTTATAGTGATATCAAACTTGATCAACATTCTCTACTGATATCCATTGATAACCTGGAATGTGTAAGATTTGCTATGTATGAAAAAAGTCTTAAATTGCTCATATCCCTGAAGCACATTGAACAACCAACATTTTTGCAGGTGAAGCTCAAAGTTGAGCAGCATCTGTGGCATGGACGGGGTGGGGCGTGGGGAGGAAGAGAGAGGAATCGTGGATGTTTGGGAGACAAAGTCCAGCATCAGAATTGAACAACTCTTGAACGAAATGTTGAACAAAGTGCAGCCTGGCATGCTGCACAAATTATGGCATATGTGCAGTTTTCCAGATCAGAAGTTAAACTGAGATTCTACTTTCTTCAAATAAACATTAATAGAGTATAATGCCTGTCCTTGCTGGCTCCTCTAGCACTCTAATTCCCTGTCAACATTACTGGCAAACATATTATCTGATTACTATTAGAATGTTGCTTACTAGAATTTAGTGTCAAATGCCAGCTAGATATTTAAAAGCAAATTATAATACTTTTGCTGCAGAGCAGACTATAAACTGGGGATTATATAATGAAACTACCTCATAACTTCTTTTCCACAAACAGAAAGGAAAAAGTACGAGATGTTCTAGAAGTCTTACATTTATCACATGAGAACAAAAACTCATAAACCGTTGTCATTGAGCAAAATGCAGAACAAAAAAAACTTTGGAATAACATGCACAAAATGTTAGAGGAACTGAATAAGTCAGGCAATATCTATGGAGGGGAATAAACAGTCAACGTTTTGGGCCGAGTCCCTTCATCAGGACTAGAAGGGGAGAAGGGCAGAAAGTTGAAACTGGAAACTCATAATAAAAACAGAAATATTCAAGAAACCGAACAGCAATTGTGTCCAAAGAAACAAAGTTAATGTTTCAGGATAATTAATTTTTCCCCCCAATAAAATGTACTCCTATTTTAAGCCACTTTGTTCAATTTCTTTGTGTTCGGAACTTACAAAACACCGACAGTGGTTGAACATCCAAGCGAATTCTGAGGAAGGAAACAAACTTGAAATTTGTGACAAATTAGGTAAATTCCACTTCAAAGTCAAAGTTGAGTTTATTAGTTTATGCACAAGTAACTGCGAATACGGATACAGTGAACGCTTACTTGCAGGACTACAGGCACGTAGAATCAGATAAGCAGCATTCACAAGAAATACAACTATTTCGCACCAATTACCTGCAGCAACTTCAAGCTACTCTTATCATTATTTAATACCATCGAGTTAAACCCCTTTACACCTCACTCCCCCTCAGTGTGGTCAGCAACTCACCTCCTAGTCGACTCTCGTACGTCATCAAACATGCGCGCTCCCAGATGACGCGACCTACCCCGGTCTGGCGGCGCCGGCTGCCTGACGTCATCAGCGAGCCGCGATGGTGACGTCACCGAGTGCTGCTGTTTACGTGCGTTCTGTACACAAACGGCCCCGGTTGCTTTCGAGCCCTTTCCGGCAACTCTGGGGACCGGACCGTGCCGGGGACCGAGGTCACTGCACCCCGGCTTCCGTTTCGGTAAACCTCGGGGAGCCGGTCGCTAGAGGCACGTCCGGCTGGGTGGGCAAGCTCGAACTTTGGCTTGGGCCCGCTGCACGGTGTCGGAGTGTCTGTCCACTGCTTCAGGACGCCGGCTTGTCTCCGCGCCTGTGTGGTCGAGCCACCGGGGATCCGGAGGGACAGCATGTCCGGAAGCCCAGAGAAGAGCCTTACTGCCCAAGAGCTGAAGGAGCAAGGGAATCGCCTCTTCCTCGGTAGGAAGTATCAAGAAGCCGCGGCCTCCTACAGCAAGGCCATAGTGAGTATCTCAACTGGAGTCGGGGGGCAGAAGCGGCAAGGAGCCCGGCCTCAGTTCAGTCGGACTCCCCAATTCCAACTAAAGATATCTCAGAAATATCTTCCACCCTGTTGTTCATTGTGCTTTGTCATTCCTGGCTGTGGAATTGGGAACTAGTGGCTATCAGAACAAAACTGCAATTGTTCATGTGACTTGCTCGGTGTTAATATTGTGGCAGTTTTTATAGCTTTATTCTATTACCGCATTCAGTATTGCTGCGACATAAGCCAGATTTTGATGTGGATTTAGTCGACGAAATATAGAAGAGTAAATTTCTATCTATATGTATTTGTGTGTGTGTGTGTATATATATGTGATTGTCTATATATAGTGTGTGTGTATATATATATATATATATATATATATACACACACACACACACACACACACACAGAGGTAGTGTATGTGTATAGTGCGCATATAGCGATATGAGTTAAGTTACACCTGGTGAATATATAATGGTAATATTAAGGTGTCTTGAACTTGTTGCATAATTGTAAAGGTCATGATAGTAATTATTTAATTCTGAAGATCAACATTAACTGTATGTTGGAATTCTGAAATCATAAGTTGGTTTATAAAGTTATATGGTTCATAGTTGTTTTAACCCGTAACAGTATTTGTTCCACAAACTTGCATTATACTGCAAGACTGAAATATGTCTTTTTAAGTGAGACTTTACTAACTTTATAATTTGTGGAGTTGGTTCACACTAGTAATGTAAAAAGACTGATACGTTTTGCAAGATTTCATTTCTGTAGAATGTAAAACAGTAGAGCACAGGAAAAGGCCCATGATGTCTGCAGCAATGTGAATTCACAATTAGCTGGGTGTAATTTATATCTCTCCATCAATTGCATGTGGCTGTCCAAGTGCCCCTTAAATGCTGTTATTACATCTTCCACCGCTTTCCTTGGCTATGCATTCCAGGCTGCCACCACTCTCTGAGTGGGGGGAGAAAATTGCCTAGCAAATCTCCTTGAAACTTACCTTAATTTCCACCTTGCGACAGAGAGTGATGACCCACCATGTCTATGTCTGGTCATAATCTATATTCTTCTGACAGTTCACTCTTGGTCTCTGACACTCCAAACAAAACAATCCAAGTTTGTCCTTTATCTCCATCTAGTTAATACTAAATTGTGTTGAGCTGTTATTCTGCCCAGTCCCTTGGACCTGCACCTGGACCATAGGCCTCTGTACCCCTCCCATCCATGTACCTATTCAAATTTCTCTTAAATGTTGAAACCAAAGCTACATCCACCACTGTGAAATGCAAATTAAAGGCAAGTCATAGAAAACTACAGCACAGAAACAGACCCTTCAGCCCATCTAGTCCATGCTGAACCATTTAAACTGCCTACTCCCATCGACCTGCACCAGAACCATAGCCCTCCATCCATCCAAGCTTCTTTTAAATGTTGACATCGAGCTTGCATGCATCACTTGTGCTGGCAGCTCATTCCATACGCTCAACATCATCTGAGTGAAGAAATTTCTCCATGTTCCCCTTAACCATTTCACCTTTCACCCTTAACTCATGACCTTGAGTTGTAGTCTCACTCAACCTGAGTGAAAAAGGCCTGCTTGCATTTACCTTATCTACATCCATCATAATTTTGTATATCTCTATTAAATCTCCCTTCTTTCAGCTATGCTGTAGGAAATAAAGTCCTAACCTATTCAGCCTTTCCCAATAACTCAGATCCCCAAGTCTTGACAATATCCTTGTAAATTTTCTCTGCACTCTTTCAATCTTATTGACATCTTTCCTATAGGCAGGTGACTAAAATGGCACACATTTCTATAAATTAGAACTGCAGCATCTTAACCAACTTCAACATAACATCCCAACTCCTGTACTCAGTACATTGATTTCTGAAAGCGAACATGCCAAAGGCTTTCTTTACAACCCTGTCTACGTATGATGCCACTTTCAATGACCTATTGATCTGTATTCCCAGACCTGCCTGTTCTACCGCACTCCTCCGTGGCCTCCTGCTCACTGTGCAAGTCCTACTCTGGTTGGTCCACCCCAAGTGCAATACCTTACAGTTGTCTGCATTAAATTTCATCTGCCATTTTTCAGCTGCTCCAGATCCAGCTGCAAACTTTAGCAGTCTACTTCACTGTTTGTTACGCTCTCAATCTTGGTGTCATCTGCAAATTTGTTAATCCATTTTATCATATTATCATCCAGAATATTGACAGAGATAACAAACAGCAACAGACTCCGCACTGATCCATGTGGCAGACCATGAAACACAGGCCTCGGTTTGGAGAAGCAACCATTTACTGCCACTCTCTGGCTTCTCCTGCAAAGTCAATGTCTAATCCAATCTGCTACCTCTTTTTGAATGACAAGGCACTGAATCTTCTTGACCAACCTCCCATGCAGGACCTTTTAAAGGCCTTGCTAAAATCCACATAGAGAACATCCACTGTTTTTCCTTCATCAACTTTCTTGGTACTTTCCTTGAAAAACCCTGTAAAATTTGTGAGGCATGACCTATTATGCACAAAGCCATGTTGACGATTCCTACAACACATACAAAATGCTGGTGGACGCAGCAGGTCAGGTAGCTTCTCCCTATAGATGCTGCTTGACCTCCTGCATTCCACCAGCATTTTGTGTGTGTTGCTTGAGTTTCTAGCATCTGCAGATTTCCTCGTGTTTAACTATCCCTAATCAGTCCCTGTCTAGTATGTGGTCCCTTAGAATGCCTTCCAATACCTTACCCACTACTGATGTCAGGCTCATTAGCCTATAATTTCCTGGGTTGTTCTTGGAGTCTTCCTTAAACATCCTCTCGCACCTCAGCCATGGCTAAAGACATTTTAAATATCTCTGCTAGGGCCCTTGTAATTTCTAAACTTGTCTCTCACAGGGTCTGAGGGAACACCTTGTCAGGCCCTGGGGATTTATTCACCCTAATTTGCCTCAAAACAGCAAACACCTTCTCTGTAATCTATATGTGGTTCATGACCTCACTGCAGCTTTGCTTCAGTTCTATAGACTCTGTGTCTGCCTCACAAGGAAATACAAGTGCAAAACAATCCATTTACGATCTCCCCCAACTCTTGACTCCATGCGTAGGTGACCACTCTGATCTTTCAGATGACCAATTCTGTTCCTTGCTATCATTTTGCTCTTGATACATCTGTAGAAGCCTTTGGGATTCTCCTACACCTTGTTTACTAGAACAACCTCCTACCTTTTAACCCTCCTGATTCTCTTACATTTCTTGTACTCCTTAAGTACTTCATTTGCTCCTTCCTACCAATACCTGCTGTGCACTCTTTTTCTCTACCAGCGCCTCAATTTCTCTCATAAACCAAGGTTCCCAAAAACTGTTATCCTTGCCTTTTATTGTAACAGGAACATACAAACTTTACTCTCAAAATTTAAACTTTTTAAGGCCTGCCACTTCCCAAGTACTCCTTTGGCAGAAAGCTTCCTGTCTCGATCCATACTTGCCAGATGCTTTCTGATACCATCAAGATTGGCCCTTCTCCAATTTAGAATCTCAACCCAAATACCAGAGCTATCCTTCTCCATAATTAACCCGAAACTAATGATCACTAAATGCAAAGTGTTCCCCTATGCTTTACCAAAGTGTCACTTGCCCTGCCTCATTCCCTAATAGGAGATTAGTGTCACACTAGGGGATAGGGGAATCAAGGGATATGGGGACAAGGCAGGAACCGGGTATTGATAGTAGATGATCAGCCATGATCTCAGAATGGCGGTGCAGGCTCGAAGGGCCGAATGGTCTACTTCTGCGTCTATTGTCTATTGTCACTGTCTCTAGTTCGGACCTCTATGTACTGATTAAAGCAACTTTCTTGAACATATTTTACAAGCACTTTCCCATCCATCCCTTTTACAGTATGGGAGTCCCAGTCAATATGTGGAAAGTTAAAGTCTCCCACTATTACAACCTTATGTTTCTTGAAACAGTCTGCGATTTCTCTACAGATTTGCTCCTCTAAATCTTGTAGACAGTTGGGTGGTCTGTAATATAACTATTAACATTGTCAACCCCTCCTTAAGCCTCCGTTCTACCCATATTGCCTCAGTAGATCAGCTCTCTAGTCTGTCCTGTTTGAGCACTGCAGTGACATTTTTTTCCTGCCATCCCAACCATTTCCTCATCTGAAACAACAGTCCTCTGGAACACTGAGCTGCCAGGCCTGCAACCGTCTCACTAATGGCTAACGTGTCATAATTCTATGTTTCCTCTTACATTTGACCTCCCAAAGTACATTTATTTGGATTAAACTCGATCTGTCAGTTCTCTGCCCATATTTGCAATTGATCTAGATCCTGCAATATCTTTTGACAATCTTCTTCACTATCCACAGCTTCCCAATTTTCATGCAAACTTACTAATTAGCTCAGTTTCATTTTTGTCTAGTTCATTTATTTGTTTATTATATATCACAACACCAGAGGTCTCAGTACTGAATCCTGTAGAACATCACTGGTCACAGACCTTCAGTTGTAAACCCTCTTTCTTCTGTGTCTAACCCAATATTGAATCCAATCTAACAAGTCTCTGTGGATCCTATTTGTGTTATTCTTCTAGATCAGCCTATTATTATTTTTGAACAATTCCCACTGGTCATATATGGATTTACCTTTAAAAAAAACAGCTGTTCCCTATCTATCATCCCTAGCTCTTACCTAGTACAGTTGTAATTAGCCTCCCCTTAATTTAGCACTTTCCTCCAAGGTCCAGTCTTATTTTTTTCCACGACTGTCTGAACAGTGAGATTTGTAATCACAGTAAGAGCACAAAATGCTCTTCCATTGATATTCTATTCACCAGGTTTGCCTCATTTCCCAGTACAAGGTCTGCTGTAGTCAGACCCTTTATGGGTTGGATTATTGTCATTCTGTTTCAAGAAACCTTCCTGGATCCATTTAACAAATCCTGCCTCATCTAAGCCTCTAACACTCATGAAGTTTCAGTTAATACAGAGAAAATTAAAGTCACAATTTACAGCATCACTGTTGTTTTCACATCGTTCCATAATCTGCCTGCATATTTGCTCCACTATCTCCCTTGGGCTATGGAGGATTACATTACAACCACATCAGAATGATTGCAGTTTCTTATTCTTAAACTATACTGATTGTCTCACTAGATGGTCCCTCAAGGATGTCTGCTCAAAATGCAGCTGTGACATGCACCCTAGCCCCCCACCTCTTTTAAATCTTTCTTTACCGCGTTGGAAACTCCTAAACCCTGGAACGTTGAGCTGCCACTTCTGCCTTTTTCTTAACCAAGCCTCTGTAATGGCCACAGCATTATAGTTCTAACCAGCAAACCTGCCTCTTGAGTTCATCTGCCTTTCCCATAACGCATCTTGCGTTGAAAAAAGTACAATTTAATCTCTCAGTCTAAAGGAACTGAAATCTGTTGCATAGCAGCAGGTGATATAGACAGCTTGGTGGAATGGACAGTTAGCTGGCACTTGAAATTTAATAGTGAGAAATGCAAAGATTTAGATTATATTAGGAAATATAATAAATAATATAAATTATAGCCATAGTTCCAAAAGGAATATAAGAACAAAGGGTCATCAATGGCAAGGCAGTTTAAGAAAATGGTTTCAAGAAATGATATACTGAGTTTTATAAATATGGATTTAGTGAAAAGAACAAGAAAATCATGATAAAACACTGGTTTGGCTGCTCAGGGACATTGTATCCACTTCTATTACTTTTTAGGAAATATGTACTGTCCAGAGAGGATGCAAAATAAATTTTAAAAATTAAAAAAAATCTCAGGAATGAGGGACCTGTGTGGATTGACTAGTGAAATGGGATTTTTTTTCTGTTAGTCAAAAGTAATACAGCTCAGAAATCGGAATTGCACCCACCTCCAGAGCATTCCGACCCGTTACGCTAATCCCATCGAGGATGATCTCTGTGTAGAATTGACCATTATGATCTGGGGAAGATGGAACTGTACCAACTGCTGCAAGAAGTACATCCTCTGTTATGAAGGCTCTCCCGGAGAAATAATGATCCCTAGGAAGCTGAATGTTGAAATGGTGCTAACTGTGGTGTTGTTGGTGAGTGTGTGGAGAGGAGACTCACTTGTCCTGAAGCTGATATGCATCATGGTTTTGAGGGCAGTGGGCTCCAAGTTATTGTTATTGCACCAGAACACTATCTTGTTTACTTCTTGGTAGTACTTGGTTTGTGGCCTCTGGTGACTTGTCAGTGGTGTCATCCATGGACTTTATGGATCACTGAAGACACAGTCATTGGTATAGAGGCAAAATAGGAAAGGAGAGAGAAGACAAACCCGTGGTGCGCCAATGCTTAGTGAACGGGGTGTGAAGATGTGCTTGCCTAGTTTCTCACACAGCCTCCTGTCAGTGAGGAAGTTTATTATCCTCCTGCAGATGGGAGCTGGTATGTTAAGTTTGGAGGGCTCTTGTAGAAGCTCAAGGATGATGGTATTGAAGGCTGAACTGAAATCAGCAAAGAAAATCCTGACGTGTACTAGGGGAGATAAAGCATTGCAGAATGAAGTCAAGACCAGATGTTAATGGCATCATCTACAGATCTATAGGCAAACTGCAGCAGATCTTGAAAATTTTGAGTTATGAATTTGAGAAATGGCTTGATTAGCCTCTCAAAATCGTTGACTCATATGACTGCAACTGGTATTGGCCCATGGCATAATAAAGGTTGAGAACCCCTGAGTTAAGTGATTTTTGATTTTTTTTCAGAGACTGGAACAATAACAGATTTCATGAAATGTGCTGGAACAGTGAGTGCATAGTCTGAGAAACTGATTGAAAATGTCTGAAAAGACTAGACAGCTGGTTAGTGTAGCGTTTAAGTAAGAGGCAGGGGAGACAGTCAGGGCCAGTAACCTTCTTGATATTTTGCTTCCTGAACAGCTTCTTCAACCTTCGCTTCCTTTACAGCAAAGGTGTGAGGCATTGGTGATGGTCTGGTTGACTGGGCACTAGTGGGGAGCTTTGAAGTGTGATCGGTGAGTCAAATCTGCAGTAGAATTCATTTAACTGGTTTGGAAGGAGGGAGTCATCGGTTCAGGGGTCCCTTCTCTTTGTAGTTGGCAATGGTCTGAAGTGATGCTAAAAAGTTTCTGACCCCTTTAGAATTTTTCTCTATTTCTGCATAAATATGATCTAAAATGTGATTAGATAGTCATGTAAGTGATAAAACTAGAGAACCCAATTAACTAAATAACACAAACAATTATATTCATTTATTTATTTATTGAGAATTTTGGAAAAAAAGTATGTCAACCTTTGCTTTCAGTTACTGGTATGTCTTGCTTGCATAGCAATAACTTCAACCAAACATTTCCAGTAACTGTTGATCAATCCTGCACATGAGCTTGGAGGAATTTTAGACCATTCCTCCAAACAAAACTCTTCCAGTTCATCAATATTTCTGGATGCCTTGCATGAACACCACTCTTCAGGTCATGGCATTGCATCTCAATTGGGTTAACATCTGTACTCTGACTTGGCCATTTCAAAACACTATTTTTTTTCTTGTTAAACTATTCTGCTGTTGATTTACTCTTGAGTTTCAGATCATTGTCTTGTTGCATCACCCAACTTCTATTAATCTTCAGGTGACAGTACGCTACCTTTATATTCTCCTGTAAAATGTCCTGATACAATTTTGGATTCTTTGCTCCTGCAGTAATTGCAAGCTATCCAAGCCCTGAGGCAGCAAAGCAGCCCCAAACCATGATGCTTCTTCCACCAAGCTTCACAGTTGAGATGAGGTTTTGGTGTTGGTGTCTAGTGCCCTTTTTCCATGAAACATAGTGTGCATTTCTGCCCAAAAGTTAAACTTTTGTCTCATTTGTCCACAGAATTTTGTCTCGGAAGCATTCTGGAACATCCACATGGTCTTTGCAAACTGGAGACGTGCAGCAAAGATTGTTTTTAGAGGGCAGTGGTTTCCTATGTGTTGTCCTTCCATGAGCACCATTCTTGTTCAGTGTTTTCTTCTAGTGGACGCATGAACAGAGACTTTAGCAAGTTCTGGAGATATCTGCAGGCCCTTTGCTGTTACCCCGGGTTCTTTTTCACCACTTTCAGCATTGCACATTGTGCTCTTGGTGTGATTTTAGCAAGACATCCACTTCAAGGAAGAGTAGCTACAGTACTGAATTTCTTCCTTTGGGGACAATTTCTCTTATTGAGGACTGATGAAAATTCAGGTCTTTAGAAATGCTTTTGTAGCCTCTTCCAGCTTCATGCATCCTTACAATTCTTATAAGGTCCTCTGAAAGTTGTTTTGATCAGGGCATGGTACACCTAAACAGATCATTCTTGAGAAGAGCAGGCTCTGTCAGTAGATGACTTTGTGTATCTTTTTTAAAGGTCAGGGCAACTCTGCAACCCACTGTTCCAATTTCATCTCATTCCTGACTCCAAATAACTTTTGTAGAAGGCATTACCCCAGAGGTTCACATACTTTTTTGAACCTAATTGTGATTGTTTATCAGTACAGATGAGAAAAAATACAATTGTTTGTGTTTCGTGTTCAATATTCTGTTGTTCAATGTTCAATATTATGTGTTTCATAATATGTGTTTAGGCAGATTGTGTTTGTCTATTATTGTGACTGGTGACAATCAGACCACATTTTATGAGTACCGTAAATTCCGGACTATAAGCCGCTACTTTTTTCCCACGCTTTGAACACTGCGGCATCACTGCAGCCTATACTACGGTGCGGCTAAAGCATGTTTCTTTTCTCATGCCGCCAAAAACATTTTGCCTCGTAACAGTAGACCAATAAAATCGATGAGTAGTTCACAGAGGTCCAATGAAATTGTACGATAAATCAAGCGCACTTTCACAATTAAATTATTGTAAATCAGTCATTTGTACTCACCCTCATCAACATGGAAAACACTCGAAGAAAAGCATATGATGCAACTTTTAAGTTAAAGGCGATCAATCTGGCGGTTGAAGAAGGAAATCGAGCTGCTGCACATAATCTTGGCATAAGTGAATCGATGGTGAGACGGTGGAGACGCTAGCATGAAGAACTGAGTCAATGCAAAAAGACGACAAAAGCTTTCAGAGGTAATCATAGCAGATGGCCCGAACTTGAAAACTTTCTTGAAGACTGGGTTAACACACAGAGAGCAGGCGGCCGCGGTGATTCCACCGTGCAGATCAGACTGAAGGCTAAAGCAATCGCCACCAAAATGAAAATCGAAGATTTTAGAGGTGGGCCATCGTGGTGTTTTAGATTTATGAGACAAAAAGGCCTGTCCGTCAGGGTACGCACGACTCTGTCAGCAGCTCCCTTCCCACCACGAGGAAAAACTTGCTAACTTCCGCACATTCACTCAAACAAAGATAGCGGAGAATTCCATCGGGCCAGATGATATCATAAATATGGATGAAGTACCTTTGACGTTTGACCTGCCTCTCACTCGGACTGTTAATAAAAAAGGTGACTCGTCCATCACACTGAAAACAAGTGGCCATGAGAGAACGCATTTTACTTGTGTTCTGAGCTGCACAGCATCCGGACTAAAGCTTCCACCGATGGTGATTTTTAAGCGGCTGACAATGAAAGTTCAGTGAAAGCTGCCATCAAGAGTACAAGCTCAATTCCAGCTGTGATTCCTGGGGGCACCACGAAGTATTTGCAGCCACTGGACATCAGCGTGAACTGGGCATTTAAAGTGGCGCTGCGTGTTGAGTGGGAGGCTTGGATGACGAGCGGCGAGAAATCCTTTACCAAAACAGGACGCATGCGAAGAGCATCTTTAACTCAAGTCTGCCAGTGGATCCTAAATGCATGGAGCCGTGTCACAACATCCACCATCACCAACGGGTTTCGAAAGGCTGGACTGCTGCGTGATGAAGAGGACCACGTGCGCTCAAGTGAGAGCGACAACAAAGAGACTGAAGTGAGTGACGAGATCCTGAGGTTGTTCAATTCGGACACTGAAGAAGAGGACTTTGATGGTTTTAGTGCGCAGGAGGAAGATGAAGAAGGCGATCAATAACTTTTCCTGGTAGGCTGCAGTATATATATTTTTTTTACCAGTCGTTAGGAGATATTGGAATGTTGTTCGTGCACTGTTCAGTAAAAAAGTATACACAACGTAATTTGTGTGTTACCGATACGTATGTATACTTAAAAGTAGCTGTGTTACAGGCACTGTTCGAAAAAAAGCATTTGCAATATGTATTTGTTTATGTTACCATACGGATTTAATTAAAAGTTTATCTTTCTGTATAAATTACAACATTAATTGAGTGATTACAGTTGAACATGAAACAAAAATATGAAGCAGTATGCCACCCAATTCTTGATAATTAAAACTATATTAAGTGTATAATTTATCCCAAGTTAGCAGGATTAAGGAGCAGAAGCAATTGAATTGAAGTGATTGGTAAAAGAACCATAGCTATTGTGGGTAAAGTGGGTCTGGGGTTAGGTGTGATGAAAAAGGATTCAACTTTAGCATTGAAAGATAAACATCTGAAATGAAATAGTTTGCAGGAGAGGGTAAAGGAGTGGCAGTAGCTGGATATAGAGCTGGAATGATATACATTCATGGGCCAAATAGCTTTCTTCAGTGCTGTAGCAATTCTGTAAGTCTGTGATTTTCAGAATCATCGATACGGTTTTTGACAAATCTTTTGCTTAAGTAAATATTTATTGCATACTTTTTCATAAGTACTACATGTTCGTAGCATCAACAGTTCATTTTTTGAAATCACTGTCTCTTTAAAAATGATAACTAATAATTTCATAATTAGAGCGGATAGAATAACAATCCATTTAATGAGTGTTTTATATGGAGCTTCTCCATTGCCACTCATTAGGTTATACTTGAAGATACTTGAAGATCTTCTAGTGCCTTTAGTTTCTCTCATTTGCACACAATATCACAGTATGATGATAGATAATTCAAGTTCAAAGTAAATTTATTATCAAAGTGCATGTATCTTTCTGTTTCTGTCTTTCTGTTTCCTCCTGATCACATGAGAATGCAGCAACCTCTCAGGGGTTTTTATGATCCAAAGTCAATTTTACATGAAGAATTTTGAGTATTACAGAACTACTCCATCAGCGAGCTGTTCGTTGATCGGAGTAGCTGAACTGGTGTTAACTGCTGATCTGGTTGGGATGTTAGAGGAGCCGGTTTGGGTTCAGAGGAGCTGACCTGGCTGCAGACCATGTCACTGCCTGCTACTTGGAAGCATCGAAGTTGATGCCTGAAGGTGGTGTGCAGTATAACTATGGGAGATTGTCTCAGACATTTCACTTGCAATCGCAAGACTCTGTTGGACAGTGAAAATGTAAGTTGCCGCAGACCTGTTATCCTTGTCTGATGGCACGACAGGTTGTAACGGGCAAGGCCTTGGAACATCAGGCTTGCCTGCTGCTGCAGACCAAGTGAGAAGATGCAGAAGTGTTACAGCATGGCGTCTGTGGTTGGCTGGGGTCCAGCCTCTCCAGTTGGTGCTGCCCTCTCATGTTCGAGCAGTGGAATGACAGGCTGGATTGCACGTGTCTGTGCACTGCTGGGAGATTGCTATTGATTGCTGGGCATTGTCGCTTGGGGTCTTAGACTATACAGTTGGAAGAAAAAGTTTGTAAACCCTTTGCAATTACCTGGTTTTCTGCATTAATTACTCAAAATGTGGTCTGATCTTCATCTAAGTCACGATAATAAGTGAACACAATCTGCCTGAACTAATAACACACAAATAATTGTACTTTTCATTTCTTCGTTTATTGCACATATTGTTTAATCATTCACAGTCCAGGTTGGAAAAAGCTTGTGAACCCTTGTATTTAGGACCTCCTTTAGCAGCAATAATCTCCACGAATGTTTCATGTAACTGAAGACCAGACTTGCATAAAGGCGAAGAGGAGTTTTAGATCATTCCCCAATTTAAAAAAAACTTTGAGCTCATCAACATTTCTGGGATACCTTGTATGAACAGCCCTCGTCAGGTCATGCCACAGCATCTCAATTGGGTTAAAGTCTGGATTCTGATTCGACCATTCCAAAACACAAATTTTCTTCTTTTTAAGCATTCTGTTGTTGATCTACTCTTGTGTTTCGGATCATTGTCTTGTTGCGTTATCCAGCTTCTATTAAGCTTCAGGTGACAGACCCTGTCATTCTCCTGCAAAGTGTCTTGATAGAATTTTGAATTCATTTTTCCCTCAACAATTGCAAGCTGTCCAGGCTTGAGGCAGCAAAGGAACCCCAAACTGTGATGGTGTGCAGTGCCCTTTCTCCTCCAAACATTTTTGCCTGAAAGTTCAACTTCTGTCTTTTCTGTCTCCAGAACAATGTCCCAGAAGTGTTGTGGAACATCCAGGTGGTTTTTGCAAACTTGAGACATGTAATGTTTTTTTGGAGAGTAGTGGTTTCTTTCATGGTGTTCTTCCATGAACACCATTCTCGTTCAGTGTTTTTCTTCTAGTGGACTCATTAACAAAGACTTTGGCAAGTTCTGCAGATTTCCGCTGTTACCCCTGGGTTCTTTTTCACCTCCTTCAGCAATGCATGTTGTGCTCTTGATGTGATATTTGCAGGAAGCCCATTCCTAGGGAGAGTAGTAATAATAATGAATTTCCTACACCTGAAGACAATTTCTGTTACTGTGGACTGATGAACACTCGGATCTTTAGAAATGCATTTGTACCCTTTTCCAGCTTCCTGCATCTCTACAGTTCTTCTAAGGTCCTCTGAAAGTTGTTTTGATGGAGGCATGGTGTACATAAACAGATCATTCTTGAGAAGAGCAGGCTCTGTCAGTAAACTGACTTGGTGTGTCTTTTTTATCGGGCAGAGCACCTCTACAACCCACATGTCTAATCTCATCTCATTGATTGGAATACCTGACTCCAAATAGCTTTTGTAGAAGCATTACCCCAGAGGTTGACATACTTTTTTGAACCAAGACTGATTGTTTAAATGGTGTACTCAGTATTGATTGGAAGTAGTACAATTGTTTGTGTGTTATTAGTTTAGTCAGATTGTGTTTGTCTATTATTGTGACTGATGAAGATCAGATTACATTCTATGAGTAATTAATGCAGAAAACCAGGTTATTGCAAAAGGTTCACAAACTTTTTCAACTGTATCGTTTTTTTGAGTGAATATCCTTATTTGCTTGCTATTTAGAATTATGTTAGTTGCTATTTTGAATGTATGCTTCCTTCTTTGAATGTTTTGTACCTTAGCCCTAGAGGAACACTGTCTTGTTCAACTGTATCTATATATGGTTGAATGATAATTAAACTTGATTTGATTTGAAAATATGAAAATTTTTTGACATTTGTAGGTCAGGAAGGAACTGAATTTTTGAGTGTCCCTGTTACAGGTGGAAATCAACAAACAGTAATTTGCTCAGTGTCAAAATAGTTACAGTGGACTGGAGGACAGGATAGAAATTGTTCCAGTTAGAATGCTTTCTATGTTACTAACCAACCTGATATACGGGATAGAAATGGGTTCAGTTAGAATGCTTTCAATGTTGCTAACCTGCCCGGTTACAGACCATTGGCTGCCTTATTAACATTTGCAGAACCTATCGATCTCATTGGATATGTTGCTTTTGAGTATTGCGTACACTATCAAAAGCAATTATATCAAATATCAACACTGAGATGCTTTTTTTTAACCTTTATAACTTGAACTAGACACCATTACCAAACATATATTGACCAGCCGGCAGTGACTTGGCAGCAAGGTTTTCTGCGGTAGTTTACATTAGCCATTTTGGAGGCTGTAAGTGTGCCTCTAAATATATTACTGGGATTTTTGTTTGACAAAGACCTGAATGTCAACAGAATGAAAAGAGATTTCGTTAACAGGCTGATCAACTGTGTTCACATTAGAGCTATTTGTGAACTGACTGGTCTATTCCTGACCCTTGTGTTCCTAAACAGATAAATTAAAAAAGTATGCAGATGATATTGTTGATAATCCTGTGCCTGAAGCTCTTCCAGATTATTTCGTTTATGGATAAGTTTTTTTTCATTTTGGTATAAGAACTGTCATTTACTCTTCTCCTTGGTTCTTGTTCCAAAACTGTATTATCTAAGCAGAGGCTGCTCTGATAATGTGCCCCCCTGAGATCTGTCCTAAAATGAACCATGAAATATCAAAGTTCAAATTAAATTTATTAGCAAAGTACACATGTGGTCACCATCCATGACCCTGAGTCACAGTAAATACAAACAATAGAATCAATGAAAAACTTCACACAACAAAGACAGATAATGAACTATGCAATACAAAAATAGGGGAAAAAACCCCAAAATATTAATAAATAAATAAAGCTGGCCGTGGCATCAGAACAAGACTTTGCGGCGAATGGTCCCGAGTTCGAATCCAGCTGGCTCCATGCACATTTTCCATCTGTACTGGGTTGAGCCTTGAGCTAGCAACTCGGCCTCATTTAA
This sequence comes from Hypanus sabinus, assembly GCF_030144855.1. Taxonomy (NCBI): domain Eukaryota; kingdom Metazoa; phylum Chordata; class Chondrichthyes; order Myliobatiformes; family Dasyatidae; genus Hypanus; species Hypanus sabinus. Next base: position 22,819,132 of record NC_082714.1, on the reverse strand, counting down.
AAAAAAATATCAGCCTAATGCTATGGAAATGGCAAAACGCCGCCCAATGTGCTACAAGGCGTGAAAAACAACAGCAAATAAATAAATGAATAAGCAATAAATATGGAGACCATGAGTTGTAGAGTCCATTAAAATGACTCTGTTGGTTGTTGAATCAGTTCAGTGCAAGGGATGAGTGAAGTTAAGTGATTAATTATAAAGTTAAGCAGTAAAGTTCAAACATCACCACTTTAGGTAATTGTGCAAGGAAGTTATTTGCTACTATTTTAAAAAGTAGAAGTACTTTGAGAAGGTTCAAAGGTTCATTTTATTGTCAAAATATGCATGTAGAATACAGCTCTGGTGTTTGTCTTCTCCAGACAGCCATGAAATATAGAAAGACCATGGGTGCTGATGAACGAAAAGACATCAACTCCCCTGGCATGAAAAAGAAAAGAAACAAAACTTGCAGATACTAAAATCCCCCCTCTTGCAGAAAGAAAACAGTGACAATAACAATCCCCACCCCCTCACTCACAGAAAAGAACAGCGACAGCAGCATCGAAACCCCCAACCACCCCCTCTCACACAAAAATTTAACAGATCACCCACCTGCCAAACTGCACAAGAAAGAAAACACCAAAAAACTGAAGGAAACCAATATACCATCCAAAAATCACATAGATCTCAGAATAACAACACACACAAAATGCTGGTGGAATACAGCAGGCCAGGCAGCATCTATAGTGAGAAGCGCTGTCGACGTTTCGGGCCAAGACCCTTCGTCAGGACTCAAATAATATTGGGCACGTCATTTTGTCAGGATTGAAAGAGAACAGCCTTCGAACTCGATCCTTCCATAAAGAGTGACTGCCGTCCAGGATCCCAGCAGCACCAGTCCAGTTGCTGACCTTCGTCACCCCAGAAGCTGTCCCAGAAACTAAACTTTTATTGCTTTATGTGTGAGTCATGATTCAGTTGAAAACTCCTTGCTCATGAGTCAGAAGTCTCATTGATTCGGTTTCCACTCGGGATGTCTAAGGACCAAAATCCAAATTGGGATTCCAGTAGTATCGGCAGTCCTTCGCTACAGCTGAGGTGTTAACTCCACGTCAGTTCATTCTCTTTTGGCTCATTTTAAAGACTCAATTGCACTTGTTGGCCTGACCAATATATCTCCCTTAATGACTCTCTGAAAAAGAGAATTACATGGTCATTATTATGTTCTTTGTGGAAGTTTGTAGAGTATGCATTTAGATGCTGTTTCTAATATCATAATGTCAATGTAAAATTTATTATGTTGGCTTTAGGATGACATGAATAAAGTTCATAACTTTTTTAAATTTCATAGACATGGGTGATTTAAATTAGTTTTTTATTATTTTTGTTTAGGGGAGATGTTCCAGTAGTAATTCTTCCATGTTAATGAGTGTGGTTTTGAAACTACGAAATACAGGCTGGTGATTCATGTGTTGGTTGTGTCATGCAAGTGAATATAGCCAGTTTGTTACATCTAACATCAGCTGCTCCTATTTGGTTTACTCCCTGATGTCAGAAGTTTGTGTCCTTTGACAAAAAGCAATATGTCTTTTTATGAAAGATAGCTCGCTTGTGCAACATGATTCAGTATAACCACCTGCTGCTACCATGAATTTAATCTATGAAGATCTCAGCAGAATAGACCTTTTTTTAGGGCAAAAGTATGCAGTCTTCTCCTGATTGTGGAAGGGTTCTGATCCTGTGAACTATTTGTAGCCTGAACAGTTCGCAAGTTGGAAATGTGGGTGTCACCCAAACTACTAGACAGCAAAAGATGCCTGTAACCCTACAGCAGCCAACAAATCCATGCTGGTTTTCTCCCAAGTGCTCAATCATGTGTATAGACTATACGTAAGTGGGATGTGCTGGGGGCAATCTGTACTTTCAAGTGAAGTAATATTTTATTTATCATATAACAATATACTACTTTTCAATGTAGTATACAAATCTCAACACAAATCTCCAAAAGTTCATCTAGAATTTTATTTTAAAGAGTAGTTAACTTTAGTGTGTGTGTGTGTGTGTACACATGTATACACATGCATACACATAAACAGTTTATTTTTAACTCCATGTTGGCCAATCTGTTGTCCAGTGTGGAAGGTGAAAGCCAGAGTAATCCCGGTGGTGATAGGAACACTTGGAGCTGTGATCCCTAGACTGGGAGTTTGGCTCCAGCAAATCCCGGGAACAACATCTGAGATCTGGGTCCGGAAGAGTGTACTACCAGGAATAGCAAGTGTCAAACCCTCAAGTTCCCAAGTCTCTAGTAGAGGACATGAGATTGGGGGAAAAAATACACAAACACCACCCATAAAAGGCCTTGGGGGGGGGGAGGAATGAATAAATAAACAAATAAATATAGAGGCAAACTGGAAAAATTCTGAAAGCATAAAAAACAAATCTGGTTCACTAAATTAATGAAAATGCAAGGCATGTCAGACCTGTGAGTACTTCTAGTATTTTCTGCTGTTTCATAAATCACAGAACTTGCTGAAATGTGATAAGATCACCTTTTGTATTAAAGATATAAATGGAGACTAATTATACCTATTGGATTTTGTTGTAAAATCGACTGGGATGAGTCATGGGTTGCCTGTCCTGAATGGAGTTCAGTATCCCCTGTACCCATAAAAGTGGAGATTATTTCATCACAGAGATTTTTCAAAAACCAATTGGTGTGCCAAAGTGTTCAGCTTTTGTGGTTGGTCTGATTTTCATGTCTGTCAGAGTCATAGAGTAATAAAACAAAAAATGGGACCTTCTGCCCAAGATGTCCACGCTAATCAAAATGTCCATCTAAGTTAATCCCACTTGTCCACATTTGGCCCATAATTTACCTGTCCAATTGTCTTTCAAATGTTGTTGTTGTAGTTGTATCTTCCTCAACCACTTACTCTTGCAACTCATTCATGAATGTGCTGCTTTCTGCTTGTTAAAGTTGTCCCTCGGCTCTCTTCTAAATCTTTCTCCTCTCACCTGAACCCAGGCAACCTGTTCATATTCTATACCTTCACAGTATGGTCCGGTCAATTTTGACCTGGCCCAAGAATCCCCTCATAACAAGTGTCTATACCAAATTTTGAGCCACAGATCTATTTAGAATGTATAAATAGCCTATCTGACATTAATAAATGGGTGATTAATTCTTAATTAATGTTTCAGAGATCTAAAATCCATTTCAATAGATACGGGTCAAATTTGACTCGAAACAGCTTCAATGTACAAAAATTTGTAGCACCTGTACAAAAGTATAAGTTTTTAAATATTTTCATATTTGTGCATTTTGGGTTACTTTAGGAAAAGTAATCAGATTTTGGCTAGAAAAAAAATGGCATTTAGGGTTTTTTTTTTACTGCTGTCAAATGTCAAAACGGGTCAAATTTGACCCAAACAGTATGTAAGAGTTAAACCTATGCCCTCTAGTTTTTTATTGCTTTCCATGGAGAAAGATTACACATTCACCCTATGCTGTTATGATATCATACAGGTTATTACATTACATTTGAGTCTCCTATGCTCCAAGAAATAACATTCTGGCCTGTACATTTTCAGATGCAGCACTGTAGCCCAATGGCTTCACTGTTCTCCGTAGATAAAGGACAGCTCAGACTTTTAAAGATAGAGGAGGTAGAATCTGCTTTATGATTAACTCAATGGTATACAAACATAGCCATTCTGCCTCAGTCCTGGTCACATGATCTGGAATATCCAGCGGTCAAATATCACCCATTTTATCTGCTCACTTTGTTTGTTGGAGCTTTCCGCCATCGTTCTGGTAGCGGTGTACATTCCACCTCAGGCCAACACCTGGCAGGCACTTGAGCTGAGCAACATAATCAGTAGGCACGAAACTGAGCAACTCAATTCCTTTCCTATCATTGCGGTAGGACTGTAAGATATAGGAGCAGAATTAGGCCATTTGGCCCATTGAATCTGTTCTACCATATCGTCATGGCTGATCCAGTTTTCCTCTCGGCCCCAACCTCCTGCCTTCTCCCTGTATCCCTTCATGCCCTGATCAAACAAGAATCTGTCAACCTCTGCCTTACATATACATAAAGACTTGGCCTCCACAGCTGCCTGTGGCAAAGAATTCCACAGATTCACCACCCCATTGGCTAAAAAATTCCTCATCACCTTCATTCCAAAAGTACGCCCCTCTATTCTGAGGCTGTGTCCTCTGGTCTTAGACTCTCCCACTGTAGGAAACATCCTCTCCACATCCATTCTATCAAGGCCTTTCACCATTCGATGGGTTTCATTAAGGTCAATCCACATTTTCTGAATTCTAGTGAGTACAGGCCCAGAACCATCAAATGCTCTTATATGACAAACCATTCAATCCTGGAATCATTTTCGTGAACTTCCTTTGAACCTTCTATAGTGTCAGCGCATCCTTTTTAAGATATGGGGCCAAACATGCTCACAATACAACAAATGAGGCCACACTTATAAAGTGTAGGACTGAAGTAGTGAATCATAACATCATGAATGGCTGTGGTGCTTCCCTCTCAAACGAGCTCAATGCCTTTTCTACATGCTTTGAAAGGGAGAATAAAACTACACCTGTGCAAATTCTTGCAGCATTTGGTGACCCTGTGATCTCTGTCTCAGAGACTGATGTCAGAACCTCTTTCAACAAGGTGAACCTTCAAGGCTTCAGGCCCTGATAATCTAGCTGGTAGGGCTCTGAAAACCTGTGCAACTGTGTGGTGGGAGTGATGTCTTCAACCTCTGCTGTAGTCAGAGGTCCCCACCTTCTTCAAAAGGCCGACAATCATTCTGGTGTCCAAGCGGAGCAGGGTGAGCTGCCCAACAACTGTAGCTCAGTAGCACTCATATCTACTGTGATGAAGTGCTTTGAGAGGTTGGTCATGGCTAGAGTCAACTCCTGCCTATGCAAGAACCTGGAAGTGCTGCAAGTTGCCTATCGCCACAATAGGTCTACAATGGAAGCAGTCTCACCGGCTCTTCATGTGGTCCTGGCTCACCTAGATAGTAGTTATGCCCGTATCAGGCTGCTGTTTCTTGAATACAGCTCAGCATTCAACATAATCATACCCTTAGTTGTAAGCAACAAGCTCTAAATCATGGTCCTGTGCACCTCCTTCTGTAACTGGATCATTGACTTCCTCACTGGATCAGAAGTAACATTTTGCTGGCAATCAACACTGTTGATACCTACTATTGTGTGGCAAATGCCATCTATAAATTTTCAAATGACACAACTATTGTTGGCAGGATTTCAGATGGTGATAAGGAGGTGTACAGGAGTAAGATAGATCATCTGGCTGAGTGGTGTCACGGCAACGTACAGCCAAGGAGTTGATTGTAGACTTCAGGAAGGGGAAGTCAAGGGACACATTCCAGTCCTCATCAAGAGAACAGAAGTGGAAAGGGCGAGCTGTTTCAAGTTCTTGGATGTCAACGTCTCTTGAGAATCTACGGTATCCTAGACCCAACATATTGATGCAATTACACAGAAGGCATGACAGTATTTTGTTTGGGGAGAATTGGTATGTCACCAAAGACACTTGCAAATTTCTACAGATGTACCATGAAGAGCATTCTAACTGGCTGCATCACCGTCTGGTGTGGTGGGGGCAGGGTGAGTGGGCTACTGCATAGGATCAAAATAAGCTGCGGAGGCTTGTAAACTTAAGTCAGCTCCATCAAGGGCACAAGCCTCCATAGTATCCAGGGCATATTTAAAGAGTGAATAAATGCTGAATAAAGCAATAATCTGTTATATTTATTCTAATCCAATTCACTTTTAATCTCTGTTAGCTTTATGACAAACAAAAATAAAGTAAATGAAAGTGATGAATAATCAGCATCAGATTGTGCTCTGGTTCCAGAAATATTTTATTAGCTTATTTTTATTTTTGCATGACTTGTTTTTTTAATAAGTTCTATTGGATTTCTTTATTTTGTGCCTGTCTGTAAGCAGATGAATCTCGAGGTTGTATATAGTATATAGACTTTGATAACAAATGTACTTTGAAATTTGTCTTTTTATTGACCAGTTTGACATTTGGTTGGCATTTTGTACATTCCAGCGTAAGAATTGACTAATACAGCGCCTTGTACCTTATCCGCAAGGGATTGATTCGGGGACCCCTTGAGGATACCAAAAAACGTGGATGCTCAATTCCCTTATTTAGCCTGGCTCAGTGCGTTGGAGTTTAGGACCCAGTGGGACCCCAGACCTGTGAAAGTGTGGTGGTCTTTAGGACCTGGCGGAGCTCTGTTCACGAAAATAATCACAATTACAATTGAAAGTAAAATGATCGAAAAATAAAATAAAGCAATTGGAAAGAGGTGAAACACTATCGGTCATTGGAAAAGCGTTAGGCTATGATCGGAATAATTTTAAAGGATAAAGTGAGAAAGGCCCTGCCCCAATGAAAGCTACAATTATTACTAAGCAATGCAGTGATTTAATTATTAAAATATATACGTTTCTTAAGTGTTTTATGTGCATAGAAAGGTAAAATATATACTATATACTAAGACAGATGTTTGACTAACTGACGCTAAATAATACCGGATGTTCCAACTTACTTAGCAAGAATACTTCCGATCTTTATCGATCCCAACCCATGATAACCTACGCACATCCTCCCGTATACTTTAAATCATCTCTAGATTACTTATAATACCTAATACAATGTAAATGCTACGTAAATAGTTGTTATACTACATTGTTTAGGGAATAATGACAAGAAAAAAAAGTCTGTACGTGCTCGAACAACATTGTGGAAGAGCACTTCCGGGTTTCCTCGATTCGCAGTTGGTTGAATTCGCGCACGCAGAACTGGCGGATAAGGAGGGTTGACTGTATCTGTATAATTAACTACCTCAGCCTATAATATTCAATATCTGTGTTGTGACTGATTCTGATTGCGAAATTGTTGTCATTGTTTTACTATTGAGAAAGAGTCATTCGTTTCAAAAGTAGAATGCTGACATCTTCCAGTTATCAGTGTATGATAAAATTTATGGAAATTTCATATTTCCAATATCAAATTGCTTAATTTAAATACACTACATTAGTTTTTATCTGTTGTTAATTTCAACATCTACCTAAAGGAAACTTGGAATATACTTTATTTTAAATATTGCTTTTAAAATGCAGAATGTTAGTGTTGGAGGCAAACAAAATATAACTTTGTTTTTAATTAACGATTAATGTGCTAAACCTTTGCTCAGGACAGAAAGAGAATGTGTTTTAATAGTGTTTGATTTGACATCCAGTCCTCTACACTTGATTTTACATTTAAAGTTTTGGGGAAATTCTAAGATGGAGTTAATTAATATGTAGACTGATGTGGATCCAAATCTTAGCAAATGCCTTTGGTGATTCACTATAAGTGTTATACAAAGATTATTTTAATTTTGATTTGTATTGTAAAAGTTAGAAATTTGAGCTGATTTATAGCAGGGTTAACATCTTGATTTAATGTGTTATCGGATTTATATGGGAATCATTGGACAAATTTTTATTACAAATTATAAGTGAATGTAATAGTGCAATATAAACACGAGATTCTGCAGATGCTGGCAATCCAGAGTAACTCTCACAGTGCTGGAGGAACTCAACAGGTCAGGCAGCATCTATGGAAATGAATAAATGGTCAATGTTTCAGACCGAGACCCTTTTTCAGCACTGGAAGGGGAAAGATGCCAGAATTAAAAAGTGTACTAGCTGGGAGGTGATAGGTGAAAACAGGTAGGTGGGAAAGAAAGGTAAAGGGCTAGAGAAGAAAGATTTTGATGGGAGAGGAGAATGGACCATCGGAGAGAGGGAGGGAAGAGGGAACCCAGTGGCGGGGGATAGGTAGGTAAGAGGCCAGAGTGGGAAAAAGAGGAAGAGGGAAGGTGGAGGGAAAATAAAATTACCGAAAGGAGAAATCAATATGCATGCCATCAGGTCGGAGGCTACCTAGATGGATTATGAGGTGTTGCTCCTCCACCCTGAGGGTGGCCTCATTGAGGCAAAAGAGGAGGCTCTGGACTGACATGTCAAAACAGGATTGGGGATAGGAATTAAAATGGTTTCTGTGAAGAATTTTAGAAAATTTTAGTACTATATAAAAGCAAATTGTTGTAGTCGGTAGACCAGTTATTTAATTATTTGATCTGCTTCCAATTAATTTTATGTATTTATAATTACAGTTATCTATACAAAATATATAATTTTGTATCGGGGGCATAGATAGGTTAAATGCAAACAGGCTTTTTCCACTGAGGTTTGGTGAGACTAGAACTAGAGGCCACCTCTTGGTCTTCTCGTGTGCCTTAACTACTAAGCCCAGCAGAACTGTTTTTACTGACAGGAGAAGGGGCAATGGTTGGGTTACTGAGCCTTAAAGCCAGTTGCTTTGTAAAGACGGGCTCATCAGCCATGGTTAGCAGCTGATTTTGGAGAAGAAAAACTCTGATTTCTAACCTCCGCTGCCTTGCAGCTATACCCACTCATGGGGAAAGCTTTGGGAATAAACCCCGAGGAAATATCAGGAACTGGAGTTCCTAAAGCAGTCTCACATTCAGTTCAATGCTGACTGCCAATTCCTGCAATGCCGCTGGTGCCAAACTGTATGGATCTCTGCCATTCCTTTGGATTCATCAGCGGGGTGGGGGGGCTACTACATGGACAACAACAGCTTGCCTCCATATCGTACTGCCTTGGCTTGAGTATCTAGACAGCTAGGGCGCAATACACTTGGTCGACTCCACTAACAGAGGCCTCATAATCGCTTAATCCCAAGCAAGCAGAGAATTTTTCATCATGAAGCTGACTAGCTATTTGTAGAAAGTGAAAAAGCTCTGGAATATCAAAAGGTGAATACAGAAGATTGTAATATTCAGTGTAAGATATTTGCCCTGCTTACTGGATGAAATTCTTCAGGGCACATGCACTTTCTTCCCATTGTTTGTTCATCTTTACCAAAGCAATGTGCTGAGGAAATGTACTGATCTCATTTTCAAAGAAAATTACCGTGACATTGCCAAATACTTTCTCAGTTCTTAAAACATTGATTAAATTAATACTTACTCTTTAACTGATTTACATTTATTTATTCTTCGATTTTTAAAAAAATATTATCCACTCTGCTACTAACTTCTACTTCCTGTAAAAATGAGAGACAATTTCTCATTTTAGTTAAGAATGCGCATCAGTTACATTTAAAGCAATATTTATCATTCTGTTAGAAACCACATTCACTGAGTCGTTTTCTTTTGTTTGCTGAGTTTACCAGTCAGTTTCTACCAATCTCATACCTACTTTGGTTTGTCTTTCAGAACCGTAACCCATCTGTGGCAGTATACTACACAAACCGTGCTCTGTGCTACGTGAAGATGCAACAGTTCGATAAGGCGGTAGCAGACTGTAAACATGCCCTGGAGTTAGATAGCCAGTCTGTTAAGGCTCACTTCTTCCTAGGACAGTGCCTGCTGGAAATGGAGAATTATGATGAAGCTATCGGCAACCTGAATAGAGGTCAGGGGTCCAGCTTCTATTCATAATCAATGCATAATTGTTTACAGAAGCACAGCAACAGGAAATATGAAGCAATTTAATTCTTGCAGTTCTTTTGGGATGAGGAATTTTCTAGCCAGCCCAGAATTTATTACTCATCCCTTTTTTGCCCTTGATGGTGAGAAACCTTCATGAACTGCTGAAGTTCTTTTAGTGAAAGAATGTCCATCATACCGCTGGGGAAGCTGTCCCTGTATTTAGACTCGACAGCATGAAGGAGTGTCAGTATATTTGCAAGTCTGGGAAGTGTTATTGGTGTTCATGTTTCATGAAAGTTGATTCAGAAACACATTCCTCTTTTTATGTTTATATTTTTTGGATACTGCTTAACAGTGACCTGAAACTTGCTTTTCTGTTTAATTAATGAAGCCATTGTTGTCCATCTCAAGTCTTTATGTAATTACACTGGCTTTTTTTTACTGTGACCTTTTGAGTTAAGCGCAGTTCTCCTTTAGACATTTGAGACCAAATAGCATCAATTGTCAATGATAAATGTAAAATGTGAAGAATTCTCACTCTCATGTTAACGTATGGTATTTCCCAGAAGTTGTGAAGTAGGATTTCTGTGCATGATCACAGCATATGCTCACTTTCAGAAGAATAACCATAATAAGCTGCTTTGGTATTTTCTATAGAACAATTTACTGGGTATCTCCCAAAGACACTATGAGATGTATACAGTATCGTTTTAGTACTATAGTTTAGTGGTTAATGGGGTGTTGCAAAGTACCCATAAATTATTTCATACACTATCCAAGAGCTACTAGTTAAGAGGAGATATTTTAATGACATAATTTTTATAGAAGAGTGAAAAATTTAAAGCAGAGTTGTTTCAATTGTGAGCACTTTTCAGTGCCATTCATAATTTACTTCATTGATGACCGTTCCAAAAACATGTCACTTGCTGATGAGTTGGAATGATAGTTTGCCAACTTACCATTCATTCATGTTGCATTAGGAGAGTGAACACAAAAGATTGTGAAGGTTCAGTGTAAGATATTTCTAAGAGATGGGAAAAAAAGGCAAGCTCTGTAGAAAATAAACTGCAGTACATTTTCAAAAGCAAAGTAGGAAAGAGAAAAATTGAAATAAATGTTTAGAACTTTATAATGAAGCTAATTCAGAAAATTTTGTGAAGTAGAATTTTATTTACTGAGAGTAGAAGTTGCTCGCTGGACCAGAATTTATTGCCCATACTTCATTGCTCCTGAACTGTATAGGTTGCCAGCCATTTCAGAACAGTCAGTCTGTATTTGCACTTTGGATGGATCAGGCCAAGTAATCATAAGCAGCTATCTCCTTAAAGTAATCTGTTTGGGTCTGGACAGCAACTTTGTAGTTTCATAATCACTGAAGAACATGGAACATAGAACAATACAGCAATGGACAGGCTAATCTTGTGCCAATCTTGAGCAACACACGTAAAATGCTGGATGAACTCAGCATTGATGCCAATTTATACCAAATGCCATCCTCTGGTGCATCATCCATGTCCCTCTAATCCTTTCATATTCATGTGTCTCTCTTAAACTGCACCAAACTGCCTGATTCCACTCCCATCCCTGGTAACTTATTCCAGGGACCTGTCACTCTCTCCATATAAAGAAAACCTCATAATTCTCATAATTTAAAAATAACTGTTAGGTTTCTCCTTTGGCCTCTGATGCTCTAGGGAGAACAATCCAATTTGTCGAACTTTCCCTAAAGCTCATAATGCTCTAATCCAGGTAGCATTCTGGTAATAAACACAGGAGATTCTGCAGATGATGGAAATCCAGAGTAACAGAAACAGAATCTGGAGGAACGCAGCACGCTAGGAAATATCAGTGAATATAAATAAATAGTTTGGCTGAGACCCTTCATCAGGACTAGAAAGGAAGGAAGAGGGGGAAGAAGCCAAAACATGAAGGTGGGGGTGGGAGTACAAGCTAGAAGGTGATAGGTGAAGCCAGGTGGGTGGGAGAAGGGGGAATGAAGTAAGAAGCTAGGAGGTGATAGGTGGAAAAGTTAAAGGGCTGGAGAAGAAGGAACCTAATAGGGAAGGAAAGTGGACCATGGGAGAAAGAGGAGGAGGAGGAGGGGCACCAGGGGGAGGTGATAGCCAGATGAGGAGAAGAGGTAAAAGGGGGGGCCCGAGTGGGGAATTGAAGAAGGGGGATAGGGAGGAGGAAAATTTACCACTGGTTGGAGACACCAATTATCATGCAATACAAATGGAATGTGAGATGTTGCTCCTACAACCTGAGAATGCCAGTAGAGGAGGCCATGGACTGACATCTGGGAATGGAGATTGAAAATAGAATGGTTGGCCACCATAAAATCCTGCTTTTTGTGGATGGGGTGAAGGTGCTCGCCAAAGTGGGAGCACTGCATACAGTAGGTAACCCCCAACAGATTCACAGGTGACCCAGTCAGGACTGTTTGGGACTCTGAATGGATTCTGATGAACCTCCTGAAAAACCTCTTCTATACACTCTCCACAGTCTCCGCGTCCTTCCTATAATGGGATGATAAGAACTGCATACAATACTCCAAGTGGTCTGACTAAAGTTTTGTATAGCTGCAGAATGACTTCCTTACTCTTCCACTCAACAACCCTACCAATGAAAGCAAGCACTCAACACCACCCTTATTCACTTTTGTAGCCAATTTCAGTGAACTATGGACCTAAACCCCTCGACCCTTCTATACCTCAATACTATTAAAGGGTCTACCATTAACTGTATACTTTCTCCTTTAAAAGTGTAATACCTCACATTTGTTGCGATTAAATTCCAACTCCCACTTCTCTGCCCATATCTGTAACCAATATATGTCCTACTGTATTCTTTTATAGTTCTTTAAACTGTACCTGTTGTTTCTCTCTGCGTCTTGTGGCGCATCAGGTGGCAACCTTGCCGTTTCTTTAGTATTTGTATGTTTTTTTACGAGGCCAAGTTGTTAGCTTGACACTCAATCCAGCATGGATGGAAAGCATATGGATGGAGCTGTCTGGATTCGAACCCAAGACCACTCGCCTCCAAGTCAGTGCAGATGCCACTACACCACCGGCTTTTAAACTCTACACAACTCCACAATTGTGATGTCATCAAGAAACATGTTAATCTTCCTATCTACATTTTTATCCAAATCATTGATAAATATCACAAATAACAGTTTCTAACACAAAATTTTGTGGAACAACACTGGTCATGGACCTCCAGCCAAAATAACAGCCTTCCACAGGATCCCATGTATCTTTATCTTCAGTATCAACCCACAATAAGTGACCTTACCAAAAGCCTCACTAATATAATTGAAGATAACTTCCATTTCCTCAGCTCCTCAAAAAAAAATCTTTCCTAGTTTGTAAGGCATGACCTGCCCTGGTCATGCCATGGTGACTGTCCCTGTCTTTGCAAATGCACATAACTCCTATCCTCCAACAACCTCTCCAAAGCTTCCTTATCAATAATACCAGGCTCACTGCCCATAAATTACCTGGATTATCCCCAATTCCTTTCTTGAACAAAGGTACAACACCTGCCACTCTTCAGTCTTCTGGGACCTCACCTGTTGCTAGTGAAGACGCAATAATACTTGTCAAAGCCCTAGGAATCTCCTCACTTATTACTTGTCCTGGACTGGCTGGTCCTGGACTTATATCCACTTGGCATGATTAACTTATTATTATTTAATTATTTATGGTTTTATATTGCTATATTTCTTCACTATTCTTGGTTGGTGCAGCTGTAACGAAACACAATTTCCCCTCGGGATCAATAAAGTATGTCTGTCTGTCTACTTACAATATTTTGGGATACATACCATCAGATCCTAGAGTCTTATTCACCTTAATTCTTTTCACGTTGACCTCTTGTGGAGGCTTGCATGCTTCAAGCACTCCATCAGGTGATGCCAACTCAGAGCCTCCCATATTGAAATGGCTGTGGACAAGCTGCCAGATGAAGATTGATCCAGCCTCGGCTCTCAGAAAAACTTATTTCTGCCCCTCCTGGGTCACACTTTAGTTAGAAGTGTGAATGCCATACGAAACAGCAACAAGTGCTTTTCAGAAGACCTTGCACTCCCTCCTACTTAATCCCAAAATGTCCTGCATATTAGCATGTCCCACTCTGCCTTCACTACCTTCCAAATCCTTCTTGGTAAATACACAAAGTAATCATTTAATACCTCAACCACTTGATTTGGCTCTAAGCATAAATTCCTGTGTTATAGTTTCTATATATTGAATTTAAATCCCCCCGCTGTTGTCGTGGGGTTCTGCCTGAAGTTTTAGTTTGTTAGTTCAGGACTCTGGTAATATTAATTTGATTAGCACCCAAAGTGTTTTTGCTCTATCTATGTGTGATGTAAGCTTTAAATTAGATGACTATTCTAAGTAGAACCAGTAGTCTGAGGTTTAAATTTACTTCCTTTGTAAATCCTCCTTTATTATTTGTTAGGTGCTCTGAGCAAGCTGCTAGAAGTCCTATTTATGTCAAGATCCTGGTGTTATAATCCGGTCTGGACATATGGAGTCACATAAATATTGAACTGGTGTTGAAGCTTTGCTAAATTTTGTCTTGGAAAGGACACTGGCACACATTACCTAATGCCCAATTTCTCACAGATAAATAATGGTAGAAAACCCAAAGAAAGGACTGAGGAACATTAAACTTTTATAAAATCAGAATCAGGTTTAATATCATCGGCATATGTCGTAAAATTTGTTGTTTTTGCAGCAGCTGTACAGTGCAATGCATACACATGCACTGTAATTCTATTTTTATTAGTATGTATGTGTACATATATATATATGTAGGTGTGTGTATATAATATGCATATATATTAAATCTATATATACAGTTAGTTAAAATTAATAGTGCAAAAATGTAGTGAGGTAGTGTTCATGGGTTCAATGTCCATCAGAAGTCAGATGGCAGAGGAGAAGAAGCTATTCCTAAATCAATGAGCGTGTGCCTTCAGCTCCTGTACCTCTTTTCTGATGGCAGCAATGAGAAGAGGACATGTCCTTAGGTGATTGGGATCCTTAATGATGGATGTTGCCTTTTTGAGGCATCGCCACAGTACCTTCCTAAGGAGAATTTGCTACAAAAGTTGTAAGAAATTGTGTCTGTACTGTGTGTGTGTATAGAAATTTGTGATAATTAACTATAGATCTTGGGGTATGAATAAATTATAGAAGTGAACAGAACCTTATTTGAACAAACCTGGATTCATTTTCTTACTGTGCAGACCCTTTAAAATCATGAAAAATCCCAGATATGTGAAGTAATGGATGCCCTTATTTGAGCTATGCTCACTCTTGGGAAGCAAGGTAATTTGTTGCTTTTATTTTTATAGTTGGTATACAAACTCCCTTTTTTCAGCTTACAATTTAGCAAAAGAACAACGGTTGAATTTTGGGGATGACATTCCAAGTGCCCTGAGGATAGCCAAAAAGAAGCGATGGAACAGCATTGAAGACAAAAGAATACAGCAGGAGAATGATCTTCATGACTATCTCACCAAACTGATCCTCTCAGAAAAGGAAAGGTTAGTTTAAATGCTTCAATTTACAGGCAAGAGAACTACAAGATCATTTAAGTATCTAAAATAGGCTACATCTAATGTTCATTAACTCTAGGTGTATTGATGACTGAGAAAAGATCACATAAGACTCTCTTGCTACCTGTAGTTTCATACATAGAAAAGCATCCTTTTTACTGCATGATAATCTGAATACTGTATACATATTGCGAAAACTTCTCGCCAGTGTTCAATTTGATTACTACTCTTCCAATTCTAATTTCCAGGAAGATAGATAATATGAAAGTTAGGCCCTAAAGTATTTCAAACTTCAGAGCCAGAAATTGCTGATCATAACTAAAAAGACATGTTCTACAGTTTGTGGTGGGATCACATGAGCAGTTTTAGTGTGAAAGCCATTTAACTACAGTATATTAGCCTAAAGATAGTGGAGGTAGCCATCTTACCAAGCCAGAACTCTATTAAATTTATTATATATTTTTTGTTTTTTGAATTGTAGGTTTAAGATCTTACTTCAAACCTGCTATTGCTACCAGTTGGGAAGCACACAATATTTAAGTGTAGTCCTTTGATTCTTCCTTTCAGATCTTGAATTAGATTCTGCCGCTGTTCTTTTGGTATTTCAAGTATTTTGTTGAAGGCTCAGGAATTTAACTGGAATTTTAGATCAAATTATTCTGCCTTGTTTAAGAATCTTGACAACTGTAGTATGTTTCTGAGCAGCACATAGAAAGTAGAAGAGACTCTGTGGGGTACTTCAAAAGAGGAGAGCAGACAAATGTGTGCACAGTTGAAAGCATAAAGACAAGTGACATCTGCAGAAATCTTTTCAGAAGCAGCTTACAGGAGGGAAGTAATGGAAAAGAATTCCATTGCATTGAGCCTAGAGCGCTGATGACATGGCTCAATGATGACAGAAGTGATAAGAAATGCCCAAATCATAAACACAAGAAATTCTGCAGATGCTTGAATCCGAAGCAACTGGAGGAACTCAGCAGGTCAGGCAGCATCTATGGAAATGAATAGACAGTAGACATTTTCAGTCCGAGACCCTTCTTCAGGACTGGAAAGTAAAGGGGAAGTTGCTAGAATAAAAAGTTGGGGGAGGGGAAGGAGGATAGCTATAGGTGAAGCCAGGTGGATTGGAAAGATAAAGGGCTGGAAAGGAAGGAATCAGATAGGAGAGGAGAGTGGACCACTGGAAAAAGGGAAAGAGGAGGGGACTTAGCAGGAAGTAATAGCAGGTGAGAAGAGGTAAGAGGCGAGAACATGGAATAGAAGAAGTGGGCAGGGGGAGGGAGATTTTATTTTACTGGAAGGGGGAATCAATATTCATGCCATTATGTAGGAGACTACCTCCACCCTGACAGTGGCCTCATTGTGGCACAAGAGGCAGCCATGGACAAAAATGATGGAATGGGAATGGAATTAAAACAATTGGCCTGCTTTTCTGCTTTTGGCGGTTGAAGAAGAGGTGCTCAACAAAGTGGACCCTATTTAGTGTTTGCCCAAATGTTTTTTGAATCATAACTGAAGGGGTGGGGGGGGGGGGGAATATTACACAGTCAAAATAGATGACTTGACAGTGGGGCTTAAATTAGGTCAGTTGCCTAAAATTTTAAACACTATAAAAGTGGACCATTCTGTATCACGAGTGGATAAAGTAGCACCTCCTCTGATACCTTTTAATGGAGTTGCCGTTATTTAAAAACAAAAGGGCTTCAAACATTTAAGGAATAAACTCTCAAGCCTATGCTGCCTTTGATGTCCCAGCTAATGGGAGGTTTGAATTATGTGAAATATTTTCTCACTGGTCTTCAATCACGTTCCATCTTGTGTAGATAATTGTCTAAGTAGTGAGCGGAGATTCTTTGCTATCTTTACCAAGTAATAGAAAATACAAACTTGCACCATCCATGTACTTTGTTAGCTGTCAGTTAGAGCCCACCAGATCAGTTTGTTTTGAGAATAAAAACTGAAAAGCAGTTACAAAGACGATTTTGTAAATGGTGATTTGATGGTTGTTACTGTATCACTTTTATTGTGAATAGGGAAGTGGAACAGTGTAAACGAAAACTCCATGAAGAGAGCATGGATGATTCCCGAACTCGAATGGAAATTGCAAAGATAGAAGCCAGACATGTAAGGTTTGAGTCTGCCTCATTAGGTTTGCTAATTCTTTGAGCACTAAATGTAACATTATGCATGTCTGATTTTTGCCTTCGTGCAACTGCTAAAGGAATTATATTGGATCTTGATTAAATTATTCAGGTATATTATTTATTGCCACCAGAATTACAGCAGTTGAGAATAGTAGGAATGTTTTGAATTAAAAAAGACTATTTTAATTCTGTTCAAATGATTCTTTTTCAGATCTGGGTGAAGAGCTTTTTTTTTACTTTATTTTATTAAATAGAAAATGTGCAATACAGTTGTTTCTCAAAATACTTGAGATTCTTGGAATACTATTTTCACAATTTAAATATATATAATGAATTAATATAATGCAAAACCTGTTACTGCAATTTTAAAAAACTCATCTCTAAAACATAGACTCTCTTGTTACAAAATTGATAACCAACTGGTTGAAGTGATTGGGAAGAAGAATATGCTTGATATTGTTATCAGACCAGCTTCCTTGGCTATAAACCCATTCATATTGGCCTCTCCCTCCTACTCTTTACAGAATGTCCAGATGTGTTGTTAGCGAAAGCTGATTCTCATTTGTCCTCTTTCATTTTCCCCTTGTAGTTGAATTTCGTTGCTAACTCTTTGCGTCTTTTTATATTTGTGTATCTGTTTTTGAGGAATAAAATGAAAAATCTGATATTAAGGTGCAGCAATTTCTTCTCTCTTTGTGCTGAATGAATCATAGATTTTTTCCCCTTACAGCTTATTTATTGCAACTATCCTTTGTAACCTAAATTAAAACCAACAGCTACATTGTTTTCATGCCTTTGTTCATGCTCAAGTGCTGATTTTAGATGTCTTTTGCAGGACAAATACATGAATGAAATGGATAACTTGTTCTCACAAGTGGATGAGAAGAGAAAGGTACTTTGCTGAATAGGTTAATTATCACCTGACTGACAGGTCTGTCAAATGTGTGTACTGAGTCCAAGCCATTGCTATTTTTCTTTTGTTGAGTTTGTTATTTGTGGCACCAAATTTCCCAAATATATTTGCACCACATAAAATAATATTTAGTTATGGACACTGACACATGCCACACTACTCAATACACTCTTTATATCGCAGCAAGAGGTAGAGAGGGAAGAGCTAAAAGAAGCTCGGAGAGAAGCTGTTTTTTTTAACTGATCGCGGCAAAGAGGCTTGACTGCGCAGGCGTGTGACGTAGCGTGCCAAAGGTTTAAAAAGAAAGACCGTCATATACAGCGGCCATCGTCGTAGCGGACTGAGGCAGAGTGGGTTGGCTTTGGCTCAATCAGGCTTCAGCAAGAACAGGCAGAGGCGAGGTTTGAACGGGGCACAACTGCGCAAGCACATAAAAGTCGGCCCGTGAGGCAGCAGGAGAATTTAAATAGCGAGCAGAGGCTGAGTACGAGCTTCACTCCAGGTGAGGTAAGGCCGGGTAAGCTCCTTTAATTAATCTAATTAGCTTTGGAGTAGTTAATGGAGGCAGCAGTTAGGGCAGTTGAGTGCTCCGTTTGCAGTATGTGGGAAGTCAGGTCGAGCACTGTTATCCCTGATGACTACACCTGCAAAAGGTGCATCCAGCTGCAGCTCCTGACAAACCGTGTTAGGGAACTGGAGCTGGAGCTGGATGAACTTCGGATCATTCGTGAGGCAGAAATAGACAGGAGTTTCAGGGAGATAGTCACCCCTAGGAGTCAGGAGACAGGTAGTTGGGTGACTGTCAGGAGAGGGAAGGGGAATAGACAGGAAGAGCAGATCACCCCTGTGGCCGTTCCCATCAACAATAAGTATACCGTTTTGGGTACTGTTGGTGGGGACGACCTACCAGGGACAAGTTGCAGTGGTTTCGTCTCTGGTACTGAGAATGGACCCTCAGCTTAGAAGGGAAGGAGGGAAAAGGGGATAGGGGATAGGGGATAGTAGTAGTGATAGGGGATTCGATAGTTAGGGGGACAGATAGGAGGTCCTGTGGAAGAGATCGAGAAACCCGGATGGTCTGTTGCCTCCCTTGTGCCAGGGTCCGCGATATCTCGGATCGAGTTCTCAGTATTCTCAAGAGGAAGGGTGAGCAGCTGGATGTCATGGTCCATGTAGGAACCAATGACATGGGTAGGAAGAGTGAGGAGGTCCTGAAAGGTGAGTTTAGGGAGCCAGGTGCCAAGTTAAAGGACAGGACCTCCAGGATAGCAATCTCAGGATTGCTACCAGTGCCACATGCAGGTGGGTTTAGAAATAGTAAGGTAGTGCAGATCAACACGTGGCTTAAGACATGGTGCTGGAGGGAGAGCTTCAGATTTATAGATAATTGGGCAGTTTTCCAGGGAAGGTGGGACCTGTTCCGGCGGGATGGTTTACATCTGAACTAGAGGGGGACAAAAATTCTTGCAGGTAGGTTTGATAGAGAGGATCCAGTGGATTTAAACTAGATATGAGGGGGGAGGGGAACCAGAGTGTAGGAACAGATGTATGGGAGAAGGAAGAAAAAGACAGTAAAGTTCTTTGTACTGTTAGAGATAAACAAAGAGGAAGAGGTGGAGAATTTCTTAAATGCATTTATTTTAATGTTAGGAGCATTGTAAGAAAAGTGGATGAACTTAGAGCATGGATTGATACCTGGAAATATGATGTTGTAGCTATTAGTGAACCATGGTTGCAGGAGGGGTGTGATTAGCAACTAAATATTCCTGTATTTCGTTGCTTCAGGTGTGATAGAATCGAAGGGACTAGAGGGGGAGGTGTTGCGTTGCTTGTCAGAGAAAATATTACAGTGGTGCTGTGGCAGGATAGATCAGAGGGCCCGTCTAGGGAGGCTATTTGGGTGGAATTGAGGAATGGGAAAGGTGTAGTAACACATAGGGGTGTATTATAGACCACCTAATGAGGAGCGAGAATTGGAAGAGTAAATTTGCAAGGAGATAACAGATATTTGTAGTAAGCACAGGGTTGTGATTGTGGGAGATTTTAATTTTCCACGCATAGACTGGGAAGCCCATGCTGTAAAAGGGATGGGTGGCTTGGAGTTTGTAAAATGTGTGCAGGGTAGTTTTTATGCAGCAATACATAGAGGTATCAACTAGAGAAGGGGCAGTGTTGGATCTTCTTTTAAGGAATGAAATAGGTCAGGTGACGGAGGTATGTGTTGGGGAGCACTTCGGGTCCAGTGATCACAATGACATTAGTTTCAATATAATTATGGAGAAGGATAGGACTGGACCCAGGGTTGAGATTTTTGATTGGAGAAAGGCTAACTTTGAGGAGATGAGAAAGGATTTAGAAGGAATGGATTAGGACAATTTGTTTTATGGGAAGGATGTAATAGAAAAATGGTGGTCACTTAAAGGTGAAATTTTGAGGGTACAGTATCTTTATGTTCCTGTTAGGTTGAAAGGAAAGGTTAAAAGTTTGAGAGAGCCCTGGTTTTCAAGGAATATTGGAAACTTGGTTAGGAAAAAGAGAGATATCTGCAATAAATATAGGCAACATGGAGTAAATGAGGTGCTTGAGGAATATAAAGAATGTAAGAAGAATCTTAAGAAAGAAATTAGAAAAGCTAAAAGAAGATACGAGGTTGCTTTGGCAAGTAATGTGAAAATAAATCCGAAGGGTTTCTACAGTTATATTAATAGCAAAAGGATAGTGTGGGATAAAATTGGCCCCTTAGAGAATCAGAGTGGATAGCTATGTGTGGAGCCAAAAGAGATGGGGGAGATTTTGAACAATTTCTTTTCTTCAGTATTCACTAAGGAGAAGGATATTGAATTGTGTAAGGTAAGGGAAACAAGTAGGGAAGTTATGGAAACTATGACGATTAAAGAGGAGGAAGTACTGGTGCTTTTAAGGAATATAAAAGTGGATAAATCTCCGGGTCCTGACAGGATATTCCCTAGGACCTTGAGGGATGTTAGTGTAGCAATAGCAGAGGCTCTGACAGAAATATTTCAAATGTCATTAGAAATGGGGATGGTGCCGGAGGATTGGCGCATTGCACATGTGGTACCATTGTTTAAAAAGGGTTCTAAGAGTAAACCTGGCAATTATAAGCCTGTCTGTTTGACATCAGTGGTGGGTAAATTAATGGAAAGTATTCTTAGAGATGGTATATATAATTATCTGGATAGATAAGGTCTGATTAGGAACAGGCGACTTGGATTTGTGAGTGGAAGGTCATGTTTGACAAATCTTATGGAATTTTTTGAAGAGGTTACAAGGAAAGTTGACGAGGGTAAAGCAGTGGATGTTGTCTATATGGACTTCAGTAAGGCCTTTGACAAGGTTCCTCACGGAAGGTTAGTTAGGAAGGTTCAATCATTAGGTATTGATATTGAAGTAGTAAAATGGATTCAACAGTGGCTGGATGGGAGATGCCAGAGAGTAGTGGTGGATAACTGTTCGTCAGGTTGGAGGCCGGTGACTAGTGGTGCGCCTCAGGGATCTGTACTGTGTCCAATGTTGTTTGTCATATACATTAATGATCTGGATGATGGGGTGGTAAATTGGATTAGTAAGTATGCAGATAATACTAAGGAGGCATTGTGGATAATGAAGTAGGTTTTCAAAGTATGCAGAGAGAGTTAGGCCAGTTAGAAGAGTGGGTTGAACGATGGCAGATGGAGTTTAATGCTGATAAGTGTGAGGTGCTACATTTTGGTAGGAATAATCCAAATAGGACATACATGGTAAATGGTAGGGCATTGAAGAATGTAGTAAAACAGAGTGATCTAGGAATAATGGTGCATAATTCCCTGAAGGTGATATCTCATGTGGATAGGGTGGTGGTGAAAGCTTTTGGTATGCTGGCCTTTATAAATCAGAGCATTGAGTTGGGATGTAATGTTAAAATTGTACAAGGCATTGGTAAGGCTGAATTTGGAGTATCGTGTACAGTTCTGGTCACCGAATTATAGGAAAATGTCAACAAAATAGAGAGAGTACAGAGAAGATTTACTAGAATGTTAACTGGGTTTCAGCACCTAAGTTACAGGGAAAGATTGAACAAGTTAGGTCTTTATTCTTTGGAGCGTAGAAGGTTGAGGGGGGACTTGATAGAGGTATTTAAAATTATGAGGGGGATAGATAGAGTTGACATGGATAGGCTTTTTCCTTTGAGAGTAGGGGAGATTCAAACAAGGGGACATGAGTTGAAAGTTAGGGAGCAAAAGTTTAAGGGTAACACTAGGGGGAATTTCTTTACTCAGAGAGTGGTCGCTGCGTGGAACGAGCTTGCAGTAGAAGTGGTAGAGGCAGGTTCGGTATTGTCACTTAAAGTAAAATTGGATAGGTATATGGACAGGAAAGGAATGGAAGGTTATGGGCTGAGTGCAAGTCAGTGGGACTAGGTGAGAGTAAGCGTTCGGCACAGACTAGAAGAGCCAAGATGGCCTGTTTCTTTGCTGTAATTGTTATATGGTTATAGGAACAATTACATTTTTAAAAGTTGAAAATAATCTAACTTTTTACCAGTCAGGTTAAACTTGAGTTCACATAACAGGGAATTACTGAAGGGTAATTGGTGACATGTTGCTTGCACCATGTTTTGTTGGGATAAAATTGACAGCGATGACCATGAGTCAAAATGTATTTAAAACAATATTGTTAACAATGGCCAGCAGATGTAATAATGGAAGGGGAATTAGATATTGGTGGGAAAGGAAAAAGCAACAAAGCAGACTAAATAGTATCATCTTTAGATTAAGTCATTCTTTTGTAGATACTGTTGTAATTTGCTGCAGCATTTAGTATAATTTCCAACATGGTTTTTGGAAAGCTGTTGCTGTGGAAACTTGCTGTGCAAAAATATGGCTGGTGCATCTTCCAGTAAGATGCAGTGACTGTAGTTTTTTTAAAAAAAACAAAATCCAGGCAACAACAGAATGGGAGTGTAGCAAAGCAGCCACTTCCCTGTGTTCCAGACTCTGTACTTTGATATACAGCCTGATTTTATAAATTAGGAAGTTTTTTTTCCCCACAGAAGTCCAAATATATAAAGTGGCAGCAGTGTATGCAACATTCACAAAATTCTGAAGGAATTCAGCAGGTCGGACAGCGTCTATGGAAAGGAAGGGTCCTGATGAAGGGTTTTAGTCTGAAACATCGACTGTTTATTCCCCACCATAGATGCTGCCTGACCTGCTGAATTCCTCCAGCATTTTGTGTGTGTTGCTCTGGATTTCCGGCATCTGCAGAATCTCTTGTGCTTATGACTTGCTGGAGTGTATGCATGTGGATCTGCTGGAGAAGAGCAATACAAGGCAGTGTTCCAATTCTGCAGACATATGCACATGCAGTGAAATACCCTTTTCATGCTAGTAGATGCCTGCAGCTTACCAGCAGATCTGCTCAAGTCTGGAATGCATTTTGGAATCAAGGACATTTTTTGGACATTGTTTGCTTGGCTGGGGATCAACAGTTCATCAATGAACTTGCGCAGGAGTACAGGAATGCTGTGAGGAAATATGGGTGATGCTTATAAATAGTTTATTGGACATTAAGCATTTTGGATGCACATGATATTAAATGAGAGCTAGTCTCTTATTTTTGATAAAATAATTCTACTCTGGGTAATTGACAAAACCGTGTAGAATTGGGATTATTGCATAGTGACCTATTGAAGAATTCTAGTTGTTGTATGATGATATTTGAAACTTGAACTTATTTCAAAATATCTTATAAAATAGCCAAATATCTAGTTTGACAGACTGCTTAATATGATCAATATGTTTGAGTGATTTGGCAGTTTGTCAACATCTATTATAAGTTTGTCTGTTGTGCTCTATCTACTATGTATAATTTAATCCCCTTCTACATAGAAGCGAGATATTCCTGACTATCTCTGTGGAAAGATCAGCTTTGAGTTAATGAGGGAGCCATGCATTACACCCAGTGGGATCACATATGACAGGAAAGATATAGAGGAGCATCTTCAGGTATGGAAAATAAACTTTGACAGCTAAACAGTTGGAGTTATTCACTATACATTAAAGGATGCATAATATGTGCATCTTTTCTCTTTCAGCGGGTGGGTCACTTTGATCCAGTGACTCGAAGTCCATTGACTCAAGAACAGTTGATTCCAAATCTGGCCATGAAGGAGGTAATTGATGCATTTATATCAGAAAATGGCTGGGTAGAAGATTACTAAACTGGATTTAAGGCCATCAGGACTTGCATATTTGCACTGCAGCATCAATTCAATGATTGGACTAACAAACTGAGTGAGAGTGAGCAAGCCACAGAAACTGACCGAACGATGTGGAGTGAGGGGATGTGCAGGTATCGCCTGCAGCTCTGTACCTGAGGGACTCGCATCTTTTTGCTTATGTTTAAATTTCTCTTACATGCATGTATATAAATCATATTTGCCAGAGGAATTCTGAACCTAGAGCAGTTATTAAAATGTTACTGGCTCTTTAAAATGTTGTTGGTGTAGTGGGGTAATCTGATTTACAGCTTTGATTTTAAATTTAAAGAACAATTGAATTGGATTATATTTCATGCAATATTTGAGTGCTTTGTTTTTTATTGTAAATGTTGGTATATGATCTGATTGAAAAATGAAAACTTACTGACATCAAAAGATCTAGAGCCATTTTGTGATTGAATAGGCAACTAATGCATAGTTTATATTTCACTCAAATGCCTTCTCTGCTTTAGATTGTCTTGCTGCCAAAATGTGTTGTCTGTTAACAGGCACCAACTAAAATCCAAACTGCTGATTTCTCTACTGTCACTCAAGGTACTCCTCTTATCAGCTATATAGCAAGAGAACAACACAAGATCAGGGCATGAAATTTATGACTGTTTCAATACTGATCTGAGGTTTACTGCAAACATTTAGTATGTATCTGCAAGTAGGGCCTATCGGACTTGTGTGGGCTAAAGACATTTATGGAGATACTCTTCGTGGTTACACACCCTAAGCAGACACCTGCAAAGTAGGCGAAAGTTTTTTTTTTCTCATTTGTGCCAGTATTTGGTCAGGTAATGGATTTCTCAAACCACAACCTTAAAGCCTGTGAATTTGGGATAGTGCACTAGTTTAAATCTCTAGAATAGCAACCTTGTTTAAAATATGAGACTCTACCTGACAACTATAAATGAATCATTTTAAAATAATAACTAATGTGTCTAAAATAACATGCCAGTATAAACCATTCAGGTTAGAAGGTACAAACTAATCTCTTGTAGCAAATGTGAATAGTGTGCCTCCTTGTGAAATAAATACTGCATCAGAATTGTTGGACAACAAAGTTGTGTTGTCCAGTTTGCTCGTCTCCTTGCATCCCCTTTCCCTCTTCCCACTGCCCCTCTCCAAGTGACAGCTGGTGTTGTACGATAACTTGGTCAAATTTACATATCTGAACTTGATTTCCCTGTAGTGTTTCTTGTTCTTCTAAAAATATCTGAATGTGTGCTATCAGTTTGGGAGATACCTTGACTTAGTTGGCTTTATCGGTATTTCTGTAAATGAGGAAAAATAAGAAATCTTTATTGATGAGAAATCTTTTTTGATAGCTTTCAGGAAATCAGAATAAGTCCAGAACATCTAACGAAATATTCACATTTCCAAGGTGTTTAAGAGGCTATTCGTTATGTTAAATAAAGTTTATAAATAATTGGAATTTTGATTAACATGTATATTATTCAGCTCAATAACTGTCGATATATCTATCCATTCCTCTCCTGTACAGCTCCTTAATGTGGTCTTGTAAGCAATGTTGACAAGGTTAAGCAACGTGTCTATGCATGATGGTGCTGGTAGTATCAGGTGACAGTGATTATGTGATAGGATGGAGATGTGTGTCAAACAAGATTCCACATTAGGAATGTAATGGTAATAATTTTCTTTTTCGTGCGCCAGAACTTGGTCACTGATCCATGACCAGTATCTGACTATGTGGTATCCTTGAATATGAATCGGAACTCAAATGCAGGATATTATTCTTGTGTACCTACTAGCTTCATATACGGTTATTCTGTCAATGTACTGCTACATTATTTAGTTTTATTTCTTCGTTATGTACAGTGTATTAAATATCATCTTTTATCCATGATTTCTTGCTAGTTATCTAGTGGCATGGAACTGTTATTTTGATTTAGTTTTACTTTACAAATCGAATGGTTGTAGTGGTTTTCTGCCAGCTCCCCTCCTTTCTATTTGTGTGCAGTTTATTAAATAGATAGAGTTAAAAAGTTGTACAAATCACTGCATTGTGCTCCTTCACGTTCATTAAAATGTTTCTGTGGCTCAGTCGGTAGATTGCTTATTTCAAAGTCAGAGGGTCATGGGTTCAAATCCAATTCCATTAACTTGAGCTAAAAAAATTTAGGGTTGGACTTGGTGACTTTTAAGTAGAGCTCCTGTCTACCCTAACAGATGTAGAAGATCCATTGGCACTATTTCAGCAAACAAGGCAGTAATCCCTGGTGTCTGGGTCATTGTTTATCTAACAATGAATTTGTCATTCTCGCACGTTGCTGCGTTGCTGCCGGGAGTTTTATGTGCTCAAATTGATTAGTGTACTTCCTACAACATTTCCTCTGGCTATAAAGTGCAATGGCATGTTCTTAACCCTTAAAGGGTCCTTCAGAAATTCAGGTCTTTCTTGTGTTTGGAATGGATTAGATGAAACCCTTTAGAACAGATTTAAGGAGGGAATTTTTTAGCCAGAGTATTGAATCTGTGGAATGCTCTGCCATGGACTGCGGTGGAGGCCAAGTCCGTGCATATATTTAAGGTAGAAGTTGATTGTTTCCTGATTGGTCAGGGTATTAAAGGATATGGCGAGAAGGCAGGTGTTTGGGGTTGGGTAGGATCTGGGATCAGTCATGATGGAATGGCCTGATTCTGCTTCTATGTTTTATGGTCTTAAAAGGTTGCCAAGTTTTGCCCGTAGGCCCTCTTCCACACTACAAACCTTGATTCAGGAAGTGTAATTTCTCTGCATTCCTGCAGCTGAGAATAGTCTAATTATTTGCTCATATTTTTGTTCTTTTTAGGTGTAATTTGCAAAGTTGTATAGTGTGCATTACTATTTTTGCCAAACTCGTTCCTCTTGCCTTTGTCTACCTTGATCAAAAACTAAAGGAAGACAGTTCACAATTTGTTCAGCTTTATGAATGCTATTCTGACCATTTATCACTGAATGCATTTAGTGAACCTTGCACAACTTAGTACAAACAAGAAACCTAACTAGACCACCATAGGAATGTGGTGTGGGGCAACCAGTTAGCTACACAAAAGGCTTTACCATTGTAGTGACACCAAAACTGTCCAAATGCAATCTTTTATGAATTGCATCTTATTTAAAATATTCTGTATGAAATTTTTTTTATATGTCTGTTTGTATTAGATTTGGGACTACTTGGACAAGAATTGGATAACAATCACCCTGTTATTCTGGATTAAATGTCTATTAGAGTTATAGGTCAATGTTCATTTAATAGTGCTTTGACTAGTCATGAACTCCAGAAGTTAATTAACATTGTGACCTGAGCAGCAACCAACTATTAGTGAAATCATGTGATCTAATAAAGTAAGTTTCTTGCTAATGGGAGGCGCTGCTTTTCTTGTATTATGTGAATATTATTTCTGGAAACAAATGCTTTCCCCCAGTTACACAGATCTTTTGGGTTGATTTTATTTCTTTGTTTCTAACTTAATCATTAACTAGAAAGTGGGTGATAATGTGACAGATTTTGAAGAATATTGAACCAATTCACTAAGATTCACAGGTGATCTAAAGGATTATTTTTCTCTTGAAAAAATGACAGGATGTATGAAATACATAGGCTTTAGAACAATTTAAACTGACTTCATATTTTGAACCATTTTTCACAATTTTAGGCAATGCAGTGGGTTGCGAGGAAGGTAAGAGTTTGTATATTTTGGTGCATAATATAGAATGTTGAGGGATGGGCAAATGGACTAGATCTGGTCCACTGGATCATTGAAAAAAACTTCTCTTTTAGCGGTAAACAAACAACTGAAATTTCAGCTGTATTTACTGTATGACCTAAATAATACCTTAGACATAGAAATAGTGTATCAATCAAGTAATCATCTATAAGATGTAGAAATAGAATTTTAACTTTATAATTATATCTGCATGTCCTTTTCACGTAACACAATATTGGTTAAGTTCTAAGTGAACCTTGTAAATATTCTTTATTGCATGGTGTGGGCGAATACAAAATTCTGCAGGAATTTGCTAAATATGTTTTCACCTGGATTTTGCAGAAATATTTTTTTCTATTGAGGTCTTTTATTATTTTTTCTATGCTTGTAATTTGCTGAACAATCATTCTGTTTGGTATTTATTACTACACACCAATGATCATGTACTACTAACCAAATGTCAATACATGAGGTGGTATCTATGACTTAATTGTAAAGGACACTCACTTGTAGGTTAATGATAATCTGATATCAAAGATGTACCATAATCATTTGTGGCTGAAATGGCATTCTTGTGGTTATAAGCGAAGAGAAGATTTTTGACAAGGATTGAGAATTTCTGTGCAGACCACTAAGAGAACAGAGTTTCTCAAGCTAGAAGACAGGTTTATGGTTGTTAGAGCATCTGAGGATCCCACCTTTCACTCCAAGGGCAGCTGGAATCTGGAATGCACTTCTTAGGGGGTGACTGAGGCAAGTACTCTCAACATTTAAAGAGCAGAAAGCCCTTGAGTTACCAAGGCATAGAAGGCTATGGACTAAGTGCTGAGAAATGGAATTAGTATGGAGTATGTAATTGGAAGGTCTGCTTCAACAGGGTGGGCCACAAGATCTGTGTCTATCATCTATGACTCCATGATATAAACCAACACACAAATACTTCAGAGATCATTCAGACATATTTATTTATTTATTTATTTATGCATGGATGGCCCTGTTCATTTTTATTTACAACAATTCTTCCTGAGAATAACTGATCTGGCTTGAGGATCCATCAGAATCTGTCTGGCCTATTACTATGCTTGTTTCAGAGCCACTACAAAAAGCAAAGTTGAAATACCAAAACAGCTGTGAGAGGCCCTCCATTTGTCGGGGTCGGCCATGGATGTTGCGTCCTTGCTGTTTACGTGATAAGCAAGCCGGTGCAGTGCGATAAGGAGGGCAAGCTGTTGCCAATGCGGCAGGCTCCCCTTATCGATGCAGCTGATAATTCTAAAGAAATGCCAGAGACCAATTTAGCAGGTAAAAATAGATGTTTAAAGTGCCATGGTAAACTTTCACATATTCAAGTTATGAAAATAATTGAGTTGCAGTTTGTCCAGCATTCTGGATGAAATTCCTATTTTTATTCTGTACTAAGAAGTGGAATGAAATATTAAATGTCTAAACACCTGACATTTATGATTCTAATCTGCCTACTGATTCTAATATCTGGAACTAACTACGTAATGTCAGTTAGCTTCACACTTACACTATAGCTGCACTTAAATCATTTTATGATGTAGACATCAAATTAAAAATTCCTTTGTTGCTACTCACTTATTGCAATATCTAATGTTTAGATTAGATCCTCTCAAGTTAGTCTTAACATTAACTTTAAACTGCATTTTGTTCAAAGCATGAAATGGGTTTTCAGAGATGTTATAATGTAGGATTATTATATGATTAAGGAGAAATGAATTGATAATTATTGAAACAGCTAACTTCCCATTCTTGCCATATCGCTATTTACTTAGAATCCAATATATATTTTTATAGGATATTAGTTTGTTAACATAATGAGGTCAACTTTTCCCTTACACTTGACGGATCAGTCAAAGCAGATTTGGAGAGATCTGGATCTCCCTTGATATTGATGCAGATTAATAATAGGTGTTTTAGTTGTTTAGCAGGTGACTTTTCTACAGCTTTTTGAATGCTTAAATTTTAGCTGCAGATAAATTATTTTGAAGAGGAGTGGGGAGTTACTACCACTTAACTCACCCTCACCTGTATTAAACATTATCTGGCATAGCTTATTGCTTGTGCTTAATTGTTTGCCATGATTTCTGGATATAAAGTGCTTTGGGAGAGCTGTTTCTTTAGATGTTGCTCTAATCTGACATAGTATGATTTAAAAAAAAGGAACATTTCATACTTTAAAGCAGGGTTTCTCAACGGGGTTATGTGAGAGATTGTTTTAAAAACAAAATTGTTTAATGATTTGCGTGTGATGCTAGTGCTCGCAGTGGTGGGCAGTGATGAAGTTGACCCGTGAGTAATTTTGGGTGTGGTCTCTCAGCCCAGTATGGCAGTGCACAGTAAGACCAGGTTTATTTGGTGGAGTCAGTTCTCAGTAGTTGACACAAGATAGGGGAGGTCATTGATAATTGGTGTGCGCTGTATTGCATAGAGGGGAGGACGGTATGCTGACAAAGATTGTGGTGTGTTTTCTGAGCATTGATGTCAGCCTCTCCCTCCCGAATTACTTCCCCCAACTCTCCCTTGCACCCTGCCAACTGACTTGTAAATAGCATTAATTTACAACCTTTATTTAAAATAAATCTACCAAGCCTACCTTTAGAAAAATTAAATCCCATTTTGGCTTAAGCTAGTTATTTAGCAGAAGTTTAATAAGTTTGCCTTATGAGTGTTTAAAATTTATGAAAGGGAAAAAAAAGGTTTTATTTCAAGAAAAGTAAGCTAAGCTTAACTACCTGCTTTTATCAGGGGAATTTGGTTAAAAATTCACTTGAGAAAATCTGCAGATGCTGTGTTGCTTGGCATGCATTCTCTACTCAAAAGAGCAATGACAATTATTTTTGGATTATTATCTCTATAACTTCCTGATCACATTATCTGTAATGAGCTGTAGATATAATAATAATTTTTATGCAGGGTTTCCAACACCGAATATTATTCGTGGGTTCCTGCAGGGCAAAAAGGTTGTGACAGGCTGCCTTAAAGTAAAAGGGCATGCTTACAGCAAGACTGAACTAGAAGACACTATATGTAGCAACTCTACTTGCAAAAGGAATTGGGTACAAAAAACTGACAACCATTTGGATATTACAGGAGAAAAATGAACTATTACAATACTGGAATGTAAGAGTATTTTTTTCACAAAGACAATGTAGTACAAACAAATCAATATTTCACTGGAGAATCTTCAAACAATGTTCATTATATTTGTCATTCAGTGGTCCAGTTGTCATTCCAGTTCAAAAGACATGTAACTTTTAATAAGCTTCTTATTTCATTTTTAGGATAGGCTGGATGTTCACCTGCATTCATATTTACTCCATTAATAAGAATATGGCTATTTTCAGTGCTGATCATTTTGTGCAAATTTGAGGCAGCTGTTTCAGACTCTCAATCCTCTATTGATTTACGGAAGGTTGAAGGAAAATGGATTGGGTAAAACCATGTGATTTGACTTTGTGTTCATCCTAAAAATGTAGAAATGAAGACACTGGTGTCAATATTAAGGGTAGCGTGCCACCAGTGATCTGGAAAATACAGTATCTGCAAAAGGAAGAACAAATTTGAATGAAATGGGGTCTCACAGCAGGAGGAGTATGACAGTTTAATAAAGCTGGTTCATTATCCCTTTCTGTTGAATAAAGACATTAACCTTTAAGAATTGAAATCCAGCTATTACACCAAGTATAAAGAGGTCAGTTTTGAAACATGTTTCAATAAAACATAATAATGTTTTCTATTTTCACTCCTCAGGCACTTCCCATTGCCCTGAATATTCCTCTTAAAACATTTTCAGTCTTCCTCCATGAACAAGTTTTGGTCACTGTAAATTCCTTTGATATGGTACCTATTTTCACCTCAAACTTCTATACTGCTTTTTCTACTACCAAGGCTGACAAAGATTGTTCCCAATGACAACTATTTTAAAACTTACTTCTCCTGGATGTATAGTACACTCCAAAGGTTTGTCCATTTCTGGTAGATATGGATATGTGTCAAGCATCCACGATAGTGTGGTCCTGTTTGGATGAAATTTTGGTGTTTTGTCTGGTGGATAAAGAAACCAGCGCTGGCCAAAACACGGAAAAAGAATTAGAACCAACGTACAGAACAAGAATACAATTATTTACTACTTTTCCACATTTATTTTAATGTATCTCTCTAATTTTAAAATGTTTTGCTCTAATAGAAACTGTACTTAGCGGCACCCTCAATTCACATCATAAACTGTTGGAATAATGCTGAAATCTGTTGCCCAAATCAGTAATTTTTAAAAAAAAATTGTGGCAAAACCACTGAGATACGAGATTTCCTTGGATTGTACCTTCAGAGCATTTTGGATTTATTTTCATAAATGGCATTACAAACATACCTCTGATCTCCCTTGCTCTTCATCACCCTTCCATTGAGTGTAATCTTCCAAACCTCATTTTTCCTTTATAATGGATCATCTCACACTTTAGTAACAAACTGTCTCATCTTTTATTACTACAGGTTATGGTCTGCACTGTACAGTCTAGGAGAGCAATGGAATTTAACTGGAACTTTTTTTTTAGAGGGAATTGTATTCAAGTTAAAAAGGTGGAGACCTATGGGTAAAGCATTGGACCTAATTCAATGGCTCAAAAGATCTGTCATAGCCACAATAGGTTAATTACTGCTACTGCTGTTCGTAATAAATTAAGAATTGAATTGAACAGAAAGTGGCGTTAGTCTATCTGAGTGAACCAGAAAAATCAATTATAGGATTGTTTACACTGTTGGATGAGTTCGGAAAAGTATCAGGGAAGTATAAATGTAAAGAAAACGCAGGTTATATCCCTAAATTATAAAGTATCCAAAAAACTGCAGGATATACATGATCTTGAGTGGGAAGCTAAATCATTAAAATATTTAGGAATAACCCTGCCAAAGGATCTTTCAATGTTATCACAGGTAAATTATGGGCCATTAATTTCAAAGATAAAAGCAGATATACATAGATGGAATTTTATACCCTTTTTAAGTTTAAATTCAAGGATAAATACTATAAAAATGAATATTCTCCCTCGGTTACTTTATCTTTTCTGGACTTTACCTGTAGAGGTGGACGATAATCAATTCAGGGAATGGGACAAATAGATTTCCCGCTTTATCTGGCAAGGAAAGAAACCTAGAATTCGATTTAACACCTTACAGTTAGGGAAGGGAGGAGGAGGTATGGCACTTCCTTGCGTGAGAAATTATTTTTATGCTTCACAGATAACCCGTCTGTTGTACTGGTGTAATAAGGAATATAAGGCTAGATGGAAGGAAATAGAATTCAGATTGATTGACAGTTTTCCTCTGCAGGCCTCAATAGCAGACAAAGGATTGATAGCCCAATTGGAAAAGTCTAAAAACAGCTGGATAAATCTTACATTAAAAGTGTGGCAGAAGGTGGCTAATGTGGAATTAATAACATGTTAAAACTCTTTAGATGGTGTGCATATGATACCAAATTTCCTCCCAACAGAGTAGATAAAAGATTTGAACTATGGATAAAGAAAGGTCTTACGACCTATCTCTCATTTACACAGAAAAGTGTATTACAAAGTTTCCAATCCTTACTTACAGGACAAACATGGCCTCGAACATAATGACTTTTTTAGGTACCTTCAAATATGACATTATGAACAGTACAATTAGAATTTTTCAAGATTCTGAATTCGGCTTACAGTTCAATGCCAAGTAAATCAATTTCTCGATTATACAATGTACTCTTACATGCTAAAAATGAAAACACATTGTATATTAAAGAGAAGTGGAAGAAAGAAGCAAGATTGGTACTTTCAGAGGAGGTTTGGGGGAAAATATGCAGCTTTCAGTGGTCTTCAACTAACTCTTTGATTTGGAGAGAACATTGTTGGAAAAATATAAGATACTTCAAGACCCCATATCAGGAAAAATATAAAGGCACAAACGTGATGTGTTGGAGAAGGTGTGGCTCCAAGGAGGTAAATCATTTCCATATTTTCTGGGATTGCCCTAAATTAAGTTTATGTTGGAAAGGTATTCATAGAACTTTAGGTCAGGTATTTAAGACCCGGATACCTCTGAACTTTGAGATGCTCTATTTGGGACATGTACTTTTTTTGGATCAGAAGAAAGACAAAGTTGCTACAGGTCCTCTTAGCGGCAAGTAAGAAATCAATCACCAGAAAGTGGCTAAATCCAATATCTCCTACATTAGAAGATTGGCATGAAATTATTTTGGAAATACTTAAAATGGAAAAGATGACCTACTCTTTGAGAATTCGAAAAGAAAAATTTAATCAAATTTGGAATAAATGGATTGAGTTTATCACCCCAAAGCGAGCAGACTTTGGATGACTCTCCTAATGATTTATACTGCTTTTCTCATCAACACAGTAATATAGCTAATGTAAGCACCCTTGGTTTGATTGTTTACTGTTTTTTTTCTTTTTGAAAATAGGGAATTAACACAAGTAAAGGAAAAGATTTGGGAAAGGAGAAAAATATGAAAAAATTAAGTAAGTAAGTACATAGGGATAGGATAATTATGTTTGGGGGTAGGAGCAAACATGAACAAGTTAGGATATAAAATCCTACAATGGTAGTTACATAGGGTTTCATTTAATATTTTGGACCAGAAGTAATGGTTCAGAAGAGATACATGGAAATTATTATTAATCCACTATTATTGCTATTTTTCTTAACAATTATTGTCATTGCTTAGTCTAATAGGGTGGAATTACAACTGCATAATTATCTATTTAAGTGCCTTATTACTTTTTATATTATCTCAATGTGTACTTATGAATGTATAAAAAATTATAGTTTAAAATTAAATTTTAAAGAAGTTTTAAAAAATTAAGAATTGAAATTCTCACCTTTCGCCCATATAGAACTTCAGAATATCCTGCTCCATGCCAGTGAAAAGGCACTCCTGTACCTGAACCTTAAAGGAAACAATCAAAAAACTTTGTTGTAAATTACAAATTATATACAACAGGAAGATGAGAACAAACCCATTTGTGGCAGTGGATAGTAGATTTGCATTTGTTTTCTTTTCAGATTATGCTTAGTATTCTATTGTATTTACTACAGAACATGAAGATATCTCTTTTCCCATGACAGAATCAGTCTTTAATAGAAGCTATGAATGACTACAAATAATTAACATGAATAGTAAGGCATCCTAATTAAAGTCCCCATTTTTAATACATATTATTAAGATGCTGTCGTTACGTACCCCGTGATGGGTTAAAGAACCAGCAGAAATGGAAAAC
This sequence comes from Hypanus sabinus, assembly GCF_030144855.1. Classification (NCBI taxonomy): domain Eukaryota; kingdom Metazoa; phylum Chordata; class Chondrichthyes; order Myliobatiformes; family Dasyatidae; genus Hypanus; species Hypanus sabinus. The sequence goes on along the minus strand of NC_082714.1, from coordinate 22,783,692 downwards.
TCTTTGGAGTCTGGTATTGCCAATAACTGATAATGTTTATTAGTAACTACGCAATTCAGTAATATAATTGCAGATATATCAAACAGGTTAGCAATGATATATATACGTAAGTGTGGAAATAGGAACAAAACTAGGCTCTTTCAAACCTAGGGGTGGATGGATATAGTCTTACAATGATGAAGAGAGTTCAGTTCAGTTCGAGGTAGTTAGTTAGAGGTGAGGTGAGCTGATGCCGTTGATCTTTCCGTCGTCTTCAGAAATCCTGTTGTAGTCACCGACTATGACCATAACACGTGCGACCATTCTTCAGTATTAATAGACAATAGACAGTAGGTGCAGGAGTAGGCCATTCGGCCCTTCTAGCCAGCACGGCCATTCACTGTGATCATGGCTGATCATACACAATCAGTACCCCGTTCCTGCCCTCTCCCCATATCCTTTGACCCCGCTATCTATAAGAGCTCTATCTAACTCTCTCTTGGAATTATCACCCAGGCAAGGGTGGACACACCAATAATTCCCCAGTAGTCACACCTTTTTTACACTGCGAGAGCCACCGATCGATTTCCCCGAATCGATCCTCCAAAAACCCCACCTTCTTGTGGGTGCAACAAAGCTCGTTCAGTGTCCGAAACCGTGTGTCTGTGTAACAGTGAACCTGGTTTTTATATCCACATGTTGGACACCAGCTGTCCATCAACCTGCTCCGTCCTCCTCACTCTTTGTAATAGTTTTACAAGCAGGCAAGTGTCCTTGTGGAAAGGTAAACAAGCTTGTAGAGAAACCATAACATCAATCTTTCGAGCAGTCTTTGTTTCTCTCTCATTGCGTTGGACGCCTCCCCCCCTCTTTCTCTCTCTCTCTCTCTCTCTCAATAGCAGCACAGTTCCTAGGGTCATTTCTGGACTCCGTCACACTGTCCTCTGAACATTTTCTTCAATGACATTTTGGTTTCTTCTCATCTGACTACCTGTGATCTGCCATTGTGAGGAGGAAAAACCTCCCTATTGTTGTTGGCACCCTCTGCCTATCCCACTAGAACCACCTTATTTACATAGAAACCATGTCCAGATGTGTGCACGCATCCTATAGAAATGTCATCTATGGCGCATTTTTACACTTAAGGAAATGCAACTTTTACACATTGAATACCAGGAGTGTTGAAGCTATGGACTAACCAGCTATCCCAAAACTGTAAGCTCCTTTGGTCCCAGGGAGTTGGTATGGAGGCTGGATGTATGTTCTGAAGAGAGAGTCCCATTCTGTAAAATTGTTATCTCCGAAAAAGTATAGTGTATCTGTTCAAACAAAATTTTAAAAAAATTAGTAACTCATGAGCAAACTTTGATCCCATTGTAACCATCCATGGAATTTAGTTTTTTATAAAATGCTTGCATTACCAGGTACTGTTCTAGCCTGGAGCCTAGTTACAAATAGCTTCAGTTTTCCCAAAGGCAGTAAGTCTTTTACTTTGACCAGCTGAAGTGCCTCCCTGCACAAAAATAATCTGAAAGGGGTCTTAACTCAGGCTGTTCTCAGTTTGAATCTTCAGAGCTAAATGGTATTGAGTGAGGGTTGGAAAGCAGTTTTTTTTAACATGCCTTTATATGGAAACAAAAGTAATTCATTTTCATCTTTTGAGGTAGTTCTCTTTAAAAGGAGGCACAAATAGAGTGCAAATCCTGGAAATCTGGAGCAACTCAAAATACTGGAGAAACTGCATGTTTAGCAGCTTCAATGGAGGAAAATGCACAGTCAATGTTTTAAGTTGAGACTCTTTGTTGGGACTGGGCAGAAAGAAGAGAAACAGTCTAAAAGGGTGAGGAGGAGTGGAAAGTAAAAAGCTGAGAGGAGATAGGTGGAAAAGACAAAGTACTGAAAAAAAAATAGAATTTGATAGGTCATGGGGAAATGGGTGGAATTTGTAGGTGATGGACAGATCAAGGGAAGAGGTGATGGAATCAGTGGGATAAGGAAAAACAAAAAGGAGATAGAAGAGACTTAGTCTTCAATCTGAGGGCATGAACATAGATTTCTCTAAAACAGAATATCAGGTGCTATTCCTGTGGCCTCATTATGGGATGCGAAAAGGAAGTGGAATTAAAATGACTGGCCACCAGGAGATCCTGGCTATAGCAGTGGCCGGAGCGAAGGTGATTGACAAAATGATTCCCCAGTCTGTGTCGTGTCTCACTAATGTAGAGGAGTCCGCACCGGATATAATAAAGGATACTGATGGATTCACATGTGAAATACTGCCTCTCCTGCAAGTCCTGAGTGATAATGAAAGAGGTGGTGTAGGGGCAGATGTATAATTTAGTGCAGTTGCAGGGACAAATCCTTTGAGGGGGATTAATCAATGCCACACGGAGCTCTCCTTGTCCTCACCTGATACCCACAGGCCTCTGCATCCAAATATTCTCTGCAACTTCTGCATTCCGACTTTTACAGTACAGTTCCTCTACCCATCTCCTTCCCTTTATTCTATGGTTCAATGTCCCATCCTGACTTAATCAGATTCCAATTTCTTCAGCCCTTCATCATTTCCATCACCTCTCAGCTTCCTGCATCATTCCCATTCTACCCTCCACCACCTGACTTTCCCCTGCACCTGGATTCACTTGTCCCCTGCCATCTCCTGTTTCACTCCTCCCCCACCCTTTTGTACTGGCTACCTCTCCCTTTCTTTAAAATCCTGATAAAAGGTCTCAACCGAAAACATCAATTTCCTTTCATAAATACTGCCTGCCCTCCGGAGTTCCTCCAGCATTTTGTGCATTGCTGTTTAAAAGTGCAATTTGAGATGACTTGTCATTGCATCAGATGTGAATGATATTTTATTATTGATAAATGTATTGACAAGTTTGGAGCTGCTGCCTGCATTACCAGATAGCTCCAACTTTTACACCAAATATTTTAATATACTTTTAATCTTTATGCCTCTTATCTATACTTTGTACAAATGGTTAGGTTTTGGAATCAACAATATTTTAGCCAGTTTTTAAAAAAAACTCACCACTACCCAAAGAATCCAAAGACTGAGGCTTCATTATGTGCTCGACATATTCTTTAAAAGGAACATCAACTGTGAGGAAAGAAGGAAATAGATTTTAACTATCGAAAGACAACTGTAGAGCAAGCAAATACAGTTAACATGGCATTGTTTCACCAACACATACATCTTGAATGGTGATGACCTGTAAGTCGTTCCTGTGGTGTGTTCCATTCAGCTAAGCCTTGTACATAGGACAGAATGCAAATTAGGAGAAATAAGTTGGATTCATTAAATAAACTGAGCAAAGAGATTGGTTGCCTAACTGGTTGACAAAGGATGTTCTTTGGCTTGTTAACATTAATTTTTATGACAAATGCACTACTTGTGATGATCCTCAATTGTCTAAATTTTACAATATTGTTTGTATTTTGGACAACAGATAATTCTCAAGTCCATTAGCACTGGCAAATATTTCAAGAGGTGGTGGTCCCACAGCTCAATGAGTTTAGTGAACAAGGTACATGAACTGAAGCCATTGAAAACATAGTACTTCAGCTAGTACAGACAAGAGGAGCAGGATTGACATCAAGATAAAGTTTGCAGATGAGACTAAAATTAGCTGTACTGCTGATAAGGAAGATTATAGATTGCAAAAAGATACAGATGGCTTGATCAGTTAGATATTAAAGTACTGCCTATGGTGCTCACTGCATTGCATATGCTCTAGTCTTATCATGTTGCTTCTACAGAAAATCTTGCCAAGACAACAACATTTTTGATATGAGGAAAGAATGGCTATGATGTTTTCTTTGGAACAGAAAAATCGAGGAAAAGCTAATTAGGGTGTATGTAGTTATGATACAGTAAATAGGAAAGATTTTTCTAAGCAGGTTGGTCAATCACTAGGTCTGTTCATTTACTGATCAAAAGAGCAGATAATTAAGAATTTTCCACTCAGTGTGATAGGAGTTTTAACACGTTATAGAAATAGAAGCCTCATATTTGAAGAGAACTTGTTTGTGCATTTGAAGAACTGTAAATTGCAAGGATATATACAGTTGCAACAAAGTGTGAACCTGTTATAATTACCTGGTTTTTGCATTAATTACTCAAAATATTGATCTGTTCCTCAACTATGTCACAATAATAGACAAACATAATCTGCCTAAACTAATAACGCACAAAAAAATCTGTACTTCTCAGCACTAAGTACACCATTTAAACAAACATAGTCTAAGTTCAATAAAGTACAGTATGTGAAACTCTGGGTAATGCCTTCTACAAAAGCTATTTGGAGTCAGGTGTCTTAATTAATGAGATGAGATTGGAGGTGTGGGTTGTGGAGGTGCCCTGCCCTTTAAAAAAAGACATACAATGTCAGGTAACTGACAGAGGCTGCACTTCTCAAGAAAAATCTGTTTACGTGCACCATGCCTCGATCAAAACAACTTTCAGAGGACCTTAAAAATGAATTATAGAGATGCAGGAAGCTGGAAAAGGGTACAAAACACATTTCTAAAGTCTACAGTAAGAGAAATTGTCCCCAAATGGAGGAAATTCAGTACTGTTGCTACTCTCCCTTCAAGTGGGGATCCTACAAAGATCACATCAAGAGCGCATTGTGCAATGCTGAAGGAGGTGAAAATGAACCCTGGAGTAACAGCAAAGGAAGGACCTGCAGATATCTCCAGAATTTGCTAAATTCTCTGTTCACATGTCCACTACAAGAAAAGCACTAAACAAGAATGGTGTTCATGGAAGGAAACCACCCCAAAAAAAAAACATTTCTATATATCTCAAATTTGCAAGACCACCTGGATGTGCCACAACTGGGACAATATTCTGTGCTCAGATGAAATAAAAATTGAACATTTTGGCAGAAATGTACAATGCTATGTTTGGTGGAAAAAGGGCACTGCACACCAAAACCTCATCCCAACTGTGAAGCATGGTGGAAGAAGCATTGTGGAGTCCATTTTATTCATAAAGAGTCAAAAAGTAATTTATTTGCTTCTTCCCATGTTCTTACTTCTGGTCTATAGCTTTACAAATTACAGCATGTCAACTGCTACACTATTTATAGTAGTTCCTCAATTAACCTGTAGTTCAGACATGTTTTATAGAATTCCTGTAGCTCTCTGTTATAGTGGTTAGACCAGGAGTCTGAGGCCAATGAGATGAATTAACCCGCAGAATTATGAACATCAGTGAATAAAATATTCCCTAATAAAGAAAACAATATAGACATTTGTAAACATTATATTTTTAAAAAAATAGGGAAGATATTTACTAAAAGTACCTTTCTGATAGGAGTAAGTGTTTGCTGTGCTCAATCTCACCAAGTGATTTCCAAACTTCTGCAGAAGCCTTTGCTTAGAGCAGAGAGCCCTGAAATGCTACAAAATACAAGCACAAAAAATACTTATCTACAGTAACACACACAAGATGTTGGAGGAACTCAGCAGGTCAGGCAGCATCTAGGGGAAAAAAAAGAGTTAATGTTTCAGGCTAATTGACTCTGCCATTTCATTTTATCCAAGTATATTACTAATCCAGTACGCATTATTAATGAATGTTGTTGGCTTAATAATGCCATTGCTATTTTTCAACACTACAGGATGAGGAACAATAAGTTGGCTTGCGAAGGAATAACAGGCTATTTTTTTTTTAATTGAATACTGATAATATGAATCTCATGATTGATTAAATTAGAGTCTTGAGTGCAATCAGATGACTGTAGGATAAGCAATTACATGTGTTTTTAGTAGCATAGCAACGGTCAGCGGGTGGGTAGTATGATGGCTTGGTTCTGACTGCAACGTGAATAAGTCCAAGGAAACCTCATGAAAATAAACGGGAAAAGCTCTCATTTCTGTTTCAGAGAAGCTAACATTGCAGTACATCATGGGAGAAATACAGAAAATCTTCTGTAGTTCCAATAGTTTGTATTAAGCCAATGTGTACCTCAACCAAAGTTTGTCCTGAAACCAACACCTCAGAGTTGAATGACTTGTCATTGTTTTCACTGGCAATAATATTTTGTGGCACATATGGTTATCATGTTCAGAGAACTAAAATTATAATGTACTTGAGATCATTTGTAATATATGAAGTATTTTGGATAATTTCCAAGAGTCCACATAACACAAAATGCAATTTTTATTTTCTTCCAGGCAAAGAAAAAAGTTTGAGTCGAATGTTATTGTTGTGATTTGAAAAAACCACCTGAAAACTGAAAGAACGTCATTCAGGAAAGTAGATTACCAATTCCTCAAAGAAGGGATTTTCCTGTAACAAGCTCGGTCTGGTGCCAAAATTAGTTGTTCGGCAGAGGACACGGCAGTTCTCGGCAATGCCCTTCAGGAAATGTGCATGTCCTCTGAGTCAAACTAGAAGAGTTTTTCTCACAATAGGACTGAAAAAGATAGTTATTCTACATACAACTCTGAGGTTTAACAAGTGTTCAGTATCATGAAAAGTCTTATGCGAGTAAGCAGGGAAGAGCTGTTTCCAGTGAAACAGGGATCAGTATCTGGAAGGCAAAAAACATAAGGGCAAATAGTAAATTACCCAAAAGCCACACAAAAAACGCTCTGAATCAAATTATTCTTTTCCCAAGAACACACACAGAACATGAAATAGAACACTTCAAAATGCAGCTTTTCATTTAGTTATATTAGGTCAGAAAATAGCATACTGAATGTCATTTACCTCATTCTGTGTGAATCCTCGAAGAATAACTGGCCTTGAATATGCATACCTGTAGGATGTGAACAGTTACTTTTTTGCTTTAGGTTGGAATTATAAACATTTCACCTCTTTGGCTGCTACGTTTGAGAAGGGATGGGATTTTTTTTTTATTTATTACATGCAATCGTGAACAATAGCCAGATCAGAAATGCCGATCAAATCAACAAGTTCCCAAAGAGAACTCTGATAGGCCAATCAGATGATTCACTGCTGCTTAGCGATATAACACCAAAAAATGATGTCTTAAATTTAAATCAATGTTCCCAATACTAACTGAGCTTACTCTGGCAGTTGAATTTATTGATAAGTAGCATAGCAAGACTAACCATTTTCAAGTATGTAGGCAATAAAATTCAAACACAAGACACCATGAATTGTTCCCAAATCCCCTCTCAGTCCTTTCCTAAAAGGAAATTTATTTTGCTGAGGAAGGAATCATTGTCCTGGCTTTAGACACATTGCAAACTATTTCCTGAGAAAACATTTGCTGATTTTGGCAACAACTGCCATCATTCAGGTTGTCATGTCCCTAATACATCATCGGTGAAATTCTAGCAAAGTTTTCCAGAGTACAATTTTTACAATAACATTGCAACGTGTGAAAAGCATCTCATGTTTTCACGTTTCAAAGGATCTTAAACTATTACCTTGATTTCCAATTACCACAAAATATTATTTTACTGACTTAATGCCAGAATTCATATAGGAGCAGGACTGAGCCATTTGGTCCCTTGTTTCTGCTCTGCCATTCAACAAATTGATGCTGATCCTTTACTCCAACACATATTCCTATTAGCCCTGAAATCCATCCTCTGAGCTTTCATACCTTTGCAGGTAGAGAAATCAAACAATTCATGAGCATTTTAGTAGAGGAATGTCACTTTATTTCAGTCCTGGAATAGTTGATCTCTTGCTGAACTACGTTCCTGGTTCAGGATATCTAGCTACTGGATACATCTTTTCTGCATCCACCTATAGAACCCCTCAAAGAATTGTTGTACTCCTTCAATGCCAAGCAAACACTTTTTTTTTTAGGTAAGGAGATCTAATATGTACACAAAACTTTAGGTGCAGTGTCACCAGGGCCCTATTCAACTGCAATAAGAAGGCTCTACTCTTGTATTCAAATCCTCTAGTAATGAGTCATGTCATTTCTCTTCCTGACTGCCTGCTGCTACTACATATTAGTTTTTAGTAACCAAAGTACTTGGACATTGAGGTGCCTTTGAACATCAAATCTTTCTAATATCTCATCATTTTGAAAGAACATCAGCCACCCTGAAACTTCAACCAAAGTTGCTAACCTCACATTTTTCCACAACGCACCATCTGCTGTGTTGTCGTCTAATCTTTCCGCTTTTCTTCATGCTGCTGAAGCCTCTTTGTACCTTTATCAGTGTGCTATCATTGCCATTTGGTTTCAGGTTGTCAGTAAACTTCGAAATGTCACATTTGTCCTATCAATCAAATTTTTGGTATAGTTTGTAATTGGATGGGGTCCAAACACTTACCCCTACACCTCTCTCATCACAATTTGCCAACTTCAAAAGAATCAGTATTTCTACGATTTGTTTTCTATTAATCAACTCTAAATCTACACTAATTCATTATCCCCAATTCCATATGCTCGAACCTCATTCAGCAACCTCCTCTTCAGACCTTATCAAGCTTTCTCGAAATCAACATGCACTGATCCCCCTCACCTATTTATCAGATACTCCTTCAGAGAACTTCGACAGATCAATCAAATATAATTTGGTTAATAGATCATTAATTCTATATTGTCTCTATCCATACATATTAAAATAATGTGTCGTCAACACATTCTTTATTATAGACGACCATTTTTGCAAGTACTGTTGGTCTGACAGGTTGGTTGTTTTCTGTTTACTCTTTTCTCCTTTCTTAAATGGTGGGCTCGCTTTTGCTACCCTCTGATCTGCAGGAACCAGAATCTGTAGAAGATAGATATCAGAAGATGATAAGCTGAGCATCCACTATCTCCACAGATGTCTTTCAAAACTCTGTGATGCTGATCGATGTCATGTCCCTATTTTCCAATGTAATCTCTCTATCCTTTATAAGGAATTCATGCATTGTAGCTCCTAGATTCTTTTTTTTCAATGATTTTGCCAGCTTATTTTAATATTCTTGGTTTTCTTTTCCTTATTAAATTTCTTGGTCAACCTTTGTTAAATTATAAACACCTTTAACAGTGAAAAGACTGTTTCTTCTGGCAATTTAATGTGCCTTTCCTTAGGAAAGTACAATCTTTAATTTCTCCTTTTATTTGCAGTTGGACCAATTTTTGTCGTAAAGGAATATATATTTCCAGTAAATCAGGAAGCAAAAGCATCTGTCCATTTATATCGTTTAGTTTCACATTCTACCCTACCCAAACTGCCCCTCATTACCTTTTAGATTTCAGACAAAATAAATCACTTTTGAATTTACATATTAAGCTCTATAATATCATGGACAATCTTTAATAGGGGCACTGTCTACATCTTCTATTTGGAATCCCGTTAACAACCATTATCAATTTATTGCCCTTACGGTTTCTTGGTTTCATCCAAGCTGATAAGGTGACTGCTAGCACATGGGTAACAGTCAGTAATAAGGGTTTAACATGGATTTGTGGTGATATGTATCTGATAGATTTTCAGGCTACTTTGGAAATAGTAAACTCTAGTCAAGGAAAAAATTTGGCCTGCATCTTGCTTAGATTGAATCCCAGTAGTTTAATGCTATTTGCAGTCACTGGGCAAAATTCAGTCCGTGGCTTGCACCAAATTTCACAAATATTCCCAACCCTAGTGATTAAAGCAAATTATTTAGTTAAATAATTTTGTCCATAAATCATTCCACTGCTGTGCCTTTAGTGCCATTATTTTTCAAACTAGGGACACTGGCATAAAGAATTGCTTAAATTTTATCACCACATATTTCATTGGGAGTTTGCGGAAAACAAAGATTATTTGAGCAAAGAATAATGATAATGCAAGGTAAAGATTACAGGAAATTATAAAAAGTAGCTCAAGTTCCTCATGTATAATGCCCTGGAACATGCTGGACATTTCCAGTATTTTATCATATTTCCATCAGTTTCAAGGACTATAGGATGAGATGCCTGGAGCAGAAATGACAATGTAGCTATGCTTTGATGTAATCCAATCCTTAGTCCAGGAGGGGAGAGTGTGTGCTACATTTGACTATGAAAACATACCGATGAATAAATTCAGAATAAGTCAAAGAGTCTCTCACTTCCACACTGCATGATCCTTTGCCAACCATCTGCGTGGCGTGATCTGTATGCCTGCATAGAGGTGCAAAAAAAAAGTTATGCACATTTCAATTGGCAATTGTGACTTAAATATTCAAAACTATATCAGCATACAAGACTATAATTTCAATATATCTACTGAAGAACCATAGTTTTGAAAGATCTCAGAAAACAATTGTCTTGCATATTCACAAATCTCAAATATCTGACACTTAAGGTTCAAAATAAAATCAGGGCAAATTGATTTACTGTCATAAATTTCTATACATTTTTTTGTTTTGATGAAGATATTCACATGGATGTGCAGGCTATTGAGTACATTTCTGTTATTTAACACAAGTGTACGTGTATTATTTGTTCAGCTCAAGGGACCAGAACTATTCTCCTATAATCAATCCTGTATCCTAAATGCCACAGGCAAGGTATTCAAAGCAGCATTATTTATCTGTCGGTGAACTAGTCTACGTTCAGGGGATTGTGACTCACTGCTGCTGTGAAAAAAAATTTAATGTTAATAGTTCCAAAAGATGTCAAAACATTTTGTTCCAAAAGCATAGCCAGTTTCTCACTGCTTTTACATAAATGTACAAAATCCTGTGACGAATAATGATGTTTAATTCTGATTATTAGACATTAAGTGAAATTGTAAATGATTTGACTAATCTCAGAATCAGATTTAATTTCACTGGCATATGTTGTAAAATTTATTAACATTGCGACAGCAGTACAATACAGAATAGTAGCAAAGAAAAAAGCTGAATTATCGTTAAGTAATTAAATAAGTAGTGCAAATGAAAAGAAGAAACATTTCCTTTAAAATAACCACCAAAAAACTGCTGGTGCTGGAAATCTGAAATAAAATAGTAACTACTGGAAACACTGAGGATGTGGTTGAGCACGTGGAAGGAGAAACAGAGTCAGCAAATCAGATCAAAGATCCTTTTATGAAAAGGTTTGCTCTTCCAAGGGCCTTCATAGGCTGTAATCCATTTTGAGTTATAGTGAAAGGGACGTGAAAAAGGAACTATATTAATGCAAGTCTTTTATTTATCTTTCTTTATAACGCATTTGCTTTTTCATAATTTTCCATTAGTTTTAAAGCACATTTTATACCCCTTTTAAAATCTTACTGTTCAACATACATTTTCCAATGTTCAATCTATTCACTCTTATCTCCTGCAATTTAAATTACATAATTGAATTTATTAAGGTAAAGTTCAATAACTTTGACTCAAAAATTTGATGTGTTAACTTGTTAGCATCAAATGTAGCTGAGCAGTTTTGTACTCCTTAAACCCAATTTGCAGTCTTGGTACAGTAGTTTCCTGCACCTGACTGCGTTCACATTCTAAAGGTCTTTATAGCACTTATCAAACACAACCTGATCCTGAATCACATAAGTATATAATTGGACAGTTGATTCAAAGGGAGATTTTAAGTAGGACCTAACTGTAAGAAATTGAATGCTGGGCTTAGTTAGGGCCTAAAAGTTGTCAGTGGCAGAATGATAGGAAATCGTGTGATTGAGCAGTGTGCCAACTGGAGGTCAGACTGCATAGATTCATAGAAAAGTACAGCAGAGAAACAGGCCCTTCAGCCCATCTAGTCTATGCCAAAACCATTTAAACTGCCTACTCTCATCAACCTGCACCAAGATCATAGTCCTCTATAGCCCTACCAGCCATGTACCTATCCAAATTTTGTTTAAGCGTTGAAATTGAGCTCAGTTGCACAATTTGTGCTGCCAGCTTGTTCCACACTCTCACAATCCTCTGTGTGAATTTCATCTCGGGTTCTCCATAAAATTTTCACCTTTCGGCTGTAGCCCGTGACTTCTGGTTGTAGTCTCAGTGGAAAAAGCCTGCTTGCATTCACCCCTCAATTTTGTATACCTCTTATCAAATCTCTCAATCTTCTACATTATAATGAATAAAGTCCTAACCTATTCAATCTTTCCTTATATTATGACAATGTTAGTGCAAGATAGTGTCCGTGAATGTTTGCAGGAGAATTATAAGAACACAGGAGCATGTGAACAGGGACAGACCATTCACCTCTTTGAACCAATGCCGCGACATCTGTGGTTTTACTCCGTTCTCCCATTTTGGCTCATGGGAACACAAAGCTCTCATTTTAAAACATCTGAATGTCTCTTTGAAATTTTCAAATGATCTAACATCAATAGTTTTCCTTGGGTTGGAGAAATGTTGCTTATTTCCAATATTCATGTATGAAGGACAATTTCAAATGTTCCAAAATGCTTCACAAAATATTATCAAGGTTTGATACTAACTACATCAAAAGCTTTATCAAATAATAATTCCATCTAGAAAATGGGTGGGGGGAGATAGAGATGAGTAGTTACAGATTCTGGAGCTCAGGTGCCAGCAGAAGGCACTGTCACAGTAGCTCGGAGAGATATGCTTCACAGCTTGAGCAATGTGGGTTCAATTCTGACCTATGGTGTCGTCTGTGTGAAGTATGCATAATCTTCCTGGGTGATCAGGTTCTGTCCCATATCCGATCATAGACTGCTAGCTTAATTTGCTGCTATGAACTGTCCCCAGTCTGTGGTAGAACGGAAGGAGTGGCAAGAGGAACAGGAGAATAAGATAGAACTAGCAGAATTGGGTGCTCAATGGTGAATGCAATAATCCACAGGAAGCCTACAGTTGAGGAGCTAAGAATGCAGAGGATTTTGAAACTGCTAGAGATTAGAGAGACAGAAAGTGAGAGAGAAAAGCCCAAGGAGGCAGCTGAAGGCAAGGTGATAATTTTATGATGAAAACATTGCTAGAATAACATCCAATAAAATTTTGTGCAAATTAAGGTAAAGGAAACAAAATTTTGAACAACGTCAAGCACGTTAGAACTTGGAAGGTTGAAGCTCTATCATAGACTCGTGAGAATAAGCCTTTATTGCTGGGAACAAAGGAGAATGAGAGGGGCAATGTTATAAAAATGTTTAAAATTATGAATGGCATACAGTGCATACTAACAGTCTTTGCCCCAGATAGGTAAAGGTCAGAGCTAGTGGGCATAGATTTAGGGTGGAAGTGGAAATATTTAAAAGGGACCTGAAGAGCGACTTTTATCACGCAGAGGGTGGTGAGTAAATGAAAAGAGCTGCCAGGAGCAGAGCTTGAGGCAGGTGCAGTAGTATCTTTTCAGAAGCACTTAGATAGGTACATGATGGGAAGGGGCTTAGAGAGAAATTCAGACTCTTGGGGGGGGGGGTGAGGGTGGGGGGGTTGCCAAAGAGTCTGTATCAATTCTGAATTGCTTCACGACTTTGAGAGCACTGTACCATAGAATCCATTGATAAAGGAATGGATAGTGATTCAGTTGCAGATATGTTGTGGCAGGGATAGAGATGAGGAGGTTATGAAGGCAAGTTTTGATGATGAGTGTTGCCCTAGTTAAGTCTTCCCTGGCCCTGGTGAGCTCCAGAACCTGGGCCTCTGTACCTATTTCTGCAACTGAATTCCTCAACTTCCTAACCAGAAGATCACAATCTGTGTGGATTGGAAATAATATCTCCACCTTGCTGACAAGCAACACTGGCGCACCTCAAGGATGTATGCTTAACCCACTGCTCTACTCTCTCTACGTGCATAACTGTGTGGCTAGGAATAGCTCAAATGTCACATATAAACTTACTGATGATACTACCACTGAATTTCAGATGGTGACGAGAGATCTTACAGAAGCAAGATACAGTTGCAAAAAAAGTTAGTGAACCCTTTACAATTATCTGGTTTTCTGCATTAATTACTTATAAAATATGATCTGATCTTCATCTAAGGCTACATCCACACTACGCCGGATAAATCCGTAACCAAAGCTTTTTCTCTTCGTTTTTACCCTCCATCCACACTAAAACAGCGTTTTCGTCTCCTGAAACTGGAGCTTTCCAGGGTGGATATTTTTGAAAACGCTGCTCGGGCAGATCAGTGTGGACGGGATCACTGGAGAAATCTGAAAACGCTGTCAGACGGCAGCGTGCTATTTCATTGTTTTCTTGAACGCAACCTAACAATTTCAGAACAGATGGCAACGAAACTGAAGCCAAAAGAGTTAGAAATGTACTCACCAAATACTTTGACCCGTAACTTACTGAATAAATAAGTATACTCACTTTGCCCGGTTTTCTGTCCTTGCTCGTATGAAGGTGGTTTACCTATTTATGCAAGTACTTCTCTGACAATAGATGTGTAACAGCCTAATGTACCATTGTATGGAAATACAAGATAACACTGATGCAGACATGTTTTATTAATGCAACAGAGTTAGTCAGTTTTTCAATGTTCGTCGTCAGCCGGGTCAATCTGTCCGTGAACTCCCTGTCAGTTGCCACCATACACTCCAGTATTTGTTTTTTTTAGTTTTAAGTTCTCCTGCGCGAGAGCCAACAGCTGCTCGTCGTTTTAAGTTTTTCTAATCTGTAACTGAACAAACACGCACTTTCACACCGAGATTCGACACCAAACACGTCGCTTGTTTTCGGTAGATGTGTCCTGCGCATGTGCAGGAGAAGGAGATTAGCCGAAATCTCCGTTTCAATGTGGATAGAGGTATTTTCAAAAACGCACAGTGTGGATGCCTATCGTTTTTACGCGAAACTGGCGTTTTCAAAATTATCCGGTCTAGTGTGGATGTAGCCCAAGTCACAATAGTAGACAAACCTAAACTGCCTAAACTATTAACACATAAACAATTGTACTTCCCATGTCTTTCTTGAACACATTGTTTAATCATTCACAGTCCAGGCTGGAAAAAGTTTATGAACCCTTGTATTTAATAACTGGAGAATTTCCTTTAGCAGCAATAACCTCCATCAAACATTTCCTGTAGCTGCTGATCCATCCCTACTGAAAAATATAGTGGAGGTGGCATCAGCAGTAGGGGTGAGAAATCTGGTTAGTATGGATGGGAAAAATGAATGCTGCTAAATACAGAGAGATTGTGGATAAAAACCTGCTATCCTGTGCCAGAAAGCTTAAAATGGGAAGGAAATTCATCTTTCGGTAGGACAATGACCCAAAGCACACTGCCAGAGCAGCCATAAAGAAAATGGAAGTTCTTGTGGCCCAGTCAGAGTCCTGACCTTAACCCAATTGTACGTCTCTGGCAAGACCTCAAAATTGCTGTCCACTGCCGCTCCTCAACTAACCAGGCACAGCTTGAATAATTTAGAACATATAGAACATAGAATAGTACAGCACAGTACAGGCCCTTCAGCCCACAATGTTGTGCCGACCCTTAAACCCTGCCTCCCATATATCCCCCCACCTTATATTCCTCCATATACCTGTCTAGTAGTCTCCTAAATTTCATTAGTGTAGCTGCCTCCACCACAGACTCAGGCAGTGCATTCCACGCACCAGCCACTCTATGAGTAAAAAACCTTCCTCTATTATCCCCATCGAACTTCCCACCCCTTACCTTAAAGCCATGTCCTCTTGTGTTGAGTAGTGGTGCCTTGGAGAAGAGGTCCACTCTATCTATTCCTCTTAATATCTTGTATACCTCTATCAGGTCTCCTTTCATCCTCCTTCTCTCCAGACAGTAAAGCCCTAGCTCCCTTAATCTCTGATCATAATGCATACTCTCTAAACCAGGCAGCATCCTGGTAAATCTCCTCTGTACCCTTTCCAATGCTTCCACATCCTTCCTATAGTGAGGCGACCAGAACTGGACACAATACTCCAAGTGTGGCCTAACCAGAGTTTTATAGAGCTGCATCATTACCTTGCAACTCTTAAACTCTATCCCTTGACTTATGAAAGCTAATACCCCATAAGCTTTAAACAACACACACAAAATGCTGGTGGAACACAGCAGACCAGGCAGCATCTATAGGGAGAAGCACTGTTGATGTTTCGGGCCAAGACCCTTCATCAGAACTAACTGAAAGGAAAGATACTAAGAGATTTGAAAATAGGAGGAGGAGGGGGAAATGCGAAATGATAGGAGAAGACCGGAGGGGGTGGGGTGAAGCTGAGAGCTGGAAAGGTGATTGGCAAAAGTGATATAGAGCTGGAGAAGGGAGGCCTAGGGAGAAAGAAAGGGGGAGGGGAGCACCAGAGGGAGATGGAGAACAGGCAGAGAGAGAAAAAAAACAAACAACTAAGTATGTCAGGGATGGGGTAAGAAGGGGAGGAGGGGCATTAACAGAAGTTAGAGAAGTCAATGTTCTTGCCATCAAGTTAGAGGCTACCCAGCCGGTATATAAGGTGCTGTTCCTCCAACCCGAGTGTGGCTTCATCTTGACAGTAGAGGAGACCATGGATAGACATATCAGAATGGGAATGGGACGTGGAACTAAAATGTGTGGCCACTGGGAGATCCTGCTTTCTCTGGCGGACAGAGCGTAGCTGTTCAGCGAAACGGTCTCCCAGTCTGCGTTGGGTCTCACCAATATATAAAAGGCCACACCGGGAGCACTGGACGCAGTATACCACACCAGCCGACTCAGAGGTGAAGTGTCGCCTCACCTGGAAGGACTGTCTGGGGCCCTGAATGGTGGTGAGGGAGGAAGTGTAAGGGCAGCTGTAGCACTTGCTCCACTCACAAGGATACGTGCCGGGGGGAGATCGGTGGGAAGGGATGGGGGGGGGGGGCCAAGTGGACAAGGAAGTTGCGTAGGGAGTGATCCCTATGGAAAGCAGAAGGGGGGGGGGGAGGGAAAGATGTGCTTGGTAGTGGGGTGGTAGGTGAGGACAAGGGGAACCCTATCCCGAGTGGGGTGATGGGCGGATGGGGTGAGGGCAGATGTGCGGGAAATGGGAGAGATGCGTTTGAGGGCAGAGTTGATGGTGGAAGAAGGGAAGCCCCTTTGTTTAAAAAAGGAAGACATCTCCTTCGTCCTGGAATGAAAAGCTTCATCCTGAGAGCAGATGCGGTGGAGACAGAGGAATTGTGAGAAGGGGATAGCATTTTTGCGAGAGACAGGGTGGGAAGAGGAATAGTCCAGGTAGCTGTGAGAGTCTGTAGGCTTATAGTAGATATCAGTAGATAAGCCATCTCCAGAGATGAAGACAGAAAGATCAAGAAAGGGGAGGGAGGTGTCGGAAATGGACCAGGTAAAATTGAGGGCAGGGTGAAAGTTGGAGGCAAAGTTAATGAAGTCAACGAGGCTCAGCATGCGTGCAGGAGGCAGCGCCAATGCAGTCGTCGATGTAGCGAAGGAAAAGAGGGCGACAGATACCCGTATAGACTTGGAACATGGACTGTTCCACAAAGCCAACAAAAAGGCAGGCATTACTGGGACCCATACGGGTGCTCATGGCTACACCTTTGGTTTGGAGGAAGTGGGAGGAGCCAAAGGAGAAATTATTGAGAGTAAGAACTAATTCCACTAGACAGAGGAGAGTGGTGGTAGAGGGGAATTGGTTAGGACTGGAATCCAAAAAGAAGCGAAGAGCTTTGAGACCTTCCTGGTGGGGAATGGAGGTATATAGGGACTGGATGTCCATGATGAAAATAAGACGGTGAGGGCCAGGGAACTTAAAATCATTGAAAAAGTTCAAAGCATGAGAAGTGTCACGAACATAGGTGGGAAGAGATTGAACAACGGGGGATAAAACAGTGTCAAGGTATGCAGAAATGAGTTTGGTGGGGCAAGAGCAAGCTGAGACAATAGATCTACCTGGACAGGCAGGTTTGTGAATCTTGGGTAGGAGGTAGAAACGGGAAGTGCGGGGTGTGGGAACTATGAGGTTGGTGGCAGTGGATGGGAGATCCCCAGAGCTGATAAAGTTGGTGATGGTATAAGTGACAGTGGCCTGGTGCTCCTTAGTGGGGTCATGATCAAGGGGTAAATAAGAGGAGGTATCAGAGAGTTGTCGCTGTGTCTCGGCCAGGTAGAGGTCAGTACACCAGACAACAACAGCTCCCCCCTTTATAGTGAGGTTGGGACTGGTGCAGAGGGAGCGGAGAGCAGAGTGTTCGGAAGGAGTGAGGTTGGAATTGGAACAGGGTGTGGTGAAGTCAAGACAGTTGATGTCCCGTCAGCAATTAGCAATAAAGAGATCCAGAGCAGGCAGAAGACTAGAGCGGGGTGTCCATGATGAGGAGGAGAGTTGAAGACGGGAGAAGGGGTCATCAGTGGGGTTGGGAGAGTCCTTGTCAAAGAAGCAAGCTCGGAGACGGAACCGGCGGAAGAAGAGTTCAGCGTCATGGCATACGCGGAACTCACTGAGGTGTAGGCGAAGGGGGACAAAGGTAAGGCCTTTACTGAGGACAGAGCGCTCTGCCTCAGAGAGTTGAAGGTCGGAGGGAATGGTAAAGACCCGGCACGGATGAAAGATGGGATCGGGGGGTGGGTGGGGGGGAGGCTGGTAGTGTCAGTGGAGAGGGAAGGGTTGGGGTGAGAGGAAGATGGAGCCTCTGAGGGCCCAGGAGCTGACAATAGGAACTGAGGGAGAGGGAATTGCAGAGTGGTGGTGGGGAAAGGGGAGATGGGAGTCACAATCACAGCATGTGAAGAGCCAGCCTGGAGTTGCAGTCAGTGGTTGTGCAATCGCTTTGAAGCTGTCCATGGTCGTTGGAACCCGCGTTGATGGTGCTGGAGTCCGGGTTTTCAATATGCCTTGGGTTGCTGGGGCAGCCGAGATCATAAGCTTTCTTAACTACCCTATCTACCTGTGAGGCAACTTTCAGGGATCTGTGGACATGTACCCCCAGATCCCTCTGCTCCTCCACACTACCATTTACTTTGTACTCTGCCTTGGAGTTTGTCCTTCCAAAGTGTACCACCTCACACTTCTCTGGGTTGAACTCCATCTGCCACTTCTCAGCCCACTTCTGCATCCTATCAATGTCTCTCTGCAATCTTTGACAATCCTCTACACTATCTACAACACCACCAACCTTTGTGTCGTCTGCAAACTTGCCAACCCCACCCTTCTACCCCCACATCCAGGTTGTTAATAAAAATCACAAAAAGTAGAGGTCCCAGAACAGATCCTTGTGGGACACCACTAGTCACAACCCTCCAATCTGAATGTACTCCCTCCACCACGACCCTCTGCTTTCTGCAGGCAAACTAAGTCTGAATCCACCTGGCCAAACTTCCCTGGATCCCATGCCTTCTGACTTTCTGAATAAGCCTACCGTGTGGAACCGGAGAAATCCTATTTACAATGAGAAATCCAACACATTGTGCAAAACTAATAGAGACTTATCCAAAGACTACTGGCTGTAATATTTGTCAGAGGAGTTTCAACTGACTCCTGAACAAAGGTGGATGAATACTTTTGAACTGCTGACATTCTGGTTTTTGGTTTTTTACTTTATCATGCTTTACAATTTTCCCTGTTTTATGGGCTCTACTGTGAACAGATGAGCATGTTATTCACAAATAAAAATTCTCAGACATTGATCAAAATCTCTGGTTGTAATACTCATTGATGTGAAAAAAGGGTTATGGGGCTGAATATTTTTTCACGGCACTGCATAGCAAATCCAAATGTCAATAAGCTCTCACTTTTAGTTGTTTTGTTGAAGGAGTTGGTTAAGAGTAATTCCCCTGCACAAATTGCTAATAGCCCTGGGAGATAACATGTTCACCTGTTAAAAGAAACAAGTCTCAAATTACACAGATTGTCTAAAATGGTGGACCTCTGACATTGCAGCATTCTCTCTGTAATGCAGATATTACAAACAATATGTACCAAGCTCCCACAAAGTGCCAGTTAGGGTTCTGAGAGAGTTAAACATGGAGTAGGGTTATCTCATAACTTGTCTGCAAATTTATGTACACTTGAAAGAATGCCTCATGCTTTGAAAACACAGCACATCTGTCAGCACACCACTCCAAACTTAGCAAACTGGGGGTGTCTCCTGCCTAGATTTTTCTGAGCAGAGAAATGAATCTGTAATCTTAATGAAGAGGAAATACGCGATTGACAATTTCTACTCATCACAATACTGGGCATCGGGCAAGCATGGGTTAACCAGGAGTAGAGGGGTCAAGAATGGTGCTAATTAGATTTGGAAACGCAAAACAAACTAGATGTTTGCTGAGCATTTCCACCAGTTTTTTGTTTTTATTTCACAAGTTGAGCATCCGCAGTTTTTTTTAAAATTAGTAGTAAATGTATTATTGGCAAATGTATTAAGAAGACATTGTATTTACTTCCTTAAGTTCTAATACTGCATGAACGGAGATGTCTCCTTCCAATCATACTGACATCTTTCCTATAGGCAAGTGACCAAAACGGCACACAATGCTCCAAATTAGGCCTCACCAATGCCTTATACAACTTCATAACATCCCAATTCCTATATTCGATATTTAGATTTATGAAGGGGGTGGGGGGGGGTTGTCTGTGTCCGTCTGTCCTTAACTCTTGGTGGATTCATGAAGGCCAATATGCCAAAAGCTTTCTTTACAACCCTATCTACCTGTGACGCCACTTTCAAGGAATTATGGATCTGTATTTTCAGATCCCTCTGTTCTACCTCACTCCTCAGTCCTCTACCATTCATCATACAAGTCCTAACCTAATTTGTCCTCCTGAAGTGCAACACCTCATGCTTGTCTGCATTAAATTCTATCTGCCATTTTTCCAGCGGATCCAGATCCTGCTCCAAACTTTGAGTCTCCCTCCCAATCCCACCAATCCTGTAAACTTGGTCTCATCCCGCAAATTTGCTTATCCAGTTTACCACTATTCAGATCACTGATATAGATGACAAACAAAAACTGTCACAGCATCGATCCATGTGTCACAAGTCTCCAGTCAGAGAAGCAGCCATCAACTACCACACTCCAGCACCTCCCGTTTATTACTTCAACTTGAATGCCAAGTGACTGAACCTTGCTGACCAACCTCGCTGACCAACCTCCTAATGCTTGTCAAAGGCCTTGTTAAAATCCATGTAGAAAACATCAACTGCCTTGCCTTCATCAACTTTCCTAGTAACTTCTTCAAACAGCTATAAAATTAGTAGATATGACCTACCACTTACAAAGCCATATGGACTAACCCTCTCTAATCAGTCCCCGAATATCCAAATACTTAAACTTCCAGTCCTTTAGAATACCTTCCAATGCCTTACCCACTACTGATGTCAGGCTTCAACAGCCTATAATTCGTGGCTTATCTTAGAGCCCTTCTTAAACAGAACAACATTAGCTTTCCTCCAGTGCTCTGGCACCTCACCTGTGGCTAAGGACATTTTAAATATCTCTGCTAAGGCCCTTCAATTTCTGCACTAGACTCCCACGGGGTCCAAGGAAACATATTGTCAGCCCCTAAAGTTTTATCCACTCTAACTTTCCTGAAGGCAGCAAATACCTGCTCCTCTGTAATCTGTATACCTTTCATGCCCTCACTGTTGCTTTGCTTCACTTCTATAGAATGTGTCTTTCTCACAAATAAATACAGATGCAAAAAAAAAATCTATTTAAGATCTCCCCCATCTCTTTCAGCTCCATGCATAGGTGACTACTCTAATCTTCCAGAGCACCAATTTTATTCTTAATTTATCTGTAGACGCCTTGGGATTCTCCTTCACCTTGTCTGCTGGAGCAACCTCATGCCCTCCTGATTTTTGAGTGTTCGCTTGCATTACTTTTACTCAAGTACATCATTTGCTCCTTCCTGCTTATATCTGCCGTGCACCTCCTTTTTCTTAAGCAGGGCTTCAATCTCTCTCAAAAATCAGGGTCCCTAAACCTGTTACCCTTGTCTTTTATTCTCACAGGACCATACAAACTCTGTGCTCTTAAAATTTCACTTTTGAAGGCTTAGAAAGTACACTTTGCCTGAAAACATTCTGTCCCAATCCACAACTGCCCGATCCTTCCTGATACCATAAAAAATTTGCCTTTCTCCGATTTATGATCTCAACACGAGAACTAAACCTATCTTTCTCAAATGTTCAAAGGTTAATTTTATTAGCGAAGTATGCAGAATACAACTCTTGAGATTCATCTCTTCTCCAGATAGCTGTAAAGTACAGACAACCACACAGGAGGTTGAAAGAAGACATCAATACCCTCCCCACAGGAAAATATAAAGCAAACAATGACATACAAATCGCAAGCACCCCCAGCAGATCACCCAAACCCAGAGCCTGCCAATCCACAAGAAGAAAGAATGGGCGAGAACTTGGAAAAAACATAGAACTGTAAGAAGCCAATATGAACTACAGTCCAATCAATAAATATAAGAATTTCGATAACATCTCTGAGAGCATTGGGCCCCAGCAACCCTCCGACAGCACCAACTCGAACCAGTGACCACTCCGAGGGCAGCAACAAGAACCGTCAATCGTACTGACTATAGGGATTATGATCACTAGTTGCAAAGTGTTCCCCTACACAGACTTCTCTCCCCTGCCATTTCATTCCCTAACAGGAGATCCAATATTGAACTTTCTCTTAGATTGGACCTAGTCCCAGTCACCTCTTTCATGGCCATGGAATCTCGAGTCCATCCCCCTAACTATTGAGTGTCCTATCACTAACGCTCTGCCTGACTTTACCATTCTTTTCTGAACCTAAGAGCCAGCCACACTGATACGATTGTGCCCTAAAAGGTCACTCCCCCCATCAGTATCCAAAGGGGTATACTTGTTGCTGAGGGAATAGTCTCAGGGGAACCCTGCACCGACCGTTTACTCCCCTTACTACTTCAGGTGGTCATACATCTACTATCTGAAGGTTGCACCTCGGTAAAGTCTCATCTATGATGTTTACAGCCTCCAGGATGATGCTAAGTATATCTAGCTCCAGTTCCTTGACCTTGTCAGTCAGCACCTTGAAGTCAGGTGCATTTCCCACAGGTGTAGTCATCAGGGAGACAATCAGGTACCCTGCAATCCTTTAACTGACCAGGAGGAGCATTCCACTGCCTCAACTATCATCCTGCCTACTCTAACTTCTCAAGCTTAAGTTCTAACCTGTGCCCTCAATTTCCAGCAACATCCTTGTGAATGTTTCCTCCTCCTCTCCAGCTTAATCTCGTTCTTCCCGAAGAATAGGAGACAATATTCCAGGTGTGGTCTCACCAACATCTTGTAAAACGTCATCCCATCCCTTGTATTCAGCTCTTCAGCTCATGAAGGCAAACTTGCCACACATCTTGTTCACCATTGTCTATCTTGACCACACGGGAATTACAGAATTGTACCCCAGGGGTACCTCTATGTCCCTGCATTCTACATCATTCCCGTGGGTCCTGTCATTCACTGGGTTGGTCCTGTCCTGGTTTAATTTGCCAAAATGCATCACTTTACACGTACCAGTTAAATACTATCTCCCATTCCGTGGCCCACTTTCTCAGTTGAACTCTTCGTCAACTTTCTTCACTGTACAAGATCTCACCAATTTTTTGTGTCATCTTTAAACTTACTAATCAGGCTCGCTGCTTTCCCATCCAGTGTTAAAATACATGAAAAACAGAGGACTTAGCACCAGTACACCACTGGTCAGAGACCACATCTGTTGAATCAGAATTGCAGATAGCATCTAAAGTGTGAAGACAGCACTTAAATCACCCAATGATTCAACAGTGAAGACGAACTGACCCAGTGCCAGAAAATGAAGTTGACACAGTGAGCCAAACGGCCTGCCTCCACACTGCCAGTCTAGACAAGACAAAGGTACAAGGAGAATGTACGGAAATACGTTTTTAGATGCAGTGGCTATGATCTGGAACTCATTGTGTAAAGGTTCCTTCAGGAAATAAGCACAAGCCTCGAGAGCCAAAGACCCATTTAGACACTGGTACAACCCTACGTGCATATAAAGAATCCCCATGACCGGATGAAGGCGCTTGGCCGGAAAATGCTTTTTATTAAATTTCTTTCCGTGCCGCCTGACCTGCAACATGTGTGTTGCGTCTTATTTTGAAATGCCACGGGCATGAATTATTGCAAGTACAATAACCGATTTTTTTTTTAAAGCGTGCAGATGCTAGAATCGTTAAGAGGAACAGAAAATGCTAGAAAGTCTCAGCAGGTCAGGCAGCATCGCTGGAGAGAGGACCTCAGATAAGCCTGGAGCGTTTAACACTGCAGGTGCTGGAAATTTCCAGCGACAGATAAAGGACAGGAGGTACCCAGCCAGTCTGGCAGCAGCAATGGACTTCTCAGGTCGAGACCCTTATCTAGTCTGGGGCAGGCTCTGAACATTTTCCGGCTGTAAGAACCGAATCAGCACCCTCAGCGAGCAACATGCTCCGAGGCCAGCGGCGGCGCCGGGCAGATTCACACCGCTCGCAGTGAATGGGAAACTCTCACCAGCCTCCGTCCGTCTCCAAGTCTCCGACTGAAGCTCCACCGAGCAGCACCGACGAGAGCAGAAGCCTCAACGCCCACGACCCCATGGCCGCTGTCGGTGAGCGCCGGCTGCAGACTCGGTCCCCCTCCCCTCGCATCCGAACGGTATTCTTCCGCCCGCGTTCGAACAGCTGGCTCGCTCGGCATTCTGGGAATTGTAGTCCAGGTGCTGCCGGCAGGTAGCATTCGGACTCTGCCCGAAACATCGACTGTTTATTCCCCCCCCCCCAATTACTTGCTGAGGTTTCCAGCATATCTTGTGCGTGTTGTTCAAGATTTACAGCATCTGCTGAATCTCAAGTGCTTTTTTTTTGTGACTGTCCCCATAGTCCAGCTTCTCTTCCTTTATGTGATACAATCACGTCTACAAAATTTGCCTTTGGTTTGGCTCAGCTGCACGGGTAGTTGTTCCCTTCATTTGCATTTTAGACAATTGCCTTTTATTCCAGAAGTATTTATAATGAAAATCCCATTTCAAAAGACCAGTGATAGAACATATTTACTCATTTATGGGTGATTCATCATTTAGGGGTACTTTTGACAACTTGAAATTCTGAAAAATGAAATTTTTTGAAACTTTTTAAATGTTATAACCTTTATTTTAGGCTCTGGAATGAATACCAAATTCTGGCATTCATCAACCTTTAAGAGAACTTTTATACTTTAGGGTGTTTTTGCAGGGTTTTCAAGGATGAGTGTCATCACCATAGTATTGAAATACTGAGTTTAATTTAAAATTAATTGAGAAACAAAGATTTTGAAATCAATCCTGCAAATAAAAACCATACCCTTTAGTAAATTTGTTTTAAATCATTTTAAGTACATTCAGAATATATTTTTGAGACACATTTTCTTATGCATGTCAATATTTTCCTCGGCTAAACAACAAAACACTTGTTTGCTAATTAGGCTATTGGAATATTAACCCTTTTTGACAGAAAGCTCAGTTTGGCATCAAAGCACTTGATGCCAGCAAATGTGTTCAGGCCAATATATCTATACAAAACTTTGTTTCCCATCAAAATATGCACTGTGATAGTAATGACAAAATACTTTTGACATTGACAAACAATGGTTTTAGTTTAACATTAACTCTGAGAAAACCTATGTCCAACTATTACAATTAATTGCAACACCTACAATTAAAACACATCCATATTATTATCTATTTATCCGCACTATTTATCAAAATTCTATGAGCTCCCAGTTTTTAAGGCAGGCAGCTGGAGTACTTTGTTTTAAAAGCATCCATGTGAAACATGAACATAGGTAGCCCAGCTAAACTAAGCATTGTCTAGACCAGGCATGGGCAAACTACGGCCCGGGGGCCATATGCGGCCCGTTAAGCTTTTTAATCCGGCCCGCAGAACTTGATGAAGTTATATTAATAAACCTTGTTAACGTTTTTTCCCTGCAATTCTGGCATTTTCCCAATAGATGATGCACTCTATATACATTGACCTTTGTTGAGGTGCAGCATATTACTCCACATTTGTGCTTTACTCTGTGACCTTGTGGCGACCAATTTCCTGGCACATCCGAACCGGCTCACAATTAGCCAGCGTTCCGGCTAAGGGAGATAGACTGCGGGGATTTGCGAGCACAGAGCTTTGGAGCCTCTGCGCCACGGGGGGCAGGTTGAGGGAGGCTTAAAAGTGAGGCTGGGG
This sequence comes from Hypanus sabinus, assembly GCF_030144855.1. Classification (NCBI taxonomy): domain Eukaryota; kingdom Metazoa; phylum Chordata; class Chondrichthyes; order Myliobatiformes; family Dasyatidae; genus Hypanus; species Hypanus sabinus. Next base: position 22,757,702 of record NC_082714.1, on the reverse strand, counting down.
ATTTCGAATAAAGTTGTTTCCTTCGACTGCAGTTACCGACTCTGTGTCGTAATTTTAGCGCTGCGTGTAGAACATCGCTACAACCTCTCACCCCTTCTGTAAAGATGAGTGGGGCTAAGAAAAGAAAAGTGGATAGAGAATGTCGGGTATTTAATAAGGAGTGGACAACTAAATATTTTTTTACCAAACACCGATCAACTGCTATATGCCTGATATGCCAAGAGACTGTGGCGGTTTTTAAAGAATATAATATCCCATGATATTTTATTTTCTCTTATGAGTTGTATTACCAAAACACTCCGTCTATCTGCTCCTGGTCCGGCCCCCCTGTCAAATTTTAGAACCCTTTGTGGCCCACAAGTCAAAAAGTTTGCCTACCCCTGGTCTAGACTGTTTAAGAAAAAAAAATGCTCACAATCTGCCTAACTCTGGAATAAGCATCAACTCAAATTTCAAACAGATTATAGAGATCATTATTTTTCAACTGTCCATAAGAGAGAACCCTCTTTTTTAACACTGACGAAACATTTACTCAATCCTCTACACACTTTTTTATCAGTAATATTTATGAAACATTCACAGAAATCTCAACAACTCTGAAAAAGCAACACTTGAGATTTAAAGCACGTACTTATAGTCTCCATTAGTGCATAGGTGAAGCCGCAGAAGGATGGAGGTCATGCTGTTCTTGTTGCTGGCCTACTGGAGACACGGGTGGAGTATTCTCAGATAAAAAAAAGTTTGTACTGCCTGTCTTATCAGTAGTCCTTTTGCTTCTTTGATTAACTCTCCACCATTGTTCCTTCAGTCTCCAGTCATACTTTGGTACTTGCGAGATCTTAATTTTTCCTGCCTCTGTCCTGTTGTATCTTTCTAGGTCCTGCTGACATTTCACTGAATCTTCTTTAATTGTGTCTCTGTATTTTTTTAATTGGTCTGCTGGTGATTTTGGGCCACTTTGAGAACGTTACAGCCAGTTGTGTGATGGCAATGACATTTCTCACTTTTTAAAAGAAAAGTTGGCTAGGTCTCAACACAGGCCAACTCAACCACATAGCTAGCTTATAAATGTAATTTAAATATACAGAAATAAAGTGAAGTTATTTATTTCTCTCTCAGTCAAAGCAGCCAAATAGTAACTTGTTTGATAAGGACATGAAATAAGCACACTCTCAGATCAGGAGGTACAAGTCTTCAAATTACTTGCATTTCTGGTCATCAAAATGTCAGACTTCTGCCATGACAGCCACATGCTCCCCTGTCACTTCTCATTGTCATGGCAACCAAACCAGCAGTTGTTTGAAAAAACTTGATTTGTCTCCAAAATATGTTGCGTATTGGTAATGACAGCAGTGTTGGAGACAACGGCTTTTTGTCATTAAAATCTACAACTTGAAAAAAAATAACCCACCTGAATTTGGCATGTATTTAAAAAGTTCTTGTGATGAAACAGAAACTAAAAGTTTCATGAATTTAGTACTTATTACTACTTTATATTGAAGACAGTTACAGAGTCTGGGTGATAGTGAAATTCTGCTACTTTCAAGTTTTTTACTCACTTAAAAATTAGGAAAATATTATTTATGAAGCATACTGAAAAAATTTAGAGTTACTATCACCTAATTTTTAAAATTACAGTTCTTGTTTTTGTAAAAACTATTTTTTTCTTGAAAATCTATCCCAGGGACAGAACAGTTACCCTAATTAAAGTATCATGCTTATGTTGGAGTATTCATTGTTTAATTGGGCACTGAAGGCTGGAATTTGAGTCATTGGTACAATTATGCGGCATGATAATAGGCTGGGACTTATGAAATTTCTTGTAAAGTAACTGTCTCTGCTGAACTGCCATCTTACCCTCTGCCTTAAATACAAGGATTCTGCTGCCCCTGATCTCCAAGTGCAAGAAATTTTGAATTTTCACAGCCCTCTTAGAAAAGAAACATCCCTTCACCTCAGCCTTTAATGGATGCCTCCTTATTCTCCCAACCTCAGCTACAGCAAAAGGTGCTCACGCTGTGGCCTCCTCTACAATGGCAAGATCAAACAAAGCTTCCCCCCTCCCCCACCCCACCCATCTTAACTGCGTTTTACGGCACGTATTGGTGATGAAGAAAAATAAAATAAAATGTAAGAAGTAGTGCAGAAAGAGAGCAAAAGGTGAAGTAATGTTCATTAGTACACCCCACCGGTCAATACACTGTCCATGCCAATTCCTTGTGCTCTGATCTTCTGACTTAACCTTTTGTTGGGCAACTTGATGGACATCTTCTTAACATCTGAACATATCCGCTGTGTCCCCCTCTAGACTCTGGTCAAAACATCCTCAAAAAACCACTTACAAATCTGTCATTTACACCTTCTTCACAAAGCCATGGTGCCTGTGCATGGTTAGATCACGAATCTGCTGCTGTAACTTCTTTAATTACACAGTACCAGATCTAAAATAGCCTGCCCCTTGGTGGGTTCCTTGTGATATTTCAATAGGAAACCATCCCAATTAAACTCTGTGAATTTGCCCTCGAGGCTCCCCTGCCAATTTGATTTGTCTGACCTGTATGATAATTAAAATCACTGATGATTACTGCAGTGCCATCCTCACCTGCTTCATCTCCATCCCTGCAATGCGGTACATTTCCCTTGCTTGCTCAGGTTTCCATGTACTGAAATTATTCCCTGTGCTTCCATCCGTTCCATTGCCTTTATCTCCAAACTTGCCATGAGCTCTGACCTAGCAAATGAATGTCTTTGTACGTCCTGTCCCAGCAAGTCTTGTCTGCTCTGCATCTCCATTCTCGCTAATTAACACTGCCAATGTAGCCCTTAGCCTCCTCAATTTAAAACCGCTGTGCTCGTGTTCAAATTGCTTTGAAGTCCTCAATCCATAATATTTATGTAACTTTTTAGAAAAATTAGTCCTCTCTTTATCCCTTATGACTTTTGCTACAGTTCTGCTCCCATTTTACCCCAGCAGTAAGCAGAGGTATGTATCATCCCAGTTCTATTTTCTGTAATACCCACTCTCAATCAAAAGAATTGCTTCTATATTCTTTAGAAGCTTCTTAAAATCTCAAGGAGATTTCAAGGTTCAAGTACATTTATTATCAAAGAATGTGTAAATTACACAACCTTGAGATTTGCTTGCTCACTGGTAGCCACAAAGCAAGATATCAGAAAGAACCCAATTAAAGAAAAAAAACAATAAAAATAAAAGACCAACACTCAGAAAAGGTATTTTTAGTGATGTTTTTAGTCAGATTTCTTAGCTTTTTGACTACCAAAAAGCTGTTGCGCACGTTCAGGCAGTGATGCAGCCAGTCAGGATGCTCTCAATTGTGCCCCAGTACAAAGTCCTTACGATTTGGGGGCTCATATCAAACTTCTTCAACCGTGTGAGGTGAAAGAGGCGCTGTTGTGCTTTTCTCATCTCACAGCCGGAATGTACAGACCACATAGCCTGGCTCCATTCCTCCTGTAGTCCACAATCAGCTCTTCCGTTTTTGTGACATTGAATGAGAGGTAGCTTTCTTGACACCACTGTGCCAGGGTGATGACTTCTTCTCTGTAGGCTGCCTCATTATTATTTGAAGTTAGGCCAATGTAGTATTGTCAGCAAATTTAATTAGCAGATTGGAGCTGTGGGTGGTGACACAGTCGTGGGTATACAGAGAGTAAAGGAGGGGGGCTTAGGACACAGCCCTGATGGGCACCTGTGTTGAGGGTCAGGGGGAGAGGAGAGGGAGCCCACTCTTACCATCTGCTAGCGATCTGCATGTGCATGGTCTTTATCTCTCCATTCCCCACCTGTCAAAATGCTCCTTAAACATGTGCCCCTTTATCATAAACTTGCTAAAAGCTGACCAGACAAATAACTTTTATGTAAGGGCCATGGTGTTGTGCTTAGTATTTGCAAGCTTAGCAAGTTCACAAGCCCAACTCTGTGTTATAGTCTTGCAACGGACTTCTGGTTTCAATGCAGTGTGAATCATGTTCTCCATTTGAATTGTCTCTTGATTCTCAGATTCTCACTTGTAACACTATCTCAGCATATTCCTTTCCCTCTTTGTTAGATATATTGGTTATGTCCAAAGGGGAGAAAATGGCTGGAATCGCTTTGCACTTTAGTGCTGGGGTGTTTACTAGGTTTATCAGAAAACAAACCTACAAAAAATTAGGATAAAACAGTGAAAAGGAAACTGCCAATATTTATGAAAAGTTATCTACCAGAAAACCCAATAATAGCTCCTTACTCATTTCTTGTCCAGTACGAACTCCTGGCAGCCCCGATCTCTCTAACTGAGGGTGATGAGCTCCTTTTTATTCAGCACTAGGACACACCATCTTCAATTACCAACAAAGTGAAGTTAAGACTACACATGAATTAGAATATAACGCTCCCCACAATGTTAGTAAATAAACAAAATAATCAGAAGTATCCACCTTAAATACAGTCCACAAACAATTTATACACATTTACACAACCCCATTACTTCCTTAGAGGTTTGCAATGATTTGGCATGACATCTGATGATGAGTCAGGGTTGAGCCTGTATGCTGTGTCTTAGCTGTCGAGATAAACCAGCAGGGCAGTATGATGTGGAGAGCAAGCTATTGCTCATGTAGCTAACTCCCCCTCTCCAAGCATCTGACAAACCCAAAGGAATGGCACTAGTTTGGTACCAGCGGCGTCGCTCGAGTTGCCGGTCAGCGTTGAACTCAATGTAGGACTGCCTTAGGGACTCCAGCTCCAGAACTTTTCCCTCGGGATTTACTCCCGAAGCCTTTCCCCATGAGTGGGTATAACCACAAGGCAGTGGAGGTTTGAGATCAGAGTTGTCCTTCTCCTAGAGGAGCTGCCAGCCATGGCTGACGAGCCCCATCTGCCCTAAGTGACTGATTTTAAGGCACCAGTAACCTGCCTTTGTCCCTTCTACTAGATGTAAAAACAGTTACGTCAGGCTTAGTTGCTAAGCCACACATGAAGGCCAGGAGCTGGACCTGGTTGTTAGAGGCTATTTGAGTTGCTCACCATTGGGACCATTTAGTAGGTAGTGGGAGCTTGTCCCCACTACCTCCCTTGGCTACAACAACGTTAAAGAACTGGCTTGACATCTGAACCTTTGACAAACCTTTATAGAAGTGTGGTGGAGAGTATATTGACTAGTGGCATCACTGTCTGGTTTGGAAACACCAATGCCCGTGAATGGAAGATCCTACAAGAAGTAGTGCATCATGGGTAAAGCCCTCCCCACCAATGAGTACATCTGCATGGAGCAACAGGGGCCCCCGTCACACAGGACCAGCTCTCTTTTATCTGCTGCCATTCGGAGGGAGGTAGAGGAGCCTCCGAACTCACACCACTAGGTTCAGGAACAGTTATTACTCCTCAACCATCAGGCTCTTGAACCAAAGTGGATAACTTCATTTGCCCCATCATTGAACTGTACCCACAACCTATGGGCTCACTCTTAAGGGTTCTTCATCTCATGTTGTCAATATGTATAGCCTATCTTATTATTATTTTCTTTTTGTATTTCCACAGTTTGTTGTCTTTTGCATACTGGTTGTCTGCCCTGTTAGTTGGTCTTTCATTGATTCTGTTATGGTTATTGGATTTATTGAGTATGTCCACAAGAAAATGTATTTCAGGATTGTATATGGTGATGTATCTGTACTTTGATAATAAATTTACTTTGAACTTTGAAATTGGTTTATTATTGTTACATGTACAGAGGTACCGTAGCAGACTTGTCTTCCATACCGTCCAAACCAATCAATTCATTGCAAAGCTGCTTTGACAGAGTACAAGATAAAACAATTACAGAGTGCAGAATAGAGTATTATGCACAGAGAGGATGCGGTGCTGGTAGTCAGTAAAGTGCATGGTCACAACAGCATAGTTCGCGAGGTAAAGAGTCCATCTTAAAGGATTAGGTAAACAAGGACGCAATATTCATGGTCGTCCTGACCAAGGTAAACATTGAATAGTCTATTGTGGTACTGTTCTTTTCGTAAAGTTTGATTCCGGTTATTCAAGATTCCTTTTTCCACTGTTAATGTTTTCAACATTGAATGCATGTTGGCATAAGAGCTAAGTGCCCAAGTCTGGTACTCAGGTGTCTTTGTACGTTTGAAATGTCTTCTTAGATTAGGAGAACAAGTCATGATTTAATGTGTAATATTGGAACGTGCAGCACAAATAAGTTATTAAAGGAATGTTTACAACTGCCTGTTGTTATTGTGTTAGTATGTCTCTCTTTTCTCTAACAGTGACTGTGATACCATTTTCTTCCCAGTTAATTGTTAATCATCACAGTGACTGTCATCAGGTTAATTGTTGGTGCTGCAAAATGAGGCAGGAAGTGTTTCATTCACCATTTCTCTGAGAAAGCCACTTGCGAAGGCTTCATCAGTCTAATCAGTCCAGCAAGTGTTTTCTGAACCTCTTTGTGACAAATAATGTCACTACTGCAGAACCTGTTTTATTCTTATTAATGTGGCCAGAGAGCCTGAAGACACACTTTTGGACAATTTAAGCACAGATTGAAAAGATCAATCTGGCCCTGTTGGTGAGGAATGAGATTCAGTCCTTTGCAAGGGGGGACATAGGATCAGGAGAAGTAGAGTCTGTGTGGATAGAACTGAGGAACAGTAAGGGCAAAAGGACCCTAATGGGTGTTGTCTACAGGCCACCAAACAGTAGCATGGATATTGGGTGCAAGTTGAACATTGGCATGTGGCAAAGGTAATGTTGCAGTAGTTATGGGGGATTTCAACATGCAGGTGAACTGGGAGAATCAGGTTGGTGCTGGACCACAGGATAGGGAGTTTGTAGAGTGCCTACGGGATGCATTCTTGGAACAGCTTGTACGAGAGCCGACCAGGGACAAGACTATTCTGGATTTAGTGTTATGTAATGAACAGGATTTGATAAGCGATCTCGCAGTAAAGGAGCCATCAAGAGGTAGTGATCACAATATGTTAAGCTTTAACTGCAACTTGAGAAGGATAAGGGCAGCTCGGAGGTGTCGGTGTTGCAGATGAACTATGGAGTCATGAGGGAGGAGCTGGCCAAAGTTGACTGGACGGATAGCCTAGCAGAAAAGACAGTGGAACAGCAATGGCAGGTATTCTTGGGAATAATGCACAAGGTGCAAATCAGTTCATCCCCCAGAGAAGGAAGGATTCAAAGGGGGGAAAGGGGCCACAGTGGTTGACAAAGGAAGTCAGAGATTGCATAGCATTACAAAAAAGGAAATATGACAGAGCTAAGGTGAGTGGGAGGACAGATGATTGGGAAGTTTTTAAGGAATAACAGAACTTAACTAAAAAGACAATACGGGGAGGAAAAAATGAGGTACGAACGCAAGCTAGCCAGGAATATAAAGGAAGATAGCAAAAGCTTTTTTAGGTATGTGAAGAGAAAGAAGATAGTTAAGAACAATGTTGGGCCCTTGAAGAATGAATTGGGTGAAATTGTTATGGGAAACAGAGAAATGGCAGAAGAATTTAATGAGTACTTTAGATCTGTTTTCACTAAGGAAGACACAAGCAATCTCCCAGATGTATGGATGGGCCAAGGACATAGGGTAACAGAGGAAATGAATCGGATTGACATTCGGAAGGAGACGGTGATGAGAAGACTGATGGGACTGAAGGCTGACAAATCCCCAGGTCCAGATGGTCTGCACCCTAGAGTACTAAAGGAGGTGGCCCTGGAAATTGCGGATGCATTGGTAATCATTTTCCAATGTTCCTTAGATTCAGGATCAGTTCCTGAGGATTGGAGAATGGCTAATGTTATCCCACTTTTTAAGAAAGGAGGGAGGGAGAAAACAGAGAACTATCGACTTGTCAGCCTGACATCGGTGGTGGGAAAGATGCTAGAGTCCATTATTAAGGATGAAATAGTGGCATATCTAGATAGCAGTGATAGGATTGGGCCGAGCCAGCATGTAAATCATGCTTGACTAATCTGTTGGAGTCTTTCGAGGATGTAACCAGGAAGTTAGACAAGGGAGATCCAGTGGATGTAGTGTACCTCGATTTTCAGAAGGCATTTGATAAGGTCCCACATAGAAGGTTGGTGGGTAAAATCAAAGCTCAGGGCATCGGGGGGAAGGCATTGACATGGATAGAAAACTGGTTGGCAGATAGAAAGCAAAGGGTAGCGGTGAATGGGTGTTTCTCGGAATGGCAGGTAGTGACTAGTGGGGTGCCACAGGGCTCGGTATTGGGACCACAGCTGTTTACCATTTATGTTAACGATTTGGATGGAGGCATAAAAAATAACATCAGCAAATTTGCTGATGATACTAAGCTGGGTGGCAGTGTGACATGTGATGAGGATGTTAGGAGAATTCAGGGTGACTTGGATAGGCTGGGTGAGTGGGCAGATACTTGGCAGATGGCGTTTAATGTGAATAAGTGTGAGGTTATCCACTTTGGGAGTAAGAACAGGAAGGCAGATTATTATCTGAACGGTGTAGAGTTGGGTAAGGGAGAAATACAAAGAGACGTTGGAGTCCTTGTTCATCAGTCACTGAAGGTGAATGAGCAAGTGCAGCAGGCAGTGAAGAAGGCTAATGGAATGTTGGCCTTTATTACAAAGGGAATTGAGTACAAGAGCAAGGAAATCCTCTTGCATTTGTACAGAGCCCTGGTGAGACCACACCTGGAGTATTCTGTATAGTTTTGGTCTCCAGGGTTAAGGAAGGACATCCTGGCTGTAGAGGAAGTGCAGCGTAGATTCACGAGGTTAATTCCTGGGATGTCTGGACTGTCTTACGCAGAGAGGTTAGAGAGACTGGGCTTGTACATGCTGGAATTAAGGAGATTGAGAGGGGATCTGATTAAAACATGTAAGATTAATAAGGGATTGGACAAGATAGAGGCAGAAAATATGTTCCAGATGCTGGGAGAGTCCAGTACCAGAGGGCATGGTTTGAGAATAAGGGGTAGGTCATTTAGGACAGAGTTAAGGAAAAACTTCTTCTCCCAGAGAGTTGTGGGGGTCTGGAATGCACTGCCTCGGAAGGCAGTGGAGGCCAATTCTCTGGATGCTTTCAAGAAGGAGCTAGATAGGTATCTTATGGATGGGGGAATCAAGGGATATGGGGACAAGGCAGGAACTGGGTATTGATAGTAATTGATCAGCCATTATCTCAAAATGATGGTGCAGGCTCGAAGGGCTGAATGGTCTACTTCTGCACCTATTGTCTATTGTCTATATCAAGGTGCTGGGGCCAGAGGCGAGGGAAGTCCCTTTGGCCTTTCTGGGTTTGGGATTTTACCAGATTTTTTCCTCAAAAATATATGGTACTATTCTCACCAGAAATTCAGCCCTTGATACGTCTTGACACTCAGTTGGAGACAGTGTTACTGCTTTGTTCTAATTGACATTGCCTGATGTTGGAACAAAGTCTAAAACACAACAGGTCCTGATGCACTTTCACCATTTATATTCTACAATAAATCAGCCTGAGCTTCTGAGTCATGAGGAGTGCAATACCCATCTCTCACATTTATCTCTTTGCATACCCCTGTGGCCTCTTCAATAGTTCTTCCAGAATTTTGGAGAGTAGGTGGGGTGGGGGAGGAGTGATGTTTCCACTAATTGGAGTGTCTGGAACCAGGGATCATAGTCTCATAGTAACAGGTTATACGTTCAGATCTGAGAAGAGAATAAATTTCCTCACCAAGAAGAAAAGAAAAGCTTACGAAAGGTTCAGAAAAACTAGGTAGTGATAGAGATCTAGAAGATTATAAGGCCAGCAGGAAGGAGGAAGGAGTTTGAGAATGAAATTAGGAGAGCCAGAAGGGACCATGGGAAGGTCTTGGTGGACAGGATTAAGGAAAACCCCGAGTATGTGAAGAGCAAGAGGATAAGACATGAGAGGATAGGACCAATCATGCGTGGCAGTGGAAAAGTGTGTATGGAACCAGAGGAGATAGCAGAGATATTTAGTGAATACTTCACTTCAGTATTCACTATGGAAAAGGATCTTGGCAATTGTAATGATGACTTGCAGCAGATTGAAAAGCTTGAGCATGTAGATATTAAGAAAGAGGATGTGCTGGAGCTTCTGGAAAGCATCAAATTGGATAAGTCAGCGGGACTGGATGAGATGTACCCCGTGCTACTCTCCCGAGGCGGGAGATTGCTGAGCCTCTGGCGATGATCTTTGTATCATCAATGGGAACGGGAGAAGTTCTGGAGGATTGGAGGGTTGCGGATGTTGTTCCTTTATTCAAGAAAGGGAGTAGAGGTAGCCCAGAAAATTATAGACCAGTGAGTCTTACTTCACTGGTTGGTAAGTTGATGAAGAAGATCCTGAGAGGCAGGATTTATGAACATTTGGAGAGACATAATATGATTAGGAATAGTCATCATGGCTTTGTCAAGGGCAGGTTGTGGCTTAGAGCCTGATTGAATTTTTTGAGGATGTGACTAAACACATTGATGAAGGCAGGGCAGTAGATGTAATGTATATGGATTTCAGCAAGGCATTTGATAAGGTACCCCATGCAAGGCTTATTGAGAAAGTATGGAGGCATGGGACCCAAGGGGACATTGCTTTGTGGACCAGAATTGGCTTGCCCACAGAAGGCAAAGAGTGGCTATAAATGGGTCATATTCTGCATGGAGTTCAGCGACAAGTGGTGTGCCTCAGGGATCTGTTCTGTGACCCCTTCTCTTCATGATTTTTGTAAATGACCTGGATGAGGAAGTGGAGGGATGGGTTATTAAATTTTCTGATGACAGAAAAGTTGGGGGTGTTGTGGATAGTGTGGAGGGCTGTCAAAGTTTACAGTGGGACATCAATTGGATGCAAAACTGGGATGAGAAGTGGCAGATGGAGTTCAACCCAGATGAATGTGAAGTGGTTCATTTTGATGGGTCAAAAATGATGGCAGAATATAGTATTAATGGTAAGATTCTTGGCAGTGTGGAGGTTCAGAGGGATCTTGGGGTTCGAGTCCATAGGACACTCAAAGTAGATGCACAGGTTGACAGTGTTGTTAAGAAGGCGTATGGTGTGTTGGCATTCATCAACCGTGGGATTGAGTTCAAGAGCTGAGGGGTAAAGTTACAGTTATATAGGACCCTGGTCAGACCCCACTTGGAGTACTGTGCTCAGTTCTGGTCACCTCACTACAGGAAGGATGTGGAAACCATAGAAAGGGTGCAGAGGAGATTTACAAGGATGTTGCCTGGATTGGGGAGCATGCCTTATGAGAGTAGGTTGAGTGAACCTACTTTTCGCTCCTTTTCTCCCTGGAGCGACGGAGGATGAGAGGTGACCTAATAGAGATGTATAAGATGATGAGAGGCATTGATTGTGTGGATAGTCAGAGACTTTTTCCCAGGGCTGAAATAGCTAACATGAGAAGGCACAGTTTTAAGGTGCTTGGAAGTAGGTACAGAGGAGATGTGAGTGGTTAAGTATTTTACTCAGAGAGTGGCGAGTGCGTGGAATGGGCTGCCAGCGACGGAGGTGGAGGCAGATACGATAGGGTCTTTTAAGAGACTCCTGGACAGGTATATGGAGCTTAGAAAAATAGAGGGCTATGTGTAACCCTAGGTAATTTCTAAAGTAAGTACACTTTCGGCACAGCATTGTGGGCCAAAGGGCCTGTATTGTGCTGTAGGTTTTCTATGTTTCTAAGACAGAATGAATCTTTGGAATTCCCGATGAAGGCTTAGTCACTGAATATATGTAGGCAGAGGTCCATGCACTTTTAGATATTAAAGGAAACTCTGACTATGTCATTAGTACAAGAAGTAGTGTTTACGTAAAAAATATGTCAGCCACAATTTTATTTTTATCCAAAAATAAACTTTAATCATAAAACAATATATATATACATAAAAACATATTGTGTGTTTCTCTTGGCACCTGTTCAGCCTATGCATTCACAGTGTTACATTGATCGTATTTGCACCATGTGGCCTCCTGCGATAGATAATACAAATTTCAAGTGTACGAGAGGCTTCAACTCCAGATCTAGCCCCTCGGTGTCTAAAGGTGGAAGGATCTTAGACATGCTGCTCTTCCCCACTTCGTGCTGGCTACACCAAGTCTTAGTGCTTCCCTTGGCGTGTAACTCCTGCAGCCTGAGACGTGCCAGGGGACAGCTTTCCCTTACGGACATCTCACTGTACCAGAAGGCCACACGTTTCATCATTTACTGAGTTACACCAAGCCGAACTGGAAAGGTCAGGTGAGGGCTGAATCAGGGTGGCAGGGTTCGGGCTGGGGAGCATACCGAAGTAACAGGGCTCAGGTCCAAGAGCAAGAAATGACCCGAGACTTCGACAATTTAAGCACAGATTGAAAAGATCAAGGTGTTGAGGACAGAGGCAAGGGAAGGTCCGGCTCAACTCACTGCTCTGGGAGGTTTAGCTCTCTCTCTACTGAACGAGGCTGTGACCTGCAATTAATGGGCTTTGAATCGGTTCTGAACTCATGTTTGTGAACATTAAAGTACCGGATGCTATTTGCTTACTTTTATTGCTTGCCTGATTTATTTTTTTCTCTGCACATTGGGAGTTCAACAGTCCTCTTTCATTGTAAGGGACTCTACCGGGTTGCTTTGTTTTGAGACTGCCTATAAGATGAGTCTCAAGGTTGTATAAAGAATACATACTCTGATAATAAATGTGCTTTGAGCTTTGAAATTCCAGTAGTCCTAGGAACAGCTGGAAATCCATTGTTACACATCTCCTTGGGACAAACTGCAACAAGGCAACCTGCATCCTTCTCCAGGCCTTCTCTGCAAATGCACAGCCATCTCTTAACCTTATTGTAGCTACCGCCAGGGCAGTGGGGTCAGACAGATACTCTGTGTGAAAAGAATCAGCCAGGATCTCATTGAATGCGATGTATGATGGGCTTCATGGATTCACCACTGTCTTTACTTAAACATTTCCAAAAATATTCGTCCACCAACATACATTATGTCAAGACTGAACTAACCCTGACTAGTATCATTAGTGGAAATGACTGTCCTCTCTCACCGTTATTATGTCCAGAGCTGTGGAGGGCTGCTAGCAGTGGGACCATGTGTCACACACTCCAGAAGACCAAGATCCCACAACAACTTACTGAAAGGTTGCTGTACACTGCAATTCTAAAGAATACATTTACTTCAAGGGGGATGAACCGTGCAGTGCAAATTAACTGCAGCTTACATCCCCTGCTCAGTCTCTCCATTTTCTCTGTTCATTAGATATTTCTGAATGAGGTCTAAAAAATACTTTTTCTCTTAGATTGCTGACGTTTCTGGAAAGTGCATACTCTATCGCATCCTGTCGTTCCTGAATGCATTCAAAACTTTTCACAACCTAATATCAATCAGCCATACCATAGGACCAATAATATCACTGATGGACAGAAATTTTTGATTTGTATGGAATGAGTTACTGGTAAAGACACAACTTACTGCAGCAAATCACAAACTTAAGAGATTCTGCATTTGCTGGAAACGGGCAACTTAAACTGCTGCAATACCATCGGCTGCCTCTTGGTGGCAGTGCTGACATGAGATCCCACTGAACTAAAGATACTGCCAGCAGCGTTGTGATGTCAAATGCAAACACTTTACTGCCCAGCATTTCAACTCTGTTATTTTTTTCTGCATTGGTTTAATTTAAATTAATGATGTTATGGATTTATAAAATGGAGTAACGTGAAAACACGCAACAGAAAAACACTTATGCTCAAAAGATCAAGCAGGAAGAACATTTTAGTATTCATAAAGCGCAGGCCTTGTCAATGGATCAGTCATTATACAGCAGGACTGCTACGTAGACTATCTGGGTCAGTTAAAAAGAAAAGGTTTCTATTTATATACAACCTTTCATGGGTTCAGGGCATCCCCAGATAGTTAGGCAGAAATACTGTGGTCATGATTATCATGTAGGGAATTGCAGCAAATAATTTACACATGACAAGATCCCAAAATTGAAAATTGATAAAATCAAATTTGTTTTAAATATTTTGGCAAGGAATGGATTTTGGCCATAGCATCCACACAGTCCTTCAAAAACAGGCTGGGGATCTTCAACATTCATCTATAGTGTGGACAATAGGCATCAGTTTAACAACTTTAGGAGCTGATAACACTTCCAGTAGCATTGGACTTGAACCCAAGAGTTTCTGTTCCAGAGATGAGAGAAGTACCATTGAACTAAAATTGACATTATTCCTTCGCAAACTTCAATCATGAACCAGGAAGACTGATCAACGCGTTTCAGTCAGTTGGTCCCATATAGAGTAACTTCCAGTAGTGTAGCAGTTAGTACAGGCATGGGCAAACTACAGCCCCGGGGGCCATATGCGGCCTGTTAAGCTTTTTAATCCGGCCCGCAGAACTTGATGAAATTATATTAATAAACCTTGTTAACGTTTTTTCCCCGCAATTCTGGAGTTTTCCCAATAGATGACGCACTCTATATACATTTGTGGTGACCCATTTCCTGGCACATCCGAACCGGCTCACAATTAGCCAGCATTCCGGCTAAGGGAGATAGCCTGTGGGGATTTGCGAGCACAGAGCTTTGGAGCCTCTGCGCCACGGGGGGGGGGGGGGGGGCAGGTTGAGGGAGGCTCAAAAGTGAGGCTGGGGATTTTGAATAAAGTTTTTTTCTTCGACTGCAGTTACCGACTCCGTGTCGTAATTTTAGCGCTGCATGTAGCACACCGCTACACATTGACCTTTGTTGAGGTGCAGCGTATTACTCCACATTTGCGCTTTACTCTTTGTTCGGCTTGACCTATTTGTGTGAACAGGCGTTCAGCGTCATGAACATCAACAAAGCCAGCCACAGATCCAAGTTAACTGACCAACACCTCAGATCCATCCTGAGAATCGCCACAACAAAACTAAATCCAGACTTTGATGCGCTGGCTAAATAGGGAGACCAACAACACTGTTCCCACTGAAATTAAAAATAAGTTTCTTCGTTGTGTTATGTAAAAAATACATTTGAAAATATTTTTTTCAATAAGCCTTACATGTTACATGTCATTTCTGTTAAGTGATGGACATGAGTAGTGCTCAGGTGCACGTACGTTCTCAAAATAAAAAATGCGCTCCAGATCAAATAACACGCTCCGCATACTGGCACGCTGTCACTGTTCTGTCCTTGTGCTGGTCGTTGTTGAGTTTTGGCACAGGGGACAATTGAATAAGAAGGAGCAGGACAAGTAGACCTGCATCTCCTACCGTCTTTGAAATAAAGACAGTCAGGAGGAGAATGATGATGATAATATCTTGAAGGATAACAGAATTTTCAGTGCTTTAAAATAATAACTGTTACTATTAAAAAAAGCTGTATTTTATTCATTTAATTTTCAGTGTTTTAAAAGTCATTTCAATAAATAGCTAAATACCATGGGACTTCAAAGACAGATATTTTGTTGTAATGCATTTGTTCATTTTCAATTGAAATTAAAGCATATGTTTTCTACATATCCCATGATATTTTATTTTCTCTTATGAGGTGTATTACCAAAACACTCCATCCATCTCCTCCTGGTCCGGCCCCCCTGTCAAATTTTAGAACCTTTTGTGGCCCACAAGTCAAAAAGTTTGCCCACCCCTGAGTTAGTATATCACTATTACAGGTGCCAGTGACTTGGGTTCAATTCCTGCTGCTGTCTGTAAGAAGTTTGTACGTTCTCCCCGTGACTGCGTGGGTTTCCTCCGACACACCCTCCAGAGACATAGGGTTAGTAGGTTAATGGGTCACATGGGTGTAATCGGGCAGCAGAGACTCAGTGGGTCAGAAAGGCCTGTAACGGTGCTGTATCTTTAACTAAAAAATTTTTAAGAAGTTTCATTCACTCTCACAATAGTAGGTCTACTGCTTCAATTGGCACAGCAGAAAAGGGCAAAGAGATTCAGTGATGATAGGATGCACTGATCTGCCCATCGAGAAGGCATCTGTGAATGAAAGTATACAGTCAAATTCTAACGACCACCAAGGAGGAGAAGTGGAGAAAAAAACTTCAAACAGACAGAAACTCTGTTACTTTTATTCAATGAGTAGTGTTAAAAATGCTATCCCCTTCTCACAATTCCTCCGTCTCTGCCGCATCTGCTCTCGGGATGAAGCTTTTCATTCCAGGACGAAGGAGATGTCTTCCTTTTTTAAACAAAGGGGCTTCCCTTCTTCCACCATCAACTCTGCTCTCAAATGCATCTTTCCCATTTCCTGCACATCTGCCCTCACCCCATCTGCCCGCCATCCCACTCGGGATAGGATTCCCCTTGTCCTCACCTACCACGCCACCAGCCTCCAGGTCCAACGTATAATTCTCCGTAACTTCTGCCACCTCAGATGGGATCCCACTACCAGGCACATCTTCCCCGCCCCCTTTCTGCTTTCCACAGGTATCGCTCCCTACGCGACTCCCTTGTCCACTCGTCCCCCCCATCCCTTCCCATCGATCTCCCTCCTGGCATTTATCCTTGTAAACAGAACAAGCGCTACACCTGCCCTTACACTTCCTCCCTCATCACCATTCAGGGCCCCAGACAGTCCTTCCAGGTGAGGCAACACTTCATCTGTGAGTCGGAGGGTGTGGTATACTGCGTCCAGTGCTCCTGATGTAGCCTTTTATATATTGGTGAGACCTGATGCAGACTGGGAGACCGTTTCGCGGAACACCTACAGTCGGTCCGCCAGAGAAAGCAGGATCTCCCAGTGGCCACACATTTTAATTCCACATCCCATTCCCATTCTGATATGTCTATCCACGGCCTCCTCTACTGTCAAGATGAAGCCACACTCAGGTTGGAGGAACAGCACCTTATATACCGGCTGGGTAGCCTTCAACCTGATGGCATGAACATTGACTTCTCTAACTTCTGTTAGTGCCCCTCCTCCCCTTCTTACCCCATCTCTGACATATTTAGTTGTTTGCCTGTTCTCCATCTCCCTCTGGTGCTCCCCCCCTCTCCTTTCTTTCTCCTGAGACCTCCCGTCCCATGATCCTTTCCCTTCTCCAGCTCCGTATCACTTTCGCCAATCACCTCTCCAGCTCTTAGCTTCAACCCACCCCCTCCGGTCTTCTCCTATCATTTTGCATTTCCCCCTCCCCCAACTACTTTCAAATCTCTTAGTATCTCTCCTTTCAGTCAGTCCTGACGAAGGTTCTCGGCCCGAAACGTCGACAGTGCTTCTCCATATAGATGCTGTGTTCCTGCTGTGTTCCACCAGCATTTTGTGTGTGTTGTTTGAATTTCCAGCATCTGCAGATTACCTCGTGTTAGTGTTATTCTCTCTGCTTTTAACAATTGTAGAGCTGTGAATCCAACAAGTAAGCTTTCGTGTGAGTATTTCCAGGGCACAGACTCAGCATTTCCCTTAGAGAGTCTATAGAAAATGCAAGAGGAGAAAATTAAAGGCTGTCAGTCTGACAGAATTGCGTGAGCTTCAGCTGAAACAAGAGAACACTGGAGGAACTCAACATGTTGCCTCATCTTGTGTGAACTTAAACAGAGTTTGATTCAATAATTATGAAGGAAGACAAGCCAAATAGCTTCAAACTCTAGTCACCTCTAGCCTACAAACGTGACATTGCAACGTACTCTGCAATGTTACTCCAAAAATTTGTCGCAAAATAATTTCTCCTTTCACCTTCACTCAAGCATGTGATATCCTGGGGGGATACGGATGTGTCACACTGTTTCCTGCCTGTTCCATGCCAAGAAGATGCTCCCTTTCAGAACATAATCTGCCCCCACCAGACTGTTGACCATGTAGCACACTAAACCGTCTATGTAGGGTGTTCCATCAGGAGAAGTCCATTCAGCCGTGAGTTCCAGTGTTTGAGGAGATTGTGGCTCATCCATAGTGCAACTCCATCTACCCACCTTCCCTCCTTATTCCCTCAGCACCGTCAGCAAAAATTAACCTTTGCGGATTTGTTATTTTCAGTCAAGTTTGCACACTGCCTTTGTGCTCTGAGCTCCGTGCATCTCCCATGTCCTGCGTCAAGAAATTCTTCTGCATAATATCTTCCTGAACAAAGTGGCAGAGGTTTTATGAATCTCTCTATATCCTGATCAACAGGACATGTTTACTTACCTTATTAATCCCTTCGAAATCGACAACCAGTAACGTCAGCCCTTATTCTTTTGTCATCTGGGGAACGTACGTCTGGGTTGTGTTATCTGTCTCCATCGTATAGCCATCGATAAGATGCTGGCAGCTCAGTATTATGCTCCTTCCAATGAACAGATCCTCCTTTGTCAGGTAACATTCTTATACCTGTGTAATATTACAGATGTTCTGCCAGATATTTCTAATGATAAATGGGTTACAGAAAAAAGCAGCTAAAGGGAAATGACAGAAACAGGTTCCTCTAGTCAGATTTTGTAAACTGTTATCAAGCCCTATTAACTGGCTGAAATATATGGAGGATGAGAAATAGAAGCTAAGCTGGGCCATTTGGCCCCTTGTACTTTTAATTGTTGATTTTTTTTCTCCACCTCACTTCTTCTTACTTCCATTTCCCATAAATCCCATAATATCTGAGAGAACAGAGACTGCAGAATGCAAATTAAGGGCAAGTCACAGGGTCACATAAAAGTGCAGCACAGAAATAAGCCATTCAACCCATCTAGTCCATGCCAAACTTTTTAAACTGCTTACTTCTATCGAGACCTGCTCCGGTAGCATCACTCTCCAAATCTCTACCACCTATGTACCTATTCAAACTTCTCTTAAATGTTGAACTTGAGCAGGTATGTGCTGGCAGCTCATTCCACACTCTCGCAACCCTCTGAGTGAAGACGTTTCCCCTCATGTTCCCCTTAAACTTTTCACCTTTCACCCTTAACCCATGACCTCTGGTTGCAGTCCCACCCAACCTCAGTGGAAAATGCCAGTTTGCATTTATCCTGTCTATACCCCTCGTAATTTTGTATACCACTAACAAATCTCCTCTCAATCTTCTACATTTCAAGGAATAAAGTCCTAGCCTATTCGATCTTTCCTTACAACTCAGGTCATCCAGACCCAGCAACATCCTTGTAATTTTTCAGTGTACTCTTATAACCTTAATGACATCTTTCCTGTAGATAGCTGACCAAAGCTGCACACAATACTCCAAATTAGGCCTCACCCACGTCTTGTACAACTTTAACATAGCATCCCATCTCCTGTACTCAATACTTTGATTTATGAAGGCCAATGTGCCAAAAGCTTTCTTTATGACCCTATCTACCTGCGATGCCACATTCAACAAGTTATGGACCTGTATTCCTAGATTCCCTTTGTTCTACTACAATCCTGCATGCTCTACTGTTCCCTGTGTAAGACCTTCCCTGGTTGGTTCCGGCAAAGTGCAAAACCTCGCACTTGTCTGCATTAAATTCCATCTGCCATTTTTCAGCCCACTTTTTCCAGCTGGTCCAGATCCCCTTGCAAGCCACGATAGAACTTCCTCACTGTCCACTAAAGCCCCAATCTTCGTCTCATCCACAAATTTGCTGATCCAGTTCACCACATTATTATCCAGAGCGTTGATATAGATGACAAACAACAACAGACCCAGCACCAATCTCTGTGGTACTCTGCTAGTCACAGGCCTCCTGTCAGAGAGGCAACCATCAACTACCATTTCTCCCACAAACCAAATGTCTAATCCAACTTACTATCTCATCTTGGATGCTGAGCGACTGAATCTTTCTGCCCAATCTCTCATGGGGGACCTTATCAAATGGCTTATTAAAATCCATATGGACAACATCCACTGCCTTGCCTTCATCAACTTTCCTGGTAATTTCCTTGGAAAACTCTATAAGGTTGGTTAGACATGGCCAATCACACGTGAACCCATGCTGACTATCCTTAATCAGTCCAGGTCTATCCAAATAATTGTATATCTGGTCCCTCAAAATAACATCCAATACCTACGTTCTTTTTCATTCATTGTTAATTGTCAATCCAAATATTCTTTTAATAATATCTTATCACCTATAAGTCTGTGCGCAAGCTGTGATTTTATGCCATCCTGAAAACTCAGTCAATAGAAATCAAGATGTCTAAAAATTTTAATTGTATTTACCAAAATATAAAAAATTTCCAAAAAAGAGCTTATTTCATTATCCCTACCAATATCACATCCTCATCAGTTAAACATTCAATATTTAGTCATATGTTGTGCATCTGCCTAAATGGTAGAAGGTACATGTTATATTCTCTGGTGTGAGTATCAGAATGGATGCTCCTTGCATGCTGCTTCATCTCACCCCTGCCCTTTTCAATGTAAAACTTCTTATAACAAGACCACATAAATTATATCAGCAGACTCCAGAACTTGTAAGCTCAAACATATTAAAAGGAAAGCCAGGTATCTTCCTGTGTGTAATGAACACTTTGGGCTGTGCGGGAGGGGGAAGTGGCAGAGAGAGCTGGCCTCCAAGGTTTTTAGAGCACCCGAAATGGTTAATTGTTGTTTAATAAGAGTCATTAATCAACAAGAGTTCCTTATGATTTTTCTCTCAAGCAACCCGCTCTTTGTAATGTGGTCTTCTGGTGCTTTCTTTTAAACTTGTCAAGTTTGTTTTGATAAGCTCATGGGGTTCCGTGCTATTTGTATTGTTTAAGCGGATGCCCAAGTAACGCTAATCACGGGGTCCTTGTTTTGAGAATGTTGCGTCTTGTGCGTTGCTCATCCGGGCCACCGACTTTTTGTTGGAATTCTTATGAATTAACTCTGGTCACCATCTCTACGTTGGAGTCTGTCTTTCCTCCACACTTGGATTCTGATATTGCCAGCGCACATTGTCCCACACTTGTTATGAGACCTCCCCATGACAGTGTCTCTGTTATTCATTTTCGAGATGAGCTTGCTTGCTGGATTCACAGATCTACCAGTTATTAAAAGTAGTGTGAATGATCTGATCTTTTAAGCCACTAATATTGAACATAAATCACAGATTTCCTCTCTATTTTGCTATTTTTTTCCCTTTCTGTGTGTTAACTATTACAATTTGGCTGTTCTCCAGATCACTAATTGCCCATGGAGAGGTGCTGGTGAGCAGACTTCCTGAACTGTTTCAGTTCCTGCAGTGAAGGTATCACCACCCTGCTGCGACAGACAAAGCTCCAGCACCCAAACGGAGTGGGGGTGAAGGAACTGCCATATATTTCCAAGTCCAGATGGTTTGAAAACCTCCCCAGCTCATCCCATGTGCATCTGTTTTGGCTGTTTTCCTGCACAGTGCATCTGAGTGACACCTTTGAAAAAAATATTCAAAATATCAAGGCAAACTGCAACTTCATCATAGTAGCTTAGTTCTGACTGGGGTTCAAATGCCAAACTCTCTGCAGAATGCACAAGCTGCAGGAATTTTAAACTTTGTGCATATCTGTAAAGGCTCGCAAGGCTCACTCTTCATAATCTGTAGTAGGGATAATGTCTGGTTCCTCCTCCTGTTCATTTTGTTTATTTAACATAGCATCAAGTATGATAGTCCGACAGAACGCAATATGGTGGGCAGACACAATCACCATGGACTTTCATGTAAGACTAACTATATGGAATAGTTTTATCAAATCTGTTTAGTTAGAGGATGACTTATTTGGTATTGGTATAAGTATAGTATTGTCACATGTAGCAAGATAGAGTGAAAAGCCTGCCTTGCATATTGTTTATACAGATCAGGTCATTACACGGTACATTGAGCAGGGACAAGGAAAAACAATAACAAATGTAAAAACTACTGAAGAAGTGCAGTGCAGACAAACGATAAAGCGCACGATCATAACTAGGAAGATTGTGAGGACATTCCATGATTTAGTTCAATTCATAGTTCTTCCAAATCAGGAAGTGCCGCAGTGGATTCATAAACAGGAGAAAACTGTACAGCACAGTGTGGCCCTTCAGCCCCCGATGTTGCGCCAACCTTTACACCTAACCGATTTAACCCTTCCTTCTTACGTAGCCCTCCATTTGTCTTTCATCCACGTGCTTGTCTAAGAGCCTCTTAAATGTTCCTAATGTGTCTGCCTCTGCCACTCACCACTCCCTGAGTAAATAACTTACCCCTGACTTCCCCCCCTATAACTCCCTCCAATAGCCTTAAAATTATGCTTCCTCATATCAGGCATTTCCACCCTTGGGAAAAAGTCCCTGGCTGTCCACTTGATCTATGCCTATCATCTTGTACACATAAAACAGAAAGTTTCTACATAGAATCCCCAAATATAGATGGCAGGACTTCAGTAAGAACTGGTGATCGAACTTGCATTGATAAATGAGTAGCCTTACTACTGTTAAACTAATAACATCAGAATTTGCAGTTACTCCTGAATGTGCTTGCATTTCAATCACATTCTCATTGGTTTAAAGATCAGGGGACACAGTTTTCAGATAGATAGACATATTGAGTATGTACGAGGCAAAGACTTTTTTTACTCATAGAATGCCTGTGATCTAGAATTCACTGCTTCAAAACATCATCAATCAGTGCCTTTGACAAGTAATTAGATAAGTGCTTGAGAAAGAATAATTTGCAAAGGCAAACACAAGAGATTCTGCAGATGCTGGAAATTCAGAGCGACACGCACAAAATGCTGGAGGAACTCAGCAGGCCAGGCGGCATCTGTGGAAATGAATAAACAGTTAACGTTTGGGCCGAGACCCTTCATCGGGACTCTGATGAAGGAGCTTGGCCTGGTAAACCAGCTTTTTAATTTCCCTCCACATTTGCAAAGCTATGAAGAAACGGCTTGGGAATGAGAATGCTGGGATTCCTCTACTGGGAAGTGGCAATGGGTTGGCGGTCTGAATTATTCTTGAAATGTTATAGCACAGAGGAAGACCGTTCAGCAGCAGCATCAAAAACATTAAAAGCAGAGCGTGAGGAAAATGAAATATATTGCTGAAAGGACTGCAAGTGGCGTCTTGCATCTGATTGATAAGGAACAGATGGAGGAACTATTGAATAGGTTGTATGGTAGCAGCAGATTATGGACTGAAGATGATAATGAATGGGGACATACCATCAGAGCCTGAGGTATGACTTTTAACAGACACTCATCAATTCAGTTATAACATTTTTTTCCTTTTATTTAGCACCCAGGCTGTTCTGTGTCTTGTACATGGTGAAGTGGAGCCAAGGGCTATAAACTCCAGGGTCAGAATCAAAAATTCAGATGGGAGCTAACCAGCTTAGTGGCTTGGACAATGCTTTTAGCTGGCAGCACATCCTTGAAAGATTTATGAAAGATAACTGTCAAAGAACTGGCTGATGGGGTTGGCAAACTGCATCTAGCCTCCTGGGCCTGGAAACAATTTTGAACCAGATTGTAGCATGTCATGAGAGGCTCCAGTGCTACAGCTCATCTCTGCTCAGCATGATTTATGAAGCCAGTCCTTTATCGGGCTGCCTGCTCTGCTGGGAGTTAGTTTTTCACTTACTTTAATCAGTCTGAGTCCCCATATACTCCAGCGCAGTGTGGGTAGAGCTGTTCACCTCAGCTGCTGTCAGGACAACACACAACAGTACAGCACAGCAAGTTTTGCTGAAGTTTCAAACTACTCTGAGAGCACTTCATCTCACCTAGCCCTCCACTTTTCCTTCTTTAATGGAGAAGCCTAGGAAGCCAAGCCTGGGTGCTAAATAAAAGGGAAAAAAAATGTTAAAACTGAATCGATGGCTGTCTGTTAGAAGTCACACCTCAGGCCCTGATGGTATGTCCCCATTCATTATCATTTTCAGTCCATAATCTGTTGCTACCACACAACCTATTCAATAGCTCCTCCATCTGTTCCCTATCAATCAGATGCAAGGCGTCACCTGAAGTGGAATGTTTCAATTATGAAGAATGCTTGGGTTTGTTTTCCATAAGACCATAAGATATAGGAGCAGAAGTAGGCCATTTGGCCCATCGAGTCTGCTCCGCCATTCCATCAGGGCTGATCCATTTCCCTTTCAGCCCCAATCTCCTGCCTTCTCCTCGTATCCCTTCATGCCATTTCCTTAGAGTGGAGGAGGCTGAGGTAGGGGGCTGGGAGAATAGCCTGACAGAGATCTACTAAATTTTTTGTGGCCTTTCTTGAGGTAGATAATGGGCAACTTCTCCCCGTTGCAGAATCAGTGAACACGTAAATTTAGGGGAGGCAGTTCCGGGTAAGGAACTTTGGAGGGGATCCAGGGAAGGGGTTGGAATCTGGAACGCTCTGCCTCTGAAGATGGTGGAGACAAGTACTCTCACAACATTTAAGAAGGAGCTAGACGTGCCCTTGAATCACAAGGCAGAAGCCCTGGAGCAAGCACTGGCAAATGAGATTGGGAAGGGCAGGTGTTTGGTGGTCGAGAGGGACGTGTTAGGATGAAAGGTCAGTTTCCTTGCTGTAAGATTCTAAGATTCCATGAGTGACATTTACAAGAATACTGCTTTTACTTATGTTAAGACAAAAGCAAGAAACAGCTTACTAGCAATGATGACATCAGTTTCACACTTGTTACAGACCAGCATGATTATGGATTTAACCATTCTCCATGGTTTAAACTTGGAACTATGGAGTGATTAAAAGTTACATTACAGATGTAGGCCATTTGGCCTATTGAACAACACATGCCCCCTGTTTAGTCCAATCCTGCTTCCCAGTCCCTGACCTAGCTTTTTTATTCCGATAATCTAATCCAAATCCTCGTCCAAGTACTCATTAAACATTTCAGTATTTCTGCCTACGTCACTTCTCCAACTGGTAAGCCCTATGTTCCCACCATCATTTTGCCTTGATCCTCATTTAATCCGTCTGCTGCTTATTTTATATCTCTGTCCTTTCTGCTATGGGAAATGGGCCTTGTCTAACTACTGTATTATTTTATATGTTTCAGTTACATCCTCCACCCCCCCCCCCCCCCACACACACACACACTGTTCTGATGAAAATAACTCTGGTCTCTTCAATCTTTACAATCATCAACATTCTCATAACCTTCACCGTGTCTTTTTCAGTTCAGTTACATTCTTCCTGAAATCTGGTGACTGGAACAACCAAGCAGTTTGGGTCAATATCTCGGATCCCACCCAACATTCAGTGAAGCATGTTCCTTTTAACAAAGGACAGCATAATGCACGGAAGCCCCTGCTGTTAGTATTACCATATGGTGTTTACAGGAGCTAATAGCTTTTTGTGGGTTCTTTAATTACCTTGTAACTATGGTTATGATTCGTCTGCAATTCTTGAATGCCTTAAATTTCTGACAGCAGCTCAATAGAATTCAAAGATAGGTTATTAGATCAGCAGTGAGCAAATGCAATTAAGTTTCTTGGAAGATTTTACTAACATTATGGGTGTTAATTATTAAATGTAAATTATATATGTCCTCCCCGTGGGTTTTCCCTGGGTGCTCTGGTTTCCTCCCACAGTCCAAAGACATACTGGTTAATTGGTCATTGTAAATTGTCCCGTGACTAAGTTAGGGTTAATCCCCAGGTTGAGTCAGTTGTGAAGAAGGCAAATGCAATGTTGGCATTCATTTCTAGAGGTATAGAATATAAGAGCAGGGATGTGATGTTGAGGCTCTATAAGGCACTTCTGAGAACACACTTGGAGTATTGTGTGCAGTTTTGGGCTCCTTCTTTTAGAAAGGATACACTGACATTGTGCCGGCTGGAGGTGTGGTGGCATCAGCGCCTGGCTCCAAAAACCTGGAAAGGAATGGGCTCCGCCAGGTTTCAGATGCCCAAGACATGCTGTATGATGATTGGTGCAAAAAGCTTGTCATGATGGTGCCCCCGATGACAGCACACACACACACACACACACACACACACACACACACACACACACACACACACATTCAGAGAAGATTCACAAGAACGATTCCCACAATGATTCCAGGAATGAAAGGGTTACCGTATGAGGAATGTCTGGTAGCTCTTGGCTGTATTCCCTGGAGTTCAGAAGAATGAGGGGGGGGATCTCATAGAAACATTCTGAATGACATTAGATATGGCAAAGTTATTTCCCATGGTAGGGGTTTCTAGAACAAGAGGGCACATCTTCAGATGTCCATCTAGGGCTGAGATGTGGAGAAATTACTTTAGTCAGAGGGTGGTAAATCTGTGGAATTTGTTGCCACGAGGCCAAGGCAAAGATAGATAGGTTCTTGATTAGTCAGGGCATCAGAGGGTGTGGAGTGAAAACCGGGGAGTGGGGATGATTGGAAGAATTGGACCAGCCCATGATTGAATGGCGGAGCAGACTTGATGGGCCGAATGGCCTACTTCTGCTCCTATATCTTATGGCCTTATGGTCTAATTGGGTTTGTTGAGGGTGGGTCGAAGGGCCAAGAGGGCTACTCTGTGCTGTATCACCAAATAAAAAATAAATTGTATTTGTTATGCTGCAAAATTATTTATTTATTTAGAGTTACGGCGTAGTAACAGGCCCTTCTGGCCCAACATGCCTGTACTGTCCAATTTCATTCATGTGACCAATGAACCTATTGTACGTCTTTGGACTGTGGGAGGAAACCGGAGCACCTGGAGGAAACCCACACAGTCACAGGGAGAACAGACAGAGAGTGGCGGAACTAACCAAGGTTGCCAGTGCTGTAATCGCATTACTCTAGCCACACTGCCTTAATGACAATCTAATCATTGGTAATATAAAAGAGATTTTATTTTATTTCACAAGAACTCTACAGATAGTTTAAAACCAAAGTGTTGTTTCACTAACTAAGCACAAAGCTGCGCAATTTTCCTGAAGTGAATTGAAAAAAAATTCAATTGAGTTTTAATTTCATCAATAGAGCTTTAAGAATTTTCTTTACCTTCATCCTAAGTTGGCAGAACTCTTCCTGCTGAATCAGAGAAGTTCACTTTGATTCCTAGTCCTGAAAATTGACTAAAAAGTCAAAAACTGACATTGGAGAGTGCTACTGCCTTTTAAATGAAGTATTAAACTGAGACTTGCCTGTAGTAGTTTTAGATGGAAGCAAATGATCTCTTAATATTACTTTAAGACCAGAGCAGTAACATCAATGTCCTAATATTTATTACTGAATAAGCATCAATAAAACAGATTCTTGTCTGATCATTAGATTTGCTGTGTACAAATTGGCTGCTTCACTGCAATACTGACTATATTTCAAATGTTTCATGGAGGTAAAAAGACCCCAAGGTCATGAGTCCTCGCTTTTGTTTTTTTTCTATTTATTGTTGAAACCAGACCAACTCTGTAAGGGATAAATAATTAAAGAGCATCAAAGGAATGGTTTTTAAATTATATTCTGATACTCATGGCTCTAATCCTCTCTGTTTATTCATATTGGCTTCTGCCGGCAAGTCTGAATGAAATTTTAATGTGAGGACTTTGAAAGAACTCTAGCTTGGCATGCTCTGCTCTTCCTGGCCTCACACAACACTGACAGTTTAATGGTTATCATTTGCCTGGAGATGGATGGAGCTGAAAATGCTGAACCTTGAATAGGCTGCTGCTATTAAACAGAAGACAGCTGGGACAATAGCTGGCCTCCCTTTGCTCGGGGAAACAAAGGGAAGAGGCAGCAATCATTCCCGACAAGCTGTAGCAGTGTTTGCTTTCGTGCGCCTGCACTCCAGGTCTGTGTGCGCAAGTGCTGATGCTGATGGGTTGAATTAAACTGGTTCTGCACGCATGAACAGTGGGTGGAGCTGAGAAGAAAGAAAAACTGGGCTGAAAAGGCGCATGAATCGAACACCAGCACAAAATGCACATGTACACACACACACACACACACACACACACACACACACACACACACACACACACACACACACACACACCATCAATCACTCAGAGTTTAGCATGCTGCCCATTAACAATCTAAATCTATTGATGTATTGCAAGTTTCCCCAGGCTAACTGACTAACTGACTTCAGATGAAAATCTATTCCCAAACATCCTCAAAATGTCTCCACTTACTCCTAATTAATAGATAGTGTGACTCACAGAGCATAAGGATGCACATTTTTGCAATCAAGCACTTAAAGACCCACCAGGATTTATGAAATTGCAAAGGGAATATGTGCACTATGTGTACTATGGCATTGTGTGTCCATAAATATAATTGGATCTCATACTATCACTACACATTTAATCAACCTTTGCTGTTAAGGCCCATACTAAATTTTATTCCTTTTAAGGTAAAGATAAGAACAATGTGGTCAGTGCCCCCGACTCTTTCAGAATGTTAACTAAGAACTAAGTGTGCACCTTTATAAACTTGTCAGTTTTTTGGCTGCAGAAATACAGTTCAGGTGTGTTGGTCTGGATGGTGATGCAGGGTTCAGAGGTCGGGTGGTTAGATGTCAAATTGAAGATGGTGGGGAGAATAGAGGCTGAAGGGTGGTATTGCATCTGGTGTGGGAGGGGTAGGTGTGGGAATTGGAGTTGGGCTGAATGAAGGCCAGGGGAATGTTGGCTGGGTTTAAAAGCAGAGGCAGGGAGGGAAGTGAGGCTTAGATAAATATGGACAATGCTGAGAGGCCAGCTGTGGAACTGTGTTCAAGTTAAGTAACTGTATATTTTGGAAAGTTACAGATGCCTTAGGCTTGATTCCTTCCTGGGAAACTGGTTCCTCTGACATTCTCCAATGGGCCAAATGAATGCAACATTTATCCTTTTCCATAGAAGGTTCTTGCGTGATTCACAGTAAATTGGGCAATGTATTTTAAGACCATAGCAGGGCTTATGCATTCCATGATGAGGAAGTTTTGCATTATTAGATGGAAGATGGATCACATCATAGAAACGGTATATTGGCTTTGAATGGAGGCTCAATGGTTGACCTTTAGAATGATCCTAAAGCTTCAAGGGTTCAGTTATATCAACAATTTACATAAACTGAGTTTCTATTCTCATGAGTATTAAATGCAAGCTGGGTGAATACATTGGGGTGATTATTATGATTATAAGATTTCTTTGGTAGAGAGAGGGAGACAGAAACTGCTCACTTGTTAATGAAATCTGGAACAGGAGATCATTAAAGGATGATGGCAGAAACAATATTCCAAATTATTAGCTGGTCCACACTTGGCAGCGATCCATGCAGTTGCCAAGACAATTCAGAATCCAAATCAGATTTATTATCACCAGCATATGATGTGAAATTTGTTGCAGTACTGTGCAAAGACATAAAAATCTATCAATTACTAAACTAGCCAAGAATATAAAGGAGGATAGTAAAAGCTTCTTTAGGTATGTGAATAGCAAAAAAAAAGTTAAGACCAAATTTGGGCCATTGAAGACAGAAACGGGTGAATTTATTATGGGGAACAAGGAAATGGCAGACGAGTTGAACAGGTACTTTGCATCTGTCTTCACTAGGGAAGACACAAACAATCTCCCAGATGTAATAGTGGCCAAAGGATCTAGGGTAAAGGATGAACTGAATGAAATTTATATTAGGCAAGAAACAGTGTTGGATAGACTGTTGAGTCTGAAGGCTGATCAAAGTCCCCGGGACCTGATGGTTTGCATCCCAGGGTACTTAAAGAGGTGGCTCTAGAAATCGTGGACGCATTGGTAATCATTTTCCAATGTTCTATAGATTCAGGAACAGTTCCTGTTGATTGGAGGGTGGCTAATGTTGTCCCACTTTTCAAGAAAGGAGGGAGAGAGAAAACAGGGAATTATAGACTGGTTAGCCTGACGTCAGTGGTGGGAAAGATGCTGGAGTCAATTATAAAAGAGGAAATTACGACACAGTTGGATTGCAGTAGAAGGATCAGTCCGAGTCAGCATGGATTTATGAAGGGAAAATCATGCCTGACTAATCTTCTGGAATTTTTTAAGGATGTAACTATGAAAATGGACAAGGGAGAGCCAGTGAATGTAGTGTACCTGGACTTCCAGAAAGCTTTTGATAAAGTCCCACATAGGAGATTAGTGGGCAAAATTAGGGCACATGGTATTGGGGGCAGAGAACTGACATGGATTGAAAATTGGCTGACAGGTAACAAAGAGTAGTGATTAACGGGTCCCTTTCGGAACGGCAGGCTGTGACCAGTGGGGTACTGCAAGGTTTGGTGCAGGGACCGCAGCTGTTTACAATATACATTAATGATTTAGATGAAGGGATTAAAAGTAACATTAGCAAATTTGCTGATGATACAAAGCTGGGTGGCAGTGTGAAATGTCAGGAGGATGTTCTGAGAATGCAGGGTGAGTTGGACAGGTTGGGTGAGTGGGCTAATGTATGGCAGATGCAGTTTAATGTGGATAAATGTGAAGTTATCCACTTTGGTGGCAAGAACAGGAAGGCAGATTACTATCTAAATGGAGTCGTTAGGAAAAGGGGAAGTACAACGAGATCTAGGTGTTCTTGTACATCAGTCAATGAAAGCAAGCATGCAGATACAGCAGGCAGTGAAGAAAGCTAATGACATGCTGGCCTTTATAACAAGAGGAATTGAGTATAAGAGTAAAGAGGTCCTTCTGCAGCTGTACAGGGCCCTGGGGAGACCCCACCTGGAGTATTGTGTGCAGTTTTGGTCTCCAAATTTGAGGAAGGACATTCTTGCTATTGAGGGAGTGCAGTGTAGGTTCACAAGGTAATTCCCGGAATGGCGGGACTGTCATATGTTGAAAGATTGGAGCGACTGGGCTTGTATACACTGGAATTTAGAAGGATGAGAGGGGATCTGATTGAAACATATAAGATTATTAAGGGATTGGACACGTTGGAGGCAGGAAGCATTTTCCCGCTGATGGGTGAGTCCAGAACTAGAGGCCACAGTTTAAGAATAAGGGGTAAGCCATTTAGAACAGAGATGCGGAAAAACTTTTTCACCTAGAGAGTGGTAGATATGTGGAATGCTCTGCCCCAGAAGGCAGTGTAGGCCAAGTCTCTGGATGCATTCAAGAGAGAGTTAGATAGAGCTCTCATAGATAACGGGGTCAAGGGATATGGGGAGAGGGCAGGAACGGGGTACTGATTGTGTCTGATCAGCCATGATCACAGTGAATGGCGGTGCTGGCTAGAAGGGCTGAATGGCCTACTCCTGCACCTACTGTCTATTGTCTATTGTCTAAAATAAATAAATAGTGCACACAAAAAAAGAATAACACAGTTCATAGAGTTCTGGATCATTTGTAAATCTGATGGCAGGGGAGAAGAAACTGTTCTTAACATTCTAAAAATATCTACCGATTCAATTCCAATTCCATCTCTCCTTCCTCCTTGATGTGACTCCTTGCCATTTTCTGTAGATGCCAACCCTTCTCAATATCTTTCATTTGTTTGTCACTAGAGATACATTTACTCCTTCCCAAAGTGACAGCAAAGGAGAGAAGTGAAAGTGAAGAGAGAAAGGGACAAGGAAGGAAACAAAAGAAATTTATAGATTCTGAATGTTTCACAGTGCTTCGCATACAGTAAGCTGCTTTTCAAAATCTATTCCCTGCTTTACAGTCATTAACACAAGTTCAATAGTTCCTTGAAATCTTGAACAACAGTCACAAAATGCTGGAGGAACTCAGTGAGTCAGGCAGCATCGATGGAGGGGAATAAGGAGTTGATGTTTCAGGCCGAGATCCTTTCTACATTCATAGGGAAGTCCTTCAAGAGGAAGTGAGTTGAACCAGCTGTTATATGTTTTCAGGTGGTTTAATTAAGTATGTTGGCTTGGACGTGAACAAAGGTCAGGCATTCTCCAAGTTTAGTTGAGCTATTTATTTTTTATTCACCTGGATCACTGGAGCTAGCAAAGAGAGCTTCAGATTAATGTCCCATCAGAAAAATAAAACCTCAGTAGTGCAATCCATCTTCCTCATTGCAGGGAAGTGCAAAGTTCCTGCTATGGGATTTAAACAATGTCACATAAGACATTTCTTAGTATGACACCTGACCAATAAGTTGCAAATCTATCATGCAGGTCTCTTCCAAGAATAAACATTGCATTCATCAGATTCTAATCAGTAATTTATTATTGATGAAAGATTTGTGATGGTCTACATTGAATTACATTGAATATGCCCCTTAGAGTAGGGTCTTCAACTCAACTTACTAACTCTCTCTACAAGCGTCATCTCACCTACATTTATTCAACCCTGTCAATATATTCCTTTATTTCTTTCTTCTGCACATGCTTTTCCATTCCTTAAGTACATCAGTGTTACTCCTAGGGTTGTCAGGCGGTTGTATTTCGGGAGGGGTTTGAGGAGGTTTGCTAAGTCACCAAAGACTCTAGCAAACTTCTGCAGATGTACTTGGACAGTATTCCGACTGGTTGTCAGTGTCTGGTATGGGTGTGTGCCTGTACACAGAATTGAAAAAGGGCTTCAGAGGGTTGGAAGCTCAGCCTGCCCCATCATGGGAACTAGCCTCCCCGCCATCGAGGATAGCGACAAAAGATGACTCCTCAAGAAGGTGACATCCATCGTTAAGGACCCTCGCCATCCAGGACATGCCCTCTTCTCATTACTACCCTCAAGGAGGAGGCTCGGGAGCCTAAGGACGAACACTCAGCACTGTAGGAACAGCTTTCTCCCCACTACCATGAACACTACCTTACTATCTTCCTCTCCTTATGCATTACTTATTTAAATTTTAGATTGTAACTAATAACATTTTTATGTACTGCTGCCACAACACAATAAATTCCATGACGCACGTCGATGATAATAAACCTGATTCTGATTCTGAGCACAGAAGGTAGGAAACTGCAGTGGCCAAGCATGAAATACTGGAATTTTTAGCAGGCCAAACAGAAACTGTGGGGAGATAAAGAGAACGTTCTGAAGATTGATCTGAAACATAAACTTCATTTTAATCTTGTTTGAGCTCTTGGGTCTTCTTCCACCAGTCACCTAAGCATAGAGCAGTACAGCACAGCAACAGGACCTTTGGCCCACAAAGATGTACTAATCCAAATAAATTAATAATCAAATGGCCAACCAAGCTTACCCCTTATCCTACACAATGTCCATATCTTCTATTTTCCTCACATTCATGTGTCTATCTAAGCATCTCTTAAAAGTCCCTAAATATCTGCTTCTACCACCATCCCAGGTACCCACCACTCTCTGTGTAGAAAAACCTTGTCTTTCCATTAAAAATTACCCCCTTTCACCTTAAATCTATGCACTCTGATATTAGACATTTCAACCCTGGAAAAAATTTACTGTCTGTCTACTCTATTTATGCCTCTCATCACCTAATAAACCTCTGTCAGATCTTCTCTCAGCCACCACTGCTCTATAGAAAACAACCCAAGTTTGTCCAACCTCTTGATTTAGCACATGGCCTCTAATCCAAGCAGAAGCCTGGTAAGCCTCTTTTGCTCTCTCTCCAAAACCTCACCATCCTTCCTATAAGGGGGCGATGAGAAATGTACGCAATACTCTGGACGCAGTCTAACAAGAGTTTTACGAAGCTGCAATGCAACTTCCTGACTTTTGAACTCCATGCTTTGACTAATAAAGGCAAGCATGCCATATGAAGTCAAGTCAAGTCACTTTTATTGTCACTTCAACCATAACTACTGGTACAGTACACAGTAAAAACAAAATAACATTCCTCCAGGACCATGGTTCCTTTACCACTGATTAACCTGTTTAGCCACTTTTAGGGAGCTATGAACTTGGAATCCAAGATCCCTCTGCTCATCGTGGTGTGGACTTCAGGAAGTTAAGTCGAGGGAAAGCACAGTATCGGGGGGGGGGGGTGAGCAGGTTCAAGTTCCTCAGTATCAACATCTCTGAGGATCAATCCTGGGCCCAACATATTGATGCAATTACACAGAAGACTTGAAAGTGGCTATACTTCATTAGGAGTTTGAGGAGAAGTGGTATGTCTACCGAAGACTCTCACAAATTTTACAGATGCACCATGAAGAGCATTCTAACTGGTTGCATCACCATCTGATCTGAAGGGGCCACTGCTCAGGGTTGAAAAAGCTGCAGAACGTTGCAAACTCAGTTAGCTCCGCCATGAGCACGAGCCTCCCCAGCACCAGGACACCTCAAAAAAGCAGCATCCATCATCAAGGAACACCATCACCCAGGACATGCCCTCTTCTCATTGCTACCATCGAGGAGGAGGTACAGGAGCCTGAAGACACACACTCAATGTTTCAGGGATAGCCTCTTCCCTTCTGCCATCAGATTTCTGAATAGACAATCAACCCGTGAACACTACCTTAGCATTTTCCCTCTCTTTTTGCACTATTTATTTAATTTTGCATACCTTTTGTAATTTATAGTTTTTATTATTATGTATTGTAATGTCCTGCTTCCACAAAACAACAAGTTTCGTGCCATACTGTACACCAATGATATTAAATCTGATTCTGATTCATCAACACCGTTAAGGGTCTTGCCTTTAACAGTGTACTGTCTCTTTACATTTGACTTACTGAGGTGCAAAACTTCACACTGGGCTGGGTTAAACTCCATATGCCATTGCTCTGCCCATATCCACAGCTAATCTATATCCCATTGTGTCCCTTGTAAGTTATCCACAGCTTCCACAACACCACCAATCATCGTACCATCTGCAAACTTACTAACCCACCCATCTATGTTTTCATCCAGGTCATTCATGTACATCTCAAATAGCACAGGTCCCAGTACAGATCCCTGCAGAACACCACTAATCACAGACCTCCTGCTAGAATGATGCCCCTTTGACCAGCATCCTCTGTCTTCTCTGGCAAGCCAGTTCTGAATCCAAATGGCCAATTCACCATTGGTCCCCTCCATCTTAATCTTAGGGATGAGCCTCCGGTGAGGGATCTTGTCAAATGTCTGACTAACATCCACGTAGACTGCACCCACAGCTCTACATCAATCGCCATTGTCAAAAAACTCTATCAGTTTAGTAAGACTCGACTTGCCCTGTACAAAGTCATGCTGACTCTCCCTAGTTAGGTCATGGTTTTCCAAATGCTCATAAATCTTATCCTTGAGAATTCTCTCCTGTAACTTCCCTACCAGTGACATGAAACTCTCCAGTCTATAGTTTCCAGGATTATCCTTGGTCCCCTTCATGAATAATGGAACAACATTAGCTACTCACCAGACCTCCGGGACTTCACCTGTGGCTAGGGAGGACATGAAGGTATTGGCCAAGGCCTCAGCAATCTCTTTACTTGCCTCTGTCAATAACCTGGGGTATATATCATCACACCCTGGGGACTATCGGCCTTACTGGGATGATATCAGTTGCAGATATTACTATTGGGTCAATGTTAATCCTGTTCATGTTCCATAGTCTTTCAATTTCCTCTTTTAATTCATCATAATACTGATGTTTTTCACTTAATGATTTCTGTATGTTATGGAGAAGTTAGAGTCATTCAGCACAGAAATAGGCCCTTCAGCCCAACTGAACTATGCCAACCCAAATGTCCATCTACGCTAGTCCTACTTGCCAGTACTTAGCCCATTACTTTCTAAACCTCTCCTAGCTATGTATAGTACTATGTTTCTATGCAAAAGTCTTAGGCACATATATAAAGCTAGGGTGTTATGTGTGTTTGGAATGGCTATATCTATTAAATAGGTTGTTCTTGCTAATTTATCCTGTAGTATTATTATTATTATTATTATTATTATTATTATTATTATTATTCCTCTCTTCAATGCTGCTACAGAGTATCCCCAGCATTTCTGGTTCTCATTCCAGATGTCAACCACTCATTAAGTAAAGAGTTTTTTCCTGAATTCCCAGTTGGGTTTTACTGGTGACAATTCTGAATTACAATCTCCAGAAACATATAACCTGGAATAGGGGAGTTTTCCCTCTTAAATTGAACTGAACTTAAGGTCTGTAATCATTACGGTGCATGGGGTTCTATTAGTTGGTAAGTGGCTGTCAGGGACGCAAGAAGGAATGCTGGAACACAGTGATGGTGGAGCTTATTTCATTCAAAGTTATTTTAGTACTGCTTTATATTCTCACAAGTATAGGTAATTAGAGGTACATCAAGAATTTGCTTTGCAGACTGTATTAAATAGATTTTTTTTATTAGTTGTACTGGATAAGTGAATTATTTTCTGTCATCTGAATATGTCTTGTTTGTGTTAATGATACCACAAGGAGCTCAGCTGTAGTTCTGAGGAACCGGTTGCTATGGTTACAGCTGGTGCCCGCTGGTATTGAGAGCGTGTGTTTAGGTTTTGATATTTTAGTTTGAATTGTTACTTCTAGGTGGCAAAGTAACATGGTTTAACAAGGGCTGAAGTGCAAGGTTAAGCACTTGTCCTCCTAATGGGCAAAGTCTATAGAATTTAATGAGGTGTGAACATTGTTGGTTAAAAATTGCAGAGTCATCTTCAGAACAGGAATTGGGTAGGGGAAAAAAACTGCATTTGCCATATGTTGACTACAATTGTAATGCTGTTATGCTGCTGGTGACTTTATGACATTATTAACCCAGAGCACAGAATCCATTTTGAATCCATCAGGGAATTACTGAATATTACAGCCCAGACAGTGACTGTTCATCTATCAAATCTTCACAGAATTTTTGTTTTGCCTCAATGTAATCTACCTAACACAATCTATTATCCTGTTGTATCAATTTGAATTCCTGGTTTTCAATCAACCATTTTTTTGGTGCTTTAAACAGTATCTTTTTTGTGACCTTTATCTTTAAACAGGTCATTTTTAGATTGTCGGGCTGTAACCTATGAGGTTCCTGGGGGAACAGTACTGTAGCTCAGCTATTTAAGACTTATATTAATGACTTAGATGAAGGGACTAAATGTAATGAACCTAAGTTTTTTGAAGATACAGTGATCGGTGGGAAACCAAATTGTGCAGAGGACAAGAATAATATTCAAAGGGAGTGCTAGATGAAGCATACTATGGGAATATCTGAGAAAGAATAGAGAAATATCATATCATATCATAGAATGAGATTCCTAAATGCTCAAAAAAGTGTTGGGCACCCTCATATATGAAATACAGAAAATTAGCATCCAGGTACAAGTAATTAGGAAGGCAAATGTAAAGTTTGGGAAACTGAGGGATGATCTAATTAAGGTATACAAAATAATGAAGGTTATTGATAGAGTAAATGCAAGCAGGGTTTTTCCACTGATGTTGGGCTGGGACAAGTACTAGTGGTCATAGGTCAAGGGTGAAGTACTTAAGGGGGACCTGAAGGGAAAATTCTTCATTCAGAAGGCGGTGTGATTGTGAAACAAACTGACAGTGGAAGTGGTAAATGTGGATTTGATTTCAACATTTAAGAAAAGTTTAGATTAAGTACATGGATGAGAGGGCTATAGTCCAGTTGTAGGTCAGTGGAACTAGGTACAATAACAGCTTGGCATGGACTAGCCTGTTCTATGGTGTAGTGCTCTATGGCTCTAAAAGACATTAAAGTTTTGTTTAGGCTGTGTGACAGAACAGGTGAGGGTGCTTCCCCTGGAGATGTACTAGGGAGTCCAGAACTCAGGGTCAAAGTGTTGGGAAAAGAAGGTGATTATTGAAGACTGAGGTGAAAAAGACTTCTTTCTTCTTAAAGAATTGTAAATCTCTGAAATTCTCTACCCCAGGCAAATTAAGTCCGTGGTGTGTCAATCCCAAACTACATATTTAATGTTAAAATGGTGCATGAACGAAGAACAAATGATTGAATTGGCACAGTGATATCACACTGGTTTGAATGGTTTCCCTACTGACCATGAGACTGCGTTTGTCAGAGAATATTTGCAACTATTATATATTGCCACGACGTACAAATAAGCTGGATGAACTCAGCAGGTCGGGCAGCATCCGTTGAAAGGAGCAGTCAATGTTTTGGACCGAGACCCTTTGTCAGGACTGAAGAAGGAGGGGGCAGGGACCCTATAAAGAAGGTGAGGGTAGGGTGGAAGGTGCCAGGTGAAAAACCAATCAGTGATCAAGGGGTGGGGAAGGGGAAGCAGGGAGGGGGTAGGCTGGAGAGGTGAAGACAGAGTGAAAGAGGAAAGCACTATGGGTAGTAGAAGAAGGCAGAATCGTGAGAGAGGTGATAGGCAGCTAGAAGAGGAGGCAGAGTGAAAGTGGGATGGGGTAAGGGAGAGGGAGGGAATTACTGGAAGTTGGAGAATTCGATGTTCATACCAAGGGGCTGGAGACTACCCAGACGGTATATGAGATGTTGCTCCTCC
The DNA here is from genome assembly GCF_030144855.1 of Hypanus sabinus. Lineage (NCBI taxonomy): Eukaryota > Metazoa > Chordata > Chondrichthyes > Myliobatiformes > Dasyatidae > Hypanus > Hypanus sabinus. Next base: position 22,719,573 of record NC_082714.1, on the reverse strand, counting down.
AACCTGAGTTTGGCCTCACATCACCTGCCCCATCCTTCTTCAGTCCTGAAGAAGGGTCTTGGCCCGAAACATTGACCGCTCCTTTCAACGGATGCTGCCCGACCTGCTGAGTTCATCCAGCTTGTTTGTATGTCTTGATTTGACCACAGCATCTGCAGTGTACTTTGTGTATATTATATATTGCCATTATAATATAAGTTTGGAAAAATGTAATAATATTTTTGAAGTATAAACTTCAAGGCTGTTTTTCAAATTTAGTTTGCCTTCAAGTGCTTCATCATAGAGTAGTTTGAAATGACAAAAGTTATTGTGGAAAAAGTTGTTGGGAAAAAGCAATGGAGAAGAAATTGCATTACATAGATATGCAAAAAAGTGTTATGTAAGATTCTTGGTAGAGAATTTGAGTAAGTGATATAAATAGAGAGAGGTTTTAGGCAATGTATATAGGCAACTCAAACTTTGCTCTTGTTTTTTACTACTTTAAATGAATTCTGTGCTTGAATTTCTTCCTTGAATCGCCTGGAAAGTCATTCATTATCTTCAGTAAGTTCAGCATATTGAAGCAATAAATGATTAATGTTGTTATTTTATCTTTGCAGCCTGGTCATTAAATATCACCTGGGCAGAATGCCAATAAAACAAGTATGTTGGTAAGACTGGTAACAGAACCAGAATGATTTCACCTTAGGGACTGTATGGTTCTCCATAGCATTTTTTTTTTCACATGCATGTAGGTGGTATATTTCTTATCCAGATGCATTATTCATATTTAGATAGTTGTTATGATTTGTAATGCACTGCCCAAATGGATGAAAAATATTGATTTATTAGCCAAATTCAGAAGAGAATTGTTTCAATGCCTTAAAAAGGGGTATTTGCAGAGCTTGTTGAAAGTGAGCGAGGAAGCACAACTGGATTGCTCCCGATCATCAGCAAAGGTACGATGCGCCACATTGCTCCTTTGGTTATCAAAATCATCTCATTACCCAGCAGACAACATGATTTTTATTGGACTGGGCATAATAAAATGTTAATTTATTACAATTGCTTAGCAAGCTCCTCTGTTGTTGCACTGAAAGATTAAGCTGAGTTTAATTTTGGTCCCAATCTTGATTGGATGATGGCAGGAGCAGAAATTATACCACAATGACTTAATTTAAATTGAATCTGAGCTTGGTATATTTTAATTAATCAAATGTAACAAGGGGTATGAGGAAATTGATCTAAATAGAGCAACACACACAAAATGCTGGAGGAACTCAGCACGTCAGGCAGCATCTACAGAGGGTTGACATTTTGGGCTGAGACCCGTCCTCAGGGCTCAAAAGGAAGAGAGCAGAAATAAGACACTGAGAGGTGATAGGTGGAAGAGGTAAAGGCTGAAGAAGAAGGAATCTGTTAGGACAGGAAGAGGAAGAAGGAGACAACTGGAGGGAAATGTTGGTGGGCTGAAGGAGAAGAGAAATGGTGAGCGGAGAAACAGGGAATGGTAAAAGAGAGAAGGGAGAGGGGGAGAAACTACCATAAGTTAGAGAAATCGGTGTTCATCTAAATAGAGTTAGGTCACTGATCTTTTTGAGTGTTTGAACCATGAGGTGCTAAATTGTATACCCCTTTGTCACCATTGCTCTGTCCCTGTGTTCCAAAGTGCAAGTTTTCCAATCACAAATCTGATTTTCATTGCCATGGTTCTGATGTAAGTGTTCACCTTTATTATCTTTACTCCAATCCTCCGGCATCTCACCTGCGGGTAAGGGTGTTTTAATGATCTCTGCCACGGCTCCTGTAATTGCTGTGCTAGCCTCCCTCCCACTGGGTCCAAAGGGACACCTTGTCAGGTCCTGGAGATCTGTCCACTCTGATTTTCCTCAAGAAAGTAAACATCTCCTCCTCTCTAATCTGTGTATGAGTCATGACCTCACTGTTGCTTTGCCTGAGTTTTGTAGATATTGCACCTGTTTCCTGGGTAAATACAGATGTAAAAAATCCATTTAAGATCTCCCCCATCTTTAACTATTTAAGTCTTTTTCAGAACCAAATCAAATCATGCCTTTATTGATGTGACTCTAAAGTGAATAGATCTAGCTAAAAAAAATGTTCTTTAATAAAGGTATGATTCTTCTAGCCCTTTTCTAAACTTTTACGAAGTTATGCATCGCCCACTATGAGTTGGGATGTGAAATAGCGCATGTGTAAATTTGGATATGGTGAAACAGATTAATAAGGTTACCTACAAGACCTGTTGTAATCCTGATGGAAGCATATAGTTAAGCTGAATCCACCTGTGTAGTAATCTTCTATCAATAACATCAAAGAGGAATATACCTTCCTTCGAACAAAGAACAGTACAACAAAGAAACAGGACCCTGGGCACTCTGTCAGTGCCACTCGAAACTAATCCCACCTGACTGCACACTGTGTGTATCTCCCCAAATCCTTGAGCCATTATGTGTAAATGCCTCTTAAACACTGGTATCCTATCTGTTTCTACTACCTCCCCTAGCAGTGTGTTCCAGACATCTACCATTAAAATTCTGCCTCACAATTGTCCTTTAAACTTTACCCCTCTCATCTTAAACATACAGTATCTCCTCTAATATTTAACATTTCTGGGCTGGAACAAAGATTCTGACTATTTACTTCCAGACAATCTCTGCAAGATCACATCCTCTAAAGGAGATGCGTAATGAGTATTATTGGATTATTGGCTGCTATTTGGTGTTGGTGCCTGATATTTAACTATATTATCTGAAATGGAACCAAATACATGTGAACATACACATTAGGAATAAGTCACTTGCTGCTTCATCCTGCTTAGTCATTTAACAACATTATGGATGAACTGATTATAATCTCATTTCTGCAGTCCGATCTAGCCTTGTTTATCAAAAGTCTAGTGATCTCAATCCTACAGATATTCAAAGACTGCTTCCAAGATTCTTTTTTGAGAAAGGTCTTTGATTTTCACCACTTAAACAGTGACTCCCTATTTTTAAACTGTGATCCTTAGTATTAGATCTTGCCACAACTGAACATTTAGATCAGTTGCTCTGTACTGGAGAGGGGAGAGCCTGGAGAGTGTTGCCTGTTTCTTTTCTGCATTTTGAATGTGGACTTGGACTGTAGACTCATATTTCAGTCTTATAGTTTTTATATTCTATGTTTTTCGCCTGATCTTTTCAGTTCTTTTTGTTTTGTGCAAGGAGGAGGATTTGAGGGTTGATCTGCCTGATCCATTTTGATTTTTTTTTTGTGTGGGAAGATGGTTTAGGGCAGGGGTCAGCAACCTTTACCACTGAAAGAGCCACTTGGACCCGTTTCCCACAGAAAAGAAAACACTGGGAGCCGCAAAACCCATTTGACATTTAAAATGAAATAACACTGCATACAACGTTTTTTTTGCCTTTATGCTATGTATAAACAAACTATAATGTGTTGCATTTATGAAATTGATGAACTCCTGCAGAGAAAACGAAATTACATTTCTGCATGCAACAAAAACATTTTGAACTCCGAAAAAAAGACGTTGGGTTGAAAGTTACTTTTAAGTAAAATATTCAATGTCTATTTGAGTCCTTCTTGTATTTATGAAAAACGCCGAACTTAAATTTTCCGCCAGCAGCAAACCAAAAATAATGTCAGCCAGCTGTCATCCTGAAAAATGAAAGGACTATTTCACTGAACAATGAAAAAATATGAATATAAGTAAAATAATAGGCAATTAAAATATTTATCATACTTGGTTAATGGGATTTCTGCTCCTGGACCTCAGCGCACAGCGTCTGCACATCAGGGCTGTATGATGTCACCTTCATCTTTACACAGGATCGCAAGCTGTCATCTGTGAGGTTTTCAATATCACTCCATTTGTGTTTCTGAGCAAGAACGGCCTTCTGACGGGCAACATCTTCAAGGTCTGCTGTCAAGCGTCTAAACTTGGACACCCATATGTCTTTGTCGGCTATGTCGGCCAGTTCCATCTCAAGATCAGGTTGACTCACACCTGCCAATGCAGTCGTATTCAGTAGGGAAGGATCGATGCTTAAGGGAGTGACCGGGAAGGATAATGTGTTTTTTTCCTCTCTGAACTCACAGAAGCGTTTCCCAAACGATGTTTGCATTGCGATGATTGCAGAATGTAAATACTCCGAAATTATCATGTCGTGACCTTGTTTGAACTCTCTCAAATTGGGGAAGTGAGACAAAGTGCCTTTCTGTAAATCTCTGGCAAGCACTGTCAACTTGCGCTCGAATGCCAAAACATCCTCCAACATGTGCAGGGCTGTACGTCCTTTCCCCTGAAGAGCTGTGTTCAGCGTGTTCAGGTGCGCTGTCATGTCTACCATGAAGTGTAGCTTTTCCAGCCACTCTGGCTGTTCCAGCTCAGGAAAGGTGAGCCCTTTGCTGCCCAGGAAAGTTTTCACTTCTTCCAGACACGCGACAAAGCGTTTCAGCACCTTCCGTCTGGACAGCCAGCGATAAAAACACGTTGTAGCGGTGTCAGTAAACTGCAGTCAAAGATAGCTTTATTCGAACTAAACAGCCTTGCTTTTAAGCCTCCCTCAACCCAGCCCCCATGGACGCAGATGCTGCAAAAGACGCGTACTCACAAACCCCCGTAGGCTATCTCCCTTAGCCGGAATGCTGGCTAATTGTGAGCCGTTTCGGATGTGGCAGGAAATGTGTCGCTACACTTAGGTTGTACAAGATCACCATAATTACATTTCAAAAGCTAACAAACTAACATAAAATACATTTTAATTAAATACTGACCAATTATTTCCCAAAGCCACAGGGAGCCGCAGCACAGAGGTGAAAGAGCCACAAATGGCTCGGGAGCCGCAGGTTGCCGACCCCCGGTTTAGGGGGTCAATGTGCCTGGTCATTTTTGTTCTTTTTTTTGTGCTGGAGGAGATATTTGGGGGAGTCAATGTGTCTGCTCCATTTTGTTCTTTTATTTTTGTGCAGGAGGAGGAATTTGGGGGTTGATGTACCTGTTCTGTTATAGGAACACAGCAGGCCAGGCAGCATCGACAGTGCTTCTTCCTATAGATGCTGCCTGGCCTGCTGTGTTCCACCAGCATTTTGTGTGTGATGTTGTTTGAATTTCCAGCATCTGCAGATTTCCTTGTGCCTGTTCTGTTATTGTCCATTTTTTAGTGTGGAGGAGGGATTTGCGGGTTGATGATCGTGCTGCCTTTCTTTTCTTTCTTGGTTTCATGGCTGCCTGGAAAACTGAAGAATTTCAGAGTTAAGTACTTTGATAATAAATGAATCTTTGAAACCTTTGAATTTTTTTAACCTTGTCAAAATCTTTCAAGATTTAGCATGTTTTAATGAAGCTCTCTCTCATTCTTCAAAACTTCAGTGGATATAAGGTTAACTTGGACAACCTTTTCTCATAAGGCAACCCACACCTTTTAGATAACAGCATAGTAAGCATCCTCTCTTTATGAGTGCAGTAAACATGCTCTCAACTACTTCAAACCCATTTTTATGCTTCTGTAAGCAGAGACCAGAACTGTACACAATACTTGAAATGTGGTTTAACCAATGATTATTTGTGGCGTATCATTTTAACTTCCTTTCCCAGTTCCACACCAATCTGTCCATCCTTGGCCTTCTCCATTGCATCAGAGAGGCCAAGTGCAAATTGAAGGAACAGCATTTTGTATTCTGTTTGAGTAGCTCACCACCAATGAACATTGAATTTTCCATTCCCCCCCAAACATGCCTGCTCAGCTAGTTTTCTTCTCCCTTTGCTCATCTCTTTCATCCTTTCTCTTTCACCCCCCCCCCCCCAATTCCATTTGCCCACTAGACCTTCCCCATCTGGCTTCACCTATCAAGCACTTAGCAAACTCTATCCCACTTACTTTGTACCTCTACTTCCTGTAATGTCTCAGGCCCATGCAGGGTCTTGATCTGAAACTTCAGCTTTCGACTCCACAGGTGCTGCTTGATCTATTGAATTCTTTCAGCCTTCTGCCTTTTGTTCACCAACAATAATCTGTCTGCTCTACCCGCTTTTGTAAATAAGAATCAGAATCAGAATCGGGTTTATTATCACCGGCATGTGACATGAAATTTGTTAACTTAGCAGCAGCAGTTCAATGCAATGCATAATATAGAAGGAAAAATAATAATAAATAAATAAATAAATTTAATTCACTATACTTTATACAGTATACACATATTGAATAGGTTAAAACTTGTGCAAAAAACAGAAATACTATATATTTAAAAAAAAGTGAGGTAGTGTCCAAGGGTTCAATGTCCATTTAGATGGCAGAGGGGGAGAAGCTGTTCCTGAATTGCTGAGTGTGTGGCTTCGGGCTTCTGTACCTCCTACCAGATGGTAACAGTGAGAAAAGGGCATGCCCTGGGTGCTGGAGGTCCTTAATAATGGATGCTGCCTTTCTGAGACACCACTCCTTGAGGATGTCCTGGGTACTTTGTAGGCTTGTACCCAAGATGGAGCTGACTAAATTTACAACCCTCTGCAGCTTCTTTCAGTCCTGTGCAGTAGTCCTCCTATACCAGACAGGGATGCAGCCTGTCAGAATACTCTCCACAGTACATCCATAGAAGCTTTTGAATGTATTTGTTGAAATGCCAAATCTTTTCAAACTCCTAATAAAGTATAGCAGCTGTCTTGCCTTCTTTATCACAGCATCAATATGTTGGGACCAGGTTAGATCCTCAGAGACCTTACCACCTAGGAACTTGAAACTGCTCACTCTCTCCACTTCTGATCCCTCTATGAGGATTGGTATTGTGTTCCTTTGTCTTACCCTTCCTGAAGTCCACAATCAGCTCTTTCATCTTACTATTGTTGAATGCCAGATTGTTACTGTGACACCACTCCACTAGTTGGCATGAGGAGATGTTATCACCAATCTGCACAGGTTGTGGTCTTCCAGTTAGGAAGTTGAGGATCCAGTTGCAGAGGGAGGTACAGAGGCCCAGGTTCTGCAACATCTCAACCAGGATTGTGGGAATGATGGTTTCTGTGACAACCAGATCCCATTGTTTCTCAGGGCTCTGCAAACTCTCTCCATTTAGATAAGATGTTTCTTTACTTTTCCTTATAAAAATGAAGAATTAATATTGATGATTCCCATGATTCCCTTCTCTTTGCTCCATTCTCACTCTCATGACCACAGTAGAGACCCATATCAGCATCAGGTTAATCATCACTCACATATGTCATGATTTTGTTTGCTGCAACAATACAACATAATTACCGCAGCACAGTGCAAAAGTCTTAGGCACCCTAGCTATATAGAGAGTATGTGCCATTATTTAAATTTTAAATCTTGGAGCATAATACTTTAGACAAGTAGAAAGCTGTTTCCACCAGGATGGGCAATGAAAGTGTGGTATACTCTTAGCTAGTGATTTCTTTGTATTGTTGATTTTATGGTCCCTTTATCACTGCCCATTATCCTTTCCATTGTTTATTGAAGGGACATTGATAAACTAGATGTTTTAAATGAGAGCATCTCGTGTGAGCCAAGTACTTGATATTCCTAAGTACTTTGATCAAATGAGTGAAATTCAAAGTGATGTACAATGTCCAAAAGATTATGTCCTATGGCTGTTGAAATATGCATTAAAATAGTAGTGTGGCTCCTCTTTATCAGTGATGCCATATCCAAAGAGTATTAAGAATTTTCACAGAGTCATGCAATAAGGAGGTAAACCCTTTGGCCCACTAAGTGTGCGCAAACTATCAAATACCCATTCATATTAATTCTACACAAATCACATTGCACTTTCCCACATTTCTCTCCAGAAGTCACTGGCAACCTGCTGAACTAGGGGGCTCCCGTCCACTCACTGCAGGCCTAACACCCAACATCTGACCACAGATATCCCACATCGCTGGTTTCAAAAGCTGAGCAGAGACTTAGACTCTGGCCTGGCCTTTAATTCCTCCACATCCCTGTTCCTGACCCCTAACATGATCACTGTCTCCCCTCTCCAACCCAAAAACCACCCTTACAAACTCAGAAATCAATTGTAAATTAAACAATTAATAAATCTGAGCTGTTGCTCAATGGAGTAATATTCTGTTCTGCTCTGCACCACCTTGAAATAAGTCAAGCATTTTGGTTCACCTATATTTTCTAAAAAGCATTGTGTTCGTACACCAGGTGAGTGAGATCCTCCATCAGTCAGCATTGACCATGGACATTGCATCCTAGCAGACTAGATAGGCAAGCCTGGGCAGTACGGTATGGAGAGCAAGCTGCCCCTCTCCATGCAACTGATGAACCCAAAGGAATGGCAGAGACCGATACAGTTTGGCTCCAGCAGCATCGCAGGAGTCGCCACTCAGCGTTGAAGTCAATGTACAACTGTCTTAGGGACTCCAGCTCCGGATTTCTTTCCTCAGGGATTTCTCCCGAAGCCTTCCCCATGAGCGTGTATAGCCACAAGGCAGCGGAGTTTGAGATCAGAGTTTTCCTTCTCCTAGAGGAGTTGCCAACCATGGCTCACGAGCTTTGTCTGCCCGAAGTGACAGGTTTTAAGGCACCAGTAACCTGCCTTTGCCCCTTCCCCTGTCAATGGAAATGGTTCCACCAGGCTTAGTAGCAAAGCCACATGTGAAGGCCAGGAGCTGGACTTGGTTGTCAGAGGCTATTTGAGAACACCAGGTACCCATGGTGTAAAGCTGGGAACTAATGTGAAGTGTAGCTGTAGACTTCACTCAGGGGGTTATGCTCCATCAGTGAACTCGATGAAAGAATAGGCAGCTTTTGACCATCAGTGTGTCTTGGACATCTGTCTTTTGAAATTGTAGGTGCAAGTTGTCCTGGGCTGTGAAAGACTAACAGCCACCAGCTACTAGCAAGCATAACCAGGCCAAATGAAATGAGTTTTATGCTGTAATTGACTTGGGCATCTGCTGCTTTCTTAAAAGCATACAGTTCCTGAACACTGATGCCTGTTGAATTCACTGAACATGAAAAATCAAGTCTCTGATAAAAGGGCCAAAACTGTTCACACAAGGCATTAAACATTAGCATCAAACTAACTGTCACAAAATGCTTGAGGAACTCAGCAAGTCAGGCAGCATCTATTGAGGGAAATAAACAGTTGGTGGTATGGACTGAGACCCTTCATCAGCTCTGTTTCATTTTCGGTATATTGATGTGCATTTTCCTTAGTCCATTTGTGTGAAGCTACAATCTGCTGTGGTCACAGTGCTTTCATAAGCAACACCCTGGGAAAGGTTCCACTGCCAGCGTAGTGGTCTTTCTGTAGAAGCAGTGTTTGGGTTTTGCTTAGAGATAACGGGTGCTTTGGAATGTCAGATGTGTCCTTTGTTCAGCAGGAGAGGAAGAGGGAAGATGCTGGAGAGAGCCGATTGTAGGATTCGACCCGGTGGAGGGCCGTGATACGATGGAGGCAGGTGCCGAGATCGACTGCGGATCAGTGAATATGAAATTTGGAAGAGTTGAGCTCCAACTAGTACACATTTGATTGTTTAATTATAATAATTCTTTCTTCTTTCTTTTCTTTACTAACCCTTTAGTTAAGTTAGGATTTAGAAATATAATTCCTTTGATCATATGCAGTGTGCTGCCTATTATTTCTTGGCACTGAATCTGTAACAGGGTCGCAAACTACACAGCATCCACACAAATGGGGTTTGTGGTGGGACAGTCGTCTCAATCTCACGGGTTTGGCGGGACTAGAGTGTGTATTCCCTGGATTTACGCAGCCAAGGAAACCAGTGGGGTTTCACATACAATCTGTCGCTTCTCTTCTTCAAGGTTGGAAAAGATCTGCTTTGCCTGTCAACTGAATTGTTAAGGAAAAATAGCTGGTTGCAGGGTGGGATGTGGGGTTAAATCAATTCCATCTCTCCCCTGAGACGTATATTCGAATCCTGCCAGGCCGAAGTGTCAATGGCCTTTATTCTGATTGAAATCTGAATGACATAATTAATTATGATCTTGAATTATTACTTCAAAATCAAGAGGGAGACAAATTACACAAACAAAGTGCTGGAGGAACTCAACAAGTCAGGCAGAACCTATGGAGGGGAATAAACATTTGATGTTTTGGGCCGAGACCCTTCATCAGGACTGATGGTTCTACAGCAAGAAGGGGGATAGGTTAAATCAGTTTACCTACTAAAGGTCCATTGTGGACTGCCCATATATTATGTAATACTCTGCTGTTAAAACTAGCACAGAATAGATTACAGCTAAAATTAAATGATCTTTGTGTGTCTTTCTAACCTGGGTATTGCTATGTCAATAAGTGAATGGAAATAGGATGGTCAAGTTTACTTGGGACAATAAGGAGAGGAGGAACAGATTGACTGGGCTGAGCCAATCCTCGGCCAAGACTATTTATTTCCCCTCCACCCCCTCATTCTCGCCCATCCCACCAACCCTGAAACTAACAGACATGAGCCCACAGAAAGCTTTTCCAAGCCCTGAGTAAAATTCCCAGCACGAAGATCAGTGTAAGCAAAGAGATGCCAGTGTCAGCAGGGTGAGGGACTGCTGCAACCGGATGAATCTTTAAACACTTTGGCTGTCCCGATCCATAAGGAATCCTAGCAAAGGAGATAAAATAAAGCTGTGCCTCAGCTGATGCACCATCAATAACTCTCGGAGATGGGAGGCGAATGATAGGCTTTTATTAGCAGCAAAAGGGACATCTCGGAGAATGAGGGAGGAGCAGTGCCCCAATCGCCTTTATACAGGGGTCTGTGGGAGGAGCCACAGGAGCAGTCAGCAGAGGGGCGTGACCACAGGGGTCTGTGGGAGGAGCCACAGGAGCAGTCAGCAGGGGGCGTGTCCACAGGGGTCTGTGGGAGGAGCCACAGGAGCAGTCAGCAGAGGGGCGTGTCCAGACAGGTACACATAGTTTACCACATCAGCCTCTCCTGGCAGTTCTGTCTCTGGGCCTCGCCAGTGAGCCCAGCGCCTCTTGCCATCTGAAACGAAAAGAGGGGTTATTGCAATCATTCACACCATGTCCATATGAAGTGACTCAGGATGGGCTGGGCAGATGTCACACATCTGATCTAATACTGATTAGAGATGCCAGATTGATATTTACATGGACAGCCAGGAATGAACTGCTACCTGCTGCCACCCATCAACTTAGGGTCAAAAGTAATGCGACACTGAAGATGCTGACATTACGTTACCAAACATCAATAAACCACTCAGTCCTGTTGCTAGGAGATGCTGGTTCCCATAACAACTGATATGCACCAGCCACCAGCAGCCTAACCCGTCCTCGGAAATATCATCGGTAAAGGCTTTGCCCTGGTCTGAGCAGTTTTGAACAAGTCATGGTTCAGTGTGATAAGGTCTTGACAATCGAACACAACTGGCTGTTCAGAGGACACGCTGTCTTGTGGCAACAAAAGGACCCAGGAGTCACGGACACTTTTACACATTTATCTTGCTTTCTGCTGAGAAATTCATTCAAGCAGGAGAGAGATTGTTGAGCCCAGATTATTAATATATAAACCTTTAGAAAAGCTGTCATTCTTCACTTTTGGTTAAATATTAGATGCATTATTACATGAATAATTGAACAGCCATGCTTTTTGTCTGCCTCATGTGTACCCTCAGAATTAATTAACTGAGATACTGGCAAGCATTTGCTCTGTAATGGAACGGCAGGATTCACCTCCAATGAAAGCAGTGAAAGCCAAAAAAATATTCAGCGGTTCAAGCAGAATCTGTGGAGGGAGAAGCAAGCATCAGGTCAAAGATCTTCCATCAGTCTGAACTGTTAAAAACCTAGCGGTGGAAAAAGCCAAAAGAGTAAAATCATGGACAGAAATGTGACGAGTGACAAGTTTTCACAATCAGAATCAGATGTTTGAGAAGAAAAAGAATGTCAGGATGTATATTTATACATTTCTCTGACAGTAAATGTACCTATTGATTAATATAATTGGCGTATATCATGAAATTTGTTGTTATATAGCAGTAGTACATTACAATACATGAAAACAAAGTATAAACTAAAGTTCAAAGTACATTCATTATTAATAGACATTATACAACCTTAAGATTCATCTCCTTACAGGCAGCCACAAATCGAGAAACCCGAAAGAACCCATAATAAAAAAAAAGACCAACCAACACCCAAAGTGCAGAGAGAGAAAAAAATAAAACCTGCAGTCAATGAGGTTACAATAAGATTAAATAAGTAATGCAAACAGGGACCAAAAATCATCGTCAGTGTTCATGGGCTGGTTACGTGCAAATATGTAAATGAAGATTTTGAGAAAGAACTGATGGGCGTAAAATCTGAACCAGTATGTACTGTTACTAACACCTACTTTGACATACTCACACCAAAACTGATGCATCTCGTTACTGACCTTTCTGAGGTTAAAAAAGAATTGCAGAAGAAAAAAAACCGAACTAAAAATAAAAGCTGAAAAAAAATCCAAGGCTGACGAACAAGGCTCGCCAGAGTGGTTGAACCCAGTTTCAGCATCAGCTCGAGGGGAGCTGATGTGTTTGTGAGAGAGAGAGTAAGTTGCGGGGAAACAAGCAGGTGGATGGAAGAGTCGGAGTGGGTTGAGACCATAAGATATAGGAGCAGAAGTAGGCCATTCGGCACATCGAGTCTGCTCCGCCATCCAATCATGGGCCAATCATCAAGTCATCTCCACTCCCCTGCCTTCACCCCATATCATTTGATGTCCCAGTTAATCAAGAACCTACCTATCTCTGCCTTAAATACACCCAATGACTTGGCCTCCACAGCATCTCGTGGCAACAAATTCCACAGATTTACCACCCTCTGACTAAAGTAATTTCTCCACATCTCAGTTCTTGAATCCTGAAGTTGTGCCCTCTTCTCCTAGAACAAGGGTTGAATGGTTTTCTTCAAAGTCATAAAGAAATCTAAGTACTGGCTATTTCTAAAACAATCTTGTACAAACTGTATGGGCTGAACAGCCTTCCTTGACTGTGTTCTATGATTATCTCTGCATGTAGGGAGGTGACAAGCTACTGAGGCAATAGCTGTTAGATTACAGAATCATAGAATGAAACAGCACAGAAGGGGGCAAATTGGCCTATCATGTCTGTGCTAGCTCTTCAGTAGAACACAATTAATCTCCTATTTCCTCCCAGTTGTCTTGTAATTACTTGCTCATTAATATTTTAAATATTTTCATCTGAAAGCTTTCACGTTTCTCCTCATGCAGTGCAGAACAAATCACAGCTTGCTGACTAGAAGAGGTTTTCTCATGGAGCTGCTCTGTGTTCTAGTGTCAGTCATCCTTTCATTTAAGTGCTCTGTGTCTGTCATTACACAGGCATAGAGTTACAGAGCACTACAGTACAGAAACAGGCCATTTGGCCCTTCTAGTCCATGTCGAACAACTCAAGTCCATTCCTTACTCCTGCATTCTTCACCACCTTCGCCCGCATGGCAATGTTGCCAATAAAAAGAGAAACCATGAGTATCAAATGACACATGTGATTAACAGCTTGATAGTTACGACATTCATGGATCAACTTTATTTGTCATACACATTTACACGTGTCAGAAATTTGCTGTGGCATGTTGGCGTGACAGTCAACAAAAAACAACAGCATTCAAAAGTTATAAAGAGTAAAGAATTATATAAACATAAAATTAGGAGTGTAGATATGAAATAAAATGTGCATTAATACACAAATACCAACATGTATTTACAAATCAAACAGCATTATGAAAGTTGTTTATAGTGTTTACAGTGCAGTGGCTGAGGTAGAAAGAGGGGGTGGCACCAACTAGATCGGTTGATCAAATTAACTGCCTGGTCAACTATTCTTTGGTTGATCTGATTAACAGCCTGGACATCACTGAGGGAGATCCTGAATTTATGAAGCAAACGGTCGGAAATTTGTTCAGAGGGTTTAGGTTCTCAGGACATCACAAAGCAACTGGCATTCAGCAAAGTGCTAATAAAGTGTCAATACATTCGTAGAGTGAGAAATATGAGATCCAATTTCCATACATCAAGTTGTCACAAAAAGCAATTGGTCATGACCTTGGCAAGTTGATTAATGGACAAATAACAGATCGAGCTCCTATTCTCTGAAATACTATTTACAGTCACCTGGAGCGTAGATAGGGTCTCAGTTCAAAGTTTCATCCTCAAAAGTCAGCAATGAGCTGCAGGGTCAATTTAATTGAATGTCCCCCCCCCCCCAATCTTCTAACCCAGAGCCACAATGTGATAATCACATTTTCTAAAAGTTCAAAATAAATTTATTATCAATGTACATATATGTCACCATATACAACCCTGAGATTCAATTTTGCAGGCATTCACAGTAAATAGAACAAAGCACAACAGAATCGATGAAAAAACTGCTCACAACAAAGATGGACAAACAACCATTGTGTAAATACATAAAGAAAAAATAATAATAATAATAAATAAATAAGCAATAAATATCGAGAACAAGAGACGTAGAGTTCTTAAAAGTCCTTAAGTTCGTTAAGGAAATGGATGATTTGATGGCTTATAAATGAAGGGATCAGGGATAATCTTTGAGAAAGCACAAGAAGACCTAGAAAAGGTTTACAGGAAAGATCCGAAGTATCGCAATAGGCTTTGATATTTTTCTGATCATCAAGAACTTTATTGGTTATTAACGGGAAAATATCGAAGTATATTATGAAGTAATGCAAGAATGATTAGAAAGAAAAAAGGTATTAGTTTTAATCTAAGTTGAGTAGTCACCACTCTATCTATAAAAAGCCCCAGGGCTCAGACACTGTAGTGTGTGCTGTGAAGACACGTGTAACTTTCTGTTGCAAACAATGTCGCTTAAATAGTAACATATGGTGATTCATATGTGACAGGGGATTTATCATGCGCTTACATCCATAAACGATTTTGGTTTCCACACCTGTGACTTGAACTCCCTCAAAACTGGGTCGGTTTTCGTTCAATGCAACTGCTTCAACCTGTGGCATATGGTTAATCAGTCATTTGGTGTCTCTGGGGCATCGAAATAACTCAAAGTTGCAACATGTCACATTAAGTGGCTGGTCACATACCGCAGAAACGCTACTTCTTTCACTTCACTGCATAAAACATTACCAAGGTGGGACCTGAAGGAGCCATTTTACACTGAACGTAACTATCACTAATATGCAAAGGCCCAGTTATTATTAATATAAAAAGCTGATACTACAGAAATATTTTTCACAAACATTTTACCTTTCTTATTAAACTATAGGTGTACATTCAACCTTAGGTTAGCACATAAGAGAATATAACAGTTAATATACCCTCAGTGGCCATTTTATTAGGTACACCTGTACACCTGCTCTTTAATGTAAGTATATAATCAGCCAATCATGTGGCAGCAACTCAATACATAAAACCATGCAAACATGGTCAAGAGGTTAAATTGGTGTTCAGACCAAACATCAGAATGAGAAAAAATATGATCGAAGTGACTTTGACCGTGGAGTGATTATTGGTGCCGGACAGGGTGGTTTGATCTCGGGGATTTTCACAACCAACAGTCTCTAAAAAATATCCAATGAGCTGCAGTTCTGTGGGTGAAAATGCCTTCTTAGTGAGAGAGGTCAGAGGAGAATGGCCAGACTGGTTCAAGCTGACAGTAACTCAAATAACCACACATTCCAACAGTGGTGTGCAGAAGAGCATCTCTGAACGCACAACACCTCAAGCCTTGATGTGGATGGGCTACAGCAGTGGAAGACCATGAATATACACTCAGTGGCCAAACCCAATAAAGTGGCCTCTGAGCACGATTTTCCTTCGCACTGATTCCAATGGAAAGGGAGTTGCAATGAGATGTACAACAGATCTGCTATCTGCTACCAGGTACCTATCCCGCTGTTCATTCTCACTTCCTAATGCATGCTGAAACTGGAGAGTGGACCATGATAGCAACATTGTGATTAACTGTAACGCAGCGATACATCCAGAGACCAACATTCACCTCACTACTGCCCTCTCATGTTTGGAAAAGAGGTGGATGTGGGATAAAAATAATCAGGAATAAAATTTGACTTAGTGCTGGAGGTCTTCCTGCTCTGAGTTTTGGGAGGACTTCAACCCGAGGGTCCAGATTTCCATGGGTTTAGTCATTGGCCATTAAGAGCAGCAAAGCCCAACGTCTCAAAGTTGCTTGGAAGCCAAGTAATTTATTTCCCTAGCTGCTGTCTGGCTAGTATCCTGTTCTTCTGGACAACAACGGGCAAAACTAAACTTTGACCTTTTCAGAGGAAGGAGGCTTCTTCAGCTTTCAATGGCATTACCAAAATCACCAGTGAGGCTTCTGGCAAATGTGACCTCCAAAATCATAAGCAGGAGTTACTAGACTTCCCTGCAGTCTGGTCTCTGGACTTGCATAAGACGCAATATTCCTCTGTCCAGATGAGAGCGGAATGCTGTGACTTGGAAGAACATGCAAACTCCACATAGGCAGCATTGAGGTCAGGATCGAACCAAACACGATTACAGCAGCTAGTCAATTCTTCTTTCTTCTTATCTCAGCACCTTGCTCTGCTCTGTCCCATATGTGCTCTGCTATATAACTGTTTACTGAAGAATGAAAAAACAGAAAGCTACTTGTTTTACATTGACAGCTCATTATACGGTACTTCCAGTTTTAGAGGTAAGAAAATGGTCACAGCTTCCTATTTCCACTTGGTACTGTATGTGAAACATTCTCTTTGTTGTTTCCTTCGGGAGGGTGCTGTTTCTTTCTCTCACTCACACACACACACACGCACACACACACACACACACATTTTCTAAAGATGTTTAATCATCTACCTACCACCCTCATCGCGTCAGTAGTTCACTTTTCATTCCTGTCAGTCATGTGAGTCCCGGGTGGAGACTCGGAAATACCATCACAGTCAGACGTAGAGGGATTCTTCATTACTGTTTCCATAACAGTTTTGTTTTACCAGTCAGGGTTGTTAACCTTGAGCTGAACCTCTGAAAACGGAGGACCGGTGGGCCACTCTTAATTCAGCCTCTACCCTTTGACCTGTTTGGCATGAGCGACCCTACCAAGAGCCAAAGCATAAAACCCTCACTCCAGCCAGCATAGCTCTCTGGGTCATTGAGGCGTGCAAGCCTCCGAACCCCATGACAAGGTTGTGGTCCCCTTCTATAGTTTACCTTATTAAAATTGTGTGCTCTCTTTTCCATAAAGTTGAGTTTTCATTCCTTCCAGTGGAATAAAATACTTCAGCACAAAGTGACATGAAATCAGTACAACTCAACTACCCAAATACTAATTGAAGTACAAAACTGCGGAGTAAAATGACTCTCTCTGAGATATGTCATGGAGATACTTCAAAGAAGAACAGAAGAGCTTTCCAGCTTCCTGTCGATGTTTACTCCTCAGCCATTATCACTAAATTTGTCTGTCAATTAGATGTAAAGTATATAGGATATATTTGTTGCCGAAGGGTACTGTATTAATGCAGGTTCTCCCATTTACCCAAAGATGAACCTACTACACCAGATACTTTTCAGTTAAGAGAAATATTACAACACTAAGTTCAAGAACTTCTCATGAGGGGTAACTGTGGCCTATCTATTTGGAAATTTCAGATACCTATTCTCTCCATGTATGTTGCTTCACCTGATGAGTATTTCAAGCATATTGTATTTTTATTATAGAGTTCCAGCAACAGCAGTGTTTTAGTTTCATACATTTTTATTTTATGAAATTAATCTGCAGTTTTAGCTCCTTGAGAACTGTCCCTGCCTGCATATTCCCTCTATTCCTATACTTCTGTCCTCTGAAACCTAATGGTTGCAGTTTTGAAGCGACAACAGATACTTAAATGAGAGGAATCTTCTAACTACAACTGTCAGCATCGCAGAAGATCTGCAGGTAAAGGTTCACAGCCAAAAGGTGAATATTCTTCCTTCCCCACATATTAATGGCTTTAGGAGGTGGCCTGATTTTTCAACATGGCCACATTTAGAAATATTTCAGAACTTAGAAACTCATTTTAAAAACTCACTTGATTGAAAGTTAAGCACCAATCTTACAGCTGAGCAGTTTTTTTTTGGGGGGGGGGAGGTGTCAGAGGCTGGTCTGCCTTCAGCAGCGTTCATTTCTGCACCTCGATAGCTCCAAGGTACATACGGATACCTCACGCTATAGAAAGAGACAAAGAATGAATCACATTCAGGAGATGTACACACCGGTGGGAAGCAAGTCCATCTTCCTTCCCCGAACGTGTTACTAATCTACTCCTTTCTTTGAGGAAAATCAGCCTTTGTCCCCCGCAGCCTGGCATTTCTAAGGTTATAAAAGACCAGGTGTAGCAGCTGAAACAACCCTCAGGAAGCCAAGGGACAATTCAGTGGGTAATTCTTTGGCCACTTGGAGGATATTTGCAATGATTTACCCTGTGAGGGATGCCAGAGAGAGCTCCCTGTAGTTAACTCAGCTGGATTTGTCTCCTTTGAAGAAGATCATGATTCTGATGTGCCCAAGGTCACCTGGCACTTTCTCCTCCTTTTAGTAGAAGATGGGGCAGCTTCTGGAGCTTCCCTCAAAAGTTTTACAACTTACAAGAAAGTCTGCCTGGTCCTGAGGCCTCGTTGTTTCTCAGTAGGAACTTGGCCTTTTCAACATCTGGCCAGCTTGGGATGGTTGCAAGACAGGATCAGGTGGTGTGAAATGGAGGCCAAGACGCTGAGGATGAGTTTTGGTAGAGTTTTTTTTAGTTCTCCTTCTAGCAGGCATCGGCTGCTAGCCATCCTCGATAACTGCCCTCTTCGTTGTTCTTGGCCTTGGTGGCTTAGTCTGCACAATGACAGCAAGCTGTGGCAACCAGGTCCATCACACACTCAGTCCATTACAGACCGAGGATAGGTGAGGCTGTGAAATCCCTCAACACTTTTCTTGATGTTTCTCAGCACCATATTACATTTCATCTCCAGCAAGACCCACAGAACAAATGGTAAATTGTCACTTCCACTCCAGAACCTAGTCACTCTATTCTTAATCCTCAATTTTTAGTACAGAGGCGACACTTGTTTGGAATCTTCGCTCAGCTATTATTATCTCATTCATTGAAGTGGATGAGAAAATAGGTCTCTCTCTCTACATCCATGAAACAATATTCTTACCAATCTTTGCCTGCTCGCACAACACTACCCCGGACAATAAAGATATCTGGTTGGTCTCTAGAAAAAATGGGCCACTTTCCATATCTCAAAAACCACTTGTCAGTGAAGGCAGACATTGAGAAAGAAATTCTCCATCATCTCCAATGCGCCGGACACAGATATATTCTCCCTGAGAGAAAATGAGTTCAAAGGCCAATATCTCCAACCTTGCCCAAAGCTCAACGTCTGCTGAGCAGTAGTGATATCTGTCCTTCTGTGTGTTTCAGAGAAATAGATAACTGTAGCAGGCATCTCAAATGTACTACCAAGGCTGTCTTGGCTAAATCTTAAATAAACTAGCAGGATAAATAACCCAATGTCATTGCAGTTAAGTCAAGTTTATTGTCATTTAACTATTAACATGTATACATCAAACAAAATGTTTCTCCAAACCAGGGTGTAAAGCATTGTGGTAAACATCTTCTTCTTCTTCGGTTGTCCATCGAAATCCAATGAAATTCTTTAACGGTGAGATCTTTGATGACTGTACAGTCCTATCCTGGACCCACAAGCTCTATTGCAGGTGGGACATGTATATGTGGTAGTGGTGGTAGTGATGGTAACCATGGCTGCATTTCTCCTGGCTCTCTTCTGCTGTCTTCTGGTTGCTCTTTTCATCTCTAGAATACGAACCCCATCCCGACACATGTCGCCAAGTGTTACACTCAGCAGCAACATCCTCCAGGTCCTTGGGTCTGATGTTGCGCTTCCTTAAAGCATTCTTCATCTGATCCTTACAGCATTTCTTCGGCCCTCTAGCTGAGCGTCGACCATGATGCACATAATAACTTACATATGAAAGTAAGGGTGACATCTACAGATGGACTACACATAAATAAACAAACTAAGGTGCATAAATTAAATATTGTAAGGCACAGAACAGATTAACCAATGACAATTCAAATGTGATGTGGCAGGAAGTTCAGAAGCCTAATGGCCTAGGGGAAGAAACTCACACCCTGGCCATTCTTGTCTTAATGAATCGGAGTCTCCTGCCTGATGATAGAAAGTCAAAGGAGATGTTGGATAGATGGGTAGGATCCTTAATAATTGGTATGCTCCTGACAAATGTCCCTATGTATGGTAGGGAGACTCCTATAATCCTCTCAGTTTGTCTCACAGTCCTTTGTAGGGACTTTCGGTCCAATGTTCGACTGTTCCTACACCAGATGGAGATACGGGACGCTCTTAATGGTGCTCCTATGAAATGCAGTTAAGATGTGGGGTTGAGGAGGTGGGGAGGAGGGCCTCAGTTTCCTCGATCTTCTTAGGAAGTGGAGACACTGCTCTGCCTTCTTCTTCAGGGCGGTGATATTAAGGGAGGTTATTATCCGTGATGTCAGCTCTGCTTTCCAACTAATACACCCAATACTGAGGCCCTAATTACATTCAGTGGGCTCTGAATAGACAGGCCACATCATTTGTAGGCCTGATACCACGTTAAATCATGGCAAGAGATTACAAGCAGGGTTAAGGAAATGACTCAGGCATGTCCCTGACTTGGAAAAAATGTAATATTCTTACAGATGCAAGAGAATCTCTGGTCTGTGGCAATCCAAATGAAGGAGTAACTGGGCTGGCACTGAGAACCTTGAGCGATTTTGTCTGGCGCATGTGGAAGTCTGGAGAAAACGGAGGAAGGGTGCACCATTTTACCTACACAACTGTCTCTCGAGAACTTCCTGTCACAGCTGTGCTTGCTTGAGACTCTCACATCAGAAACCACAGAGAAAAAAGAAGTGGGAGCAACAGTGAGGAGCTGCTGGAGAGAAGAGGTATACAGAACACCATTAACCAAGAAAGATCAGCGTCTGTAATACAAATGTGCCTGTAATCTGAATATTGCAAGGTTCCGAAGAATTAGATAGGGATCCTCTGCTGTATCATGTCTTACAGCATTATCTGATATTCCAAGCAATTACCATTGCTTGAAGGAGTATCTTCAATGATATATTATGTATTTAATTATAACACTTTGATATACCATGCAATTAAGAATGTTTGATAGAACTTACCCTTCAGTGTAGTGCTCCCTGTTATATCATGCCCCACAGTACAAAATTTGAATACATTATTCAAGTTTCAGGTATTGTGCCTGAGGGTCATGTAACAGAAATTGCGATAGATTTGACATCTATAAATTAGCGCATTCATATTCATCAGTGATTTGAGTATTTATTCCCACTGGGCACCAATTAATTTGTACCACAGGTATGGAGCCGGGCTTTATGCATGAGGCCAATTCCAGTCAAGAACACAGTGGGACTTTGTTTCTGTTTGCCTTAGAAAGAAGGGCTGACTTGGCATAGCTGTCAAATCTTCCACTTACAAAATTTGATAGTCAACTCTGAGATGCTTGGAGGAACATTTCCTACACAAATGATAATAAAATCACACACTGAAAACAAATTGCTTTCAATATATTAGACTTATCAGAAAATGAATTTTACCTGTAGCTCAAGAATTATAGATCTAAGCTAATCAGAAGATAATGATTTTAGAAAGAGCAGGTGATAAATATGATCATTTCTTGTGGGGAGGGTGGGCAATTTGATGCTATTGTCACTGGTTTTTCTGCGTGGGAGGGGGCCTCTTTCATAGGCGCTGCCTGGCTTGCTGAGTTCTTCCAGCACTTTGTGTGTGTTGCTACAATTTGCATAGTCATCTGCAGACTTTCTCTTGCTTATGATCATTGTTTCTTTCATTTTTGCAGCAGTTTCCTCATCTAGCCATTATTTTCAAAAGAGAAATGTGTTAATAAGCATAAAATTGGTCTTATGTTTTACGCCTGTAAAACAAAGGCTCGAAGGTTCATTTTATTGTCAAAGTATGGATGTGCAATACAACTCTGATATCTGTCTTCTCTAGGTAGCCATGAAATACAAAAAGACCATAAAAGTTGTTGAAAGAAAAGATATCAGCTTCCCCCACCACATGAAAAGATGAAAGAAACAGAACTCACAAGCCCCAAAGTCCCCCACCCCCCTCCGCAGAATAAAACAGCGGCAATAGCAACAAATCCCCAAACCAGCCCCCGCAGAAAAGAATAACAATCCCTGACCCACTCACTTGCAAAAAAAGAACAGCGACAATAACATCAAAACCCTTTCCCTCCCCGACACAGGCACGAAAAACAAACGGATCACCCACCCTGCCAATCGGCCACAAGAAAGAAAACGCCAAAAAACTGAATAAAACCAATATAAAGTACAGTCCAATGATCAATTTAATTACTAAATAAATTGCCTCATGTTGCCCAATAAAGCACATTTTACGTCCATGGAAATGGCAATCTTTCTGCTCCAACAGAAACTCTACCCCGATCTAGTAGCAGCCTGTTAGTACAAATATGAATGTACCCCAAATTCTTAACCTCCAGTACAGAGCCCAGTAGTTTATCTAACTCACTGTGTACTCTCTAGTCATAAAACCCCTTATCTTTGTTAAAAGGTCAAGGTGACGTAGATTCTGATACAAACTTAAATTTGTACCAAACCCTCTCTAAGAAGTATTAGTGTTGCTGAAGCATTTTTCACTCATTTCAGCAGCTCCTCCTCTAATTGAAATTCCACTTCAATGCAAATCCCACAGGAACATCAATCACCTGCCTTTCTGTTTGTGGAAGGCAAAAGGTTTTGTGGAGCCTGATATGAACCACTTGCCGTACTCTCGCTGGCCTCTAATCTGCCACTGTGGATTTTCGGTGGCTGATCCCGTTAACTATAAAATGGTGAAACAGTTTAGGGAGTAAATTCCAGAGCCTCAACTGATGAAGTTATGTTTTTGGGAGCAGAACGAAGACAAATCAAAATATAAACAATAAATATCCAGAAAGAAAACCTCATTCCATAAATAAGCTTCTTGAACATCCACAGTGTAGAATCATTTTAATGTAATTTGTTTCTCTGAGCGACTAATCATATGAAATTCCATTCCACAGTCATTATCATGACAAAGAGATCTTTGCATGAGCAAGACAGAGCTGAGCCATTCCGATAGATGCTACTAGTTTTTTAATGTTGCTCATCTTTGAATTAACACACTCGAAGATTCATATTCTGTGATATCCTTAATTACCAGCTTTCAGTCATTTTTGACAATTCTTATCTCTATCAATCATGTTGCAGCTGTAGAACTGTGACACAATGCCTCAGATTAAGAGCATTACATGCCACACTGGGTATCCACAGCATTCACAAAATCATCATAACTTAACTGCAGAGTGTTTCTTGCTAAACACACAGCTGTGCTGCTGGCTCGAGAGGACAGAATAAAAGCAGTGGCTTAGCAACAGAGTGCTTCTGAGTCAGAAGCCTGTGGCTTCAGGTCTCATGTTAGTAATTGATGCAACTGATAAACAAAGATCTAGACTGGCACGAGTAGTTGTACTGCCGAGTTGTTGTTTTTGTAAAACAAACTACCGACGAAACAATCCATCCTGACTGTGAACATCAATAGGAGCACGTGTTGGCCCTCTAAGCTTCTTCTGCTCTTCTGCTGTTCTATAAGATCATGTTCCGTTCTTGGCCTCAACACTGTTTCTCACTCCTTCCTCATACCCCTTGACTCCCTTGTACTTTCCAGCTACTCCATCCATCCTGCCATTAATTATTATTTTTTAAACATGGTGGCATAATATTGTTTGTCCTTGTGAGCCCTTGATTTAGGTGTCTACTGTCTTGGTATGCTAAAGGCAGTTCCCGCGCTGTTGTTAGACAGCGTTGCAAGATTTAGATCCAAAGATGCTGAAGCTTGGAAAATAACATATATTGGACTCGAAACTTAATCCAGAAAGTGGATGTTACTGTCTTCTCCACTTATCCTCAGCATCCCTGTCTATATTAAACCCATGCCAGGCTATATTCACCCCTCTGTTCTGTACCACTCAAAATGACAACACTGCAACCTGAGGTGTGCATCCAATGGTCAGATACCTACGTACTGAGCTCAGATGGAAAAGGACTGAACCTGCTTCATCCACACATCCACCTGCAGTCAGTCATTCCTTCCACTGCAGAAGCACTAGAAGGAGCTCTAGGTCTACTTGCAAAAGGCATTGATCTTAGAATAAGAAGCAGAGATTAAAATAATCTTACTGCCACACATGTCGCTCATTTCCAGGAGATGAAATCATGTTTCCTTTACAAAAAGCCAAATGTAGCTAATACTGGAAACCTCTTTTTGGCAATTCGTAAGACTTCGGGTCAGTAGTGCTAAAGTGATAAATACATCAAGGCGTGGAACATTAAATTATTATAGTTAGTGCATATGGTTCCAGTTATTGGGCCAGATCACACTGCTGACCAGCTGACGGCCCCTTGGAGGACTGCCCTGTATCCATCAGCTCATGCCAAACCTGTGCATCTTCAGAGTGCTGCACGGTATTTAGAACAGGCTGGAGTCCGGGAGTTTCCAAAACTCACTCAGCTAAGTGGCAGGATACTCTTTGAATCGGGTTGTTGGCTTTATGTCAGTCATTGTCATTACTACATTCACTTGAGTTTGTCATGAATCTTAATAATGAAGAAAGTTTAACTAACGTTTTTTCACTTCTCTGTATCATCATCATTGTTATGTGCCGTGCCGTACGAGGTGGGCAGTTACGGTCTTCCATCTGTCATTACCATGATTGCTCTTGGCAACTCTTCTACAGAAGTGCTTTGCCATTGCCTTCTTCTGGGCGGTGTGACCCCAGCCATCATCAACACTCTTCTGGGATCTTCTGCCTGGCGTAACTGGGACTTGTGATACTCTCTGTATAAATGGGTTATTAATGATTTATTTATTTTTATCTTATTTAAGCTTTTTAAAATTTTATACTTAACTGAACTGCTTGTAATGGTCATCACAGACATAAAAAGTGAACCAGGCATTTGACAGCAAAGGCTGGGACAGAGCCTCAGGATGAGCTACAGACGGTGAGGATATGCTTCTGGAACAGCTGAAGAACTGAGGCCTTAAGCTCGATGACAGCTCCCGTGCAGCAATGGAGCTAACATAGGTGGTGGGTGGGATTGAATGAACTCCAGCCCAAAGCATGCTTACAGCAGAATAAAGAAAACTGCATTGCTCTCCTCCAAACCATCATGAAGAATTACACAGCCAATGTGACCAGACAATGAGGAGAAGCCTGCTAGGTTAGTTCAATCCACATGGGTGCTTTGGCTCAGATCAAAGTGCTCCTGGCATAATTCAACTGCGCTTCTCACTAAATTGTGTTTTCTCCCGTTTATCTGTCATCCCCTTTGGGAAGGTGTAGGGGTGGGAGGTGAAGAGGTTTGTATAGGAGCCTGTGCTGCCTTGAGAAACACTTGCCCCCTGCTCACAATGCAGCCACTGTCACAGAAGGGAAGGGATGATAACTCCCCCCCCCCCCACCACCGTCATTTGACGAGTTTGTGCACATTGGACTGAGTTATTTCATATATATATCCAGTAGTGACTTGGACTGATCTAACTGTGCGGAAAGGCAAAGCTGTTGATGTCATCACAGCCACCTGTTCTCAATAGACACCCTGCTCAAAGAGACAATGTAACTCTGTCATGAAATGCCATATGCTACATAATACAGCTACTATATGGACATCCACAGCATAGTAAAGTTTAAACTATTTTATTCAGGCCTAAAGATTGAATCACTGGGAAGATTTATTGCTCTTGTGGGATAACGTCTTTCCTGGCAAGTGGGGTCACTCTGCTTGGAAGGAGAAACTTGTGGCTTTGAAACAATCCCATTTCCAGAGACTCCACCAAGTGGTTGTAAGAGTTGACTCTAGGAAGTTGTTCTGACAGCTCTGGGGACACCTTTCTTCTCCAACAATTGACTCAACTGACTGATGCGTCATCTCCAGATGGTATCAGACACGACCTCCACTGTTTAAGGGAGTGGACCTGTTCTTTCCAAGTACCGATTTTGCAGTCCTTCACAAGGATTGCTTGTTCAGGGGTACAACATTGAACCTCCTTGTTTGAGGGACCCCCAGTTTGTCTCAGCTGTTTGTCCCGCATCATTCTTCTGAGATTGGGATTGAGGAAATCCAATGGTGAGCGGAAGGGATGACCCAGAAGTAGAATATCTGCTGAGCTGTTAGTTGAGGAGTATGCTGCATTACGATACGCAAGGAGGAAATTGGCAGTCTTCTGATCTGGTGTTAGTGTAGTGTGTTCTGCTGACGTTACTCACTGTACATCCAAAGAAATTTGTGCCCATGAATGGACTGTCAAAGTCCACATGAACCCCCTGCCAGGCCGTTCCCAAGGATGGAGATGTGCTGCTCTTGGCATCTTCTAGATGTGCTGGCATCCCAAACAGTGCATGACAAGCTGCTTAATCTGCTGATTTATCTCTTGATAAAATTTCAAGCCAACACTTTCCTTTTGACCACGCCCAGATCACCACCATGTAGCTCCTCCAACATGTTAGCTCTCAGCTTGGATAGTACAGCAACTCTCAACCCCCACATAAGGCAGCCTCCCTCAAGGGCAATTTCATCCCAGCACTGGTAAAAGCCTATTAACTGCAATTTCTGCTGCAGATTCCATTTTTGTAATTTTTTCAGATATTTCCTTTTCCAGGAGTAAATGGGAGAAGCCATCTGCATTTCTATTAGTTGTCCTCTTGAATTCGATTTGGTGTCTTCCAAGAAACAGAGCCCATCTCTGCACTCATGCTGCTGCTGTTAGTGGATTGAAAATGGACACTGATGGTTGATGATTAGTAATGGGGGTAAACTCTCCCCCATACAGGGACTAGTTGAAGTATTTTACAGCTCAAACCAGACTCAAGGCCTCTCTGTTAAGCTGTGTGTAACTCTTCTTTTGCGGGAAGGGAACGTGCTAAAAAGTGTTCACTTCCATCACTCATAATATGTGTCATGACTACACCTATACTACAGGCAAACTTAACTGGACGATGTGGTTCGAGAATAGTATCTGACGACACCATTTCCTTTAGCTTTTGCAAAGCCACCTCACACTGCTTTGCCCATTGCCATTTCTCCCCGATCTATATTGAATTGAACTGAACTGACTTTATTTCTTACATTCTTCACATACATGAGGAGTAAAAATCTTTGTTACGTCTCCATCTAAATGTGCAATGCACAATCATAGTAATTTATAATAAATAGAACAGTCAGTGTAATATAGAGTACATTCAAGTCAGCGTGAGTTCATCAGTCTGATGGCCTGGTGGAAGAAACTGTCCCGGAGCCTGTTGGTTCTGGCTTTTATGCTGTAGTACCGCTTCCCAGATGGTAGCAGCTGGAATAGATTGTGGTTGGGGTGACTTGGGTCCCCAATGATCCTACAGGCCCTTTTTACACACCTGTCCTTGTAAATGTCCTGAATAATGGTAAGTTCGCTGGGCTGTCCACATCACTCTCTGCAGAATCCTGCGACTAAGGGAGGTACAGTTCCCATACTAGGGAGTGATGTAGTCATGGAAGGATGGTCTCAATTGTGACCCTATAGAAAGTTCTTAGGATTTGGGGGGCCCATACCAAACTTCCTCAACCGTCTGAGGTGAAAGTGGAGCTGTTGTTCCCTTTTCACCACACAGCTGGTGTGTACAGACCGCATGAGGTCCTGGGTGATGTGGATGCTGAGAAACTTGAGGCTGTTTACACTCTCAACCCTAGATCCATTGATGTCAATAGGGGTTAGCCCGTCTCCATTCCTCCTGTAGTCCACAACCAGCTCCTTTGTCTTTGCGTCATTGAGGGAGAGGTTGTTTTCTTGACACCGATGTGTCAGAGAGATGACTTCTTCCCTGTAGGCTGCCTTGCTATTATTTAAGTTAAGACCAATCAGCAAATTTAATTAGCAGGTTAGAGCTGTGGGTGGCGACATAGTCATGGGTATACAGGGAGTAAAGGAGGAGTTGAGTAAACAGCCCTGAGGGGCTCCTGTGTTGAGGGTCAGAGGGTGGAGGTGAGGGAACCCACTCTTACCACCTGCCAGCGATCTGACAGGAAGTCCAGGATCCAGTCGCACAAGGCAGGGTCAAGGCTGGGGTCTCTGAGCTTCCTGTTGAGTCTAGATGGAATTATGGTGTTGAATGCTGAACTGTAGTCCTGTTGATCATCTGTTGATTGGTTGTGACGGTAGGTGAATTGTCGGGGGTCCAGTGTGGGTGGTAGCAAGCTGCAGATGTAATCCTTGACCAACCTGTCAAAGCATTTGCTTATTATTGAGGTGATTGCGACAGGACACCAGTCGTTCAGACATGTTACCTTGGTCTTTTTTGGTACAGGGACAATAGTGGATAATTTGAAGCAGGAGAGGGAGAGATTAAAAGTGTCTGTAAACACACCTGCCAGTTGTGCTGTGCACATCCTGAGTACCTGCCCTGGGATGCCATCTGCTCCCGCAGCCTTGCGTCTGTCCACTCGTTGGAAACATCTGCGTACCTCATCCTCGGAGATGACCAGGTTGTAGCGGTGTCTTTCCTCAGAGGCTCAGAGTTAGCGACATCGAACCGAGTATAAAAGTGATTGAGCTCATCTGGGAGAGAGGCTGCAATGCTGGCGGCGCCACTACGTTTGGCTTTGAAGTCTGCGATGGTATGCAGCCTTTGCCACAAGTCACGTGTGTTATTTGTTGAGAATCTTGACTCAATTTTCTCTCTATATTGTTTCACAGCCCTGATAGCTTTGTGCAGGTCATAGCTGCTTTTGTTGAGCTCTGGCTGATCACCGGTGATGTCAGCTCAATGTCGCGCTGTAAGTGCTGCTCACACAGAACTATTGATTCAGTGTTGCTGATTTGGGAATACCCTGACCGACTTCTGGTAGACAACATTGTTGATGCACTTCCGGATGAAGCGTGTGGCTCCATCAGTGAACTTGGAGACATCCTCATCATGGAAGACATTCCAGTCAACGATGTCATCGAAGAAGTCCTGCAACATGGAGACAGATTGGTCAGACCAACAGTGGATGGTTTTAACTATGGCCGCCTCTTGTTTCACCTTCTGCCTGTATGTTGGAAAAAGCAGGATTGAAGAGTGATCTGATTTTCCAAAAGCTGGGCGAAGGAGAGCTTTGTAAGCATTGCGGAATGGAGTGTAGCAGTGGTCAAGTGTGTTATCTCCATGAATGCTTGCTTAGGTGTGCTGACAAAACTTCAGAGAGACTTTCATTAGCAACGCTTGATTAAAGTCACCGGTGATGATGAAGGCAGCCTTCAGGTGTGCAGTCTCCAGCGTGTTGATGGTCCCTTGAGAGCCAGGTCAGTATCAGCCTGCGCCAGAATGTACACGCTGTGATAATAACAGCTGTGAACTCCCTAGGCAGCCAGTAGGGTCTGCAGAGCAGCACCAGGTCTTCCAGGTCTGGGGAACAAAAGGATGTGCTGGTCAAAGAATACTGAGGCTGTCTACAAGAAGGGTCAGAGCCGTCTCTACTTCCTGAGGAGACTGAGGTCCTTTAGCATCTGCCGGACGATGCTGAGGATGTTCTACGAGTCTGTGGTGGCCAGTGCTATCATGTTTGCTGTTGTGTGCTGGGGCAGCAGGCTGAGGGTAGCAGACACCAACAGAATCAACAAACTCATTCGTAAGGCCAGTGATGTTGTGGGGGTGGAACTGGACTCTCTGACGGTGGTGTCTGAAAAGAGGATGCTGTCCAAGTTGCATGCCATCTTGGACAATGACTCCCATCCACTCCATAATGTACTGGTTAGGCACAGGAGTACATTCAGCCAGAGACTCATTCCACCGAGATGCAACACTGAGCGTCATAGCAAGTCATTCCTGCCTGTGGCCATCAAACTTTACAACTCCTCCCTCGGAGTATCAGACACCCTGAGCCAATAGTTCTGGTCCTGGACTAATTTCCACTTGGAATATTTTACTTATTACTATTTAATTATTTATCTTTTTATATTGCTATATTTCTACACTATTCTTGGTTGGTGCGACTGTAACAAAACCCAATTTCCCTGGGGATCAATAAAATATATCGGTCTGTCTGTGAGTGCATGCACATTCATGCACTAAGCATTATCGACCATGAAGCATACCCCTCCTCCTTTACTCTTCCCAGAGAGGTTTTCGACCCGTCCGCCCGGAACAGGGAGAAGCCAAAGAGCTCGATAGCATGGTCCGGTATCTCCTCCATCAGCCAGGTCTCCACGAAGCACAAAACATTGCATTCTTTTGTTTTCCACCGATGGGAGATTCTGGTTCTTAGTTCACAACGCTTGTTATCCAGGGACTGAACGTTAGCCAGGAGTATGCTAGCAATAGTAATGAGTTCAAGGGCTCGGGTTTGGCAGGAACTTGCTATAGTAATTCACAAATCCTTAAAGGGATTGCAACTGTGACATGACCTTTGGCCTTGGGGCATCTACCACTGCTTGAATTTTCTCAGCACACCTGTGTAAATCCTTGCGTATCAATAGTGAGACCACAGTAAGTGATGTTTGTTTAAATAATTCACACTTGTTGTGTTGTGCTCTGAGCCCATAATCTTTGAATCATTTAAACACTGTTTTGAGATTTTGTCATCCTTACCCGTACCAGTGATGTCACCCATGTAACGTTGAGTACCAGGGCAGCCTTCCAGCACCTGGTCCATAGCTTTCTGCCTGAGTGCGAGTGCAAGTGCTACTCCAAAAGTAGGCCTATTATCTCAATAAATAAATTATCTCACTCTTTGTGAGTGTTTATGGTGTGAAACACTCTGGGCTTTTCTTTCATCTCCACCTGTCAGTAGGCCTCAAAGAAGTCCACTTGGCTGAACTGTTTCCCTCCAGAAAGGTTTGCAAAAATGTCCTCTATCCTGGGCAGAGAGTATTGATTTAGTTTCAATACAGAGTTGATGGTGACCTTAAAATCACCTCAGATCCTGATAGGCCCATTGTTCTTGGCTACTGTGACCACCGGCATTGCCCATGGGGTTCCACTCAGCCTTGGAAAGAATTCCTTCAACCTCGAGGTGATCTAGCTCACCAGCTACTTTATCACGGATGGTATAAGGACTCAGATGGGCTTTGAGTGTGGCATTTCATTAACTCTTGATGTGTCTGCGTTTTTTCAATACCATCCTTGAACGCTGCTGTGGCAGCATCCAGTATCTTTCTTAATTCACTTTCAGTTAATGTTATTGAAGGTGATGTGGCATGCAAATAATGGATGGATCTCCAATCAAGTTGTAGTTGCCCCGGCCAATCACAGTTCCACAACGATGGCCCTCCTGTTTTGTTTCCACATACAAGCCCAATGTGGCTTGTTGGTTGTTGTATTTCCCTGTTACAAATGTCAGTCCCACAGGAGTTATCTTTTCTCCAGTATAAGTTCTTGGTTTGATGTCTGCAGGCTTTATTTGAATATTGTTGAAATGCCATTCAAACTCATTTTGTGGAATGACTGGAACAACTGAGCCATCATCCAATTCCATTTTAATTAATGTATCATTTACTTCTGATGTTAATCAATTGCTTGTCTCATTTAGTTTTCACATTGTAAATCTCAAGGCAGCCAGTTCTGTACTCCTCTCATCATTATCAGATTTTTCATCAACAGCATAAATGCTCTTTTTGAAGCTGCAACGTGACTTTTTCTCTTTTTCTTTTCCCTGTGCAGTCCACTTATTTTGTTTGCCTGACATGCTCTGTTTATGTGTCTTATCTTTGTTGCATGTTCTGCAAATTTTGCCTTTAAACCATCATTGGTCTAGTGTATGTAAGCCGCTGCCACAACGGTAACACAATTCATTCAGCCAGGCCAACTAATGCTTAGATGTTGCAATTTTGATCACTTTCATTCCTGATTACAACTTAATTGTGTCTCTGGCTGCTGTTTCTATTGCTATTGCCATTTCAACTGCTTTTTTAAATGTAACTTGTGCTTCAATTAGGAGTCTTTTTTTAATGCTTTCTTGTAAGATTCTACAAGCTAAATGTTCTCTCAGTGTATCATTAAGCCCATCACTGAACTGACGATGTTCAGACAATTTCTTCAATTCAGTTACATCAGCTCAGGTAGACTCCCTTTCCTTTTGATTCCACTTATGAAATCTAAGGTGTTCTGCAATCAACAATGGTTTTGGTTCTAAATGTTCCTGAATTACTTTCATGGTATAAGCAAAGCTCATTTCAACTGGTTTGGCTGGAATAGTTAAGCTGCTAAGCAAACTGTATGTTTTCCTGTCTATTGCACTCAGTAACACTGGCACTTGCTTTTCATTGGCTATTTTATTTGCTTCAAAATACTGCTCAATTCGTTCAGTATACATTAGTCAGGTATCATATATTTCTATCTTTCTGATGTAGCCAGCCATTTCTGCTTTCATTAAGTTTATGATTATTATCATCCGGTACTCACTGTTTATGAACTTGTGATTTTTTTTCTCTATCCCTTTCTGAAAAGACACATGCTGCACATTTTTTTAAACTCAAGCATTTCTTTCTTCTCTTTGGAAGGAAATCTTATCATACTTCAACAGACAGGTAGTCATCTCAGATTCATTTTAAAACTTCCTCTTTATCACTGTTATGTTTTTTAACTCCAGAAATTAATTGAACGTAAAACATAGGAGCTGGGAGATGCATGTCTATTTTGTTTTACCTTTAGGAGGTGTGCACATATGACCTGGTGGCATAGTAAGACCTTAAGAAATAGGAACAGAATTAGGCCATTTGGTCCATTGAGTCTGCTCCACCATTCAATCATGGCTGATCTTTATTTCCCCCTTCTCAGCCCCACTCCCCAGCCTTCTTCCTATAACCTTTGATGCCATGTCTCATCAAGAACCGATCAATTTCTGCCTTAAGTACAACAGATGACCTGGCCTCCACAGCTGCATGTGGTAACAGATTCCACAACTTTACCACCCTCTGGCTGAAGAATTTTTTCTACATCTCTGTTTTAAGTGGACGCCTCTCTATCCTGAGGCTGAACCCTCTTGTCCTAGACTCCCCCACCATGGGAAACATCCTTTCCACATCTACTCTGTCTAGGCCTTTCAACATTCGAAAGGTTTCAATGAGATCCCCCCTCATCCTTCTGAATTCCAGCGAGTACAGACCCAGAGCCATCAAACATTCTTCGTATGATAGCCCTTTCATTCCTGGAATTACCCTTGTGAAATTCCTCTGAAACCACTCAAATGCCAGCAGATCTTTTATTAGATGAGGAGCTGAAAACTGTTCACAAACCTCAAGGTGAGGCCTCACCAGTGCTTTAAAAAGCCTCAGCATCACATCCCTCCTCTTTTATTCTAGATCTCTTGAAATGAATGATGCAATGACCTATGGTATCCATGGTACTTTTACATATAACCCATAGTAAATTATGTAAGCAATAAAGAATGGTTAATCAAACAATATATTTATGATATTACTCAAATATTACTGAAATATTAAATACACAACAGGTGACAGACATTTTTATTTACTGACTATAATGCTGTGTTTTTCCCATCCATACATACACTCAATGGTCACTTTATTAGGTAGTTTATAGAACTATAATAGTTATTAGGAGTTTATGTTCATGATCTTCTGCTGTTGTAGCCCATCCACTTGAAGGTTTGACGTGTTGTGTGTTCAGAGATGCTCTTCTGCACATCACTTTTGTAACGCGGTTATTTGAGTTACCGTCACCTTCCTGTAAGTTTGAATCATTCTCCTCCGAAATCTCTCATCAGCAAGGTGCTTACATCCGCAGAACCTCTGCTCACTGGATTTCTTTTTGCTATTTTGCACCATTCTCTGTAAGTTTTAGAGACTATAGTGCATGGAAATCCTAGGACTTTCTGAGATACTCAAACCACCCTGTCTGGTACCAACACTCAACAGTCAAAGTCACGCAGATCATATTTTTTCCCATTTCTGATGTTTGGTCTGAACAACAACTGAACCTCTTGACCATGCCTTCATACTTTAATGCATTGAGTTGCTACCACATGATTGGCTGATTTGATATTTGCATTAATGAGCAAGTCTGCAGGTGTAGCTAATAAAGCTGCCACAGATAGAATTAGCAGTAATATGAATGCATTCACCTCCCTTTTAGATGATTCCAAAACGTTTTACAATAAAAAGTACGATTTTTAAAGTGTGGTGATCACAGAGAGATTATTGAGTGCAGAACATGCATGCTTGACCCAGTCTCACACCCTCTCAGTGTGGCTCTGAATGTTTCTCTCCTTCTGAGGATTTACCAAACTATTTCCTGTTTGGGTGCCACAAATGATTTGACCTCTGAACTCCCTCTGCCGGTACATTCCTGAAAGGCTTGACACACTAGTTGCAGGGTTGATGTCTCTGCCAGCTGATGAGATTGGGGTCACAGCCTCAGAATGAAATGATAGGCTCGGTAAGATGCAGATAAGGAGAAAATTCATTGTTCAAAGGGTGATAAGTTCTCCACACAAAGCAGTTTACAGGCTCTGCCACTGTATTCCTCAATGCACAATGGCTAGAAAATGGCACAGAGGCAGTGATCTTGAATGACGATATAGAATTGAAGGGACAAATCCCTTACTTATGCTCCTATTTTTTTTCATGTTCTAGCCATCTGTTGCATAGATAAATTTTCCTTCCTGTCACTCTTTGTTCTTTTGGAAATCACCTTAATTCTATGTAAAGGAATCAGTTGTTCCATTGATCCGAGAGGTGTCGGGAAACTTAGAGGAGGCCCAGTGGGGGAACGGCTTGGGGTCTCTGGGGGAGAACATTCCCAGCAATGTACCAAGGAATTCCTGAAAGGAGCAGACCCTATTCCTGAAGGCTTAGAGGGACCACGCGCACAGGTGTTGTTACGGATGGATGGAAGCCAAGTTAAAGCCATCCTTTAAGCCAGTTAAGCTGCTGTACAGTTTGTTTTATAACCGTTATTGGAAGCATTTATCCTTGATGACATTGAGGACACTGGAGATTTGGGGTACCAGTGCCAGTGATTATCCAGTCAACGGTTGTTGGTCAGTGAAAATGGAGTTCTTAGAGGCAAATGTGGAGGTGACTGAGGTTCGTGAATCGTTAATGCTGATGTGTCCAGACACTGTTGAGACGGGCAAAGAACCAATATCCTGCTGGTGCGCTTGGGGGCCCGGAAGAGGCGGGTGAGTGCTGTTTGGAGGCATTGGCGATGCACCCAGAGTTTTGAGCTGCTTGTGCGGACGTGTGTAGCAGCATTGGGCCGATACCAAATTCAAACAAGAGCCGGCGGTGGTATGGCCTGGGGGAAGTATCTGAGGGTGAGACCCTCTTAGTGGACGCTGCAAAATACCACGAGGGAGGGGAGTTGACCGCTGAAGACACCTCAGAGTGAGAGAGGTTGTGGCGACTGGCCCCTGAAGCCGTGGAAGACGTAGGCAGCATGTGTGTGGATTATTTTGCGCTGAAGAGGTGCACGGTCATTGACCAGAATACAGCCCTGAGGGCCGAGAGGCGATGGCCTGTCTGAGTGGTGCGAAGTGGTTTAAGGTGCTGGATCTGAGGAGTGGATGTTGCCAGATCCCGATGAGTGGGGCCAACAAGGAGAAGATGGCCGTTATAAATTCTCTAGGAGTCTTCCGGTCCGAAAAGATGCCACAGGGCATATCTGGAGCCCTTGCAACCTTCCTGCGGGGCATGTGGAAGACCATAGGGGATGTGGAGGCGTTTGGAGTTTTGGTGTATGTGGATGATCTCTTGGTATTTGGATTTGCCTCAGGAGAATATGAAGTGAGGTCGTTGCAGGAGCGGCTGAGAACTACAGAGTTAAAGAGTTTTCTGCACACGTGCCAGGGCTGGCGAAGGTCGCAGCTCGTGAGTGACTGTCTCTACAGAATCAAGTTTGAAATGAAGACGGAGAGACTGGAGAAAGTTGATCTGGAAGAAGTCATGAGGAAGAAAAAGCTGGAGAGAAGTGCAGTGAATACTGAACAGGAGGCTGAAGAGACTGCAGGAGCAGTGCAGGCCACGTGTTTCCGTTTGGAGAAGATCAATCAGCTACCGATCGCAGAAATGAGGAAGAATACAGATTCGATGGATAATGTGCTGGGTGTGTGGTACATGCTGCCTTTTGCTGACTTTCCCTCGATTGAGGAAGAGACCTTTGGCCCTTCCCCCACTGAGTCAGGTGTAGTGGGGAGGGTTAGCTGTGTGCAGTGGGGGGCCTGAGTGAGAGGTTGAGAGAGGAGTTGGTAGTGGGCCCAAGGTATCCCCAGTTGTGTCCTAGCCTGAAGGGTTTAGGTGAGGGGGTATGGAGCTCTCAGAAGGCTTAGGGAACTCCTAGATAGTTGGCCTATGTAGCACCTGAGGAACAGGACGTGAGGTTTACTGTGTGGGGAGCAGATGTCACTGTTTGTGCTTGGGTTACGGTGTGTTGGCAGGAAAGGTGGCGAGTTATTTAATAGTCATGAGGACATGACTTTTATTTGGTAGGGGGAGAGTGTAAAGGGGGTTTCTTCTTTTTTCTTTGTTACTGTGTATGTAATCAAAATGGCTTCTTTGTTTTGTTAAAAGTAGGAATGCTTCTTTGTTGTGAGAGAGTGCTGGAAGCTTGTTTGGGTTAAAATTTACTGATAACGAGAATTGTATTCCTTTGTAAACCAACTGGGATTAATGTTGTTCTTTCTTTTGAGTCTGTAAGCTATTGTTGGCGGGCTTTTGGGGAGATCGGCGTGAGGGGTTGAGAGAAAGAGGACGTGATGCTGTAAGCTGGGCGAGGAACGGACTCCAAGAGGGGGTCCGAGGCCAGGAGGTACCCCGAGGAGAGGAGATGAAGCTAGATGTGCTTGGTTGACCACTTCGGATGGTCCTAAGCTGCGAGTCGAGGAGTTCGGAAAGGATCGAATGGTGGCCAGAAGACTTCAGTAATTGAGCTTCAATGGTTGTGCACGAAGTGGTTTGGACTTTGATAAGTTTGGCGCCTTTTCTTTATTTTTTTCTTCATATATACTGTATCGTTATTAATCACTTAGTTATAGTAACCTTTATAAATTGTACTCATTTAATCGCATATGGTGTACTGTTTTTGGGCGAGGCGGGGACATCACACAGCATCCACACCAGCTGATTACCCAGTTTGGTGGGGCCGAAGGCTGCTCCCCCTAGACGAGAACGAGCTGAGCGAGCCTGAGGCGACTCAGGGGGTTACATCTATGTCACAGGCACAAGAGATTCTGTAGATGCTGGAAATCTTGAGCAGCAAACACAAAATGCTGGAGGAACTCAGCAGGTCAAACATCATCCGTGTCCTGATGAAGGGTCTCGGTCCAAAATGTTGGCTGTTCATTTCCCTCCATATGTGTTTCCTGAGCTGCCCTGCTCTAAATTAGAAGCGTTTGATCGTCTGTTATCTACTGAGGGAAATAGGTTCCCTCCGTTAATCATACTTAGCCTTTCATTATTTTATACACACCAATTAAATCTCCTTTTAATCTCCTTTGTTCCATGTAAAGCAGCCCCACTATAGTCAGTATCTCCTTTTAGTTATTAATCTCCAGGCATCATGAACATCTACTGCATCCTCTCTACTACCAATCACGTGAGTAGAGTGTGCCACACTGAGTTATGGGGAGATGTTTGCACTGGTGCCAGATCAGCAGGGGTCTTAATATCATGTGAGGTCGTTCGGCGAGAGGGTGCCAGTGTCTACAAATGGCAAGGCCAATAATAAACGTCCCAACCCTCGGCTCTACTTCCAGCTCCTACAAGGATGTGTGGGGAAGGCACAGCCATGGAAAAGATGTTTGGATATGGTGCAGCCTTCCACTTGCCTGTGGACTCCACTCTGGTAGACATTGTGCTAGCAAGACTTGCCACTCAACCCAAGGAAAAGCTGCCAATGGTTTTGCCAAAGACCATAATGACAGCTGGCCCCCTGCTCTACCACACCACTTTAATCTCTTTAAATTTCAAACACCAGAAAATCTGAAAATGCTGGAAATCCAAAGCAACGTATACAAAGTGCTGGAGGAACTCAGCAGGTCAGGTGGCATCTATGACAAAGTCCTGGAGAAGCATCTCAGCCTGTAATGTCGACAGCTTACTTTTTTCCATAGATGCTGCCTGGCCTGCTGTCCCTGTAGCATTTTGTGTGTGTCTCTTTAGAGTTCAGCTACTTTGCAATTCCTCTGTCATGCACATAATCAGCATCAGTCACAGGTAAACTTGGTGCTTCTTTATTTCCCCACTAGTGACACCCTGACTGTGAAATTCCCAAAGGCCAAAACCTGCTTTCTGTCTGACAGCAACTTTGAAAGACAAGGATACTGCGGCTTGCATTCATTAGCACAAATTTATATGTGTAATGAAGTCCTTGAATTTTTAGTATAAAACATCTGTGGCTCATGAGAAACACAGGCCGAAAATTTACATATCCGATTCCTGTCCTGAGCTCATCCTACCAGGCCTGCATTATCTGTATATGCAATTGCAAACTATAGCCTTTCTCATGTATATTATACCATAGAGACTCATTGACTGCCTTAGCTGTCCGTCCTCCTTTTGATTAATGTGTAATAGAGCTGCACTACCTTGAGTTATCCACTGTCTTTCTCTGCCTTGTACGTGCAAGTGTCTCCATGAATGTGAGATTGGTGAGTCAATCATTCAGCAGAAACTCTGCAGTATCATTCATATCTAAAAATAGGTTCTGTTTACAAGCCCTGATTCTTGTAGCGTTCTGCAGGAGCCCACAATCCAAAAGCGAGTTACAATGTCACCATTGCAAGAATGAACTCAATTGAATTAGTCACCATACTACTGTGAATGTAAAGCACAAGGCTAGAGCTGACAATCATTTCAATCTTTGTGTTTGTAAAGCCAGGTGACTCAGATTCTTGAGAGATTTCGGTGTGTTGTCTGCGATTAACTAGTTCTTTCCTGTGAGGTGCTTTGTGCTGAATTTTGATTCAGGGAAGCTACAAAGTGTGAGATCTGCTCAGCCAGGTGGGGAGGGGGTGGTGGAATGGAGAAGTTGATCATCCAAGGGAGAGGGGGGGGGGAGAGAGGTGGGGGGAGAGAGGGAGAGAGAGAGTGAGAGGGAGAGAGGGAGAGGGAGGGAGAGAGAGGGAGAGAGGGAAAGAGAGAGGGAGAGAGGGAGGGGGAGGGAGAGAGGAAGAGAGAGAGAGAGAGAGTGAGAGAGGGTTAGAAGGGAGAGTGAGAGAGAGGGAGAGAGAGGGGGAGGGTAAAGGAGATAGATAAAGAGAAAGATAGAGATGTAGATACAGAGAGTATTAGGGAGGGAGGGGGAGAGAGAGTGTGTGTACATGCGAATGCATGTCTGCATGTTTTAGTGCACACACATGCATGTGTTTGTGCACATGTATGGCAATGTAGGTGTGCAAATTTGTGTATGCATGCACATGTGTAAGTGTGTGTGTATGTATGTGTGTGCGCAGGTGTGTTCCAGATTACAGGTATGATCTTGGTGCTGTAGCGTACTGATGCACCATCAATAACTCTGAGACGTAGGTTAAGGTAGGCTTTTATTGGCTGGAAGAAAGTACGAGTAGTAATTGACCACCACACAACATCCTGGAGACTGAGAGGCCGGGCTCAGGCCCCAGTTGCCTTTATACCGGGGTCTGTGGGAGGAGCCACAGGAGCAGTCAGCAGGGGGCGTGTCCAGACAGGTATATGTAGTTCACCACACGTACAAAGAGAGGAAATGGGTTCAAAAGCAGCAATGGCTTTCATTGTTCTGGGGAGGTCTTGTCAGATATTACTGAAAGCCCAGCATTTTAGATATTCTGTCAGTAACCCAGTCTCTGAATACTCTTCGTGAATTTTTAGTGCCTTTTAAAGAAAATAAGTAATAGGAGCACAATCGGCCACTGGACCCCTTGAACTTGCTCCACCATTCAGAAAGGTCATTCCCCTCTTCTCCCTGAAAACCAGTTTCCTGCACTATGTCCTCTTAATATCCAGAAAACTCTGGTTCAAATACCATCAATGACTACTGATGCACCATCAATAACTCTCTGAGATGTGAGGCGAGATATCGGCTTTTATTGACTGGAAGAAAGAACAAGCAGCAATTGACCACCATGCTGCATTCTGGAGACTGAGAGGCTGGGCTCAGGCCCCAATTGCCTTTATACCGGGGTCTG
Source organism: Hypanus sabinus (assembly GCF_030144855.1). Taxonomy (NCBI): domain Eukaryota; kingdom Metazoa; phylum Chordata; class Chondrichthyes; order Myliobatiformes; family Dasyatidae; genus Hypanus; species Hypanus sabinus. The sequence goes on along the minus strand of NC_082714.1, from coordinate 22,679,343 downwards.
TGGGAGGAGCCACAGGAGCAGTCAGTGGTGGGGGGGGGGGTGCGTGTCCAGACAGGTATATGTAGTTCACCACAACTACATCTCCATAGGTCTCCATGTAGATTATTCCAAACACTCTTGAGCCACTAAATGTTTAACAGTATCTTCATTTCACTCCAAAATTGCCAACCTTTTTGTTTTTGAAAAATCGCAGCCACGAGAAACATCCTACCCTGTTGGACCGTCTGAGAGGTTTTAAATCCTTCACCAGTCCGATTTCATGTTTCTAAACCGTGGAGGATGTTTAGAGACAGGGAAGAAAAGGAAGAGAGATACAAGGAGAGGGGGTGGGGAAAGGTACAGGGGGAGTGAGGGATAGCAGGGAGAGGGGGAGAGGGGGTGGGGAAGAAGGTGAGTGGGAGAGGGAAGGAGGGAGGGAGGGAAGACAGAGAGGGAGATAGAAGGGAGATGGGGAGAGGAGGAGGTAGGAGGAGAGGAGAGGGAGGGGTTAGGAGAAGAGAGGGAGGGGATATGAGAGAAAGGAAATGGAAGGGAGAGGGGGAGAGGAGGAATAAGAGGAGGAGACAGGGAGAGAGAGAGAGGGGGGATGGGGAATGGGAGAGGGAGAGGGACGAACTTTGTAAATCACTTCTACGTGTGACTAGCTCACTGTTCCAGGGCCCAGTCTGGTGAATCTTCACTCCATAACAAGTATGTCTTTTTAGGTAAAGTATCCAAATTGTGCATAATACTCCAGAAGTGGTTGAAAGAAGTCCCTATAAAATTGCATTAAGGTATCTCCACTGGGTAATAAAATAGTTCTGTCGTAAAGGCCACAATATATTTTGGTCTCCATCACACCACTCCCACAGAACAATGACTGAAACTGTAAGCACACACATGCACACACAAGGACTCAAATACTTGCACTAACGGCACTTTGTGCACTACTGTGACATTCTGGTGCTGCTGCAACTTATTTTCTGCTACTTATCTATTTAATACTTTTTTTATTACTCTTGTTTTTATCTACCACTTTATTTAATTGCCTGAGAGGAAGCTAAACAGAGTTTCATTGTACCGATGCATAAAGACAATAAAGATCATTCAATTCAATTCAAGTGAAGAGTTAACTTAGCTTTTCTTTATTTTCTCTGTTCTGTGTTTTCTTTTGCTTTTGACATTAAGCTGATCACAACCCTTTTAGCCTTTACTTCATTCCAGGCCAATGAATGGAGCCACTGTCAAAGCCAGACCCGAGTTCAGTAGGGTGAAACTTACCACCTTACTGGCCAGCTGTTTAGCTGCACACAGCTGGGTGAATGGCTGGTGCCAAGTTGCAACCAGCTGATGTTCGCATCTCCAAGTCACGCTCACTGCTCACAACCTCTCTGAGCCTTTCTTCACCTTTGCCGATGAGCTGCAGCCAGTCAGGAGGCAGGACCAGATTACAGCCGACCTTTCATTAGTGAGAGCAAAATGCTGGCTAGAACTTAAAGCTGGCTTTGGCATGCGCTTATTTCAGCAGTCAATGTTTCACTGACAAGCAAGCAAGGAACCATCTTGTCACTGGAGGACTATGTTGATATCGACTGCCTTGTCCTTCATGAACTGTAGGGAAAGATTGAATAGCTAGGACTCTGTTCCCTAGAGCAGGGTTCGGCAACGTTTACAATGCCGACCCCTGCCCTAGAGCATAGGAGAATGAGAGGAGATTTGATAGAGGAACGATGAGGGGCTTAGAAAGGGTAAATGCAAACAGAATTCTTCCCCTGAGGTTGGGTGATACTAGAACTAGAGGTCATGGGTTAATGGTGAAAGGTGAAATGTTTAAGGGGAACATGAGGGGGAACTTTTTCACTCAGAGGGTGGTAACAGGGTGGAACGAGCGGCCAGTGCAAGTGGTGGATATGAGTTCGACTTCAATCTTTAAGAGGAACTCGGATAGGTATACAGCTGGGGGTGGGGTGCAGGCCAATAGAGCTAAGCAGATTAATAGTTCAGCATGGAGTAGATGGGCCAAAGGGCCTGTTTCTGTACTCTGGTGATCTATGACTATGACATTAAGGCTAGAAAAGGAGGAAGAAGCGAACGGAGATGTACTGCATTACAGATCGTGGAAAAGAGGCACCACATAGTGAGGTAGAGCGCAGAAAACTGGAGGTGGTCTACTAGCAAATGTTAGCACCGTCCTTAGGAACAGCGGGCTACTTCGCAGCCACTCCATATTGTTGATCTTTACTTTCTCACCATGTGGTTAATTCATAAAAAAAACTGACAAACACACCGATTGAATATTGCGGAGCGCACTGCCATCTTCCCTGAATCCTTCCGTCGGGCACTTTGGTGGCGGGCGCTCCCCTCGGTTTTCCCACACCCATCTCGTTCTAGTAACGCAGCCGCTTCTTACAAGGGCCGCTGACTCTGTATCCGCCTCAGAGCTCACACAACTGCAGCCACGCTTGACCCACGGGCCTGCCTGGGAAGACCTCGTGTGTGACAACGACCACGCGAGGCATCAACTTGCAAACGTAACCCAGCACCATACAAATGGAAATCCAAGCAGCGCGGCTTTGCATGTAAAAACAAAGCCACGGAGAGACTGCGGAGGTACAAAGCAATTAGCAAATCACTTACTTTAATTATGGTGTGGTTCTTTTGATAATGACCAATTCACAGAATGAGAAAATCTTAGTGGGGAACAGAATCCAGCAATCAGTGCAATGTATGTACAATGTGCTCAGAATAATGAGTGCAGTGGTAGCAGAATAACTAAAGAACTACTGTATTCTATAAAAAACCGAGCTCCTATATTGCCTCCACTAACCCTAATTACTAAGGAGCTGCCTCTTGTATCACTTTCAAAGTCATTACAACCTCCACTCTGAGAAGGCCAGCTTGAAAAATACCTGGGCCTTGTGTTGTTGATTATACCCCAGGTTATTTGTCAGTAAGATGTAGCTTTCAATTTTGCCTTGTTCAGAGCATTGCAAAATAAAAAAATATATAAATATATATATATTCATCACATGCTTCACACTGAGGTGAAAACAGCTCTCAGTAGTCACATGGGGTTCATTTTCTAATCTATAAAAGCAGCTGCACAGCATTTTTAACTTGACAGGGTTGCAAATTGCATCCTTTGTGAAGGATTGTTAAAGAGAAATGTTTGAAGCAATATAAAATCGCCTCAAGCTCTCTACATGTATGGTCCAACAAAGGAAACTATACAGGCAATCATTATGATGAGAGAGGATTAAGTAAATAATGTCATTTAAATGTATTTTTATTTTTATCATAATAGGAGCCAGACTCGAGAGCCAAGGCATAGGCCTCGTTCTGAGGTGGATGCCATTCCACCGGCATTAGCGAGCTGATTACAATAGAAAATGTGCAACAAACAGACCAGATAAGGGCAGGTGTAAAGCAAGCACGATGCTCAGAGAATGGTTATCTTATCTCATTCACATCTTTAGAAGAAGCCACAGAGAAGCCTTTGTGAAAGTCATTTCAAACACTTGCGCGTGTTGTTTTGGCATGATTTCCTGTACATTGTGGTGTACATCACGTTAAAATGCATGCATAGCAGCTTGTGGCAGTTAACTGGAGGGCGGCTGGTGTGTCCTTCCAGCTAGGATTCTGTTCCTTGTGAGGTTCAGATCCCAGTTTCTGGCTGCTCTGCTCATCTCTAACACAGAATAATGACAGAATAGGTCCTGCGTATAATTGCCAACCAGCAGAAAACTGAGACAAAACCGAATGCCAGCTTGTTTATTGGCTGGGTTTTCTGAATACTACAGGGGCCTCACAGTATGCAAGGCAGAGAACAGAATCAGAATCAGATTCGCTATCGGAACATATGTCGTGAAGCTTGTTGTGTTGTGGCAGCAGTACAGTGTAATATATATTACAATAAGAAGCATTAATAATTATTATAATTTAATTAAAAATTAAATATGTAATGCAAAAATAGTGAGGTAGTGGGTTCATTGCCTGTTCAGAAATCTCATGTCAGAGGAGTAAAAGCTGTTCCTAAAATTTTGAGTGTGCATCTTCCGGCTCCTGTACCCCCCAACCCCCCCACTGACGCTAATAATGAGAGGAGAGCATGTCCTGGTTGGAGGGGTCCTTAATAATGGATGTCACCTTTTTGAGGCATCTTCTTATTTAGAAAAAAATATAATTTCACACTTTATTAAAAAATGCACTGATTAATTTTATGTTGCGTCTTGTACATTGGGAACAAAGGCCAACAGCAGAATTAAGGTCAAACTGCTTTACCAAGCATGGGGCTGACTCGATCAACAGGGAAAGAGAAGTGGATAATGGAAAGGTTTCACTGAGCTCCCGTCAAAGGGAAAGAGACTGAACTAGGGGGGATAAGACTGAGTCGAGGTATGTGGATATGAGTTCAGTGGGGCAGGAACAAGCTGAAACAATGGGTCTACCTGGACAGGTGGGTCTGTGGAAACGGGAGGTGCGGGGTGTGGGAACTATGAGGCTGGTGGCAGTGGATAGGAGATTGATGCACCATCAATAACTCTCGGAGACGTGAGGCGAGATATCGGCTTTTATTGACTGGAAGAAAGAACAAGCAGCAATTGACCACCACACTACATCCTGGAGACTGAGGCCGGGGCTGTGTCTCCAATCGCTTTTATACCGGGGTCCGTGGGAGGAGCCATGGTCAGTGGGAGGAGCCACAGGAGCAGTCAGCGGGGTGGGGGGGGGGGGCATGTCCAGACAGGTATATGTAGTTCACCACAGAGATCCCCAGAGCTAATGAGGTCAGTGATGGTGTGGGAGACGATGACCTGGTAGTCCTTAGTAGGGTCCTGTTTGAGGGGTAAGTAAGAGGAAGGGTCTGAGAGTAGTCGCTGGGCCTCAGCAAGGGAGACGTCAGTAGATGAGCAGGAAGTGGAAGTCGGAAAAAAGAGGGGGAGAAGATTGGGAAGAATAGTGAAGATGGAGGGGAGGGGAGAGAGGGAAGTGAGCTATGGGAAGGGTATAATTGAGATGGGGAGAGACACAAGAATTTGAGGTCAAGAAAAAGAGTTTCAGTGGGATAGTGATAGGGATAAGAATCTAAATCTATCCTCTTCCATCAGGACGTGTGAATATGGAATGAGCTCTTACCATAGAAACATAGAAAACCTACAGCACAATACAGGCCCTTCGGCCCACAAAGTTGTGCTGGACATGTCTCTACCTTAGAAATTACTAGGCTTACCAATAGCCCTCTATTATTCTAAGCTCCATGTACCTATCCAAAAGTCTCTTAAAAGACCCTATTGTATCCGCCTCCACCACCTTTGGGCTGCCCATTCCACTCACTCACCACTCTCTAAGTAAAAAACTTACCCTTGACATCTCCTCTGTACCTACTCTCCAGCACCTTAGACTTGTGCCCTCTTGTGGCCACCATTTCAGCCCTGGGAAAAAGCCTCTGACTATCCACACGATCAATGCCTCTCATCATCTCATACACCACTATCAGGTCACTTCTCATTCTCCGTCGCTCCAAGGAGAAAAGGCCGAGTTCACTCAAGCTATTCTCATAAGACATTCTCCCCAAGCTGGGTAATCACGTCCACGGTCAAACTTTGTAATTTTTACATGGTTATTCAAACTCTGCTTGCTTCCCATTGTAATTGCACACCATGCTGTCTGAATCAGTTTTTGCTTCTTCAAGCGAATTGGAATCAGAATCAGGTTTATTATCGCTGACTTTGGTTGTAAAATTTGTTGTTTTGCTGCAGTTGTACAGTGCAAGATATAAAAACAACTATAAGATACAAATAAATAAAGAATGCCAAAGGGGGTTGTGGGGTTAATAAGATGAAGGTAATTCTGAACATAGAACAGGTAAAATTCAAGTTCAATTTCAATTGTCATTTAACCACACATGTCTGTACAGCTAAATGAAACAACGTTCTTCCAGGACCAAGATGCAAAATACAGTACATATGCTCACATACAGAACATATCACACATACATACATGTGGCAATGATAACAGACAAAACGTATAATATAACACAGCTCAAATCCCTGAGGGGCATGTCCTGAAGATTGATGGTTCATGGGGTGTAATCCTGGAGCCATGTTTCTGCAAGAACAAGTACGCAGCAGTTCCTCATCTCATGCTGGGTTCACCGCAGATGAACACTGCCCAGTTTGTCTTCCATGGAGCAAACACTGGAGAGCAGCGTTGATGGAAGAGACTGCCTGCAGGGGCCAGCCCCCAACCCGATACAGCTTCACTACAAAATATGATAAGACAACCTGGCCTAAAGAGAGATGCGTCACAGGCATGGCAAGAGATGCTAGGAATGCTACTTTTAGATAGATTAGTTGAGAGTTGAGGTCGGGGTGTGCAGAAGGGGAAGGAGGTACTAGCCTTTATTTCCAAGTTGAAAATGAGATGGCCACTTGGTAATCGGATCATAGAGTTAAAATATGGAAATATCAAAGAGTCAAATTTTCAGTGGGCTTTTAACTGGGGAGCTGGTGTTTTAAGGGAAAGACTCCATTTAAAAGTAGCAAATAAAATTTATTCGCCCAGCTGGTGGTGCAGTGACGTCAGCGCCAGACTCTGGAGTGAAGGTTCCCGAGTTCGAATCCAGTCGGGCCGCTCCCGGACAGGCTTTCCATCCGTGCGGGTTGAGTGTTAAGCTCGCAACTCGGCCTTGTAAAAAAAAACACTGTGCTTTGAGAAGAACATGGGGGACCACTCACAGAATCTTTCCTTCAAGACAACCACTTGAAAAAACAGGTGGTCGCCGAGGCTCTGGCAGAGTATGGCACACACAAAAAAAAAATAAAATTTAGTTTTATATTAAACCCAAAATGTGCCAATTCTTTTTAAGAGATTCCTGGATAGGTACATGGAGCTTAGGGCTATGGGTAATCCTAGGTATTTTCTAAGGTAAGTACATGTTCAGCACAGCATTGTGGGCCGAAGGACCTGTATTGTGCTGCAGGTTCTTTCTGTTTCTGTGTTTCACAAGCAGCCAGTAGTCGGGTATTCAGAAAGGTGATCTTATAAACGTGAAATCCAAGGGAACAGCCGGGGTCATTGAGTGCAAAACTGATTCTCATTAACATTTCCACAATGGATTTAAAATGGAAGCTGATCACTTCCTGCACATACAATGCATATTCAAGGTACCGCTGTTTCATGCTGTTCAAATAGTCTTCTCCCGTTGACCAAGCCCATAGTGGAATTTGTAATCTATTTTTAAATGGAATACACTGGCCTGACAACCTATGAGTTAAATACTGGGTCAATTAATTTGCGAGATCATAGTTTTCAGAGCTGGGGATAGGTGGCAGGATGTTAACAGAAATTTACAAGGCAAGTTTGAATACACACAGTGTCTGGTGCCCGGAACATGCTGCTAGGAAGGTGGCATTTCAGCAGTCACATGATTAAGCAGGACATATAAGAACATGGACCTTCTGTGTGCTGATGTGTCATTAGATTGTCAAGTCAAAGGCCTGTTCCTGTCCTGTACTGTTCCATGATTTTTGACATAAATACCGTATGATTTAAAATGGACGTATTTGGGCCAGCAGCAGTAATCTTACACAATAAGAACTGTTTGTCAAAAGACAGCTATGTGGAAGCTAGCAAAAGCAGATCATACTTCTGGCGTGGCAGAAAGGTCAATTTGCCTGTCACCTGAGGCTGTTATGTGAAGATTATGTTAATTACTGAGTGAAATTATCGCCAGACACCTGGGAGGCTGCACATTTCTCTTTCTTCTCTGGCAGAGGGAAGCGAGGAAGGTTGGAGGACACAAATAATGCCTCGGCGGTGTAGGAAAGGAAAAAGCAAGACGGCAGACTCCAGGACATTGACAATACCAACCATCATGTTCTGCTTCACGCGAAGCCAAGAATCAAAAGCTTTATCAGGGCATTGCGCATGAACCAGTCGGTTTACTGATACTCCTGCAACAAGGAAGGAAATTTTTATATAAGCAAACCGTCTCTGTCGTGGTCAAAACAGGTATTGGAATGCTTACCAGGGAAAATAATCTTGGTCCCCTTTCAAACAAGGGCTTGTTTCAAGGACTTAATTGAAGGGTCAAAATATGGTTCTGTGACATGACATAAAAATAAACTGGAAAATAGCTTTCATTAAAAGTGTAAGTGATAGGAGTTTCTGTGAGCTGGCTATTCATATTTTATTAGTGGACACAATGCCAAGAATAGAAATATCAACAGTTACTGATAAGCAAATGATATGTGAGTATGCACATACAGTTCAATCCTTAAAGACTTAGGGATAAGGACAATAGTTTTCTTATAGAGTGGATAAACATTTGTAACAATATTAAGGCCCTCCCATAAGACATCGGAGCAGAATCAGACTATTTGGTCCATCGAATCTGCTCTGCCATTCAATTATGGCTGATCCTCTTTTCCTCTCCTCAGACCCACTCTCCAGCTCCCTGTGACCTTTGACGCCATTCAAATCAAGAACCTATCAAGCTCTGCCTTAAGTAAACCCACAGACCTGGCCTCCACAGCTGTCTGTGGTAATAAATACCACAAATTCACCACCCTCTGACTAAAGAAATTTCTCTGCATCTCTGCTTTAAATGAGTGCCCCTCTATCCCGGGGCTGTATCCTCCTGTCCTAGACACAAGTTTGAATAACAATGATATAAAGATATTAATAAATTCCTTTATAGATATTGAATAACAACAAAACCCATCAATAATGCATCTAAATGGCTGGCAATTTCTATTTGTTGGTTGCCGATTATTATAGATATCAACTTGCTGACTTTAGGTGGTGGTTGTCTGTTAAGATTTTCTATTCACTAATTGCACATTAATAACTAGTTTATAGGTAACTGGTTGTGTTTTGTATTAAAAAGCCATAGTAATGATGATACCTATATTTCATAAACTAATGAGATGAGCTTAATTCTGTTACCTTCTATAAAATGCTGAAAGTCAAAGGCAAGACATAATGGACGTTTTGTTGTCATAGGAGTTGGCTACCTAACAGGAGACTATTCATAGGGAGGGATAGGTTTGTAAGAAAAAATGAAGACAAACTATATTTTGAATTTGAGACATTAGGATATTAAATCAAATCTGCATAATCCTTTTGGTTCCTTAAGGTTGTCATAGCTGGAGATGGTAGTGGGGATAAGCTCCCACTACCTATTACATGCTCTCAATGGCGTGTGTCTCCTGGCCTTCACCTGTGGCGTAGCTACTAAGCCCAGCAGAACCATTTCTACTGACGGGAGAAGGGGCAAAGGTGGATTAGTGGTGCCTTAGAACCAGTTGCTTCAGGCAGATGGGGCTCATCAGCCATGGTCGGCAGCTCATTTAGGAGAAGGAAAACTCTGAGCTCAAACGTCAGCCACCTTGCAGTGGTACCCACTCATGGGGAAAGCTATGGGAGTAAACCCTGAGGAAAAATCAGGAGCTGGAGTCTCTAAGGCAGTTGAGTTCAACACCGACTGACAACTTCTGCACTACCAATGGTGCCAAACTGTATCAGTCTCTGCTGTTCCTTTGGAGCCATCAGCTGCGTGGAGAAGGGGAGCCTGCTACATGGGCTACAGCTTGTCCTCCATATCGTACTGCCCTGGCTTTAGTACTGAGTTGTGTACCGTGTAGACAGCTAGGATGCAATATCCATGGTCGACCCTGACCCATGGAGGGCCTCATAATGCCTTTGCTTTTCTTACTGAATCAACCAAGTAAAAATATATAGAATTAATGCTACCAGTAAAGAAAAAGGCAGAACAAACTGGTCCTAAAATGTTAAATTTCAAGTGTGCTTAAAACCTAAGAATGTAATGCCAAGTTTACAGGTAAGGCAGATGGAATGAGTGAAGTATCGTCATGGAGGGCAAAAAGAGAAGTAAAATTTGAATGATTGATGATAATGATGATGTTTTATTGTCATCGCTGAGGACAGTGAGATTGCAGTGCAAAACAGCAAACTGACCATTCAATTATTAAAGACACAATGACTAAATTTAAAGTCAAGTTTGAGTGATTTAAAATGACATCGAGGTTACAACTGAATTAAAAACAAATAAATCTAAAATTAAAAGAAACAGTGGCCTCCCCATTCAAGTGTTGCACAGCCCCATGATGGATGATTAAATGAAAAATTGGCATCAAGAATTAAAGCTGAAATTTAAATACATGCCCATGTATAGCATTTAAAGATTGTCCATAGTGCCTGTGGACTCTGGTGGATGGGTGGGTGCTGTTTGGTTGTACGATAACCCTGGGGAGAAAGCAGTTTTTCAGTCTGGATGTCCAAGCAGAGATGTTTCTGTAGCTTCTGCTAGAAGGTAGGAGGTTAAGCAAGTGATTACTTGGGTGGGATGAGTCTATCACGACGTTGTGTAAGTTGTGGATGGTTTCTATGTCTGGTAATTGTGCCCCAGTGAGGTTTTGTGCAGTCCTAATCACTCACTGAAATGCTTTCTGGTTGGTCTTGTTGCAGTTGATGTACCATATTGTGCTGCAGTAGGTGCATATGCTCTCAATGGGGCATTGGTAAAAATTTACCAGCAGTTTCTGGGTCAGATTTGCTTTCTTTAAACTCCTAGGATAGTAAAGGTGCAGTTGAGCCTTCCCTACTATCAACGAGATGTTGGTGGTCCAAGGGAGTTCCTCTGTGATGTTCACTCTCAAGAACCTAAAGCTGGGACTCCTTTTCCACTGCTTCACTGTTTATGAATAGTGGAGGTTATTTGCACCTTCTAGATTTCCTGGTCAATAATAATTTCTTTGGATTTTTTGATGTTCAGTGAAAGGTTATGGTGACTGCACAATTCAGACAGTTTCTTCACCTCCTCTCCGTATGTTGTTTCGCTGTTATTTGAAATTAATGCAATCACTGGTGTCACCTGCATATTTGATGATGGAGTTGGTGGCATAGTCATGGATTAAAGGAGTGGCTCAGTACACCGGTGTTCAGGGTCAGGGAGGTTGCTGTGTGCTTGCTTAGTCTGACATGAAAATCCAGAATCCAGTTGCATATTGAGTCCCGGTTTGTGTAGTTTAGCGACCAGTTTGTTAGGGAGCATGGTGTTGAAGGCAGCGCTGTAGTCGACAGAAACATTCTGGCTTGTGTGTCCTTATGCTCCAGGTGTTCCTGTGTGACGAGGAGAGCAATGGAGATGGCGTTCTCGGTTAATCTGTTTGCCTTATAGGTGATGCACCAACAATAACTCTCCGAGACGTGAGGCGAGATATAGGCTTTTATTGGCTGGAGGAAAGAACAAGCAGCAATTGACCACCATGCTACATCCTGGAGACTGAGGGCAGGGCTCAGGCCTCAATCGCCTTTATACCGGGGTCTGTGGGAGGAGCCACAGGAACAGTCAGCAGGGGGAGTGTCCTGACAGGTATATGTAGTTCACCACAATAGGCAAACTAGTGCTGGTCAATAGTAGCAAGAATGGGGTTCTTATTGAGGGATTAACCACCATTAAGGGACCACCACCCAGGCCATGCTTTCTTCTCACTGCTGCCGTTAGAAAGGAGGTACAGGAGCCTCATGACACACACCATCAGGTTCAGAAATAGTCATTACCCCTCAACTATCAGGCTTTTAAACCAGAGGGGATAACTTCATTCACCCCAACAGTGAAAAGAACACAACCCATGGGCTCTTCGTCTTATGTTCCTGATATTTATTGTTTATTAATTATTATTATTTCTTTTTGAATTTGCACAGCTTCTTGTTTGTCCATCTGGTTGGGTGCACTCTTTCATTGATTCTATTCTGTTTCTTTGTATTCCACAGTAAAATGAATCTCAGGGTTATACATGGTGACTTTGATAGTAAGTTTACTTTGAACTATTGAACTTTGAGAAAGAAGGAGGCATGAAATAAACAGAAAGTGTGGGTGTGCAGAGAATGTGTTGTTGACTTGAAGAATGACCAGAGTATAACTGCACCATTGTATAATAATTATGATTTCCTAATCCCCAGGGGAAATTACAATCTGCTCATCAAAGGCCACACAGGAGATTAATGTTCTAAACTATAAATGATAACCTGTCAGGTAAAGAGGGATTACTGAAACATATACTCTCAATTTCTCTACGGTCACTTTCATATTCAAATACATGCCATGCTAACAGGGGCATTACAGGATTATGATACTCCACAGTATTATGTAATATACTTGGAGATGCCTCCTGGTTACATATATTGATATTATGACAGTTGCATATTTCAGAGTAAGAGATGCTCCATTTATGTCCTCATTTCACTTCTGCCTGCCAGGAATGCTGTGCAACAGTGCTTTTATTGCAGTAGTGTCTGGTGTGAATATGTAAGTGCCAGTATTGAATATTCCAGGTTCTCTGACAGATTAATGAAGTGTGCTATAACCATCTGCTCTGAAATTCACACAAGATAAGATTCTTCATTCATAGACTAGAAACGATTTTCATAAATTTCCAGGTAGGGCATGACTCAGAAGCCTTATGAAACACTGCACATGACAAGTATTCTGGTCAATCACAGTTGCTGCTTATGGAAAGATGTAGGTGTGCGGGAAAGATTTCAGATGATTGCATCACTGTTTCTAACAGGTTTTAAATCAATGTAAGGGAAAAGGGATAAAGTAATAAATCCAGTTATCTAGAAAGTGGGACTAAGCAAGGATATAATCTTCCTCATTTCACTCTGTTAAAGACACATACAACATAATTGTTTTTCTGATTTTAAGACATGCAATCAACCAGAATATTAGGTAACTAAAAGAAGTAACAAATCTATTGAATTTAATTTCTAGGAACAGAGGACACAGCCTCAGAATAGAAGGATGTCCCTTTAGAACAGAGATGAGGAAGAATTTCTTTAGCCAGAGGGTGGCAAATCTGTGGGATTCATTATTGTGGATGCCAAGCTATTGGGTATATTTAAAGCAGAGGTTGATCGGTTCTTGATTAGTAAGGGTGTCAAATGTTACAGGGAGAAGGCAGGAAATTGGGATTGAGAGGGATAATAAATCAGCCATGATGGAATGGTGGAGCAGACTCGATGGGCTGAAAGGCCTAATTCTGCACCTATAGCTAGCGGTCTTATGATTTTCATGTGAGGTGTCAGTAACTCCCCTGCTATGTTAAGACAGCACACTAGTTGTTGGATGCACGGATGTTTTGACAGAATGGTAGCATGCCAACATTAGGGAATCATAACAAAAGACCTTTATTGTGTATTTCATGCATTATATCAATATTAGAAAATCTGTGATTTAGAGTATCACAAACAGCATACATTCATACCAAACCTCCTCAGACTCCAAATATCACGAACGCCTTATTTGTGATTGCATTGACATGTTGGGTCCAGAATAGATCCTCTGAGATATTTACGCCTAGGAACTGCTGAGGTTTGGTGTGTGTTTTCCTGACTAACCCCTTCTGAAGTCCAGCATCAATTCCTTGGTCTTGCGGACAGTGAGTGAAAAATTCTTCTTGTGACACCATTCAACTAGTCTATCATGCTCCTGCCATCACCTAGTACCATTGTTGTCACCAACAACCTTGCACTCAGCATCAGTACGAGCAAGGAATTGTTTGTGGACTTCAGAAGGGGAAAGTTGAGGGCACAAACACCAGTCCTCATCGAGGGATCAGAAGTGGAAAGAGTGAGCAGTCAACGTCTCTGAAGATCTACCCTGGGTCCAACATATTGATGCAATTACAAAGAAGACATGGCAGCAGCTTTATTTCTTTAGGAGTTTGAGAAGAGTTGTTATGTCACCAACGACTCTCACAAATTACTACAGTTGTACCGTGGAGAGCGCTCTAGCTGGTTGCACCACTGTCTGGTGTGGGGGGAGCCACTGCACAGCATCGGAAGAAGCTGCAGAAAGATGCAAACTCGGCCAGCTCCATCATGGGCACTGGTCTCACCGGCAATGAGGACACTTTCAAAAGGCGATGGCTCGAAAAGGAAGCATCCATCATTAAAGACCCCTATCATCCAGTAAATGCCCTCTTCTCATTGCTGCCATTAAGGAGGAGGCAGAGGAGCCTGAAGACACACACTTAATATTTTACAAAAATAGTTACTTCCTCTCTGCCATCAGATTTCTGAATGGAGAATGAACCCATGTAAACTACCTCACTATTGGTTTTCTGTTTTCTTCTCTTTGGCATTATTATTTAATGTAATTATCTTCATAGCTATCTATCTATACAAATGCGCACACACACACACACACACACACACACACACACAAACATATATCTATGTTTGTGCCACTCCGTCATGGTTGTAGAGAGCAGAGAGCAGGGCTAAGGCATGAATCCCTGAGGTACACCTGAGCTGATTGCCAGAGAGGAGGAGATGTTATTATGGATCTCAGTTAATTGTGGGGCCTGATGGGACGGTCAAGGGTCCAGTTGTGGGCAGAGGCCTAGGTTTTGAAGCTTGTTGACGATTCCTGAGAGGATGATGGTGTTGAACGCTGCATTGTAATCAATGAGCAGCCGCCTGACGGTAGGTATTACTGCTGTCAAGTGGTCCAAGGCTGAGTGAAGAGGCAGTGAGATCGTGGTCACTCTGAAGCAAACCCACTGTGACAGTAGGCAAAACGCAGGCTCGCCCAGATCTTTGCCCGTGCAGGAGCTGATTCTAGCACGATCAATTTCTCAAAGCATTCCAACACGCTAGATGTGAATGCTACCAGATGATAATTGTTGAGGAAGCTCGCCCTGCTCTGCTTGGGCTGCACTATGATTGATTGTCTTTCGAAGCAGGTGGGAGCCTCTGACTGCAGCAGTAAATGTTTGAAGGTGTCCTTGAACTGGGACACTGTCAGGGCCTTTTGCCAACTGTCTACAGATGTACCACAGAGAGCATTCAGACCAGTTGCATCACCGCTGGGTAGGGAGGCTCCAATGCACAGAATCAAGAGAGACTGGAGAAGGTTGTAAAGTCAGTCAGCTGCATCACAGTGACAAGCTTCCCTACCATAAATGTCATCTTCACAAGCTGATGCCTCAACAAGTGTTATCCAACAATTAGGATCCTCACCATCCGGGACATGCCCTCTTCTCATTACCACCATCAGGGTGGAGGTTCGGGGCCTGAAAACCCACAGTCAGTGTTTTAGGAACAGATTCTTCTCTTCTGCCATCTGATTTTGGATGGCCCATAAATCCAGGAAAACGACCTCACTTTTCCTCTTTTGCACATGTTGTTATTGACTGACTGCATCACTTCCTAGTATGGAAACACTGATGCCCTTGTACGGAAAATCCTACAAAAAGTAGTGGATATGGCCCAGACCATCAAGGGTCTCCATTGAGCACATCATCATAGGGCGTTATCACAGGAAAGCAGGGACACCCTCCCACCCCTACCACCCAGGTCAGGCTCTTGTCTCACTGCAGCCATCAGGAAGAAGGTACAGGAGCCTCGGGACTCACAACACCAAGTTCAGGATAGTTATTACCCCTCCACCATCAGGCTTTTGAACTAGTGGGGGTAACACTTGCTCCACCACTGGACTGTTCCTACAGTCTCTGGACTCACTTTCAAGGACTTTTCATCTTGATATTTATTTGCTTATTTCTTTCTTTTATTATCATTATTATTATTTTTTCTTTCCTTTTCTTTTTGTATTTGCACAGTTTGTTGATTTTTGCCTACTGGTTGTCCATCCTGTTGTCACCAGGTTTGAATGTGGCTCAAGTGCGGAGTGACAAACATTGAAACCGGTCGATAGTTCACAGACTTCAATGCGAACAGCGTTAACGGGAAAAGAAAGCAATAAACACTAGGCCAAACAGGGCCGTTAACTAAAACTCTCAAATGGAAAATGAAGCCGACCCTGCGATGAAAGGAATAACTGTCAGTTGACTCGACTGTTCGATTTCCCAGGCAAGGCAGAATGCAAGCAGGCAGCGAAGTGTTGCTGTGTTCAAGACTCGACAAATACTACGACAGAATGAATGGAGTTAAATGCTATCACAATTAAATAATAATTAGCTGACACGTGCATATTCACGATCACAATTGCCGTATCTGCTGTGCTGCCGAATCCGTGGTTGTGACCCCTGTTGATATGCTCTTTCATTGATTCTATTATAGTTATTGGATTTACTAAGTATGCCCACAAGAAAGTGAATCTCAGGGTTATATATGGTGACATATATGTACTTTGATAATAAATTTACTTTGAACTTTGAACTTGAACTTATTTATTGATTGATTGTAAATTATTGTAAAGTTTTATGTCTTGCACTGTAGTGTTACCACAAAACAACAAAATTCACAACGTTTATCAGTAATAATAAACCTGATTCTGACTCTGAAATTTGTCATATTCTTTTTTGAGATAAGAAACAAATTGGATGTAATGATCTGAAGACTTGTGAATACCTCTAATTTAAAAACATACTGTAATAAGGATAAGTTTCTTTGTTTAGGACTTCATTCAGAGAATTTGCGGATTTAAAAGTGACACTTAAAGAGAGAAGCAAAGTGTTAAGAAAAATTGTGCAATATTTCTATCAAATTAGATTGAATTTTTGGGGTGACTCTGTAGTGCAGGGTTTAGCATAATGCTATTACAGCACTAGCAAACTGGGTTCAATTCCCACTGCTAACTTTAAGAGTTTGTATGTTCTCCCCATGACCATGTGGGCTTCCTCAAGGTGCTCCAGTTTCCATCTGCATTCCAAAGATCTGTACATTGGTAGTTTAGCTGATCACATAGTTACAAATGAGCATTGAAGGCTCATTGGGCTGGAAGAGGCTGTACCGTATTTTATCTCTAACTCAGATTAAAATAGATAGTTGAAACAGAAGCTATTATTCTTGAGCTGATTAATTATTCCAAGGGGATGAAGATGCAAGACTATGAGGAAGGAATGGAACTTAAGATTAGTTTTGGACTGCACCAGCAAAGAGCCAGAACAAACATGGTGGTTCAAGTAGGTCCCATCAAAGCTGTCTCTCTCAGGGGTTGTGGACTCAATCTCACAAACAGCCTTCTTCCCCTATTAGCAATGCAGCATGAGCCACAGGGGCAATCTTAAGAATGGATGTGTTGGCAACGTCTTGAAATGAGGTGAATTATGGGTATGTCATACCAGTTGTGCCGACCTTAGGCAGGTCTCGTTCAAATTCAACACATGACCCAAAGCAAGACGAGGGAATTGGAAACCAATTTGTGCTGTAGCCATAATAAAGGGACAAATACAAATGACGGCTGAGATGCAATACCCAGCTCACTTTTTCTAGCTAGCTTGGTAGCTGAAGCATTAATCTGATTAGGGAGAGGGTAGTATAAGTGACAATGCTAATATTGCCAAATTGTTTTAATAATTGTGATTGGAGAGATCATGTCTCCAGGGATAATAATAAAATTCTCTTTAATGACAAGTGTCAGAAGAAGCATCGTCACAGTCAGCAAAGATCAACTAAGGGCAAATCATAGAGCTCGTCATGATTAGTATGCCTACTTATATAATGAAATGTTTATTTTACAAGTTTTATTTAAATACAATAATCATAAGCAAAGAAATAAATGTATCATGTCCAAAGGTTTGCCAGGGAAGTACCTTCAGTGACTAGTATGACCGAGGAGGCTTTTGTTTATCTAACATGGTGGGCACACTCTGTTCTGGTTACATACTTCAATCCGAAGAGTCACCAGGCAGATGCAGGAATCTCCCTAGAGTATAGCCAGTTACAACTGCCAAGCCTCCAAGCACAAAATGATAATAAGTTTCCTACTGTTTATTCAGCCTAACTGCTGGGACACTGGTTACCATCAATGAGAATTTCAGCCTGTAATCCTGTCAATTTCTCACTTCCAAGTACTGGTTAGTGTTTAACAGGGTCCCATAACATCACATCTGATACACTTGTTCAAAGAATTACAAGGAAAGTGAGAACGTGCTCTGATTATCACTGTCTTCCATTAGTTACCTCGACTTAAGGAAACCTAGTTATATTTCCTATGAGGTTTCCAGCAGAATAACAATATGCATGAAAGTGACCCTCTTGACGAAGTGGCAGGATAGAGGAACACAAGGTGAAGGAGTAGGCCAGTTAACCCCTCAGATGTCCGTAACACCATAAGACATGGGAGAAATATTAAGCTATTCAGCCAATCAAGTCTGTTCACGTATGGCTATCCTGCCTTCTTCCCAGAACTGTTGATACCCTTACAAATCAAGAACCTATCAACATCTGATGTAAACATACCCAATGTCTTGACCTCCACAGTAATCTGTGGCAATGAGTTCCACAGGTTCACCACCATCTGGCTAAAGAAATGCTCTCATCTCTGTTCTAAAGGGACATCCTTCCATTCTGAGGCTGTGCCTTCTGGTCATAGACTCCTACAATTGAAAACATCCTCCCAATGTCCACTTGATCTAAGCCTTTCAATATTCGATAGGTTTCAATGAGATTCCCCCCCCCCCACCTCATTTTTCTAAACTCCAGTGAGTACAAGCCTAGAGTCATCAAATGCTCTTCATACATTAACCCTTTCATTCCTGGGATAATTCTCATAAACCTCCTCTGGACCCTCTCTAACACCAGAACATCTTTTCTTAGATAAGAGGCCCAAAATTGCTCACAATACTCCAAGTATAGTCTGATCAATGCCTTATAAAGCCTCAGCCTTGTAGTACCCCCTTACTTTTATATTCTAGTCCTCTAGAAATGAATGCTAACATTGCATTTGCCTAAGCAACAGACACAAAATGCTGGAGGAACTCAGGTCAGGCGGCATTAATAGAAATGAACAGTCAATGTTTCAAGCCAAGGTCCTCTTCAGAACTGGAAAGGAAGGGAAAGATGCTAGAATTAAAAGATGGGAAGAGGGAAAGAAGAATAGATAGAAAGTGATAAATAAAGCCAGGTGGGATGGAAAGGTAAAGGACTGGAGCTAACAGAATCTGATAGGAGAGGAGAGTGGACTATAGGACAAAGGGAAGGAGGAGGGGTATTGGGGAGGTAAAGTGAGAAGATAAGGTGATAGGCAGGTGAGAAGAGCAGAAGACCCAAGGAAGACATTTGCCTTCCTCATGACTGACTCAACATGTTGTGACTTGTCCTTTCCCTCCATTGACGCTGCTCAACCCACTGAGATCCTCAAGCAGTTTGTTGTTATTAATCTGTTGTAAGTTAATACGTTTGCCTTTAATCTAACTAAGGGTTGTCAAGAAATTACTTGCGTTCAATTTAGTTTGCAGATGTAAGTTCCAATTTCTATCACATTTAGTATTTTAATCTGTTGCCTAATTTCACCTCTGAAAATAAAATTGGTAATATTTTTTTTTAGTCTATATCCCTTTATCTAAGAGAACTGCACATGAGGGTATGGCTTCTAAATGCCTAACCGATCAATTCCCTTTAATACCTTGAAAACTTCTACTGAATGCTCTAATTTTCTAAATCTTGAGAATACAACCCAAGTTTGAGTGATCTTTCTTAGCAGTCTATGCTGTGTATAGATATCTACCTTCCAATGACAATATACATTCTCATGGTGTGTTGCTTAATGCATTTCCCAGTGTAACACATGAGATTTAACCAGGGCTTTGTAGATTCATTATCCTTTTGTGCTCTGGTTCTCTTACATGAAAATATTGGTATTAACATTGGTTTATTATTAGAATGGCTCATAAGAGGGGGGCATATTTTTAAGGTGATTGGAGGTAAGTATAGGAGGGATGTCAGAGTTAAGGGTTTTACACATCTAGGGTTTTATATCTAGGGTTTTAAGCATGTGAGACTTCCTGCAGATACAGTACATAGGCACATTTAGCAACTCTTTGAACGTGGAAGTTATTACAATGGAGGGGTATGTAGATGGGAAGGGTTAGATCGGTCTTACAGTAGGTTATAACATTGTGGGGTGAAGACCCTGTGCTGTTCTATGTTCTATTATTGTCACATATACCCAGAAACAGTGTCATGTTTTTATTTGCACGGTATTTGTACAGATTATGCTATACCTAAGTACATCTAGCCGCTTTGATTTTTTTCTGTACATTTAGGTAACACATCTCTATTGACCCCTAAATGTCTTGATGGCCACACTTAATTCAGAAGATGAGAGTGCATTCGTACCATGCTCCCTAACACACACTGGAGAGCTGCCATATCACAGTGAATAGTCACTTCATTATTTGGCAAAGCAGATGTAGAAATTTGGCTTCTTTGGCCTACAAGTAATGTCTTCCAGCAGCTCTCATGCCATGCATGTTAATTTTGTAGTGTGCATCACCAGAAGGATCCAGACAGGGATATTTAATTCATGCCAAATCTGTTGATGTTCAAGCCCTGGCCTGTGTAGCGAGTTTGTTGCAAGATGCAGGGTCTCATTTCTATGCCTTTATCGAACAGCTGTGTTCAATCTCTCTTTCTCCCTCTCTCCCTCCCCCCTCTCTCTCCCCTCGCTCTCTCCCCCCTCTCTCTCCCCCCCCAACTCTCCCTCTCTCTCAGTAGTTCAGAAGTATATCTAGAAGTTTTGTGAGCTGCCTGAAAAACATTGCCATGTATCTCCAGAGCCTTCTGGGAATGCAAACTGGGTCACCACAAGGGTGTCACGGTGCTTCTGACAGCCTCTTAATTCTCCGTCTCCCTTCCACTCTGAACTTGGTGCTTCAAGCTTCTTGCACCGACCCAAGGAAGCTGAATACAAATTTGAGGAAGAGCTGCTCATTTTCCCCTGAGGCTTATTGGAAGGTATACAAGACATTGGTGAAGACAGGAGAGATGGAGTATGAGAGTAAGGTAGCATGAGATATGAAAATGGAAGATGCGGGGCCATCATTGGCGAGTCCGGAGCTTGAGGCCTGGAGTTCAGAGTCCTGTCCTTGGTGAGTCTGGAGCTTGAGTCCTGGAGTTCAGGGTCCCATCATTGGCGTCCGGAGCTTGAGGCCTGGAGTTCAGGGTCACATCATTGGCGAGTCCGGAGCTTGAGGCCTGGAGTTCAGGGTCCTGTCCTTGGTGAGTCTGGAGCTTGAGGCCTGGAGTTCAGGGTCACATCATTGGCGAGTCCGGAGCTTGAGGCCTGGAGTTCAGGGTCACATCATTGGCGAGTCCGGAGCTTGAGGCCTGGAGTTCAGGGTCCTGTCCTTGGTGAGTCTGGAGCTTGAGGCCTGGAGTTCAGGGTCACATCGTTGTTGACTCTGGAGCTTGAGGCCTGGAGTTCAGGGTCACATCATTGGTGAGTCTGGAGCTTGAGGCCTGGAGTTCAGGGTCACATCATTGGCGAGTCCGGAGCTTGAGGCCTGGAGTTCAGGGTCACATCATTGGTGAGTCCGGAGCTTGAGGCCTGGAGTTCAGGGTCCTGTCCTTGGTGAGTTCGGAGCTTGAGGCCTGGAGTTCAGGGTCCTGTCCTTGGTGAGTCTGGAGCTTGAGGCCTGGAGTTCAGGGTCACATCATTGGCGAGTCCGGAGCTTGAGGCCTGGAGTTCAGGGTCACATCATTGGCGAGTCCGGAGCTTGAGGCCTGGAGTTCAGGGTCCTGTCCTTGGTGAGTCCTGGGGTCAATACTGGAGATCAAAGCCTGAAGATAGATTGAAAGTCCTGAAGTCCACACCCAATGGCCAAAATCTGTAAGTCTGCAAGTCCATTGGAGAAGTCAGAGGTCTGATGTCTGTGAGTCCGTGAGTTCAATGGAGGCAGGAGGCCTTGAAGTGGCCTGTGCTCGAATTGCAGGTCTGTATGTGTGAGTGGGTGGGAGGGAGGAAAGGGGCTTGTTTTGTTTCTGTTGCTCTGTGGAACATTGTGGGTATAGTATGTTGACAAAGGAATGTGTGGTGATACTTACTGGCTACCCCCAGCACATCCTTAGAGTGTATTGGTTGTTATTGGCATCAGCAGATTTCACTGTACGTTTCAATGTACATGTGATAAATAAATCTGAGTCTGGGTGTGGAAAGGAAAAGACCAGTGAGGGCAAATAGAGTTTCCCTGAGGGATATCGAAAGGAGAAGGTATAAATGGGGCATCAGGAAATAAAAACGGAGAATTGAAACAATCCTTTGTGTCTGCCTTCATGGAAGAAACAACAAAACCTGCCAGAAATGCTAACGAAGAAAGAGTAGTATGAAGGAGAAACAGAAGAAATCAGTATTAGCAAAAAATGTACAAGAGAAGTCAGTGAGACTAAAAGCCAAATCCCAAGGGCCCAACAACTTATATTTCAGACTTTTGAAAGAGCTGGCAATAGAGACAGTGGATTTTCATCTTCCAAATTTCTCTGGATTCTGGAATTGTTATTGTCATTTGGAGGGTAGCATATCTGACCCCACAGTTTAAGAAAAGAGCCAGAGGGGAAAAAAACGGGAATTACTCACCATTTAGCCTATCATCAGTGATGCAAAGAAAGTAGATATCATAATGAATGATGTAGTATCAGAGTGTCTAGAAAAGAATAATGGAATTTGTTTTGCTTTATACCTCCATAAACTGTTTGAAAGAAATACACAGGAGCCAAGATATTTGTCTACTTCAAAATGCTGGTGGAACACAGCAGGCCAGGCAGCATCTATAGGGAGAAGGACAGTTGACGTTTCAGACCGAGACCCTTCGTCAGGACTAACTGAAAGAAAAGATAGTAAGAGATTTGAAAGTAGCAGGGGGTGGGGGAAATGCGAAATGATAGGAGAAGACTGGAGGGGGTGGGGTGAAGCTAAGAGCTGGAAAGGTGATAGGCAAAAGAGATACAGAGCTGGAGAAGGGAAAGGATCATGGGAGGGGAGGCCTAGGGAGAAAGAAAGGGGGAGGGGAGCACCAGAGGGAAATGGAGAACAGGCAAAGTGATGGGCAGAGAGAGAGAAAAAAAGTGGGTGAAGGGGAGGAAAAAACTAAATAAATCAGGGATGGGGTAAGAAGGGGAGGAGGGGCATTAATGGAAGAGGAATTAATGTTCATGCCATTAGGTTGGAGGCTACCCAGACGGAATATAAGGTGTTGTTCCTCCAACCTGAGTGTGGCTTCATCTTGACAGTAGAGGAGGCCGTGGATATACATATCAGAATGGGAATGGGATGTGGAATTAAAATGTGTGGTCACTGGGAGATCCAGCTTTCTCTGGTGGACAGAGTGTAGGTGCTCAGTGAAACTGTTTCCCAGTCTGCGCCGGGTCTCACCAATATATAAAAGGCCCCACCGGGAACACCGGATGCAGTATACCACACCAGCCAACTCGCAGGTGAAGTGTTGCCTCACCTGGAAGGACTGTCTGGGGCCCTGAATGGTGGTGAGGGAGGAAGTGTAAGGGCAGGTATAGCACTTGTTCCGCTTACAAGGATAAGTGCCAGGAGGGAGATTGGTGGGAAGGGATGGGGGGGACAAATGGACAAGGAAATCGCATAGGGAGCGATCCCTGCAGAATCGAGTCTGGGACTGCAGGAGGTGGTTCTGCCAGCTCTGGACACCTTTCTTCTCTAACAATTGACTCTGCTCTCCTCAACTGATTGATGTGTCATCTCCAGATGATATCCAACACAATCTCCACTGTGGTCCAGTCCTGTCCTTATTCTTTCCAAGGACCCACTTTTGATCACCTCTGCAGTCCCTCACCAGGACTGCTTGTCCAGCGGTGAAACATTGAACCTCCTTGTTTGAGAAGCCTTCAATTTGTCCCAGCTGTCTGTCCTGCATACTCCTTCTGAGATTGGGCTTGAGCATTGCGATATGCAAGGAGGAAATTGGCAAGCTTCTGGTGTGCTCTACTGACGTTGCTTGCAGCAAGTTCTTTAGACTCCAGACAAACCTTGCTGCCAAGCCATTTGTAGCAGGGTGGTACAGTGCAGATGTAATATTTCTTATTCCATTCATTTTCAAGAATGATTGAAATTGTTCCACCACAAAGCGTGGTCCGTTGTCATTGACTAGGTGTTCTGGAATACCAGTCATTCAGAAGAGGCTTCTTAACACATCAACTATAGTAAAGGCTAAAGTGAACATTTCTGGCCACTTTGTAGCTACATCCACTACCACCAAGGAATTTGTTCCCACGAATGGTCTGGTAAAATCTGCCAGAAGTGGAGAGACGCTGCTCTTGGCATCTTCTGGACGTGTTGGCATCCTGAACAGTGCATGGCGAGCTGCTCCATCTGCCACCAGACAAAACTTTAAGCCAGTGCTTTCATTTTGACCACAATGTAGTTCCTGCAATACTTTAACTTCCAGCTTGTATGGCTCAACAACTCTCAATCTCCACATAAGACAATCCCAGTCAGGGGCAAGCTCACTCAGGTGCTGGTAGAAATGGGGGAATTGGAATGTCTGCTGTAGACCTGAGACAGTGTGGAGTCTTTTCTGATTTCCCTTTGCATCATCTCTGCTGTGATTGGGAGACTTTTGATTTGCATTAGGGAGAATATGTCAAGAGGAGTTTCCCCTTCTGTAAATTTTCCAGTTATTCCATTTCCCATGAATAAACGGGACAATCCATCAGCATTTCCATGATTAGTTGTTCTCTTGAATTCAATCATGTAATTGTGTCCTCCAAGCAGCAGAGCTCATCTCTGCATTCGTGCTGCTGCTGTTAGTGGAACATCCCTCTGTGGATCAAAAAAGGACGCAAGTGGTTGATGATCAGCAATGAGGGTAAACTCTCGCCCATTCAAGTACTGGATGAAACCTTTTACACTCCAAACCAGGCTCAAGTTCTCTCATGTCAATCTGTGCGTAACTTTTTTCTCCGTAGCAGTAAGGAAATGTGGTGCAAAGGGTATGGGGCATCATTTCCATCACTCTTAACATGTAACATAACAGGACCTATTCCATATGACGAGGCAGCACGGGCAAGCTTCACTGGACAATGTTGATTATATTGTGTGAGTTCAGTGTCTGACATCTCCATTTCCTTTACCTTTTGGAAAGCCACCTCCCACTGCTTTGTCCATGCCATTTCTTCCCTCTCTTGTAGTAATGAGTTCAGGTGTGGACCAAAGTTTGCCAGGAACCTGTTAGAGTCATTGACAAATTCTAAAAAGGCCTGCAACTGTGACACATTGTTTGACTTTGGTGCATCCATGAATGATTGAATTTTCTCAACACACGTGTAAATCTTGTGCATCAATGGTGTAACCACAATTAGTGATGTTTGGTTTAAAGAATTCACACTTGTCATGGTATGCTCTGGGCCTATAATCTTCTGATCTTTTTAACGCTGTCCTGAGATTTTGGAGATGTTCCTTGTCATCTTCACTGGCAACAATGATATCATCCAGGTAACACTGAGTGCCTGGGCAACCTTGCAGCACCTAGTCCAGAGCTTTCTGCCAGAGTGCAGGTGCAACTGCTATTCCAGAAATAAGTCTATAATAGTGATAAAGCCCTCTGTAAATTTTCATTGTGATAAACGTCTTCCATCTCCTTCTTAGCCTCAGCTATATCCACTTTGCTTAAGTATTTCCCTCCAGAAAGATTTGCAAAGTTATCTTTAATCCTGGACAGAGGGTATTGATCTACTTTCAGGTTTGAAACTTTGGCCTGATCAAAATCAATATGGTACTCTTTAGAATTTTCAAGCCATCCTTGTGTATAAATCTCCATTCTCTCTCAACCCCAAACTTTAAATCTACTGCTAGACAACGGCGTCAGATGCAGCAAGGTTCTCTCAGTGGCAATCTACAGCACAGACACAAGAGACTGCAGATTCTGGATTGGAACCAAGAAGACTGAATCCGGATGAAGGGTTTCAACCCAGAATATTGACTGTCTACTTCTTTCCACAGTCACCGTGTGACCTGCTGAGTTCCTCCAGCAGGTTGTTCTTCTGCTTCTTATCTGAGGGACACTTTCTACATGAAAGCAGCGAAAAGATCTATTTTATAGATCTAATGACCTTACTAACAACAAGTCTCTATTAATTTCCTCATGCTCCTTTTCCCAAGAGTTTGAATGTTCCTTTATTGTGATTAATGGACTCAACTTGTATACCACAAAATCTGGCATTCTCAGTCAGGACCAGGATACTTTTACAGCCTGTAGCAGAATGTGAATCTCTTCAGCATCTGGCGACCCTGTGATCCCTGTCTTGGAGGCCTATGTCAGAACATCTTTCAATAGGGTGAACCCCCGCAAGATGTAATACCTAAGAACCTATGCCATCCAACTGGCAGGAGCATTCAAGGACATGTTCAATCTCTCACTGCTGCAGTTACAGGTTTACACTTGTTTCAAAGGGGCGACCATCATACCAGAGCCCAAGAAGAGCAGGGTGAACTGCCTCAATGACTGTCACCCAGTTGCACTCACATCAGCTGTGATGAAATGCTTTGAGCGGTTGGTCATGGCCAGAATCAACTGCTGCTGAAGCAAGGACACTACAATTAGCCTATCACCATAATAGGTCTACAGTGGATGCAATCTCACCTGCTCTCCACTCGGCCTTGGATCACCTGGACAATAGCAATACCTATGTCAGGGTGCTGTTTATTGACTACAGCTCAGTGTTCAACACCATCACACTCTCAGTTCTAATCAACAAGCTGCAAAACCTGGGCCTCCGAACCTCCCTGGATCTGTGATTTCCTCACTGGGAGACCCTGGTCAGTGCAGATCAGAAATTACATCTCCTCTTTACTGACAATCAACACTGACACACCTCAAGGATGTGTGCTTTTCCATTGCTCTGTTCTCTCTACACTCACAACTAGGTACAGCTTAAACACCATCTATTAATTTGCTGATGACACAACTATTGTGATAGAATTTCAGATGGTGATGAGGAGGTGTACAGAAGTGAGGTAGATCAGCTGGTGGTGTTGTGTCACAACATTAACATCGCACTCAGTGTCAATGGGGCCAATGAATTGATTGTGGACTCCAGGAAGAGGAAGTGGAGGAAATATACACCAGTCCTCATTGAAGGATCAGCAGTGGAAAGGGTGAGTCGTTTCAAGCTCCTGTGTGTTAACATTTCTGGAGATCTATTTCAGATCCAACATAATGATGCAATTACAAAGAAGGCATGATAGTGGCATATTAGGAAGCTGGGCATACCACCAAACACTCCAACAAATTTCTAGAGCTGTGTTTAACTGGTTTTATCACCTTCTGGTATGGAGGGGCCACTGCACAAAATCAAAAAAAGCTGCAGTAAATTATAAACTCAGCCAGCTCCATCATGGGCACTAGCCTCCTCAGCTTCCAGGACACCTTCAAATGGCAATGCCTCAAGAAGGCAGCATCCATCATGAAGGACCCCCATTGCCCAGGACATCCCCTCTTCTCAATGCTACCATCAAGGATGAGGTAGAGGAGCCTGAAGACACACACTCAACGTTTCAGGAACAGCTTCTTCCCCTCTGCCATCAGATTTATAAATGGACAATGATGAACACTACCTCACTATTTTTGCCCTCTTTTTTCACTACTTAATTTTTTAAATATATACTTCTATTTTATAGTTTTTTTATTATGTATTGCAATGTACTGCTGCTGTAACACAAGAAATTTCACGACATATCATGCCAGTGATATTAAACCTGATTCCGATTCTGATTCACATAAGCACAAGAGGGGAATGTATTGCATATTCTAGTTTGAAATTTCAAAGTTCAACGTTCAAGGTAAATTTATTATCAAAGTACATATTTCATACTTTGAGATACATTTTCTGACAGGCATTCAGAGTAGAGTAGAGAAATGCAATAGAATCAATGACACTACACACAAAGACTGGCAAACAACTGATGTGAAAAATAATAAATAATAAATAAGGTGATAAATAGTACTAACAGCATGAGTTGTAGAGTCCGTGAAAGTAGGTTGTGGAATCAGTTTGGAGTCGAGGTGAGTGAAGGTATCCTCTCTGGTTCAGAAGCCTCATGGTTCAGGGGTAATAACTGTTCCTGTACCTCACGGTGTGGGTGTTGAGGCTCCTGTACATCTTTCCGGGAAGGAGCAGTGAGAAGGACACATGGGCCGGATGGTGGGTATCCTTCATGATCCTACTGCTTTCTTGCGGCAGCTCTCCTTGTAGATTAACTCAATGGTAGTATCAAGTATGAAGATCTGAAGCCAATACCAATTTTCTTTTATTTGTTTTTACCTTTTTTTTCTTCTAGAGTTTGTTTTGTTATGTTTTTGTTTAAATATTGAGTTTTAATGGCACTTCTGAAAGAATTGTGAAACTCAATATTGTAAAAAAGCTGAAGTGACACCTACGCAGTTAAATTAACAAGATTACTGAGGCACCCCTGACTTAAATGGCTGTCTCACAGGTGACGATTAATTAAGCTGAATTACGTTGCTGAATCCTGCAAACGCTCTGACATTTGGACTAATGATGTTATAGTCACTTAACGATTAAACCAAAATATCCACTGAAATAAGATAATAAAGGCAAGTAAATAAACAACAAGAAAGATCTTTAGTGGTATTAGAAATCTGAATTGCAAACAGAATACTAATGAGTTGCAGTCAGTGAAAATCCCTGGGGACCCTAAACCAATGGTGGTGACAGAAGTAATAATATTTTTGGCACTACTTTCCATTGCTATCAGAGCCAAATTCTTTGGCCTCTTTGTGCCTGGTATTCATAGGGAGCTTTTACTGACAGTAACAGTATCATCCTGTAAGATGCAGGAAATAGTTCATGAGATAAGCGAAGTGTTTTATTAAACAAGAAAACATAGTCAGGGATAGAGACCATTTCTTTTCCACCAGAACATCAAATTGATTCTAACCCTTCACCACTCAGAATGTTGCAATAAAGGGAATTTGGTCACATGGTACAATTCTTATGCGGGTGCATATCTAATTTTACATAGGTCACTGGCCTGGAGTGATTTCAGCATCAAGAGCCTGTCTACATTATATTTCCAGTGAAGGGTCCCTCTCAATATGTCACTGAGCTGCATGAAAATCTGACTAGGCCATACTGCTGTTTGCAAGCAGACTCTGGGGGGGGGGGGCATGAGATCTTTTGCATTAATGAGGGGAGTAGAAAGCTTTAATGTTCATTTGTAAGATGGAGATGAACCATTTATTATAATGTGGTCCTGATTCTTTAAAGAGAGGGTGGGGAAAGAAAGGGAGTGAGCTGAGGGAAAGGCAGGGAATGAATGAGCTGAGGGAAAGGCAGGGAGTGAGCTGAGGGAAAGGCAGGGCGTGAGTGAGCTGAGGGAAAGGTAGGGAATGAATAAGTTGAGGGAAAGGCAGGGGGTAAGTGAGCTGAGGGAAAGGCAGGGATTAAGTGAGCTGAGGGAAAGGTAGGGAATGAATAAGTTGAGGGAAAGGCAGGGGGTAAGTGAGCTGAGGGAAAGGCAGGGATTAAGTGAGCTGAGGGAAAGGCAGGGTGTGAGTGAGCTGAAGGAAAGGTAGGGAATGAATGAGTTGAGGGAAAGGCAGGAGTGAGTGGGCTGAAGGAAAGGCAGGAGTGAATGAGCTGAGGGAAAGGTAGGGAATGAATAAGTTGAGGGAAAGGCAGGAGTGAGCTGAGGGAAAGGCAGGGAGTGAATGAGCTGAGGGAAAGGCAGGGAATGAGTGAGCTGAGATGGGTACCATATCAGATGAGTCATATTACTGAAAAGACAATCGTTCCACATTGATTTTCTTGTTTCTGTAATGCCATCCTTGGGTTTAATTAGTTCAGCTATTCAAATCTTCTTCAATCTCCATTTGGAATCTCTGGGTGTTAGGTGACCTGCCATCCATCTCTGTCAAAACAGGATCCAATGATATCCGATTTGTTTCCATTTGGTAGTTTGCTGAAGAAGGGCAAGATTCAAGCAGACATACGATAAGCTCAGGGAAGACACTCAATTAATTAATTAAAATGCCACTGGCTAATTTCTGGCTGGAATTGGGACGGGGTAGAAAGCTAAGCATCCGAGAAGCTGAGTGCATGGCTCAAGGTAAGTTCATGCACAGTGGGGTGGAGATATTCAGGGGAAATTAACAATTTGTGATTGATATCCATTAACCTATAAAGTCACTGAGATTTCCATTTGAATTAGTGAGTAAAAAAAAATGTAAAGTTGTGGCTACTTTCTTTTCATCTCCAGCCACTTTCATTGACAAAGTTGATATCTGAACAGTATTGCTGAAAGCATAATTCTTGGACAAAGATACTGGGTCTGGAGATAAATACTCGCTGCATTAATGTAATGCCTTGAGGAATTGCTAACAATCCCAAGAATGAAGCTTGTGCCACACTCATTAAGACCACCAAAGTACTACCGGGGACCTTGTTCAGCACTGGAGCAATGATCATAGAAGTGAAGTGTTTCTGCCCAGCCCAGAGGGACCATTATCCCTCTGCCTCACAAGGGACAGGCCTGGAAGGGCCTTTTTGATTGGAATCATTAGGGAGAGCACTCTGCTGGTTTAAGGTTATCGTGGTAATACAGAGTCTGGCTTTGCTCACGTGCCTGTTGTATACACTAGACTCATGCAACCATTAATACCAACAAAAGCAATTCTTCCAAACTTACAGCAAAGAGAGCACTGAGCAGACCTTAACTACTTTATCCAACATTCCACGAGTCTAATTTCTACTGGAAAGAGATTTTTAAACTTCCCTGAAGCTGCAGGCAATTGTCATTTAAATTTCTTTTTAAAAAAGCTCATTTGCAGCTTGTGCTCATTGAAGGTGCAAATATAAATGAGTTATTTGTTTGGCAAGCCCACGTAATCGCTGATCTGAGGCAAGTCCTAATTAGGACAAGTATGTTATTACAAGCATGAGAGATTCTGCGGGTGCTGGAAATCCAAACCAACACACACAAAATACTGGAGGAACACAGCGGGTCAGGCAGCATCTATGGAAATGAATAAATAGTTGACCTGAAGAAGGGTTTCAGCCCAAATGCCAACAACTGCTTATTCATTTCCACAGATGCTGCCTGACCTGCTGAGTTCCTCCAGCATTTTGCGAGTGCTACTTATTCTATCTTATTAGCTCTGTAAGTAATAAATTCATCCTGTAGCGTCTCTACTGACAGACCCTGAACATGAATTCAAAGACAACTCATCATGCATTCCTTCTGCCAGGCAATTCTTTTCAGACGGTGTGTTAAGTGTGTTAAGTTTGTAGAAGCTATAAAAGATATCAGTACATAGGTCAAATTCACTGGCAGTCTCTCACTGATTAGGAGATTGCATTTGAGCTACTGCTGGATGTCGTTCTTCAAGTATTTACTGATATAATCAATAACTAGGGTTGGAAGCTATTGACAAAGGGCACATGGAGATCACTTACTGTGCCATAATGATGAAAAATACATAAAGAAATCATTGATTTCCTATTGTCTATTTAATTTTCATCGTATTGATGAAGCCGACAGTTTTAAATCTGCTCCGGTCAAATGGTTGTAGTACAGAATTGAAATAGGCCACAGTATAACTTGTCTTTTTGGTACAGCATCTATTATGTTGTAAAATATGGAATATATTGTCTTTCAACACACACAAAATGCTGGTGGAACACAGCAGGCCAGGCAGCATCTATAAGGAGAAGCGCTGTCAACATTTCGGGCCAAGACCCTTCGTCAGGACTAACTGAAAGGAAAGATAGTAAGAGATTTGAAAGTAGTGGGGGAAGGGGGAAATGCGAAATGATAGGAGAAGACCAGAGGGGGTGGGATGAAGCTAAGAGCTGGAAAGGTGATTGGTGAAAGTGATACAGAGCTGGAGAAGGGACAGGATCATGGGACGGGAGGCCTCAGGAGAAAGAAAGGGGGGAGATGGAGAACAGGCAGAGTGATGGGCAGAGAGAGGGAAAAAAACAAACAATTAATTATGTCAGGGATGGGGTAAGAAGGGGAGGAGGGGCATTAATGGAAGTTAGAGAAGTCAATGTTCATGCCATCAGGTTGGAGGCTACCCAGATGGAATATAAGGTGTTGTTCCTCCAACCTGAGTGTGGCTTCATCTTGACAGTAGAGGAGACCATGGATAGACATATCAGAATGGGAATGGGATGTGGAATTAAAATGTGTGGCCACTGGGAGATCCAGCTTTCTCTGATGGACAGAGCGTAGGTGTTCAGCGAAACGGTCTACCAGTCTGCATCGGGTCTCACGATATATAAAAGGCCACACCGGGAGCACCGGACGCAGTATACCACACCATCCGACTCACAGGTGAAGTGTCGCCTCACCTGGAAGGACCGTCTGAGGCCCTGAATGGTGGTGAAGGAGGAAGTGTAAGGGCAGGTGTAGCACTTGTTCCATTTGCAAGGCTAAGTGCCAGGAGGGAGATCAGTTGAGGAGAGCAGAGTCAATTGTTAGAGAAGAAAGGTGTCCAGAGCTGGCAGAACCACCTCCGCAGTCCCAGAATCGATTCTGCTGGGATCGCCTCCAACGCAACTCCCTTGTCCATCCCTTCCCACCGATCTCCTTCCTGGCATTTATCCTTGTAAGCGGAACAAGTGCTACACCTGCCCTTACACTTCCTCCCTCACCACCATTCAGGGCCCCAGACGGTCCTTGCACGTGAAGCGACACTTCACCCGTGAGTCGGCTGGTGTGGTATACTGCATCCGGTGCTCCCGATGTGGTCTTTTATATATCGGTGAGACTCGACACAGACTGGGAGACTGTTTCGCTGAACACCTACGCTCTGTCCGCCAGAGAAAGCAGGATCTCCCAGTGGCTGCACATTTTAATTCCATGTCCCATTCCCATTCTGATATGTCTATCCATGGCCTCCTCTATTGTCAAAATGAATCCAAACTCAGGTTGGAGGAACAACATCTTATATATCGGCTGGGTAGGCTCCAACCTGATGGCATGAACATTGAGTTCTCTAACTTCCGTTAATGCCCCTCCTCCCCTTCTTACCCCATCCCTGACATATTTAGTTGTTTGCCTGTTCTCCATCTCCCTCTGGTGCTCCCCCCCCCATTTCTTTCTCTTGAGGCCTCCCATCCCATGATCCTTTCCCTTCTCCAGCTCTGTATCACTTTCGCCAATCACCTTTCCAGCTCTTAGCTTCATCCCACCCCCTCCAGTCTTCTCCTATCATTTCTCATTTCCCCCTCCCCCCACTACTTTCAAATCTCTTACTATCTTTCCTTTCGGTTAGTCCTGACGAAGGGTCTCGGCCCAAAACATCGACAGCGCTTCTCCCTATAGATGCTGCCTGGCCTGCTGTGTTCCACCAGCATTTTGTGTGTGTGTTGTTTGAATTTCCAGCATCTGCAGATTTCCTCATGTTTGCTCTTTAAATATATTGTCTTTGTTCAGCACCATTAACTGTATGCATTCTGGGACTCTGTGCGCTAACTGAACCTACAACAGATCATTCATAACTTCCCCATCTGACCCCTGAAATGAATGTCCCATTGCAAACTCACTTCATCATTAAATCATCTCTTATTCTGCTTCATCACATTAACTGATGAAACTTCTATTACTTGCAACACACACAGAATTC
Source organism: Hypanus sabinus (assembly GCF_030144855.1). NCBI lineage: Eukaryota > Metazoa > Chordata > Chondrichthyes > Myliobatiformes > Dasyatidae > Hypanus > Hypanus sabinus. The sequence continues at coordinate 22,645,972 of NC_082714.1, read as the reverse complement.
CGGAGGAACTCAGCAGGTCAGGCTGCATGTATGGAAATGAATAGACATTCGGCATTTTGGGCTGGGACTGAGAAGGAAGGGGGGAGATACTAGATTAAAAAGGTGGGGTAGGGAAGGAGGCAAGCTGGAAGGTGATTGGCGAAGCCAAGCAGGTGAGAAAGGTCAAGGACTGAAGAAGAAGGACCAAGATGGCGGCAAAGGCAAGCTCCAGGAAAGATAGCAGGCCTGTGTGAGTTCGTGGTTGAAGATTTGGTGCAGTGATCACAGAGGGGGATCATTGAGAGAGTGTGTCACTGAACTCCCAAAGAGAAGACTTAAAGTTCTTCAGGGTAGGCATCCGTCAAAAATACTTCAAGGTGGAGTAGCAAATCATAAACATGAGACAGTCTACAGATACTGAAAATCCAATGCGGCACACACAAAATGCTGGAAGAACTCAGCAGATCGGGCAGCATCTGTGGAAATGAATTGACAGTTGATGTTTTGGGCCAAGACTGTAAAGGAAGGGAGCAGATGCCAGATTAAAAAGGTAGTGGGGTGGAAGGAGGCTAGCTGGAAAGTGATAGGTGAAGCCAGGTAGGTGGAGCAGGTCAAGGGCTGGAGAGGACAAGCTCCCAGGAAGGATATGTGGCTGTGGTAGTGGGTCAGGGCACTTAGTCTTGTTGCATCTTCTGACTAATCTCCTATTTCACATACTCTATAAACCGGAGCTCAACGAAAATTCTTTTAAAGATTAGCCTTATTTGTCACAAATACATTGAAACATACAGTGAAATGCATCACTTGCATCAATGACCCACCAGTCTGAGGATGTGCAGCGGGCAGCCTTCGTGTGTTTCCAGGCTTTTGACACCAATATAGCATGCCCACAATTTTCCAACCCTAATCCGTTTGTCTTTAGAAAGTGTGAGTAAACCGGAGCACCTGGAGGAAACCCACACAGTCATGGAGAGAATGTACACGCTCCTTACAGACCGTGGCAGAATTGGACCTGGCTTGCTGGCACTGTACAGAGATCTGCTAACTTCTACATTACTGTGCCGCTCTCATATCTGCCTCACCTATCTGCCCTGTGCTTGCCGGTCTCCAAACCAGCAGTCCCTCAGTTACCTAATCTTTCTTTGCCGACCCCTCACTTCTGCAACCTCAATCAGCTCTACAATTCCACACGATCCAATCAAATCCAACATTTTGAGAATCCCCAATTGTATTCCCACTACCACTGGCATCAGCTGTCTAGTCATTAAATTCTGCTATCTCTCCACCTTTTCGTCTTGCTCATTCAGAGCTCAGCACCTATTCGCATGCTGGGCCACCTCAGAAAGCAGCTTGCCATATGATGGGTTCAGAATCACCATGTGGAAGACTGGCAGATGCCATTGAACCAGGTTTCATTTAAACTGATCTGCTAGCTTATCGAGAGCAGCTTTTTAACTTGGTATTTCTTTTATCGAATCATAGAAATTTACAGCTCAGAAGAAGGCCATTTGTCCTATTGTGTCCAAGTTGACCAAAAAGTTCATCCAACTTCCTGCTTCTTGTTCCAATGTCGAGCAGACTCTGCTTTTCAAATGCCTATCCAAGTATTGTGTAAACACGTGGTGACTTTTATCTCCCTTGATCCTTTCAGGCAGTGAGTTTCAAATCTCTGCATCTGCTGAATGAAATATTTTTCCTTTCCTAACTCTTCTACCAATTAATTATTTCATCACTTCTCTGAGGATCGTCACCTTGTTGTGGTAAACAGGCTTCAGAGTTCCTGAGAGTGATGCCACCCTGGTAGGGTCACCCCTGGCAGTAAGGTTGTGGGGGCGTTCCAGACAAACAGTGATCCAACCAAGACCTCAGTGGTGGACCTGGCAGAAGATCACACATCACAATGGCAGTGAAGGTGGAGGAAGGCTTCAGCAGTGTATGGTCCTCAGTCATCTTGCATTCCACGCAAGTTGACCCTGAACCCATCCTGTTGTGGAATATGTGATGGCTGGCCATGCATCGGACGCACTCAAACCCACTGCATTGGTCCACTTAAAGAGGTGTCGTCACAACAGGAGGTGGCACCAAACCCCCATAACTGGTGGGAGTGATCAGGCCCAGAGATTGCAGCATCAGCGAGGAATGTTTACCAGTTCACAGAAGCTTCAGCCTTCCTGACAAATTTATTTTTCTGATAAAACTTTTATGAGGATATTTTAGAACATGAAAACAACATTCCATGACTCTCTAAATCATACAAAATAAGCCTTTTTCTGCCTTGTATTCACCTGGCTCTATTTTGAGTGAATTACGAAGTTTGTAAGTTGCATCATCTGAGTCCTGTAAGCACCATTATACAATGAAAATGAAATGCACGTGTTGATGACATCATCATCTGCAGATGTGCTCACTCCTGTATCCCATTCAGTGGGAGTTCTGGAAACGGGTGCAAACAATTCAAAACGGGTGAATCTTGATTTTAATACAAGATTTACAACTGAAGAGGTGCAAATAGGTTCAGTTTCTCACTAACAAAGGCAGGGAAATCTATGGAATATTACATCCAATTCTGCTCATTTAACTACAGGAAGGATGTGAATGTAAAGAAAGCAGATGTGATGAAAGTAATTTCATTTACTGAAATAGTTTGAGGGTTGAGGGATTTCTAATATAGAATTATACTGAAGAAGGTTCAAAGTTCAAAGACGTCCGCCTGTTCGAGGACTTCAATGTTGGTGACGAAATCACTCCAGTGGATGTTAAGGATGGTGCGGAGGCAGCGCTGGTGAAAACACTCAAGGAGTCGTAGGCGGTGACGGTAGGTGACCCACGACTCGGAGCCGTACAGGAGGGCGATCAGTACAACGGCTCTGTACATGCTGATCTTTGTGCCTTTCTTCAGATGCTTGTTGTTCCAGACTCTTTTTGTACAGCCTGCCGAATACGCTGTTTGCCTTTGCCAGTCTGCCAATCTCTTTGTCGATCTTGGCATCTGACGAGATGGTGCACCCCAGGTAGCTGAACTGGCGGACTGCCTTCAGCTCTGCCTTGCCGATGGTGATGTGGGGAGGGTGGTAATCTTCCTGAGGTGCAGGTTGATGAAGAACTTCTGTCTTCTTCAAACTGACTTCCAGTCCAAAGAGCTTGGCCCCCTCTGCAAAGCAGGATGTTACGCGCTGCAGGGCTGTCTCAAGATTATAACAGGTTTCAATGCAGAGAAGATGTCCTCATTAGTGGTGGCTGAATCATGTAGTTTAAAATTTTGGGAAAAGTACAATGAGAATGTGAGGTATCTTATCCAGAGTTATATTCTAGATCTCATTGCATATAGCAGTAAAGAAATAGCATAAATCAAGGCTTGCAACTCCATGGGAAAAAACTTGGGAAATGGGATTCAGGAGATTGCACTGAGGCCTAGATAAACTGAACAATCCTTTGATTCCATGCTGAAGTTCTGTAGAAATGCATATTCTTTATATTATGTGCCATTTTCACCAGCTCTTGAAATGTGTGGAGAGTTGGAATTCTGCTGGCTTTTAGTGTAGGCGTTTAGATAAGCTCATAATTCATCTGTGCATTATTCTAATTCCTGCAAAAAAAAATTCCAGGAAGCTAAACCATCCCCACCTACTCATATTGTGCAGAAATTCACTGATAATGTCATTTCTTATTATTTGAATTTATACTGGACCAAGCTTTCTAGATGTATAAAATTTGTCAACCGACAGAAATACGGAACCCTTAACTAGGTACATCCATGGCAGTCCGAAATTATTCAGATCTCCCAACGGGCTGAATTTAAGATTATGCAGTTATATGTGAGACGTTAAGAGAAGAACAATTAACTCTGTCTCTCATTGTGTGTGAACAAATTCTGTAACATCCATGCCCCAATGTCAGAAAACCATAGCACAGGTTTTCTTTCCCTTAGACAAAAACATCTGTGGTTATTTTTGACTTCCACATTACAGGAGTCTCATTTCTTCAAACAACCTAAGGAAATAGTTCAAATAATGCCTTTCAGGATGTCTCAAAGGACTTTCCAGGTATTGAATTACTTCTGAAATAGTCACCAATGTCATCAAGATCCTATCAACCTCTATTTGTAAACCCAATGACTTAGCCTCCACAGCCCCCTGTGGCAACAAATTCGACCCTCTCTCTAAAGAAATTCCTCCTCATCGCCATTCTAAATGGACGTCCCTCTATTCTGAGGCCGTGCCCTCTGGTCCTCGACTTCCCCACCATAGAACACATCCTCTCCACATCCACTCTATCTAGGCCTTTCAACATTTGATAGGTTTCAATGAGATGCCACCTTATTCTTCTGAATTCCAGAGGGGAAAAAACCCAAAGCCATCAATCACTCCTCATTCGAGAAGCCGTTCATTCCTGGAATCATACTTGTGAACCTCCTCTCCAATGTCACCATATCCTTTCCTAAATAATAGGCCCAAAACTACTCACAATACTCCATATGAGGCCCCACCAGTGCCTGATAAAACCTCAGTATTACATCCTTGCTTCTGCACTCTTGTTCTCCTGAAATGAATGCTAACATTGCATTTGCCTTTCCCACCACCCCCCCCCCCCCCAAACCTACTCAGCCTGCAAATTAATCATTAAGGAATCCTGCATTTGTGCCTTGGATTTTTGAATTTTCTCCTCATCACCCAAATAATTGACATACAATGTAAAAAGAAGCAGTCCCAACACCAACCCCTGTGAAACATCACTAGCCACTGACAGCCAATCAGAAAAGGCTCCCTTTATTTCCACTCCTTGTCTTTTGTCAATCAGTCAATGTTCCATCCATGATAATATCTTTCCTGTATTACCACAGGCTCTTAACTTGTTAAGCAACTTCACGTTTAGCACCTTGTCAAAGGCCTTCTGAAAACCCAAGTACACAACATCTGCTGATTCTCCTTTGTCTATCCCGCTTGTTATTTCTTCAAAGAATTCCAACAGATTTATCAGGAAATTTTTTTCTCGTAAAGCAACCATGCTGACTTTGGCCTATTTTATTATGTGCCTCCGAGAACCCTAAAACCACACATCCTTAACAATCATCTCCAACACCTTCCCAACTACAGAGGTCAGGCTAACTAGCCTATAATTTCCTTTCTTCTGCTTCCCTCTCTTTTTAAAGAGTAAAGTGGCAATTGCAATTTTCCTGTCCTCTGGAACTATGCCAGGATCTATTGATTCCTGAATGATCGTTACTAATGCCTCCACAATCTCCTCACTGACTGCTTTCAGAACCCTGGGATGTAGTCCATCATGTCCAGGTAACATATCTACCTTCAGAACTTTCTTTTTCCCAAGCACCTTCTCCCTAGTAATAGCAAATACACTTATTTCTCTCCCCAATACTCTTGAACTTCCGACATATTGCTAGTATCTTTCACCGTGGAAACTGATGCAGAATTCTTATTCCATTCATCCATCATTTCCTTGTCTCCCACTTCTACCTTTCCAGTGGTTCAATATCTATCCTCGCTTCTCTTTTACTCTTTATATATCTAAAAATACTTCTGGTATCCTCTTTGGTTTTGTGGGCTGGCTTACCTTCATATTTCATCTTTTTCCCCCTTATGGCTTTTTGGTTGTTCTCTGTTAGTTTTTAAAAGTTTCCCAATCCTCTAACTTCCAACTAATTTTTGCTCTTTTATATGCCTCTCTTTTGCTTTTATGTTGGCTTTGACTTCCCTTGTCAGCCACAGTTGCGTCATCCTGGTTTTAGGATACCAGGAATGGAAGGGCATTCAGGACATCACCAACTACAGGACAACATCACCTGACTGTGCGGGAGATGCCTCCCTCCCAGATTTACTGAACAACTTCTACGCTCATTTTGAGGCGGAAAATGACATGGCAGTGAGGAAGTCCACCCCTCCTCCAAATGACCAGGTGCTGTGTCTCACCGTGGCCGATGTGAGAAGAACCCTGTGTGGGGTCAACCCACGAAAGGCTGCTGGAACAGGCAATATTTCTGGTAGAGTGCTCAGAGGATGTGCAGACCAGCTAGCAGGTGTTCTCACTGACATCTTCAACATCTCCCTGAGCAGCGCCACCGTTCCAACGTGCTTCAAGGCCGCCACCATCTTCCCCGTGCCGAAGAAATCTTCAGTGTCCTGCCTGAATGACTACCGTCCCGTTGCACTCACATCCATCATCATGAAGCATTTTGAGAGGCTCGTCATGAGGCACATCAAGACCCTGCTGTCCCCCTCACTGGACCCCCTGCAGTTTGCGTACCATCCCAACCGCTCAACAGACAACGCCATTGCCATCACCCTCCACCTGGCCCTAACCCACCTGGACAAAAAAGACACATACACTCGAATGCTGTTCATAGACTTCAGTTCAGCATTCAACACAATCGTCCCTCAGAAACTGATTGGAAAGCTAAGCCTACTGGGCCTGAACACCTCCCTCTGCAACTGGATCCTAGACTTCCTAACTGGGAGACCTCAGTCAGTCTGGATCGGGAGCAGCATCTCCAACACCATCACACTGAGCACAGGGCTGTGTGCTCAGTCCACTGCTGTTCACTTTACTGACCCATGACTGTGCTGCAACACACAACTTGAACCGCATCATCAAGTTCGCCGATGACACGACCATGGTGGGTCTCATCAGCAAGAACGACGAGTCAGCTTACAGAGAGGAGGTGCAGCGGCTAACGGACTGGTGCAGAGCCAACAACCTGTCTCTGAATGTGAACAAAAGAGATGGTTGTTGACTTCAGGAGGGCACGGAGCGACCACTCCCCCGCTGAACATCGATGGCTCCTCGGTAGAGATTGTTAAGAGCACCAGATTTCTTGGTGTTCACCTGGCAGAGAATCTCACCTGGTCCTTCAACACCAGCTCCATAGCAAAGAAAGCCCAGCAGCACCTCTACTTTCTGCGAAGGCTGAGGAAAGTCCATCTCCCACCCCTCCATCCTCATCATATTCTACAGGGGTTGTATTGAGAGCATCCTGAGCAGCTGCATCACTGCCTGGTTTGAAAATTGCACCATCTCGGATCTCAAGACCCTTCAGCGTATAGTGAGGTCAGCTGAGAAGATCAACGGGGTCTCTCTTCCTGCCATTACATTTACACTGCACGCTGCATCCACAAAGCAAACAGCATTATGAAGGACCCCACGCACCCCTCATACAAACTCTCCTCCCTCCTGCCGTCTGGGAAAAGGCACCGAAGCATTCAGGCTCTCACGACTAGACTGTGTAACAGTTTCTTCCCCCAAGCTATCAGACTCCTCAACAGCCAGAGCCTGGACTGACACCAACTTACTGCCCTCTACTGTGCCTGTTGCCCAGTTTATTACTTATTGTAATACCTGCACTGTTTTGTGCACTTTAGTCCTGGGTAGGTCTGTAGTCTAGTGTAGTTTTTTTTCTGTGTTGTTTTTATGTAATTCAGTGTAGTTTTTGTACTGTTTTATGTAGCACCTTAGAACATAGAACATAGAATAGTACAGCACATTACAGGCCCTTCGGCCCACATGGTCCTGAAAAACATTGTCTTGTTTTTACTGTGTACTGTACCAGCAGTTATGGTCGAAATGACAATAAAAAATGACTTGACTTGACTCTTCCTCTGTGGGACATATCTATCCTAAGCCTTATGAACTGATCCCAGAAACTTTAGCCATTGCTGTTCTACTGTCATTCCTGCTAGTATCCCCTTCCAATTAACATTGGCTAGCTCCTCTCTCATGCCTCTGTAATTCCCTTTACTCCACTGTAAAACTGATACATCTAACTTTAGCTTCTCCTTTCAAAGTGCACGGCGAATTCTATCATATAATGAATGATTGCTGCCTAAGGGTTCCTTTACCTTAAGCTCCCTAGTTAAATCTGGTACATTGCACAACACTCAATCCAGGATAGCTGACCCCGTAATGGGCTCAACCATCTGGACCACAAGCTGCTTCAAAAAGCCATCTTGTAGGCATTCTACAAATTCTGTCTCCTGGGATCCAGTAACTACCCTAGTTTTCCCTAATCTACCTGCATATTAAAACTCACCATGACTATCATGAAATTGTCCTTTTGACATGCCTTTTCTATCTCTCATTGTAATTTGTAGCCCACATCCTGGCTATTGTTCGGATACCTGTATATAACCCCCATCAGAGTCTTTTTAACCTTGCAGTTTCTTAAATCTTCCACAAAGATCCTCCATCTTCCAATCCTATGTCACTTTTTTCTAAGGATTTTATTTTAATTTTTACCATCAGAACCATGCCATCTCCTCTGCCTGCCTGCCTGTCCTTTCGATACAGTGTGTATCCTTGAATGTTAATCTTCTTTCTTGTAGCTTATTCTGTATACTATGAGCATTTAATCTTCAGTCCTGTTTTCATCACCCTCTTTGATTTTAAGACCATTAGACACAGGAACAGAATTAGGCCATTTGGCTCATCAAGTCTGTTTTGCTATTCAAACATGGCTGATCCTTCCCCCCTCCTCAGCCCCACTCCCCAGCCTTCTTCCCATAATCTTTGATCCTGTGTCCAATCAAGCTTTCAAGCTTTCAACCTATCAAGCTTTGCCTTAAATATACCCAACAACATGGCCTCCACAGCTTCCTGTGGTAACAAATTCCACAAATTCACTACCCTTTGGCTAAAGAAATTTCTCTGCATCTCTTTCTTAAATGGATGCTCCTCTATCCTGAAGCTGTGCCCTCTTGTTCTAGACTCCTCCACCATGAGAAGCATCCTTTCCACATCTACACTGTCTAGGATTTTCAACATTCAAAAGGTTTCAAAGACATCCTCCCCCTCATTCTTTTAAGTTCCAGTGAGCACAGACCCAGATCAATCAAAAGTTCCTCGTATGATAGCTGAGAATCGTCCTTGTGAACCTCCTCTGAACCCTCTCCAATGCCAGCACATCTTTTCTTAGATGAGAAGCCAAAAACTGTTCACGATACTCAAGGTGAGGCCTCACCAGTGCCTTATAGAGAGTTAGCATCACATCCCTGCTCTTGTATTCTAGAGCGCTTGAAATGAATGCTAACATTACATTTGCCTTCCTCACCACCAATCCTGCCTACAAGTTAACCTTTAGGGTGTTCTACACAAGGACTCCCAAGTCCCTTTGCATCTCAGATTTTTGGATTTTCTCCCCATTTTGAAAATAGTCTGCACAATTATTTCTACTACCTAACTGCATGACCACGCTTTTTCCAACATTGTATTTCATTTGCCATTTTCTTGTCAATTGTCCTAATCTGTCTAAGTCCTTCTGCAGCCTACCTGTTTCCTCAAAACTCCACCAATCTTCATATCATCTGCAAACCTGGCAACAAAGCCATCTATTCCATCATCTGAATCATTGATATAAAGCAGAAAAACAAGTGGTCCAAGCACCAACCCCTGCGCAACACCACGAGTCACTGGCAGGCAGCCAGAAAAGGATCCTTTTATTCCCACTCGTTTTCTCCTACCAATCAACCATTGCTCTAACCATGCCTGTGAATTTGTGTGTCTTACCTTGGTAAGCAGCCTCATAGGTGGCCCCTTGTCAAAGGCCTTCTGGAAGTCCAAATGTACACATCCACTGCATCCCCTTTACCTATCCTACTTGTAATCTCCTCAAAGATTTTCAATGGTTTATCAGGCAAGATTTTCCCTTAAGAAAACCATGCTAATTTTGACCAATCTTGTCCTGTGTCACTAAGTACTCCATAATCTCAACCTTACCAATTGACTCCAACATCTTCCAAACCACTGAGGTCAGGCTAACTGGTCTATAATTTCCTTTCTGCTGCCTTCCTCCTTTCTTAAAGAGTGGAGTGACATTTGCAATTTTCCAGTCCTCTGGCACCATACCAGAGTCCGATCATTTTTGAAAGATCATTACTAATACCTCCACAATCTCTAATGTAACGTCTTTCAGAACCCTAAGGTGCAGTTCATCTGGTTTAGGTGACTTATGTACCCTCAGGTCTTTCAGCTTTTTGAGCACCATCTCCCTTGTAATAGTAACTGCACTCACTTCTCTTCCCTCACACCTTTCACCTCTGGCACACTGCTAGTGTCTTCCGCGGTGGAGACTGGTGCAAAGACACTCATTTAGATCTGCCGTCTCCTTGTCCCCTGTTGTTATTTCTCCACCCTCATTTTCTAGCGGTCCTATCATTGCTCTTTTTATTTTTCCCATTCTTGAAAAAGCTTTTACTGTCAACTTTGATATTGTTTGCTTGCTTGCTTTCATATTTCATCTTTTCACTCCTAATGATTATTTTAATTGTTCTCTATAGGTTTTTAAAAGCTTCCCAATTCTCTGTCTCCCCACTAATTTGTGCTTTTTTGTATGCCATATCTTTTGCTATTACATTAGCTTTGATTTTCCTTGTCAGCCACAGTTGTACTATTTAGCCAGTTGAGTATTTCTATGTTTTTGCAGTATATTTATCCTGCACCTTCCTTATTTATCCCAGAAACTCATGCCATTGCTGCTCTGCTGACATCCCTGCCAACATTGCATTCCAATTTACTTTGGCCAACTCCTCTCTCATACCACTATAATTTATTTTACTCCACTGATATACTGCTACATCAGACTTTACTTTCTCCCTATCAAATTTCAAGTTGAACTCAATCATATTGTAATCACTGCCTCCTTAGTGTTCTTCTACCTTAAGCTCCATAATCACCTTTGATTCATTACATAACACCCAATCCAGTACAGCTGATCCCATAGTAGGCTCAATGACATAGTTCCACTTTTACATTGCATCTCATCCCACTGACTGCAATTTTGTCCTGTCATCTATCTGTCCTTCCTAACAGTCTCACTACACACTACCTCTGCTTGTAAATCAACAGCTCTACTCTCAGCCTTAACATTCTGGTTCCCATCCTCCTGACAAATTAGTTTAAACCCACCCCAGTAGCTCCAGGAATGCTGCTTGCGAGGACATTGGTCCCCCTCGGTTTCAGGCGTAACAGGTCATACCTTCCCCAGAGGAGATCCAAAGGAATCGGGAATCTGAAACCCTGTCTTCTGCACCAGTTCCTCAGCCATGCATTCACCTGCAAAATCATCTTATTCTTACCCTCACTGGCGCACGGCACAGGCAGCATTCCAGAGATTGCTACCTGAACATCCTGCTTTTCAACATTTTCCCTAAATTTTCTCCTCAGGGCGTCCATATTTTCCCTACCTATGTCATTGGTACCAATATCTACCAAGGCTTCTGGCTGCTCACTCTCCCTGGTTAGAATGTCGTGGATCCGACCTGAGACGTCCCTGATCCTGGCACCTGGGAGGCAACATACCACCTGGGCGTCTCTGTTGCATCCACAGAATCTTGCGTCTATGCCTCTAACTATGGAATCCCCTCGCCAGCCATCTTCTTCCCACTTCCCTTCTGAGCCACAGTGCCAGTGCCAGAGATCCAGTCGCTGCAGCTCCTCCGGTAAGTCATGTCCCTGAACAATGTCCAAAATGGTTTATGGAAAAGGTGAATGACAGGGATTATCTGTACCCGTAGCCACATCATGAACCTTAATTCGTCAGTCATCACCACACTTGCCCCACCCAATGAAATTAGAGAGTACATAGATGTGGCAGATATGCACACCCTCACCAAATCCGGACTATGGAAATTAATTGGATTTTTATTCTTCTGAGTGCAGAATGTGTATTTTCTGACAAAGGGTGACATTTCAATTATGATCTTCAAATTCGCAAAAGAAGTGTGAGGAGCCTTCACCTGTTCCTGTTGCCTACACTCTCAGTGGCCACTTTACTCGCTACTTCCTGTACCTAATAATGTGGCCACTGAGTGTATTTTCACGGACTTCTACTGCTGTAGTTCATCCACTTCAAGGTTCAATGTGCTGTGAGTTCAGAAACGCCCTTCTGTTCGGCACTGTTGTAAAGTGGCTACTTGAATTCCTGTTGCCTTCCTGTCAGCTTGAACTATTCTTCTCTGACCTCTCCCATTAACAAGGCATTGTTGCCCACAGAACTGCTGGGCAGGTGTAAAGGTGTATCTAATAATTTGCTTTTATTGGAGCAAAAGCTGGTCTGATGCATTAGTATGGTAGTAGTTGAGATGGAAAGACATACAGTATTATTCTTCACATTATTTAATCATGAAGACAATGGAACAGAAGTTCTATCTTTGGATAAAAGTAAAAAATACTGTAAGTATTCACTAAGTCTTCAACACAAGCCCAAGTCCCCTTCCACAGATGCTACCTGACTTGCTGCGTGTTTCCAGCACTTGGCGTTTTATTTTAGAATCTCACTATCTATGTTTTATTTTTATTTTCTATCTACGTGAAAAGCACAAGTTTCCCTGGCTGTATATCTCTGCAACCATATCTCTTTGTCCTCAGTCAAGGCTTCATGCTGGTCCTCTGTACAATTTCCCTTTTGTGCTGGATATTCAGACACAGATGATATCTGACACCTTGTCAATTGACGAAATCCATTCCCTATCTAATCAATTAATGGAGCGATGGCTTGAGCAGGCCAGTTGTCAGGTAGAACATCAAGCATTGTTTCACTCTAATGCGATTTTAACAGTATCACTGTCCAGTTAGGTGGGATCTGTGATTTATTTTTGTGCTTGCTGTGACAGAGTTTGCTTTGAGTCTCAAACGTATCTTGGTAGATTTTATGAAATAGTTTGAATACATTTCTGGTACATAATTTAACTTTCTGCAAATCGACAAATTTCATGTCACACGTCTGTGATAACAAATCTGATTCTGACTTGTCTGCTATTACTTTATGATAAGTTTATATTAAATAATATAGATTGAAAGTTTGCATTAAGAACATAAAATGTTCATCACAGAAGCACACACCAGTCAGACCACCTGCCCTATTTAAATGTTTGAAGCCCATGAGTCTCCCTGTCCCTTATTTCATCTTTCCCTTTTAGTATGAACTACTGTTCCCGTTTCTTTGTAGTGCAAAGTTTTAAATGACCATGAGAAGGATTTTTAACTCCTCCAGCCTGTTCTTTCACTCAGTAACCTGCGACCTAATTCCCTTATTGTATTTTAACCTCATGTTTTCATGGATTGCTGTAGCAAGGTAGTGTAATGGTAAGTGCAAATGCTTTACAGCACCAACAGTCACTGGTTGGGGTTCAATTCCTGTTGCCGACTACAGGAGTTCGTACGTTTTTGCTTTCACATCCCAAAGGTGTTTGTGTGGACAAGCTGTGCTGACGCTGGAAGCAGAGTGACATGTGTAGGCTGCCCCCAGCACAATCCCTGGACCGTGTTGGTCGGTGGTGCAAAATGACTCATTTCTCTGTATGTTTTGATATTTTGAAGCACCTGTGACGAATAAAGGTGTTCTTTATCATCTTTGCAGTTTGTGGAATGCATATCCAAACATCTTCCACTCTTTGGGTGTAGAACTGCTTCCTAACATCAAACCTGGCCCCATTCTTGATGCCAAATGAAGACTTTTAATTCGATAAAAATAGTTCCTTTCAGCCTCCCCTGCATTCCAATGTTATCTGGAAACTTCAATCAGATCATACCCAGTTTCAAAGGTTCAAAGATTCATTTATTATCAAAGTATACAACTCTGAAATTCTTCTGATAATCACGAAACCAGAAAAAGAACGGCAGCATGATCGTCAACCCCCCCAAATCCCTCCTCCCTGACATTTCTCTGTCAGATATGGTGCCCAGAACTGCTCCTGGTACTCCTGGTGTAGCCCGTCCATGGTTGTATCGAACTCCCCCTTAAATATATCGAAGTTATTGGCTTCAACTCCAAAGGAAGACTTCTCATCTTCTAGCGAAGCTCTGTCTGAAGGCCTTTCTTCAGAGGTCAGTGTGGGATTTATTTATGACTGCCCTATAATTCCAGTCTCAATCTTGGGTTTACAATTGTTTATTTTTAACTGTTTATTGTAATCTAAGTCATCAGTACCGACAAAATAAGTACCAAGCATCCAAACACCGAAGCTCTTGGGTTGTGCTTGGGGGAACTTGAGACCAGACCATTCCCGTTGCAGCACTAATTGCATTAAGTTGCTTTTCCATTGTAATGAAATATTCCAAGTTACTTAATAGGAGCAGCATCAGGCAGAAGCTAACACAATTTGACTCTGAGTCACAAATACAGATATCAGGAAATACAATTGAAAGTTCTGATCAAAAAATTAGTTAAAGGGGAAGAAACAGATTACTGCAATGGCCTTGACCTTGGATAACCAAACTAAGGATGCCATAGGTGAATGAAGGCCTCTTTCAGGTAAAGTGAGTGATCTGGAATGCCACTTATTTAGTTACTTTTTGAAGGTAGGTTTCACAAATATTAAAAACTCCTGAAGATAAAAGAGAAAGCTCCATTCATATATTAAATATGAAACATTCTGACTCTGTGTAATCGATCAATCTCCTTGTTCTCTATTGTTCAGAACTTGAATCAGCCCCTCATCAAAGAAACTCACTGAGTAGCTGACAGTGGTGATTTAATTCACTGCCTTCAATCATACCTGGAATAACAGAGCATCAAGGTCAAATTCAACTGAAAGGTTCAAATTTCATGATGAAAAAAATCCTGAGAGTGAAGTTAGAAATATAATCATAGTCCTGACACTGATTTACTTCCTTTAAGGCAGAGAAGTTACGTCCAAGTGAAAATACCCATCTGAAATACGGGGAACACCCTGCACTTTCTGGTCCATTTATTCTTCATGGTTTTTCATGGAGGACACTACAATTGGTCGCCTGCCCATCTTCCTTGCCAGGAAATCATACGCAGCAACAGGAAATTTAAAAGAGGATAAATACTTCCGAATATTCATAATGTGCAAGAGATACACTGTTTCTGTTTTCCATGGTTGTCAATCAAATCACAGTGACAAATCATAAGTTTACAAAAATCATAAACACACTGCACAGAAAGAAGCCATTTGCCCCGTTGTGCTTGTGACAGCGCATTGAACGCACTTTCAGATTTAGTCCCACACTTGTGCTTTCCCTCCCAATAACCCTGTAAATAAGTCCCCTTCTGATGCTTTAATATGAAAACACATTCACTACACTCCCACTTACTCGGCATGATGTGCACCTGAGACAAATGGACTGATAAACCCCATGTTTCAGGAGACAAAGAATCTTAAAATCAATTGACCTCAGCCAGTCAAATTTCAACCATCAGGCCACATCTTTCAGCAAAGAAAGGCTCAGCCTCACCATCTGTGCTCAAGCTCCACTGGGAAATGATTTCTTCTGCGTAAGTCCTTTTCCTCTGACGCCCTTTGGAACAGCAACACTCACAGTAATGAATGCCACAAACATCACGGAAATTCTGTTTCAGTGTTTTTTTTTACCTTAATTTCCTTCCTCTCACTGCAATTTTACATGAGTAAAGAGATAATGTAAACTATTTTCTATTCTTCTGTAGCTCAACAAGCAAGGTGTTGTTGGTAAAGTTTTAAAACGTGTTACAGACACATGTAAGTAGAATTATTAATGCACAAGCTGAAAATAATATGCTAAGGAGCATTTAGATTGTTAAGCAATGCCTTCTTCATGTAAATAACATATGTGCCCTCCAAGTCCATCAATAATTGGGCGCGTACCATGTTAGTATTTTCATTATTGATAAAATGCTCCTTGCCAAGTAGATGAGCCAAGCATCATAATTACAAGGCAAGTTGTGAAAAGGGCTCTTCAAATGAAATAGCAGTAGTGGAAAAGGGGGAAACATGATCAGCACGCGAGCTTACAGTTTCATTGGAACATCAGTCACATGAATCATTAACAATAGACAAGGTTCCCTACGTTTTGAAAGGGTATTTTGTTTTGGAATAATGGCCTACAGCAGAGCTCTTCAGGTATAACACTAACACCCCACCCAAATTCAAGCCTAATGCTAATTTTTTTCCAGTAGATTACCCTACATGGCCAAAGTAACAACGATAATAATCTTAAACATGATATTTATATGCATGAGGATGAAATGTCAAACTTTGATTAAGAAAAGAGACAAAATTCAAAATAAATTTATTATCAAAGTACATATGTCACTATATACAACCCTGAGATTCATTTTCTTACATACTCAAATCCATGATAGAATAATAACCATAATAGAATTAATGAAAAACCGAACCAAATTAGCTGTTCAACCAGTGTGCAAATGACACAAACTGTGCAAATACAGAAAGAAAGAAATAATAAGTAAAATAAATATTGAGAGCATGAGATGAAGAGTTTTTGAAAGTGAGTCCATAGGTTGCAGGAACATTTCAATGATGAAGTGAAGTTATCTCCTTTGGTCTAGTTGAGGGGTAATAACTATTTCTGATCCTGGCAATGTGAGTTCTGCGGCTCCTGCACTCTCCTTCTGATGGCTGCAGTGAGAAGAGAGCATGTTCTGGGTAGAGAGGGTCCCTGATGATGGATGCTCCTTTCCCATGACAAGGCTTCACGTAGATATGCTCAAGTAGTAATATTAAGCAAATAATCCTGACCAGGGTAAAGTACTGATCCAGGCTGCCATCATGTAGCATGTTTAAACCCAACCAAAACTCCAAAAGGAATATTCAGCCAATCCTGAAGCACGTTAGGACAGCCAGGCTTTAGTCAAATGCTTGTCTCTGTAAAACCTGCAGTTGGGCAAAGCCAAAAGCTAGTTACTGATTGATAAAATCACACATAAAGGGAAGCACATCTATAATAAAATCTGTGTTTCCACACCTATTGTCATAGGGGAAAATTCCGCCATGCCTCCAACCTGATGGAATGAACATCAATTTCTCAAACTTCTGGTAATTGCCGCCCCCCACCTCACCATTTCCTATTCTTGCTTCTATCTCATAACTTCTGTCCTTACCTGTTCATCACCTCCCTCTGGTGCTCCTCCACCTTCCCTTTCTTCCAAGATCTCCTGTCCTCTCCTATCAGATTCCCCTTTCTCTATCCCTTGATCTCTTCCACCAATCAAATTCCCAGCTCTTTACTTCACTCCTCCCCCTCTCCCATTTCACCTATCACCTGCCATCTTCTACTTCCTCCTCCCCTTTACCCACCTTCTTATTGTGGCTTCTTCCTCCTTCCTTTCCAGACCTGATGAAGGGTCTCGGCCCTAAACGTCAACTGTTTATTCCCGTCCACAGATGTTAGAAACAGAAAACCTACAGCACGATACAGGCCCTTCGGCCCACAAAATTGTGCCAAGCATGTCCCTACCCTAGAAATTACTAGACTTACCTATAGCCCTCTATTTTACTAAGCTCCATGTACCTATCCAAAAGTCTCTTGAAAGACCATATCATATCTGCCTTCACCACCGTTGCCAGCAGCCCATTCCACGCACTCACCACTCTCTGAGTAATAAACTTAGCCCTGACATCTCCTCTGTACCTACTCCCCAGCACCTTAAACCTGTGTCCTCTTGTGACAACCATTTCAGCCCTGGGGAAAAACCTCTGACTGTCCACACGATCAATGCCTCTCATAATCTTATACACCTTTATCAGGTCACCTCTCATCCTCCTTCACTCCAAGGAGAAAAGGCCGAGTTCACTCAACCTATTCTCATAAGGCATGCTCCCCAATCCAGGCAACATCCTTGTAAATCTCCTCTGCACCAGTTCTATGGCTTCCACATCCTTCCTGTAGAGAGGCGACCAGAACCGGTCCTATATAGCTGCAACACGTTGCCCGACCTGCTGAGCTCCTCCAGCACACTGTGAGCATCGATACTAAATAAAATGCTTGTTTGTCTGGATGTCTAAGGAAGAGGCCTGCAGTGCTTATCGGTGAGGGCCTACCAGTTTGTGGTGTGTTGCTTGGTGCAGCAAACCTCTCTCTCCTCAGGCACAGTGTGTATCAGCACTACCATGAGCAGCGAAGGAACAGGGTTTAAAAACAACGGACGAGGCCATCTCCTTCTGAACAGATCATCTAAGTCCAACTAATCTGATGGCATTGGCGATAAACACCATGAACTGTTATTCACCATAACAGTCTCCTTGTTATGCTGGCCACATGCAGAAGTAAAAGCTGCCTTAACTCAAAATGGACATCTTCAAAGCAAGCCAGCTTCATCATATCAGAGCAAATAAATCATGTGGATGTGGTGTAATCGCCTCAGTAATAGAACGTAGAACAGTACAACACAGTACAGACTATTGAATCCAGGATGTTGTGCTGACAGTTTAACCTACCCCAAGATCAATCTAACTCTTCCCCCCAATATCCCTCCTTTGTGTGGCTTTTCAAATCCCAAAGCTTACATTGCAGCACACACACAAAATGCCAGAGGAACTCAGCAGGTCAGGCAGCATCTAAGGGAATGAATAAACAATTGACGTTTTGGGCTGAGTCCCTTCTTCAGGACTGAGGAGGCAGAAGATGCCAGAATAAAAAGGTGGGGAGGGGAAAGAGGCTAGCTGGAAGGTGATAGATGAAGCCAGGTCGGTGGAAGAGGTCCATGGCTGGAGAAGAAAGAATTGGATAGGAGTGGAGAGTGGACCATAGGAGAAAGGGAAGGAGGAGGGGATCCAGGGGGAAGTAAAATGCAGGTGAGAAGTAAAAGGTCAGAGTGGGGAACCAGGGGAAGGGGTAGGGGAATTTGTTTACTGGAGGGAAAACTCGATACTCTTGCCATCAGAGTGGAGTTTACCCAAATGGAATATAAGGTGTTGCTCCTCCTCCCTGAAGTTGGCCTCATCTTGACACAAGATAAGGTCATGGTCTTCCCCATGTTTGCCAAAGATCCAGTGTTAATAACACCTATTGTCTAGCATGGCAAATGGGAGGCTACTGATTACAGATAGCCTTGGTTCTGAAGCAGCTCTGGGCCTAAAAGGTACAATCGTAGCCTTCTGTTACCCATGGTAGCAGGAACTTACAGCAGTGTGTCAGCAGGCAGCATCGCAGTGGGAGGGACAGATCAGTAAGCTCTGATCTTGATTCTCCCTTCACAGATACCTGCTCCTTCTGTATCAGGAGGATGAATCATTCTGTATCACTTTTGCAATCAGCCAGCATCAGAAGGATTGGTGTAAAATGGAATTTAACAGCAGATCAGGGAATAGGCCTCGGTGTTTAAAACGGCCAAGCACTTAATAACAAATAGTTTCAAATTTCTTCTTAACCATTTTAATAACTCATGTCTCTGCATGTGCATTCAAAATAAAGAATAAACTGAAGGAACGACACAGAAATGTGAGATTAAGTGCTTGGGTATAGTAGCATCATCGTTAGTGATGCAGGGGGAATGGAGTAATAATGTGTAGACATGTGTTTGGAATCCCACCACGGCAAATTTAGGTGTAAAGCCATGAAATATTGGTGGTGCTTCCTTCTCCAGAGAAGCCGCCTGACCTGCTGAGAATTTCCAGTATGACCCGTGTTCACTTCTGCTTTCCGGGATCCATCGTGCCTTGTTTCCGTATCACTGCACTTGTTAGCGTATCTACCCCTCAACCCTGCTTATTCACTGATGGCCCATTTTTTTTTCCTGTGCACCACTCCCTTCAGCTTATGACATTCACTCCTCTCTCTGTAGCTCCCCATTTTGCTGTCACCTTATCAGGCTCCCAGGTACGAAGGAAGTGGCCCACAATCACAACCTGAACCCTCAACATATCAAATAAAAGCCCATACAGACAAAAACTAATCATACCTCACTGAATTTTCTTGTCGGGCAGAGCACTAAGTTATAAAGTAATTTAAAAAGCAGAGCAAAGCCATTTTTAAATAAACGGGCCCATGAGATAACACATTATAGACAGTGAATATAAATCAAGTGATGTATTACAGATAATAAATGAATGATTGATGTGACTCATATAATTCAGTTGTAACTGCCAGCACCTCCTACTCCACAGTCTCTTATAATCTGTGTACCTTCTATAAAACTGTTTGAGTTTGCTTCAAGCACACTTTATTGTTTTGTTAAAAGTTTAGTATCTTGCTAAAACATCAGTTGGGTTATTTCACACCATGGAGCCACTGGCAAGTGTAAAAAAACCATAACCTGACTCCCATTTCTGCTTCAGTAGCATTCCACAAATACATTATATGGAAACAGTAAGCAATGACGATATAATGTGGGCTGAGGACAACAGTGATACATACCCACCTACAGAGCGCCCTGACACACATTTCCAGCCAATGAAAGGAAGTTCGTGCCAGCCACAGGTTTGAGACTCATCTTAGCATTGCAAAGCAGCTGATAGGTTGACGCACAAGAGCCGTTTTGTAGCATTGCTTCCTAAAGTATCGTGCCGTACCGTGAGGTAGCGGGGTCGCGGTTAGCGCGATCGCTTTACAGCATCGGCCATCGGGCTTTGATTCCTGACTCTCTCCATAAGGAGTGTGCACGCTCTCCCTGTGACCTCGTGGGTTCCCTCCCATATTCCAAAGATATACAGGGAGGGTTAGTAAGTTGATGGCATGCTATTGTGGTGCCAGAAGAATAGCAACACTGTGGGCTTCCCCCAACACAATCCACGCTGATCTGACTTGGTGCAAAATGATGCAATTCACTGCATGCTTTGAACTTTCAACGTACACGTGACAAGTAATACTAATCTTTAAATATTCCCTTAAAAATTAAGTATTGAATGTTGGTCAATTGTACCTTCCAGTGCAAAAGCTGTTTAAATTAATGGCCTGATTCAAAAAAGCCATGCATTCCAAAGTTTTTTTTTCTTTATAATTTTACTGTGGAAATCTTACAATACAATCTGCTTAAGTTGACTGTTGGGAAATAAGACCATCCACATGCTTATCTCATGATACCTGCATTATTAATCGAAAACATGGTAGCATTCTCTGGTTGATCTCCACATCACCAGGAGCCTGTACTGTTATAGATATTGCTGAGCCTTGGTCCAATTGACATAGACCCTGGAAGACAGAACTTCAGAACTTCAGAGACCATTTTGATTTCCAAAGACATCTTCTTCTGCTTTAAAACATATACTATGTGCAAATTACCTCCTTAAATCGGTGTGCGTTCAGAAGACACATCTGAGCAAAAGCAGATGGACAATTTATACAGATAAAATTAAAATATTGTGATGAAGGTGTCACTGTTTCATTCACTAATAAGCAAAATAAATTGTTAATGGAAAATGATGTTCAAGTTGAGGGCACACAGCACAACATACAGATTACATGAATCATAAGACTATAAGACCATAGGATATAGGAGCAGAATTTGTTTGCAGGTACAACAGGTTATTAAGAAGGCAAATGGAATGTTGGCCTTCATTGCTAGAGGGATTGAACTCAAGAGCAGGGAGGTCATGCTGCAATTATACAAGGTACTGGTGAGGCTGCACCTGGAGTACTGTGTGCAGTTCTGGTCTCCGTACTTGAGGAAGGATATATTGGCTTTGGAGGCAGTGCAGAGGAGGTTCAGCAGGTTGATTCCAGAGATGAAGGGGTTAACCTATGAGGTGAGATTGAGTCGCTTGGGACTACACTCTCTGGAATTTAGAAGAATGAGAGGGAATCTTATAAAAACATACAAAATTTTGAAAGGGATAGATAAGGTAGGTGTATTATAGGTGTATATACACCTATATACACCTATAGATAAGGTAGGTGTATATAGGTGAAGTAGGAAAATTGGTAGGTGAGACTAGAACTAGGGAACATTGCCTCAAGATTCAGGGGAAGAGATTTAGGACAGAGATGAGGAGAAACTGTTTTTCCTAGAGAATGGTGAATCTGTGGAATTCTCTGCCCAGGGAAGCAGTTGTGGATTCTTCACTAAATATATTTGTACAGTTAGATAGATTTTTATATAGTTGGGGAATTAAGGATTATGGGGAAAAGGCAGGAGATGGAGCTGAGCTTACAGACAGATCAATCATGATCTTATTGAATGGTGGGACAGCCTTGATGGGCTGGATGGCCTACTCTTGTTCCTATTTCTTATGTTCTTATGAATTAGGCCATTTGGCCCATCAAGTCTACTCTGCCATTTCATCATGGGCTGATCCAATTCTCCTCTCAGCCTCAAGCTCTTACCTTCTCTTCGCATTCTTACATGCCCTAACCAATCAAGAATCTATCAACTTCTGTCTTAAATATACAGCAAACCACAAATTCACCACTCTCTGTCTAAAGAAAGTCCTCCTCACCTTCGTTCTAAAAGGACACTCCTCTATTCTGAGGCTGTGTCCTCTGGTCTTAGATTCTCCCACCATAGGAAACATCCTCTCCACATCTAATCTATCAAGGTTTTTCACCATTCAGTAGGTTTCAATGAAGTCACCCCTTGTTCTTCTCAGTTCTAGTGAATACAGGCCCAGAGCCATCAAACACTCTTCATATGACAAACAATTCAATCCTGCAATCATTTTTGTGAACCTCCTTTAAACCTTCTCTAGTTTCAGCACATACTTACTCAGATAATGGGCCCAAAACTGTTCACAATACTCCAAGTGAGGTCTCACCAGTGTTTTTAAAAGTCTCAACATTGCCCCCTAACTCTCAATGGAAAAAGCCTATCCACGTCAACTCTATCGATTCCCCTCATAATTTTAAATATCTCTAACAAGTCCCCCCTCAACCTTCTACGCTCCAAAGAATAAAGACCTAACTTGTTCAATCTTTCCCTGTAACTTAGGTGCTGAAACCCAGGTAACATTCTAATAAAACTCTCTTCGGCTTTTATGTTGTCTTTGACTTCTCTTGTTAGCCATGGTCTGTAGAACAGTGACTGTAAACAGGATCATTGAAAGAGTAAGAATGTAGAAGGCAACAAACCGTGCAAATGCAAATATTAGTACATAGCAATAAACAAGAAGAGCGTGAAATAACAAAGAGTCTTTAAAGGAACTGGAGCTCACCAAAACTTTTCTAGAACACCTCCCTTAAACTCTGCCACTCAGAAGGATGATAGAGCATAAACATCATAACCTGCAAAATCCCCTCCTAGTCATGCACTGGCCTAATTTTAATTTGTAGAGTCTATGAACCATACAACACAAAAGCACGTCTACTGAATCCTCACAAACCATCAAGCACCCATTCTACACTCATTCCATTTTATTCTGCCCACTTTGCCACCAACTCATCCTGAATTATATCATTCACCTAAACACGGAGGGGGGGCAATTTACAGCGGCCAATTAACCTACTGACATGTTCATCCCTGAGATATGGAAAGAAGCCAGTCAAAGGGATAATGTGCATGCAAAGTCAAAAAAGAACCCACTTCTCTGGAGTTGTGAAATACCAGCTCTACTCGCCACCTATTTGAACGTACAATACATTGTTATTCTTGCGGCATTACTAAATCAAGATCCTGAAAACTTCTCTAGCCCCGTCCATAGAACCACACCCTCTGGGGGTGCCTTCACAACAAAAACTTCATTGATTCACAGAGATGACTCACTACTGACTGTCTGAGGATAATTCAATACATGGAATAAACATTGATCTTGGCGATGGTACCTGTATCCTCTAAGTGAATAGAGTATAAATAAAAATTGAAATTGGGTTTCAAATATTTGGTGCATCTGAAACAGAAGCTGAGTGGCTCAGAGAGGATAAGTTGGTTATTATATTATATCTTAAATATTACCAACCCTTTCCATAAACACTAGCTGTTCCATGCATTGGTCATCCTTGCACATAATACAAAACTAGCGTCCCACCCACACAAACACATGTTTTTTCTCCACACACACACAATGATTAACAAGTCAAAAACCTCTCTAAGCTCAACAACTCCTACAGAAGTTGTTTAGATAATGTCAATAATAACTGAATTGTCGGTGCTATTTTATCACAGTGTGTTGACTCCTAATTGACTGTGATCAAGGTATAGGAGCACTAATGGAAATAGGGGAGGCTAATGCTGAGGAGGATATAGTTCTCCTGAAAAAGCCTTGTTAAGTGGTCTGATAATGCATTCAGATACAGTTGATTACCAAATGAGTGGCTGTTTTCCTAAAAAGCTCAACTTTCAGAATTACATTTTAAAAGAAGGCTGCTAGCTCCTTAAAACTGATTGCTGTTAGTGCTCTGCCAAAGAAGACATCCTCAGGTGGAGCATTTTCCAAGCAAACCAACACTAGTGCTTTGTTCCATGTCAGAAGTTATGATAACTCAGTGGTGACATCCAAATAAAGCAAAAGACGATGAACTTAAAAAATTTCCGAACTTCCAAATTGCTCTGAATCTTAGCGTCCAAATATGAGTTCTAGGGTTGTGCTGAACCACAAGACAAACTGCTATACGCATGTCAACTGGCCTCCATAGGAAGACGGGATAGTCAGCACGGCTTCGTGTCTTGTAGGACACGTCTAACCAATCTTATAGAGATTTTCAAGGAAGTTACCAAGAAAGTTGATGAAGGATGTTGTCTGCATGGACTTTAGCAAGGCATTTGACAAGGACCTGTGTGGGAGGTTGGTCAAGAAGATTCACGTGCTTGACATTCAGGATGAGGTAGTAAATTGGATCTGACATTGGCACTGTGGGAGAAGCCAGAGAGAGGCAGCTGAGGGTTGCCTCTCTGACTGGAGGCCTCCAACTTGTGGTGTGCCGCAGGGGAGGGTGTTGGGTCCATCGTTTGTCATCTATATCAACGATCTGGATGATAATGTGGTTAATTGGATTGCAGAAATCTTTTGGCACATTGATCTTCATAATTCAAAGTATTAAGTACAGGAGATGGGATTTCATGTTGAAGTTATGGACCAGAACTAGGCCATTCTGACCATCAGGTCTGCTCCGCCATTACATCATGGCTGACTTATTATCTCTCTCAACCCCATTCTCCTGCCTTCTCCCTGTATCCTTCGACGCCCTTACTAATCAAGAACCCATCAACCACCACTTTAAATATACCCAATGACTTGGCTTCCACAGCCACCTGTGCAATGAATTCACCACCCTCTGGCTAAAAAAATTCCTGTTCACCTCTGTTCTATAGGAACATTCTTGTATTCTGAGGCTGTACCCTCTGGTATTAGACTCCCGCACTGTAGGAATTATTCTCTCATGTCCAATCTACCTAGGCCTTATTCCCCTTAACTACCACTTGCCTAACACTAGGGATAGCTTCAGGTGGACAACTGATCCACCAGCTTGCGCACTTTTGAGCTGAACCTGAGCAGGAAAGGGTTCAGGTGCCACAAATGTCCATGCCGTAGAATTCCACCATGCAATCTGCAGCCAGTTTCTGAGTTTCAGCACTCACTTATGAATCTACTTAGCATTCATGTTGTTAGCTGAGGGGTACAAGTGAGAGGATCAAGCCCTTACAAAGCCTTGGCTCCCACTGAGCTTATTACCTACCACGCAGCACTGAACAGTTCTTCCTGAGCAGCCCAAACCTAATCCCACTGCACACATCTTTCCCCAGGACTCTGTTTGGAATAGTAACCAACATCTTTCCTTTAAGGAAAAAAATGCAGTTGTGCTCGTCTCAATTATCTCTAATATTAAATCACCTTTAATATGAACACATTCTCCTACCACTGATTATAAATGACATCCACATTACTTGCTTCCGAACAAGGTGGCACAGTCTTTCCTTTAACACTTTAATAAAACTAGTCTTTGTGGTAAATCCTCCTTCTCGCCCCAGTGTAACAAGTACCATTACAGGAACTTCTGCTTGGAGCCACCTCGTTCTAATTCGGCTGGTGCCCTGGAGAATCAAACAGCACTCAACAACTCAGAAGGCAACACTGAATTAGCACAAATGACAGTTTAATTTTCAAGTAAAAGTCAAAGTACATTTCTCATAAAAGTGCCTATATGTTACCATATACCATACATAGAGAGTTGCGGACCAACTACTTTAGCCAGAGGGTGGTAAATCTGAGGATTTTTTTGCCACAAGCGGCTCTGGAGGCCAAGTCACTGGGTGCATTTAAGGCAGAGATAAATAGGTTCTTGATTAGCCAGGGCATCAAAGGGTATGGGGAGAAGGCAGGGAAGTGGGATGACCGCAAGAATTGGATCAGCCCATGACTGAATGGCCAAGCAGACTTGATGGGCCAAATGGCCTACTTCTGCTCATATATATCTTATAAGTTGTTCCTGAACCTAAGGCTCCTGTATCTCCTATCTAATGGTAGTATAGAATAGCTTCCGCACTGCATTGGAATTTTGAAACACTCCAGTGAACATATTTATGACAAATGTCCAGCAATATTGCAGTATTTTTAAAACATGCCAATGGAAATGAAAAACGTGAAGGCATCAACCAAGGAGCAGTCAAAGTGATGGCCTAGCTACAGAGTTACAAATATGGGAAATGGAAGTTGGAGCTAAGAAATCGTCTTCCAAATGCTTGGTGTTAGAAATGGTAAAGATGTTCTACTCCAGCATGCTTACATTCATCGCCCCAGTCATCCATTCTCCAGCTGATAAAATGGTCAAGTTCCATTGCAGCCTTGTAAATATTCCCCTGGGAAAAGAATTCTAGATTAGTTGCTGTAGAATGCCCTAATGGGCTCCATGAGCTTCAGCCCAACAAAATTTCCAGCAACTGAGAAGAAATTCATCTTGGGACTCCAGTGATGAACACATGCATGCTGATAGGCAGTCAGCTGTATGCAGTAACAACCATGTACAAGTCCATTCAGCAAAGAGGAATTTATCCTGTCCTCCCTCCCATCCCTACCCTACCTACACCTGAAATACACACATTGGCCACTATATTAGGTACCTCCTGTTCTAATAAAGTGGCTACTAAGTGTATGTTTGTGGTCTTCTGCTGCTGTAGCCCAACCACTTCAAGATTTGACGCTTTGCATTTAGAGATGTTCTGCACACCACTATTGTGATGTGTGATTATTTGAGTTACTGTCTTCCTCTCAGCTTGAAGCAGTCAAGCCATTCTCCTTCACCCTCTCTCTTTAAGGCATTTCTGCCCGCAGAACTGCTGCCCACTGGAATTTTTTTTCATTTTCACACCATTCACACAAACACGCTGGACGCAGCTATCTGATCAGGAGGCTTTATGATTTTCAGAATAGATCCAGTCTTGAGTTCTAGTAAAGGAAGAAGTGGTGTCGTATGCTTATTAGTCAATCTTCATTTGCGCATGGACATTGGGGTTATGTCACCTTCTTGTTCCCCTGACTTAGAACAACTAACAATTAAATGTAGACAATTCTATTTGCTTTGGGAGTTCTCATCTGTGATCCTGACCACAGGTTACGTACCACCAGTGGCTGATTATAAGCAAACACTCGCAAAACTGCACGATGCTGTCTGTAAACAAGAAACAGCCCAACCTGACACATTTCAAATTATGGCCTGTTTGAAGAAAACTCTGCCCAGTTATCACCATCACGTAACCTGTTGCACCAGAGGTCTCAACACACCAGACCACTGCTACACTTCAATAAGGAAAGCCTATTGTTTCTTTCTGAGAGCACCCCTTTGGCAAGTTGGATCACTTGGCTGTACTCCTGCTACCTGCATACAGACATAGCCTAAAGAGCAAGGCTCCAGAGATCGAGAGAACCAAGAGGTGGTTGTGGGAGGCTGGGAAACGGCTACATGATTGCCTTGAGTCAGTAGGCTGGGCCGTGTTCAAGGACCTGTCTGAGAACCTGAATGACTACACCAGGGTTGTTACAGACTTTATTAAAACAGCTGTGGGTGAGTGTGTTCCCATGAAATCATTCAGGGTTTTCCCCAATCAGGAGGCCTGGATGAACCATGAAATCTTGAATCTGCTGAGAGCCAGATCAGAGGCATTCAAGTCTGGAGATCAAGAATGCTACAAGAGGTAGCATGATCTCTGGAAAGCCATCTTATGAATGGAGGAGATTCTGGACTGGACTGGGATCACCGAGAGATGCTTGACACCTGTGGTGGGGTTTGAGTACCATAACCTCCTACAAAGTTAAATCTTGTGACAAAGGGGACAGTAGAGTTTCACTTCCAGATGAGCTCAATGCTCGCTTTGACCAGCAGAACAGGGGGGAACCATCGCGCACCCCCATGTTTCCTGGTCCTTTGGCCTCAGTGGGCTGCCTTCATGAGAGTGAATCCAAGTAAAACGACCAGTCTGGACAGAGTACTTGGCAGAGTACTGAAGACCTGTGCCGACTGTCTGGTGTATTCACAGACATCTTCAACCTCTCACTCCGGCAGTGTGTGTACCCACCTGCTTCAAGCAGGCTTTAATTGTACCGGTGCCCAAGAAGAAGTGGTAACCTGTCTAAATGACTGTTGTCCAGTGTCATCCACAGTGACAAAGTGTTTTGAGAGGCTGGTGTTGAAACGCATCAGCTCCTGTCTGAATGGCAACTTGGATCTGTTCCAATTCACCAACCGAAGCAACAGGTCTACAGTGACGTACAAAAAAGCTGGATGAACTCAGCAGGTCGGGCAGCATCCGTTGAAAGGAGCAGTCAATGTTTCGGTCTTTGACCTGAAACATTGCCTGCTCCTTTCAACGGATGCTGCCCGACCTGCTGAGTTCATCCAGCTTTTTTGCATGTCTTGATTTGACCACAGCATCTGCAGTGTACTTTGTGTTTAGGTCTACAGTGGATGCCATCTCGTTGGCTCTTCACACGACCCTGGAACATCTGGACAGCAAAGATGCATACAGCAGGATACCTCTTTTTGACTACAGCTCAGCACTTAACATCCCTTTTAAACTAATCGGTTAACTCTAGGACCTCGGCATCAATGCCCCTTTGCAGACCCCACTCAGTTTGGATTGGTTAAAGCATCTCCTCCACAATCTCCAACAGCAAGGGAGCACCGCAGGGATGTGTACTTAGCCCCCTACTCTACTTGCTTTATACCTATGACTATGTAGCTAAGTACAGCTCTAACATCATATACAAGTTTGTTCATGACACCACTGTTGTGGGCCGTATCAAAGGGGGTGATGAATCAGCATACAGGAGAGAGATTAAAAACTTGGCCGAGTGGTGTAATAACAACAAGCTCTCACTCAATGTCAGTAAGACCATGGAGTTGATTGTAGATGTCAGGAAAGGGAAACCAAAGGTTCATGAGTCAGTAATGATTGGAAGATCAGAAGTGGAGAGGGTCAGTAATTTAAGTTCCTGGGTGTCACATCTCAGAAGATCTGTCCTGGATCATTATATAAATATTATTGCAAAGAAAGCACGACAACGCCTCTGCTTCCTCAGGAGTCTGCAGAGATTTGGCATGTCATCAAGAACCTCAGCAAACTTCTACAGATGTGTGGTGGAAAGTGTGCTGACTGGTTGCATTATGGCTTGGTATGGGAACACCAATGCCTTTGAGTGGAAAATCTTACAAAAGATAGTGCATATGGCCCAGTACATTTCAGGTTAAACCCTCCCCACCATTGAGTATATCTACATGAAATATTGTTGTAGAAAAGATGCATCAATCATCAAAGATCCTCACCACCCAGGCCATGCTCTTTTCTCACTGCTGCCATCAGGTAGAAGGTACAAGAGCCTCAGGACTCACACCACCAGGTTCAAGAACAGTTACTACCCCTCAACCATCAGGCTCAAACAAAAGAGGAAAGCTACACTCTCTTAAGGACTCTGTTATATTGTTATTTCATGCTTGTTATTTATTGCTATTTACTTATATCTACATTTGCAGTTTGGTTACAGTTAATAGTTCCTGATGCTTAAAGTTTACAGTTACTGTTCTATAGATTTGCTAAGTATGCCCACAGAAGAAGAATCTCAGGGTTGTATGTGGTGACATGTACACACTCTGATAATAATTTTTACTTTGAACTTTGAACTCTGTAATCTCTAGAGACTGCTGTGCATGAAAATCCCAGGAGAGATATTCTGAGATACTCATAACACCCTGTCTGGCACCAGCATTCATTCCACAATCAAAGCAACTTGGATCACATTTTTTGCGCATACTGATCTTTGGTCTGTGAACCTCTTGGCCATGTCTGTGTGCTTTTATGTATTTAGTTACTGCCACATGATTGGCTGATTGGATATTTGCATGAATGAGCAGGTGTATAGGTGTACCTAATAAAGTGGCCACTGAGCGTATGTAGAAATGCCATCACCTCACTTGGACATCTGCCTCACCATTGGTGGGGATTTTTGACTCACTGAGCATCAGATCTGTACGAAGGTGGAGAAGGTAGACAATAGAATTTCAGAATAAAGGTACTTTGGCTTTCTCCTTATGGCTGTAGCAAAATACTCTGCTGCCTGTGAAGGATTGAGCTTTCTTTGATTCATCGTGAGCAAGAACACTGCACTGAATTTAAAAATCAATTCTATGTATATATTTTAGGCATTGCACTGAAAGTCACCAACAGCATAATTACCCTCTGTAAATAATTCAGGAAGAACAACATTGGTTTCCCTTCCACACCCACCACCAATCTCCTGTATTGTTCACTAAACACTAGCAAGGCCTTTAAAATGGAGATGTTTCAGCTACAGTCTAGGTCTATTCCCATAAGGAAGAAGGGCATGGAAATTAAGTTCAGTGAAAGACCAAAATCCAAGAAAGACTAAAATGAGAGAGAAACAGAGCAGGAAAGAAAGATCTTCTGATGATGCCAGGTTGTTAACACAAGTAAGAAAAAGGCTAATTACAGAAATTTCGGAGTGGAAGCAAAAAAGAAAAGTGAGAGGGTCAAAGAGGCAGCATGAAAAGGAAAAGACTGGCAGCAAACTCATAGGAAAAAAAACAAACTTACAGGCATGTGGCAGAGAAGGGGTTGTAGGAGGATTGATCAGCAGCCAGTCAGAGACCAAAAGGGAAATTTACTTATAGGGGTGGGGAAGGGTGTGAAGGCAAGGTTGAAATACTAAGTGAGTACCTTAAATCAGTCTTCACTTGGAAGAACATGGTGCTGGAGTTTCATTGGAATATGGAACATAGAACGGTAAAGACTTTCAGCCCGTGATGTCCGCACCAACTATGATGCCAAACTAAATTTACCTCATCTGCCTGACAAGGTCCATATCCCTTATTTCCTGCTGTAATATCTGTCTTTCTAATTGTCTCTTAAATGTTGCTATATATCTGCTTCTATCGTTTCCACTGGAAGCACATTTTCTGACTCCTATCAAACTTGCCTTGAGATTTTCTGCAAATTTCCCCCCCACCTATGACCTCTAGTATTTGACATTTTCATCCTGGAAAAAAAGGATTCTAACCATCTATCCTATTTATGTCTCCCATGATTTTATCTACTTCGATTAAGTTTCCCTTTGGTCTCCCTCACTCCAGCAAAAAAAATCCTCACTTTATCATTCCAATCCAGGCAATATCTGGTGAATCTCTTCTGCACCCTTTTCACATCTTTAATGTAGCTTCATGAAATACTGCAAATGTGAAACAACCAAATTTTTTATGCAGCTGCAACATGACTTACCAACACTTATTCTCAATGCTCCAAGAAATGAAGGCAAGTTTACTTCTGTTGCCAATTTCAGGGAGCTATGGATCTGCATCCAACAACCCCTTTCTATATTATTACCCATAATAGTTACTTCTTATTCATTCCTTAACTCTTCTACCCATTTCCCCTCAGCTTCTTACTTCATCCCCCAGCCCACCCACTCACCTGATCTCATCCATCACCCACCAGCTTGTACTTCTCCCCTACTCCCATCCTCTTGTTCTAGCTTCTGGCCCCATCCTTTCCAATCCTAATGAAGGGACTTGGCCAGAAACATCCACTGTTTATTCCTCTCCATAGACGCTGCCTGACTTGCTGAGTTCCTCCAGCAATTTGGGTGTGTTGCTTAAGAAAGTTGATAAATGGGATTCTGCATAGGCTAAAAACTGATATGGAGAAGGAACTGAGCAATCAAAATGGATAAATTAATGAACTCAAATGGGAGGGAAAGGATTAAGAAGGAAGTTAAAGAAGACCAGCCTTTAACTTGGGAATTAGTCACTAAACAATGGAAAATTATCAATGCTATATCCTTGCTCAAATGAGAAGTATAAGGATCAAAGTCAGTTTATCCTTGGTGATGGAGAGAGTTCTACAAGCAACAATTAAAAAGAGGACTGCTAGTAGTCTCTTGGACAAGTGTGGATTGATAAGAAAAAAAAGCAAAGAATTGTTGTCGACAAATGTGTCTAGCTTAATATAGTGTTCTGATGAAGTAACAGAGATGGCTGATGAATGATTGCAGTTGATATTCTATACTGGCATTTAAGAAGGTGCTACATGATAGACATCATCAACAATGAAGTCAAAGGAACAAAAGGCCTGGAATGAAAGTTGGCTCATAACAATAAGCAGAGAACAGAAAAGATGTTTTCCTTTCAGTTTGAAGGCAAACAGCAGAGTTACATAAGGTGGGGTATTAGGGCCACTGCTGTTTTAATATATATTAACATGTAGGCAACAATTTCTAAATTTGCAGGTGATACAAATTGGAGATGTG